>NC_044390.1:85340168-86590168 GCF_006542625.1 Nomascus leucogenys | reverse complement strand
AGCTTGATGGGGATTTTCTTGTACATCATACAATGTAGCATCTCTCCTGCAAGTTACAACAATCAAAATGTCTCCAGACATTGCCAAGTGTCCTCTGGGAAGCAGAATCACCCTCAATTGAGAACACTACTGAGTTAAACTTTGATGAAGGGAGGGGTGGGAATCTCCCTTTTTTTTTTTTTTTTTTTTTTTTTAGACAGAGTTTCACTGTTGTTGCCCAGGCTGGAGTGCAATGGCACAACATTGGCTCACTGCAACCTCTGCCTCCAGGTTTAAGCAATTCTCCTGCCTCAGCCTCCCAAGTAGCTAGGATTACAGGCATGTGCCACCACGCCCGACTAATTTTGTATTTTTTGTATAGATGGGGTTCCACCATGTTGGTCAGGCTGGTCTCAAACTCCTGACCTCAGGTGATCTGCCCATCTCGGCCTCCCAAAGTGCTGGGATTACAGGCATGAGCTACGTCGACCAGTCGGGAATCTCTTTATAAAGACCCCATTCTAAATCCTGGCCCAAACCTTGATTTGTGGGGAAATTTTTGAAAAAACTCAGGGCACCTGAAAGAAAAAGATAAACAGCAAAATAAGCATTCTATTTAATGCCATGCAATTTATCTGTTCTTCAGTCCTGCTTCAGGCTGGAGCCCTCTTCCCACCTAGAGAGCTGTTTTGAAGTAAAAAAAAATCTGTTGAGCTGTGTGAGGAAAGTTGTAATCAGCAGGGATTTTTTTCCCCTTCCTAAAGATTCCGATTTTTCTGTGTAACTTCTATTTGTTCTTTGTGTAGGGACCTCAGTAATAAAGAACTTCATTTTCTACCCTCGATGGCCATTTTGAACGTAGCTGGATATTCCTCACTGGAGTGTGTTTGTGAATGAGATCTCGCTGTTTGTCCCACAGCAGACACTGCCTTATTATTATTATTATTATTGTTATTATTATTTTGAGACAGAGTCTCACTGTTGTTGCCCAGGCTGGAGTGCAATGGCGTGATCTCGGCTCACCGTAACCTCCGCCTCCTGGGTTCAAGCAATTCTCCTGCCTCAGCCTCCTGAGTAGCTGGGATTACAGGCATGCAACACCTCGCCCGGCTAATTTGTATTTTTAGTAGAGATGGGGTTTCTCCATGTTTGTCAGACTGGTCTCAAACTCCTGACCTCAGGTGATCTGCCCGCCGCGCCCTCCCAGAATGCTGGGATTACAGGCATGAGCCACCACGCCTGGCCAACACTGCCTTATTTAATCCTCACGCCAACCCTATGAGGAATCCTTATTCCTATTTTCCTGGAAAGGAAACCCAGTGTCTGAGAGGTTAAGTCAATTATTCAAGGTCACAGAGATAGGAAGTGGGAGAGCTCAGCACCCTCCAATCCTTGATACCCTCCCCTACCCTTATCTAATCCAGGGATCAGCAAACTACAGCCTGCGGCTGGCTTTTGTATATTATAGTTTTATTGGGCACAGTCATACCCATGTGCTTATTATTGTCTGTGGATGCTTTCCTGTTATAACAGCGAGTTTAGTAGTTATTTCAGAGGCTGCACAGCCTGCACAGCCTAGAATGTTTACTATCTGGCCCTTTCCAGAAAAAGTTTACTAAGCCCTGAGCTAATTTACCAAGTCATTGACTTTGCTTCCTAGAGAGCTCTCCAATCTCTTCTCTCCGTTGTCTTCCCACCAGTGTCATTCCCACGCTGCTGCAAGCCACCTGGACAACAGACACAGCCTCTGATGACCTCTCTCCTCCATTCTTGTTTTCCTTGTCCATTGTCCACATAGCTGACCCTTCCGAAATGCACACCCAATCCCATGACTCCATTGCCTAAAATTTTCCTTATTGTTTTTAGACTAAAGTCCAATATCCTTGCTGGGAACTACACAGCTCTGTGTGATCTAGCTCCTGCCTTCAGTGTGCTCTTGCATTGCTCCCCTGTCCTGATCTCTATGGTCTAGCCAAGGAGCCTCCCTTAAGTGTCCTGCTCATTCTGATCACAGGTCTTTGCACCTGCTGCTCTCTTTTCCTGGAATGCTTTTGTGCTATCCCTTCACTTTCAATTTGTTAGCTGTGGTTTATCCTTTAACTCTTTGCTGGGATGCATTCCTTGCTCTCTCTAAGCCTGGCAGGCTGTCATATAAGGATGCGCAGGTTGGACACTGCACAACTCTGGAGAGATACACTATTTGCATTTTAGTTTAAGTGAATGGAATCTCCCTTTAATCAGTGAGTGGAAAAAAAGGTGAGTCTAAGTCACTGAAATTGACAAATTATTGAAGAATTGCTACACATCAGCACCGTGCTAAGCATTTTGCATTATCAATCTCATTTACTTCTTCCAACAAACCAATGAGATGGTTATTAAAAAATAACTGTCCCTTTTAGAGAAGGAGAAATGGAAGAATAGATGAAGTTGTTCAAAGTTACACAATTAGTCAGTGGTCAGAACCAGGATGAGAACCCTGGTCTTCCTGCATTTAAAACTAGGTTTCAGGCCAGGTGTGGTGGCTCATGCCTGTAATCCCAGCACTTTGGGAGGGCAAGATGGGAGGATCAGTTGAGGCCAGGAGTTTGAGACCAGCCTGGGCAACATAGTGAGACCTCCCTCTCTACAGAAAAACAAAACAATTAGCTGGACATGGTGGCCTGACCTGTAGCCCTTGCTACTCAGGAGGCTGAGGCAGGAGGATCACTGAAGCCTGAGAGTTTGAGGTTGTGGTGAGCTATGATTGCACCATTGCACTCCAGACTGGGCAACAGAGTAAAACCCTGTCTCTAAAAACAAAACAAAATGAAATAAAAACAAAAACCAAAACAAGACAAAAAACTTGAGTCCTCAGCCATTAAGCCTCCCTGAAAATTCAGTCTTCCCATCCTTTGAACTCAAAGGAAAGACATTATTCCACTATTTTGTTTCTTAAATCCTGCCTGTTTTTAAAGAAGGGTTTACTGAGAAGGAAGGTGAGTATGAAGAGGGTTGAGGGAGACACACAGTGAGGATGAATGACTCCAGCTAATAAAGACAAGAGTGGCCGGGCGTGGTGGCTCACACCTGTAATTCCAGCACTTTGGGAGGCCAAGGCGGGCAGATCTCTTGAGGTCAGGAGTTAGAGACCGGTTTGGCCAACACGGCGAAATCTCGTCTCTTCTACAAAGAAAAAATGTAGCTGGGTGTGGTGGTGCGTGCCTGTAATCCCAGCTACTTGGGAGGCTGAGGGAGAAGAATCGCTTGAACCCAGGTGGCAGGGGTTGCAGTTAGCCAAGATTGCACCACTTCACTCCAGCCTGGGTGACAGAGCGAGATATCATCTAAAAAAAAGCAAACCAGAGTGATAGGCAGTGCAGGGTTAGGAGGGGGCCTGGGAGAAGAGGTGAGGGAGGGGCAAACTGACATCCAGAAAAGAACCCACAAGCTGCTAAAGGACTGTATTATTGTTTTTTCCTGTGTGAGGTGCAATGTAACCTTCTCCCTCTCTTCTGTGAACCCTTCAGTAAAATCCCCGTTATGCACTGGCACATACGGAGTGGGGACTGTGCTTTGAGGGACTTGATGAGCCAGGCCCCAAGGTGGGCTGGGGGAGCAGAGGTGGACAAGGGACGGATTCAGGAGAAAAGAATGTGGAGTCGGAATCCCTTCTCCATGCACCACACCTGCGTGACCCCAGGGAAGTCATCTCTTCTGTACCTCCGGGCTCCCACCTGGCACTGCCTAATCTTCATGCAAGGGCCGTGAGGATGCTAAGAGGCCCGCTTGGTACGCAGCGCTTTGTGAACCAAAACAAACCAAGGAAATGTCACTATTGCTCTCACTATACCAGGAGTACCTGTAGTTTATACACATTGAATCAATTATGAGCTATGAATGAAAAATATAACTTGTGTGAGATTACGAAAATGTTCCCCCCACGATGCCTTAAGAGCCAAGTATGACTGTGACCCGATGGTCAGCAAAAGTAGCGATGCAGCGATACAACAGTAGGTGGCGCTAGATGCCATAGCTTTCAATCAAGTCCTGGTTTCTTTCAATCTCTTTCTCTGCCTCCCTCTTCTCTGACTTGATTGAAATGGAAATTGGCTGCCAGCATCAATGAGCCCCCAGCAGCCCTGGGACTGAGCTGGCATGCCAACAGCCAATGTGTTATCCACCCAGTTAAAAAAATTAATCAAATGCATTAATCTCATAAGCTCTTTTGAAAGACTAGGTATGAGGGGCCAGCAGTCCAGCTGTCAGACCCTGGGAGCTAATGGGAATCTGTACGGTGGGCTAGGGACTGCTGTTCAAAGTCCTGGAGGAGCTTCAGGAAACAGGAGCCCCAGGATGTGACAACCACTCTATTCTGTATCTTGAACCTTGCAAATGGCGTGTCTGGAAATGCGGAAGGCTTGAGATGGCAAATGGGCTCCAATCTGAGCGCCAGCTTCAATCTACCCATGAGTAGTCATTCTGTCTGGAGTGTCCTCCAGTCCAGTCTTATCAGAAGAAATATCTGTGATTGATTAGCATGTCTGCCACAGACCCAGTAAGGAACAGCAGCATCAATGATGCCCCATTGCCATTCCTGCATGGGGGGGCTTTACCTGTCTTTTCTCATTAAATATTCACAGCCACTCCAAAAGTTGGTAGTGTGATTATTATTATCTCTATTTTCTGATTAATAGAACCGAGACCCAGAGAAGTTAAATAACTTGCCAGCGGTCACCCAGCGAGTGAGTGAGGGCTAGAACCAGAAGTTCGAACGTATCTGCTGGCTGCAGGGCTCTCTTTATTGCATATTACACCACAGTTTGCTTCCTTTCTTGGAAATGAAAAAATTTATTTGGCAATTCATCCTGGATAAATGAAACAAAGAGTGACCTAAGAAAGTATCCTTTCACGTTGCCAATGTCCTGATAAGAAGAATGTGTGTTGGTGGTTAAGCCCCCATGTGGCTTCCATCCGTTTTCTCTCTCCCTGGAAGAAGATAAAGTTGACATCTCTGCAACAATCAAGTGAACCCCCTGAAGGTCCAAAGAAACACAGCCTCCCACTGGCTAATAACTTTTAACGTCTTTTTTTTTTTTTTTTTAATGTGAAGAGCAGAAGCAGAGCTGAGCTTAAGCCAATGGTGAAAGAGAAAAGAGCCAAGATTCAGGAGAGCTGGTCGGGGCTGGATGAGGCTTGACTCTTGGGCTGAGCTTTAGTGTGACACCTGGGATGCTGGGATATGAAATCTACGATGCTGTGCCCTGGATGCCATTCAATGGAAATTTACATGGATTACCTTTTGAGGCTCAGTGAGGGGCAAGAGCAGCTTACTTATTTCTTAAATATCTATTAAGAGTTAGAAAATGTCTGAGGATATGGTGCTGAACAAGGGACCATCCTTTCCTCAGGGATCTGGTGATCTAGTAGGAGACACTTAACTACAACGTAGGAACGTGCAGGCACCAAACAGTGTGGGGGCTGAAAGGGTTGTTGGCAGCGATTCAGACTGTGCTGAACACAAAACTTGGGGGAAAGGGTGTGTCAGGGCTCAGAACATGATACCCCAAAACATGGTGCCTTGGCATGCTAAGTATTTTGGATAGAAAGAGATGGGGAGGGGCTCAGAAACAAGGTCTCTCTGACTTTCTTTCCATCTCTCCTCTTTCTCTCCCGAGAAGGTCATAGAAACTGGAATTTCTCACCCCCAAGGTGAGAACCAGCTTCTTCTGCTTCCTTCTGTCTGAAACACCTATAGAGCAGAAAAAGTAAAACCATTTACCTCACCCATCACAAGGGTCTTGGATGACATCCCCATAACAAAAGACATATTAATGAGAGAAAAGCATAACAACTTTTTTTTTCTGAGATGGAGTCTCGCTCTGTCGCCCAGGCTGGAGTCCAGTGGTGTGATCTCAGCTCACTGCAGCCTCCGCCTCCCGGGTTCAGAACATGAACGAGGCTTCCCACCCACAAGGTGGCTCATAGAAACTAGAACTTCGCTCTCCCGCCGGGCGTGGTGGCTCACGCCTGTAATCCCAGCACTTTGGGAGGCTGAGTTGGGCGGATCATGAGGTCAGGAGATCGAGACCATCCTGGCTAACATGGTGAAACCCCGTTTCTACTAAAAAAAAAAAAAAAATTAGCCAGGCATGGTGGCGGTGCCTGTAGTCCCAGCTACTCGGGAGGCTGAGGCAGGAGAATGGCGTGAACCCAGGAGGTGGAGCTTGCAGTGAGCCGCGATCACACCACTGCACTCCAGCCTGGGCTACAGAGTGAGACTCTGTCTCAAAAAAAAAAAAAAAAAAAAAAAAAAGAATTTCACTCTCCCAAAGCAAGCCATAAAACCTAGAAAGGCTACTGTCTGGCCTTCTCCCTTCCACCCTGATGGTTCTATGTGACATGTTTCTGGTCCCATACCTGGGGGAACAAATGTCTTATAGAGACACAGAAAAGAATCTGAACAAACAGGCCTTCCTAAGCGCACCTCCCCTTAGGTTTACTACCTTTAGATCACACCCCTTTTTGTTCAATCATGTTTCTCTAACACTATCTGCTCTTCTCATCAGACTTAGCATAAAAACACACAGTTTTCGGCCAGGCGCGGTGGCTCACGCTTGTAATCCCAGCACTTTGGGAGGCTGAGGCGGGCGGATCACGAGGTCAGGAGATCGAGACCACGGTGAAACCCCGTCTCTACTAAAAAATACAAAAAATTAGCCGGGCGTGGTGGCAGGCGCCTCTAGTCCCAGCTACTCGGAGAGGCTGAGGCAGGAGAATGGTGTGAACCCGGGAGGTGGAGCTTGCAGTGAGCCGAGATTGCGCCACTGCACTCCAGCCTGGGTGACAGAGCGAGACTCCGTCTCAAAAAACAAACAAACAAACAAACAAACAAAAAACACACAGTTTTCCCTAGGTCTTTGGGCCTCCATTTCTGAAGGTTCCCATGTTATATAAAATTTTGGTTAAAAAAATAAATTTGGCTGGATGCAGTGGCTCACGCCAGTAATCCCAGCACTTTGGGAGGCTGAGGTGGGCAGATCACTTGAGGCCAGCCTGGCCAACATGGCAAAATCCTGTCTCTACTAAAAAAAAAATACAAAAATTAGCTGAGTGTAGTGGCGCGCACCTGTAGCCCCAGCTACTCAGGAAGCTGAGGCAGAAGAATTGCTTGAACCGGGGAGGCGGAGGTTGCAGTGAGCCAAGATCGCACCACCGCACTGCAGCCCGAGTGACAGAGCGAGACTCCGTCTCAAAAAAAATTGTTATGCTTTTCTCTCATGAATATGTCTTTTGTTATGGGGATGTCATCCAAGAACTGTGATGGGTGAGGTAAAGGGTTTTACTTTTTCTGCCCTATAGGTGTTTCAGACAGAAGGAACCAGAAGGAGCTGGAATGGTTGGAATGCAGAGTATGGGATGTGTGTGTGTGTGTGTGTGTGTGTATTGGGGAGTGGTGATGAAGGTTTTCCTGATGTCACCAGGCAGGAGAGAACACTCCTGAAGCTGCTAATGCTGTTGAGAAGCCATTTCAGTAAAATCAGCTTAGGGGTGAGGGCCCAGTGAAGGACTGAAGATGAAGCATTGCATTTTTTTCATTTTTTATTACTTTAGTTTTTTTAAAGCAAGTAGTATTTTCAAATGGTTTAAAAAACATATCAAAAGGTACGTCACTTTTTAAAATGTATTACTTCCACCTTGTCCTCAAACCATTCATTTCCCTCCCTGGAAATGACTAGTGTTATCAAGTTCTTGTGTATCCTTCCAGAGAGATTTGGAAACCACACACTGACACACACACACACACACACACTCTTTCCAACACTAGCATCTACCTTTCACACAAATACACATGGTAGCACTGTTTGCGCCCTGATTTCCCCCTACGTAACAATGTTATCTTGGAGAGTGTCAGGGTATTGAATATCGCGGGACTATAAGGAGGCTGGAGCAGGTTGATGCCAAACTCTTGAGTCTTTGGAGCTGAATCTGGGAACAAGAGTGGTGGTTAAGAGGCTGTCATTAATGCATGGAATGGAGCTCTGAGAAGAGGATGGAATTGGAAGTTAAGGTAGGGAGTGTTGAATTAACTGTCAGAGAGGGAGGTGGGGAAAGCAGGCAGAGAGAGAGAAAGAGTGAGAGGGAAACACACAGAGAGAGGCAGACAGAGACAGAGAGGGGGGCTCTGGAGGAGGGGAGAAGAGGATACTAAGATTATGAAGATTAGAAGGCCAAAGACACAGGGGGAAACTGTCAAGGAACACAGAGGACCAAGAAGATACAAAAAAGCCTGCCTGTTTCTGTAAATAAAGTTTTATTAGAACACAGAAAATGGATATTGAGTGAAATCCCAGTCTTCTATGTTTGCAAAATCTCAAATCATTTATCTTTTTGCATTTCTTAATTGTTTGTTGGTGCGAGGGCTGCAGCACATTTTGGGGACAATAAAGATGTCATTCATTAAGGGCTTGCTGCTGCCTAGTAGCTGCAATGCCTCCTCTTCCTCACTGCAAGGGAGACCTTCAGTAGATAACCAGGCAACTTCCTAAGGTGTTATAGAAGTTCTTTTTGGCTGTCATAACTTGCTTGGGGGGGGAGGGGGTGTGTGGTGCGTCTAGTAAGTAGATGCCCATGATGCTGCTAAACGTCCTACAATATACAGGACAGTCCTTCTTCCCCCACAAAGCTGTATCAGCTCCAAACTGTCAAGAGTGCTGAGGTTGAGCAACACGGTTGCTAAGACAAGTGCTGTGTTTTTATTTCGCCTGGAGATCCCAGGGCACCCAGCACCTAGGTTGGTGATGATCAGGATCTAGGTTTTGCTTTCCCCTACACCGCAGTCTGTGGTAGGCAGCCTCTAAGATATCCCCCATGATACCCACCTCCTGGTACTCACACTCTTGTGTAATCCCCTCCCCTGGAGGTTGGGCTGAACCTAGTAACTCACTTCTAATGACTAGAATATGGCAAAAGTGATGCAATGTCCCTTCTGAGATGAGATTACAGGATAAACATGGCTTTTGTCTTGGGTACCTGCTCTTGATCTGAGGAAAACTAGCTTCCAAGTTGTGAGCTTCTCCTTGGGAGAGGTCTTCTCTTTGGGAGAAGTCCGTATAGCAAGAAACTTATTAGGTTGGTGCCAATGTCATTGCAGTTATTGCTATTACTCTTTTTTTTTCTTTTTTCTTTTTTTTTTTTTGAGATAGAGTCTTGCTCTGTCGCCCAGGCTGGAGTGCAGTGGTGTGATCTTGGCTCACTGCAAGCTCTGCCTCCCGGGTTCACGCCATTCTCCTGCCTCGGCCTCCCGAGTAGCTGGGACTACAGGCGCCTGCCACCACGCCCAGCTAATTTTTTGTATTTATTTTAGTAGAGATGGGGTTTCACCGTGTTAGCCAGGATGGTCTCAATCTCCTGACCTCGTGATCCACCCGCCTTGGCTTCCCAAAGTGCCGAGATTACAGGTGTGAGCCACCGCGCCTGGCCCTTGCTATTACTTTTAAATGGCAGAAACCACAATTACGTTTGCCCCAGCCTAATACATCTCTAGCCTACAGCCAGAAAGCACCTGATACCAGCCAATAGCCAAGTGTGTGAGCTCAGGAGTGAGCCGTCTCCCTGTTGAGTCTTGAAATAACTGTAGGCCCAGCTGCCATCTTCAGTGTGGCCTCAGGAGATCCTGAACCAGAGGCTCCCAGCTAAGCCATGCCTAGATTCCCGACCCACAGAGATTGTGAGATAATCAATGTTTGTTGCCTTAAGCTGCTAAGGTTTAAAGTAATTTGTCACATAGAAATATGTAACTGAAATACAGCTATACAGGAATAAACTCCTCACAAGAAACAGTTGATGATTTGGGTTACATAAACTCATTTACTTTCTCTTTAGGGGCTAGTCACAAAATTAATAGCTCTTCTTTGATTATATCAGTCTCCCCTACTGGCAAGAAAAATGCGTTGGTCTGTTTCAGGGTGTGAGCCATTATCTGGCTCCCATATGCATTAAAAAAAAAACCTTTTTATTTTTAATAAAATAAAGCATAGAAAACCTTTTTATTTTTAATTTAATTTTTTGTCCATGGCCTGGGCATGACTTGGTTGTAAACAAGATCATTCCATAACTGAACTACCACAGGAGACAGTAGATTGTCGTATTGAAAAGCACAGACTTGATCAGACAGACTTGGTTTTAAATCCCAGCTCTGCCATTTGCTAACTGTTAGTTTGGGCAAGAGCCATAAGAAATACACCTTCTGGAGTGCCCATTTTATAGGTTAAAAAAAAGTCACTACCAAGGCATGGAGGGGCAGAGTGACTGCATATAACTACAGAGTCAGGAAATGAACCCAGTGGCGATCGTTAAGTAAAGAAACTACTGGGTGGTTTGCAAGGTAAAGAAGTAGAACAACAATCTTGGGCTTTCTTAATTGGTACATATGCATGCATGTGTGCTTGGATAGATACAACATATTTTTAGTAATTAATTTATTTTTGAGACAGGGTCTTGCTGTGTCACCCAGACTGGAGTGCAGTGGCATGATCCTAGCTCACTGCAGTCTCGCACTCTTGGGCTCAAGTGATCCTCCTTCCTGAGCCTCCCAAGTAGCTGGGACCACAGGCATGTGCCACCATGCCTGCCTAATTAAATTTCTTTCTTTTCTTTTTTCTTCTTTTTTTTTTGGAGAGGTGACTTGTCACTATGTTGCCGAGGCTGATGTTGAACTCCTAGCCTCAAGTAATTGTCCTGCCTTGGCCTCCCAAAGTGCGGGGATTATAGGTGTGAGCCACAGTGCCTGGCCAGATACATCATCTTATAATTTTAATTTTCCCACTGCACTTGGTCACCTGGCTTCTAGTGTTGTTATGCTCCATTTACGTACACACACCCCACCTGGATGGGACATTTCATGCCAAGGGCAGTCAGAATATACCCCTCTATGGCCCTGGATGTCCCCTTGGTGTTCTCTGCTGACCCCACTGGCATTGTGGTGACTGTTCTGGCACCTCTCATGATAAGAAGATATTTGTCCTTAGCTGTCCTTAGCTGTCCTTAAAGTGATATTTCCAGCCAGTGTGTTATGAATATTGAATGCTGTAAAGACTCACTGCTGATGAAGGAGCTTTACAAACATGAAACCAAAATGCAGCCGTGATGCCTGTCACCATCTCTCAGTCCCTGGAGGAAGTACAGAAACCCTAGTGTATTGCATCCTCTGGTGCTCCGGCTTCAGCCTGAGGATCAGTGGGGGTATGTAGGTAAGTGGGTGAGGCTGCAGCACCAAGACTTGGCTTATATTCATGAAGTAAAACGAAAACCAAGCAGATCCAATTTAAAACCTTTTTTTTTTTTTTGCTATATTCAGCTTACCTTTTTATTATGTTTTGTATTCATATTTTAAACATATTCAAAACCACTGACTTAAGCAGCTATTTCTCTTACATTGTAAATGCTGTTTTCTCTCTCCTCCTCTGGATTCTAGCATTGCAACAATGTATGCGAGGAGTATGACCTTGTCACATTGTGTTTTTTGGTTTCAGGCACAATGCCAAACAAAGAGTGGCTTCTTGGCAGTTATTTGTTCAGTGAGTGGATGAAGGGATGAAAATAAAACTTCAATATGTGTTGATTTTTCAACTTTTAGACAACTCAGAAACAAAGCCTGGGAACTGAATTATGGGTATGGAATGTGAATGCTATTGATCTTGACAATGTAAAAATAGTAGTAAAGACGCAAGGGGAGCTGATGAGATCCTCATCTCTTCCACAAAGTAAGGAGTCAAAGACACTCTCTAGGGTGAATGAGGCAAGAAGACCCCAACTCCCAACTCTCTCTCTCTCTCTCTCTCTCTCTATATATATATATATATATTCTCTCTCTATATATATATTCTCTCTCTCTCTCTCTCTCTATATATATATATATATATATATTTTTTTTTTTTTTTTTTTTTTTGAGACAGAATTCCCCTCTTATTGCTCAGGCTGGAGTGCAATGGCGCGATCTGTGCTCACCACAGTCTCCACCTTCCGGGTTCAGGCAATTCTCCTGCCTCAGCCTCCTGAGTAGCTGGGATTACAGGCATGTGCCACCACTCCCAGCTAATTTTGTATTTTTAGTAGAGGTGGAGTTTCTCCTTGTTGGTCAGGCTGGTCTCAAACTCCCGATTTCAGGTGATCCACCCGCCTTGGCCTCCCAAAGTGCTGGGATTACAGCCGTGAGCCACCACACCCGGCCTCATCTATATTTTTTAATTACAGAATTAACCACTAGGGTAGCTGAAGGTAAGGCTACTTTTGGAGGGTGGGAATTAGGGGTGGGGAGTGGTGTGGGGATGCGGGAACTAGATCCTCATCTTTCACAGCAGAAAATTATTCAAGTCTTAAATGCATAAACTAAGAAATACAGGTAAAACTTATATAATTTAGAGGCACAGGTCATTGGAAGAAGTAGCAAAAAGTGTTAGACATGGCTTCCCTGAGGGATGGCATCAAGGATGAGAAGAGGGCAGGGAAGCTTTACAGTAGAAGATTTTTGATGATATTTGTTTTTTTTTAATCTGTGTATGTTTTACATTAATTTTCTAAAAACTAAGAGAGTTTGAGAGCCTAGTTGGAGTTAAAATACAGAGCCCTACTTTGTTCCTGTGAAAATCAACAAGCACAACAAGCCTTGTAATATCCATGCTCATTTCAGAGTCAAGACAAAATTAATTTGGAAAAGAAAATACAGCCGGGGAACAGATTTAGCAACCTCAGGAAATTCAGGGAAATGTAATTGAGTAAGAATTATCTCCTTAATTACTTCTGACCAAATCAATAACAACGCTGGATGAGGAACCACAGTTGCCACCAATGAGGATCAAGTCGCTGAGAAACTAATTGGGGTTCAGGCTTGTTTGAAAAGCAGAACACCTTCCTCTTCATCGTTAGCAAACAAGGTTCCTGGGCGTGTGCGCGGAGACAGAAGACTGCAGTTTGCAGCCTGGGGTGGAGAAATGAGCCGAACTTGCTTATTATTTTCAAACGTGAAAGCCTGAATAGAGGAGCTCCTTTCTCCAAAGAGGTGCAAGCATGGATGCCCTTGATGATGTCAAATGCTCATTTTCATGCTTTCCTGGGGCTAATCAGAGACCCAAGCAGGTTCATCATGCAAATTAGAAGGAGGTGAGCCAAATGCCACAAAGGTAGGTGAGGGAGCATTTTTGTTTGCAGAGCACAAGCTTTTTGTGGGAACTGCAAAGATTTCTTTCAAACCATCTCCATGTGCCTTTGGGGAGGGAGTGGTGAGGATCTTTGTCTCTAAGGGGCCCTGCTGGGCAGGACCTTCTAGATCTCTCACGGTTTTGGAGCTGGGTTAAGATCTTATCTAGAGCTGAGATTCAAGAGTGCCCTATCTGCCTAACTTCTGACAGACCTACCTGTCCTCATCCCTGTTGGGGTCTCTTGGCAACTAACCAGGACCTTCTCAAGTCCATCTCACACTTGGTGCCTTGTTCCTTGCTCTTTTGACCTGAGGACTTGTCAATAAATCATCCTCACTGTCCAGATATTTCTCCATTCAAAAAGGTCTTCCTGAGCCCCTCTGGGGGTCCCAGCTCAGAGCTAGGAAACACACACCTGCCCCAAAACTCCCTCGCAGAGTCTCATTGATGGCAGGGTGGTGGGGGGGAGGTAGGCAGATAATTAAGCAGTTATGATACCATATGATGTAGCTGTGGTGGGAGTGAGGGAGCTGGGGGTGTGAGCACACAACTGACCCAGCAAGGGTAGAGGGACAGTCAGAAGGATAAACAAAATGACTTTTTTTTTTTTTTTTTTTTGGAGACAGAGTCTCACTCTGTCATCCAGGCTGGAGTGCAGTGGCATGATCTCAGATCACTGCAACCTCAGCCTCCCAGGTTCAAGTGATTCTCCTGCCTCAGCCTCCCAAGTAGCTGAGATTACAGGCATGTGCAACCATGCCCAGCTAACTTTTTTGTATTTTTAGTAGAGACGGAGTTTCGCCATGTTGGCCAGGCTGTTCTCGAACTCCTGACCTCAAGTGATCTGCCCACCTTGGCCTCCAAAAGTGCTGGGATTCTAGGCATGAGCCACTGTGCCCGGCCTAAAGGAAATGACTTCTAAGTCTTAGCAGAGTTCTGAAGGATGAGGAATGATTGGTATGTGAGGTGATGGATATGTTAATTAGCTTGATTCAATCATCCCACAATGTATACATACATGAAAACATCATGTTGTATGCCATAAATATATATAATTTTTCATTTTTCAATTTAAAAAATAAACAAAAGAAGAGGAAGGAGGAAGATGTGCCAGGCAGAGGGGACAGCATTTGCAAAGATCGGGATGGACGTGAGTGAGAACTTGATAGCGAAGGTGGCTCAGTCCAGCTGGAGCATACCAAGAGGGTTGGTGGAGGGGAGGGGTGAGGAATGAGGGAGCTGTAGGAAGGGCCAAATCATGAACGCGACAACAGCTGGGATCTGGGATTTTATGCCGAGGGAACAGGGGGAAGATGGGGCTGAGGGGTTTGAGCGTGGCTGCTGGGACTCTCCTCAGGCCACTGTGATTGGGAGTGGGACACCAATTTGTAGCTGGGTGAATAAAGCCCAATGTTATGCTCTTAGACTGCAAGCCCAGGAAATTTGCAACTTGGTGATTAAAGCTCGACGTTATGCTCTTAGACTCCAAGCCCAGGAAATCTGCAGACTGGCAGCTAGACTGTACTAGTCTGCTCCCAGGCATAGATGCTCCAGTCATCCCCATGGGAGCCTTCCTCTCTCACCTTCCATCCATGTGGCTTCAGAGGTGAACACGGGATGCAGGCCCAGCCAATCAGAATATCCACCTCCCTGGCCGCAGGGAGGATCTTATTTTTTCATGAGTCTGAGACCCAAAGAAAAACCAAGGTATTTAGTCTCAGGACATTTGCTGCTGCTCTTGGGAAAGAGAAGATCTCTTTCTGCTGGGGTTGCTCCCATGGAAGAATGTGAGCCTACAGTTCTTGGCGACTATCTTGGCCATCAACTTGGTAAAGCCTGCCTGAGAATGAAGGCAACACAGAAGAAAGAAGAGTATGTATCTGGAGATAATGTTTGAATACTTGGAACTCATTATTCCTAAAGCTAGGTTTATTTGTGGACTTTTTGTTAATCTTAGATAATTAGTTTTCTCTTTGGCATAGACCATATTGAATTGGGGTTTTCTATCATTTGCAACTCGCAGGATCTTGATTTGACCATAATTTTGTTAGCATATTGCAAATATTTTTGTCAAGACAACCCCAAACTACACCTCTGGAGAGTTACACTAGTTCCCTGTGGCTAAACCAAAATCCATGGGAGATCTTTCATTTTAAAATTATCAGAGATCATCAGCGTTGAGAGATTGCCCAACACAACACCTCCATCACATAACAGACACACTAAAAACAGCTTCCATTTACCTACTAAGTGTCTTACTAAGTGCATACTATGTGCTACCCACTTAGTTTTACACATATTAATTCTATTTACCCTTGCAATATATTTTGTGGAATAGGACTGCTATTATCTTCATTTTACTGATGAGAAAACAGAGGTCCAGAGAGGTTACTTTCCAGTTACACGACAGAGTAAGGAACAGAGGTGGGGTTCAAACACAAACTGCACTTTGGCTCCAAAGCTTTTACTCTCTCTGCTTCACCAACAGATGTGCAATCCAAGACTCAGAGAAGCTGGAGAATTTTCCTAACGTCACACAGCAAAGGAATGGAAGACTCAGGACAAGAATACACGATCCTCTCCTTCCAACATGTCACCCAGCAGGTGCAATAAGTCAAAGGGCAGGGTATGGGATTTGGAGTTATACAGACCTGAGTTCACCAGCCAGGGTCTTTGGCAGATAAGATTACTCTTTGAGCATCAGTTTCCTTGTGTGCAAGGTGAGAATAATCACAGAGCCTACTTCATAGGCTTGTGATGGAGAATCAACACAACATCACATGCAGGCGCAGCCAATCAGAATATTCCACCTCCCTGGCTGCAGGGAGGATCTTATTTTTTCATGAGTCTGAGGAAGGAACATGAGGCTGCACCTCCTGTGATGGAGGTGATGTGTGTATAAAGTTCTCAGGACAGAGCCAGGTTTATGGGGGCTCTCAATAAATGTTAATTGTGAATGTAATTGTTACAATTAATAAGCTGTGCTGTTAATGAAGGTATAAAATGCAGGTGATCTGCCACATGACCACACGCTAGTTGCTGAATTACAGCAGCCATTGGTCCCACTGGTAAAATAGGGTTATTATCCTCCTTTTGCTCGTGACACCAGGGCGTTACAAGAATTAATTAGCAGCTTTACAATGTGCTGTGCACTTTGATGCTCTATAAACAGAGAAATGTGATGGTTGAATATTTATATGATATCCATTATTGAGGATATCTTGAATTGCTTTACTGATGTTAAAATAAATTCAACCTTCCAAAAGTGGATAAATCTATCTGAGTCAAACAAAAGAAGACTGGGCTTTTATTATCTGCCAACACCTTAGAAACCCACAACGACTGGACATCTGGACATCCATAGGCTGATCTCAATGCCCGTGTCTTGAACGTAGAAAGAGATGCTGAGATTGTCGGGCTGTCTCTTCCTCTAAATCTGAGTTCCTTCAGGGCTAAGATTGCATCTTGTCTTGCAGTAGATCCCCAGCCTTGAGTACGGGATTTGATACGTGGCAAGTGCTGGATAAATGCTTGATGAATGAAAGGATGGATGGATGGACAGATGGATGGACAGTTGGATGGATCAATGGGATCCTGAACCTCTTGGTGACAGGAGATTAGATGGGTCTGGTCTCAAATGCTTGTGCCAAAGTAGATGGGGAGTCACATCAGGTATTTGGAGAGAAAACCACTCAGGCAGTGTGGTAAATTGGAAGGACACTTGGCATCACACAGACCTGGGTAACCAGCTCTGTGACCATGGGCCTTGGACCAAGCCCCTCTTTCTTCATCTGAGAATGTTGACAATGTCTTTGAGCCAAAAGTAGCAGGAAACTCCACTCACTCTTGCTTACACATAAGGAAATTTATTACTCCACGTAAGAAGAAGTACAGAGTAGGATTTGGGATTTCAGGGTTGACTTTGAAGGTCTGTCATGTCGCTGAGCTCTGCACAGAGTGAATTGCCCACAGAATCAGCCTCATCTTTAGACATCTTTCCCTCATGGTTGTAAAGTGGCTTCTGGCAGCAACCAGGGTCAAGGCTTCTTTCCTGCACCCATTAGCCCAAATGGGCTCCGGGATGGCCATCATTCGAACCAGTTGTTGGCTAAGCAAATGAGATAGCTATGACTGGCCAAGTCCAGTGCTGCTCAAGCCATGGTCCATGAACCAACGCCAGCAGCATCACTTGGGAGCTTATTACGCCTGCAAATTCATGGACTACATTCTGACCAGGTGAATCAGAACCTCTGGTGTGGACCAAGGAATCTTCACTTTCAGGCCTTCCTATGGCTGTTAAAATCTAAGAACCACTGGATTAAACTCAACTGGGAGGGGAGGGACAACTACAAAATACAGGTGATAATGCCAACTTTAGAGGGTTGCTGAGAAAACAAATAATATCACATATGTAAAAGACTATCACACAGTAGGTGCTTAATACATGTTGGCTTCCTTCATTTCTTTCCCTTTTTAGCCATATTGAAATATTTACTCTTCTCCATCAATTATCTTCCTCCACCCCGTGCTAAATATCCTCATGCTGCTCTGACCTATGGAAACCAACCGGGCTGGGCGCGGTGGCTCACGCCTGTAATCCCAGCACTTTGGGAGGCCGAGGTGGGTGGATCACGAGGTCAAGAGTTCGAGACCATCTTGGCTAATACGGTGAAACCCTGTCTCTACTAAAAATACAAAAAATTAGCTGGGCGCAGTGGCGGGCACCTGTAGTCCCAGCTACTTGGGCGGCTGAGGCAGGAGAATGGCGTGAACCGGGGAGGCGGAGGTTGCAGTGAGCCGAGATTGCACCACTGCACTCCAGCCTGAGCGACAGAGCGAGACTCCATCTCAAAAAAAAAAAAAAAAAAAAAAGGAAACCAACCTGTAGGCTAATTTATATTAAGGTGGGAGTGACACATGGCATCACTAGCTTAGTAGCATTTTCACTTTGAAAATGGAGAGCATGGAGTGCATGATACTTAATGTAAAATGATGTTTGGCAAGTGGTGTAATATTAGGCATATAGCAAGTTTTGGTGTGTAGGGATATGTTTTAGTGTGGACTATGCTGCTCCATCCTCAGATCATACCCCATAGGTAATTTCCTACTCTGGCCACACTGAAGGGGCTAGTTGGCTAAGCTGGATGCCCAGTGGCAGCCATATGAACACAGGGTGCGATGTGGGAGGGCTGAGGCTAGCCAGGCCGATGGCATCACCTACATCCTTCCCTTCCCCCCTGTCTTCAGAGCCCTGTTGGGGACTGTTAGGGAGAATGTAGCCCCTCTTGAGGCTTTGATCTTTGGCTCTGCAAGTTCCAGATTCCCTTCGAGGTGTAATTATAATTAAAAGGAAAATCCCAAGTAGACACCAGATGAGGTCTGCACCGGACATGCGCTGTTGGCAGAGTTTCCTAAGTCAACAGCTGGCTCTGCATGTCAGGCTCAAAGGAAAAAAGGGAATTGGCCGCTCATTTGAAGGAACTTTATTCTGAATGAGCTGGAACTGTAAAGGTCCCTTAATCCCTGGAGAAAAGAACAGATGGAAGGGCAAGGGAAACGTTGGCAGTGAGAAGAAGATTAATTAAGTTGGATCCCAGGTCCCTCTTTCAACAGGAGGATGCCTATCTGGGTCCTGGGTGCATCTCCTTTTGGGCACCCCATGAACTAAGAGGGTGACCCCAGTTTGTCATCCAGGCTTCCAGAGCTGGTTCTTTATCCTAAGTCAGGGACACAAAGACTTCTTCCTTGAGATCAAGATAAATTGGGGCCTCTTGAATTGATGAAATATTCATACCCCACTGCCCTTCATCCTATATTTTTTTCTCCATAGTTTTTGTTTGTTTGAAAAACTTCCTTTGGCATTGCATGGCCCTAAATTGCAGGTCAGTGTCATCACTGTGTGACTCTGGGCAAGTTAGAACCTCCCCATGCATCAATTTCCTCATCTGTAAAAAGACATTCATAATATTGCCTTTCTTTTTAGATATGTGAGAATTACAGCTAATGAATTCGAGGTACCTCGCATAGTACCTGGCATTTAGTGTCTGCTTAATAAATGTTGTCTATTAAGACAATTCTGGGCTCTGCCAATAAACTCCTTAGCTCTTGAAGGCCTAAACTAAGCCTTACTACAAAGAGTCAGTATGCATAAACAATCTTAAGACTATAAAGGGATCCTCAAGACAGATTATCTAATTGTAAAATGCTAGTTTCACCACTTAATAGTGTCCATGACCGCTTTTATCAGTGAAAAGGAAAAGTGAGCAATTTGATTTTTTTTAAAGGAATGGAGTCTTGCTCTGCTGCCCAGGCTAGAGGGCAGTGGTGCTGAGAGGTGACAACATGCTAGCAGCCCTCGCTCTCGGCGCCTCCTCGGCCTTGGCACCCACTCTGGCGGCGCTTGAGGAGCCCTTCAGCCTGAGCTGCACTGTGGGAGCCCCTCTCAGGGCTGGCCGAGGCTGGAGCTGGCTCCCGCTGCTTGCGGGGAGGCGTGGAGGGAGAGGCGCGGGTGGGAACCGAGGCTATGTGCCATGTTCGCGGGCCAGCGTGAGTTCTGGGTGGGTGCGAGCTCGGAGGGCCACGCACTAGGAGCGGCTGGCCAGCGCCGGTGCCTGGCAGTGATGGGCTTAGCATCCAGGCCAGGAGCTGTGGAGGGTGTGCTGGGTCCCACAGCACTGCCGGCCTGCCTGCCCCACACTGGAATTCTCGCCAGGCCTCAGCCGCCTCCCCGCGGGGCAGGGCTGGGACCTGCAGCCTGCCATGCCTGAGCCCCCCCCCGCTTCCTCCCCACCCCCGCCGCCCCCTTCCGCCCCCTCCCACGCTGCCCCCTTCCTTCCTCCCCTGCTGCACCCCCTTCCTCCCCACCCTGCCCCCTTCCTCTCTGCCCCACTTTCTGCCCCCTGCCCTCCACCTCCCCTCCCCCTTTCCTCCCCAACCCCACGCCCCCCTCCCTGCTGCCCCAGCCTCCCTGACGGGCTCTGCCCCCTGCTCCCTGGTGCCTGCTCCCATTGACCGCCCAAGGGCTGAGGAGTGCAGGTGCACGGGGACTGGTGGGCAGCTCTGCCCCTGCCCCACTTGCAGGATCCACCAGGCAAGCCAGCTGGGCTCCTGAGTTGAGTGGGGACTTGGAGAACTTTTATGTCTAGCTGGAAGATTGTATATGCAACAATCAGCACTCTGTGTCTACCACGGGGTTCATGCATGCACCAATCAGCACTCTGTATCTAGCTAATCTGGTGAAGACTTGGAGAACTTTTATGTCTAGCCAGAGGATTACAAATGCACCAATCAGCACTCTGTGTCTAGCTCAGGGATTGTAAATGCACCAATCAGCACTTTATCAAAACAGACCAAT
This sequence comes from Nomascus leucogenys, assembly GCF_006542625.1. Taxonomy (NCBI): domain Eukaryota; kingdom Metazoa; phylum Chordata; class Mammalia; order Primates; family Hylobatidae; genus Nomascus; species Nomascus leucogenys. The sequence continues at coordinate 86,569,660 of NC_044390.1, read as the reverse complement.
CAGCTCTCTGTAAAACAGATCAATTAGCTCTCTGTAAAATGGGCCAATCAGCAGGGTGTGGGTGGGGCCAAATAAGGGAATAAAAGCAGGCTGCGGGAGCCAGTAACGGCAACCTGCTCAGGTCCGTTTTTGCGTTATGGAAGCTTCGTTCTTTTGCTCTTGGCAATAAATCTTGCTGCTGCTCACTCTTTGGGTTTGCACCACCTTTATGAGCTGTAACACTCACCATGAAGGTCTGCAGCTTTACTCCTGAAGCCAGCGAGAGCATGAACCCACAGGGAGGAATGAAAAACTCTGGATGGGAAGAACGAACAACTCCAGACGCACTGCCTTTAAGAGCTGTAACACTCACTGTAAGGTCTGCAGCTTCAGTCCTGAAGCCAGCGAGACCACGAACCCACTAGAAGGAAGAAACTCTGGACACGTCTGAACATCTGAAGGAAGAAATTCCAGACACACCATCTTTAAGAACTGTAACACTCGCTGCGAGTGTCCACGGCTTCATTCTTGAAGTCAGCGAGACCAAGAACCCACCAATGCCGGACACAGTGTTATCACAGCTCACTGCAGCCTGAAACTTCTAGGCTCAAGTGATCCTCCCACCTCAGCATCTTGAGTAGCTAGGACCACAGGCACACACCAGATGCCTGGCTAATTATTTAAATTTTTTTGTAGAGATTGGGTCTTGCTATATTGCCTAGGCTGGTCTTGAACTCTTGGCCTCAAGTGGTCCTCTTGCCTTGGTCTCTCAAAGTGCTGGGATTACAGGCATCAGCTCCCGTGTCTGGCCCAATTTGATCTTTGAGGTCTCTTCTAATGGGACTCACTGTGTCATTATGACCCCCTTGTTTCTGGGAAAGGGCACACACCAAAGCCCTTGGTGTGATAGTGGGTCCCTGTTCCGCTGCTGCATCCATGACCCGTTCCCCCTCTGTGGGACTGGCTTTCTGGCTGGTCTCCTAGGTTCTCACTGCCACTCTCACCTCTATACAATCGGGAGTGGGTTGAATAGTGTCCTTCTGAAACTCACATCCACCCAGAATGGGACCTTATATGTTACCTTTGCAGAGGTAATTAGTCAAGATAAAGTCATACTAACTTAGGCCCTAAGTCCAATGGCTGGTGTCTTTATAAGAAAAGGAGAGGATAAGGCCAGGTGTGGTGGTGCACGCTTCTAGTCCCAGCATTTTAAAGAGGCTGAGGTGGGGGAATCACTTGAGGTCAGGAGTTTGACACCAGCCTGGCCAACATGGTGAGACTCGGTCTCTACTAAAAATAGAAAAATTAGCCAGGCAAGGTGGTGGGTGCCTGTAATCCCAGCTACTTGGGAGGCCGAGGCAGAGGAATCGCTTGAACCCGGGAGGGAGAGGTTGCAGTGAGCTGAGATCGAGTCACTGCACTTCAGCCTGGGCAACAGAGCGAGACTCCATCTAAAAAAAAAAAAAAAAGGAAAAGGATGCATGATGGAGGAGAATGCCATGTGAAGATGGAAGTGGAGACTGGAGTGATGAGGCTACAAGCCAACAAACACCAAGGATTGCAGGAGCCACCAGAAGCTGGGAGAGAGGCATGGACCATGAGAGCTTCCAGAAGGAACTAACCCTGCTGACATCTTGGTTTTGGACTTCTCACCTCCTGAGCTGGGAGAGAATAAATGTTTGTTGTTTTGAACCACCCATTTGTGATCATTGGTTATGGCAGCCCTAAAAACTAATGTACCATCTTTGTATAGAGTGAAACTCATTACTGTGCTGATATGGTTTGGGTCTTCGTCCCTGCCCAAATTTCATGTCAAATTGTAATCCTCAATGTTGGTGGGTCCTAGTGGGAGGTGATTGGTTCACGAGGGTGGATTTCTCCTTCGGTGCCATTCTCGTGATAGTGAGTTACCTCAAGATCTGGTCTTTTAAAAGTGTGTGGCACTTCCCCTCTTTCTCTCTCTTCCCCCTTTGGTAAGACGGGCCTGCTTCCCCTTTGCCTTCTGCCATGGTTATAAGTTTCCTGAGGCCTCCTCAGAAGCCAGCATCATGCTTCCTGTACAGCCTGTGGAACTGTGAGCCAGTTAAACCTCCTTTCTTTGTAAATTACCCAGTCTCAGGTATTTCTTTACAGTGGTGCAAGAATGCACTAATACACATGCTCTTGCTCAAGACCCTTTAGTGGTTTCCATGGATCACAAAGGAAAGCCTCAATTCTTCAGGGTGTTCTATAGAGTCATTCATGACTTTGCATCTGTTGGTTGCACCTCTGCCCAGATACGTTCTTTTCTGCAGCCACTCTGAATACTTCTGAAACACACTGAACTCCTGGAAACACATTATACCTTCTGTAGGCAATGCTGTTTCTCTCTTCTCTCACTTGGAAAACTACCCATCCTTCAAGACCCAACTTAAATATCATCACCATTATGAAGCCTTCGTAAGCACCCTCTTCTTCAGTTCTCCCTCCAGTGGCTGAATTAGTCATGCTTTTCTGTGTTTCCAGAGCATATTGATCAAGTCTCTCTTCTTGGAACACTGAGCTCATGCACTAAAGTTACTTGTTTTATGCATCTGCCCCTATTCAGGTAGGGGTCTGATCCTGAGATCAGAGCTGACCTTGTAAGGGATCAATAAGTGTTTGTTGCTTGGCTAAATGAAAGTTGGAGGAAAATGACATTATTTAACAGGAGATGCAATAGCTGGAAGGTGGCAAGGACAAAAAGGACATGAAGGACAAAGATATTCAATTTTCCCATTCAGTCTTGGGGAGACCAGTTGCCTGTATGGTCGTGCATGCCGTGCCTCGGTCACCCATGAGAATTACTGTTTTCTGTGCATCCACGGGGGTACTCATTCTGGGAGTAACTAGGAAGTGCAATTGTGCTTTTAGGGGGTGCCTGGGGGGTAGTGAGAGGTCTCCTTGGGCTTTGCCCGAGGCCCGGAGTATGTCCCTGCCTGGACTACCACGTGGTGGGTGGACGCTAAGCATGTAGATCCCCTGAAGCATGAAATTACCCCCGTTTCCTTTGTAACAGGTAGAAGGAACTAGGGAAAATGCTTTTAAGAAGAAAAAAGAGAGATGTTGGGGAGACAAGAGACAATAATGCGGATTTTAGTATCAGACAGACATAGGTTTCAAATCCTCAAGCTTCTGCTTCCCAGTGGAGTGGCCTTGGACAAGTCCTTTATCTTCTCTGAGCCTCTGTGTTCTCATTTCTACCATGGTGAAGGTGCTTATAACAATACTTGCTTTGCGGTACAGTTGTAACAATTAAACTTAGTGAACACAGAATGCCTGGCATGTAGCAAGCTATTGGTAAATGGAATCTGTCATTTTTTATCTAGCATGATGATTATTAGTTCCACAAATATTTTCTGGGGGCCTATTAAGGGCCTGTCATAGTTCCAGCATCTTGAAACTCTAAAATGCTTAAACTCAAGATGATCAGGGCTGTTAAACACTGTTTTACAACACCAGAAATGGCGTGTGTTAAGTGCTCACTTCCTGAAGGTGCTGGTTAAAGTCTGATGGCTTCATTGTAGCCCTGTTGCACCAGAAGAGGTCATGTGACCTTGTGTCATTTATTAAATGAATCCTTATTTCCTTGCTCTATCCCTTCACTGAAAATGTCACACAATGGGCCGGGCGCGGTGGCTCACGCTTGTAATCCCAGCACTTTGGGAGGCCGAGGCGGGCGGATCACGAGGTCAGGAGATCGAGACCATCCTGGCTAACATGGTGAAACCCCGTCTCTACTAAAAATACAAAAAAAAAATTAGCCGAGCGTGGTGGCGGGCGCCTGTAGTCCCAGCTACTCGGAGAGGCTGAGGCAGGAGAATGGCGTGAACCCGGGAGGCGGAGCTTGCAGTGAGCCGAGATTGCGCCACTGCACTCCAGCCTGGGCGACAGAGCGAGACTCTGTCTCAAAAAAAAAAAAAAAAAAAAAAAGAAAATGTCACACAAAAGCAGGAGGCTCCAGACTGGTATTTCTTTCCTCTTGAAGCCTATCCAGGTGTGGGCACGAGTTGCCACTTTGAAGGCTCTTTTCTAAGCCACTGGGAGAAAATTTCATTTGCAAAGCTTTCCCTGTGTATTGCTCTCCAAGGGCGAGTTGATTAAGCATGTTTGTCTGCATTTATTCCATGTACATTTCAAAAGTTGTTTACTGCAGCTACATTTTAAAAATATAAACATGCTTCCTGTTTAATGCAGGTACAAATCTCCAGGATGTGCATTTTTGAGCCTAGGGCGTAGGTGGAGATGCAGACAAAATAAATACTATTCAGGAGCAGCGAAAGCAAAACAAGGAATCATTTGTGAAAGAGAGAATGACTGCAGGAAGTATAAAATCAGAAATATGCTTTGGAACTCTTGGATGCTATTATGAAATGCATTTTCCCCCTCCTCCCTTTCCAAGGAAATCTTAAACCATATTTCCTGCACGATGAAATCTTTGAAATGGCCCAAATCTCATTTTAACAAAAACACATGATTTTGTCTAATTAGAGATTTAATGAGCTGTAAAATGTATGGTGAGTGCCTGGCAACCCTCAGAATTCTTTCTTTTTTGTGACAAGATCTTGCTCTGTCACCCAGGCTGGAGTGCAGTGGTGCAATTACAACTCACTGCAGCCTCAACCTCATGGGCTCAAGTGATTCTCTCACCTTAGCCTCCTAAGTAACTGGGACCATAGGCGTGTGCCACCATGACTGTCTGATATTTTTAATTTTTTTGTATTTTTGTAGTGATGGATTCTTGCCATGTTGCCCAGGGTGTTCTCAAACTCCTTGTCTCAAGCAGTCCTCCTGCTTTGGCTTCCCAAAGTGCTGGGATTGCAGGCGTGAGCCACTGCACCTGGCCACAAAACTGTTATATAGCACTTGCACCTCACAAACACGAGACCCAGGGTCAGGATGTTCAACTTGGTTTCGTTTAGGAGGCAAAGTCCTCTGTTCTCCAGAGAGAGGTTTTATACAAACATGTGGTTCATGCATTGCTATGATTGAGCATCAGCTAGCATGGCTGATTGCAGCCTATGGCATTCCCTGATTGATTGATTCATTCATCCCGTAAATATTTACTGAGCACCACTTTGTGCTAGGCCTTATGCTATGGTGAACAAAATTCTTTTAGCTTTCTCTAGGGGTACCAACAATGATCATAACAGTCATTTTATTGAGTGCTTATTATGCACCCTGTGTTGGGTAAGAACTTGGCATGGCATCTCTCATTTGATCTCCACCACAACTCTACTAGGCAAATGTTACTATTATTATCACCATTTTACAGATGAGAAAACCAGCCAGGACTAATTCAGCCATAATTCCAAACTCTCAGGAAGAACCTTATTGGCCTAGCTTGGGTCAAGTGTCCACTTCTCCTCACAGCAGAGGTGAAGAGAGTGGAGCTGTGTCACTTAGTTCAAAGCTGGCTACAGTCCAACAGGAGGCAGTTCTCAGACAAACAGGGTCTCTGTGACTAGCTGCCTTCTTCCATGTCTGCTGAGCTGCAGAGGGTGGATTTGGGGGAAGATGAAGTGATGGATATCCTAGACCAGTGATATCCTAGGTCTTGGGACCACTGCACTGGGAGGTCCCACAGCATCTCCTACCTCTCAATGCCACAGGACACCCCTTGTCTCTAGAATAAATCCCCCTCTCTTGATCTCTGAAAGGGTTTATGTTACTAATGATTGAGGGGGCCTGAATTAGCTGGTCTTATAATCACAGATTGCTGAATACTTCCAGAGCCCTGTCCTGGATTTTGGCCCCTGACCTCTGCAATATTGCACACCGAATTGCACAGTGGAGTAAAGCAGTAGAATGCACAGCTGTCTCGAGCACTCAGACATGCCACACAACTCACTGGTATGCTGCGGGACCCCACTGCAGAAAGCTTCCAGAAGGTGGCCACTTCAGACCAAGCATTTCTGCTGGGCTCAGAAGGAAGAAAAAGATACTGGACCTTCGCTAATCCTAATACAGAAAAGTCCTGTCAACCTACACAACAAAATTCTTTTAGCTTTCTCTAGGGGTACCAACAACAACAATAATAGCAGTGCTAACGATAGCTCTCATTTGGTAGGTGCCAGACACTGCAGCATCACATGACATGCACATTACTCTGCAGCATGCAAATTACATGCACTTTTCTGTTTGACATTCACAACAGCCCTTTCAGGTAGAGGTTATTGCTGTCATTGTGCAGAGGCAGAAACTGAGGCCCAAGAGGGCCAAGTAACTTGCCCAAAGGCACATGGCTATGAGGTATGGGTGGTGACTCTCCAATCCAGATCAGTCTGAGGCTAGAGCCCAAGTTCTAACATTATATCCATGCCTAAGACATTAAGGCATTGTCTGGTATTTCAGCAATTTGATGGTTATTGTTGAAGTCCTCAGGATCTGCAGCTCAGAATGTTCTCTATAAGTCCTGAAACACCCAGACGTGGATGACATTTTAAGAAAAGACACACACACACATACATGTATACACATACTTAGAAAAAGAAGTCACACTGGCATGAATGGTGACAGTAGGTGCTGCTGGTCCTACTGTGGCTTAGAGGAGCTCAGAATAGCCAGAGAGACATGTGGGTAACAGTCCATTTTCTGATGCTTCTTGAATTTGTTTCATCTCAGCATCCTCAAATCCTCCCCTCACATTTTATAAAAAGTAAAGTCATGCAGAACTGGGTGCTTCATTGAGGAACGTGGTTAAGACCTAATCCAAAATGAGAAATGGCATCACACAAAATCCTGAATGTGTATTGAGGTCTGACTAGTTGGCCTGATGTTAAACAGCAGGAAATTAAGCCAAGTGGCATGGCTGCCCCGCCTGGAAGCACTGCTGCTTTTTAGAACTTTTGTAAAAATAAATGTCAATGAGGGCAAAAAGGAATGAGCTCTTTAAAAATAAATGCACCTGCCACTGTTCTTGCTTAAGATCATCTAACTCATTGCTACTCAAAGTGTGGCTCGGGAACTAGAAGCATCTGTGTCACCTGGGGGCTTGTCAGAAAAGCAAGTCTCAGCCCTACTCTGAGCTGCTGAATTCAAATCTGCATTTCCACAAGGCTCTCCAAGTGATTCCTCTTGCAGATTAGAATTTGAGAAGCAGAGAGCTCCTTTTGGTCATCAAAGAACTCATCTTGGCATCATTATACTGAAAGAATGGCCACTGGATTCTCTGAGGGGTCCATCCACATTCATTCATTTGTCCATTCATTCATTCATTCACCCATTCACTGATTCATCTATTTAAAAAATATATTGATTATCCACTAAATGTCAGGCACTGGGGCTATGACTGTAAACAGGAGAGATGTGATGTATAGAATGGTGGGAGAGAAAGACATTAAACAAACATTTATTTAGTTATTATAGTAAGTAGCAGGATAGATAAATTTAGTAAGCACAACAAACCCAGTGTTATAGGGCCCTGACCTGCTTACTGACAGGGAGCACCTGCAGGGAGGATTAGGGAAGGTGTCTTTGGGGAAGTGGTATCTAAACAGACCCAAAGAAGGACAAAAGTGTGTTTATTAAGGGAATGTTCTGGGCAGCAGGAATAGCCTGTGCACATGCCTGGAGGTGGGAAGATGTGAGGTATATTGAAGCCTTGTCCTCTATGATTTGAGAATGGCATTATGGTAGCATTACATGTAATAGGGAGACGTTAGGAGCCCTTCTCTCCTTAGGAGAGATATTTGATGACCTATTTATTTCATATATGAAAATATGCATCATTACAGACTAAACAGACATAGTTCCCTCTGCAGAAAGTCTACTTCTTTCATGTGGCCACACACCGACCAGGAGTCGGGGTGTTTTCCTTGATGCAGAGAAGAGAAAGTCATCTTTGTCTTCCATTTGCATTTTCCATTTAGTTTTCAATTCATCAGCCACTAACGGTAATGTATGCAAAGCCACTACCCAAATGAATGGCAAGCTTGCTCTGTGTATGTGTGTGTGTGTGTGTGTGTGTGTGCATGCCTGTGTGTTGGTGGTGATTTGTGGAAGTGATGGGAGGTGGGTAGGGGGGCTAACCCTAAAGATGCCTTGGGTCTGGGGCTCAGGGGCTAAGACTCACCATGATCTACAATCCCCTGCCGTTTCCCACTCTACTTGCTTCTTTTCTAAGCCTGTCTAGTATGTTACAGCTTTGTGAGCACAAGTAGTGTATTTGGGAGGTGATCCTGGGAAACCCCCATAGGAGAGTGGGACAAGGAGAGGAAGGTGTGTTAATGAGCAAGCAGGTGACCACTGTGGGCAACTTGGGGCTCAACCCTGCTGGCACCACAGGGGAATAATATAGAGTTGGAGTCAGCAAACTTGTCTAGAAAGGGCCACACCATAAATACTAGGCTTTTGGGGATATACAGTCTCTTGTACAACGCTGCCCTTGTAGTATGAAGGCAACCATAGACCATATGTAAAGAAATGGGCATGGCTGTGTTCCAATATAACTTTATTTATAAAAACAAGCAGTGGGCCAGATGTGGCTGGTGAACTGTAGTTTGTTGACTCTTGACATAGAAGATGTCTCAGAGTTGTTGCATCTGAAGGCAAGGCAACTGAGGTACTTATGTTATCATTTGTCTGCCATTGGTAGAGGGATGCTCCTTAATGCATGCCTTCTTGTCCCTTCTGAACTGCCCCAGACCACAGACAGAGAGCCACCGGTGCTACTGTGGGAAGCTATGAATGTGCATGAGCATGGGAAGAACCAAGACGGGGGGCTATTTTACAATGAGTGAAGTAAGACTCAGAGAGGGCAAATGATGGTATGAGGTCACAAGGAAGGTAGTGGCATGATCAAAACAGAGCTGATCCCTATGCTGTTTGTACATGGTGACACTCTAAAAGTAGGAAATTTTATGCAGTGTTTTCCAGTTGCATTTTAACATCTGTCTAGGAACTTTTATTCTGAAGCACACCATTTAGAAAGCATGTCACCATAACCTATTCCATGAAATGGATTTTCTTCTGCTCCCCAAACTGTTACAGAAGCACTTGAGAATCAAAGTAAGAACAAAGATACATAATTTAAGTGTTTATTCTTAAGAACCTTTTAAAATGTCTTGATTATATGTGTTTCCAAGATGTACATATAGAAACTTTGCAAATCAATGAAAAGGCAGCAAACTACCTAGTAGAAAATAAGGCAAACAATAAAAATAAGGTAATTCTCCAAAGAGAAAATATAAATAAACAATGAATATATAGATGATCCTCAATCTTGGCAATCAGGTAAGTACGAGAAAACAACAACATGTCCTCTTTGCCCATCACACTGGCAATGCCTTATTAAAGTGTGGATGAAGATGTGAAGTGACTGGTACTTGGATATTCAAGTAGGCCGTGATTTGGTACAAATTTTCTGGAGGTTTATTTGATTAATAAAATCTGTTTCCTCTCACTTTCTTCTTCCAAGAACAAGAGTCTTCTTCCAAGAATCACAATTGGTCCATGACAGTCATGGTCATCTCATTCCTCTTGCCAGTGGCAGGTGTATGTGTGAGTTTGCAGCTTAATCCTGCCCAAGGGGATCCAAGGACTGCTGAAAAGGCATGTCTGCACATGTCACCTAGAACATCTCCAGCCATCATGTGATCCCTGGGGGAGGCATTCCCAACTCTCTGAGAGAAGCAGACCAAGAAAGATGGAAAGAAAGCGCCTGGCTCCAGGATGATAACATTGAGCCGTTGAATTAACCATCTTTGTGCTACTCTAACCTTCAGAGTTCACCTTCACGTGAGAAAATAAAACCCTTATTGCTTAGCCACTGGGATCTTCTTTTATTTGCAGCCAAAAGTATCTTAACTGATATAATTATCTCTCCCATATAGAAATGGGGGCTTATGTGTCCAAATAGGCAATGTACAAGTATTTTATTATAGCATTGCATGTAATCGTGAGACATTAAGAGTAACCTGAAATGTGCATCAGAGGGGACCTAGGGAAATAAACTGTGATTCAGTAACACTATGGAATTTGAGGCAGCCGTTAAAAGCAATTAGGTAAATTTTTATGTGCTGATCCCAACATCTCCAAGATCGCTAAGACATTTAAGTTTTAAGAAGTTGTGAAATAAATACATATGGTATAATCCCATTTATGAAAAACAAAATAATCCTTAAAATAAAATGTGTAAAGATTCATATATATACACATTCATACCTATAGAAAAAGGGGGGTGGGAGGAAACACATCATATACATAAAAGCATTTACCTCTGGAGTTGGGAGATGGGCAGGGGGTGACAGTTAAGAGAAACTTGTGCTTTTTTATGTATGACATTTGTCCTTTTAGCAACACAAATGAGTGAATTTAGGGCTTTGTCATAAAAAGATAATGTTTGGAAAATAGCCCACATGCTCATTATAGAAAAATCTAGCAAATACTAGAATGCACAGATGTAAGTTTTGTTCAAACCATGCAAGACAGAGGTTTGTTGTTGTTGTTGTTTAGAAAAACACACTATTCCAGGTTTCCTGGGGGCAAAGAGGAACTTCTCTTCAGATCCTCAAATGATTTTCATGTGTGTGGCACAATTACTCGGGCAGAGTTCAGTGTTTTTAATCAAAAGCCACTTGTCAAGTAGGCAATGTCACTTTGCCTAGTCTGCGTAAACAAAGCTTTGTGAGGACTGGGTTTGGAAAGTGGAAGAGGAAGCATTTAAATTGGAGTGTGTGTGTGTGTGTGTGTGTGTGTGTGTGAGAGAGAGAGAGAGAGGGGGAGGGAGGGAGAGAGAGAGAGAGTTGAGGGGGAAGAGGGGAGGAGGATGGAGTGCTCTGTGTGATGTACACGATTCTGGAGAATTCTCCATAGAAATATTCACCCTGTGTTTTCCAGCACCGGCTCTGCTCCCAACCACTTGGAACCATAAGGATTTGACCTTCCAAAGGAGAGAGGCTTCCTCGCAATGCTCGGTTGGTAATGACCGAGTTGTAGGCACGGACTGTTTCGTAATTGCCTTCCAGTTGTCTCCTACATTTTTCTGAGTTGGGTACCATTAGTCTCAAGGCTCCTGTCATGTGGCCATTAAATCATTGTTTTCTCTGACAGCGTCATTTCTGCAAAACCCTGGAGAGAAAATACTACACATTTTCCGGGACTGGAATGCTGCCACCTGGTCATTATGCCCAGCAGCCCTCAGACAGCTACCCCTAAAGATGTGCACCTTTGGGGCGACTGCACCATGGCTCCCCAGACCAAACAGCTCACTGTTACTGGTTCACGTTATTTTTTTTTGTTTTTGTTTTGTTTTTTTTAGAGTGGAATTACCCTGGTCAGCAAGCACCCTCTAGCACTAATTTAGGAGACTGAGTCTGACAAATGGGTGTAAAGAAAAGAAGAATGGCAGGAAAAATATTGGTTTTCAGAAATCAAAAAGGATGCTTCTCTAAGGGTTACTTATTTTTCCCTCCACCCCTGCAACCTACCCAGGGCAAGAGCAGAAGAAAAATTTTTCCGACAGGGTCTAATTGTTGTCTGAAATAAATGAGAACAGGGAGGTTTGAGGACTGCTGAACATGGACAGATGAGGTGGGAGGAATGGTCTTCATGACTGATTTCTAACAGCCGAGCTGCAAGGCTGAATAAAGAGGATGCCAGTAAGTCCTTAACAAAACAACAAAAAACCAAGTCTTGCTGCCTTCAGGGATCATAATTTATTCATTCAACAAATAAATGGTTGAATGGTTAGTGGTTGCTCTGTGCTGGACATTCTTCTAGGAGCTGGGGACACAGCAATGAACCAAGCAACGTCTCTATATCTTAACTGGGCTCTGAGTAGGAAAGAGATGGTGCACTCAAATGGGGAATTGGAGGAGGAGTTGAATAAAGGGACTATTTGTACAGACTGTTTGCATAGATCCCCCTACAAGGGATGGTGCAGTCCCCTGGGGCTAGCAACAGCAGGGAGCTGTTACCACCCTGAAGGGGCATAGAGGGGGAGCAGCGACTGGCAGTGAAGAGGTTAGTGGTAGGGAGAGGCCGTGTGACAGGAGCCAGGACCAGAGAATCACAAACAACCAAGTCCATGTAGCAAAAATGAGACTGGGAACAGAGACGCCAACCTTTCTATCCCCCTGCCCTTTTGTATTAGTCTGTTTTCAGGCTATTGATAAAGACATACCTGAAACTAGGTAATTTATTTTTTAAAAAAGAGGTTTAATAGACTCATAGTTCCACATGGCTGGGCCTTACAATCATGGTGGAAGGCAAAAGGCACGTCTTACGTGGCAGCAGGCAAGAGAGAATGCGAGCCAAGTGAAAGGGGGAAACCCTTTATAAAACCATCAGATCTCGTGAGACTTATTCGCTACCACAAGAACAGTATGGGGGAAACTGCCCCCATGATTCAGTTATCTTCCATCAAGTCCCTCCCACCACATATAAGAATTATGGGAGCTACAATTCAAGATGAGATGTGGGTGGGGACACAGCCAAACCATATCACCTTTGATCTCCTAGCAGTGCTTTCTATTGACTGAATCCAACTGGAGGCTGGAGAGCAAGGGAGGTCATTAAGTTGTCATTCTCCTGGGGCACAGAGCAGGGAGGAGAAGGGTGGCAAGTGGCTCTGGAGAGGCAAATGGAATATTTCCAGCACAGTCCTTGTCCCCAAGGAGTCAATATTCTACCTATGGGACACAGATCATAAACAAATAAGCCCATAGCTCTACAATACAATGTTGCCAGCAGTTCATTAATCTAAGCAACACCTCTGTGCAAATTAGAAAAAGCCACCCTCTCTCCAAATGGATGCAGCCCTGTGCCAGGGCACATGGTTTAGCCAGTAAAGCAAGGGCTGGATATCAGCCCCCCACTCAATGTTTGGTCAGGAGCTTGTGCAGAACTCAACCCACAAAACACAATATCCTTCATGGCCAAATGGTCAAGGTGTCATAAAGAAAATTGAGAATCCATGACTTGGAATGAGCCGGTGACAGGTGATGCACAGAAATAGCTTTTCTAGGGCATTAGGCTTGGTTATACCAGTGACATGGTGACATGCTGCAAACACAGGGTCATTAAAGGGCCCCAAGGATGTCCAAAAAGCTGCTCTCTCAGGACCAGCCCCTTGCAGCTCCCTGCAAACTTCACAGGTAGGCAGAAGCCAGAATGGGTCCCTTGTAAAGTTAGCCACCAGTGGGAGCTGCCCGGAGCCCGCAGGGAATGGCAGGTCTGTCTTCTCCCAGCTCTGGCTCCCTGAACTGTGATGAGCAATTTGTCTTTCAGCCTTGATCTGCTGTCAGTGGGGCTGACACTGACTCCGAGTATTAATTTCTTCTTGAGCTGTCTTACATTGCAGTTGACAGAGGGACGAAAAATGAAGTAGATTTGCCAGATACAGAAACTCATCACCCAGCTGCCTTTATTAGTGGTGAAGCTGCGGGGAGGAAGAAGGCCTGAGCTGTGCTCCTCTTCTTTTCTTAAGAAGTAGATGCCAAACCCACCCCTAATGAGGCATGTTTCATTTTGCAGCCCTGTGCTTTGACACCTTTCTGCCTTCACTCTCCCTTGGCTGAACAATATCTTAGCACTGTTTTTTTTTTTGAGATGGAGTCTTGCTCTGTCCCCCAGGCTGGAGTGCAGTGGCGCGATGTCAGCTCACTGCAAGCTCCGCCTCCTGAGTTCATGCCATTCTTCTGCCTCAGCCTCCCAAGTAGCTGGGACTACAGGCGCCCGCCACCACGCCCAGCTAATTTTTTGTATTTTTAGTAGAGATGGGGTTTCACCATGTTAGCCAGGATGGTCTCGATCTCCTGACCTCGTGATCTGCCCACCTCGGCCTCCCAAAGTGCTGGGATTACAGGCGTGAGCCACTGCGCCCGGCCTAGCTCTGTCTCTTTAAAGTGGCTAGGCAGAGATATTACAAAGAAACCCATGGACACCCCAAGTCTTTTCATCTGCTTATAACATGCTCACCCATCTCATGAACATGCCCTCTTGAAGGTCTCTTGTGTTGTCTAGATTGCGTTTTATCAGGGATCTGTGGTGGGCAGAAACAAACAGGTTTATTCAGCTCAAGTTTTTAAAAATGTAGGAAATCTCATGGTATCCAATGACAGGAAGGCTCAACTATTTGCTGTGTCTCTTGAGCTCTGAAAACGGCACAGATGCTCAGATATGCTATTTTCTGCACACCCGTTTCTTTATTCTTTCTTTCTTTATCCTGTTCCTTCTGCTCTCCCACACAGCCCATCACAGCTGTCCTGGCCCTAGAGTTTATGGGGCCCTCATCTCCATACTCTGTGGCTATCTGGATCCATCTTTCAGTGTCCAAAGTCCGAGTTCCAGATAAGGAAATCTGATTGGTTCAGCTTGTATCAGGTGTTTCCCTTTGGTCCAGTCATCTGTAGCCTGGAGGGTGGGACCATGTGGTCTATATAGCTTCCTGTCTCTGAAATAGGAAATATGGGTGGGGCCAGAAGACTTCTCTAGAACATCCAGAAAGAGATGCTATAGAGGCAAAAGCAGATCTAGATAATGTATTTTTTATTTTATTTTTGTAGAGACAGTATCTCACTATGTTGCCCAGGTTGGTCCTGAACTCCTGGGCTTAAGCAATTCTCCTGCCTTGGCCTCCCAAAGTGCTGGCATTATAGGTGTGGGCCACTGAGCCATCCCAGATCTGGATTTAAATCTCTATTCATCCAATCACTTCCAGACCTTTGATCAATCATTTAATTTCTTTAATTAATTTAATTTCTAGCGCAGTGCCCACCCAGGGTTATGCCTGCAAGACCAGCTTCAAGAACATGGTTAACAGGCAAGCACAAAGAGGTTCCCCCACCAGTAGAGCTCCAATTACCCTGGGTGTGCTACATTTTCAGCACCTCATCTCTTTGGGAGCAAAGGGGAGAAGTAAAGCTTTGTATTCACATTGAGTGTGTTGGGATGGGTGGGTGGTGAGATAGTCACAGCTTGGTGGCCCGGCATGTTTGGGGAAACATGAAACATAATCACATCACTATTGTGTAGAATGCGTCCGTGGCCTCCCCTCACAGTTAGACTCAAGGTCAAAATTCCTCATAACAGACTTCAAAGACTTCATGAATCAGCCTAAGTGTACATCTCCATCCTCATCTCCCAGTGTGCCCCATTACACTCTGCTCATTCATTCATTCATTCCCTCTGTTCTGAATGCCTGTGATGGGCCAGCCCAGCAGTACAGGCCATACTGGGCCTCCTTGAGCTCCTGCTGTCTCATGCCTCAGGGCCTTCACAGGTGCTCCTCCCCCTGTTACGAGCACTTTCCCTCCACCCCTTCATCAGTTAGGTGCTCCCACAGAACTTTGTACCCTGTTCCCCTTCTGTGTCAGTACTTATTGGGATGAAGACAGAGGGCAGAAATAGTGCTCATCTTGCTTCCCTGTACCCTCAGTGACCAGTGCGCTGGCTGTCACACAGCCGAGCATCAGGCCAAGTCTGCTGAATGGATTAATGTCAAAAAAAGGCCTGGAAGACAAATCTCTGCCTCATGGCAAAACGCTAAAGACTGCTATGAAGCTCATTTGCAGGTTTTGAGAAAATTTTAATTACTGAACATTGACAAGGGAAAGAGTTTTTGTGGCTAAAAGTTTTGTGGCTAAAGCACATGAAAATCAGCTTCATGTTTGTGGAAGGAGAAGAGAGGTGTGCATTTGCCTGGATGGGGTCAAATAGGGTTTCTCCCTGGCTCTGCCACTGCCCTGCCTTATCTCTCTCTGTCAAGCACTAACGATAAAGATAGGAAGGTCATGAGAAGGTGTCAGATGCCTGCAAAGAGCCAGCCTGCTTTGTGCTCACTTACTGCACATTCTTCTGACTTTAGAAAACAAGAATTTTTCTTAAAGGGTCTCTGGTTGTAGCACAGGCATCTCCCCGTGTCACCTGCTTCAACTTTCCATTGTAGATCTTAGGGCCTGAGATAAGAAATCCTTCTCATGAGTTTGGAGCACTGACTTTGGGGCCACAGATCTAAGAGTCCAGACTCCACTGCTTGCTGGCCAGGAGACCTTGAGTGACTTCAACTCTCTGAGCTCCAGCTTCCTCATCCTTAGAATGGGGTGGCAATAGCAGGTGCCACTGGGGTTGTCATGAGGTGTAAGTGACAGAATGCATGGGAAGCTGTCAGCTTGGTGCCTGGTGCACAGGAAGGCCACAGTAGGGAGCAGTGATTACTACCACTGAGTCTGAGTATCAGGGTATCACACCGAGGATCTGGTTTCCCGAAGGACAAAGATAGGGAGCTAGAGACGGTAATTCCAGAGATTTAAGGCACAGAAACAAATTATCCTGCCACTTTTGCTTGGCAACCACAGACTCCAATTCCTCCTGTATAGGGAGAACAGCTTCAACTGGAAAAATGTTGACACACCAAGGACAGAATTCGACTTTCAAGGTCATCATGGCTCAGTTCATCATAAAGACCCTAAGCCCATGACAATTAATGGAGATCTTGAGCCAAAGGCAAACCAAGAATAGAAACTGGAAACCTTGCAGACCGAGTAGTTTGGGCCCAATATGAGAATATTGTAGGAAATACACTTAATTTAAATATGGTGGTGGTCGTGGGGAGGAAGAAACAAAAGTCCCTGTTAATTCAAATGAAGTGTTTCACTGATTACCGTAACAGAAGTGCCTTACCGAGGGGTGACCTCTCTGTCACTGGGCATATTCAGGCAAAGTCTGCCTGATCTAGGGTACATCTGTGTTCCGGACACATTGTTCATTCACAAACCACCTTCAGGATATTTGCCATCTCTCTACACTACTTTTATTATAATTTACTTAATATTTGTCTCTAAGTGAGCTCATTTTAGAAACATGATAAAAAGAAAACTTACTGCTATCACATTAGGAAGAAAGCCATTTCTGCATGTCACAAAGAGAAAGTAACATAAAAGTAAATACAATAAAAATAAAACAAGCTATTCAATTACAGCTAGGCACTAATCTTCACAAGGCTCTGAGCCTGAGGCCTGCCCTTTCTGTTAAAAGGGAGAGCAACAAGTCCTTAGAGAGGCGTTAAAGATTGAATAGCACTAAATTGAGACTTTCTCCTTCGCATAATAAAAAAGGACAAAAGAGAATTTAAAAACAAGTACCTTTTCTGCTATGCGATTTCATGTTAACGTCTATGTAACACTGAAAAATCATTTCACCATCTGCCGTTAGTAACTGCTCCATCCTCAGAGAAACTCCTGAGAGAAGAATTCTAGCACCAAATCTGAGGTTAGGTAAGAGAAGATCTAAAATCCCTTCCAACTCTGAGATATTATGACATCAGGTTCTCACTATACTTTCTTGATATTCATTTCCCACCAAACACTGGCAAATGCTTAACAATCTGCTCTCCAGAGGAGAAGGAAAGGCCCTGATTTACAATGTTTGCCATTTCCCATGGTGTAAATATTCCCATCATGGCTGATTTTACTCTACCAATATGAGATCACCAACTTCCGACCAAGAGTTGGAAGGAGATGAATACAATAGGTTCAATATGAGCTGCTTCTAGCACACATGACTGTTCCCACGCAACTGTGGTTGTCCTCTTAAGAATATAAAACAAAACTGCATTCAAGGGATTTATATCTAATACTGAAAAATCTTGAAAAACCCTCTGAGACGCTTGGCCATCTCCTAGAGAATGTGTGTGTGAGGGATGAACTAGAAGACTTCTTGCAGTCCCGTTCCACAATCTGATTCCATTTGTGCCCATTTCAGAGATAGAGGCATTGAGATACTTTCTTGCCTACACCCCCACACAAACACTTCAGTAACCACTGAGTTGGGCTTGACCTTCAATTCAATTGGCAATTCAATTGCTTCTTTGCATTGTCCACTGTACACATCTGTATGTATATGCACATCTATATTTAATTAACATCTGCATTTCGCCTGCTGGGTATTCTCAATGGTAGCTTTGCTTTATATCCAAGCAGGGTGTTCAGGCTTCTGCTTACTTAACTTTTAAGTCATGGCCAAAGGGCTACCCTACCTCCAGTAGCTTCCCTGGATCAGTTCAAACCAGTCATCACCTTTCCATATTTAGCATCTCCCGCATATCAATTACCATCTGCAGGTGAATTACTGTGTATGACTATGGCAATTAAATCTTCATCTGATCTGTTTGCACATTTCACCATACATACTTTCAAGAAAGCCCTGGGTCTAAGTAACATTGCATTGAGACCCATTATGTGCCAGGCACTATATGATTATTAGAGTGTCTATTTCAAAGTTGCTATGAGGATTAGATAAGAAGCTTACCCACCTCTGCCATGCCATGGCGTGCTTCCTTTTTGTTCCTGTAACTTAAAAAAGTGCAGAACAGTGTTGTGGACCTCGTGGGTCCCCAGTCAACATTCATGGATGGCGGTAAGGCTGCTTATGGCTCCAGATGCAAGTCCTGGCTGGTCTTCAGTCCAGTCCAGCCCAGCCCAGCCCATTCAACATCTCCTGGGTGTCCAGGCCACAAAACATTTGAGTGTCCTCCACCTGGAAAATGATGTTCTATATATCATTGCTTAAGCCTAATTGTGAGTAGTTTGGAGGACACTCCACATGGGGTGATTTTATACACGGTTATTATGTTGGCGTATGTGTTTCATGATCTGTGGCCATCCGCAGCAACAACTATTTTTAGCTTCCTAGCAAAGGTCTGGCATGAGCTCCTAGTGTTTTCTTTTTTTCTTCTCCCCTTCAGTGCTGGAATTGGCCTCTGTCTGGTACAACCAAGCCAGGCCGAGCTGGGGGCTTCCAGAATGAGTGGAGAACTGCTGAATGAAGCTGTCATCTGATGACAGCTGTATGACAGCTGATGCCCTCTTGTCCCAGACCCACCAGAATGTGTTGGCTCTGGCCTGAGCATTGATTGTTATCAACATCTTAGACGGGTGGCTTACCCACCATGTACAGAGGGAAGATTCCTCTATGGGTCTGGCTCTCTGCACATGTCCAACAGGCTCACTGCCTGCTGTCTTGACAAGCCTGTGTCAATTTTGGCCTGTGCTCAGGGCTTTGCCTGTGATATTATGTAGGCTTGTGCCTTAAGGATCTTCACAAAAACAAAAACAAAAACAATTTCAGCAATCCACTTACAACTGGTGGAGGGACAGCAAATTTCAGCTGTGTCTGGGGAGGCAGGTGCCATGTTTGTTAAGAGTGTGGACAGACCTGGGTTCCAATCCTACCCCTGATGCTCATTAGCTCTATGACCAGTTACCTAATTTTCTTGAGCCTCAGTCTGTGGACCTGCAAAAATGGGACCAATTGCACTTGCCCTCATGATGTTGCTGTAAAGATTAATTGAGGTTCTTGGTATAGTGCTGATACAGGAGCTAGAAAGAAATTATTTAGGCAGATAGTGAGGGTAAGAGAGTCCTTGGTAAGGTTTCCCTTTTAATAAAAGGCAGCCCCCAAATCATTTCCTTTCTAACAAAAAGCAGCCTGTAAAATCAAGCTGCAGACATAGAAAGGCAAGCTAGAAGCTTGCACGGGTGAATGCCAGCAGCTGTGTCAATAAGAAAAGGCTACCTGAGGGCCAGGCATGTTCAACATGGCGGCTCCATCTTCCCTTTTCTTTGTCAACCACGTGTACAGTAAGGAACAGACAACATGGCACCCGCCAGGTAGAGAACCCATCTGCTAGTGAGAGATTAGGGTGGGATGGCCTGCTTCTTTGCATACTATGCAAACGTCATATCTGGCCCGACTGATCTCTCGGGCTCTATGTGAATCAGACACTGCCTCCTCAAACTCTTCTATAAAACCCCGTGCATTTCACCATGGAGCTGGAAGTCCCACT
Source organism: Nomascus leucogenys (assembly GCF_006542625.1). Classification (NCBI taxonomy): domain Eukaryota; kingdom Metazoa; phylum Chordata; class Mammalia; order Primates; family Hylobatidae; genus Nomascus; species Nomascus leucogenys. The sequence goes on along the minus strand of NC_044390.1, from coordinate 86,549,877 downwards.
CAGGACCTCCTCTCTCTCCGCAAGAGAGAGAGCTATTCTCTTTTCTATTTCTTTCGCCTATGAAATCTCCACTCTTAAACTCACTTCTTGTGTGTCTGCGTCCTCGATTTCCCTGGCGTGAGACAGCGAACCTCGATTATTTACCCCAGACAACGATGCCACGTCTGTGCCTGGCATACCGCAAGCACTTCCTTATGCTCCTCAGCAAAGGGTTTAAGAGCCTGTGTTCACACAGTGGTAAATTTGGTGTAGAAAAAAATGTGTAGAGGTAAAATGAAAAGACTTGGAAACCAAATTTTCCTGGGTTTGATTCCAAATTTTTTCATTTACTAGTTGTGTGTAGAAGTGGGGATATGGAAGGACTCACACTAAATAGTTAATAACTATTTTGTAACTATTTTGTTAGTCATTAACTATCTAGTTATTAACTATTTAGTTAGTTTAGTTAATAACTATATAGTGACCAGTTATTACTTCTGGAGTAAAACTGGTTTGGGATGATGGCGAATGATACTTTTAACCTTATTTATAATATTGTAACTGTTTACAGAGTTAATGTAGTGATGTTATTACTTGTGCATGTAAACACTGAGAATAAAAAGAAAACAGAACTGATTATTTGAATTTACTAGATTTCTGTGGTCACAGAGACAAGGCTTTACGACAATTGGAAGATATTTCTTATTTTACTTCTGCGTCTCTTGAGACTTGGGTTGGAATCAATCTTTCTTCTTTCTTTCTTTCTTCTTTCTTTCTTTTTTTTTTTTCTTTTTCTTTTTTTTTTTTTTTTGAGATGGAGTGTTGCTGTGTCGCCCAGACTGGAGTGCAGTTGCACGATCTCAGCTCACTGCAACCTCCGCCTCCCAAGCTCAAGTGATTCTCATGCTTCAGCCTCCCAAGTAGCTGGGATTACAGGCACGTGCCACCACACCCAGCTAATTTTTGTATTTTTAGTAGAGATGGGATTTCACCATGTTGGCCAGGCTGGTCTCGAACTCCTGGCCTCAAGTAATCTGCCTGCCTTGGCCTCCCAAAATGCTGAGTTTACAGGTGTGAGCCACTGTGTCTGGCCTGGGTTTGAATATTGAAGGCTTAGTCTCCATCTACATAGTCTGGTGGCAGCTTGCAAATACTATCCAGCCCAGAGAAAGACAAGGCCTTTCTCTAGCCCTAAATCCCTGCAGCTACAGAACATCCCCCAATATTCCAAAATAGGTAAATGACCCCAGCCCCAACTACTTATACCATTGCCTATAAAGTAGCCATACTGTTGGAGATATATAGGGGCACACTGTTTAAAGGACAGGAGCCTAAGGGAGGTTTGGGAATGAACCAGACGAAGCCAGCATCCTGAGATTACTACTGTGTACTTAGGACCATCCCCTGAGTTTTATTTTATTTTATTTTATTTTTTTGAGACAAAGTCTTACTCTGTTGCCCAGCCTGGAGTGCTGTGGCTCAATTTTGGCACACTGCAACCTCCATTTCCTAGGTTCAAGCGATCCTCCCACCTCAGCTTCCCAAGTAGCTGAGATTACAGGTGTGTGCCACCATGCCCGGCAAATTTTTGTATTTTTTGTAGAGACAGGGTTTCACCATGTTTCCCAGGCTGGTTTCAAACTCCTGGACTCAAGCGATCTGCCCGCCTCAGCTTCCCAAAGTGCTGCGATTACAGGCATGAGCCACCGCCCTTGGCCCTGTTTCTTCATTCTGGTTAATTGGATACCTGCAGGTATTCCTGGAAAGGTAGGACAGGAGGGGTCAAAGTGATCAAGGAAGAGCCTTGTAGTGTAAGGCAGTTTTTGGCAAACCCCAATCTTCAGCTCAGAGAGGGGTGACTCTGCTCTTCCAACTGAGTGGGCTAAGCTTCACTGCGGTATTAGCAAGTGGGTTTTTCTGAAGGTGGCCATGCTTTCTTTGTTATTAATGAAATACAAGGAGAAAACGTGTCCAACACACAAATCCGGATGGGCGTGGGTGTGCGGGCTCTCTTTCAGCAGCCACATTTCTTGGTATAATGTGACCTTTCTGTCTGATTACCACTCTGCTCTTTTCACCAGAGGAAAGTCCGGAGAGGAGGTCTTTTAAAGAGACAACGGGCAAGTTGATAGGTGGCTCCACGTTTGTCAGACTTTATACTAGGAGCTTCCAGGGCGGGGCTGGTTGTTGCAGGAAGAAGCTGAGGACTTGAGTCATTTTGAAAACTGGCCCCGGGGCCTTCTGGCTCACCCACTTCCCCACATTGCATCCTGCATGCATCAGAAACACATGAAATTTTCATGACATCCAAGCCACTTCCCTCCAGGGCTCTATTTCTGTTCATTCTGCTGAAAACTGTCTTTATCATATACAGGGAGCAGTTTAGGTGGAGGAAGGACTCTGGTCTCTCAGTCCCTGACTCCACACCCCATTATTTTGATTGATTAAATAAAACACAGCCGTCAGTGAGCTATTCATAGAGAGATAGTTGGGGGGAGGGGCTCATGGACACATTTTATTTGTATGGGGACATTCTCTGACGGGTCAGTAGCTAGGGTGGAGGGATGTGGCCCAGCAAAGACAGCTCAGGGGGATCTTTCAAGTCCAGTGGGGAGAAAGCAATGGTGTACTAGCTGGTGAGAGTGATTGCGTGAGAGCTGATTGTATGCATCTGCTTCTCAATTCTTTGTTCAGTGATCAATAGCTTGAAATTGGCCACAGTGGGAATATTTACACAGCAGAAATTGGCAAACAAACATTACAAATTAGGGTTTTTTGCTTGCTTGTTTGTTTTTCCCAGAAAGCTGGTTGTTAAACGTTTACCAGCACATCACTGGGGCAAAAGTTTCTGTCCATATAGATACATTCTTAAGACATGTTGTCCCTAAACCCCACTGTCAGAGGCGCTGGAACCAGAGCAACTCTATTTTGAATACGGTCTGGGTAAAATGAGGCAGAGACCAAGTGGGCTGCATTCCCAGGAGATTAGGCATTCCCAGTCACAGAATGAGATAGGCAGTTGGCAGGACTGGTATCACAAGATATGGGTCACAAAGACCCTGCTGATAAAACAGGATGCAGTAAAGAAGCCAGCCAAAACCCACCAAAACCAAGATGGCAATGAAAGTAACCTCTGGTCGTCCTCGCTGCTCATTTTACATTAATTATAATGTATTAGCATGCTAAAAGACACTCCCACCAGCGCCGGGACAGTTTACAAATGCCAGGGCAACAACCAGAAATGACCCTTATATGGTCTAAAAGGAGGAGGAACTGTCAGTTCTGGGAATTGCCTGCGCCTTTCCCAGAAAACTCATGAAATATATGTTTAGCATATAATCAAGAACTAACTGTAAGTACACTCAGTTAAGAAGCCCATGCCGCTGCTCTGCCTACGGAGTAGCCATTCTTTTGTTTTTTTACTTCTCTAATAAACTTGGTTTCACTTTACTCTATGGACTTGCCCCGAATTCTTTCTTATGTGCGGTCCAAGAATCCTCTCTTGGGGTCTCGATCAAGACCCCTTTCCAGGAACACCACCACCCCTCTATAGCATTTCTCATCATACCCTTTCCTGTCCAGATTGTAACTTTCTATGTATTTGTCTTTATTATTTCTATAAGGTTTCCTTTCCTGGCTCCATACTTATTACCTCTGAAGTTGGACAAGTCAGTTAACTTCTCTGTGCCTTAGTTTTCTCATCCGTAAAATGGAGGAGAGTAATAGCATTGACCCTTATAGGTAGTTTCTTCATGGCTGCCATGGAGGAGTGGTGTAATACATTATATTTAATATTTTAATCTATTTAATCCTCACAATAACCCAGTGACAAAGGTATTATTATCCATATAAGGACGGGAAGGCCCTCAGATCTTAAGTCTCTAGATGAAAGTCTAACAGCCATTAAGTGGCAGAGCTGGGATTAGAACCCAGAGCTTTTGGAATTTCAAAGTCTGTGTATCTAACCAGCACAGAAAACTGCCTCTTCAGCATTGGTTTTCTCCCTCTGGCAAGTGGGCTTCCTGCTACTCAGCCCCTGGGCAAGAGCTGGTGTTCTGTTAGGAGCAGAAAAATAAAAAGATAAAGTTCTCTTCATTTCCTTCAAAGAAACCTTTCTTGCCTCAAAGAGAGAGTGAGAAAGGAATTGGCTTAAGTTCATTTGAAATTCCAGGTTCATTATCCATGTACTTAAAGCCTGTCTAGATGACAAATGAAACGTGAAAAATGTAGTCAATCATCCACATGTTTGGTCTCTGCCATGTCAGAACTGGTATATTTTAGAAACATCTGGATGGCTAGAAAAGAGGCTAAGCCAAGCTTCTATTAATGAGAACTTGTGGAAATGAAGGGGACGCCCCCCATCTCATTTTACAGATAAGGGAACTGAGACCCCCCCCAGAGAGAAAGTATCTTGCCTAAGTTACACAGATTTTTGGTGGCAAAAGTAAAGCATAAACTTTCACCAGGGCGGTTTCAAGTCCACCACACTGCTCCTCTTTGCTGAAATTGCTCAGCACGGTGCCAGACACGGTCCCACACTCAGAGGCAGGTAGTAAGTGGTTTGGCAGAAAGCTTCTATTGACAGTGCCTCAATTGTGATAAGCAGGGTTGGACTGATGAAAACCCCTATTTGCAAATGAGGAAACTGAGGCTCAGAGAGGTTAAGTAACTGGCTCAGAGTCACACAGCTGCCGGTGGGGTTTAGAGTGATTGGAGCCAGCTTTTCTTTAGGTCAATCAGTGTTCTCTTAAGCACCACCAAAAGAATCACAGATTATTTATTGAGTAAATGCTATGTGCTAGGCATTTTGTGACTGTAAGGGAATTGGAATTATATTCTGAGTTGCCCATTTAGCATCAGGAAGTTAAAGTTGCTCCAGGGTTAGATCGTGGTCAGCCATCTTGACTGCATTTCAGTACGTTGTAAAGGAGACACTACCCACTCTGCAGCTTAAACCTGACATTTCCCCCTCCTCCTGATTCCACATTTTCCAAAATTCAAACTTTCACTTACAATCATCATCATCTATTGTGGTACTCATGCACTGCCACTTTTACTATTAATATTTTTCTTTACAGTAACATTAAACAAACAATCTTAAGTATCTACTTTAGTTCTCTCCTAAGCAATAATATCCACATTATGCTTTTGAAAGTGCTTGTTAAGAGTTTTCCTAATGCACTATTGAAATTAACACGTCATAAACAATGAAGAGTAAAAGCGGCTGTCCGTTTAAAATTACCCTGCATGTCACCATGGCGTGTGTAGCAACGTCTAAGGCCCAGGCATTGTGGCTTGTTTAGTGGGTTGTGCAACCATCTCTAGGGCCCAGGTGTTGTGTGAAATCTATGTCATGCCTGCTGATAAGGTGGGGGGACTCAAGTACCAAGATATCTCTCTGAGTGGGGATTCATAGGTGGAGGCTGAACACTGAAGCATTTTCCAGAAGCAGCTCTGGACGACGGCACTGCCTGACTTCCATAATGTGGGGGATTCTTTATGTGTCAATCAAATCTCTGAGATTTTGCCCAGTGATTGTCTCTGTCTTGATTTATGTTACCCTGGGACCCTGGAGGCCTTGCTATGGGAGGGTGGTTCCTAGTTACCAGGGTTCTACGCATCAGTTCTAAACCTCACAGTCTCTTGAAAGATTGACATTATGCCCCAGTTTTGCAGGTGAGAGCTCAGAGAGGCAAAGTGGCACAGCCATTAAGTAGAGGAGCCTAGCTTCAAGCCCAGGCTAGCCTAACTCTTAAAGATCATGCTTACCTGCCATTCTTTATTTTATTTTATTTATTTATTTATTTATTTATTTATTTATTTATTTATTTATTTTGAGACGGAGTCTCGCTCTGTCGCCCAGGCTGGAGTGCAGTGGCGTAATCTCGGCTCACTGCAAGCTCCGCCTCCCGGGTTCACGCCATTCTCGGTGGCTTATTTTTTATTTTTGAGATACAGTTTTGCTCTGTCACCCAGGCTGGAGTGCGGTGGTGCGATCTTAGCTCACTGCAACCTCTGCCTCCTGGGCTTAAGCAATTCTCCTGCCTCAGCCTCCCGAGTAGCTGGGAATTCAGGCACGATCCACCACGCCCGGCTAATTTTTTTGTATTTTTAATAGAGACGGGGTTTCACCATGTTGACCCAGCTGGTCTCAAACTCCTGACAACAAGTGATCCACCCGCCTTGGCCTCCCAAAGTGCTGGGATTACAGGGGTGAGCTGCCACGCCCGGCCTAAGATTGTGCTTACCTGCCATTCTGAGCTCTGTCCTAATGCCACCTCCCACCTGGGATCACCAGATTGAGAGAGTCCTTGGGTGGGATCATCACCGGGACTCAGCACAAGCCCCTTTTAATAATGGATGTAGGCTGTAGTGGATGGGCTCTTCCCAGAGCCAGGGAGGGGAATTCCTGGCCAGGCTCTGCAGGAAGAATTCCAAGCTGGTTTGTTTCTTGAAGCCTGGAGAAAAGCCTGTTCCTAAAGAAATGAACAACTCTGGGGTTAGGAAACACAGCTGCCTGGAGAACTGGATGGATGCTGTGGTTTGTTTTAGAAAATCAAAACAACAACTTGGGAGTGCTTCTGAGATCCCACCAATGGGAAAACTTCAGGCTCAGAAAAGAGAAGTGTCTTGACTAAGATTTGATGGCCTTTAAGCAGTAGACATGGGATTCTAACCCAGCTCTGACTATAAGGGTAGTTGTTTTTTTCTGACACAAAGCAGACTGAGTCATTCATTCACTCATTCATTCCATAACTATTTATTGAGCCGCTGCTCTATCCAGGCCTTGGGAATAGGTTGGCAACTATGAGATTTGGGCTCTGGAGAAAAATCCTTGGAATTTTCTGGCTTTAAGCCCTTCCTCCCCCTCTCCTATTGGACATGGGTACCACTTGGGGTGGGGGCAATGTCTTGCATTTTTTATTAATTATCTCAAGTATCTATTTTGCTGATGGAGACACAACATCATGATCTGATCTTGTTCTCCTATAGAAGGAATCAAGTCCCCAGTGATGGTGGTTTAATGAAGAAACACAAGGCTGTCTCAAGAAATGGAATCAGGTAGAGAGAACCAACCCATCCAATCGCTGAGGCATTAGGGTCCAGGGCCCAGGGTGATTAAAAAGCTACTATTTTATTTTGTTTTTTAAAATAGAGACAGTGTCTCACTTTGTTACCCAGGCTGGAGTGCAGTGCTATGGTCATGGCTCACTGCAGCCTCAACCTCCTGGGCTCAAAGGATCCTCTCACCTCAGCTTCTTAAGTACCTGGGACTACAGGGGTGTGCCACTATACCTGGCTAAGTTTTTTGAAAATATTTTGTAGAGATGGGGTCTATGTTGCCCAGGCTGGTCTCAAACTCCTGGGCTCAAGTGATCCTCCTGCCTCAGCTTCCCAAAGTGTTGAGATTACAGGCATGAGCCGCTATGCCTGCCTCATATTCTAAACCAAACTGTTGAAGAGTAAGTGTTTTTGATGAATGCCCCCACCATTTCCAGGCTTAAATTATTACTGAACTTCTGCATTTCAGCCTTCAAGGCCTAGGTTGTTGGTGAGATGTCAGAGCTGTTCCTGAGATGAGCAGGAAGGAGTGGACTGCTCCATCCACTTGACCCCTTCACATAGACTTCAGGCCCTCAAGTACAGTTTTAAAGAACTGTGTTGAAAATAACCTTCTCTCATCCATCCATACCTGTGATGTGTGTTTGGGATTGTTGCCTTGCAAATGAGGTATAAGGTGTCACCTTTGCGAGGCACTTCTTTTCTCAACACGACATGATATTCTGGATCTATTCCCAAGCCTAAGTGAGCATGGCAATTCATTATCACGACAACTTAAGCCATAGTCCCGGATGTGGAATGCACCACGGGGCACACTGTCTGCCTGACACTTGGCAACTTTGCCAAGAACTTAACAATAGTGCATGATTATACTTGATACACTTTCCTTAATTCATTATGGATTCTGTGGGTTGGAGAGAAATTGAACTTCAAAAATGGATTGTGTTGTTTGGAATTGTCTAAGTGCAGAGTTGGGCTTATGGGACTGAATCAGGCATTGGACAGGTTCAGGCACCTTGGAACATGTTAAGTGACCACCTTTCCTGAAGTGGTCTCAAAGCTGGTCTGGCCTGGTCTCTTCTTGTGTTTGGTAGGGAGGTATACGTCCTTATCCCCAGGCTGAATTTACTCATTTGTATTTCCTGCCTGGGTCTTGAAGACATTTACATTTGAAATCCCTGACTGCAGGTGGTGGACTGAAAGGCAAAATTCTGAATAATTGAGGCACTTACTGATGCCCTTGGCAAGGCTCTGAACCCCCATTTCACCATATTCATTCATTCAACAACCATTTACTGGCACCTGCTCCATGCCAGGCCCTGTGCTAGGTACTGGGAGGCAGCAGGCAATAGTAATTAACAAACACAACATACGGGATGCTGCTTCAACACATTAACCTCCTAACAACCCCACGAGCTAATTACATCCTCCTAACAACCCCACGAGCTAAGTACTATTATTTTCTCCATTTGTAGATGGAGACTGTGGGGCTCAGAGAGGCAAAGTAACTTGCCTATGGTTGCACAGCTAGTGAGCAAGTCCATGTTCTTAACCACTACGCATCACTGTTTCTCTGGCAAGATGATTTCCAGGGAGCTTACATCAGCTTTCAAGGATTCAGTGGGCTTTAAAGTTCTGCAGCCCTCTGAATCTCTGGCACTCTGCAGATTTAGGAAATTTAATGCAATACAAGTGTTTTTTCTAACGCAATAAAACTAGAAAGCTTCCCCTATCCCCCAGGAATGCTGTTTGTCAGCTCTCCACTTGCAGTGTTTACCCTTTTCTGGGCTGAAAGGGGAGACTTCCTTGGAGATGAGCTTGGTGCTTTGTGTGTTGTAAATCTTTTTAAAACCTACATTGCAAGCATCTTTCCCTCCAAATATGGCTACTTCTCAGGCCTGGATTTAGCGTTCATTCCTCCAGCACAGGCAAGGAAGGCCTCGTGTAAGGTCATGCTTGTGTTATTTTCTTCTCTTGTACCAACCTGCCTGCCTGCTTTTACCTCCTGTATCCCTAGTTCTGCACCCTTGAGTTCTACCAGCTGAGACCTCACTGTGTGGTTGGATATTGAGACTCTTATCTTTCCACAGTTCTTCCTCTGCCACCAAAGAGAATAGGCATTGTCTCTCCCCACCCACTGCTCTTTCTTCATCCTCTTTAGATGTTAGTTCAGAAAAACAAGAGGAAAGGGGAAAAAGAACTACGAAACGATCAGGTTATCACCAGCATAGAAAGAGAAATAATTAGCACCAATTAAATTTGGGGTATTACAAATAGAGTGGTGACTAAGTGGAGGTTGGCCTGAACCGAAGCACAGAGATGCAACTGGGCCACGTTAATTACGAGCAGGGATTGTCATGGCAACCCAAGGTGGGCACATTTATGAACTTGTGTTAATTACATGGAAATAGCTGCACTGCAAAATGGTGCTAAGGGCAAAAGGGCATGTATTTGAAAGTTGAGGCCATTGGTACAAACTTTAGAAGCTGCTGATGACAAACCCAATTTCAGATGCTTTCCCCTAGGGTTGCAAATTCTCAGCTCAGAAGTCGGAAGGCGTAATTCGTTATCGTGAGGCTGAGAGTACCGCCTTGTGTTCTCCTGACCACTCCAGTCCCTCTCCAGCAAGCTCCTTGGACTTTCACATGATCCAGCAACAAAAGGGTTAATGGTGGGTCCGGTGTCCTAGCCATACTGATTGCTAAACATTTTAATATCATTTACTATCATTCTCAGCTAATATTTATTAGACAAGAAAAATGAGGTTTGTACAGCTGTACAACCTTTGCTCAAGGTTGTACAGCTATAAAATGGCAGCTCTGGGGCTTGAACCCAGGAATTCTTTTATCAGAGCCGTCTTCTTCTTTTCTTCCTTCTCCTCCCCCTCCTCCTCCTCCTCCTCCTCCTCCTCCTCCCCCTCCTCCTCCCCCTCCTCCTCCCCCTCCTCCTCCCCCTCCTCCTCCTCTTCCCCCTCCTCCTCCTGCCCCTCCCCCTCCTTCTTCTCCTCCTCCCCCTCCTCCTCCTTCTTCTTCTTCTCTCTCCTTCTTCCTTCTTTCCTCCTCCTCCTCCCCCTCCCTCCTCCTCCCCTCCTCCTTCTTCTTGTTCTTTTTTCTTCAGAAAAAACAGATTTATTGACATATAATTCACACACAATACAATTCACCCATTTAAAGTGTACAGTTCAACAGTTTTTAATAGACTCACAGATATGTGCAACCATCACCATGATCAATTTTAGAACTTTTTCATCAGCTCAAAAAAAAACCCCTTTATATATTACCCCATTATTCTCCCAGGCTTCTGAGCCCCTGGAAACCCCAAATCTACTTTCTGTCTCTATAGATTTCCCTGGTTTGTAGTTTAATAAAAATGGTTCATGTCATGGATCCTTTTGTGACCAGCTTCTTTCATTTTGCATAACATTTTCAAGGTTCTTCCATGTTGCAGGTTGTATTAGTATTTCATTCCTTCTCACGGCTGAATAATATTCCACTGTATGGATATGCTATATCTTGTTTATCTGTTTGTCACTTCATGGACTTTTGGGCAGAGCTGTCATGTTGACCTCTACATTGTACTAAGTTTATCCCAGGTCACAGCTAAGGGCAAACCTGGGACTCAGACCTCCATAACTCAGGCACACAAACACTAAAATAGATAACCTCACTCTATACTTTTAAATAAACATGGGAAGATCCTGTAATATTTCAAATGCAGAGTTTGGGGGACTTGGAGGATATAGGAGGTGGAATTATCATGTAGGGAGGGAAAGCTATGAGTGACTTTGAAGGAACAAGAAGAAGGAGACTTGAGGGCTTTCTGGAGAGGGTTAAACTTACTTCAGAGGATAGGACTATAGCCCTCCATGACCTTGCACAAGTCCTCTTAATCTCTGTGCCTCAGTTTCTTCATCTGTAAAATGCAGGAAATAATCGTACCTACTTTTTAGGATTGTTTGAAGGCTGAGTTAGTCTGTGGAAAAGTGGTTAGAATTGTGTCTGGCACATAGTGAGTACGATAGAAGTGTTTTCAGGCCAGATGCGGTGGCTCACACCTGTAATCTCAGCACTTTGGGAGGCTGGGGTGGGTGGATCACTTGAGGTCAGGAGTTTGAGACCAACCTGGCCAACATGGTGAAACCCCGTCTCTACTAAAAATACAAAAATTAGCCAGGCATGGTGGCGGGTGCCTGTAATCCCAGCTACTCGGGAGGCTGAGGCAGGAGAATCGCTTGAACCCCGGGAGGTGGAGGTTGCAGTGAGCCGAGACTGTGCCACTGCACTCCAGCCTGGCTCAGAGCAAGACTCTGTCACAACAACAACAACAACAACAAACCCTAAGTGTTTTCTGTTCCTTCTGTTCTTACCTAGGAGGTGTCCTCTGGCTCGTCTTGATCCCACGGGTACATGGGGTGGGTCCCTGAAGGCTGTACTCATTCTCAGAGACCCTCACTGTCTCACTGCCCTTGCCCTGGATCTCAGTTTTCTCATCCATTAAATCAGGAGAACAGGCACGTTCCATCTAAGCATGTTAAGACTCTCTCTTGCTACGGATTTTGTCATGGAGCCCCCCACCCCCACCCAGGGCACAGTTTTCTGTGTGTGTGTGAAAGTGGGGTTTCTCAGGCCCTCCAGTCTGCGAGTCAGTCATCCTGTGCCCTATCCCATCTCCACCTTGCTTCTCCTTCAGGAGAAGTGTGGATTCAGGAGAGAGCAAAGGTTAAAATCAAGGGCTTTGGTGGAAAGCAGAGAGTCTCCTAAACATGAGTTTTGAAGACAGACAGAGCTGGGCTCGAATCCTGCTATGACCGCTAATATGGTCACCTGGGACATGTTATCTCATCTCCTTGACTCTGATTCCTCATTCACAAAATGGAGCTTAGTATACTTCTCACAGGTGTTCTGAGGATTAAATGGAATATTTTTAAGAAACGTCTATCGCAACATCTACGTCACTGTGTAGATCTTCAGTGACGTACTAATTGGAGTTTTCTTATCTCTAAAATGAGGATAAATCATCTACCCTATGGTTGTTTGAGGTTGAAATGAGGGAGTTCACATGAAGCATCTTAGCGCCGTGTGTGTATGTGTGTATATCTATCTGTCTATTTATATAGTTAGCTCTAGATATATCTCAATACATCTTTATTCTTATTATTACTGTGAGGCCAGGACTCCAGGTGGGAAGCCTGGATGTTTTCAACATTGTAATCTTGGCCCCTTTGCCCTTTTACTTATTAAGCAGATCAGGGTCCCCACAATTTGTGAGTTTACTGGAGAGAAACTGTCCTGATCTCCATAGGCTGTTAGGCGCCTGCCTGTGTGTCTCCTATCAAAGAGAGCTTCCGCTGGTATTCTAATCACATTCTTCCGTTAATACCACATATTTCTATGTAAAAGGAAACAAATTACATGCAGACAACACCAAATATGAAAGCTTGCAGCAACGCTTTCATTGTTCAGGCAGCGTTCTTTGCGCACTGCTTCTGAGAATATAAAGTTAATTGGCAGTTCTATTTATCTTGCTTTGGTTAACTGATAGATCCCTTTGCCCTTTAGTCAGTAAACACCTCTTGGTATTTCTCTGATCTTGCTTTCTTTTAGCCCTTGCCTCTGACCGCAAAACATAACAAAAAAACACATACACACAAAAGTCTATATTTGTATAATGTGACAATTTCAGGGTAGACTGCATAGGATTTAATAAATTTGTCAGTCATCAGTGTCTTTATTTTTAATTTAAACAATGAACTAAATACAAATGAGGAAACATAGACAATATGCTAAAGGATTTCCTTTCCACGGACATTTATTCATTCAATAAATAGAACTTTTTTTAGTGTTCATTACTGCCAGGAACATGTTGATCCTTCTTGAATCTGTCCCTTTTGTTCCATCTCCTTTGCAATCAGTCTAACCAGGGTTGGTCTCAGGACAGGGAGGAAGCATGAGTTTTGAGGCCAGAGAGAGCTGGGTTCGAATCCTGCTATGACTACTAATGCTGTCACCTGGGACACGTTATCTCATTTCCTTGAATCTGCTTCATCGTTCATAAAATGGAGCTTAGTATACTTCTCACAGGTGTTCTGAGGATTAAATGGAACAATATTTTTAAGAAATGTCTATCATAACATCTGCCTCACTGTGTAGATGTTTGATGATGTACTAATTTCCATCTGCCTTCCATGTCCACTGAGTTTTCTATACATCTCAGAGCTGTCTCAATCTTCACATCATTCACTCCCAGTCATCTTTGGCTGTCATCTCAAATGCTTTTTCAGGGAGCTTTTCCTGAATCCCTGGACAAAACGAGGTCTTCCTGCTATTTGCTCCTGTGACAGCCTGTGCTTGCCCTTCTGCAACACTCATCATGCTTCCAGTTGTCCAAAGGGAGATTGCCCCGTGGATCTCCTCTGTGCTCTGTTACCAGTGGAGTCTGTGCTGTTAACAGTGTGGGCAACAATTGTAAGGTGCACTGGCAAATTACTTTTATCTTCTCAGATTTTTAAAAGGAAGAAAAATTGGAACTGACCCAACTGTGCATCAACAGGTGAATGGATAAACTCTGTTATATTCATATGATTCATATTGTTATTCAGTAATAAAAGAGAGCAGGCCACTGATATGCCCAACAACATGATAAGTCTCAAAAACATGTTGGATGAAAGAAGCTAGACGCAGAAGAGCATATACTATGTGATTCAATTTATAGGAAATTAGAAAACAGAAACAAAGAAATTAACTTATAGTGATAGAATATAGATGAGGGGTTGCCTGGGTTTTAGGGTAGGAGGAGGGGATTGACTTCAAATGGGTATGAGAGGTCTTTTGGGGACTATAAAAATGCTCTATATCTTGATTAGGATGGTGGTTACATGGGTGCATACAATCGTCAAATCTCATTGAACTGTAGACTTAAAATGTGTGCATTTGATTGTATGTAAATTACACCTCAAAAAGTTGATTAAAAATAAATGAGTATATCAAAGTCAAGACAAAGAAGGAAGAAAGGAGAGAAGAAGGAAGGCAAGCAAGTATCTTAGCTCGAAACTGCCCCAAATTAAAGCTTGTTTTCAATTTCTGTGTAGGTTGTGGCAGTTAGTGAAAGCCTATTGTTTTCATTGCAACAACAAGATTACAAGGATCATATTTTCAAAGGCACTGGAGAGCCATGGAAGCAAAAGAAGAACTAAAATTTCAGAGTGAAGAGTGCTGCTTAGAAATTATGAAAGACATAAAACAACAGAATGACATACTTAAAGTGCTAAACAATGAAAACCCCAAACCCCAAACAACCAACCAAACACCAAAACCCAAGAACCTGCTCACCTACAATTCTGTCTCCAATAAAAGTATTTTTCAAAAATGGTAGCAAAATAAAGGTATTTTCACACCTACAAAAGCTCAGGAAATTCCTCACCACCAGCAGGTCTACACTACAAGAAATACTAAAGTAGCTCTCCAGGCTGCAGGAAGTCAATCCCAGATGGAAACAGGTACCCACAGAATAGAACAAAGAGACCAGATGGAGCAAATGTATGAATGCCTGGATAGAATACTGTTTAAAACAATATTAATAGCTGTGTCTTGTGGCTTTCTAATAAATATAGAAAAAAAGCTCCAACTATAATAAAGAGAATGGATAAATTTGACTTTGTTAAATTTAAGAATTTCTGCTTATAGAAGGCACCGTTAAAGGAATAAAAAGGCACTTCGTGAACACACACACACACAGAGGACTCATACCTAGACTATATAAAGAACTCTTACAAATCAATAATAAGGGACAAAATTTTGCAACAGAAGACTCAAACAGGCATTCACAAAAGAGGAATCCAAACGATCCGTAACAACATGAAAAGCTGTTCAACATCATTACTTATCAGGAAAATTCAGGTTAAAAGCACAATGAGGTATCACTATACACTCACCAGAGAGGCTAAAATAAGGAAGACTAAATTTTGATGAGGATATGGAGCAACTGGAGCTCTCATACATGGCTGACACCTTGGAATGCTGGAATCCTGCCAATTTCTTATTTTTTTTATTTTTATTTTTATTTTTATTTTTATTTTTTGAGATGGAGACTGGCTGTCTCGCCCAGGCTGGGGTGCAGTGGTGCAGTCTCAGCTCACTGCAACCTCTGCCTTCTGCATTCAAGCGATTCTCCTGCCCCAGCCTCCCGAGTTGCTGGGATTACAGGCGTGTGCCACCACACCCGCTAATTTTTATATTTTTAATAGAGATGGGGTTTTGCCATGTTGGCCAAGCTGGTCTCGAACTCCTGGCCTCAACTGATCTGCCCACCTAGGCCTCCCAAAGTGCTGGGATTATAGGCCTGAGCTACCCTGTGGGCCAGTTTCTGATTAAATTAAACATATTCCTATTCTATGACCCAGCTAAGAAAACCTAGTGTATATGTTCACCCAAAAGACATGTAAAAGAATGTCCAAGAAGATTTACTCATAATAGTCCTAAATAGGAAACACTCCATATGTCTATCAATGAGAGGGTAAAGAAGTAAATTATGGTATATTCATAGAAGAAAGTACTATTTACCAATGAAAAATAATAAACTACTGATACATGCAACACTGTGGATTAAATCACCCAGATGTAATGGTGAGCAAAAGAAGCCAGAGGTAAAAGAGAATATACCGTATGATTTCATTACATGAAGATCAAGAATGGACACAACTCATCTATTGTAAGTTAGAATACTGGTTACCTCTGTGGTGGTTGTAGTATTTATTTATTTATTTATTTATTGCAGGGAGAAGTGGGTGCAGTATTGATTAGGAAGAGATGAGAGAATCTTCTGGAATGTTTTATATATTTATTAAGGTCATCGTTAACAGGTATATAGATATGTAAAATTTAATTGAGCTGTAACTTAAGTTTTAAACATTTTACGGCATGTAATTTACACCTCAAATTTAATTTAAAAGGGGCTGAGTCTCCCCTAAGCCCCTTCTCATGCGTCCTAGGATCAACCTCCAAGTCTTAAATAAAACCAAATTATAAATACATACAAGTAGGTAAATAGATAGATATAGACACAGCTATGGATATAAGATAGATGTTTAAATAAAAATGGGATTAGAATTCTGGCCACAATACATATGTGTTTGTCCAGGACAATCTTAATTTATATGTATTTTTCCAGGATAACTGATTATGCACCTCATTTTACTCTGAAAAGTGTCCAAGTTGGGCAATAAATTATATGGCCATATTCATTATACTGTACATATAATAATCACTGCCCTCATTAAACTATGCACAATGGCCATCTTTCCATGTTTATATGTATGGACTTAACCTTGTTCATTTTAGTGGTTGCATAATATTCTACAGTATGCATGGACATGACTTATTATTTGATTCTCTTATTGGTGCACATTTTGGGCTGTTGCCAGTTTTTTGAAAATATGATTAATGCTGATGGAATAGACACTGTTTCTGTCTTGTCAACAGTTGGGCTGCCTTCTTTTGATCAAAGCACCTGGATTTTCATCTTGAGACTTATCCCTTCTCCATCCTCAGTACATGTTGCTCAAATGTGGCTAAACCTGGTCTCTGGGCTCCAAGTGAATAACTCAGGGGTGATTCTTTTGGGACCCTTGATGTTTCTTTACGGAAAGAGAAGCTTTTTTTTTTTTCCCCTGCTGTTCCTAAGCCAGAAGAATTTAAACCTGGAGCTGCTGGTGGCCATTTTGACACTCAATAAAGAGCTCTTGCTTGAGAATGAAACCATCACAACTGGAAATAGAGACAATGAATATAGGCAGATTCTTGACAACTTTGTCTAAACTCTTGGATCTAGCTATGCCTGAAACCTCAGAGTTTCTGTAATGTGAACCTCTGATTCCAATATTTTTTGCTTGTGTAAATTTGAGAGGGTTTTCTGTTACTTGCAACTAAAAGATTTTTGATAAAATAGACCTGTGATAAGCATCTATCTATATATTTAAAAATATATGTGTAAGTACTCAATATTCTCAATATTTATTCTTGAGGACAGTACTTATTAGGAATATTTCTATGCAATCAACACCTAAAAGTGAAATGCCTACATAAAGGGTCATGGTGTATTTAAAACCATGTTCCAAGAATGTACAGATTTTCACTCTCACCTACACCAGTGCTTGTTTCCCCACATCTGGAAGTAGATCTGAGATGTGTATAACAACGGAAAAATGAACAAGAGACTTGAACTGGCATTTCATGAAAGAATATATCCAAATGGCCAATAAACCTATCAAAACATGCTCAACCTAATTAGGCATTAAGGAAATGCAAATTAAAGCATTTCCACAATATGATACTACTAAGCACCCACCAGAATAGCTGACATTAAAAACACTCACAATACCAAGATTGTTGAGGATGTGGGGCAACTGGAAATTTCCTTCACTGCTGGTGGTAGTATAAATTGAACCACCCCTATGGATAAATGTTTGGCAGCATATAAAGCTTATAAGGCTGAACATATGCATTTCCTCTGGCCAGCAATTCCACTCATGGGAAATCTACATTTATTCACCAAAAGGCATTGTACAAAAAACATTCATAGCATTTTGTAATAGCTCCACTCCCATCTTCTCCCTGAAAAAAAAACACAACCCAAAAGTCCTTCAAGAAGTAAACAGATAAATTGTGGTACATTCATATTGTAGAATACTATATAGCAATGATAATGAACAAATGACAGTTATGCACAAAAATATAAGTGAATCCCATAAACATAACATTGTGCAAATGAATCCAGATCCAAAAGAGTATACCCCATATTATTCATTTATATGATATTCAAGAAACAGGCAAAAATAATTGATGGTGATAGAGGTCAGGATGGTGGTTACCATTGGGGAGAAGGAGGACCATGTCTGGGAGGATGTTTGAGGGGGTTTTTTGGGTTCTGGTTGTCTTAGTCTGTTTTGTGCTGTTATAACAGACTACTTGAGACTGGGTGATTTATAATGAACAGAAATGTATTGGCTCAAAATACTGGAGACTGGGAAGTCCAAGATTGAGGGGCTGGCATCTTGTGGGAAACTTCTTGCTGTGTCATCCCATGGTGGAAGGTGGAAGGGCAAGAGAGGGGTGAGAAACGACAAAACTCACCCTTTTATAATAGCAATAATCCCATCCACGAGGGTGGAGCCTTCCTGGTCTAATCACCTTATAGGGAAGTAGAGGTCATTATAGTAAGTTAAATAAGCCAGCCACAGGAAGACAAATATTGCATGTAACCACCTGACATGGTTTGGATCTATGTCTCACCCAAATCTCATGTCGAATTGTAATCCCCAGTGTTGGAGGTGGGGCCTGGTGGGAGGTGATTGGATTGTGGAGGTGGATCCTCCAAGAATGGTCTAGCACCATCCTCCTTGGTACTGTCCTCATGATAGTGAGTGCTCATGAGATCTGGTTGTTTAGAAGTGTGTAGCTCGCCTTGCCTGCTACTTTCTTTTGTTCTTGCTCCTGCTATGTAAGACATGCCTGCTTCCTCTTCACCTTTAGCCATGATTGTAAGTTTCCTGAGGTCTCCCCAGAAGCTGAGCAGATGCCAGCATAACGCTTCCTGTACAGCTTGCAGAACCATGAGCAAATTAAACCACTTTCCTTTGTAAATTATTCAGTCTCAGGTATTTCTTTATAGCAATGTGAGAAAGGACTAATATATCTATCACACATATTTGGGATCTAAAAAAGCTGATCTCAGCCAGGCACGGTGGCTCACCCCTGTAATCCCAGCACTTTGGGAGGCTGAGGTGGGTGGATCACCTGAGGTCGGGAGTTCAAGACCAGCCTGACCAACATGGAGAAAAGCCATATCTACTAAAAATACAAAATTAGCCAGGCGTGGTGGCACATGCCTATAATCCCAGCTACTTGGGAGGCTGAGGCAGGAGAATCACTTAAACTTGAGAGGCAGAGGTTGCAGTGAGCCAATATAATGCTATTGCACTCCAGCCTGGGCAACAAGAGTGAAACTCCATCTCAAAAAAAAAAAAAAAAAAAAAAGCTGATCATGAAGTAGAGAATAGAATGATAGCAGAGGCTGGGAAAGATATGGGTGTGGGTGTTGGGAATGGAGAGAGGTTGGTAAATGGGTATAAACATATAGTTAGATGGAAGAAATAAGTTCTAATGTTGGATAGCAGAGTAGTGTAATAATAGTTATCAACAATGTGTTGTACATTTAAAAACAGCTTGAAGTGAGGACTTGAAATGTTCTCAAAACAGAAATGATAAATGGTCCCAGTGACAGGTATCCTAAGTACCCTCACTTGATCATTACACATACAATGTGTGTAGCAAAATATCACCTGTACCCATCGACATATTTACAAATATTACATTTCAATAAAAAAGGCCCCCATCTCTTAATAGTGCTACAATGGCAATTAAATTTCAACATGAGTTTTGGAGAGGACAAAGGTTGAAACAACAGCACTGGTAATGGTCTGTATCTTGATTTTGGTGAAGAGGTTGCATGGATCTTTTCACTGTGTAAAAACTTATAAAACTATGTACTTATATTTGTGTGCTTTTCTCTATGTATGTTATACTTTAATAAAATTGTTTTTTAAAGCATTTGGGTGAGAATAAAATAATTTAGAAAAATTCTACTAGTGGAAAAGAACTTCAGAACACAGAGAGAAATGCAAGACATTGCAAAATTGGTCCTGATGCAAGATACTGCAATGATGAAAGGCCAAATTTTCAGGCCTTTGTTGCAAACCTGAAGTGAAACATCTGATATATTTCTCATTTGCATTGCTAGGAATTTTATCTTTGGACAAACACAGGAATAAAGTGAAAAATGGACCAAGAGCCAATAAAGGAAGAAAATTGGATGGAAACTTTGGGGAAAGTTCACCACAGTGCCTGTATCTGGGGACTGATATTGTATTGGGAAGGAGATAATTCTGGTCATATTCTGCACTAGATTTTGGAGGGAAATGGTCTGAACAATCTCATAAAAGATTGACATGAGTTCTTTCTAAAGTCTCTAGAAAGAAATATGGCATTAGATGGGTGAGGAACTCTAGAAAATGAAATAAATATGAGTGAATGAATGAATATGAATATAAATGAAATGAATGAAATAAAATGAAACGGATAACTATATCATTCTAATAACAAAGCAAAAGGTGCAGTACCTAGGGAATCTTGATTTCCACAGAACACCTCATCTCAGATATTCAAAGAGATTTCACTGAAGATGGCTGGTTCCAGGAGTAAATAGCCCTCTAGAATATTCTGGAATTATCCAGAAAATCTAAAGTTAAGAATGAGTGGAAACTTAAAAAGAACAATACATTTTAAATAGAGTTTGTACTGTTTAGAGCAAGTAGCTGTACAAGGAGATAATAGGTCCACTATTTGGGGAAGATGTTGCATTAATTAGTTCGACAAATATTTATTATGTTTTTTTCCATGGGGCTTAACTGGTACTGAGGTAGGAGGCAGGACTTGACTGAGGAGGTGGGACTTGGACACTGGACTAAATTGAGGACTAGCTAAAACAGGGACAAGGCAGAAGCAGTTTTTTCTGAGCTGCTACTCATGGCACACTGCCTATGGGGCAGCCCTGCTCTGCAAGGAGCAGCAGTTCAGCTGCTGCTGTACACTGCCACTTCAATAAAAATTGTTGTCTAACATTACTGGCTTGACCTTGAATTCTTTCCTGGGTAAAGCCAAGAACCCTCCCGGGCTAAGCCCCAATTTTGAGGCTAGTCTGCCCTGAGTCAGTACATAGTAGGTGTGCTGCAAATAGTTTTTGAATAAATGAATGAATTCAAAGATCATTAATAGCTGTTCCTACCCTGATGAATCTGCTGCTGGTGGTGATACAGATGTATCAGCAGTTGCATGATGAAGGCTATGACTGTGGAGCCCCACAGAGTTAGGGAGGAAGAAAACAAGGACAGAGTTAGAGAAAGCTTCCTAAAGGGAGGAACTTCCTAATCTGTCTGGTTTTAATGAGCTCTGAGTATGTGCCTGAACCCAGGCCAACAATTTTAGCAACACATAGGAAGACAATATAGAAGATCAGACCACCTGTTAGTACTGTGTCCACCTCAGGCCAGCCCTCTCTTAGGGAGACCAAGTTACCCTGGTTACCCAAGTTTCAAGACTTTTAAAAGTAGGCACTGTCTTTATCTCCATTTTGTGGATAAGCAAACTGAGGCTTGGCATGAGAGGTGATTTGTCCAAGGGTCATACAGCAAGGAAATAGCAGAGCCGTGGCTCATACTGTGCCTGACAGCCAGAAACATTACATATCCTCCCATTTTGGATAGGAAGCTGGTTAGATGCCCTGCAAGGTTACTCTATGACTCTGTGGCTCTAGATGATGAGGCCCCATCTTCAGAACTGGGAGAATCTATTGGTTTGGATTGTTCTGCCTCTTTAACCCAAGAAGAGATTTCTCTGGCTTGGTCTCTGTTGGCCTGAATTCTACTGCTACTTGAACACAAAGACAGTGTCTGAGTGCTCTGTGACCCTGGTTGAAGCAGCAGCAAAGGCTGAGAACCAGCCTCTGCAAAATGAAGAAATTATTTGTAAGAACATTGTGTGGTCTACATGAATGAGCAGTAACTAGATAGCAAGTTCTTTATCCAAACAAACCCACATCCACTTGCCTGGAGCCCCGTGCACTGTGCTGTAGCTGGGAAGAAAGTCGTCCCGTTTCTTAGTTAAAGCAGAAAGGTGAACCTTCAGAAAATGGCGATTTATGCCGAAAAACCCTGACAGACTCTTAACTGAAGCTGTATGAATTGTGGTCCTGTCATTTGCAGCTGGAGACACCCTGATGATTTTCTGCTTTTGGTTTAAAACATTACCTAAGCCACTCTGTTATCAATCTTATCTAATGATCTATTTACCTAAAGTACACAATTACAGACAGACACCCATTACAATCCAGGCAGACGAAAGCACATTAATGAAACAAGGAGTCTGTGGGATTGGATTGCCTAGCAATTGGTCTGAAAGTCTGCTTTCCTTGATGTCCAAATGAACAGGCTGTCTAGGGTTTTTCTGTTCACTTTTTAAACAGATAAAATTGTTACAATTATTTAAAAAGCTAAAAGGAAGCATAGGAAGAACTAAGAAATATTGTTAGGTATCATGATGGAGGGTAGACAGAGAAAGAGAGAGAAGTAGAGAAGAAGGGAAAGAGGAAGGAGAGAGACAAGAGAAAGAGAGAGAGAAGTAGAGAAGAAGGGAAAGAGGAAGGGGAGAGACAAGAGAAAGAGAGAGAGAGAGAATGAGAGAGAGCAAGCAGGGAGTGAGCAGATAGCTAGAAAGAGGGTGAGAGAGAGTGAGAAAGAGGAGAGCGAGAGAGCAGGGAGAGAGAGAGCAGATAGCTAGAAAGAGGGTGAGAGAGAGTGAGAAAGAGGAGAGCGAGAGAGCAGGGAGAGAGAGCTGATAGCGAGGAAGAGGGTGAGCACCACACTCAGCTAATTTTTTGTATTTTTAGTAGAGGCGAGGTTTCACAATGTTGGCCAGGCTGGTCTCAAACTCCTGACCTCAGGTGATCCACTCGCCTTGGAATACCAAAGTGCTGGGATTACAGGCGTAAGCCACTGCACCCAGCCACACCCCTTTATCTCACCTTCTAGGAGTGGTGGTGGGCACCTGTAATCCCAGTTACTTGGGAGGCTGAGGCAGGAGAATTGCTTGAACCCCGGAGGCAGAGGTTGCAGTAAGCTGAGATTGTGCCTCTGCACTCCAGCCTGGGTAATAAGAGTGAAACTCCGTCTCGGAAAAAAAAAGAAGAAGGAGGAGGAGGAGAGAAGGGAGAGAGAAGGAGAGAAACATAGAGAGACAAAGAATGAGAGACAGAGCGAGAGAGAAATACAGACACAGAGAGAGAGACAGAGGCAGAGAGAGATGGACAGAGAGTGAGAGAGAGAGAGAGACAGAGATTTTGAGAGATTTGTTTAATGCACAGTTTCCAAACCTTTGGTGAAATAAAAACTGCTTTCTGGGGAGTGACATTATTTGATTTCCTTTGGATCTGGGTTGGCTACTTAGGGGCCATCTGACCTCTGATCAACATCCCCAGCCATTTCATGAAGTCCCCTATCATGGATTAAGGTCCTTTAAGTGCTGAAAGAGGCTATCTTCCTTCACAGGCAGACAAGGAACAGTGGAATCTGGCTTCCTTTCAAGTCAATTTGCAGGAGGACCATGTTCTTATATCAAAAAAAAAAAAAAAAAAGGAGAAAAGGGACACTTTGTTTTGTGAGTGACCCTGAGACAGCTGCATCTGATGTGAACAGTGTCATAACCCCCTCACCCGCACTCCACCCTCTCAAATGCTCCTGTAACTTCTCCTGAGCTTAAGAGTCTTTGGTAGCAAGGAGGGCTCATACAGGCAGTATGAGCATCATCTGGAAGTGAATTTATTTATTTATTTTTTAATTTTAATTTTAATTATTGAGACAGAGTCTCACTCTGTCACCCAGGCTGGAGTACAGTGGCACAATCTCGGCTCACTATAACCTCCGCCTCCCTGGTTCAAGTGATTCTCCTGCCTCAGCCTCCCAAGTAGCTTGGATCACAGGTACCCACCACCATCACATCCGGCTAATTTTTGTATTTTTAGTAGAGACGGGGTTTCACCATGTTGGCCAGGCTGGTCTCGAATTCCTGACCTTCAGTGATCCACCTGTTTTGGCCTCCCAAAGTGCTGGGATTACAGGCATGAGCATGAGCCACCATGTCTGGCTGGGAAGTGAATTTTGAGAAACTTGAGAATGAAGCCAAGACTCCATCCCAGCAATTATTAGCAGCTCTGGTCATCTTGCAGAGGGAAATGTTGGGACTTTTGGGCCAGACTGGGCTGGTTTTCAGGGTTAGCTTCTCCATCCATTTAGCAGTGCAACATCTTATAAGTATATTTAAATTCTGAGCCTTGGTTTTCTTATCTGTAAAAAGAAGGTGATAACACCTTCCTCACAAAGTTGTCCTCAGGTTTCAAAACACTGTTTGTAAATCACCTGGCACACAGTGAACCCTTAGTAAATGGTAGGATAACAGGATAGACTAACAGGCAGGATAGTGATATGGTTTGGACCCAGGTCCCCATTCAAATCTCAGGTTGAGTTGTAATCCCGTGTTGGAGGTGGGGTCTGGTAGGAGGCGATTGGATAATGTGGGTGGATTTCTCCCTTGCTGTTCTCACAATAGTGAATGAATTCTCATGATCTCTAGTTGTTTTGAAAGTGCGTAGCTCTTTCCCCCTTCACTTTCTTTCTCTCCTGCTGGCCATGTGAAGATGTGCTTGCTTCCCCTTTGCCCTTTTGCCATGATTGTAAGTCTCCTGAGGCCTCCCCAACCATGCTTCCTGAGAGTCAATTAAATCTCTTTTCTTCATAAATTAATCTCAGGTAGTTCTTCATAGCGGTGTGAGAACTGACTAATACAGAAAATTGATACTGGGAATGAGGCATTGCTATAAAGATACCTGAAAATATGGAGGTGACTTTGGAACTGGGTAATAGGCAGAGTTTGGAACAGTTTTGAGGGCTCAGAACAAGACAGAAAGATGAGGGAAAGTTTGGAACTTCCTAGAGACTTCCTGAATGGTTTTGACCAAAATGCTGATAGTAATATGGACAATGAAGTCCAGGCTGAGGTGGTCTCAGATGGAAACAAGGAACTTACTGGGAACTGGAGTAAAGGTCACTCTTGCTATGCTCTAGCAAAGAGTGGTTCCTTCATGAATGGTTTAGCACCAACTTCTTGGTGCTGTTCTCACAATAAAGTTCTTACAAGATCTGCTTATTTAAAGGTCTGTAGCATCTCCCCCTCTCTCTCTGGGTCTTGCTCCTGCCATGTAAGGCTCTTACTCCCGCTTTGCCTTCCACCATGAATAAAAGCTTCCTGAGGCCTCTCCAGAAGCAGATGCTGCCATCTTTCCTGTGCAGCCTGCAGAGCCATGAGCCAATTAAACCTCTTGTCTTTATAAGTTACCCAGTCTCAGGTTTTTTTTTTTTATAGCAATGTGAGAATGAACTAATACAGATAATATAGACTGAGGGCTCAATACAGGCATCAGACACCAAGTAAAAGTGAGAAAGACCACCCTGAAGGCATCTTCAAGGTAGCTATGGGAGAACGGATCTCTCAATTCTTACCCACTTTGAGAACAGAAAACTAGAGAGTGGAAAGGGAGAGAGGCACTTGTGAAGCAATTTCATCAGCAGCTTCTGTGATGCTTTGAATCCTGACTCCAAAGGGAAGAGGATGCTTTATCCTTCACCTCAAAATGAATGAGGGAAAGGCCACCATTGGGATTGCTCAAGAGTTGAAGATGAGATCCCTGCAGCTGGTGACTGGTGGGCTGGTCTCTGACACCCTCCTGGAAAATCCAGAGAACAGAGGCAGGCTAGGAAGTGCTTCTGGGGCAAGGAAGGTAGAGAGATGGAGAATAGCTGCTGCATCAGGAAATGGTGCTTGTCTTCAGTGGTATGTCAGGGGTGTGTGAAACCTGGGGATCAGATGTGACACCAAAGGCAGAAACAGCAACCTGGGATCCTGCCCATAATGACTCCTACTAGTAATGCAGGACACCCCAATATCATGAGTCTGAATGGGGTGGACTTCTGAAAAACTAGGATCTGAGGGGAGTGCACAGCTGGTAGAAAATATGTTGAGAGCAGGAACCACAGCACTGCAGTAGAGAACTTTGAAAAAGCCAACAAAATTACCTTCAGAATGAGCCAATTTTAGGCATCTGCTGGACCCAGAGAGAACCATTTTATGGCAGTGCTGATAAGAGCTTTCCCATGTCTCCTATTTTCTTTTCCAGCCAATACAGTTAGAAAGCAAAGGAGAGGCTGGGCATGGTGGCTCACATATGTAATCCCAGCACTTTGGGAGGCCGAGGCAGGCAGATCACTTGAGGTAAGGAGTTTGAGACCAGCCTGGCCAACATTGAAAAACCCTGTCTCTACTAAAAATACAGCATGGTGAAACTGTGTGTCTACTAAAAATACAAAAAAATTAGCTGGGTGTTGTGGTATGCGCCTATAGTCCCAGCTACTTGGGAGGCTGAGGCGAAAGAAATGCTTGAACCCAGGAGGCGGTGGTTGCAGTGAGCCGAGATCATGCTACTGTACTCCAGCCTGGGTGACAGAGTGAGACTCCGTCTCAAAATAAAAATAAAAAAAAATAAAAATAAATAAATAAATAATAAAGCAAAGAAGAGCTGGGGATCTCCCTGGTTCAAGATAGGGATACACCCCACATCTCCCTCCTGGGTGGCCTGCCTGAAACCATCCTTAATAGGGAAGAGAACAGGACCACTCTTCTCCTTGAGGGAAGGTTGAAATGTTGCTTAGTATCTTACGTCAATGCTTTTGGTTTTTGAATTGTGGCTGTGTTTTGTGACTTAAAGAGACTACAAGAGTGGCTGTCACCCAAGGGTGAGCAGAAAAGGCACTGGGTACACCATTTTTATGCAGGCTCCAGAGAAGAGCTTCCTGCACTGAAAATATCTGAAGGGAGTAATGAGAGGCAAAGATAAAGTTGTGTTGATTAGATAATCCCAGGCTTCATTCAATGAACAGGGTATATTCATGATTACTGACATTACAAAAGATGGGATGGAGACTTCGCGGGGTTCTTGGAGGAGATGGAGTGGATTGAGAGTCCTGTGGAATGTCTGTCTGTTGTCAACTTCAGGGACTACTGGGGTGAATAGAGTGTCCTTGAAACACGCCCTGGGCCAGGTGCAGTGGCTCACACCTATAATCCAAGCACTTTGGGAGGCTGAGATGGGCGGATCATCTGAGGTCAGGAGTTTGAGACCAGCCTGGCCAACATGGTGAAACCCCGTCCCTACTAAAAATACAAAAAAATTAGGTGGCACACACCTGCAATCCCAGCTATTCAGGAGGCTGAGACATGAGAATTGCTTGAACCTGGGAGGCAGAGGTTGCAGTGAGCCCAGATTGCACCACTGCACTCTAGCCTGGGCAACAGAGAGAGACTCTGTCTCAAAAAAAAAAAAAAGGAACACACCCTGGACCTTGGCCTTGGTGGGTGAAGAGAAGCCAGAAGTGAACAGTTATAAGATGCAGTCAATGTTCTTTCTATCCCCCAAACCTTCTCAAAGTGGGTGGTTTTCCTTCCTTCTGCTCTTCTTTTGAGAGTGGGGGCATATTTTCTCTCAACCCACCCACCCCTAGGGAAAAGTCAAGTTTACCTTGTTAAGAAATACAGCATAATGGTTAAAAATGATGGATGGTCCACTAACCAGCAGCTGTATGACCCTTGTTGACAGGCTTCCTCATCTGTAACATGGAATTAATAATGCCTGCCTCAGCACTGTAGAGTGCATGGAATTGCATAACTCACATAAGGGGTTTGCATGGCACAAGGCACACAATTAAGTACTCAGCCAATAAAATCAGTTACTTCTATTATCATGATCATGGCTATAGAATGTACTATTTACTTATTCTTAAAACATCGACATCATTTTTAACCTCATGGACAGTATAAAAACATACCTCTAGGACGACCTTGAGAGAATGATGATTCATCAGGAGGAGATTTCTTTTCTCAATACTATGCCATCTTTTTCTGGACAAAAGAGCCAATTTGGCATTACATACACCAGAACATGGAGATGGCTGGGATGTACATAAAACATCAAGAGCATTGAAAAATGTCAATCACAAGTCAAACTTAGCTATTATTTTGGACTCAGTCCTTATGAACATTATCTTGAATCTTCACGAGATTCAATTACAGGTGAGAGCTTTCAGCATTAGAGAAGTGAAAAGGGTAGTGTAAGGTCACAGAGCAGGCAAACAGTATCAGAATTGGGACTCAAAACCTAGAATGAGCCCATGACCCAGGTGCTAACTCAATCAGCTCTGGCTAGAGCTTATTTAGTGAAGGAAACTCAAATGTGCTTTTACTGGGGCAATTTAAATCCTGAACCATAGAACACAAGGAAAAGGGGACTGGGAGGGCTATTTGTTGGTTGGGGCAGGAAGTGAAAAGGTGAGGAAGCTAGTTAGGGTTAAAGAAGCATCCAAACTGCTTACTCTGGTTCTAAAAGACCCTGCAGAAGGCTCTCACCATTCTCACATTCCCTATGAGAATGCCATATTCATGATGTCTCAAATTTTTTGGTACCTGCCAACAAGCATTGCTTCCTGAGTTTTGAGGAGCCTCTTTTAAGAGGTCTAAAAATATCAAAGAAGCAGTTTGATTAGCAGAGGATGGGATCAGCTAATAAGTAATAGCAACACGGGTGACAGTTATGTGCTAATTGCCTTTTGGGCATTTTCTTCAAGGGCTCTTAGAAGTGAAACATTTTAGTCATGTTATCCTTTTGGCTGCCTTTTCCTGAATGCATAAAAATGATCATCATAAGAATCGTCATCTCTGGAAATGTCAGTATTTAAATGTTTTAATTCTTGATATTTGCGAGCCATTGGCTTCGATTTTGAAGGAGGATATTAAGAGATAACATTTTGTGAGCACTGACTACGTGCCTGGGGCTGTCCCTGATCCTCCCAACAACCCAATGAGGCAGGAACTGTTATTATTTTTGTATGGAGGCGAGGGAAACTGAGGCATACAGAGTAACTTGCCCAAGGTTACATAGCAAGTATTAGAATGGTATTCACATATATGGAGCACCCAGCATGTACTGGGAATATAGTAATAAGACATTTGTAGGCCTTGTCCAGATGGAATTTCCAGTTGCCTAAGGAATGTGTTGCCTCACTATGTGGAGCTATCCTTGGTCCTGAGAAGAGAGACTAGAGAATATTGAACATTTTGCCATTATCAGCCCCTGTGCTACGCTCTAGGATAGAATCATGAGCAATGCATGGTGTCACCTTCCTCAAGGAGCTACAAGCCTAGTGGTGAGATTAGAAAAATAAACAGGCAATTATGATACAGAATTTTTTTGGAGAAAATAAAAATTTCAGTGGGTCAGAGCTTGGATTCAGTGAATCCCTTTAACTTGATTATTTACTCAAAGTATTCAACCCAATTAAGCTGTTTACGATTATCAACATTTCAGCCACACACACCCCAGAGCCTCATCTCTCATTAATTGGGCCTGTCTTCCTCTCCATTTTTTCTAGCAGTTCTTGGCAGTATATTGACCCCGTATCAAAATATGCCTTTCTTAGAAATGTGACTCTAATTAGAAATGGCTTATAAATCTTCATTGAAATGAACATTATTTAGAAAGATGAGTCTTGGCCGGGCACGGTGGCTTATGCCTGTAATCCCAGTACTTTGAGAGGCCAAGGTGGGTGGATCACGAGGTCAGGAGTTCGAGACCAGCTTGACCAACGTGGTGAAACCCCATCTCTACTAAAAATACAAAAATTAGCTGGGCATGGTGGGGTGCGCCTGTAACCCCAGCTATTCAGGAGGCTGAGGCAGGAGAATTGCTTGAACCCAGGAGGCAGAACCCAGAGGCTGCAGTGAGCCCAGATCATGCCATTGCACTCCAGTCTCGGTGACAGAGCAAGACTGCGTCAAAAAAAAAAAGAAAGAAAGAAAGAAAGAAAGAAAGAAAGAAAGAAAGAAAGAAAGAAAGAAAGAAAGAAAGAAAGAAAGAAAGAAAGAAAGAAAGACAGACAGATGAGTCTAAGCCACATGCAGGTTTTTTTTCCCCCTCTTCTTCTCATCCTTAGCTGTGTTTTTTTCTGGCAGAAACCTGCTAGCATATTTTAGCAAAAGCTCAAGAAAATGCAAATATCCTTGTCTGTGGTCACGGGCACAGTCACATTCTTGTTTGCATTGCCTACAGCTAAAATTGGCACTTTCCCCTTTCTTCCAGAGACTTTTAAAATATATTCTTTAAAAATTGCACCAATAGATGCCCCTTTTAGAGAGATACTTGCCCCTTCTTATTGCAACCTACCAGGCTCATCTTAAGAGCACAGGCTTTCTGTAGTTATTTGGTTCTGATTCAAATCCTAACTCCATCACCTGTTTCTCTGGTGTCTCCGGACAGGTTGCAAAACTTCTTCAAGCCTCAGTTTCCTTGTCTCTACAAGTAGAGGTTACATGTCATGATAGCATCTGCCACACTGGATTGAAGAGTTCATTTTAATAATATAGGCAAAGAAATTGGTGCAAAATAGATGCTCAGTAAGTGGTAGCCATTTTTTTTTCATGTGCCATCAAGGGAGCCTAGCAATTCCCAGGTTAAGATTCCC
This sequence comes from Nomascus leucogenys, assembly GCF_006542625.1. Lineage (NCBI taxonomy): Eukaryota > Metazoa > Chordata > Mammalia > Primates > Hylobatidae > Nomascus > Nomascus leucogenys. Next base: position 86,519,609 of record NC_044390.1, on the reverse strand, counting down.
TGTTTCTTCAGATGAAGACAAAGAAATCAAAGAGGTTAAGTGATTTGTCCAAAGTCATACAGCCAAGCCAGGTGCAGTGGCTCACACCTGTAATCCCAGCACTTTGGGAGGCCAAGGTGGGTAGATCTCTTGAGCCCAGAAGTTTGGGACCAGCCCGGGCAATATGGCAAAATCCCGTCTCTACTAAAAAAAAAAAAAAAAAAAAAAATCAGCCAGGTATGGTGGCATGTGCCTGTAAACCCAGCTATTTGGGAGGCTGAGAAAAGAATCCCTTGAACCGAGGGGGTGGAGATTGAATTGAGCTGAGATCACGCCACTGCACTCCAGCCAGGGTGACAGAGTGAGACTGTCTCAAAACAAACAAACAAACAAACAAAAAACAACAAAAAACAAACAAAAACAAAAGTCATACAGCCAGATAGTGAGAGAGCTGGGAACCAGGCCTCTTAATTCCAGGTAAGGGCTATGCCTGCTCCACCACCATTCAAATTTCTGGAAAGGTATTGCCATGAAAAACCATAAGGATTTGGCTGTTTGAGGGGAGGTCTTGAGAGGCAGCTCCGTTTCTATGTCCCATCTAAACGGACTGTTTGAGGAGAGGTCTTGAGAGGTACCTTCCTTTCTGTGTCCCATCTAAACTGCAGGCCCCATTTGCTGTCTCTCTCTCTCTTTTTTTTTTTTTTGAGACAGAGTCTCACTCTGTCGCCCAGGCTGGAGTGCAGTGGCACGATCTGGGCTTACTGCAACCTCCGCCTCCCGGGTTCAAGCGATTCTCCTGCCTCAGCCTCCTGAGTAGCTGGGATTATAGGCACACGCCACCAAGCCTGGCTAATTTTTGTATTTTTAGTAAAGACAGGGTTTCACCATGTTGATCAGGCTGGTCTCGAACTCCTGACCTCATGATCCGCCTGCCTTGGCTTCCCAAAGTGCTGAGATTACAGGCATGAGCCACCAGGCCCAGCCTCCTTTTTCTGTCTTAAGCAGGGTTGGTTTGGCTTTAATGTTATGCTTATGAGACAAGAGAGCACTAGAAAGATCCTACTCATCTAAGTCTTAATTGTACATCTACCATGTGGCAGGTCCTGTGGGATACCAAAGTGGTAGCAACAAAAAAGCTACCATGTTTCTTGCTCTGGAGGAGCTTACAGTTTCCTAGGGAAGATAGTATTACAAAGGGGAATTTTACGGTGCAAAAGAAGCATGTGACCTGGATGGGGAGGTGGTGGCCAGGGAAGGCTTGTCAAAAAAAATGACATTTAATCTGACATTGAAAGAAGTAGGAGAGATTGTGTGTGTGTGTGTGAGAGAGAGAGAGAGAGAGAGAGAGAGAGAGAGAGGGAGGGAGACAATGTTCTAAGAGGAGGAAGAAGATATAAGGCAGAAATTCCAAAACTAGTGTGGCTCCTTAGTGGTGACCAAGTGAAGAAAGATGAGGCTGAAGAACCTGCCATGGGCCAGATCGTGCAGAGACTTTTAAACTTCATTAAAGATATTCATCTTCATTTTGAGGACAATAGAGTGTCACTGAATTGTTTTAACAAGGGGAATGACAGTATCACACTTGCATTGAAAGACAATGGGTCAGATGGAAGGTAAAAAGTACAGTTATGGGGCCAATGGGATGGTCCAGGCAAGAAATAATGGTGCAGTGGACCAGGTGGTAACCTTGGGGAAGGAGGCAGCATCCACTGAACACCCATCCTATGGTAGTTAATTGGATATACGGGGTGATGAAGAGGCAGAGGTCATAGATGAAGCTTGGGTTTCTACTTGAACAACTGGGTACACGATGGCATAATTTATTTAGACTGGGAAGGTTTTACCATCAGATAGGCATTCGACTGGGGAAGGGTAGTCAAGACTTTAGTATCCTCCTGCTGGTGATTCTCAGCTGTGGATGGTCTTGCCCCCTGAGGACATTTGGCAATATTGAGAAGTTTTTGGTTGTCACCATGGCGAGGCTGCAACTGTCATCTAATAGGGAGAGGCCAGGAATGCTGCTTCACATCCTGCAATGCAACGGACAGGCTGTCTGGCCTCAAATGTTCAATAGTGCCAAATTTGAGAAACTCTGCTGAAACGTAAAGCCTGGAAAGAAGTAACACACTAGATATTTCCAATTATTTAAAGCTTTAGTGGGAGTTCATGGGGCAAAGTCCTCCGTAATTTGACAACCCTTTGGGACAGAAACTTGGGTAACTTTGGGTATGGAGAGGGAGAGTATGAAAAGAGTGATCTGCTGGAGCTCTGTGAGGGAGCATTTTGTCAGACAGGATACCAAGAAAGAACTTGTTTTTTTGCAGGAGAATGGTAATACGCCCCCTCCCTTCCTCCCTGATGTATTAGAAAATGAGTTCTAGGTTTGGCTCAGTGTCTAGTACCACCCCAGGTCTGTATCCAGCCAACGTTCAAGATTCAGATAGCTTCACTGCACCTGTCTTTCCATGATAGAACTTGTTTCTACCTCAAGCTTATATATATATATATATACAGTTTGCCTTTCTTTTGGTACTTGTTATTCACCATCTTGATTCATAGTTATTTATAAATGTTCTTTCCAACAGCACTGTGGGTTCCTTGGGAGAAGACCACAAGTCTGCTGCATTTTAGCACCCTCAAAACATCTGTCTCATGGTAGGTGCTCAATATATACCTCAAAAGATGACCCTGATCATGTACCAGGCTGCAGTGGGGGATAGTCTCTGTCTGTTCTGCCCCTGATCTACAGCCCACTACAAAACCACTGACAATGCTGAACCTATCCCAGAATCTGTCCCAGTTGTATAATCTCCCCACTTTGTGAAATCCAGAAACCCCAAGGCATTTCCAGGCTTGCAAGCCGATTGCCAGACGCGGCTAATTTTCAAGTTATTAAATAAAACTACCGATTGCATAAATTCCAATTTAGGCAGAAATACATTAGATCAAAATTGAGCCCCGCAAGAAATTTTCTCAGCAGAGTTTGAAAACAGGAATTCAGAAGGGAAAATGCCACCATCTCATGATAGAAGGTATCCCATTATGATGATTATGATTTTGAATTTAGCTGTCAGAAATATCTTTGAGAAAAAATATGTTGGTTTATTCAGTCCAAGAAAGGTTTAATTGGCTTCTGTCAGATTTTATGTAAGTGCTGTTTGCCACTGAACCCCATATGAATTTTTGCAGCTTTTGAATTTAACAGCTGATGGCTGAGTCTTTGGAGGCTGTGGGGATGTTGAAAGGAAGTCAAGAATAAGTTTCTTTCCACAGTTGTGCAAAGGCTTATCTAACCAGAATTTCCTTAAGCCTCACCAAACAGTGGAAACAGATGGGGGTCACAGGAATAAAGATGGCACACATTCCATTAGTTTAGATCCATGCTCCTGTTATTCTCCCTGTTTTCCAGAGTGTCCAGAGTGTCTCATTTGATTTTCTTTATTCACTTCTGTGTCCCCACCACCTATAACCACCCTTGGCATGTACTTGGAACTCAGTACATGTTAGTTGAGTGAATAAATGTTCCCCCTGGGGGAAGTCTACTTTTTCCCTCACCCCTGCAGCTCTTTGATGGGGACTACTATGGACAAGTGCCCTTGAGATTCCCAAGCAGTTGTTGTGTAGGGTAGGGGATAGGGATGACTCTCTTGTTTGGGTTACCCTCTCTCAGTGCATGGCTTGGGATCCCTATTATTTGAGTTTTTGTGAAATCATCTGTGCAAGTCACTGCTGAATAGTCAATCAAGTACTCATCTTCAATATCACCATTGCTTCCCTGCCCCTGCTTTCTATATTCATGTTAGATGCATACTTTCCCAGCCACTCTTACTGCTCGAAAAGAGAGGTGACACTGTTCTGGAAAATTAGAAATAGAGAAAATAGGTGAGGAAGCTTCTTGGAAAGCTTCTGTTTCCCTCATAAAAGGGACAAACATAGCTTTTCCTCTCTGCATTTTCCTCTTTCTGCTGGAATATGGATGTGATGCCTGGATCTGGGATAGCCATTTTGTGACCATGAGGGAAAAGGCTTTGCCAGCCTGACACTAGTGAGCTCTCGAGCCAATGCCAACAGCTACCCACCTCCAGACTTCTCACATGAGAAAAATAAATGCCTATTTGTTTACTTCGCTGCTTTTCAGTTTCTCTCTTACTTGCAGCCAAAAACAACCCTAATTGATATATGGTGTTTTCCTGTTATTTTTCCTCACTACCCTTTGGCTCTCTATGGGATTAAAAGATGAATAATGGGACTGAGCTGAGAGGTAAATCCAAGGAACTCAAACCATGTTCAGGAGCACCCCCTTCTCTACAACTAACACATTGCATCTCTCATGCAAATATATTCTCATACCAACTCTAAAAATATCTTTGGACCTGCTTCTTCCCTTCTACCCTTAAGCTGGGGCCTGGCCTCATTAATGATGGACCTCACTATGTGACTTTACAGTTAATACTCAGTTTCCTCTAGATTTCATCTCTGGGTTGGCCGTATCTTCAAAACAGTCATGGTAGCACTCATGTCCAATCAGAGAAGGGAGAGGAGCACAAGTAACAATAATGACTACTGTCACCACTTAGTGGAGGCTAACTGGGTATCGTGCTCAGTATTTCACATGCATATTTTATTTAATCCTTCCAAAACATCTATGCCATAGATCTTATTGTTCTTCAACCCCATTTACCAGAAACTCACACTAGAGTGTCAAAAAGAGGATTTGAACCCACCTTTGCCTGACTTCAAAGGCAGAGCTTCTAACTAATTACAAAGATTATTATCCCATCAACAAGACTCTTGGATCATTTCTTCACTCCTCTCCCACCCTCCCCTCCCCCTACAGAGCAGCTGCCTCTTTGTAGATGGGACAAATAGCCTGCTTCATTTTGTCCAGCATGAAGAGTGCTGATCGCTCTTCCCGTGTCAGGAGGTAATGAACACACTCCTTCCCTGTATCCTGATTTATCATGGAAAGGAGCCGACTGTCACATGCCCATGCAATTAGACACAGCAAGATTCGCTAAGGCAAGCATTGCCTGTCCAAAGCATTAGGCCACAAAGATAACAAAACAAAACAAAAAAACAAACAAACCACCTAAACAAAAACCATGAATTCTGCAATTTATCTCATGCAGTAGCAATGGAGCTAGAAGAACCCCTTGGAGAGAGAAAAGAGTCCCTTCTCCCTCATTGCTCTTTTCCTGGCTTAAGTCATGAGCAATATAAAAATGGAGGTACAGCCAGCTGAGATTCTTTAGAATGGAATCTCAAGTGGTTGTTAGATATTTTATTTTGTTTTATATTTTCAGGGTAATCAGTGATTCCATGCAGGGGGCGTGGTCTCAGTGATTAGAGGCCAGAGAGATCACTGAGCGCTGACGTCACCTTTAACAAAAACCAATGACTCACTACAGCCCGCCATTTATCTCTTCAGGTCACAATTTCTTCTATGTGGACAAGGAGGAAAATCGTTTTATGTTTGCCGTGGAAACGTATTGTGCTGGGAGTCCAGGTTTCTCTTGTTGGGGAAAATGTTTCTCAAATATGTTGGGTCTCCTTTTCCGACTCCAGGCAGCCCAGCTGGGTGCATGCTGGATTGGGCTTCCAAGGCTGTCTCAGGAGACATCCATCCTCATCACTTGGTGGTGGGGGCAGGGGGTGGGGCGGCAGGAAGGATGGAGACCGTCAGGCCCAGGTCTTTTCCATACCTGGGTTTGCCCCCTTCTTCAGGTACCTTCCAACTTACCTCTCAGCAGAGAACTAGACCCTCGGGATCTTCAAGCCCCAGTCTACCTAGGTACTAAAGCTTATTAACAATACCTCTATTATAGAGTCGTTGAAAGGATTAAACAACGCCGTAATGGTGGCTACCATTTAATGGTATTTACTCTATGCCAGGCTCTGTTCTAACAGCATTACCCACATTAACTCATCTAATTCCCACAACACCCCTTTGACGGGGAAGCATTTTTACATGTATTTCATCTATTCTAAGATGCACCTTTTCTTTCTGCATTTTAATACCTCTGAAGCTGGGACACATAATTGAAACAGGTGATAGTTTAATTTGTTGAGTTTTCTTTTTTAGCAGCACAAGAAAATGGTGATGCATCTGGAAATGGAAGGCTTCTTGGATTAGATAAAACGTGATACACTTGTTTCACAGAGCAGCAAACTGAGGCACAGAGAGGAACTGAGTAGCCCAAGATCGCACAACCTAGTAAGTGGCAGTGTTGGGGTTCAAACCCACAGAGTTTGCTGAAGAATCTGCTCTTTTATTGGTTGGTTGATTTACTGAGACAGGATCTCGCTCTGTCACCCTGGCTGGAGTACAGTGGCACAATCACAGCTCACTGCAGCCTTGACCTCCTGGGCTCAAGCAAGCCTCTTGCCTCAGCCTCCCAAGAAGCTGCGACCATAGGCATATGCCACCACACCTGGCTAGTTTTTTGTTTTTTTTTTTTTACTTTTTGTGGAGATGGGGTCTCCTCTAGTGCCCAGGCTTGTCTCAAACTCCTGGGCTCAAGTGATCCTCCTGCCTCGGCCCCCCAAAGTGTTGAGATTATAGGCGTGAGCCGCTGCGCCTGGCAGAATCTGCTCCTTTAATCACTAAAAGCTAGGATATGAGCAAGGCACCCAGAATGGTTCCTGAAAGTTTCAGGATCTGCCCAAATTAGGGATGCTGCTTTTCTCTCTGGATTTTTAATGACAACGAGGTGGAAAGTTCAGACACTAAGAGACAGAGCTTGTATAAAGGATTGCAAACCTTTACAGTTTTTGCCAAATGCTACTTTTGAGTTCTCATTCTAGAACATAAAGGGGGATGTTCTAAGCACCTCTCTTTTTCAGCCTTTTCCAAGGCAGAAATCGTGGGTCCGTGGTAATCCTATACACAATCTGCTTCTCCCCTCCCCCATGTCTGATCCCATTAGACTTCTTCTGCTTCCTTGGGAAACAAAGGGAAAACGGACTCCCTAAGCAGATTAGGGAACCCAACATAAGGGCAAGCTAGACGGTTTCTTTAACAAAAGACTTCCAAACAGAGGATTTGCATATGTTATTTATATTCCCTCAGTTTAAAAAAAAAAAAAAAAAACCATGAAGAGCCTGTACAAGGCAGTTGCCAGTGGAACATTCGTTAGGATATAGCAATCTCCAGCCCTGTGAGAAAGGAAAACGGCCAGTTCAGAGGGCTTCGAGACCCTTTTGAAGTTTTTTCCAACAGTCATTCATTATACTAGTATGCAGGGGACTCTTAATATTACCGTGCAGCCAGTGCGGCCATACCTTCCCCCAGCAGAGGCCACTCCCCATATTCCTTCTCACTGGACACTTACCAGGCCGCCTGGCATTTTATGATTCTACTTTTAGGTGTCGTTCCCTTTCCTCCTCCAAACAAACCTGGAAGCTATTTGAAGCCAATGATTATGTCTTACACCTTATTTTTGTAGCCCCTGAGGTGCTGGGCACATTGAACAGAACAATCATTTATCACAGCTTGACTAGAATGGTGAGATGGAGAGGACTTGCGCTCAGAGCCAGACAGATATGAATTCAAATCCCAGTTCTGTTCCTTGCCCATTGGGTGCCCTTGGGTAAGAGACCTGTCCTCTCTGAGCCTCAGTGTTGCCATCTCATGAAGAGGTAACAGTTCATAGCTTGAAGGATTGTAGAAGGTTCTGAAAATATGACACTTAAGAGTTTTGTGAGTTCAATACGTGGCACATGATGCATGCATACTCAATACATGCCAACTATCATCATGATCATGATCATGACTGCAATTATTATTCGTTTGATTTACCCCAGACATCAATCCTGATCTCTACATATTTCCTTGTGGCTTGTCACTTTCTATTGACCCTAGATTAGGTTAATTAATGCTTTACTATAGCTCTAAAACCTTGAAATTCCTAAGGGCATGATCTTTTGAATGTGAGCTAGGAACCCCCTGGGGTCTTCATTATTTCCTAGCAAGTATAGAGGGGTGCAGAAGGATTTCAATGAGGCTTTTGGGCCAGAAGTCTTGGTCTATCCAACAGTTCCCCGGAAGCCTTCCCATCTCTTGACCTCCCTGAGTCCCACTACCCTCCTCCCGAGAAAGAGATGATCATTTCATCTTCTACATCTTCCTCCACTCTCTACATCTCTCTCTGGTAGGATGAAAAACTCTATTGCATCTATTTGAGTACATGGCTTGTTTCTTCCCAAAATCCAACACACAGACACACACACACACACACACACGCACGAATCTAAATTAGCTGTCCCTTTTCTTTGCTCCCACAACACCCTCTGATACTTCCTCAACAAATCATTAATCAACCTGCATTATAACAATGTTTCTTATCTCTTTTACTCCCCATCCCAAGCATACACACTATAGATTGTGAGATTCTTGAAGGCGAGTCTCATTTTTAACTAGAGCAAGTGTTTAGCACCTAACAGGGGTTCAATAAATCTTTACTGAATAAATGAAATAACAATAGAACTAAAACCTAAAGTGTGCTTACTATATGTCAGGAACTGTGCTCGTAGCTTTTGGTGTACATTAACTCATTTAATGCTCACAGCAATCCCATGAGGAAGCTCTATGACATTCCCGATTTGCAGATGGCAGCACTGAAGCGGAGCAGTTCTGCAGCTTGCCCAAGGCCACAGGGGTGCGAAGAGGCAGATCCAAACCCAGGGTTATTCTGTCTGCTGCTCCCGCTCTGATGCTCACCCTCGCTACTGAAGTGTTCATTTCCCTCTTCATTCTTTCCCTCATTCATTCTCCCACCGCTATGCTGGGAAGTTCAGTCCCAGAGGGGGCTGTTCTGGATTGAACATCCTTCTGTGTGGTATTTTGAGATGAAAGGAGATGGAAAAAGGCTGTATCTTGCAGAGTGGTCTTGCTAAGAGGGCTGAGTAATGAGGAGTGCACAGAGATAGGTTAAGCTTTAGAGAAGAGCAGCTTGGGAACATTTTGGACTACATGGAGAGCCCTTGTGAGTTTTAAGCTCTCCTTCACGGACTGACCGCCTGCCAGGCCCTCCTTCCTGGGGCATGACTGTGAGCCACAAATGTGCCTTGTGGATGCACCAGAGTGGACGAGCATTGCTGACCTTGGCCAATCCATGCAAAGTGGGATTTGAGGATACAATAACAAATGCACACTTACAGTTGTGCTCATCCAGTTATGATCATTTAAAAACAGGAACCATTAACTCCAGTCATTCAGTATGTATCGATTTTTCTTTGTTTTTCAAATCAACAACACTGTTTCATGTCCCATAAACACATTATCCAGCATTAACATCACAGTGGACAATTTTCATAGCTTATTCCATTTAGTCCTCACACTGCTTCTGCCTAGTTGATGTTCCTGTTCTAAATTCATAGACACAAGGAAATAAAGCCTCAGAGATGCTAAGCAATTAACCTATCTAAAGTCACACAGCTGGTGCATGGCAAACCTAGCCTTTGAACCCCAAAAGTTGACCCTCTGCAGGCTCTCCATAGAGAGAGGGGATATGCCTGTTTCTGGAGACCAGCAGATCTCTGAGAGTAAGTCCTGCAGACGGCAAACCTACAATTCATCTTAATTTTTTTCTGATGTTCTACAATGTCACTGCTGATTTATTCCATCATTTTGGAATTACTGGCTAATAGGATGGCCCAGCTCACTGCTCTGGTTCGCGTTTTCATTCTTTAAGAGAAACCAACCATTGATAGCAACAGGGATGTGTCTCGACAATTTAATTACACCATGACTCTCCTCTCTCTCCCTCTCCCTTGTTGGTTTCGAGGCTAATTCCTATTTCACTTGTTCTCGAAAACATGATTGGTTTCAGCAGTGGGGAGACTTACCTGCCTTAGGTTCTCCGAGGCATAAAAGGGCCGGACAGCCCCCTCGTTGGGGGAACGCTGAAGCTTCTTGGTGGCTGGAACCTTGGTCATCTTAAAAATCCTTCAGGTTTTAGCCTGTGCCCCCAAGGCAAGGATTTTTCCAGAATCTTCTACTTCAGTAGTCACTGGTATGAGAGGTTTCGGCAACTTCTCCCTGATCCCCAAGTCCCAATTACACGAATTCCAAAGCGGTTTTCCTTCTGAGGAGTAATGAGAAAGCACCTGGGTCTCCCACAGACTGGATAAGGAAGTCCGGGTAGGGCAGAATCAGGCGAGCCTGGACTTATTTACTTTTTGAAAGGTTATAAACTTCTGTAAGCGTCCTCCTCTTCGGAAGGGATATCTTTCTCTTCTATAAGCAAAATAAAATATGAACTAAAAAATAAATAAAATTCCAGTGACAAAGTGTGAGAGGGGTCCCATGGAGGGGCTCCCAGATCTCCATCCTTCAAGAGCGGCCGAGAACTAAGGTGGCCTCAACGAGGGGTTTAGCGCACTGTGGCGAAAGTAGGCAACTGCTAACCCCTGGGCGGTGTGGGGGTGGGGAGAACCGGTTGCTTGGCAACGGGACGCCGAGGAGGGCTTCCTCATTGGCTGGAATTGGTGGGGGCGGGGTCGCGGGGGTCGTGAACTCTCCTAGGTTGCTGGGACGCCGGCTCAGAGCAGCCGGCTGCCACGGGAGCTGCATTCTCTAAACAAATTGGTTTCTCTTTTTAGGCCTGAGGACCATACCCTTTCTCTCTGCCTAACTACAAGCGACTCCTTCCTTTCAAACTCTGCTCTGTCCTGCTGCTAACCCACTAGTAATTTTTTGTGCCTTGGGGTGGGTGGCCTGTAGTCCTGCAATTCTTAACCTGAGGTGCCTATTTCTCCCGTTTTTCCACCTGACAAACTCCTGCTCATCCTTCAAAGCCCTTCATTTCATAAAATGAAGTATTGTTATTCCATTTATTTAGCAAAGATTTATTGACTCTGCTAAAATAAAATAAAGTAAAAATGAAATTAAAAAAATGAGACCTTCAGGATTTCACAATCTATATAGTGTGTATGTTTGGGATGCGGAGCAAAAGATAAGAAACATTGTTATAAGGCAGGATGATTTATGATGTGCTGGGGAAGTATCATAGGGTATTGTGGGTGCAAAGAAAAGGGACAGCTGTACATAGATATAGATATATGCACACACATACATATACACATATAAATATACATATATAGACATGTGTATATGTGTGTATATACGTATTTGTGTGTGTGGGCATGTGTGCATATGACATTTATTGAGTGCTTAGGATGTGCTAGACGCTGTTCTAAGTGTCACATATTGACTCAATCCATACAGCACCTCTTTAAAGAAGGTGTTTTATAACCCCATTTTACAGCCTAAGCAACTGAAGCACAGAGACATTAAATGACAAGTTTAAAGTCATACATGTGCTGCAGCTGAAATTCAAAGCCAGAACTGTTTGAGTCTAAAGAGCAAGCTTTTAACCACTTAGATGCCTAACTTTGCTGAGTTTGGCTTCTATGTCTTTAAAATGGGGATAATAGCTTTGCCACAGGTTGTTAAGAATTGAAGTGGTTGATGCATATGAAGGCTGAGCCCATGGGGAGTCCTAGCGAAGTGGTACTATTATTATTCCCTGACGTCACTTCCCGAGGAAGAATCAGGCATTCTCACCGTGCTGGGTTCATTTCACAGCAGATGTTAGTACTAAATGATATTTATTGATCACTTGCTCTGTGCTAGGTACTGTACTAAGCACTTCGCATACATTAATTCATTTAATCCTTCCAATAACCCTGTGGGGTAGGTTCCCAGCCTGCAGCAGGTTTATTTCATATGTTTGGATTTGAATGCCTTATCCTTGGCATTGTTTCACACTGGATCGATCTGATTCATGTTTTATCCCTCAACCTTGAGCTGCTGGGGATTATGATATCATTATGGCTGCATCTTCTCTTCCTTTTTTTTTTTTTTTTGAGGCAGAGTCTTGCTGTGTTGCCCAGGCTGGAGTGTAGTGGCGTGATCTCGGCTCACTGCAACCTCTGCCTCCCGGGTTCAAGCTATTCACCTGCGTCAGCCTCCTGAGTAGCTGGGATTACAGGGGCGTGCCACCAGGCAGGCCAGGCTAATTTTTGTATTTTTAGTAGAGACAAGGTTTCACCATGTTGGCCAGGCTGGTCTCAAACTCCTGAACTCAAGTGATCTGCTGGGATTATAGGTGTGAGCCATGGCGCCCAGCTCATCTTCTCTGTAGAAGGCATCTACTGCAAGATGACACTCTACAGATGCAAAATACCTAGCCGTGTAACTCTAGATGCCGATGCCTGAAAGTCATTATTTTCTCACCATTGCCTAAAGACTGACCCTGGCCTTCCCTTTCACAGGAAGTTTTGGTTCTCTGGCTTCCTTTGTGGGCAGCATTAAGCAATCAGCAGACACTTTCAGAATGAAGCAGATAAAGGGAATCATGTTTGGGAGATAGGGCTGGGGATGAGGGGATGAGAAAACAAGGCAGGATGGGAAATGTTCAGCCCTGAGCAGAACAGACAAAAGCTGTCTTCATATGGTTTTGTAGAACAGGCTTGGCAAAGAGGAACTCAACTAGTTCTGTATTAACTCAAAGAATAGGAGGAGCTTTGGGCTGAATAGGAAGAAATGTGTACACAGCAGAACATAATTTTAAAAGGTGTGACCTCTGGGGTCCAACTGAATTAGCCACTGAGCAGCTTCAGTGATAATTATTCTCATAGGACTGTGACGAAAACCAAATGGGATATCTCATGCAAAGCACAATGCCTAGCACAGAGGAGGTGCTCAATAAATATTAGCCCTTATTCCCTTTTTGTTTTTATAATACTCACCTGTCAGAGCCATGTAAGAACTGGAAATAGGAAGGGCTCTAGAACTGAAAAGACATGCATTCAATTCCTGGCTCTGCCATTTGTTACCAATAAGACCTAGGTCAAGTTCACTTCTCCAAGCTTCAATTTTTCACGTGTATAAAACTCATGTGTAGTGAATGGTTATGCCTGTTTTATACCTGCTACCAGGAGAATGAAGCAAAATAATGAATTTCCCTTCTCTGCCTAGGAAGGGGTATATTCCTTAGAGAGAGAATGAACTACCCAGCACTAGAGGTGTTCAACTAAATGCTATATGGCTTCTTGGATTTTTGATCACTTGGGGGTGTCAGACTAGATGATATTTAAGGCTCTTTCCAAACCGAGATTGAGAGACTATATGGAGTACTAGTTGAGCCACTGTCTAAATCCCAACTCAGCCATTTACCAGCTGTGTGACTTTAACTAAGTAACTTATCTGCTCAAAGCTTTGGTTTTCTCATTACAGAGTGAAGATAATAGTACATTCGTGAAAATGATATCATGCACATAAAACATTTAGTACAGTTGGCACATAATAAATGCTCAATAAATGCCAGCTGTTTTTTTTTTTCAATTGTATGAACAAAAATATTTTCTAGAATGATTTAGTGCTTTGGGGGGCCAACTAGAATTAGTAAGAAAAGCTCTTTGGTCTTATGGCATCTCCCAATCTAGCTGTAGCTGGGTGGAGAAGAATCTCTCTCTCTCTCTCTCTCTCACACACACACACACACACACACACAATGAAACAGTATATAAGGTGTTGATTGGGATCCTCCAAGAAGATGCCAGAATAAGATTAGATGTGCTAGGGATTTATAGAGGAAAATGGTTGTGAAGGATAAAGGGGAAGGAAGAAGGAGTACATAAGGAGAGTCTGTTGAAGAGGAGAAGGAAGAAAGGATTGGGTAGGAAAAGCCATGCACTGAGGCACAGCTCTGAGAAAGTCTCAGCCAGGCTGACAGGGAGACCCTGAGCCAAAGTTGCCCAATGGATGAATCTCCCACTGCACAGGAAAGTCCTGGTTCTAGGACACCTATTCTGCTCAGTGATTAACGAGGAACAGCTGGGTGTGGGATGTACACAGTAGATTCAAAGATGCAGCATCTGTCAGTCAACTATGCTCCCTGCAGCATTTTCTTGGTGAGGCATCTGAGCTGGAGACCTCCATGGCCTTACCAGGTCATTTTTAAGCTGCACAGATTCACTTTAGAATGCATGCCCAAGGAACAGTACCTCCCTCCTGGCTCCTGTGGACATCCTTTCCTGACAGAAAACTTAGAAAAGGGAAATTAATGGGACCAACTATAGCCTCCATCACTGCAACTGGCACTGGGGGCTGAAATTGGTGTTTGTTCTTTTCCTCCTTCACTATACATTCTAAATTCCCCCTCACGCTTAGCTCTTCCCTCTCTAGGTCTAGGCTTACGTAGTGGAGTGACCAAAATCTTTATTCCTGAGAATTCTGAGCCTTTAAGTAAATCTACTCTCCTCATTATCTCAGGGTTGCTGCATGTATCCATTCCTAGTTAAAACTGATCAAGAGAGTACTTACTAGGAGGCACCCAAGTGGATCACTCAGGTTCCATATATGTTCCTTCCTGCCCCTATCTGTATAATCACTGATCAGGGTCAATTGTCCTTGCCAAAATTATGACTCCTCTTCTCACCTGCTGGTTCCTGGACACAAAGTGTCTGGTGGCAGCTATAGCTAAGAGTTAATACAATCCGTGCTGTGTCCCCTGGCAAGAGTCTACCCACTTTGGGAACCTGGACCTCTCACCCTGCATAGCTGCAGAGTTGCAGAAATGGAAAGAACGCACTCCCTCAGTGCCTCATTGGGCATGAGGGCAGTGGGAACCACTCCTGGTTCCACTTATTGGATCCTGGATCTCTGGGGTTCCTGGATCTTCGTTCCCATTGGGAACACAAAGTTGTATAGAAGTCTGATTTGATGCATATGCTTCAAACTATAGGATAGCCTATTCTTGCTTCAGTAGACTGATCTAGAACTCTGTGACACCAGCTGCTTCTGGGTGGGGTGGTATGTGATACTGCTGGATCCCATGACCACTGTGAAGGTGGTTTCTAGTTCCTAGGGTTTCCATGGGCATAGAGGGGCAGTGATGGTGGCAGACATTGTCAGAACCCAGCCCATGCTCCCTTGACACCCACAGTTCCTAAGGACAGCTCCTTGCTGCCATTTTGCCTGAGACCTTCCTCTCTGGCTACAGCAGAAGTTCCCAAACTTTTGTGGCTCTTGGTACCCTTTACTTCCCAGTAATATTTTTCACGCCACCTCTAAGCTAAAAGAAACATGTTGAGAATCCCATTTATGAAGTCCTTAGGCCTGCACAACTTAGTATTTACATCCTAATCACCTGAAAACTAACACATACAAATGGAAAGAAAACAGTATTTCTATTTGATTCTTCCACTTTTAGTATATGTGCTGCTGAAGTAAGCACAGTATTTGCTTCTTAAATAGCCGCCATTGCTTACCAGTGGGGCATGTGCCCCTGGTGGCCACTGTGCAGCTTCCCAAACCTTGGAATCATTTTGGACACAATCACCTTCAATTTCTGTAGGACGTTAATTTTTGTGCAGTTCTCACTTTTTGTCACAGTAACTGCCCCAAATCCAGCTTTTTCAAAGATATTTCATGAAAGGAATGTCGTGGAATCTACTGTTGAAACTGAGTGTACTAGTCGGCTCAGGCTGCAGTAACAAAGCACTGCAGATGGGGAGGCTTAAACAATGGGCATTTATTTTCTTACAGTTTTGTGGCAGAAGTTTGGGATCAAAGTATCAGCAGGCTTGGCTCCTTCTCAGGCCTCTCTCCTTGGCTTGCAGACGGCAGCCTTCTCCCTGCGTCTTCACATGGTCTTTCCTCCGCACCCATCTGTGTCCAAATCTCCCCTTCTTCTAAGGACTCCAGTCCTGATCAAGAGAGTACTTACTAGGAAGCACCCAAGTGGATCACTCAGATTCCATATGTGTTCCTTCCTGCTCCTATCTGTGTAACTGCTGATCAGGGTCAATTGTCCTTGTCAAAATTGTGACTCCTCTTCTCACCTGCTGGTTCCTGGACACAAGGAGTTCAAAGTGTCTTGTGGCAGCTGTAGCTAAGAGTTAATACAATCCATGCTGTGTCCCCTGGCAAGAGTGTACCCACTTTGGGAACCTGGACCTCTCACCCTGCAGAGCCCAGATGAGGGCCCACCTCATGATCTCGTTTTAATGTCATGACATCTGTAAAGACCCTGTCTCCAAATAAGGCCACCTTCTGAGGTATTAGGGGTTAGAACTTCAACACATAAATCTTAGAGGGGCAGAGTGTAGCCCTCAACATTGAATTATGTGTCACTAGTAGTTCATACGGCATTCAATAGATGTTGCCGTGTTTCCCTTAAAAATTAAAAATACATGTAGCCTCTTCTGTGAATTTGCTGTGGCACTCTCGGGCACCTTGGTACACAGTTTGGGAACCACAGGGCTATAGTAATGCATTCTGCCTTTTTTTTTTTTTTTTCTTTTAGATGGAGTCTTGCTGTGTCAACCAAGCTGGAGTGCAGTGGCACCATCTTGGTTCACTGCAACCTCCACCTCCTGGGCTCAAGTGATTCTCCTGCCTCAGCCTCCCGAGTAGCTGGGATTTCAGGCACATGCCACCATGCCCGGCTAATTTTTTGTATTTTTAGTAGAGAAGGGGTTTCACCGTGTTAGCCAGGATGGTCTCGATCTCCTGACCTTGTGATCCGCCCACCTTGGCCTCCCAAAGTGCTGGGATTACAGGCGTGAGCCACAGCACCTGATCCATTCTGCCTTTGAGTAGAGCAGACTGGAAGTGCAAGAAGTTAACACCCATGGGAATAGCCATAAAGCAACGACTAATGGGAGTTAGTGGATAAATACTCTGCCTCCTCACCCCTTGGGTAGGGCAAGTCTGGAGTATGGTCTACACTGCCCCCAGTGGTCCCCTGCAGGACTGACTTACAGGAAACACCACTGCCTACGGTCACTGCCTGCTCCACCCAAACAACCCACACTGGCTTTTTTCCTTTTCCTGTCTCATTTTCTCACTCCCCTTCTGGTACTTCCTGGATAGCCTCCCAATAAACTACTTATATCCAAGCTGTTTTCCTGGGTCTGCTCCTGGGGAACCAACCTCGGTTAGTGTTGACTGAAATAATCCAGGGAGGTCAGACTTGAATCAGGCTCTGACACTGAGCCATAGTGCATTGTCAGGACACCTGAATTTTTTCCTCTCCCTCATCTCATTACATGGGGTTCCTACCTCCTTTGATCACCTTGTCCCCTAATCTCCTTCTTACCATTGCTCTCAAGTTTATCATAAAGAGTTTCTTGATATTTTCCATCTCCCTTAAACACGGAGAGGCCAACATGTTTTCAGATACGTAAATACATCCCCCAACGGTGAAATATTTGACAACCGAGATATGAAGTGATTGTTTAATGCTTAATTCCTGATTGATTTATGCAAAATATTAACTGAAGGACGTGAAACGACAGGCATTCTCTCCTCCCGATTTGCCAAAAAGAAAAGTATCTGAAGGGATTAAAAATAGACATATCAAGCAGAAGAAAAATTTTGGAATGTGTCAGACGCCAGCTGGGGTAGCTGAAGAGAAAGCTTGAAATCTGGTAAACACTTGAATTTCAGTCAGTAATACATATGTTTGGCATTAAAAACCTATTGGAAAAGTCATCATTTTTGGAATATCTTTAATATGCTTTTTTTGTGTGTTGCATCTAGCACCCAGAAAACTCCTGGGTATTTTTACTGAAATGTCAGCACTGGATTTACAAATTATGGGGCCCAGGGCAAGAGTAAAACTTGGGGCTCCCTTGACATCTGGTAGCTGGCAATCTATTGAAGAATTGTTTCCAGGTTGAAATACCACTGGATAATGTGTATTTGTACCACCTCGTGGATTCCTGTCCTTCGTTAGATTAAAGAATTACCGAATGCTACAGTGCCCCTGTGGGGTCTCTGGCCCTACAACATCCCATTCCTACTCTATCCTCCAAACCACAGCCCCAGGTGAAAGGTGAATTTGGATCTTTGAGAACGAAGAGAAGAAAATGTAATGTTAACCTGCTTCTACTCTCCTTTCTTTTTAACTTTGGTATGTCCAGTGTATTAGTCAGTTCTCACACTGCTATAAAGAAATACCTGAGACTGGGTAATTTACATTAAAAATAAGAAGAGGTTTGTTTAATTGCCTCACAGTTCTGCAGGCTGTACAGGAAGCTTGGCAGCATCTGCTTCTGGAGAGGCCTCAGGAAGCTTTTACTCACGGTGGAAGGCAAAGTGGGAGGGAGTGTCTTACATGGTGGGAGGAGGACCAAGGTGGGGGGTGGTGCCACACACCTTTAAACAACCAGGTCTCATGAGAACTCACTATTGCGATGCGATGACAGCACCAAGAAGGGATGGTGTTAAACCATGAAAAACCACCCCCATGATCCAATCACCTCCCACCAGGCCCCACCTCCAACTATGGGGATTCTAATTCGACATGAGATGTGGGTGGGGACACAGATCCAAACCATATCACCTGGCCTAGTAGCAGAGGAAGAAATGTGGCTCCAGGAATATTCTTAGCGAATATGGAGTCCTATTGGAGTCCTGTTGGAGTCCTAGGATGGGATCCAAGCTACCTCCATGAGTGATGTTTTCCATCTGTATATGTTTCTTGCCACAGTGTCCTGGGAGGTAGGCCAGATTGGATTTATGGAACTATTAATCCCATTTCACAAATGTAGACATTGAAGCAAGCTCTGGCATGTAGTAATTTGTTAGTGGTGGAGGTTGTCCAAGAACCTGTTTTTTCAATTCCAAACTTAGTGATTTACTTCAGCATTCTGTCACACTGTCTTAATGTTCTTTTATTTAAAGGTGAGTGTGTATTTGTGTGTGTGTGCGTGTGTGTATTGTTCAGCAGAACAATCTGAGGTTACTTCTGCAAGTAAGCAAGAAACAAAGACAATTGGGATTTCCAAGCCATCTGGAAGATGATCTTCTACAGCTTATTGGAGGAAGTCTTGACTTTAACATCCAAATAAGACACCTCAAGTCCCAGTCCCAGGTAGGAAGGCACTTCCCTCCAAGTATTCCCATGAATTTCCAAGTAGCTCACAATTTCTTGTTCAGTATACCCTCCAGCCAGTTTCCTAACTGCATAGGTAGAATGATATCACCCTGTAAAAGATATGTTTGAGTCTTCAGCCCCAGGATCTGTGCATGTGACCTTATTTGGAAATAGGATTTTTGCAGATGATCCAGTTAAGATGACGTTATCCTGGATTAAGATGGCCCCCAGCCCAATGACTTATGTCTTTATAAGGAAAGGGAAATTTAGACATAGAGACAGAAGACACACAAGGAGAATGCCAAGTGATGATGGAGGCAGAGATTGGAGTGATACATCTACAAGCCAACAAACAAGCAAATAAAACAACACTAACAAAAAACAGTAACAGGCTGGGCACAGTGGCTCACACCTGTAATTCCAGCACTTTGGGAGGCCAAGGTGAGCAGGTCACTTGAGGTCAGGAGTTTGAGACCAGCCTTGCCAACATGGTGAAACCCCATCTCTACTAAAAATACAAAAATTAGCTGGGTGTGGTGGTGTGTGCCTGTAATCCCAGCTACTCAGTAGAGTGAGGTGGGAGTAATCGCCTGAAACTGGGAGGCAGAGATTGCAGTGAACTGAGATTGTGCCACTGCACTCCAACCTGGGCGACAGAGCGAGATTCTGTCTCAAAAAATAATAATAATAATAAACAAACAAATGAACAAAAAACAGTAACAAAACCCCACCAAAGATTGCCAAGAAATACTAAAAGCAAGGAAGAGGCAAAGGAATCCTTCCCTAGAGCCTTCAGAGAGAGAGAGTATGGCCCAGCTGATGTCTTGATTTTAGATTTCTAGCTTCAGAACCGAGACAAGAAATATCTGTTGTTTTAATCCACATCGTTTGTGCCAATTTGTTACAACAGCTCCAAGAAACTAATACACCACCCCTCTTGGCTGCAGCTTCATTTCCCTGTCCACCCCAATTTATTTATGCTCTCAAAATGCTATTTTCCAAAGGCGGTGTATAGTAGGACTTTAGTGGAGGTTTGGGATAACAGAGGAAAACTGCAGCACAGCTCTGCAGAGTCAGTAACTTAAAATTAGATATTAGGCATCACTGGATTTTCAATGACGTAAAAATAAAGTTCCTGGGGGAGTCTAACACACAGGTGGGGGTAAGCACCTTTGTCAAACATGCTGTTTGTAACCTGCTTTTTCACATAATAAGATAAAAACAGCTTCCATTTCTATAGATGTATTTTACCTTTGGCTCTTAAATGAATGCTTGCTAGAATGGAGTTCCAGTTTATGACTGTCTGACAGCTTGTTCAACTGGCTTCTTATTACTGGACAGGAAATGGTGTGTTTTCATCTCGACTCTACAACTGGGCAGTATCTTGAAGGTATGGTGATATTTTGTTGGTTTTGGAGCCTTGAGTTAGACTTTAGCTCAATGTCTACACCTGTGGATATTATGGGTGCCTAGTGCCAGCACATATAGGCAAGACCTCATGTAGTTGTCATTGACCACTTTTGCTCTTCAGAATCTATACTTCCACTGGGGAACTGGTCCCATTCTACTCCTATCCTGGGATTCTTGTGAGGTTCACAGGAATGAGCTCATCATCTAAGCCCATAGACTAGAAAACCCTATTTCCTCCTGACTACAGTGACTGGATCAGGAGTAAGAATGTCACCTAAATTGGGTCTATCAGAATTGTCTTCCAGAGTATTTTTTTGTCAGACATTCGAGGAAAGGGGACTTCCTTTCAGGTCATGGAACTAGAAAGATATGCTCTGCCTGAGGGCATTCTGTGTGTGTGCCACAAAGAGAAGCCTTTCTGTTAGAGAGAAAGCAGATTGAAGAGAGAGATTGAATTCTAATGAAATGTGTTTGTGTGCCTGAATCCAGGTGGGCTTGAGGCTAGTGCTATCCCCAAATTCTATTTATGTGAGGCCATGAACACCATTTTGTTATTGTTGCAGCTGTGGTTGGTTTTACTGTCCTCCTTCAATTAATTTGAGTTGAAATTTTTGTCATCTGCATTGGAAACAGTTGACTAGCTTACTCTTTTCTACCCAGTTTCCCGCCCCAGACTCTGAAAATCCTATTTGGGATTTTAAAATAGACTCTCACATAAGAGGTAGGCCACCTTGACTGTAGACTCAAGAGAGCTAGACTTGAGGGTGTGCGTGCATTAGGCTGAAAGGCACTATGGGTGTGGGGAGGAAAAGCCTGGGATTTAAGCCAAACAGAATTGAGTTCAAATTCTGCCTTTTCATCACATACGTTGTCCCTGTTACCTTGGGTAAATTTCTTAACTTATACAAACTTCAATCTCTCCATTATGAAGACTAAAAATCAAAATTTCCACCAAACTTGTAGGGCCACTGGGGGGTTAAATGACATTATCTATCTATCTGTCTGTATACCTGTCTCTATCATCTACATACATTAGATATAAAACATGTATTAAAACATAGATTACGTATAAAATATGTTAATACATGTATTAGGTATAAAACATAACATAAAATAGGTACAAATAAATTGTAGCTATCATTATTAGTTTCCAAGTTCTTTGTCCTCCAGAAGTGCCTCCCTTCCTCCTTCCCTCCCTTCCTTCTTTCCTTCCAGTTAGAATCCACTGATGGGCTCTACTCTAAGAACGAAGGTAAACAGGGAATAGATCAGCCTTTGCAAAGACTAAAACTCAACTTTAATTCAACTCAATCCCTGACTAAATTAAGGTGATCCTCTCTTCCATAACTGACTGTCAGAAATCAAAATTATTCCTCTATGAAAGGTGATAATACTATACAGAGCTTCAAAATAAATATATATTTTTTTTCATGCACATTGTCTGGCAGTCAGTAAAAAATTACCAGTATGCTAGGAGATAGGCCCAGATAACAGAAAATCAAGAGCAATAAGAAACAATAGAAACAAATCCCCAAAGATCCAGGTATTAGAGTTATCAGGCACAGACTTTGAAATAACTGGGACTAACATATTCAAGAAAATAGATATTTCTATGTTATCAAGTTCATTAATCTTTCCCTCTTTAATATTTATCAATCCCATTCAGTGTATTTTTATCTCAGATGCTGTAGTTTTCTCTCTAGAGGTGCGATTTGAGTCTTCTTTTTATCTTGCATGACTCTACTTAACATGTTCAATCTTTCTTCTAGCTACTTAATAGTTTTAATGTACTCATCTATTAACAGCTGTCATTTCAGAGTCAGTTTTCATTGTTTGACTTTTATATTTTTATGGATTATATTTTCCTATTTTTTTTTTGTATGCCTGGTAATTTTTTATCATATGCCGGACATTGAAACTTTTACCTTGTTAGGTGCTGGACATTTTTGTATGCTTATGAGCTTTATTCTGGGACATAGTTAAGTTTGATCCTTTCAAGTCTTGCTTTTAAGCCCTTTTAGGCAGATTTAACTTAGGACTCATCTTGCCCCGTTATTGAGACAAGCCTTTATGATGCCTCATAAGTTGTGAGATTTTCCAGTCTGGAGAGCTGGAACAGACACTCCTCCTGGGCCTACATGAGCTCTGGATATTGCTCTCTGTAATCTCTGTGGATGGCTCTTCTGTGGCCGCCGTTAGTTTGCTCACATGCATGCGCTGGTCAGTACGTAGCTGGAGACTCAAGAGGAACCTTCTGAGGATTGCCTTTTGCTGTGCAGCCCTATCCTCTTTAGTACTTTTTCCTTCAAATTCTAGAGGTCTTGGCCTCCCTGAACTGCTAGCTTCATCTCCTCAGCCCAGAGACTGTCATTCTCTCTTCCTGCACTGCAGTCTGGAAACCCTCCAGCCTCTAAACCAGAGAAACTGCAGGGCTCGCTGTGCTTGTTTGTTTTCTGTCTCTCAGAGATTACTGCCCTTCACTGGCTGATGTCCAATGCCTTAAAAACTCTTTTTTTTTTTTTGAGACAGAGTCTCTATTTATTGCCCAGGCTGAAGTGCGGTGGTGCAATATTGGCTCACTGCAACCTCTGCCTCCCAGGTCCAAGCGATTCTCCTGCTTCAGCCTCCTGGGTAGCTGGGATTACAGGTGTGCATCACCACACCCAGCTAATTTTTGTATTTTCAGTACAGATGGGGTTTCACCATGTTGGTCAGACTGGTCTCAAACTCTTGACCTCAGGTGATCCACCTGCCACAGCCTCCCCAAATGCTGGGATTATAGGCATGAGCCACCATGCCTGGCTAAAAACTCTTATTTAATGTAAATATTGTTTAATTTTTTAGTATTTTGGGCAGAAGGGTACATTCAATCTCTATTACTCCATCCAGGCCAGAAAGTCTATAATTATATAGTGTAATAACTAAATTTAAGTACTCAGTAGATAGATGTAACATTATATTAAACCAAGAAGAAAAGAGAATAGATATGACCTTTGGGAAAGGGGGCGATGGTAACTGAGAAGGGGACCCTGGGAGTGTCTGTGCTGCTGATAATGTTCTATCTCTTGCTTGGGGTGGTGATTCTATGAGTGTGCTCATTTTGTGAACATTAAATGTTGTAGATTCTGATTCGTGTACTTTTCTGTACATATGTATGTGACACTTTAGTAATTAAGTTTATTTTAAAATACATTAAAGCTATAAAAATAAAACAAATGGCAATATTTGTTATTGAGGGCAAATCTTAAGATTTATACCAGGATCCAGTATCCCACGGGCTTTGGATTCCGGTCTGCTTGAATCAAATGCTGGGTTTAAATCCGGCATCTACATTTACTACCTATATAACCTTGAGCCCTTTCATCGCCTTGTTGAACCTCAGTTCCCTCTTCTCATAAATGGATATAATGGTATTACCTATCCCACAGCCTGGATGTGAGGGCCAAATGAGGTATTTTATGTAAAAATACGCCTGGCACTTAGTAGGTTGTGAAAAAGTACTCCTTCCAACTTGAAATATCCATTAATAGAGAACTGGTTAAATAAATTATGATATAGTCTTACAACAGAATACCACTCAGTTGTTAAAATTATCATGAAGTCATGCTCTGTGTATGGCTATGAGATTATCTAGATGTCAATCCGGGCACCAGAAGGAGACATGATGTAGTCATAAAGAAATAATTGAAGAGAGTTTAAGTGATGGGTTACTTACAAAGGTGTAGGCAGAATGAACAGATTGCGCAGTATTTCAAGGCTGGCAATGGTGGGAAGCTGTTACCACTCCTAGACCTGAAGGGACAAAGGAAAGGAAGAGTTAGCAGAATGAGAACCTGTAAAATAAAGCTGCCAACAGAAGCAGGAGCCTTCTGAAGAGGAAAGCAGCCATCCATGACCACCTGGCAGGGAGGGAGAAGAAATCCACAACCCAGGCTCACTTTTCTCCTGACTTCTTGTCTATTGTGAGTTCCTTCCCTTGCCAATGGGCCTCCAATCATCAAAGCCCAACTAGATGCCACAGGGCAAGGGATTCCAGTGACAAAGTCCATACGGGTCAGCCTCCAGAAACACAGAGCAAGATGGAGAAAAGTGGTGAGTGGATTGGGCAGAAGTTGTGCAAATAGGTATGCAAAAAGTATTCAGCACAATCTGCAAGATATATTAAGTTTTTCTTAAAAGAGGATATAAACAGGCCAGGTGCGGTGGCTCACGCCTGTAATCCCAGCACTTTGGGAGGTCAAGGCGGGTGGATCACCTGAGGTCAGGAGTTTGAGATAAGCCTGGCCAACATGGTGAAATCCGGTCTCCACTAAAAACACAAAAATTAGCCAGGCATGGTGGCGGGCACCTACAATCCCAGCTACTTGGGAGGCTGAGGTAGGAGAATCGCTGGAACCCAGAGGGCAGAGGTTGCAGTGAGCTGAGATCACACCACTTCACTCCAGCCTGGGCAAAAGAGTGAAACTCTGTCTCAAAAAAAAAAAAAAAAAGATATAAATAAAGTATATCATACATTAACATTAGAGAGAGAGAGAGATCTCGAAGGATAGAAGGATACACAAGAAATTGTACCAGTGGTTACCTTAAAGTGGGGAACAGTCACACTGAGGAAGGATGAGGAATGGGAGGGTATGTCGGTCAGGACCCCAGCAGGACACAAATATCAGACTCACATTGAGATGATATGAGGAGGGATCATTTACAAAGGGGCCATTTACACAAGTATGGGTGCAGTGGAACACAGGAGACAGTGAAGTAACCCGGGGATAGACTCAATGAAGCTGTCCCTAATCCTCATGGGACAAGGAGAGGGAGTGGCTACCAGCACCATGCAGGAGGAAGATCACGTGAGGGCTCCTGGAGAGAAGCAGTAATCTCTAGTTGAAGGATTCAGCTGGTCTGAGGCAAACCTGCAGGAAGAATGCCAAAGAAATAAATGCCCGGGACACATCCTGATCCTTTCCTCTAATCTCCTGCCAGTGCCTCCTATTGACTCAACCCCCATAGAAGCCAGGGGACATGTGAGCCTGGTTGGTGCCGTGGAGGTAGAACGTAGATCTGAGAGCAAGCGGAAAATGTCTAGCATAGAATATAACTTACTTTAAACTAGTTGCCTTTCATACTGTTTGGTTTTTTTTTTCTAACCCACATGTGTGCATTATTTTAAAAATACTCAAATAAAAATAAATGTCAGTTCTATTCATTTTGCACACAGAAGCAAAGAGCAAAGTGTTATCCTCAGAGATGAAGAGGTAAGAACAAATGACTTAGTCCAGGCACAAAGCTTGGGCACAACCGTTTCTTCCCCAGAGGGCCGAGTGTTCTATGTGAGGCTGCTGTATCGATCACCAAGACAAGGTTGGGATGTTTACATTTGTGTGTTTCTCTCCCAAATGCATCTCTTTTCTTTGACCTGCTCTTCTGAAAACATGACAAGCAAGAATTTAGTTTACGACTATTGGTTTCTTTTTATCTCTCTCCCTTCTTTCTCTCTCCCTCCTGTTTTTTCCTTCTAATTTATTTTTATCACTTACGATTTCAAACTCAACAATTGGATGAACTATTGGGGTAGGAACACTTTCACCTTGTTTCAGGCATCGTTGTTGAGATAATCTGGATGGGGTGGTGCCATTTTTCAATTTCCTGACATATCTTCCTTGGAGTGCCTCTCTCTGCCCCCTCTTTTGGTTCGTCCTCTGTCGCTGTCTGGATTCTGCTCAAGGACAGTCTCAGAGGCACACCAGTGTTTCCAGCCTAGCTGTCGCCAGACTTGGGGCACTTGGGTAGAAACTGTCTTCCTCTGAGCTTCAGTGACACTTCTTTCTCAATAAATTATGCTCTTTCAAACAGATGTTGAGGAACATGACATTTGGAATATATAATAGTACATTGTCACATATACCTTCATCAGATAGTAGCTAAAGGGAGAAAAGGAACTCACTGATGTGGAAAATCAATGCAAAGGATTTGCATATCCTCCTACCCTGCCCTTCCCACCCAGCTCCACCCAGCCTTTCTTCCCCTTCACTGTGTTTTCTGAATTTTCCTTTTTTTTTTTTTTTTTTTTTTGAGATGAAGTCTCACGCTGCCACCCAGGCGGGAGTGCAATGGTGTGATCTCGGCTCACTGCAACCTCCTCCTCCTCCTCCTGGTTCAGGTGATTCTTCTGCCTCAGCCTCCCAAATAGCTGGGATTACAGGCACCCACCATCATGCCCAGCTAATTTTTTTGTAGTTTTGTGAAGACGGGGTTTTGCCATGTTGGCCAGGCTGGTCTTGAACTCCTGACTTCAGATGATCTGCCCACCTTGGCCTCCCAAAGTGTTGGGATTACAGGTGTGAGCCACCACGCTCAGCCTGATTTCTGAAGTTTCAAGATTTGTTTGCAAACCTCTTTCTCCTACTGAAGAATCTTGGAATTAAAACAAAACACACTTTTCCCCCTGTTACTTTTACAGTAACACTTGTTTATCGTGAGAAATGTAGAAAATACACAGAGTTAACAAAAGAGAAAAATACAAAAATAAAAAACATCTAAAAATTGGCACTGTTAATGTTTGTGTATATTTCTTTCAGATGCTCTTCTTAGATGGTTTTTAGAAGTGTAGTCATGCGCTGCAAATGATGTTTCATCCATAATAAACCATATATTCCACAGTGGTCTCCAAAGATTAGAATGAAGCTGAAAAATTCCTATCACCTAGTGATGTCGTAGTCATCAAATGTTTCAGCACAAGGCATTGCTCACATGTTTGTGGTGATGTCGGTGTAAACAATATCATTGCCATTCATATAAAAGTATAGTACATACAACTATGTACAGTACATAATACTTGATAATGGTAATAAATGACTATATTACTGGTTTATATGTTTACTATAATATATTTTATTATAAAAAAAGTTACCCGTAAAACAGCCTCAGGCAGGTCTTTCAGGAGGTATCCAGAAGAAAGCATTGTCATCATAGGAGATGACAGCTCCACACATGTCATTGCCCCTGAAGACCTCCCAATGGGATGAGATGTGGAGGTGGGAGACAGTGATGTTGAGGAGCCTGACCCCTTGTAGGCCTAGCCTAATGTGTGTGTTTGTACCTTAGTTTTTAACGAAAAAGATTTAAAAAGTAGGCCGGGCGCAGTGGCTCACGCCTGCAATCCCAGCACTTTGGGAGGCCAAGGCGGGTGGATCGCGAGGTCAGGAGATCAAGACCATCCTGGCTAACACAATGAAACCCTGTCTCTACTAAAAATAAAAAAAATTAGCCAGGCATGGTGGCACACGCCTGTAATCTCAGCTACTTGGGAGACTGAGGCAGGAGAATAGCTTGAACTCAGGAGGCAGGGTTGCAGTGAGCCGAGATCACGCCATTGCACTCCAGCCTGAGCGACAGAGCGAGACTCCATCTCAAAAAAAAAAAAAGGTTTAAAAAGTAAAAATCAAAAATTTTTAAGCTTAAAAAAGCTTACAGAATAAGGATATAAAGAAAGTAAATATTTTTGAATATTTTTGTATAGTGAAATAGGTTGTACAGAGGTAAAAGGTATTTGTTTTAAGTTAAATGTTATTACAAGAGTGAAAAAATTAATAGCTTATAAAGTTAAAAAGTTACGATAAGCTAAACCTAATTTATTATTGAAGAAAAAATAAGCACACAGCGTTTATAAAGTTTTAGTAGCATACACGAATGTCCTAGGCCTTCACATTCACTCACCACTCACTGACTCACCCAGAGCAACTCGAGGCCCGCCAGTTCCATATGTGGTGAGTATCCTATGCAGGTGTACCGTTTTTATGTTTTATACCATATTTCCTACGTGTAGATACACAAATACTTACCTTTGTGTTCCAATTGCCTATAGTATCCAGCACAATAACATGCTGTACGCAGGTTTGTAGCCCAGGAGTAATGGGCTGTGCTATATATTCTCTATGGAGTGGCCTATGCGTTTAGGCTTATGTCAGTATACTCTATGATGTTCATACAATGATTAAATTACATAAGGACACATTTCCCAGAATGCATTCCTGTCATTAAACAATACGTGACTAAATACTTATCTTTCAAAATGAAAACAAGCTTTAAATGTTTTTTGACTGTAGAAGTAAAATGTGTCTTTAAAAAAATTAGATTGGCAAGGTGCAGTGGCTCACGCCCGTAATCCCAGCACTTTGGGAGGCTGAGGCAAGTGGATCATCTGAGCTCACAAGTTGGAGACCATCCTGGGCAACATGGCAAAACCCTGCCATCTTTACAAAAAAAAAATTAGATAAACCCAAAAATATTCATACGAAAAGGAAAAATACCCCTCCTCCTGACGGCATAATAATTTAGCTTTTTGTTATATATAATTCCATATTTTTTCAGATATTTCTATATCTAATGTATAGCTTAGTCTTTCTGTTTTTTTTTTTTTTAAACAAAACTTGCATCACATTAAGTATATTACTCTTTAACTTAATGACATCTTTCCCTCAGTGAGTGCTGATTTACCCCATTGGCTTTCAAAATTGTTGTACACACTGTGAGAAATACATTTTAAACTATGATCCAGTACAGTGTATGCACAGTGCATATATATTTATAATCAAAATAAAAGTTTCACAAACCAATTCTCACTTCCATTATGTATGATATACTCTGTTATTTTCTATTTTATTCTCTTTCATTTTAAAAAAATGCTGGTTATGACTCAGTAAATTGATTTCAAGACCCATTAATGGATTGTGACTTGCATTCTGGAAAACATTCTCCTATGTCACAATTTTAATGGCTTTATTACATTTTGAATTCCAGAATTTTGAAGTTGTGTGGAGTCACAGAGGAGGTCTTGTCCAGGCCTCTTCATTTTATATGCAGAGAAGTGAAAATTTAACTTTAGCAATAGCTGGTATGGGAATTCCCTGCAGAGAGGGAATTTTCTTTGTTTAGGGAAATACCTTCATAAATGCTTATTGAAAGGGGTGCTGCTGAGGAGGGAGTAATTGAACTAAGCTATACAAGGAATAAACAGGAATTTGGAATAGACAGCATTGAGCCAAGTAGCACAGGGGGAGGGCAGAACCTGAGTTAAGACAAAGGACTTTATAAACAAGAATATGTAATATTGAATTTATATTATTTGCTGTGCTGTAAATGTATCTGTCCACTGAATTTTCAGTAAGGTTTAACATTTAGTGAGGTCTCTTTCAGGAGCAAGTGATAGAAAAACAACTCAAATTGGATTAAGAACAAATAAGTTAGGAATGTTTGTTTGCTTGTGAGATTGAGTACAACAGGGATGACTGGATCCAACGCCTCAATTAATGGCATAGAAACTTAGTGTGCCTCATCACAGCACACTATTCACAATAGTGAAGATAAAGAATCAACCCAGGTGCCCATCAATGGTGGATAGGATAAAGAAAATGTGGTAGATATACAATGGGATACTATACAGCCATAAAAAAGAACAAAATCATGTCCTTTGCAGCAACATGGATGCAGCTGGAGGCCATTATCCAAAGTAAATTAACACAGGAACAGAAAGTCAAATATCTCACGTTCTCACATATAAGTGGGAGTAAAATGTTGGGTACACATGGACATAAAGATGGCAACAATAGACATTGCGGACTGTTAGGTGGGGGAGGGAGGAAGGGGGCAAGGACTGAAAAACTAACTATTGGGTACTATGCTCAGTACCTGGGGATGGGATCATTGGTACCCCAAACCTCAGCATCATGCAATATACCCATGTGACAAACCTGCACGTGTCCCTGAATCTAAAAGTTAAAATTATTTAAAAATAAATAAATAAACAAAATACACACGCAAAAAAAGAAACTTTATGTCTCTTTATATAGCTGCTTCTTCTTCTTCTTTTTTTTTTTTGAGACCGTCTAACTGTTGCCCAGGCTGGAGTGTAGTGGTGCGATCTCGGCTCACTGCAACCTCTGCCTCCTGGGTTCAAGCAATTCTCGTGCCTCAGCCTCCTGTGTAACTGGGATTACAGGCACGTGCCACCACGTCCAGCTAATTTTTCTATTTTTAGTAGAGACTGGGTTTCGCCATGTTGGCCAGGCTGGTCGCCAACGCCCGACCTCAGTTGATCCGCACCCCTCGGCCTCTCAAAGTGCTAGGATTATAGGTGTGAGCCACTATGTCTGGCCACTTTATATATCTTCTATTTTGACTTCGCTTTGTATTGATTCCCAATACATACTTTCTTTTTTTTTTTTTTTTTTTTTGAGACGGAGTCTTGCTCTGTCACCCAGGCTGGAGTGCAGTGGTGCGACCTCGGCTCACTGCAAGCTCCGCCTCCCGGGTTCACGCCATTCTCCTGCCTCAGCCTCCCGAGTAGCTGGGACTACAGGCACCTGCCACCGCACCCAGCTAATTTTTTTGTATTTTTAGTAGAGACGGGGTTTCACCGTGTTAGCCAGGATGGTCTCGATCTCCTGACCTCGTGATCCGCCCGTCTCGGCTTCCCAAAGTGCTGGGATTACAGGCGTGAGCCACCGCACCCGGCCCCAATACATACTTTCTTTCCAGAAAGACCAGTACTAATTGTCATTTGATTGCCTAGGATCACATGACTATCTTTGAGCCAATCATTGTGGCCAGGGGGATGGAATGCTCTGATTGGCCAGGAGTGTAGCATGTGTTCACCTTTGGAATTAACCACGGGGTCACCTCCATCTCCACTTGGATTGAAGTGGGCAAGGAAGGAGTGGTTACTGGAAAAGTGGGTTCACATAAGGAGACTCAATGGTGGGCAGCACGCACAGTATGTGACCGCAACACGCTCATTCACACAGATACCTCATGCGAGTGGTTAGCTTGGTGGAGATTAAGAAAGAAACTGGATTCCTCCTCTGCCTTCCCCAATGCAGAATGGGACCCCACGGGTGAGACAGAAAGATGATCCCTAAATAGAAGTAAGACCAAAAGAAGAGCTGTAAAGCTGGGAGTGCACAGAATGCTTGCCGAAGGTGCCAGATTTTCTATGATTTATACGAAGTGTATCTATCCATTTTATCTAGATCTTAAGGGAAAGAGGATCCCTGTGGCTATCTGGGCTGCATAAATGGGTGAACCGAGGCCTAAAGAGGTTCTGAGCTCTGCCTGCAGTCACACAGCTAATTATTATTAGAGCCAGGACTGAACACCATGTCTTGCCCACGTCTTGCCCACGTCTCAGCAGTTTTCTCTGCCTGGCTCAGGTAGCATTCCCTTTCTTCTGCCGCTTCTATGAAACCTGGAAACATCCAAAGTCTTCTTTCCCTGAACTTGCCCTTGCAAGCCCTTCGTCCTATCCATGGGGCTGCCTGGGAGCTCTGCACGGAGCCAGATGGAGGAGCTTACATGGGCATGGAGGGGTCAGACTCCAGCCTTTTCAGGAGACTAGAATCTCAGGTGTCTGGAAGAGAAGCCCAGAATGCAGCAAGAGAAGAAAACCCAAGGGCGAGAACAGCAGAATAAGAAGGAACAATTTGAGAGAGAATAAACAGCTAAGAAAAGGGATGGGTATTTATTGCTGAGTTCCTACTTACCGGGCTTTTGTATATTTTATTTAATCTTTACAAAAATTTTAGTTTCAGGGAACACAAAGTAGCTCAGTGAGGGGAAAGAAAGGGAGTTGGAGGTGAAAGTGGGGATTGGCAGAGGCCGTGCTGTGAAGGGCCTTGAATTTGGCTGAATGAGTGAGTGAATGAACAAATGAAGGAAGCTAACACCTTGTGAAAGTTGTCAGAATCAACAGGGAGTCACTAGTGTTAAGAAAATCCTGACAAATAGAGCCCAGGAAGGCCATGAAGAGAGAGTTCTCAAGCGTGTATGCCTGATAACAAAAACCATCACAAAAGACTGTAAAAACCACAACCTCATACAAAAGCCACTGCAACCTTACACAAAAAAATATTTTGAAAGGACATCTGCTCAGCCATTACTTGTCCAACCTTGGACTTTGTAGCCAAAGACAATTATTTTCTTTCCTTCTTTCTTTCTTTCTTTCTTTCTTTCTTTCTTTCTTTCTTTCTTTCTTTCTTTCTTTCTTTCTCTTTCTTTCTTTCTTTCTTTCTTTCTTTTCTTTCTTCTTCTTTCTTTCCTTCCTTCTTTCTCTCTCTCTTTCTCTTTCTTTCTTTCTTTCTTTTTCTTTCTTTCTTTTTCTTTCTCTTTCTCTCCCTCTCTCCCTCCCTTCCTCCCTCCCTTCCTTCCTTCCCTCCTGTCTCTCTCTCTCCTTTTTTTTTTAAGTTCTCGCTCTGTCACCCAGGTTGGAGTGCAGTGACACAATCACAGCTCACTGTAGCTTCAACCTCCCTAGCTTAAGTGATCCTTCCACCTCAGCCTTCCTAGTAGCTGGGACTACAGGCACACACCACCATGTCTGGCTAATTTTTGTATTTTTTTTGTAGAGATGAGGTTTTGCCATGTTGCCCAAGCTGATCTCAAACTCCTGGGTTGAAATGATCCTCCCACCTAGGCCTCCCAGAATGCTGGGATTATAGGTATAAACCACCACACTGGCCAAGGATAATCATTTCTAAACAGTTATGTGATCTTTTTCATTTAAAAAGCCTTTCTCTTCTTTTACCTCCCTGAATATGCACATAGTTTACTATGATATATGTATTCCCTTTGCTGTGCTATATTCCCAGGTAAACATCTTTTCTTTTAGAGAGCCTCTTTCTGTTTGTTATTTAGTTTGACAACTTGTATTCAGTTGCTTAGGCTGCTGCAACAAGGTACCACTAACTAGGTAGCTTAAACAACAGAAATGTATTGTCTTACAGTTCTAGAGGCCAGATTAAGATTAAGGTGTTGGTAGGGTTGGTTTCTTTTGAGGGCTGAAAGGGAAGGATTTGTTCCAAGCCTTTCTCCTTGCATCTGGGGATTTGCTGGCAATCTCTGGTGTACCTTGACTGGTAAAAGCATAAACCCAATCTCTGCCTTCTCTTCTTATGGTGTCTTTCTGGTGGGCATGTCTGTTTAAATTTCCCCGTTTTAGAAGGACACCGTCATATTGATTGAGGTCCTCACTCCACTCTAGTGCGACCTCACCTTAACTATTTAATCTGTGACCACCCAGTTTCCAAAATAGCTTATGTTCTGAGTTACCGTGGGTTAAGCCTTTAACATATGGATTTTGAGAGAGGACACAATTCAACCCATAACAACACCTAAGTGAAATCTTGAGAAAAGCTGAGTTAAGCAAAATTCAACAGATTTCTTTACTTCAGGGCCTCTGTGGCAGTTTTACCATGTGGCTACAAATCTGTTACACTCTTCCGATTGAGAGATGGGGTCTCTGTCCCCTCCCTTGAACCTGGGACTGATAGAATATGGTGGAAATGAGGCTATGTGACTTTTAAGGCTGGGTCCTAAAAAGCTATTCCACTTCTGCCTTGTTTGCTGGAACATTGAGCTGTCATATAAGAGATTTGAATACCAAGAGGCCATTCCCCTGAGAGGCACATGTAAAGTCTCTAGCCTGCAGTCCCAGCTAAGCCCAGCCCTTCAGCTATCCTGCCAAAGTGCCAGACAGGTGAGTTAAAAAGCTACCTAGCTGAGCCACGTGCAGTGGCTCACGCCTGTAATTCCAACACTTTGGGAGGCCAAGGTGGGACAATCACTTGAGGTCAGCAGTTCGAGACCAGCCTGGCCAACATGGTGAAACCTTGTCTCTACTAAAAACACAAAAATTAGCCGGGCATGGTGGTGGTGCCTGTAATCCCAGCTACTCAGGAGGCTGAGGCAGGAGAATCACTTGAACCTGGGAGGCGGAGGTTGCAGTGAGCAGAGATGGTATCATGCACTCCATCGTGGGTGAAAAGAAAAAAAAAAAAGCTACCTAGCCAGGCATGATGGCTCACGCCTGTAATCACAGCACTTTAGGAGGCTGAGGTGGGAGGATCGCTTGAGCTCAGGAGTTTGAGACCAGCCTGAACAACATGGTGAAACTCTGTCTCTACAAAAAATACAAAAATTAGCCAGGCATTGTGGTGTGTGTCTGTAATCCCAGCTACTCTGGAGGCTGAGGTGGGAGGATCGCTGGAGCCCAGGGAGGTTGAGGCTGCAGTGAGCTGTGATCACTCCATTGCACTCTAGCCTGGGCAACAGAGTGAGACCCTGCCTCAAAAAACAAATAAATAATAAATAAATAAAAACAAAAAATTAATAAGTTATAATACCAGGGACTTGAATGAACCCTTCAGCTCAGCCTTTCTGAACCCAGACATTTGAGGCTTCCCAGTTGAAATTCCAGATATCCTAGAGCAAAGGCAAGAGGCCTCCACAGTGCCTTCCTTGAGTCCTGAGCCATAGAATTAATGAACATCATAAAATGATATTGTTTTAAGCCACTAAGTTAAGGCTGTCAATTTATCAGCGTTCACCAATGAAGCAGACCAATAGGATATCATCTATATCTGTATCTATATGTATATAGATTATGGAACTATATATAGATCTATAGATCTATACATAATTTGATATAGGTCTATAGATATCAATCTATGTAAAATTTGATATAGAGCTATATCAAATTCCGTCTATATATGGAATCTCTACAGGATATACATATTCAATAGAATATATGTATCTCCTATTGGTCTCTTTCTTTGGAGAATCCCTTCCACCCCACCATATAGAAAGATTTATTTTAAGGAACTGGCTCACGCAATTCTGGAGGCTGGCAGTAGCTTGAGTCTGAAGGCAGACTGCAGGCAGAATTCCCTCTTCTTCCGGAGAGGTCAGTCTTTTTCCTCTGTAGGCCTTCAACTGATTGGATAATGCCCACCCACATTATGGAGAATAATCTACTTTACTCAAAGTCTACAGATTTAAGTGTTAACCTCATTTAAAAAGATGCCTGAGAGCAACATCTAATGTTTGACCAAATATCTGAGTACCATGGTCTAGCCAAGTTGACATGAAATTAACCCTTGAAGGCTGGTTGGTTATGCAGTAGCAGGTAACCAAGGCAGCTTCTCACAGCTGCCGTGTGTGTCGCCACTTTCCAAGTGGCTAGTAATATGCTTCATATTCCCATTCTATTTGGAATTGAAATGAGGAGAAAGGGAGGTGGAAGATCCTCATCTCCTTTTCTCCCCATCCCCTGCTTTTTTAATACAGAGACCTTTTGGGTTTGGTGTTCTGCAGAACACCTCTTAAGAAGCTCGGGCCCAGGGTTGGAGTCACACACAACCAAGTCTAACTCTTGAGGGTACCAACTCCTAGCTATGTGACCTGGGGCTATTTATGTCAACTCTCTGAGCCTCAATATCCGCATGTATATCATGAAGTAATCATACTGGGCTCAGTGATGTTACAAGGTACAAATTAATTGAGCCATGGAGAGGACTCAGTCCAGTACCTGGGCAAATGGTTTTTATTCTTATTTTATTTATTTATTTATTTATTTTTACTATTTATCAGTAGACCTCAAATTTTACCCATCTGTGGTGCTGCTCTCTCTCTCTCTCTTTTTTTTTTTTTTTTTTGGGACAAGGTCTGGCTCTGTTGCCCAGGCTGGAGTGCAGTGGCTCACTGCAACCTCTGCCTCCTGGGCTCAAGCCATCCTCCCACCTTGGCCTCCCTAATAGCTGGGACTATAGGGGTGCACCACCACACCTGACTAATTTTTGCATTTTTTGAAGAGATGGGGTTTCGCCATGTTGCCCAAGCTGGTCTCAAACTACTGAGCTCAAGCGATTCTCCTGCCTTCGCCTTCCATAATGCTGGGATTGCAGGCGTGAGCCACGGCGCCCTGCCTGCTCTCTTTTTTAAGACCTTAATTGTGATGTTCAGGCTCCCATCCCACTCGATTTCCAGAAGATTCTCTCCATTCCCCTTTCCCTTTCTTCCTTTCCTTTTGCTTTTTTTGTTTTGTTCTGGTTTTTGTTTTTTCCTCCTTTTCACTTTCCTTTGTACGACCCGGTTTCCCTCGCTGGGGAGCACCGGCGTGCTCCGCAGATCCATCTTGCCTGTCACTGCAGCCAGCTGCGCTCTCTGGACCACTGCCTCACATTTCCCACGAGGCGCGGCTCTCTTCGTGCTTCAGCTCCCCTCCTTCTGCCTCCAGCTACTGCTGCTCCGCCAGGTGCACCTTCCCCTCCCCTTGGATCCAGAACAGACCCTCTCCTCATTGTCTACAGCACCAGCAAAGAACAGGCTGCAGCTTTTATGCTGAGTCTACTGAAAGTTCCAGGATGATAGAAGGGAAGGAGGCATGAAGTGCTGCTCCCAACTACTCCTGGAGGCAATGTGCTTAGAGCCCAGGGCCCTCACTGGGCACACACGTTCACAGAGCATGCGCCTGGGTGGTCAGGGCAATGAATTTCTTGGAGCCCATGCCCACCACGGCCCAGTCGAAGGCCTGCCCAGTCGAAGGTCTGCCTCTCCGCAGCCCCACTGTCTGATCTCATTCCAGAGTGCTGGCAGTGGAACTTTCCACTCCCTTCGGGAAAAATCTGGCCCTATTGTCAGGGGGTATGCTGCCCTGGGGCCCTTTGTATTAGTCAGGGTTTTTCAGAGAAATGGAAGATATGCAGTCTCTCTCTCTATATATATATGTGTGTGTGTGTGTGTGTGTGTGTATCTCCATATGTAGATTTATAATAAGGAATTGGCTTACATGATTATGAAGCTGAGAAGTCCAGACTCAGAAAAACTGATCGTATAATCCCATAGTTCCAGTCTGAGTCCAAAGGACTGAGTACCAGGAGAGCTGATGGTATAAGTTCCAGTCTACATCCCAGTTTGAAGGCAGAAGAAAACTGATGTCCCAGCTTAGAGACAATGAGGGAAGGGGAGAGAGAGAGAGAGAGAGAGAGAGAGAGAATTCTTTCTTTCTAGCCTTTTCTGTTTTAAAAAACTTTATTCTTATTTATTTATTTATTTGAGATGGGGTCTCACTTTGTTGCCCAGGCTGGAGTGCAGTGACAAAATCATGGCTCACTGCAGCCTCTACCTCCCTGGCTCAAGTGATCCTCCTGCCTCAGCTTACCATGTAGCTGGGACTACAGGTGCACATCACCACGCTTGGCTGATTTTAAAATTTTTTTGTAGAGACAAGGTCTCTTTATGATGCCCACATTGATCTCAAATTTCTCAGCTCAAGTTATGCTCCCACCTCGGCCTTCCAAAGTTTTGGGATTACAGGTGTGAGCCACCACACTGGGCCTCAGCCTTTTATTCTATTCAGGCCTTCGGTGGATTAGAGAAAGCCCACCCACATTGGGGAGGGCTTTCTTACTCAGTCTGCTGATTCAAATGTTAAGCTCATTCAGAAACACTCTCACAGACACACCCAACAATAATGTTCAACCAAATATCTGGGCACCTTGTGGCCCAGTTAAACTGACACAGGAAATTAACCATCACAGCCTCATTTGTAATCTGAGCCCAGCTTCCCATCACTGGCACATGGCTCACTCTTCTCTTTTTTTTTAGAGTCACCCCCACTTTCTTTTCCTCCAAGAGTCATTTTCTGACTCCCTCACCCTTGCTAAAAAATGTCATCTCCAAAGTGCTCATTCCCATATAACTGCCACCACCCGACCCTGCTATTTTCTTTTTCCTTTGTTTGAGATGGAGAATCTCACTCTGTCACCCAGGCTGGAGTGCAGTGGTGCCATCTCGGCTCACTGCAACCTCCGCCTCCTGCGTTCAAGCAATTCTCCTGCCTCAGCCTCCTGAGTAGCTGGGATTACAGGACCCTGCCCCCCTGCCTGGCTAAATTTTTTTTTTTTTGTATTTTTAGTAGAGAAGAGGTTTCACCATGTTGGCCAGGCTGGTCTTGAACTCCTCACCTCAAGTGATCCACCCCCGTGGGCCTCCCAAAGTGCTGGGGTTATAGGCATGAGCCACCATGCCTGGCCCCCAACCCTGCTATTTTCTTCATGACACTTAGTACAATCTGGAATGCTCTTGCTTATTTTTCCTGTTTATCATCTGTGTTCCCAACTAAAATATAAGTTCTGTGAGGACAGGGGTCTTGTCTATTTTGTTCTTCACTGTGTCTTCTCATGCCTCAGTGATGGCACAAAGTGGGTTTCAATAAACATTTTTTTTTTTTTTTGCTAGCTTGGACAACATGGCAAAACCCCATCTCTACAAAAAATACAAAAATTAGTTGGGGCCAGGTGCGGTGGCTCACGCTTGTAATCCCAGCACTTTGGGAGGCCGAGGCGGGCGGATCACGAGGTCAGGAGATCGAGACCACGGTGAAACCCCGTCTCTACTAAAAAATACAAAAAATTAGCTGGGCGTTGTGGCGGGCACCTGTAGTCCCAGCTACTCGGAAAGGCTGAGGCAGGAGAATGGCGTGAACCCGGGAGGCGGAGCTTGCAGTGGGCGGAGATTGCGCCACTGCACTCCAGCCTGGGCGACAGAGCGAGATTCCGTCTCAAAAAAAAAAATTAGTTGGGCATGGTGGCATGCTCCTGCAGTCCCAGCTACTCAGGAGGCTAAGGCAGGAGAATCACCTGAGCCTGGGAGTTTGAGGCTGCAGTGAGCAATGATCACACCACTATGCCCCAGACTGGCTAACAGAGCAAGACCCTGTCTCAGATAGATACATAAATAAATAAATACATAAATAAATAAATAAATACTTTTTTAATGAATGAATGAACATGGATTCTTATCGTTCAATTTCGTAGCTTCATGTGAACTTGCCATTTAACCTCCTTCTCTCCCTAATTCAAGAGACTTCAGCAAAGTGCACAGACATGTCTTGGATGAATGGATTCGTTTTCTGGGTGGCAGTTACAGGAAAGGGCTGAATATCATATCCAAATCAATGGTGATTAATAGAGAAAACCCACATGGAAACAGGAGCCTGTAACCAGGAAGGACCATGGTGGCACAACCCCCCAGGGATTTACAGGAATACCCGTAGCGCTTTGGAATCTCCTAGAGCATGGAGTGAGGCTTGAGCCAGGCGCTCGGGGAACCTGAACACTTCACCTCACTTCTTCCTCAAAGGATGCCGTATTACTTTGGGCTGCTTGGGTAACCAAATACCACAACTGGATAGCTTATGCAACAGAAACTTACTGTCTCACAGTTCTGGAGGCTTGAAGTCCAAGATCAAGGTGTTGGTAGGGTTGGTTCCTTCTGAGAGCTGTGAGGGAATAACCTGTTTCAGTCTTGTCTACTTGGCTTGTAGAAGGCCACTGTCATGTTCACATGACATTTTCCCTGTATGCGTATCTGTGTTCAAATACCCCCTTCTTAAACAGACACCAGTCATATTGGATTAAGACCTATTCTAATGA
Source organism: Nomascus leucogenys (assembly GCF_006542625.1). NCBI lineage: Eukaryota > Metazoa > Chordata > Mammalia > Primates > Hylobatidae > Nomascus > Nomascus leucogenys. The sequence continues at coordinate 86,480,068 of NC_044390.1, read as the reverse complement.
CTTTATTTTAACTTGATTATCTTTTTTTCTTTTTTGAAACAGAGTCTCATTCTGTTGCCCAGGCTGGAGTGCAGTGGCACAATCTTGGATCACTGCAACCTATACCTCCCAGGTTCAAGTGATCCTTCTGCCTCAGCCTCCCAAATGCCTGGGATTACAGGCATGTGCCACCATGCCCAGCTAATTTTTGTGTTTTGAGTAGAGATGGAGTTTTGCCATGTTGGCCAGGCTGGTCTCGAACTCCTGAGCTCAAGAGGTCTGCCTGCCTCAGCCTCCCAAAGTGCTGAGATAATTGGTGTGAGCCACTGCACCAGGACTTAACTTGATTCTCTCTTTAAAGACCTAAGGGTCACTGTATTTGTCAGAGTTCTTCAGAGAGACAGAACCAATAGGATGGATGGATGGATGGATGGATGGATGGATGGATAGCTAGCTAGCTAGCTAGATAGATAGATGAGAGGGAATTTATTAGGGGAATTGGCTCACACAATTATGGAGACTGAAAGGTCTCACGACAAGCTGTCTGCAAGCTGGAGACCCTGGGATTCTGGTAGCATGGCTCAGTCCAAGTCTGAAGGTCTCAGAACCAGGGAAGCCGATTGTGTGACTCACAGTCTGAGGTCAAAGGCTTGAGAACCTGGGGCCCGAGGGGAGGGGTGCTGGTTTAAGTCCCAGAGTCCAAAGGCTGGGGAACTTAGAGTTGCCCCAAAACAGGAGAAAAGGAGTGGATACAAGTCCAGCAGACAGACAGACATATTTGCCTTTCTCTGGTTTTGTTCTCTCTGGGCCCCCAGCAGATTGGATGGTGCCTGCCCACACTGAGGATGGCTCTTCCCCATCTAGTTCACACTGACTCACATGGTAATTTCTTCTGGAAATATCTTCACAGACATACCCCAAAATAATGCTTCACCAGGTTCCTAGTTATTCCTTAATGCAGCCAAGTTGACCTCTGTGGTGTTATGATATGCACTGGTTTTCGTCCATGGTTCCTGGCTCATAACTCCCACAGCCCTTGTTACAGGCTGTTTTAAGAATGGTGGGTATCGGCCTTGTGGGTGGCCTCGTGGGTGGGCCTCTGACTTTCTCCTGTCCTCTTTTCACTCTAATGTTTCCCCACCTTTCTGACCGTCGATCTTAAGACTCTTCCACTAAAGGGTCCCACCCTATAACCTAGGGGAAGGAATGGTGATATCATGAAGTTTCCAGAAAAACCCAAGAGGGACAGGGTTTGGGGAGCTTCCAGATAGTTGAACATGTGAAAAGAAAATATCCTGGACCCCCCAAAACCACTAAGCTAAAGGGAAAAGTCAAGCTGGGAACTGCTTACAGCAAACCTGCCTCCCGTTCTATTCAAAGTCACCCCTCTACTTACTGAAATAAATATATATCTGATGGCCTCCTTTGGAGAGGCTCATCAGAAACCTAAAAGAATGCGACCATTTGTCTCTTATCTACCTATGATCTGGAAGCCCCCCCCACCTTCGAGTTGTCCCACCTTTCCAGAAGGAAGCAATGTTCATCTCACGACATATGTTGATTGATGTTTCATGTCTCCCTAAAATGTATAAACCAAACTGTGCTCTGACCACCTTGGGCACATGCTGTCAGGACCTCCTGAGGCTGTGTCACAGGCGCGAGTCCTCAATCTTGGCAAAATACACTTTCTAAATTAATTAACACCTGTCTCAAATTTTCGGGGTTTGCAAACACATGGAGGCTCCCAGAGGGTGGTGCCCAGGGAGGGCATGGAAGCTCTGCACCTCTACCCTACCTCGCCCTATACAGCTTTTCATCTAAATCCTTTGCAATATCCTTTATAATAAATTGGTAAATGTAAGTAAGTGTTTCCCTGAGTTTTGTGAGCCACTCCAGCAGATTAATCAAATCCAAAGTGGGGGTTGGGGGAACCCCAACTTGAAGCCGGTCTGACAGAATTTCCAAACTTGCAACTGGTGTGTGTATGTAGAAAGGCAGTCTTGGGGACTGAGCCCTCAACCTGTGGGATATGATACTATCTCCAGGTAGATGGTGTCAGAACTGAATTAGAGGACACCCAGCTGGTGTCCGCTGCTTGGTATGTGGGGAAACAGCCCCCCACATTGGTCACAGAAGCCTTCTGTGTTGAAGATTGTTGTAGTGTGAGAGTAGAGGAAAAACGCAGTTTGAGGAGAGTTTTCCCCTACACATCACCTAAAATTAACCATCACAGTCACACTCTGAAGTACTGTGGGTTATGATGTCAAGCTATACATTTAGGGGGAGAAAAAAATTTATCCCCTAACAGATGCTAAAGTGGCCATTTCCAAGCTGCTCCAGGAAGAGTGTGGGGTGTCCTGTAACCCTTAACCCAGAGGAATGCTATGATGGATAGATAAAAGCAAAGCATTTCATTGCTTTTATCTGCTCAGCATCGTCTCCGTTTTCCTGGGTACACACCGTGACTTTTCTTTGAGGACTCACCCTATGATGCCCTTAGCCCATATGGTTCAGATAGAATTGGTCCCACCACAGATACAAGATAGGGTATGCTTGCTGGGCACGGTGGCTCACGCCTGTAATCCCAGCACTTTGGGAGGCCTAGGGGGTGGATCACTTGAGGTCAGGGGATCCAGACCAATCTGGCCAACTTGGTGAGACTCTTCTTTACTAAAAATACAAAAACATTAGCCAGGGTGATGGTGCAGGCACCTGTAATCGCAGCTACTCGGGAGGCTGAGATGGGAGGATCACTTGAACCCTGGAGGTGGAGGTTGCAGTGAGCCATGATCCTGCCACTGCACTCCTGCCTGGGTGACAGAGTGGGACTCCATCTCAAAAAAAAAAAAAAAAAAAAAAAATTGGGCGTATGACCCAGGTCTAGCCAATCAGCATATTTCATCCTCCAGCCACAGTGATTGGTTCCCTCTGGGCACATGACCAAAGCTGAGCCAATGAGACTTAATTGTAGGAGCTGATAAGTTGGAAGCTTAAGCGGGCTGGGGACCATTTTTCCCATGAGAAAGAAGCCAACGACCTAGAGGCAAACAGGTGAGAGATGTAGAGAGAGACTGAGCCCACTGGCATGGTAATAGCCCCTGAATTGAGCTGTGCCTGAAGGTAACTTTAATGGTGGACTTTTCAGTTACAATACACAGTCCCTTTTTGGTTTAATGCCAGTTCGATGTGGGGTTAAGTGATTTGTAACCCAAAGTGTTCTAATGAATGTAATTATGCCTCCTCCTCCCTCCTGTTTTTGTACCTCGGTCATTCCAGGAAGCCGCCGGTAGGAAAACTTCACCAACGAAAAGAGAATTTCTTTCAGCCTTCCTGCATTGTCTCAAAAGAGCCCGGTTTAAAGCCCCAGTGGAGATGCCTGTAACTGGCCAATGAGAGCCAGCAGCCGGGTTGGGGCTGCGTGCCAATAAATAACTCAAGCAGGCAAAACTCTCCGGGTTTTATAATTATGTGAAAAGACCTAAGATTTCTGTAAGCCAGGGGTCAGCAAATTAAAATTCTCCCAGGAGCTAAGGGCTTCTGAATGCCTGTTTCTGATAATCTTGTTTATGTCCTGGGGTAAATAAATCTGTCTTTTGTTCTGCGTTATTCAACTCTCAGCACTGTTTGTAATTAAAGGGGTGGAGGGTGGAGAAATGAGTGAGTTCTTTAATGGGCTCTGTTCTGGGTCACATGGAGTAAGAAAGAATAGGCCCTTGTGAGCAGGGGTTGGGGTGGCCTGCTCTGCCCTGGGAAATGGTGATAAAACACTGGGCAGCTGTTGATCAAGTGCCAAAGGGGAGGAAATCCATCATCATTAGCGTAATCAATGAGAACAGGCTGAGCCCCGACTGCCTTGTGCTAGGGTTCCCCTGAGATATGGAAACAAGCAGATGGAATGTCTGGTTTCAGAAGTTACCTCATGTCAAGAATCTCCAGGCAGAAGGGTCACTCATCCTCTCCTTTCCCGCACCTGCGACTCTGGGGGTCGAGGAGAGGACAAAATAGAGCACACAGAATCCTTCCAGATGGTCAGATAATCCTGCCTTATAACAGGGTATGATAGAATTAGGTTAATGAACACGGAACACAAATAATAACAATAACAGATACCACAGCTAACACATGTTGAGCCAGGCACTGTGTTAAGTGCAATATATACATGATTTCTTTCCTTCCTTCCTTCCTTCCTTCCTTCCTTCCTTCCTTCCTTCCTTCCTTTCTTTCTTTTTTTTTTTTGAGACAGGGTCTCGCTCTGTTGCCTAAGCTGGAGTACAGTGGCAAGATCTCGGCTCACTGCAACCTCCACCTCCGGGTTCAAGCTATTCTCCTGCCTCAGCCTTCTGAGTAGCTGGGACTACAGGCACATGCTACCATGCCCAGCTAATTTTTGTATTTTTAGTAGAGACAGGGTTTCACCATGTTGGCCAGGCTGGTCTCGAACTCATGGCCTCAAGTGATCCACCCACCTTGGCCTCCCAAAGTGCTGGGATTATGGGCGTGAGCCACCACACCTGGCCAATACATGATTTCTTTTAATACTCTCAAGAATTTTTCGTTACAGGCACAGTAGCCTGAATTTTATGGATGAAGAAATGGAGACCCATTTCTCTGTGGATGAAAAAACGGAGACCCATTTCTCTGTGGATGAAGAAATGGACAGAAGTTAAGCAACTTTCCAGAGGCCCCCCGCCGGCAGGTAAGTGATGAAGCCGGCCCTCATATCCGAGTTCCTGACTATAAAACTGCACTTACGTCGACTGCATCGTGCCTCCTGCATCGTGCCGCCTGCATCGTGCCGCCTGCATCGCGCCTCCTGCAGTTTTCCTCTGCCCTTTGTAGCTTTTCTACTCTTCCACCTAGTCTTGTCTCTCTGAGTCTCAGGGTTTTGTTTTGTTTTTTTTTTTAATCTGTAAAATGGGGATAACAACACTTTTTTTGTAGCAGGGTGCTTGGATGCCAATAACAGAAATAGACTTTGGTTAATGTAAGCAAAAATAGAATGTAGAAATGAGCCATCAAGCCATGAAAAGATGTGGAGGAAACTTAATGAAATGCATATTGCTAAGAGGAAGAAGCCAACTGAAAAGGCCACACATGGTATGATTTCAGTGATGTGACATTTTGCAAAAGGCAAAACGACGGGGACAATAAAAGGATTAGGGGTTGCCAGGTGTTAGGGTGGAGGAAGGGATGAGTAGGTGGGATTTTCAGGGCAGCAAAACGACTCTGCATGAGACTGTGCTGGTGGGCAACATGTTATTACGGACTTTGGGTGATGATGTGTCAATGTAGGTTCATCAGTTGTAACAAATGGACCACTCCGGTGGGGGATGTTGACAGTGGGGGAGGATGTTGGGGGAAGGGGATATATGGGGAATCTGTATCTTCCTCTCAATTTTGTTGTGAATTTAAAACTGCTCTAAACAATAAAGTCTATTTTTTAGCAATGAAATATATTGAAAGGATCATGGGGAGCTCATGGATTTCTGGCCTCTTTTGCTCCCATGGAGGGAGACAGGTCCAGCTCCTACCAAGAACTGCCCAGCGGGTGATTCTCTTCCTACAGAGGAAGCGTGTTCAGAGGCTGAGTACCCAGAAATATGCCCCCAACCCCATCCCAATAAGGTTTTGTGGTGATGGATGTTTTCAGCACCAGACCTGACACACAGTAAAGGCCCAGCAAGTGGTAAATATTCTTATTCTTATTATTAATAATATCGAGGAAGAGGCTGCTCAGCCTGTCTCCATGCCTGTGGTATAAATTCTAGGCCACTTTTCCTGTGGGATGATTTAGACTTCCTTTATGAACAGAGACACAAACCAAGCCAACACACCCTCAGGACAGAAGGATGCTGGCGTGTCTGCAGATTGGTCACTAAAGCGTGTCCTAAATTGCGAAGAAATCAAAACAGATTGCATCTAATTTCTCACTGTTCCAAGCAAGAAATTACCTTTTTAAGTGGAACACCATGACTTTCAAGCTGTTTGCAAACACAGTTTTTTTTCTTTGGAGTGTTCCGTCTTGGGCTTGGGTTGGCTTTCTTAAGTGGATTGTTTATTTCTGTGGGGTTAACTGGGTTTTCAGAGAGAAGAGGCATAAGAACCCACTTCTCTCACTTCTTCTTCATGCCATTAGGAGCCTGGTGGGTCCCATTTCTCTTACAGTTGTTGAGTGGGTTATGATAGGCAAAACATAGGCTTTGGAGCTACACAGACCTGGGTTCGAATCCTGACTCTGTTTCCTGCTGTACAGTAGTTCCCCCTTATTTGCGGTTTTACTTTTCCCAGTTTGTTACCTGTGGTCCGCTGCTGTCTGAACAGAGATGAGTACAGTACAGTGAGATATTTAGAAGAGAGATAAACCACATTCCCATAACTTATTGCAATACATTGTTATAATTGTTCTATTTTATTATTAGTTACTGTGCCTAATTTATAAATTAAACTTTATCATAGGCTTGTGTTATAGGAAAAAATATGTATGTATGTAGGGTTCAGTATTATCCATGGTTTCAGGCATCCACTGGGGGTTCGGAATAAGGAGAGACTCCTGTAAAGCCTTGGGTGATTCACTTGGCCCCTGTGGGCTCTGTTTTCTCATCTTAAAAATGGGATAAGCATTATTTACTTCCTAGGGACTGCAGTGTCTTGCAGTAGCTGTTGCTTTTTTTTCCTTGGGCTAATGCTGGCCTGCATGACACCATGTTATGAATTAGAACAATTCTAGCAGATGTACCTGGGGCCAGAGTTTATGGCTTGCTCCATAAGCAGGGCACAGGCAGGATTTTTGTCCACTCAGCTGGTGGTGCTGTTGTGCAGCATGCAACCTGCGCAACTGTTCACAGTGGCCCTGATTTTTAACTGACTGTTAAGCTTTTTAAACCTTTGTTTTATTGGTAGACACAGACCCCTTGGCCAAAAAAGATGGGAATATAGCTGAATTCTGACCAAATTATGTGACAACAAACAGTGATTGGCCCAAAGAATGGCCATATGACCCAAACAGTCCAATCAGAGTTTTCCCCTGGGACTGATAAACACATGTTGGGAAAAGTTAGCACTTTATGCCCTGGGGAAACAGCAACCACGTTCCTCTTCACATGGGAGAGGCCTGTTTGTAGTACGAGTGTCTTCATCTGTTTTGTGTTGCTATAACAATACCACAGACCAGGTAATTTATAAAGAAAAGAAACGTATTTCTTACAGTTCTGGAGGCTGAGAAGTCCAAAGTAGTGGGGCCTACATCTGTCAAGGGCCTTTGTGCTGTGTCATCCCATGAAAGAAGGGTAATTAAGTGCAAGAGCAAGAGGGTCTGGAACTTGTTATAATAAAGCCACTCTCGGCTGGGCACAGTGGCTCACGCCTGTAATCCCAGCACTTTGGGAGTCCGAGGCGGGCAGATCATGAAGTCAAGGGATCAAGACCATGCTGGCTAACATGGTGAAACCCTGTCTGCACTAAAAACACAAAAATTAGCTGGGCATGGTGGCGCTCGCCTGTAGTCCCAGCTACTTGGGAGCCTGAGGCAGGAGAATCACTTGAACCTGGGAAGCAGAGGTTGCAGTGAGCTGAGATTGCAACACTGCACTCCAGCCTGGGTGACAGAGCGAGACTCCGTCACAAGAAACAAAAACAAACAAACCAAAAAGACAAAGCCACTCTTGAAATAACAACCTTCATCCATTCATGAGGCCAGAGCCCTCATGACCCAATTACCTCTTATTAGGCCCGACCTCCCAACATTGCTGCATTTGAGATCAAGTTTCCAACACAGGAACTTTGGGGGACACCTTCAAACCATAGCAAAGAGGAAATGAGAGATCAACATGCAAATACAAACAGAGATAAGATAAAGAGAAGTCGTTTCTGGAACCCGTCACTAATGTCAGTCCTAAAGCTCTTCCTGTGATTTTAAGCTCTAACTCAGTTCTCCTCTCAGTTACATGAGCCCAAACACACCCTTTTTGCTTGAGCTAGTGTGAGTTGGCTGTCGACACTTGTAACCAAAACTGTCCTGATAACTGGGGAGTTGCTATAAGATGTATTAAGTGTGAAAATCCTTTGCTCAAAGTGGGCACTCCAATATGAAAAAAACAACTGGGCCTGGTGGCAGGTGCCTGTAATCCAGGCTACTTGGGAGGCTGAGGCAGGAGAATCACTTGAACCCAGTAGGCAGAGGTTGCAGTGAGCCGAGATTGCACCACTGCACTCCAGCCTGGGATGACACAGCAAGACTCTGTCTCAATAAAATAAAATAAAATAATAAAATAAAATAAAATAAAATATCAAAGTGGCACTCCACAAATAATAGCTGTATTATTGCCACACTGTACCACATGGGAATCCCACCAGTTTGCTGCTTTGGAGTGAAAGGAGGACGTGTTTCATTAGATTTGGGATATCAGATATGCCAATAGCCCTTGATTTCATGCCATGGCGGACATCAGTAATCCATTGGCAGAAAACATTAATTCATAAAGGCTATGGGGTGTGGTGTCTTTTTTTTTTGAGACAGTCTTGCTCTGTGGCCCAGGTGGGAGTGCAGTGGGGCAATCTCGGCTCACTGCAACCTTTGCCTCCCGATTCAGACGATTCTCCTGCCTCAGACTCCCGAGTAGCTGGGATTACAGGCACATGCTACCATGCCCAGCTGATTTTTGTATTTTTAGTAAAGACAGGATTTCACCATGTTGGCCAGGCTGGTCTTGAACTCCTGACCTTAAGTGATCCACCCACTTCGGCCTCCCAAAGTGCTGGGACTACAGGCGAGCCACCGTGCCTGGCAGGTGTTTTTAAATTCTTGCCGTTTGATTGTTTTTGCTCTACCTGGGAATGGTCTCAGGGTCCTTCCTACTAAGTGCTACAGGCAGTTGCTACTAATCATTTGGAAATGAAATAGGAGATGAAACCAGACATTTTGATTTTCGGCAATTTTTGACAAAATCCATTGCAGTCTAGTTTTTAAGCCTCTAACTCATGGAAGCATGCCTACAGAGGTAAGATAATGTTGCTTCAAATTAATGCCAGAAGATAAGGTACTCAGAATAGCACCACAGCAGCCTAAATGGCTAATGAAGTTTGACAGAAGGTTTTTATGAGCATGTGTAGAGCATCTGGGTTAAACGGTAAGCAAATTCCCAAAGACACAAGAAAAGATTAGCTGGACTCCACCTTCATATCTGGAATGAAGCTCACTTCCTCGTAATCTTTTGGGGCTGGGGAGAGGGTCTTGGTGAATATTCCATCCAGAGGAACACTTTTTGGTGGAATAGAAAAAGAAGAAAATAAATTTGAACTAAAAAGAAAGTGTAAAAAATTTCAAAAGTAACACGAAAATGAAGAAAGAACACAAAGCTTTAAAAAAGCCCTCCTAATTAATTAGTTTTTCCCATTTTCACTTCCCAGAGGTAATCTATAGTGAGATGTGTGTCTTTCAAGATCTCAGTGCCACAAATAATACATGTTCAACATAGAAAAATCAGAAAATTCAGATAAGCAAATGGAAAGATAAAGTTCCACAGCTTGGAGATAACCAGGGAGAACATGCTGATGTATTTCATTTCTGCTGTGTGTGTGTTTGTACGTGTGTGTGTGTGTGTGTGTGTGTGTGTGTGTGTGTGTATGTTTTCAGAAGAAATATTTATTCAATGCCTGTGGTCATGTGACCAGCCTTCTGGGAAAAAAAAGGTGAGCAAAATCCAACCTTGGCAGCTAGGTCTCACTCTCTGGGTGTTGCAAACAGTTGTGGCCTTTTCTTTACCATTCCAGGGTCTGCTCGGCTTTGTTTTTCCAATGGAACAGTGAGGGTGGTGTTGGAGACTCCTCAGAGGGATGCATCATCTCCAGTGTGCACATTTCCTATGCACAAAGTCCTGTGTAAAGTGCTCACAAGAACTCTAGGATATAGTTCCTATTGTACAGATGAGGAGACTGAGGCTCTGGGAGGTGAAGTCACTTGCCCAAGGTCACCTAGCTCATAAGGGGCAGGGCTACCATGCTGGTTTTTCTGCCATAGCCGTCTTAGGAGTAGGCCAACCCATGTCCATAGAGAAGTGGGGTGAGCTCACAGTTGCAGGACGGTGGGAGGGATGACATAGCACAGGGGTTCAGAAAAAGCCTTCAGAGTTTGATAAATCTGGATCTGAATCTTGACTCTACCACTTCCAAGTCCCGAACCTCGTCTAGCTCATCTGTGAAATGGGGGATCATTAACCTATTTACCTCATGGAGTGAGGGTTAAATGGGCTCATGTGTGTGAAATGCCTATAAGAGCTCATGACAAGGTAAATTGCTCAGTAACTGTTACTGGCTGTTGTCACCATGACTGTTTCTGGAAAACCATGATTTAGGGAGACTTGTATCTTCCTGGTGGGATTAGGTGACACCTGCTCCCCCCAGGGACTGTGGCTCTGTTTCTGTTTCTGATTGACTGGGGCATGGGTTGCTGGCACCATTGTTCCTGGGACTTTGGAAAAAAACAAAAGTTGCTCCATAACCCCACGGGCTTCTGTTGTTGCTCTGACAATAGAACTGGGGAGAAGGTGGGACTATGGGGAAGATTTCCCTGAGGAACCTTCTAGGTGGGCCTGACCCACTTGCTTCCCTGGCATGCTAAGCACCTTCTGAATTCCAACACTCTCCTGCGTTCTGGCTTTGTGCTTTGTTCACCCCTTTACCCTTTATCTGAAATTATTTTCCTCTCTTTTCTCTGCTTACCTGACTGGAACCCTTCTAGTGCCTGGCACAGAGCCTAACACTCAGTCGGTGACGGTTGAAGATTGAATTAATGATGGAAACATTAATAGGCCTGGCAGATAGAGTGAGCTGGGGAATGTCGAGGAAGGCACTTCTCTGCGACTCAGTTACCATCTCTGTATAAAAAGCGTAATAATAATACCAACCTCTTGGGTTACTGGAAGGATTAAATATATACTCTATGTAAGGCGCCTAGCACAGTGCTCAGTAAGTGATGTCTGCAGTGGTTGTTCCCGCTCACCTATCCTTTTTCCTTTTTTGGGGACTTTCCACACCAGAAATCCAGTTTTCCATGTGTGGTCACTTGATGGAGTCAGACAAGAGAAAGATACTGTTTTCTGTTCTGATTCCTGCCCCCGTCCTGATGCCTAGGGCATGATATTTAGACACCTCCACTTGCAGCTTCTTCACCCTCACAGTCCTGTCTTGCTTCCTTTCAGCCTTGTCTCTAACCACGGCCACTCACGAACCCTGTGACAGGTCCCTCCATTCCCCCGCCAAAACACTCTCCTCTCTCCTATGCCTTCTGTAACTTACAGAGTTCAAAATGGTTAAACAGTAAGAACACAGCAAGACCCCGTAGCTACACTGGGTGCGGCATTTGATTAGAATTCATGAAAAGTGTCCTAGAATTGGTTCCTTTTGCTCAGCAGAGCAAATCTGATCAAGCTCAGCCTGGATATAATGTTGGCCAGCCGCCGGGAAGGACAGAACCACTGATTTCCTCCAGCGGTACAGTGGGGATGGATGAAAGTGGCCGAGTAAGTAAGCTGAGTTCTCTGGCCACTCATCCATCTTCAGAGCATTCCTATGTGTGAGAATAGTGTTTTTAGGTCACTTTACAGATCCATTTTGCAGATTGAGCAACTGAATCTCAGATGAATTACTGAGTAGAAAACTGATTTGGAGGAAACTGGCATGAAACAAAAGGGGCAGCTATTCTCTTTGACATTTTGGAAATGTGTGAAAATGCTACACTTGCCCTGTTGGGAACTGGGATGCCAAATTTGATTTCAGATATAAAGCTCACATGTCACGCACGATTACCTTTCTCAGGACCCACTGGGGGTAGAACTGGAGCATGAGGAGACAGCAGAAAGGACAAGAAAGGAATCTTCTTATCTGATAATGAAAAAGTATTTTCAGCTCTGACTGTGTTTACAGACTGTGTAACTAAGGATTTGTGCCAAAATTCAGAGGTGTCTTCAGTATATAAATGATCTGGCAATGTTTGCAGTAAATTCTGTAAGAGAACCAGAGCCGTCTGAACATAACTGAGGAATTGAGAGGATGTCAAAGGAAAATAATGATGATGATGGTGATAATTACTATTTTTCTGGGGGCCAGTTATCATAATCAGCATATTTAATTTAAATGCAGTTCTGCTTCTCCAAAACTTCAAGGTAGATATTTTTATTTCCATGTTTCAGATGAGGAAATTGAACTTCAGAGAGGTGAAGCGACCTGCCTGAGGTCACACAGCTAGTAAGCGACAGAGCTGCAATTCAAACCCTAATTTGTATGAGCTTAAGGCCCACTCACCTTCTGTTATATTACTCAGGCCTTGGGTTAGGTCCTAGGGATTCAAAGATGAGTTGAGACACAGTCCCTGCTCTCAAGGAGCTCTGTGTTTTACAGAAAAAGGAGCTAGCTCAGCTAGAGTTCCCTGTTGAAATGTGAATCAGGTATAAATAAAACAGCTCATCTCCATTGCCCTTCGGTAAAGAAAGAAACCAGTGAATGCATAGGTTGTGTGTGGATATCCCTTCGTCTTAATTCTGATTTTATTTTTTTTATCATCTGCATGAGGCATTCCAGGGCACTTTCCCTAAACCCCAAAGGAACGGAAGTTCTACCTGTGTCTGTACTGTGCCTGGGACCTGAGCTCTGGGTGAGCAGTCCTCTTTGCATTATGATCCTGGTGCAGGCAGCAGACAGTCCTGACTCCCACCCCAACTTCCCTCCCCAACCCACCCTGATGTTTAGCTTCAGAAAGACAAATTAGCAAATCTCCCTCTCGAATTGCTGTCCAACAGGGACTAGAAAGATGCTCGCCCAGGAGCCAGCATCGTGATCACAACATACATAGTTTTCTTGTGGCTGATGAGCCAGCAGTGGTGGCGTGGAGGGGCCCCTCATGCTCCACTCTGGTATGTAGACCTTGCTCTCAGCCACTCATTTCCTCCTCCTGGACTGTCCAGCGCCGGGCTGATAATCAAGTGCAACCCCCTTGGCATTTAGCTCTGAAAGTCTGGTTTAACCTTCACCTGCACAAGCAGCTCATAATAACAAGAGCAACCACTTACTGAGTGTCTTTCGGAGGCTTATTGTATGCTTTCTCTAAAGAGCCTGTATACTGAAAGAGCAGGGCTGTGGGATACAATCATAAAGCTACTTTTGTTGCCCCCTCCCCTATTGTTGTGTATCTCAGGACCGGTCCTCTCTGCCTCCGAATGAATGTCAGCCAGGCCACTTTGCTACAAATCTGTTATGTGTAGGTAATAAAAATGTCATTGGCATCTGTGGTCCCCCAAACCACTTTAGTTCAGTGATTAATGTGTCCAGTCCAGTGCAGGGTCACGCCTCTGACTTCATTTTCTCAGACTTGCTGCAGGCAGAAGCTGCAGTGGGAAATGGGAACCGTCAGCTTCGTGAGTTTTCTCTAAAAGAGTGGTAATTTTGCCCTCCAATCTCTTCCTCAGCCAGGCTGCCCTTGACCCTTTAAGGTTGGTGAGGACACAGTGGGAAGAGACAAGGGGTAGAAAAAGGTCTCGCTTAACTGGGACTGCTGCTGTGAGCTGGGTCCTACAGGACGCCACTCTCTCATGGGGAGTTCGTGTGAACTTTGAAACTCCGTCTCCATTGGCTTCGAAACACAAGATCTTCGTAGGGATTAGAAAAAAGGGATCAGACACAGCCTCATGTATGCTCAGCTTGGCAAATGGATGTTGTCTTGTGCAAGTTAGGAAAAGCCTTTCCCGGTCGGGCGCGGTGGCTCAGGCCTGTAATCCCAGCACTTTGGGAGGCCGAGGCGGGCGGATCACGAGGTCAGGAGATGGAGACCATCCTGGCTAACACGGTGAAACCCCGTCTCTACTAAAAATACAAAAAATTAGCTGGGCGCAGTGGCGGGCGCCTGTAGTCCCAGCTACTCAGGAGTCTGAGGCAGGAGAATGGCGCAAACCCGGGAGGCGGAGCTTGCAGTGAGCCGAGATCACGCCACTGCACTCCAGCCTGGGCGACAGAGCGAGACTCCGTCTCAAAAAAAAAAAAAAAAAAAAAAAAAAAAAGAAAAAAAGAAAAAGCCTTTCCCTTTCTCTAGGCATGTACATCCTAAGAGCAGAACATGGCTGGATGTCTGCAACACTCTTGAGCGAGAGCTTTTGTTCAGTGCACTGACGACACGTTCATCTTCAGGACCTTGTAGGCACATCTCTTACCTGTGGTTCTCCGGCACTGGAGCTGCACGAGCTTCACGTTCCAACTGTCCAGTCATGCATGACATCCCCTTCACAGAGGCTCATCATACCTGAGAAGATCAGGCAAAACATCTTTCAAATATCCCTAGGTCAGCTTGCTTGTGCATGCTCGCTGTCTATCCCCTGCCCCCCACAGAAAACACTAGCCTTTGGTGGAAGTGCAGCTGCTTGCCAAATTGAAGCCCTCTTCAGCTATCCCTGGGCCCCTTAGATTTCTCAGGTACAAGTCAGACTCCAGTCCACAGGGTTCCCCAATCATTAGGGGACAGAAATCAAGCTCTCCAAGGCCTCTCTGCAAAGCCCCTTTCATTAGGCTTCAGGCGGGAGGATTGCACCCCTTCTCTCCCCTTGAGAGATGACAGTTGGCCTTTCTGCACTAATATGATGAATCCTGATGGGGCACTAAACACTTCTACTGCTGGTATTAAAATGGGACACATTGTCTCAGTTTGGACTGAGTCCTGTAAGACAGCCATCCCCAGACTTTTTGGCACCAGGGACTGGTTTTGTGGAAGACAATTTTTCCACAGACCGGGTCAGGGGATGGTTTCGGGATGATTCAAGCACATTACATTTATCATGCACTTTATTTCTATTATTACATTTTAATATATAATGAAATTATTATATGACTCACCATAATGTAGAGTCCGTGGGAGCCCTGAGTTTGTTTTCCTACAACTAGACGGTCTGATCTGGGGGTGATGGGAGACAGTGACAGATCATCCAGCACTAGATTCTCATAAGGAGCACACAACCTCGATCCCTCGCGTGCGCCGTTCACAATAGGGTTTGTGCTTCTATGAGAATCTAATGCTGCTGCTGATCTGACAGGAGGTGGAGCTCAGGCAGGAATGAGAGGGATGTGGAGCAGCTGTAAATACAGATGAAGCTTTGCTCGCTCTCCCCCTGCCCACCTCCTGCTATGTGGCCCTGTTCCTAACAGGCCATGGACCATTACCAGACTGTGACCTAGGGCTTGGGGACCCCTGCTCTAAGAAAGCCAAGAACAAAACAGTAAATGCCAACTCACCCAATGCTCCAAAGTGAGGTCCAGGACTCTCAACATGACCAGCAAAGGAGGTGGCCAGAACTTGTTTCATGTCCCTTTAGCCTTTCCTCTAATTTGAGGGCAAAAGAGGGTTCATGTTGAAGTGTGGAGAGGGGAGGAAATTGGAAGGCAGATTTTTTAGATAGAATTGATGGAGTTCTGTGACATGTTCTCTCCCAAAACTGGCAGTAGAGGTGGTCAGTGCCCCATCAGAATTTATCATAGCAACCCTGAAAGGCCAACTGTCATCTCTCAGTATCACCATCTCTGTGTTTGGGGGCTTTCTCTGAAGATGAGGAAGACCAGTATGCCCATTCCCAAGGAGACCACAAGTGCCAGGGAATTAACATCCTCCAGGAGATGCCATCAGCCAATGACTGATGGGAGTTGGTATATAAAGCTCCGAGATCCCTCACTGCTGAGTTGGAAGCACATTGAGGCATGTATTCTGCATGGTTTCCCAGAGTTCCTAGGAAGTTATTTTTGATGCCCACCAAAACGGTAGTTGGCTTGATTTTAAAAACCTTGTATAGGTTTTTTTCTCTTCCCTGACTCTTTTCCCCCATGATATGGTTTGGCTCTGTGTCCCTACCCAGATCTCATCTTGAATTGTACTCTCATAACTCCCATGTGTTGTGAGAGGGACCCGGTGGGAGATCATTGAATCACGGGGACAGTTTCCCCCATACTATTCTCATGGTAGGGAATAAGTCTCATGAGATCTGATGGTTTTATAAGGGGTTTCCGCTTTCGGTTCTGCCTCATTTTCTCTTGCTGCCACCATGTAAGAAGTGCCTTTTGCCTTCTGCCATGATTGTGAGGCCTCCCCAGCCACATGGAACTATGAGTCCATTAAACCTATTTTTCTTCCCAGTCTCGCGTATGTCTTTATCAGCAATGTGAAAACAGACTAATACATCCCACTCCCCTCCCAAATAAAGTACTTGTACTCAAATCCTGATCTCAGGATCCCTGATATGGTCTGGCTGTGTCCCCACCCAAATCTCATCTTGAATTGCAGCTCCCATAATCCCCACGTGTCATGGGAGGGAACTGGTGGGAGGCAATTGCGTCATGGGGTGGTTACCCTCATACTGTTCTCAGGACAGTGAGTGAGTTCTCACAAGATCTGATGGTTTTATTAGGGGCTTCCCCTTTTGCACGACACTCACCTCTCTTACCTGCCACCATGTAAGACATGCCCGTTTCACCTTCTGCCATGATTGTAAGTTCCCTGAGGTCTTTCCAGCCATGAGGGACTGTGAGTCAATTAAACCTCTTTCCTTTATAAATTACCCAGTCTTGGGTATTTCTTCCTAGCAGTGTGAGAATGGATGAATACAATCCCTTTCTGGTGGAACTCAAACTAAGACAAAGCCCTGTTATTCAGATAATACTTTTATTCCTAGCACATCTCTAATCCTTTCCTAACTCTTCAAGATGGGTTTCTTTTTTTCTCCAATGAGGAAGCAGAAGATCCATATGATTCCAAAAATATGCTCTTTTCCTCACACCACTCCGCTCCCTAGCAGTTGTAAGCCATTCCCTCCAGCCAGCAGAATACGATTCTTTAATTGGCCACCCATGGCCTCTGTTTAACCTAGCACTTTCTTGACGTTCAGAACCTTGGTTCTGAATCATTTACTCAATGCTATTCCTCACTGTCCGTTGCATCCTGCTTTTAATACCCCCAACATCTAGTTTCTGTTAGCCCTCTGGATGCAACGCTGGATGCTGTCTCCCTGGCCCTTGACTTTGACTCACCATCCAGCTCCATTGCCCTAGACTTGTCTTGAGAAATACTCTTCCTAGTTGGACTGAGTTCCAGGACTCCTGGTCTTGATACTATCCACTATGGATGATGTTCTGGTTGGTTCATACCATGGCTGTCCCTCTATGCCCTAACAATTCCTGTCCTCAGCTGGAGCAAAATGAATTTTTATCCATTGCTTAAAATTTGAAAGCACATCCAGGAAGTTGCACATACTAGCTGAGCAAGCCGAGTGCCTATCAGGAAAACTTGGACACCACTGCTGGGAATTGGCTAAGTGGGAAGATTTTAATTGTTCCCAGGCTTGTCGCATCCACATAATTTTCTCTAACGAGCACACACAAAGCAACAAGGAGAGGTGCGGGATTGGATGGCAATTCAATGCCTCATAATGCCAGATGAATTGCAGCGCTTGCTCCACAGTATTGCATTTGCCGATGTCTGGGAGACAGTCTCCATGGATGCTAATTCAATTATGCTGAAACATAGAAGGAAATTGTCAGCCAAATTGCTGCCATGCTGCCGAGCTGTAACTCGCTCATGCCCCCCGTGCTGTTTCCTGCTAATTCAGCAGCACACGGCGGCTCGTCTAGTCTGGGAATGACCAGGGGCTGTGTCCCACTTGGTATGGTTCTTCAAGCAGACTTCCCATCTTAGACCTCCAAATAGAGAAACAATTCCTTATTAAACTTTTCCTTTCCTCCTTTCACTCCGGCAACACCTCTTGTTACTTATTCATCATCAACAACAAAAATATATGATAAGCTTAAGAGAACTATATTGTTCAACTAGTAAATCTTGATCGAGCATCAGTTAAAGACTGAGAACACAGCAGGGAACTAAAATGGGCATAAATCCATGCCTTTAGGAGTTTACGGTCCTGTCTCACTTTCCAAGGAGGGAAGATTATTGGGTCAGTTTCAAGGCTTTCTTTGCTTTCTAGAATCTGGATAATGGATACATGTGAAAACTCAGAAGAGACAGAAAGGCTCAGTAGATTCATAGGATAAATTGCTGCATAGAAAGAGAAGACTAGGGAACACAAGCCAGGGGGCACGGCTAGGTTCGGAGATTTTAGGGAGTTTATAAAAGAGAAGAGAAGAATGTAGTGGAGCGTTTTGTGGGGAACACAATGAGAAGAAGGAAGTGCATTTCAAGCTTTGCTATACTGTATGAATGGAATGCCTCTGTGCTCTGTGATATTTTTAAGAGACTTCAGTAATTGCAGTTTTTTGTTTTTGTTTTTGTTTTTAGATGGAGTCTCACTCCGCTGTCCAGGCTAGAGTGCAGTGGTGCAATCTTGGCTCACTGCATCCTCCACCTCCCAGGTTCAAGCGATTCTCCTACCTCAGCCTCCTGAGTAGCTGGGATTACAGGCACGCACCATCATGGCCAGCTAATTTTTGTATTTTTAGTAGAGATGGGGTTTCACCATGTTGGTCAGGCTGGTCTTGAACTCCTGGTCTCGTGATCCACCCACCTCAGCCTCCCAAAGTGCTGGGATTACAGGCTTGAGCCACCGCGCCTGGCTGTAATTGCAGTTTTAAACTTGCTTAAAGAAAATCAATCAGTCAAAAAATATTTATTGAATGCCTACTAAGTTCCAGGTACAAGACAGATGCAATCTTTTCCTTATCTGGCATGTCGTTCCAAGGGAAAGAGGACTGAATACATTGAGGTACACATATGAGAAGGGTGGAACTTCATCTAGGAAGGCAGAGAAGCCTTCACTGAGCAAATGAGATTTCTGTTGAACTCTGAAGGATTAGGAGTTTGTCAGGCAAAGAGACGCAGGTGGGGAGTACGGACAGTTTCAGACACAGGTAGTGGCTTTTCAGAGGGATTCATGGAATGAAAAGAATCCAGTTTATTGGCCAAAGCTGTCCCATCAAAAGTAACAATGCTGTGAACTTCTCCACCAGACTCTTCTCAATATCTAGTTTCTAGTTTCAATGAAATTGAATATTCTCGGGTGAGTTCCTGTAGTGTGGGCCTGAATCTGTCTTGCTCCCAACCTCTGCAGCTGATTCTACCCCTGCCACTATTGTCAAGAAAACAAGTTGAGACAAAGCTGATGGTAGATGGGGCAGCGGGCGGAAATTGCTTTTCAGACTGGCTGTCTGGCTGCCATAACGGACGTTTCTTTAAATAAGGTTCTGTGCTATGGTGGCTTCAAGGCTTTATATTTATTAGGCACCTACTGTGTACCCAGTTCTGTGTCAAGTCCCAGGAAACAGAAATGAATAGAAGACGTGGTTTGGTTCTTGCTAACTTCTGTCACAACTGTAAAAAAGGCTTTCACAGTGTCTTAATGTCCTAAGACTATGACAATGTTACTTGGTAGGTGACTTCCAGAGCCCCTTGGAGAGGTCGGACAGACCTGAGTTGGAATATAGGTTCTACCCAGTAATAGCTGTGTGACTTTAGGCAAGTTAATTCTCCTGTGTTTAAGTTTTTTGTCTGTTAAAATGAGGATTATAACACCCACCGAAGGACTGTAGTGAGGCTTAGAGATAGCCTGTGCGTCACTCACCTGGTGAATAAGCGGGACAGGGTAGAGTGTGAGAAGACACCCTCACTGTTTTCTCCACTGTCCATTGGCGACGCCTTGATGAGTTGAAGCTTTCTCTGCCCGTGGGTAAAATTTTGAGCAGCCCCCATCACTTTGCTGGTTACTCCTGGATAATAAAATGTCCTGAAGTCATTTTTCTCACAGAATAGTTCTGTGTCAGTAATTAAAATGCCTGCTTTTAAGTAATGGTTAAAACTCTGAGTTTCATTTAAAGTTAAAGCTTCTTTCAAACAAACCAACTGCTTTTTTTTAAAGACATTTCTGAAATAATTGGAGAAATTTGAACAGTAACTGAATAGTAGATGAAATTAAGGTATTCTTAATTGAGTAATGGTACATATGATATGTGGATATTTACACTGAATTACTAAAGATGAAGTAAGGTGGTGTCTGAGATTTGCTTTTCAATAACTAGTGGTTTGGGGGTAAAGGGTTGGGTTATAAGTGAAACAAGAACGATCATATTTATCTTATTATTTTTTGTTATCCTATCCCCTACTTTTATAAGTGCTTGAAAACTTTACAATAAAAGTTTGAAAAATATTTTAAAGCATCTTTCCTAAACAACCTTACATAATTGGCAGGTTGTATAGCACAAAAGTCTAGTGGGTATTGTTTATTTAATATACATTGTCAATCTATGTGTTTATTATAACAGTTCTTTGGTGGATGGCAGTGGTCTGTTGCTTTAATAAAATCAGCATATTTTATTATACTGGTAGATAAACTTCTGTGATAACCCTCTAATTATCTTCTCTTCCTGGTATTCACATCCTGTGTAATCACACCCCCTTGGGGCTGGACCTAGTGACTTTGTTCTGATGAATAGAATACAGTAAAAATGACGGAATGCCACTTCCAATATTAGATTATAAAATACTATCTTTTGTCTGGCACTATCTCTCTCCAGCTTTTCTCTGTTGCTTATTCTGAAGAAACAAGCTGCCTTGTTGTGAATTACTCTGTGGAGAGACACACATTAAGGAAATGACAGCATGACCACTGGCCAACAGCCCTGGAGGGATTGAATCTTTCCAAAAACCACTCGCATGAGTTTGGAAGAGGATTATTCCCCATTCAAATCTTCAGCTGAGACTGCAGCCCTGCCAGTACCTTGATTGCCACCTGGTGAGAGATCCTGAGCCAGTGGACTCAGCTCAACTGTGCCTGGATTCCTGACCCATAGAAACTGTCAGATAATAAATGTTTTAAACTACCAAGTTTTGGGGAAGTTTGTTATGCAGTAATAGATAACAAATAGATTATATAATGGCAAACTTCAGATAAATGGAGGTAAAGTTCTTGGAGGGGGCACTTTTTTTTCTAGTTCAGGGCAGTAGCCCTGGTCACCCCTCTCTCAGCTCAGATGTTGGGGAAGGGGTTTGTGGTTGGCTTCCCTAGGTCCTCACCTTTTCTCTGATTGCTAGCCAAAGGCCCAAGGGAGCAGAGGGAGGAGAGGTGAGGGCAGATAAGGGCTCTCTTGACCAGTAGTGTCACAGTTTGGCATTGGTGCTCTCTGCCTGGGAGGTATTTAAAGTTCCTTCAGGTTTGGCAAGTGATCAAAGCTGAGTCAATTCTTTGAGGTGTATTGTGGATTCTTTGAAGTCCCTGTTAGTGGCATCCACACTGCACAGTCCCCCAGTTGTTCACCTGAGAACTGTGTTCAGGTGGGGATTCTTCAGTTCCCTTCTTGTGGTGCCTCCTTCCCAGATCCCATGCCAGGTGGTAGCTGTGAGTACCTCTTTCTACTCCTTTTGGGTGGGATGCTTCTAAGACGCCTCCATTCCAGTTTCTGCACATCTGCTTGACTCATGGGAAGCTCATGCATCCTTGGCACCTGGATCAGGGTAAGTCCTGCTTCTAGTGCTATCCTCAATCCTCATCCTGAGATCTCGATAGGCTCCAGCCACAGTCTGACTAATCTATACATTTTTCAGGTCTCAGTCAGACGCTAGTCTACCCAGACTTCAGGGAATTCACAGCAAACTAGAGATAGTTCCTGTAAGTTCCTGTCACCAGGCAAGGCTGTGGTCAGGAGTCATTGCCTCTCTCCTCTTCCAAGGGGACTGAGACTAACTTCATACTGGACTACTTTCTCCAGAAAAATCCTCTCCCCAGTTTCCAACTTCAGCCTTTTCAGAGATGGCCGTTGGACCAAGAGTCAGAAAACTATTTCCATTTAGACCCTTTGCAAGGTTGGAAATGTCAGGTATTTGAACATTTCATTTTGTTTTTGGCCCATGGAGCCTCAGCTGAAACCAAGACCCAAATATTCCATTTTAGCATCCTGTTATATGCATACAGTTGCTTTTCAATCCATGGTGCTTTGTAACTTTTACGTTGTTGTGGGAGATTTACTGCACTGATGGACCTCATCAATGGTATCCACACTCTTTGCCATGGCTTGTTAGCCCCTCTCATCAAGGGTTGAAGTCTATTTCCCAATCCTTGGATTTGGGCTAGTCTTGTGATTGCTTTGACCAACAGAATGTGGCAGAAGGAACATTATACCTTTTCTGAGCCTGGGAACAAGAGAACCTGAATGATTTTGGCCTGTCTCTTGGAGTTCTCCTGCTGTCCTGTGAATAAACCCGTGGGTAGAATGACAGACCATGTGAATAAGAGCAGAATCAGCTCAGTTGTCCCAGATATGCGAGAAAGCCCCACCAAGATTGGCAGAGCCACCTAGCCTGACCACAGAGACATATGCAAACCCCACCAAGCTCAGCTCAGATGATCAGAACTGCCCAGCTGACCCACTGACTTGCGAGTGAAAATAATCGATTGTTACCGTATGCTACTGAGGCTTTGTGGTTATTTGTTATGCAGCACTATGGTAACTGATACATTGTACCGGGTAGCTAATGAGGAAGTGGTTTTTGAGCAGAGGACCCTCTCAAATATCAGGTGACAAAGCTGACTGCTGGCTTGGCCTTGTCATCCAGGCACATCCCTTCTGGAGGAAGACTGTTTTTCTTTTCCTTAGGCACCCTCAGCTTCAGCCTGGATAGATTCCTCCTGGGCTTGTCAAAACTTTCCAGAATGCAGTACAGCAAACAAGGATTCCTCTGGCAGCTTGTTGGGATAATTGAAATGTGGGTGGAAGCTCATTAAGCTCCCCTTTGTCAACATTCTTCCTTCCAGGCCTGGAGAAGCTGTGAGTTCTGTCACATCCCATTAGCACTGTGTCTGGGTGGTTTCCACACCTTTCCAAGCAAATCAAACACACGGGGTCCACATTCAAGGGAGAAATAAATTTATTCCCATGGAGAGGAGTGTGCTTACGGAAATGTAAAGACATGTGCACATCAGGCAGGGATGGATGATGAGAAAGAGAATGAGAAGATCTAAGAATGCTTTGGAAGTATAATATATACAGTAGCTTGCTGCTCTATGTATTAAAAATCTAGCATTTGAAGTCTGTTCTGAACATCCTCAAGTTCCCTTCTATTCCTATCTCAGCGGGCCCCCTACAAAACGCTATCTTTATGGAAAAGATTTTGGAGTCAAAAAGACTTTTGTTCAAATCCCAACTGGGCCATAGAAATAATACTAATAATAATGTTAACTTGTATTGAGCATATTTTGTTTGCCAGGCTCTGTGCTGTGAGTTTTATATAGAAAAAATCTCATTTAATCCTAGACAGGAAGCTCCCTCAGATCAGGGGTGATGCTTGGTTTTTTTTATTTTTAATTTTTGAGACAAGGTTTTGTTCTGTTGTCCAGACTGGATTGCAGTAGTGTGATCATGGCTCACTGCAGCCTTGACCTCCCAGGCTCAAGGGATCCTCCCGCATCAGCCTCTCGAGTAGCTGAGATTAGAGGTGTGTGCCACCATACCTGGCTACTTTTTTTATTTATTGTTTATTTGATTTATTTATTTATTTATTTATTTTTGAGATGGAGTTTCGTTCTTGTTGCCCTGGCTGGAGTGCAATGGTGGGATTTCGGCTCTAACCTCTGCCTCCCGGGTGCGAGCGATTCTCCTGCCTCAGGCTCCCAAGTAGCTGGGATTACAGGCGTGCACTACCATGTCCAGCTAATTTTGTATTTTTAGTACAGATGGGGTTTCTCCATGTTGGTCAGGCTGGTCTCAAACTCCCGATCTCAGATGATCCACCCACCTCGGCCTCCCAAATTGCTGAGATTACAGGCGTCAGCCACCACGCCCAGCCACCTGGCTAATTTTTTATATTTTATGGAGCTGGGGCTTCACTATGTTGCCCAGGCTGGTCTCAAAATCCTGGGCTCAAGTGATCCTCCCACTTTGGTCTCCCAAAGTGCTGGGATTACAGGGATGAGCCACCATGTCTGGCCGTGATGCCCATTCAATAAATGTTTTGTGAACAAATGAATGAATGACAATCGTGTGAGGTGGAGCTGACTACTCTTCAAGATAAAGAAACAGAGGTTCTGTAACTAACCTACGTTTCCACAGCTAGTGAGTGGCAGGAGGGGCTTTAAGCCAAAAATGCTGTTTTCAGGTGCCATTATTTTGTTTAGTCCTCGGAGTGCCTCTAGGATTCCTGGAAAATGGGAATACTAACAACGCCTATCTCACAGGGCTGCTGTGACAATCACTTAAATCAGGGAAGTAAACATATAAGAGATTACCTGGCACACAATAACAGCACACATGCTGGCTTTGTTTATCTTATGTTTGTTTGTGTCTTTGTTTCCTAATAAAGTGTTGAGGGGGTGGGTGGAGGGGGAGAGTAATGAAAAAGGGACCAGAGGAGGCCTCATGGTGCATGGAACCGAAACAAGCTCAAATCTTGACTCTGCCACGTAATTGTTGCACCACCTGTTTAAAGCCATGTACAATTAACGTTGTCATATTTACCATGTAATATTCTTCTATTACTGGTCTGTGACTTCCAGATCATGTGGGCATGGGAACGAAGCCAACTTATCATTAAATGCTTTTCTATCAACAAACACCATATGCTTGTGCAAATCAATCAACAACAATTGGTTTAAAAATTTTAATAACACAAAACCTACCTCATAGGATTGTTTTCAAGACAGAATTAATGCTCAGTGAAGCGTAGCACTTGGTAAGTGCTTAATAATAATAGCTAATAATTAGAGCTTACTGAGCAGATGCCATGGGCCAGTGCTTTCCACATAATATCTCATCTGGTGTTCTTATCAACCCTATGAGGCAGGTACTGTTAATTGCTCCATTTTACAGTTGAGGAAACTGAGGCACAGAGGTTAAGCAACTTGTCTAAGGTCAAACATCTAGTAGAAAAGGCGAATTTCACATAAGACTGAACACATTTTCTAGAGGAGGAGAGGAAGGGCAGAACATAAGGACACTTGGATTGAGCTGAAACCAAACCCCTGTCCTTTCTAAACCCAATTTTGGGTGATTTCCAGCTTGAGGGGTATGTGGCATTTCCTGGTATGTATAAGAAGCTACTTCTGCAGCCCATGGGTTACAAGGTCACTTTTAAATGGGTTGTTTTGATGACCTTCAGTGCAGAGGAAATGGTACTTCTGTAACATTGTCTTTAAAGGGCACTGTGTTTCAGCAACTACAGGAAGAAAATTACCTGAGGACAATTATTGAACATAAATGTGCTCTGATGGGCTAAATCTTGGATTGGCTAGTCATCAAATGAGTCAGCCCTGTTCTGTTGGTTTTAACTGGCTGGAATTCCTTTAGACGGATTTCAGCAAAGATCGACATGTTTGATTAGCAATGTCTGCTGTGGGTGAGGGAAGGATGACAGAGGCATGTGTGACATGAATGATTGACCCTGCCTTATTTATATGCTTCGAAGAGTTACTCTGGGAGGGCAATCACACTTCCCTTTGTCAAAGTTTTTGGGGTGCACCTCATGGGTGTCTCTATAAATCATACACAATTACACATTTGAACAAAGAAGTGTTGCTGTGTCATTTGTCATTGAACCTGTACTGTGTGACCAGGCCTTTCTCCAGATTCTCCAGTAATTATCCAGGAGAAGAAACAAAGGCTCAGAGAGGTGAACTAATTTACTCAAAGCTGCACAGCACCTAGTGCAAAGTCTGACATCTAGTAGGCAACTAATAAGTTATGTGTTAATCGATCAGATAGTAAGTGACCTACTGTGATGCAAGCCTAGGTTTCAAGCTTTGAGATGAATGCCTATTCTATGGCTCAGTTGCTGCCTCTGGAGAGGGCCTCATTCTGTGCTAGGTGCTCGGCTGCATACAGAAATAAGTAGTGATCTGAATGCTCAAGGAATCAACAATCTTGTTTCCTCCCTCTCCTCTTTATCAACCCTCAGAGAAGATTCCAAATCTTCTGGAAAGAGAAAGAAAGAGTCACTGCATTTTATTTGGTTACAAAGCACTAAATGGTAAATTGCCTTTATGTTTTGAATTGCTGGCACCATCAGATTCATTATGAATACAACTGCATCTTTTTGGGGTAATAGCCATTTTTATGTTGCTGATATAGGAAAAGGAAATATGGCCCAGACAGCAGTCTAACGAAGGGCTCGGTAGCAGTCCTGAGGCTCACGGCGCCTAGAGAAAGCCACCAAGTCTCTCTGGACCTGTTTCCTCCTTAAGAAATTATGTTCGATCTGTGTCTTGGTAACCACAGCAGGGGACAGTTAAGGAAACCTAATAAAAAGTCTCAAGGCAAACCTAAAGTTCTGTGCAAAAACAAAATAATGAGAATACTGCATGAGAAATTTGCTTTGTGTTAGCAGTAAGTCCCTTCTGTTTGTTCAGCCCTTAAAGCCCTCTCAAATCTAGTGTCTCATGTGACCATCACAACAAACCTGGAGGCTGGTGAGCTGGTAGTAGCAGGGTCTCAGGGAAGTGAAGTGACTTGCCAAAAATCACACAGGCTAAAGAGGAGCAGAGCCAGACCCCCCAGTACAGATCTAGCTGGGTCCCAGTTGCATCATTGCATGACTGTGCTGAGGAGAAAGAAAGTTAGAAGCCCCTCCTAACAAAGAAAATGTTTGTTGAATGAATGCAAGTGACTGGGTAAGATGGTGAGTGAATAAACTCCCGTAATCCTTTCCAGGAGTGATTTTACTAAGAGTGTCAAGAGTCTTAAAAATGTAAATTTTTTCTGATCCCATTCTTTCCCCTTCTTAAGAATTTATCCCAAGGAAATAATCAGATAAGATGTAAAGATGTGGTATCTAGGCATTCATATTATTATTTATCAAAGCCAAAAAATTGTTTATAATCTAAATATCCAGCAGTAGGACACTGGTTTAAATAAATGAATAGATAAATAAATAAATTATGACATTCCTGCATTCTGGGCATTAAAACAGTATCTTTGATGACTACAAAGAAAAATGTGCTTAGCTACAGGGGTGTTTACTGCAGCTTTCTTTACAAGAGCAAAAAGAATATAAACCTAAATATCCAACAGCAAAGGTTTGGATTTGTAAATACACCAGAATACTATAGAGTTGCTTTTTATTTTTTTGTGGGGTGGACGGATTTTTGCTCTTGTCGCCCAGGCTGGAGTGCAATGGCACGATCTTGGCTCACTGTAGCCTCCACCTCCCAGGTTCAAGAGATTCTCCTGCCTCAGCCTCTCAAGTAGCTGGGATTACAGGCACGCGCCACCACGACTGGCTAATTTTTTTGTAATTAGTAGAAACAGGTTTCGCCATGTTGGCCAGGATGGTCTCGAACTCCTGACTTCAAATAATCTGCCCACCTCGGCCTCCCAAAATGCTGGGATTACAGGTGTGAGCCACCGCACCCAGCCAGGATTTCTTAAAGCAACGATGTAGCTGCATATTTATACACAGGAAGAAATTCACAATGCAAACTAAGTGGATGAAGTAAGGAAGAGAATATGTGTAACATGATATCTCTCGCTCAGTATATCTGCAAGGATATATTGGAAAATGTTAACAGGGATTATCTTTGGATGATAGGGGTATATTTTTAAACAATGATAATTGGAATAATTCTTATTATAGGTGTTACTATTCATTGTGCTCTATGACCTCTGTATGTGTCTATGCCAGGCTCACAGACCTGCACCCATTCTGAACACAGTGCAGCTCCATGAGGCAGGTATTACTGCATGATTAGGACTTCAAGCATGGGGTTGACCTGAGGAGAATGATGGAGGAAACAGGAAGGTGCATAACTTTGATAAATACCCACTCTGTGCCAGACACTTAATGGACATCATCACACTGAATCTTGCACTAATCATTCAGAAAAAAAATTACCTCCCATTCATACGTGTGAAAATTGGAGCTCAGAGAGGTTGAACAACTTGCTCAAGGCCACCCAGCTTGCAAGTGGGACCTGTCTGATTCCAAAATGCACATACTCTCCACCTTGCTCTATTGCCAGGAGCGTCTACTTCTCATAAGCAACGGGGCCATGGCCAAACCCACTGATAAGCAAAGATTGCAGGAGTTTTGAGGGGCTTTTTATCATCTAGTCCAGCCTAACCTTACAGTGAAGTTGGAGGCAGAGTCCAGGACCTTCTTAGCCTTGCTCTAAGCTCTGCTTCTGTCCTGTAGGATAGTAGTGATCCCCATCCCTGCCTCTGACTTTGGAAATAGATACATGGAAGTCATACCAACTTTACGTAGCTGTGAAACTGACTCTAGACCTCCATTTTGCAAGTCGCTTCCCCTCTTGCTGTCTCAGTTTCCTTGCTCACAGAGTGGAGTTAATAGTAACACCCACTTTTATGGGGTTTTCAAAGGTTAGAAATAATATTTGCAAAACACTTGGCACAGAGTAGGCACTCATCCTTTAAAGAGGGTTTCT
This sequence comes from Nomascus leucogenys, assembly GCF_006542625.1. Classification (NCBI taxonomy): domain Eukaryota; kingdom Metazoa; phylum Chordata; class Mammalia; order Primates; family Hylobatidae; genus Nomascus; species Nomascus leucogenys. The sequence continues at coordinate 86,451,698 of NC_044390.1, read as the reverse complement.
TCTGTTTTGTTTAGTCATCCTGAAAATACAGGAGTGATAACATGAAGGGAATATATACTCTTAGTGAAGCAAGTGACACACGCTAGGCCAATATGTATGCATTTTGGAGCCCCAAGGAAAAGCGCTTCAGGTTTTCTTTGTCAAATTAAAATCACTTCCACCTTAAAATTCCCCTCTGCAAACATTTGGAAAGATGGTAGTTAATTGATCGTAACATCCTCAGACTCTCAGGCAGTCTCTTTCCTCCTCTTGCTCATCACCGCTGATTACTTAAGGTATTTTTATGTAAACAGAAAATGGCTCCTGCATAATTAGACCCATCCACCTCCACGCTCCCTGCTCTTTCTTTGCTTCTAGCCTCTTGGAGCCGCCCAGCCACCTCTGAGGCTAATCAGCTGAAGGTCTATGCATCTGCTGAGCTCTGAAGATTCCAAGAAGGCTGTAGAGGGGCCACAGACACTGACTGCAGAGGCTGTCATCTGGGGCTGTAAAGGCTGCTGAGAAAAATACATAGTCCTGCAACTTCGATTTTTCCCTCTTGGTTCCCTCCAGTACCTCCTCCTGTTCCCAGTGCCCTCTGCTACCTGTTGCACACATCACAGAGACATTCGTTTTCCAAAGTTAGCAGCCTTGTCACCCATCCATGACTTTCTGTTAGCTAACTCCAGACATGAAAGGGTTAATCTTAAAATAACCAAATCTCTGTATCTGGATGACAGCTATGTAATGTGTGCCTTCCATGGTAGCTTCCTGGGTATACACAGGACTGGAATTCTTCGTTTCCATCTTGTTCTTCCTGCACACCCTCCACTCCCCGACCCTGATAGACCACATCATAGCTCTCAATGACATCACTGAAGGCAGGGAGTGTATCGTATCATATTGTCTTCTCATGCCCCATGTTTGGCATAGTTCTGAGAGTTAGTAGGTGCTCTGTTTGGGAACTTCAGGTTCAGTTGAGAAGGCATGGGAATGCTGAGAAATAAGTCCACAGAGGTAAGTAAAGTTAGAGCGTTGAAAGGTTTGGACTTTATTTTGCAGGCACTGAGGAGTTTTAAGGGTGGAATAATCAGATTTGTGTTTCAAGAAGCTCACTTTGGCTGCCAAGTGGAGAGCAGACAAAGGGGAACAGGAAGACTATTAGAAGGGTGTTAAGATAATTCCAGAGACCTGCAGCCTGAACTAGGGGGTGGGAGCTTTCCTTCATCTCCCCAAGGTTTTCGCAGCCACATATGCCTACTCCAGGCAGATGCTGTTGGGAGGTGCAGTTGGTACCCAACCTGCACTGCCTAGGCCTCAATTGCCTGCGGCAGTTATTGGATGCCCTGATGACTTCCAGTACGCTGTGATGCTTTCCAGTGTCTCTCAGCCTAAGGGTGTCCTTAGGCCATGGTAGTGTGCTTGGAACCTCTCAGAGCAGGTAGGAGCCACCGGAGGAGTGACACCTCATGAGTGTTCCTCAACCCGTGAGGACAAATACCCCAGCTTCCTTGACCCTTGGAGGGACAATTCTGAAGCATATTCTACATTGCCTACTAGAAGTATCCTGAAGGATTAAACCCCAGCAGTCCACGGGGAGTGACCAGCTCATTGAGATATCCCGGATTGCCGTCTTCCCTTCTCTGTCTGACTTCCCCACTCCTTCACAGTGCTTCCTGGGATCACTCCCAAAAAACCTCTTTGAACCCAAATCCTTGTCTCAGAGTCTGTTTTTAAAGGAACCCGAACTAAAACAGTAGCATTTTACTATAATTTCGTATTCATGGATAAATGGATAAATACACACACATTGGCCGGGTGTGGTGGCTCATGCCTGTAATCCCAGCACTTTGGGAGGCCGAGGCAGGTGGATCACGAGGTCAGGAGATTGAGACCATCCTGGCTAATGCAGGTGAAACCTCATCTCTACTAAAAATACAAAAAAATTATTCCCAGCTACTCGAGAGGCTGAGGCAGGAGAATGGCGTGAACCCAGGAGGCGGAGCTTGCAGTGAGCCGAGATTGTGCCACTGCACTCCAGCCTGGGTGACAGAGCGAGACTCCATCTCAAAAAAAAAAAAAAAAAAAATACACACAGGTTTTCATTCACTCATTCATTGATGCTATCCCTTGTTACTTGACTTTTTAACATCAACGATTCCTTTAAGAATGGCACATTTGCTTTCTGGGGCACTAAATCCTGTTCAAACTTGTTCAGGCACAGCATTTAGTCAGTGACACTATTGCCATGCATGGACCCCAAATATCAAAATGAGGCATGGAAATGCACCTGGTTTTAAATGTCCAAAGTCAAGGTGCAAGGGGTTATGAGAAAATGGAATATCCACTTCAGCAGGTACCACCTATTGGCTCTGCTCAGTAATATTAAGACAGGACCCAGCAGTGGGCAAATGTAAGGGACGCATTGAAGGTGCTATCACTTAAGCTTCCTTTGCCTGGGAGAGTGTACATGAATTGTCTAAAAAGAGTAAACTTTATGGCTGATGGAGAGTTCATATTATTTCCTTTTTTCTTAGAAAATATTCTGGTCTTAGAAAAAAAAAAAGTGATCTCAAATTACCTCAACTGTAGTGGCGAAGGACTGCTCTGTATTTAAAGTTTATTGTGAAAATTTGGAGGGCTGGGATAGGAACCTGCCAGCCATGAGTAAGCCCATGGTTTTCGACCAGGGGTGATTTTGCTTCCAGGGGACACTTGACAATGTCTAGAGAAATTTCTGGTTGTTACAACTTGTGTGTGTGGGGGTGTGTTACTGGCATCTCATGAGTCGAGGCCACGGATGCTGCTCAACATCCACAGAGCAGCTAGATTATCTCGTCCCAAAGGTCAATAGTGCTGAGATTGAGAAACCCTGCTTTAGAGGAATCACTTATCCTAGCTTCTATTTTTCCCCCTAGGCTTGGGGAGGGAAGGACCTGAATCAGGGGGCATATCTGGGGATTCCAGCATGGGGCAGTAGAGGATGGTATAAATCCCTGTGCCTGCCTTTGCTTGGGGGTAAAGTGGTAGTGGTGAAACGGGAAAAGTTCCCTTACCCCTCTCAGGGTGTGGGATGGGGGTGTGGCTCGCTTCTTGAGTGCCCCACAGCTTAAACCCCTAGAGGGAGCATGCAGATGTGCAGGTCTCAGGGAGCGCGGGCTCTGACCCTACGGCAGCATCTAGGGTTGAGTGTTTATAGCTCCCGAAGCCCCAGTGGGCGTGTGGTACAGTGTGCTCTTTCAGCGTAGCCGTCCACAGGTGGCTTGTGTTAATCAGCTCAATTAGACCCTCTGCCTTATCACAAGGACAGAGGGCTTTCTTTATCCTAGGTTCTTGCCCCAGTGTCCTGGAAAAATCAGATCACACGTGGGCTTGGATGATGGGTGCTAGGTTTTATTGGGTGAGGGTAGCTCTCAGCAGATGGATGGAGAGCCAGCAGGGGGTGGTGTGGAAAGGTGGTCTTCCCCTGGAGTCAGAATGCTCAGCAGCTGGACTCTCCTGCGACCGCCCCCAACTGAATTCTGCATTGTCCCACCGTAGGTGGCCTGCTGGCGTCTACTGGTGTCTGCTGGTGTGTGCTTCTGCCAGTGTGTTCCTCTCGACCTCCAACTGTTTGTGTCTGTGTCTGCTAGGGTCTCGGGGTTTTTATAGGCACAGGATGGGGTGTGTGGCAGGTCAGAGTGGTCTTGGAAAATGCACCATTTGGGCGCGAAAACAGGAGTGCCTGTCCTCCCCTAGGTCCGTGGGCACAGGCCCAAGGGTGAATCCTTTGCCAGGGACCCTGTTCTTCTTTACCCAGCACTTCCCTGCCCCAACTGCCATATCAGTGGTGGGAACACAGGGCCATTGGCGTTGCTAAGGGCCTTATTTCAAATTGTTCTCAACAATGGGATGGTTTAAAAGCATCCAAAGCTTACTTAAAAAGGAAACTTGATATCATTACCATAAATTAAAAAAACCCAGAGTCACTCGCCTTAATTAGAAGGTAATCACAAAATAAATCCAATGAAAGTAATAAAATATTATTGAATACGGGGGAGTTGAGCAGGCTGGAAATCAGGAAGCCTTAGGAGAGTCCCATTATCTCTCCAGGCTTCGGCTTGCTCAGCTATCAAATGAGATTTGGTTAAAATAGTGTTTCTCAAAGAGTGGTAAGGGCAGTACGTTTTGTGCAAAGGAGGTAATTTGTGGTTGTGTGCAGAGGCGGCATTAAATAACAATGAAATACTTGGTGAGGAATTGATCCCTTTTTTCAATTTTCTTTTAGTCCCTCCAAACATAACAAGGACAAAGTCTCAGTTGGGGTGCTAACATGTCTTTAACACCTTTTGGACACTTGCTAATTTCCCTTTTGGCAAAAGACAGAGCAGTCCACAGGGTCAGGGGCATTTGTCAGGTCACCATTCTCAGTATTTAGTAACATTCTATAATTTCATTGTACTTATTTTATGATTGCCTTCTATTCGTGTAAAGTGGTACTAGTTTTCCATTTTAGTGGTATTATAGAAATTTTGTCTTGAAATACATCTATGTAAGTTCTGTAAGTCAATCAATTTGATAATATTACATAAAAATGAGCAGGTAGTATGTAAAGATGGTAAAGATTATGACATTAGCAGATACTATGATGCAAGGAAGTCAGGTTGTCCTTCTTCCAGGGATAACCTTAAAATCACTGTATTTTTTTTTTACTTGCAAAGTTAATAATTTGTAAATAAATTGCAAATATCTATGCTTTAAATATTACCTTAAAATTACACAGGACTCTCTTAAAGTGAGCCAGTTGACATGTTTAAATGCTTTCAGCTCTGTTAACCACTCATCCCTCCTCTGACTCATTTTACAATATCTGTTGTGAGAAGCACTATACCTATACCTAACCCAGTACTTGATACAAAATAGGCACTTAATAGGTGCTTGTTGAAGAAATATATGCAGCCAAGTAATAAAAAAGGAAGTTTTCAGTTGCTGTTGACAGAAAATCCAACTCAAATTGGCTTAACAACAGCAAAAAGACAGAGAAATGTTCAGAGGTAAGGGGGGTTGTAGCATTGGTCCAGAGGTGTTATGATATGATCTTGGCTGTGACTTCATTTCTCTAGTCTTCTCAGATCTGCCATTCTTTGTGTCCTTCTCCTCTGGGGAAGATTTGCATCATGGTAGAAAAAATAGGTGCTGAGATCTCATTCCCAGACACCACAAATCCAGGGGTAGAGAGCATCTTGTCTCCAATATTCCAAGGAATTGTTTTGAGATTCACTCCAACTGGACCATTTTGGGTCACATGTCAACCCCAGAACCAATCACTGAGAGGGATGAAACCGTTGATTGGTTTCTCCTGGGTCACATGTCCCATGCCTGCATCCAGGGATGGTACCATCTTCCCCAGAGTAACATGAGTTCTCAGATGGGAATTGAGAGCTGTTAGGAAGGTTAAGTTGGGAGGGGAGGGAATAGATGCTAGAAAGCATGAACATGTGATGCATGCCACTCCATCCATGAATGACAGCCGGCACTGATAGAGGCCATGCTGGTTCATGAACCATTTGTTATTTTCCAGGATGAGATGAGAAGAGTAATTGAGGGTAAGCATTTAGAAACTGTGAGAAGTTCAATATTTGTACAACATCCAAGTGTGTGATGAGTGGACTCATCTTGTTGAACAGGGTTTAGACCACAAGCATTGGCTTATGAAGCACGGGAAAAAATTAGTCTTTCACAATAGATAATTTGAGAAGTGCAGGTGTAGAAGCTGCATCTTGCAGATTGTCCACTGTTAGAAGATTGGTTTCTATGTTCAGCTGGAATGGGGATAAGGTGTGTCTGGTTGAAAGAAGAGCTGAAAATAGTAATAATAGCTACATTGGTGAGAAATTGATCATTTCAGTTACAAATGGAAATCATCATAGCCCGCCCATCCAGTCTCTCTGCATGAAGATTAAAAGTGAAGGCTTTGGAATAAGAGAGACTCAGGTTCAAATCTTACTTCCAACATTTTCTAGCTATGCCATAAAGTACTAGGATAAAGTACTAGGAGTGTTGGAGCCTCAGTTTTCCCCTCTGTAAAATGGAACTAACACTCAGGTTGCTGTACAGACTAGTGCCTGATTAGTGGTTACTCTTTCATAGGAAATTTCTTGAGCTGTAGATAGAGGTAAGGGAGATGATATCACTCCTATTTTATGATTAAAGAATCGAAGAACTGAGAGGCTGTTTGTTCCTAATAATCTATTTTCCATTCACTTTTTTTTTTTTTTGAGACAGGGTCTTGCTCTGTCACCCAAGGTTGGAGTGCAGTGGTGTGATCAGGGTTTACTGCGGCCTTGGCCTCCCAGGCTCAGGTGATCCTCCCACCTCAGCCTCCCAATTAGCTGGGATCACAGGTGCCCACCACCATGCCTGGCTAATTTCTTAATTTTTTGTAGAGATGGGGTTTCACCATGTTGCCCAGGCTGCTCTCAAACCCCTGAGCTCAAGCAATCCACCCTCCTCGGCCTCCCAAAGTGTTGGAATTACAGGCGTGAACCACTGTGCCCTGCCTCCACTCACTTTTATCTTAGGCTTTTGTGATTGGGATGTAGATAGAAAGTCTGAACTAAATTCCTTGGATTTATGCATGACTACTGGGTTCATTGAGAAATTTGGGTGTGAATTGGCCTGATGTCAAGATATTATGAGCATCCTGATTTATCTGGAGATGCTTCCAAACACTAACAGGTGATTATTACAGATCACAAGATGCCAAGTAACTATAAGAAGAAGAAAACATATAAGGATTGAGAATGACTAGGGGTGAAGTCTACATTTGTCGGGCTCTTTTCTCTTCTGATAATGCCTTTACTACTTATTATGGAATATGGGTTGCTATCATGACAAAAGAGGTAATGGGGATTGTGCAAAGTGGCCTTGTAGATTAAGCTTCACAAAACTTGGTTTAAGTTTCTTCCTGGGAGTTTAGCTTGAAACATCTCATTGACAGTTGTCCTGATACCAGAGATTTTCATGAGGACTATAAAGTTTTTGAAAGTTTTTGCCGGCCGGGCGTGGTGGCTCACGCTTGTAATCCCAGCACGTTGGGAGGCCGAGGCGGGCGGATCACGAGGTCAGGAGATCGAGACCATGGTGAAACCCCGTCTCTACTAAAAATATAAAAAATTAGCCGGGCGTGGTGGCGGGCGCCTGTAGTCCCAGCTACTCAGAGAGGCTGAGGCAGGAGAATGGCGTGAACCCGGGAGGTAGAGCTTGCAGTGAGCCGAGATCGCGCCACTGCACTCCAGCCTGGGCGACAGAGTGAGACCCTGTCTCAAAAAAAAAAAAAAAAAAAAGAAAGTTTTTGCTACCAGGATTGCACTTGTCCTTAATATCCATACCTGGTGAGAATAGGTCCCGATTCTTCTGAAACTGATTATTATTTCCTCAGGACTAATATTTCCAAGAACATTCCATGGTCAGGCCTGAAATCACTGCAGGCAGCATTATAGAGAAAGACTAAGAGCTACTCCTGGAACCAGGGGTGATATGGTTTGGCTGTGTCCACCCCAAATCTCATCTTGAATTCCCTCATGTTGTGGGAGGGACCAAGTGGGAGATAATTGAATCATGGGGGCACATCTTTCCCGTGCTGTTCTTGTGACAGTGAATAAGTCTCACGAGATCTGGTGGTTTTATAAAGGGGAGTTTCCCTGCACAAGCTCTCTTTTTTTGCCTCCTGACATCCATGTAAGACATGACTGCTTCTCCTTGCTTTCCACCATGATTGCAAGGCCTCCCCAGCCATGTGGAACTGTAAGTCCATTAAACCTCTTTCTTTGTAAATTGCCCAGTCTCGGGTATGTCTTCATTAGCAGCGTGAAAATGGACTAATACAAGGGGTAACTGAAGAATAAAAGTCACTGCAGTCTTGTGTTCCAACCAGAGATACTCCTTTCATATGCAAAGGCAAGAGGTCAAAACGGGCTTTCTTTTTCTTTTTCTTTTCTTTTTTTTTTTTTTTTTTTTGTGAGACAGGGTCTCACTCTGTTGCCCAGGCTGGACTGCAGTGGCCTGATCATGGCTCACTGCAACCTTGACCTCCTGGTCTAAGTTGATCCTCCCACCTTGGCCTCCTGAAGTGCTGGGATTACAGGCATGAGCACCATGGCTGGCCAAAACGGGCTTCCTTTTTGATGGAGTGATCTACTGTCAGAGATTTACTTTAAAATACTCTCAAGAGTGGGATATAGACAAAGCAAGCTTGGCCAAATATGATGGGTACATGAGACTATACTTTTTTGTGTTTGAGATTTTCATGAATACAAAGTTAGAAAATAGGCTACAGAGTTTCCAATTTTCCACTGTATAAACAACATGGCATTAAATATCAGCCATTCAGTAAATAATTGTGGAGAATCAACTATATACTCTTTGGTGCTGACCTTTGGGTGACCCACCAAAGAAGATGGGACAGATTCCTATCTAGTCACCCTTAATTAAGAGATCCATTGGTTGAAGTATCCTGCTTGTAGATAAAAAATTCCAATTAGCTTTCTAGTTTTTAAATCTATTCATATGTCTCAACATATTAGGACTGGACAAGACTTAAGTAAAATTGTAACATGAAAATACAGATACCAAAGTTAACAAACAGAAATGAGAAACTTGGAGAAAGCAGAGATGACATAGGAACAGAAAATAAAGTAAAATAGAAACAAAAGAAATACTTAATAGCCTTGTAGAGTTAAGAGAAGATATTACATCCATGAAATAAGAAAAGAATATCACCAAAAGGAGCAATGCGAGTTAAGAATGAGTTATTGAAATAATTTAAAAGAACATGAATGTTTGTTTTACTATAAATAATTCAGGTTACATATTTGTTCTGTGCACTTTTCTATATGATGTTTACAACCTACAATGATTAAAAGTAGAATAAAATGAATTATACTGCTAAAAAAATCAATAGAAAGGTTGTAAAGTTGAAGAAATCTCCCATAAAGTGGAACAAAAAACGAAGAGCTGGAAAATAAAAGGGAAGAAGTAAGAAAATTAGAGACTTAGTCTGAGATTCAAAACAGGAGTAAGTGAGTCATAGAGTTAGAAAACAGAAAAATGAAGTGGAGAGAATGAGATAATCAAAGTACAAGAGAATATCCAAGAACTACAGCATATGAGACTACAGATTAGGAGGGTCTACTGAATAATCTGCATCCTAAAGGGGAAAAAATATCTGCACAAAGGCACATCATTATGATATTTTTAAAACAGAGGGGATAAAAGGAAAATCTTAAAAGCGACTAGAGGCCAGGCATGGTGGCACATGCCTATAATGTCAGCACTTTGGGAGGCTGAAGCAAGAGGATCGCATGAGGCCAGGAGTATGGGACCAGCCTGGGCAGCATAGTGAGACCCCCATCTCTATAAAAAATTAAAAATTAGCCAGTTGTGGTGGCATGCACCTGTAGTCCCAGTTACTCAGGAGGCTGAGGCAGAGAATTGCTTGAGCCCAGGAAGTTGAGGCTGTAGTGAGCCATTATCATGTCACTGCACTTCAGCCTGGGTGACGGAAGGAGACCCTGTCTCAAAAAGAAACAAAAAAAGGTGACCAGAAATGAAATTTTAAAATAGCATAGGTCACATACATTGTGTGTTAGTCTATTCTCACACTGCTATAAAGAACTACTTTAGACTGGGTAATTTGTAAAGAAAAGAGATTTAATTGACTCACAGTTCCACAGGCTGTACAGGAAGCATGATTGGAGAGGCCTCAGGAACTTACAATCATGACAAAAGGGCAAATGGGTAGCAAGCACATATTCACATGGCCAGCAGGAGAGAGAGAACGTGAAGGGGGGAAGTGCTACACACTTTCAAAACAACCAGATCTCATGAGAACCCATTCACTATTGTGAGAACAGCAAGGGGGAAATCTGCCCACATGATCCAGTCACCTCCCACCAGGTCCTTCCCCCAACATTAGGGATTACAATTCAACATGAGATTTGGGTGGGAACACAGAGCCAAATCATATCATTCCACTCCTGGCCCCTCCCGAATCAATCTCCTGCCTTTCTCATATTTTAAAACACAATCATGCTTTCCCAACAGTCCCCCAAAGTCTTAACTCATTTCGGCCTTAGGTCAAATGTCAAAGTCCAAAGTCTCATCTGAGACAAGGCAAGTCCCTTCCAACTATGAGCCTATAAAATCAAAAACAAGTTAGTTACTTCCAATATACAACAGGGGTACAGGGATTGAGTGAATACTCCTGTTCCAAAGGGAATAGTTGGCCAAAACCAAGCAGCTACAGGCCCCATGCAAGTCCAAAACCCAGCAGGGCTGTCATTAAGCCTCAAAGCTCTGAAATCATCTCCTTTGACTTCGTGTCTCACATCCAGGGCATGCTGATGCAAGGGGTGGACTCCCAAGTCCCTGGGCAGATCTGCCCTGTGGCTCTGCAGGGTGCAATCCCCATGGCTGCTTTCATGGGCTGGCATTGAGTACCTGTGGCTTTAACAGGCACACAGTGCAAGCTGTTGGTGAATCTACCATTCCGGGATCTGAAGGATGGTGACCCTCTTTCCACAGCTCCACTAGACAGTGCCCCAGTAAGGACTCTGTGTCGGTCTCCGACCCCACATTTCCCCACTGCACTGCCCTAGTAGATGTTCTCCATGAAGGCTCTGCCCCTGCAGCAGACTTCTACCTGAACATCCAGGCATTTCTATACATCCTCTGAAATCTAGGCAGACTCTCCCAAGCCTCAACTCTTGCCTTCTGTGCACCTGCAGGCCCAACACCACATGGAAGCTGCCAAGGCTTGGGGCTTGCACCCTCTGAAGCAAGGGCCTGAGCTGTACCTTGACTCCTTTTAGCCACAGCTGGAGCTGGAGCAGCTGGGATGCAGAGCATCCTGACCTGAGGCGGCACAGAGCAGAGGGGCCCTGAGCCCAGCCCACAAAACTATTTTTCCCTCCTAGGCCTCCAGGCCTGTGATGGGAGGGGCTGCCATGAAGGTCTCTGAAAGGCCTTGTTGGCATTTTCCCCATTGTCTTGACTATTAGCATTTGGCTTCTCTTTACTTATGCAAATTTATGCAGCCTTGAACTCCTCCCCAGAAAATGGTTTTTTCTTTTCTACCACATGGTCAGGCTGCAAATTTGCCAAACTTTTATGTTCTTCTTCCCATTTAAATATAAGTTCCAATTTCAGACCATCTCTTTGTGAACACATATGAGCATATGCTATTAGAAGCAGCAAGCACATGGCCAGAAGGAGAGAGAGGAAGTGAAGGGGGGAAGAGCTACACACTTTCAAAACCAGATCTCATGAGAACTCACTATCATGAGAACAGCAAGGGTGAAATCTGCCCCCATGATCACTTCCCATCAGGTCCTGCCCCCAACATTGGCGATTATAATTCAACATGAGACTTGGGTGGGGACACAGAGCCAAACCGTATCACCTTGGTATGTGAGAATAAAAATTTTACTGGCATCAGTCAACCAACAGTAGTACTCAAAGACTGAAGTAAATGCATCAATGCTTTCAGGATTCATAGTAAATGTTATTTTCAATGTTCAATTATATATCTAGGGAAACTGTCTGTCAAGTTCAAGGATGGAAGAAGGATATTTTCAGATCTGCAAAGTATCCAATATTTCCTAAGTACCTTTCTCAAAACGTTGCTAAAGGAAGTGTTCCAGGAAAACAAGTGGGAAATCCAAAAAAGTGACAGGATATTTGGATAGGAGATCCAGCAGAGAAGTGAAAGCCTCAGGACAATTACAAAGGAAAATCCCAAGACAGTAGTCATGCTTCAGGCCTTAAATGAAACCAGTTCATTTTGAAGCAGGAGAATGGAGAGTCCAGGAAAAGAGAAGGAAAGCAAGAGGAACAGGGGACATTGAGGAGAAGGAGGAAGAGGAGGAGAAAGGAAAAAAGAAAAGGAAAGAAGAAGAATGAGGAAAGAAAGACAAAGAGGTAGGGAGGATGTGAGAAAGGGAGGAAGAGAGAAGAGGATGGGGCAGGGTGAAGAGAAAGGAAGGAAGGATGGCAAGAAGGGAGAGAGGAAAGTAGGAGCTGGTAGATTTTATGATGCTTCGAGCAGGTAGAAAAATAGTATTAAGATTTTTGCGTTATAGATTTTAGGAGTAACTAATAATAAGTACATAGTAAATAAAAGCAAGAGGACATTGTTATTATTGTTTTAGATTCAGGGAGTACATGTGCAGGTTTATTACAAGAGTACATCGTGCAATGCTAAAGTTTGGGCTTCTAATGATCCCAGCATCCACATAGTGAACATAGTGCCCAATAGGTAGTTTTTTTGACCCTTGCCTCCCTCTCTGCCTCCCCACTTTTGGCATCCCCAGGGTTTATTGTTCCCATCTTTGTGTCTGTGTGTACCCAATGTGTAGCTCCCATTTTTAAGTGAGAACATGTGGCATTTGGTTTTCTGTTCTTCTGTGAATTTGCTTAGGACAATGGCCTCCAGCTGTACCCATGTTGCTGCAAACGACATGATTTCATTCTTATTTTGTGGCTGCATAGTATTCCCTGGTGTATATGTGCCACATTTTCTTTATTCAATCTATCATTGATGGGCACCTGGATTGATTTCATGTCTTTGCTGTTGTGAATAGTGCCATGATAAACATATGGGTACAGGTGTCTTTTTGGTAGAATAGTTTATTTTCCTTTGGGATATACTCAGTAATGGGATTGCTGGGTTGAATGGCAATTCTGTTTTTAGTCCTTTGAGAACTCTCCAATAAGCCTTCTCTTTTCTCTGCAACCTCATCAACATCTGTTATTTTTTTAGTTTTTAATGCTAGCCATTCTGACTGGCATGAGATGGTATCTTGTTGTGGTTTTGAGGCAATTATTATCTCTAGAAAAAACAAACAAAAGACAAGAAAAGACATGTAATCATAGTAGAATACTTACCTAACATTATTTACATGATTGTAATAATAACACTATATACTAGTTTAAACAAAAATTGAGATGTTATGAGGAAGAATTGGGGGTGCGGGAGAGAAAGAGAGGGAGAGATAGATTATGTGACTGAGGGATCATGATGTAAAATAATTAAAATTTTTCTTCCATAGAAAAATAGAAAATATAATAGATGATGCTTACAGTTGATAACTCAATAAATAGTAGTATCAGTGTGTTACTTAAAATGTGGAAATGAATACCAGAAAAGGCAGCCTAAAATACTAAATGTGGTTGCCTCTGCAGAGCAAGATTAGGGGCTGATGTTGCATAGGGACATACATGAGATTGCTGAAATTTTGTTATACTTTTTTTTTTTCTTTGAGACGGAGTCATGCTTGGTCACCAGGCTGGAGTGCAGTGGTGCAATCTCAGCTCACTGCAACCTCCGCCTCCCAGGTTCAAGGGATTCTCCTGCCTCAGCCTCCTGAGTAGCTGGGACTACAGGCGTGCACCACCATATCCAGCTAATTTTTGTATTTTCAGTACAGACGGGGTTTCACCATGTTGGCCAGGATAGTCTCGATCTCTTGACCTCATGATCTGCTCACCTCGGCCTCCCAAAGTGCTGGGATTACGGGTGTGAGCCACTGCACCCAGCCTGTTACAAGTTTTATAACAAAATTGCAATCAGTCTAGACAAAAGCTTGCCCCATTACTCCCTTCTTCCCTCCCTCCCACCTTTTCTCCCCACTTCCCAGAGGAGCTCGATTAATCCATTAGGTTTCATCTCTCTTTAACTTCCTGATTAGTTACATTTATAAACTCCATTTGTTTTTGCTTTCTCATCAAGCCAAACCAACACCCCCAGAAAAAACAAATACCTGTACATAGCTTCTTACTATGTACATGTATTAGTCTTGTTAAAATAAAATTATTTAAAAGTTTAAATATCCTACATCACAGACTACAGGGAGAAAATGGAAGCAAGGAAATATCTTGAGTATTTCACTTTGCTGATAAAAACATATAATCCCTTAGCTTCAGCTTTTACTTTTTTGTTGTACTTTGTAGCTTTGTTACTCAACTAGGAGATAGAAATTACAGAATTTATTAATCTGCTTCATTAACAGACTTGATATTTTGCCACTTTGGCCAGATTTGGGATCTTGCCATCACTGAGTTTTCTCCCTCTCTGTTAGAGCTTCTCTTCCATTCGCAAAGATACCTGCAATGTGAAAAGGGGGAGTTGAAATTCTAGTCATGTTTCTCCTCAGTTCGGTCTGATTTTCAGAAATTGCAGTAAATCAGTGTCACTGAAAATTGGCCTTTTTTTTTTTTTTTTTTTCTGGGGGTGTTGGTTTGGCTTGATGAGAAAGCAAAAACAAATGGAGTTTATAAATGTAACTAATCAGCAAGTTAAATGGAGGTTAAACCTAATGGATTAATCAAGTTCCTCTGGGAAGTGGGGAGAAAAGGTGGGAGGGAGGGAAGAAAGGAGTAATGGGGCAGGCTTTTGTCTAGACTGATTGAATAAGCCCTTCCATGGAGTCAGCTCTGAGCGTCTGGGGTTTTTTTTGTTCCCTCTTTCTTCTTGTCTATCCTTTCTTGTGAGGGCATGGAGAGCCACCCAAAAGTAGCAGCCTGCTGTGCTGAGTGGAGAGAAGGTACCAGCTGCTAGAAGACGTTGGCTTTGATTTCTACTCTGCCTCTTAACTGTAGTTGTGTAACCTTAGAGAAGTGCCTTTACTGCTTGAGCTGATGTCATGCCCATCTATAAAACTGGGGTGAAGATTCCAATTTTCCAACATTCTAAAGCTTTTAAAGGCCAACAGAGATCATATTGCAGAATGCAGAGCTGAAGGTGGAGATGGAGAGGGGAGATTGGCCAGCACCTGCAAAGGCCTTGAAGTGAGATGGCAAAGGTAATAGTGAGTTTAGATGAAACAAGTAATCTGGGGTCAAAATAATGAAAATCAGTGTAGTTCACATTAGGGATTTTCATCTTTATCTTGAGAGCTGTAAGAAGACCTTGAACTATTTTAAAAATGACAAAGAGGCTTGAGATCGTCAGGTTGGTGTTTTGAGATCATTCTTGTGGAGAAAAGTTCCAGGGTTCCACGTGTCCTTTGTATCTTGGTGGCTCTCACATCTTTAGCTCTGGCTCACACCGTTATTCCAAGTTTCATACATGTATATTCAACTGTCTATAGGACAACTCTCACGATTTTTTCCCAAGCACTCAAACCCAGCACGTATCAAACTGAACTCTTGATCTTCCTCCCCAAACCTGACTCTCCTCCACTGTCCCCTCCACACTGTATTTCTTTTAAATGGAAACTGTAGCAGAAACTGCTAGTTGCCTCTTCCTTCTCCTTAGTAATAGAATCTTGGGTAATATGCCTAGCAAAACACTACGTTTCTACATTTCCCAGACTGTCCCACAGCTGGAAGTGACTGACTTCTAGCTGATGAGATGTAAGTGGAAGCTTTGCTTCCAGGAGAGCTCTTTAAAGGAGCTCCATTTTGCACTTCCACTTCTTCTCTTTCTTATACCCTGAAACATAGGTGTGATGGCTGGAACTCCTGCAGCCACCTTGGACCCTGAGGATAGAACAAATGAGGCAGAGTAGTTAGTAGATAGAACCAAGTATTGAACAGCTTCTAAACAGGCTTGGACTATCTACCATCAGATGACTTTCACCTGAGGAAAAACAAATTCTTCTTGCTATTTAAGTCATTATAATTGGATTTCTTGTTCCTCACAGCTGAAACAAATCCTAACTGATAGGATTCTGGGAATCCTCCCCTAAATCTACTCTTATACAAAGTTCTGCATTCTGGCTATCTCTTCAGTACATCTCCTTCTTTTATCCTTGTCTGAGCCACATCATCTTTTGCTGGGGTGATTGTAACAACCTCCTTACCGTCCCTCGGCTTTCAAGCCCCTCCCCACCAATGCCCGTGCTCAAAGAATTTCTACCTTTTAGTTAAAAAGACATTCTAGAACTCATTTATGACTGCTACTTCTAGGGGAATCATGGAATTATGGGCACTGAAAATGTAGAGCTTACAGGGCCCCTAAAGGTCATTTAATTTTGAATTTCTTACTTGTTGGTTTGGCTTGATTAAAAAAAAAAGCAAATGGAGTTTTCCATGGGCCTCTTGTGATTGTATATAAATTATTCAATATATAAAATACAGAAGGCTGTGCACAGTGGCTCACACCTGAAAGCCTAGCACTTTCAGAGGCTGAGGTGGGAGGATCACTTGAAGTCAGGAGTTCGAGACCAGCCTGGCCAACATGGCGAAATCCCATCTCTACTAAAAATACAAAAATTCGCTGGGAGTGGTGGTGGGTGCCTGTAATCCCAGGTCCTCAGGAAGCTGAGGCAGGAGAATTGCTTGAATCCAGGAGGTGGAGATTGCAGTGAGCTGAGATTGTGGCACTGCACTCTAGCCCGGTCCACAGAGCGAGACTCCATCCCAAAGATACATATCTATATCTATAGACATAGATTATATAGAGAAGATGCAGAGTTTTCAGCAGATTCTCACAGGCATTCAACAAAAACTAAGAATCTGGCAAGTCTATCCTCCTTATTTTATAGATGGGGAAACTGAGGCACACAGCAGTTAAGTGACATGTCCAAGGTTACAAAGAGACTCAGTGGCAGAGCTGGAACACAGACTAGTGCTCTCTTCTCCACAAAAGTGCAGCCAACTGACCGTCAAGGCAGATGCTGAGACCTCGTATTTCTCTCCTTGAGGACTGAGTGTCCGTTTTCACTCAGTCTACTCTGATTGGACTCTCACTGATGAGGACTGGAATGTAATTAGTACCAGTGAATACCAAAAGCCTTAAGAGAGTTATTAATTATATACATTTCTGTTTACAGGAGAATAATACTGTTAGCTTCATTAAGCACCATTATCAATGCATGATCTAATAGTTTCAACATAATGAAACTGATACATTTCAGAGGAATGGAAGGAAATATTACACACCTGTAAACTGGATTATTCTGAGCTAGGAAGTCTTTGAGGTGGTGATAATAATGGTTCTGATAATCCTCACATCTAATTGGTACTGTGATTTACAGTTTATATATCTGTGAAGGTCGAATCAACTCCATCTTGGATGCTAATCTGCCATGTTAGCTTCTGATTAACCCGTTCTGGGAAGGCCTCTGAGATTTCCAGTTTATCTGTTGTTGGTTGTGTAAGAGGACTGTACTTCCTGCAAATCCTGCCCTCAGGGCAATTTCCTACCTATTCTCTGTGAAACATGTGTGCCTCTCCCCTAGACTATATAATCTCTGGGTCTGGAGGCTGTTAGTGCTGCAGGGATCCACCATCTTGTCTTGCCACCACTCAAGACACAGGCATGATTTCTGTTCCTAAGCCCCTATTAAATATTTCTTCCTAAGAAACTGGATTTTTCAGCCTCTTTCTTCAGCTTCTCAGCTTCCTCAGGCTTTGGGGGTAGGTTTGCATAGGCCTGCCCAAGGCAAAACAGTATTATTTTCCTGTGCCTTTTTATCTTATTTTATTCTTCCAGAAGTTTGGAGAGGGCAGAGAAAACAGTGTACTAGTTAGGAATATTTTGGTTGCAAGCAACAGAAAAATCCAACCTAAAATAGTAAGGAAAAAAGAAATGGGGAGAGGGGCCAATGAGAAGATTGTTGGCTCACATAACTGAATTGCCCTGTAATATTCTGATTCAGGAATGGTTTGATCCAGGGGTTCATGCTACCATTAAGGCTCTGGCTTTGTTCCTGGATGATTCTTTCAGCTGCCCTGTTGGCTTCCTCTTCAGGTTGACTCTTCCATAGTACAATATTTCTGGCCTTTTAATCTCATAGCCTCACATCATACTGCGCAAAAAGCAGACAGATGCTTCTGGTAGGTCTTTTGGAAGATGGAGCACTTGTCTGTCCCAGAAACTTCAGAAAACCTTTTCACATGTCACATTAGTGTGAACTAGGTCAGATGCCCATCCTTCAGCCAAACTACAGTGAACAAGGGATAGTAGGCACTTACTGGCTTAAGCCAATCCGGACCTGCTCTAGAGCTGGGGGTGAGATCAATCTCAGTGAAAACAGCAGAGCTGAAGATGGTGAGTAGTTACCTACGGAACCTATATCAAATCCTTAATTAATGTAGTTACCTACAGGAAACGTAAGTGCATGGTAGGAAGGAGGGAAATGATCTGGGGGAACAACCCAATATTCCATCACACGGCGGTTCAGAAAGGTTAAGAGACATGTCAAAGTCACACGAATTATGACTGGTGGGATGAAAATATAAATTTTTTGTCTCAAATCTTCTACCATAAACATGAGCCTTCCTTAGAAAACTGAAGGATTTTCCCACCATCCTCATACTTATCTACCATCTCTGTTCTTAGAAAAGCACTGGAAAACCCCTGGTATCATTCTGAGCCAGGAAATTCCTGTCCACGCCTACTGAAGACACAAGAGCCCAAACTCCAGATAATAGAGGAAGTGAGACTTGTCGACATTGTCCTTCATGCATAGAAATTCCCTCCAATTCCGGGCATTGTGGCTCACATCTGTAATCCCAGCACTTTAGGAGGCCAAGGTGGGTGGACCCCTTGAGCGTAAGAGTTCAGGACCACCCTGGCCAACATGACAAAATCCTGTCTCTACAAAAATTACCCAGGTGCAGTGGTGTGTGCCTGTAGTCCCAGCTACTGGGGAGGCTGACGTGGGAGAATCACTTGAGTTTGGGAGGCAGAGGTTGCAGTGAGCTGAGATTGCGCCCATTGCAGCCTGCGTGGGCTGTGGGAGTGGAAACCTGTCTCAAAAAAAAAAAAAAAAAAGAAAGAAAGAAAGAAATTCCCTCTAATGTTGTCACAGGAAGTAGCTTGACAGAAGCAAGTCTCAGTTATTTTTTCACAGATCCACACCCTTCCAAGTCAAGTGGAGATTTAAAGTAGGCAAGTCCATTCCTCACATCACAAATCAAATCACCATGACGATGACCTCCCCAGTCATGCTGCTTTCCCCAAGATTCCGATTCACTTTAATAAGAATCATCTCCTACTATGATGCCTGGAACTGGCCAACAGTACCTCTAGCTACAACCATGTCCTGAGTTCCTCTGACCTATTGGCCATATACCAAAGTTCTTTCAACCATTTAAGCCAGGAATTGCCCTCACTGTTTCCAAGGTGATGAGAGCCTCTGAGAGGTGAGATTCCACATTCCAAGTTGCACAGCTGGGGAGAGACAGTGTCAGGACAGTATCGCCTGTGCTGAGGTCTAGCTCCCCAGCTAGACTGAAGCTTTGTGAGGATTTTATTCATTTCAAGTCTGGATCTCCTGGGGCAACCAGATTGTGCCCTTGATGTGAGATTGTTGTCAAAACAAGAGCGATCATTTATTGAGAACTTACCGGGTGTGAAGCCTTGTGCTAAAAGGATTTTATGTGCTTCGGGTGATTTAATTATTTTTCCCAGCCACCCCATGAGGTAGGTAATATGAGTATCTCTATTTTATGAATGAGGATACTGACTCAGAAAACTACAGTCGCTCCTCCAAAAATCACTCAACTGGCAAATGTTGCAGGTGGGATTTCAGTCCATGTCTGTGATTCTCACCTGCCATGCTGCTAAGCTAACCAGGTGCCCCATGCAAGAAGAACACACTTTGGTCGCATGTGGAAGCATGGGGAAGACAGTAGGTTGCACCATTCTCTGCTGCCTGAATTTGACAGCAGAACTCCCTTTCCTGTCGCCCGTCACTCATATCCAGGAATGAAAGCCTTGATTGAAAGGCTTGTCCAACAATATAGCTTTAACAGGGCCACCTGCTCAGGACACAGTAAGTAGCGACAGGAAACATCTGCTTTGGAAACGCCGGTGCTTCTGTTGATTGAAATGTACACACAGGAAAGCCGTCTTCCAGTCCGGGGGAAATTCTGAGCTGAAGAGATTGTGGTATTATTGGCCACACCCAGAAGAGCTGGAAATGGGAGAACTCTTGGGTGGTGGAGGAGCAGATCCCAGGCCAGCGGGGGTCCTCTTGGTAATAATAACAATTGCTGATAAATATTATTTCATGAAGAAGATTGGAAGGACCTCTGGGGTGTGGTTTCAAATGGGTAATTGAATTCCCTGCTGGGAGGGAACAACGATGGCTTGGTTCACCCCACTTTGGGGAGTGGTCTCAATGTAAATTTAATGTGGAAATGCCAAACCCACAAGGTATTTTTGTTTTCGTTCTTTTGTTTGTTTGTTTGTTTGTTTTTGCCACAGAGTCTTGCTCTGTTGCCCAGGCTGGAGTGCAGTGGCTCCGTCTTGGCTCACTGTAACCTCTGCTTCCTGTGCTCAAGTGATTCTGCCTTAGCCTCCTGAGTAGCTGGGATTACAGGTGCACACCACCACGCCTGGCTAATTTTTGTATTTTTAGTATAGATGAGGTTTCACCATGTTGGCCAGGCTGGTCTTGAACTCCTGGTCTCAAGTGATCTACCTACCTCAGTCTCCCAAAGTGCTGGGATGACAGGCATGAGCCACGGCACCCGCCACAGGGCATTTTCATTTGCGTGTGTGCATGCAGACGTGCAGATGTATGTGTTCATATCAGAAAGACTGATCATTTAACGTACGAATTTATCACACGATTCCCTAAAGCCCTGGCTTCCACTCCAGGTAGTTCAAATAGAATTTGGGTTACAAAATCCATTTAGGTTGATTTATCTATAAGCTTTCCATAATATACATACTGGGTGAACTTAGGCCTTCTTCCCTCCCCTTCTCCCTCCTTTTATTTCTTTTCCTGTATCTTTTCTTTTCTTTCCTCCTTTCTTCCATTCTATTATTAAATAAACTTTAGTTGAGCTACAGTGCTGGGTACCAGGTACACAAAGATAGATAAGAAACAGTCTGGAGGCGAGCTGGCATCTACAACAGTGGTTTTCAAATAGGAGTGATTTCCTTTTACCCCTAAGGGGACACTGGGCAATGTCTGGAGACATGTTTGGTTGTCACAAGAGGAGTAGGTGCTGCTGGCATTTAGTGGGAGGAGGTCAGTGAATTAGTCTGTTCTCATACTGTTAATAAAGACATACCTGGGACGGGGTAATTTATAAAGGGAATACGTTTAATTAACTCACAGTTTCACATGGCTGGGGAGGCCTCACAATCATGGTAGAAGGCGAAGGGGAAGCAAGACACATCTTACATGGTGGCAGACAAGAGAGCATGGGCAGGGGAACTGCCCTTTGTAAAACCATCACATCTTGTGAGACTTATTCACTGTCACAAGAACAGCAGAGGAAAGACAGGCCGTCCCTGTGATTCGGTTACCTCCCACTGGGTCCCTCCCACAACACGTGGGACTTATGGGAGCCACAATTCAAGATGAGATTTCCGGGGGGTGGTGGGGGGCACAGCCAAACCATATCAGTCAGGGATGCTTCTCAGCATCCTGCGGTGTCCAGGACAGTCCCACCACTCGCTACAAAGAGTTATCTGGCCTACAATGCCAGTAAATGTTGAGGATGAGAAATCTGATCTCGAATATGGTAGAAAGAATTGGACTTAACTGGATTCAGTCCTGGCTCTCTCTGTCTCAGGCAGAAGACCTTGAGTAAGTCCCTCAATCTTTCTGAGTCTCAGTTTTCCATCTGTGAGAAGGGACAAAGAATGATTACTGTTTCGTAATGATGGAAAGAAGTTTGCGCATAAATCATGCCATTTAGTACCTGGTGGATATTCAAGAAACAGTAGCCATCGGGCTTATCTAAGCCTAGGCTTCTAGGGTCTAAAAGCTACCGCTGGGTTCTCTTGAAGATAAATTCCAAATAAACTCCTCTTATTCTAAGAGGAAGCCCGAGGATAATCTCATACCCTCTTCCCTTCCTGGCCTCATCACGACCTGTAGCTATAGATTTGTTTGTGCATTTAATGAATGCCTCTCTCCCCGATCTACCATAGACCAGAAGGTCTTTGAGGGCAGGGGCTGTGTCTTCTGCTGTCCCTTCCTATATTCCCAGCACCCAGCACAGTGCCTGGCCATAGAATCGGCTCGAGGTAATTGAAGCCAGACTGCCTGAGTAGAAATCTTAGCTTCTTTCACTCACTAGCTGTGTGCCCTCAGGCAAGTTACTCCAATTTTCTGTGTCTCATTTTCTTCATCGACAAAGTGGGGAATATTATGTACTGCAAAAGTTTGTGGTGCGAGCCAAATAAGCTACTATATGTCTGGAGTCTGGCACCTAGTATGTGCTTATAAGGGTTAGCTATTATTATTGGCATTATTCCTTTATTATTTTTACTTTAATTACTGAATGCCGCTCTGCTGCAGGATGCCAGCACAAGGGGATGGGCCTGTCTTTGCCTTTGGGGCAAATCATTTCTGCGAATTATTTGGAGAAAGATCCAAGTTTGCAGAGAAGCTGGCAGCTCATCTAAGCAGAAAAGTAGAAGTCAAAGTGATTTCTTGGAGGAGACTCATGGGGGCCTCCTGGGTCACCAAACAGCCATCTCTCTCACCTGGAAAAAATAGGAATTGATTTGAAGCTTGTCCCATCTGAAAAGGTCTGTCGGGAGCCAGAACCAGCGCACGTTGTCAAGGATGCTTTTGGTCTTTGGTCCGGAGAGGAAGTGATTCATGATGATTTGCTTTTCCAGGGAGTCAGGGAGACCCAGTGGAGATGCAGGCTGGGGTCCCAGGGGCCTGCTGAGTTAGATTGTTTCCCTGAGCAGCAGGAAGGGAGGAAAATCAAGGAGCCGGTAGGAGCTGATGAGTGAGGATAGGAGACCCAGGGAAAGCCAAAGTGGGGAGTCAGCGGGGTTGGGAATAAAGTGCAAGGAAGGAGAGAGGATCAGAGAGAGGTTTATTTCTTCATTTTATATTTTTATTATTTTTGAGACAGACCCGCACTCTGTCACCCAGGCTGGAGCGCAGTGGTGCGATCTCAGCTCACTGCAACCTCCGCCTCCCAGGCTCAAGTGATTCTCCTGCCTCAGCCTCCCAAGTAGCTGGGATTACAGTTGTGTGCCACCATGCCCAGCTAATGTTTGTATTTTGGGTACAGCTGGGGTTTCACCATGTTGGCCAGGCTGGTCTTGAACTCCTGGCATCAAGTGATCCTCGATAATATTTGAAAATATTATTTGAAATAATATTTGAAATCTTGGGAAAGTGGGGAGGAATATTTGGTCACCAGCCTTTTGTCCACTTATTAGATTGCCTGGAAATTTGGAGATCTTGGTCCATTATCTCAATAGACTGTAAGCTCTATTGAAGGTGAGGATCATGCCTCGGAAATCTTTTCCCCATAGGACCTTGGAAATAGTAAGAAGCTTTATACAGGGGGCGCATTGCTGTTAATACTAACAGCTAATGTTTATTGAGTACTTGCCCTATCCTAGGAACCACAATAAGTGTTTCATAATTACCTTAGTAAATTCTCAAAAGAAAAAAAATCAACGATTAATAGACAACTATGCTATTATTGTCCATCTATTCTTTTAAGATTTTTATTACCATTTTACAGAAGATAAAATTGAGGCTCAAAGACATTGAATAATATGCTCAAAATCACAGAGCTCATTTTTTCTTCTTTAAGACAGGATCTTGCTCTGTTGCCCAGGCTGGAGTGCAGTGGCACGATCTTGGCTAACAGAGCCTAGATCTCCTGGGCTTATGTAATCTTCCCTCCTTGGCCTCCCAAGTAGCTGGGACTACAGGCATGCACCACTATGCCTGGCTAATTTAAAATTTTTTTTTTTTGGTAGCAACAGGGTCTTCCTACGTTTCTCAGGCTGGTCTTGAACTCTTGGGCTCCAGCGTTCCTTAGGCCTCAGCCTCCGAAAGTGCTAGGATTGCAGGCGTGAGCGACTGCACCCAGCCTCACAGAGCTCCTAAATTATAAGAGTGGGGATTTGAACCCAGGTATGTAAGATTTCATTCTGCTACGCTGACCTCAGAATCAATTAGGTTTGGATCAAAACTTAGCCTTTTCTAACCAGCTGTGTGACCTTGAGCAAGTCATTTACCCTTTCTGAGCCCTAGTCCTCTCATCTTTGAAACAAGAGTAAAAAGAAAATTCTCATAGAGTTGTTGTGAGATTGAAAAAGAACTATAAAAAGTGCCTGGCATTGTGTGGGCAACTCCAAAATATAAGATCCCTTCTAACTCTTAATAAAAGTTTATTGAAAGAGTAAAAAATTTCTCTGCCTCTCAGCCTGCAGAGGGTTAACTTAGAACCTCAGGGTGTCAGCATTTCTCTGATCTTGGCGCTAATTATGTACAGAAATCATTTTGCCTCTGACACATATAATGAAAACGATTGTACAGAAATGGAATTTATCATGCTACATGTTATGAGAGGCTTTTTTTAAGACTACCTCAATTTCCCCCACTTTTCTTTTATTCCGCCCCCCCCCACTTCTTGCCAGATAATCAAATACAAAAGTTGTATTAACCTCCAAACCACTTCAATTAAAATGCTCATCCAAAATTTGAAAACAATTAAAAAACCCATTATCTCAGATTTAATGTTCTCTGATTCTGTGTCTATTTTCTGCCGCAGCATAAATGGCAGGTAACATTATCACAGTAGGTGCCTTCTAGAAAGCAATGTCTCATTCTTTGCCCGTCGGTCCCGCGGCTGCCCTCTCAGCACCGGCCTTATTAAAAATCCACACACCCTAGTGTACTTTTGTCATGTCCAAATGCACTGAAATAACTGATTGTTTTAATGAGCTCTCCATCTGTCTCATTTTCTTCTGTCTTTCTCTACTCAGTAACTGGTTTTAGTGAGAGAAAAGAACAGACTCCACTCTTGGGAGGTCACAGATTGAAAGAGGGGAGGATCTCTGGCTTGGATCTGCTGCCCAGGGGTTCTGCATTCCCTGGTGAAATTAGAAATTATTTTCCCAGGCTGGGCATGGTGGCTCATGCCTGTAATACCAGCACTTTGGGAGGCCAAGGCAGATGGATCATTTGAGGTCACGAGTTTGAGACCAGCCTGGCCAACATGGTGAAAACCTGTCTCTACTGAAAATATAAAAATTAGCCATGACTGGTGGCACACCCCTGTAGTACCAGCTACTCAGGAGGCTGAGGCAGGAGAATCGCTTGAACCCAGGAGGCGGAGGTTGCAGTGAGCTGAGATCATGCCACTGCACTCCAGCCTGGGCAACAGAGTGAGACTCCATCTCAAAAAAAAAAAAAAAAAAGAAAAAGAAAGAAATGATTTTCCCAAAGAAGAGCATGCAGGGAAAAGTGTTAGGTGCTGTGGTGGCTGCAGGGAGCACAGGTCCCTCAACTTAGCCCAAGAGAAAGAAAACTCTCTAGTCACTCCTTGAGATAGAAGGAGGACACCTAACCACTTCAGTTTGGGTCAACAAACAGGTATTGAGTGCCTACAGTATACCAGACATATAGCAGACAGTAGAAATGTGGTCTCTAAGGTCTGGCAGAATCAATCAAAAACCTCCTTGGGTGAGATTCATTCACACGCTACTGGTAGGAATATAAATTTTTACAGCTTTCTTGGAGCGTAATTGAACAATATGTATAAGAGATTTAAGAGATGTGCATGCCCATTGACCCAACAATTGGCCTACTAATAATTTATGATAAGGGGATAATCACTTATGTGTGCAAAGATTTAGCTGCAGCTGTGTTCATTGCAACATTATTTAGAAAAGCAAAGAAAAAAATCATTGAAAAACCTAATTGTTCAATGACAAGGAATTATATAAATTCATGATGACATCTCCTTAGGATGGAATACTAGAAAATCATTTAAAAGAATATTAGAAGAGAATATTTATTGAGATGGGGAACAGTTAATTATACTGTTTTTTTTTTTTGAGGTGGAGATTCGCCCTGTTGCCCAGGCTGGAGTGCAGTGGCACGATCTCAGCTCACTGCAACTTCCGTCTCCTGGGTTCAAGCGATTCTCCTGCCTCAGCCTCAGCGAGTAGCTAGGATTACAGGTGCCTGCCACCATGCCCAGCTAATTTTTGTATTTTCAGTGGAGGCGAGGTTTCACCATGTTGGTCAGGCTGGTCTTGAACTCCCAACTTCAAGTAATCCTACCACCTTGGCCTCCTAAAGTGGTGGGAAATGATACATTGTTAAGTTACAGTAAACAAATAAAATACCTAATAAATAATATGATCTAAATTTTCTGGAAAAAAATTTATATCTGTGATTGCATGGAAAAAAGACAGGAAGGAAATGCACTGTTCTGGGAAGATGAGAATTTGTGTTACATTTAGATTCTTCTCTGGGGTTCTTCTGATTTTTTTTTTCCAGTGATAATGTGTTACTTGTTATTTTCAAAACAGAAAAAGCTGTTTTGAAAAGAGATAGCTGTGAGCAGGAGCCAGAAATGAAATGGAAACTGTTGGGAATTCAGCAGGCTTGGGGACTAGCTGGGCTCTAGCCTGCCATGTTTCCTCTGTGGGTTCATTCTGCTCTCTCTACTTACTGGGTGTGTTAGGCCATTCTTGGGTTGCTATAAAGGAATACCTGAATCTGAGTAACTTATAAAGAAAAGAGGTTTAACTGGCTCACAGTTCTGCAGGCTGTACATACAGGAAGCATGGCTGGCATCTGCTCAGCTTTTGGGTGACCTCAGGAAGCTTACAATCATGGCAGAAGGTGAAGGGGGAGCTGATGTATCATGTGGTGAGAGCAGGAGCGAGAGAACAAGGGGAGGTGCCACACACTTTTAAACAACCAGATCTCACAAGAACTCACTCACTATCGCAAAGAAGGCACCAAGGGGATGGTGTTAAACCATTCATGAGAAGTCCACCCCCATGATCCACTCACCTCCCACCAGGCCACACCTCCAACACTGGGGATTACCTTTCAATCTGAGATTTGGGGGCACCCTTTCATTGCTTACCCATGGTTCTGCTTTCTCCAAACCTCTGCCTGCTTCTGGTCTATCAGAGCCTCTCCAGCCAGAAGTCAACCTCATGACTTTGCTACTTCAGTGCCAAAGTATAACTATTTTGGTCTCCGGGTATATTTAGTTCTCTGGATATACTATACATAGTCCAAATTTCCAGAAGAGAGAGACTCCTCTCTTCTTTACCAGGCCAAGGCCTATGTCACTGACTGGATCAGACCTGATCTGGTGGCTCATATCTAATCAGGTGTGGTCCAATCAGCAGTGGGCCAGAGTCAAGGGTTACTGGGCTCATATCTTAACCAGGGCATGGAGGTGGGGCATTTCCCTTTAGGATGCTCTGTGGTTGGGCAGTCCCAGTGATAGACATCTTCAGCACAACAGTCCAATCAAATAATTTAAATAATTCAGGGCCCAAATATCTGCATGGGAACCAGATCCCAAGTCTTTGTTCTCAGCTTTGATCAACTAAATTAGGCCACTGTTGATTCTTACTGATTTTGGGGCTGACATCACAGCTCACACAATTTTGGGGGACAGGGTATTAGGCTTATCCAACTCAAATATGTAACAAATCTAAGCTTTATTAGGGTTATAGATGCAGACAAGGCAAAATCAAAGTTAGATCATTGTCAAAAGGATTGAATCAGTATAACATAGCATGTTAATGATAATAACAGCTATCATTTTTCATATAGTAGTATATAATTTACTACCTGCCAGGCACTGAGCTTCACAGATATCATTCTAGTGACTCCTCAAACAATCTCGTTATCAGTTAGGTACAGTTATAATTAATTCCCATCTCATAGATAAGGAAACTGAAGATCAGGGAATGTAAGTAACTTTTTCCCAGGTCACACATGACTAGAAGGTCACTGGGTTAGAATTCAAACCCAAGTCTTTTGTAATTCCAGATTCTGTGGGCTTTACCACCTCTCAATACCACCCAAATACTTTCTGTCCAAACCCCTTATTTTGGAATAATTAAAAAGAATTACCATCACTTCTGGCCCTTCTCTGGCATTTTATCTAGAGCAGGATAAGACTCCGGCTCAATCTTTCCCAGGCCAGACAGGTTATGTAACTATAATAATTGGCATGTTTTTGCAAGCAACAATGGGAATCCCAACACAAACTTGGAATATACTAGTTCAACAATTGAACAAACTTCTGCTCCTCATGAGAAGGGAGTAGCAGGAATGAGATTTTTTTCCTCCTGCTTCAAACAACCAAAAAATAGATACAATGTATGATGCAATGGTTTTCTAACTTTGGACCTCAGGAAACAGAGGACAGTTAACCTTGAAAGACAGGAAACAAACTGAGCCCTGGATTTGCTCCAGCATACTGCTTTGAGGGACTTTCCGCGCTGCAGCCTGAAGAGGAGGATTCGAGGAGACTCCCTAAATTAAGGAGACAGAAGTGAAAGTTTGGGGAGGCCAAGGTGTCTGGAGGACCCAGATTGGAATAGTGGAGAGAAGAGAGTTGCACAGAGGGACAAAGCCAAAGATTGGCCAAAGAGTATCCTTGGATTTTCAAGACAGGAGGGATCAGCCTGCACATTTGAGGAAATGACCCAAGTTCGGGGAAAGAATTATCAGAAAGGATTAGAAATAACAGTGTTGGCATTTACATAGGACCAAGAACAATGTCTGTTCCCATTTGCCAGACTGGAAAACCTCATGGATCTCAGGGCATTGAATAGACTACAGACGGGTCTCACTCATTGGTAGGGAATAATTATCCCTAGACTGAACACTAAACAAATCTTAAAAGGGATTCCCACAGTTAACAATATACTTAATGGTAAAAACTAGATACTATCTCCTAAGATCAGAATAAGACAAGGATATACTACCACATCTTCTATTTAGCAATATGCTGGAGGTCCTTGCTGGTGAAATAAGGCAAGACAAAGAAACAAAAGGCATCCAGATTGGAAAGTAAAACTATCTTTATTTGCAGACAGCATGATTATCTATGTAGAAAATCCTATGTAATCTACACAAAACTACCATATATAATTAATGAGTTTAGCAAAGTTGCAGGACACAAGATCAATATACAAAAATCAATTTTATTTCTATACACTAGCAACAAACAATTGGAAATTGAAATTTAAAATACCCTTTACAACAAATTCAATACTTAGGGATAAATCTGACCAAAAAAGGTGAAAGAACTGTACAATGAAAGGTACAAAACATTTAAAGAAAAAATTAAAGAAGACTTAAATAAATGGAGAAATATGTCATGTTTATATGTGAGAAGCCTCAATTTTGATAAGATGTCAGTTCTCCCCAAATTGATCTATGCAATCCCAATCAAAATCCCAGTTGGCTTTATTTTTGGTAGAAATTGTCAAACTGATTCTAAAATTCATATGAAATGCAAAGTATCTACAATGGCCAAAACAACTTTGATAAAGAAGAATCACGTTCAAGACTCTTACAGTTATAGTAACCAAATAGTATGGCATTGGCAAAAAAAAAAAAAATAGACCAACATATTCATCACTGATGGGACAGAATAGAGAGTCCAGAAATACACAAATGCATATATAAACAATCGAGTCTTGACAAAGGTGTAAAGATAATTCAGTGGTAAAAGGAAGCCCTCTCATCAAATGGTGCTGGAAGAATTAGATATCTAGATGCCAAAAAAGACCACTCCAAAAAACAAAACAGCACTTGGATCCATACCTTGTATGAAAGCAAATTTAACTCAAAATGGATCATAGATCTAAATGCGAAACTTAAAACTATAAAATTCTTAGAATAGTAGTTCTTAATGGGGGCAATTTGACACCCCCTACCCCACCACCCAGGAAATATGTGGCAATGTCTAGAGATATTTTTGGTTGTCATAAGTGGAGTGAACATGCTATAGGCATCTAGTGGGTGGAGGCCAGAGGCACCGCTAAACATTTTATAATGCACATAATGGCCCCAACAGCAAAGAATTATCTAAAGCCATTTGTCAAGAGTACCAAGGTTGAGAAACTCTGTTCTAGAAAAAAATATAGAAGAAAACTTTTGTGATCTTGGTATAGGCAAACATTTCTTAGATCTGACACCTAAAGTACAATCTATAAAAGAACAAATTGACAAATTAAACTTCATTAAAATTAAACCTTTTTGCTCTTCAAACACATTGTGAAGAAAATGAAAAGACAAGCCAAGGGCTGGAAGACAATATTTGCAAATCATACACAAAGGATCTGCATCTAGAATATGTAAAGAACTCTCAAAACTCAATAATAAGTAAATAAATAACCCAGTTAAAAACTAGGCAAAATATTTGAACAGATAATTCGCCAAAGAAGCTATAAAGATGACAAATAAGCACATCAAAATGTGCTCGATCTCCTTAGTCATTAGGAAAATGCAAACTAAAACAACAATGAGATACCACTACACACCTATTTTAGAATGGCTAAAATTAAAAGGAATTATATTGAGTGTTGGCAAGGATGTGGAAGAACTGAAACTCTTTTTTCTTTTTTTTTGAGACAGTCTCACTCTGTCACCCGGGCTAGAGTGCAGTGGCATGATCAGAGCTCACTGGAGCCTCAACCTCCCAGGCTCAAGCCATCCTCCCACCTCAGCCTCCTGAGTAGCTGGGACTAGAGGCATGCACCACTGCACCAAGCTAATTTCTTTTTTTAAAATTTTAGTAGAGATGAGGTTTCGCCATGTTTCCCAGGCTACTCTTGAACTCCTGGGCTCATGCAATCTGCCTGCCTTGGCCTCCCAAAGTGCTGGGATTACAGGCATGAGCCACTGCACCAGGCTGGGAGAAATGCCACTCTTACATGCTGCTGGTAGAAATGTAATATTGTAGAACTATTTTGGAAACCAGTTTGACATTTCTTTAAAAAGGTAAACTAGGCTGGGTGCAGTGGTTCACACCTGTAATCCCAGCACTTTGGGAGGCCAAGGCGGGCAGATCGCCTGAGATCAGGAGTTTGAGACCAGCCTGGCCAAGATGTTGAAACACTGCCTCTACTAAAAATACATAAATTAGCCGGGTATGGTGGCATGCACCTGTAATCCCAGCTACTTGGGTGGCTGAGGCAGAAGAATAGCTTGAACCTTGGAGGTTGCAGTGAGCCGAGATTGCGCCATGGCACTCCAGGCTGGGCAACACAGCAAGACTCCGTCTCAAAAAAAAAAAAAGGTAAACTATATCTGCCATCAGATTCATCTTGTCCGCTCCTAAGTATATACCAAAAAGAAATAAAAGCGTGTGTTCCTGTAAAGACTTACACACAATGCTTATAGCAGCCTTGTTTGTAATAGCCCCAAACTGGAAACAACCCAAATGTCCATCAACAGGTGAATGGATAAACAAACTGATGTATCCATCCGATGGAATACTACTTAACAATAGAAATGAATGAACTGTTGATACACATAACATGGATGAATCTCAAAATAATTATGCTGAATGAGAGAAGTCAGACAAAAAAAGTATATACTGTATGATTCCATTGATATGAAATTCTAGAAATGAAAACATCCACAGTGACAGAAATCAGATTGCCCAAGGCAGAGGTTGAGAGAGAAGGATTAAAAGAGGCAGGAGGAAACTCAGAAGGTGATGGATATGTTCTTTATCTTGATCGTAGAGATGGTTTTACTGGTGTATACATATGTCAAAACATCAAGTTGCACACTTTAAGTCTATGCTGTTTGTTGCATATTATACCTCAATAAAGCTCTTACATTTTTTTAAATGAAAAAGTTGGAATACACAAATTTTTCAAAGTTAAAGGGTCATGAGAGTAATCCTGGCTTCAAGCATGTCTGAGAAAAAAGAGGTCAAATGATATGTTGGTGTGCAACTTCTCTTTCTCCGATTGTGGAGCTCTCCTCCTGTGATCAATGGCACTGCCTCGACTCCTGAATTTCTTTTTCTTTTCTTTTCTTTTTCTTTTTCTTTTCTTTTCTTTTTCTTTTTCTTTTTTTGAGATGGAGTCTCCCTCTGGAGTGCAGTGGCGAGATCTCGACTCACTGCAACTTCCACCTCCCTGGTTCAAGCGATCCTCCTGCCTCAGCCTCTGGAGTAGCTGGGACCACAGGTGCCCGCCACCATGCCTGGCTAATTTTTATGTTTTTAGTAGAGGGGGGTTCACCATATTAGCCAGCTGGTTTCAAACTCCTGACCTCAAGTGATCTGCCTGCCTCGGCCTCCCAAAGTGCTGGGATTACAGGCGTGAGCTGCCCTGCCCGGAGACTCCTGAATTTCATCCTTCCAGGTTCAAATCCAGAGAAAAGATAGGATCATCTTTTCCCCAATGCACCTCTTAAAACTCTGAATTCTCTCTGATTGGATCAGCTTAAGTTATGTGTCTGTGAATGCACCAATGGCTGCACCTAGGGCACTGTGATGCTCTGATTGGCTCAGGCCTGGGTATGAGGACGGAGAGCAGGAAAGGAGCAGATTCCTAAACAAAAATCAAGAAGGGTATTGGGTACTGTGGCAACTGTGAGCACGCACCTCTCAGATCTCTGCTGCAGGGAGCATGATGGATCTAGGGCTTCAGCTGCTGTGCTCTGAAATCCATCATTGCATTTATGCAACGGCCACACGTCCCCCCAGGGCTGCTTCCAGCCGGTGGCTGAGTGCAACAGGAATACTAAGGCAGTTCCATTCTGGAGAGACACGACTCCCCTGACAGGTGACTTTGGCTCAAGGACTCCCCACTGGCCTTGCTGAACAACCTTGCATTGCAGTCCAAGATGCCTCTACCCACTCTTCTTTCTTGCTCTCTACCCCTCACTTGGGATTAGAACTGCATCGGGCTGGTGAATGTCCCAGCTCCCCTCTCCCCTGGCTCCCTCCCCATTTTCCCTCACAGGTATTTTCCCCTAATAAACTTCTTGCATGTTTAACCTCATCTGGGCATCTGCTTCTTGTAAGACCCAAATTAACACAAATACTGGAAAGGCAACTAGCAAATCTCTAACTCTCATCAAAAGTTTTAGAGTTTGCCGGCCGGGCGCGGTGGCTCACGCTTGTAATCCCAGCACTTTGGGAGGCCGAGGCGGGCGGATCACGAGGTCAGGAGATCGAGACCACGGTGAAACCCCGTCTCTACTAAAAATACAAAAAAAAAATTAGCCGGGCGTGGTGGTGGGCGCCTGTAGTCCCAGCTTCTTGGAGAGGCTGAGGCAGGAGAATGGCGTGAACCCGGGAGGCGGAGCTTGCAGTGAGCCGAGATTGCGCCACTGCACTCCAGCCTGGGCGACAAAGCAAGACTTCGTCTCAAAAAAAAAAAAAAAAAAGTTTTAGAGTTTGCCAAATAAGTTCTTACCCCATATCTTATTTGACTTGTGGCTTTGGTTAGAGGAACTTCTGGGGATGAAAGCCTTGAAGTTGATATAACAATGTTGACTGATTGGTTAATAACCCTGCCTTCTGTTTGCCAAGCACTCAATGACTTGCAAAGCACTTTAAGGTACATAACTTCAGCTGGTCTTCGCAAAAACTCAGTGAAGCAGGTGGAACTGTTTTTTGACGTTAGTCATAAAGAGACTGAGATTCAGAGAGCTTAAAATAAATTCTTTAAAATCCCTAGATTCACGTCACTGCTGTGCCTAAAATTTTTTCAGTAGCTTTCCATTTCCTTCGAGATAAAGACCAAACCATTAATGTAACGAGAAAGGGTTATATGGTTTGGTTACAAGGTTTCCATGGTTTGGCCCTGGAAATACTGAGCTACGTTCAACCTTCTGATAAGGCCGTGCACTATTTGGCCTCAAAGGCTTTGCATATGCTTTTCCCACTTCCTGAAACACGCTTTCCATACTCTCTTTTGGACATCAACCACTCCTTCTGCTCTCCTTCTATAAGAAGCTATTCTTTAAGATTGAGTCACGTGCTTCTTTGGGCCCCAAACCCCCTATTCTTACCCATTTCATAGCACATTGCAAACTATATTGTAATTTATGCCATAACTGCTTGTCCTCACAACAACCCGTGAAGTAAGAAAGATCCTCATCAGTTTCCAGATGAGGAAACAGAATTAGGAAAGTACAGTGTACTAGTCAGAATACTCCAGAGAAACATAACCCACTGAGAGAAAAAGATTTATTAATTACAAAGAATTCGCTCCCATGATTATGGAGGCCAAGAAGTCCCAAGATCTTGGCAAGCTGGAGACCAAAGAGAGCGGAAGCATTATTCCAGTCTGAGTCCAAACGTTTGCGAACCAGGAGGGCTGATGGAGTAAGTTCCAGTCTGAAAGCCAGCATGCTCGAGACTCAAGAAGAGCCTATGTTTCAGTTCAAGTTCAAAGCCAGAAAAGATGGATAGCCCAGCTCAAACAGTCATGGAGGAGAAGTTCCCTCTTACTCAGCCTTTTTGTTCTATTCAGGTCCTCAATTTTTGGATTGGGTTGGATTGGATTGGTCCAATCGATTGGATGAGACTTACCCATATTAGAGAGTGTACTCTGCTCAATCTACCAATGAAAATGTTCATCTCAGGCAGGGCGCAGTGGCTCACGCCTGTAATCCCAGCACTTTGGGAGGTCAAGGCTAGCAGATTGCCTGAGCTCAGGAGTTTGAGACTAGCCTGGGCAACATGGTGAAACCCTGTCTCTGCTAAAATACAAAAAATTAGCCGGGCATGGTGGCATGTGCCTGTAAGCCTAGCTACTCAGGAGGCTGAGGCATGGGAATTGCTTGAACCCAGGAGGCAGAGGTTGCAGTGAGCCGAGATCACGACACTGCACTCCAGCCTGGGTGACCGAGCAAGAGTCCGTCTCAAAAAATAAAAAATAAATAAATAAATAAATAAAATGTTAATCTTATCCAGAAATAATCTTCACAGGTCCATTAAGAATAATAATAGGCCAAATGTCTGGGTACCCCGTGGACCAGTCAAGTTGACACACAAAATTACCCTTCACATGGATTAACTACCCAAGATTGCATGACCACGTTTGCAGCTAGGCTAGAGAATAAACTCTGTCACCGAAGCCCATTTTACACAGCCATGTAACACTGTCTTTATGGACAGGGCAGCTATGGGGTGGTGGCACCTGCATATGCATCAGGAGCTTCTGTACTTCTTAAGGACATTTAATGCATCAGGCTCTATGTTTGGCATTTTATTTGCATCCCTATGACTCTGTATGTCATAATCTCCAGGCATATGCACATTTGTTGAGTGCAGAAATCCCCATTTGCTAGAGAGGTTAACCCCCTTATTATGGATGGTTACAGATTTATTATTATGGATTTGAACCCAGAACTATCTGACTCCACAGCCAGGACTCCTTACATAGCATTGCCCTTCTCGAAAAGGACAGTTCTGTTGTCCCAACCTCTTTATCACTCTCCAGAAACATGCCTTCCTGGAGCTTGACTCTAGTCCTCTAGAGGGCTGTGGGCTGGGCAGGACCTGGGAGCAGGCTGAGAAATCTAGAATCTCAGCTCCCCCAGGAGCACTCCTGGCAAGGAGGCATCGTCCCCTTTGCCAGAGCAGACTTGCCCAGCTTAGCAAGCTCTCCAGGGCGCTGCTGAGCAGGCCCTGGGTTCAGGAGCCCAGCCAAGCACTTTGTAGGTCTGCTGGCCTCTGATCTAGCCGCTTCTACTGCAGTGTCTCCAGATGTACAGGGGTTTGCTGGGCCTGCAGTTCTAAGTAGTAGCTTTATTGAGGGCATTTGTGTTTTTTCTCTTCCTTTCTCTCTTTAAATCCTAGCAGCATCTGTTCCTCCATCCGTGGCAGGTTCCTAGTGTCTCAGACAGACGTCAATATTGAGAGAAGAGGCCCCCGGGCCCAGCAGGGAACACTGTTTCAGAAGAGTAGCTGAACAAGCTCATTAGGGGGACTTCTTGGCACCCTTTGTCAGCCCCAATTTCTTGGTTCTGAGCAACAGGAATATTGATCAGTGGGATGAGGGGGCTCATCTGGGTTAGGCTTTTTTTTTTTCAGAGGAAGTATAGAAGAGGGTTTTAAGGTCACAGGTTCTGGAGGAAGAAAGGCCTAGCTTCCCATTCTGCCTCTGCCCTTGGCTACCCATGTGATCTTGGCAAAGGGCACTCACCATGCTGAACCTGTTTCTTTATCTGTAAAATAGACATCTCGATACTATGTACTACAAAAGCTTGCTGTTGAGAATCACATGACTTAACGCATTTAGCACAGGGCCAGGCACACAGCAAGTGCTCAGTAAATGCACCAGTCCCTGTTGTCTCATCAGGAAATGGCCACATCCAGTGGAACCGATCTCTTTCCTAAGATTGAGGAAGCCTTTCCCAAAAAGCTCCCGGCAGAGTTGGGTGACGTGTTCACTCCTAAGCCAATCGATGGCTAGCGGACTAGAACTGTTACTGTCCTGGGTCCGTGTTTCATTCGCCAGAATTAGGTCATGTGACCAGCTCCTGTTTGGCATTAAATCAAAGACTACCAAGCATGCGAAGAAGCAGGAAAACATGACTCCTAAGGAGAAGTAAAATCAATCCATTGAAACCAGCCTAGAACAGACACAGATGTTAGAATTAACTGACAAGGACATGAAAACGGTTATTCTAACCATATTCCATAGGTTTAAAAAAATGTTCTGTAGAACTATAGAAGACATAAAAAATACCCAGTTGAACTTCTGGAGATGAAGACTACAATGTGTGAGATGAAAACTACACAGAAGTGTATTAACAGCAGATTAGATATTCCAAAGAATAAATGAGAAAACTCAAAGACTTAGTAATATAAACTATCCAAAGTGTAACACACAAAGATAACATATTTTTTAAATGAACAGAGCATCAATGAGATGTGGGACAACTTCAAGCAGTCTATTAATAATGTATGTGTAATTGAAGTCACCAAGGGAGAGGAGACAGTCGTGGGTTCAAAAAAATATTTAGCTGGGCACAGTGGTTCATGCCTGTAATCTCAGCACTTTGGGAGGCCAAGGCAGGAGGATGGCTTGAGACAAGGAGTTTGAGGCCAGCAGTTTGAGACCAGCCTGGGTGACATAGCGAGACGAGACCTCATCTCTACAAAAACATTTTTTTTTTTAATTAGACAGGTGCGGTGGCACACGCCTGTAGTGTCAGCTATTCAGGATGCTGAGGTGGGAGGACCACTTGAGCCCAGGAGGTTGAGACCACAGTGAGCTATGATTGCACTACTATACTCCAGCCTGGTGACAGAGCAAGACCCAAGACCCTTTAAAAAAAAAAAAAAAATTAGAGAAAGAATGGCTAGAATGGCTGAAGATTCCCATATTAGATAAAAACCTTTGGCGTCAGGTAGAGCCTGGTTTAAGCCCTGGCTATGCCATTTACCACCTCTGTGAACTTGGGGACATTACTCACCTGCTCTGGTCTTTATTGGTAAATCAGGGAAAACAACACTAACATCATAGGATTACTGTGAGGAGATACTACTTATAAAGCACTTGGCACAGTGTCTGGTGGATGGTGAGCCCCGATACAGGTCTGCTGTTATTTTTATTAGAGTCTTTTCCAGCTTTGGCCTTCTGTGGTTTGCAGAGATTCTAATGTTCATCCTTTGGTTTATTAAATAATCACTAACCTTTATCGAGTGTTTATAGTACCCCAGATTCTGTGCTAATTCTTTATTTGTATTAACTTATTAAGTCCTTAAACCAACCCTTTGAGGAATGTATAACATTTTATACCTCTCCCTATTTTATAGATGAGAAAACTGAGGCACATAGGGTTAAGTAGATTGTCCAAGGTCACCGCTGATAAATGTGGCACTGGGATTTGAAGCACTGAGCTCTGCTGACTCCTGAGAAGGTATCTGATTGTATCTAGTTCAGTCTCATTGTTTTATAGCTCATGAATCTGAGGCCAAGAGAGACTGAGGGTTTCGCAGAGAGATTACACAGCAGGTCAGTGGCAGAGCCAGGGCTGGAACCTGATGCCAAGCTCTTTTCATTCTCCTACAGCACCCCTCTAACAGCTGAGATTTCCAAGGCTTTTTGGCCAATGTGTTTGTCAACATCTGCAACAAATTTCCAGAACTCAGGCCAGAGCCCTGGGCAAAGCCTCCTTTTTTGTCTCCTCTTTTTATCTTCCAGTGCAGGTGAGCAGCTTGCTTCAGTCCTGTTCTCTCCAGCCAGCTCCTAAGAGCTCTGATGGAATTATTCATGCAAACATCTTACTCCCAGGGCCATTGGAATTCAAAGGAGCTGCTGGGAACAGACAATGCTTAACCCAAAGGGGTGAATTTCTAGTGGCAGGATTTGCTACATTTGTACTGGAAATGTTTCCTGGTGGCAGTGGAATCTCACTGGCACCCCTAAAGCACACTAACCATTTTTTCCTCTTGCTTTGTTCATTCGTTTATTTGATCAACTTGCTGAACCAGGGACCTTGCTTGGTGATAGCAATACAAAAGTAAAAATGGGTAAGGCATTGTCCCTGCCCTTGGGGAAGACATAGAAGTGAACGGATGACTACAATTGCTGTGATAAGTGTTATGACACAGGCATGGAATAGAATGCATATCTCACTACCTGGGCCCATCAGGGCAGGCTTCCTGGAGGAGGTGACATGAGTTGAGTTTTGAAAGACTAATACCATGTCACCTCTTTCCACTAGAAGGTGAGCTCCACGAGAGTAGAGGGTTTGTGTGTTTCATTTACCGCTGGATTCCCAGTTGTCAGAACAATGCCAAGCATTGTAGGTGCTCAATAAATATTTACTGAATGAATGAATAGAAAAAAAAACATCCAGGAAGGGGTTCCAGGCAGAAGGAACAGCATGTGCAAAGGCACAGAGGAGCGAAAGGGCACGGCACATTTGAGAATGGTAGGAAGCTCGCTGTGGCTTTAGCATAGGGTACGTGGTGGGTTATAAATGAGCCAAGCCTGAGGATAAGAACATGAAAGTCCTTCCTTGAGCCATAGGCTTCGTTTGAACTTGGCTCCAATAGCAGTGGGAAATTATCCACAGGTTTCAAGCAGAGTCATGGCATGAGTAGCTTTGTGCTTTAAGAGGATTACATCCTATCTGTTACCTGGACAAGAAA
The DNA here is from genome assembly GCF_006542625.1 of Nomascus leucogenys. NCBI lineage: Eukaryota > Metazoa > Chordata > Mammalia > Primates > Hylobatidae > Nomascus > Nomascus leucogenys. Next base: position 86,412,875 of record NC_044390.1, on the reverse strand, counting down.
ATGGGGGTGAGTGAGGGACAAAGGGCTGCGCGCCTAGAGCAGCATCAGTTCAACTAGTTTGTACAAGGACCCCTAGCAAGAAAGCCAGGCTTGACTGAGGGGGCAGAGGGTGGGGTGGCTATGGAGGCTTGAGGGAAATCTGTCCCCTGATTCATCTTCCCTGGCCTCCTGCTGGCAGGCATGTGGTCATGCAGAAAGCCCATTACCATCTCACCAGGAGACGCTTTCCCTTGTTAAAATTCTGGGCCATGGTGTCTTGTATTAAAGCTGATATTAAGCCATAAAATGTAATATGTTATGACACCATAAAATGCAATGTAATTGCTATAAAACCATAAAATGTAATGTAACAGGCACAATGTCCATTATACAGCGTCACAGTCTAAAACAGCTTCCGCTTTGCATTTAGACAAACAATTCCTATTCATTGCTACCTCTGGAGAAAGGTATAGGAAAATCATCTTGGATGAGCATGAATTGTAACACAAACAGCCAGGGAGGATGCAGTGTGGTGTGGAGCAACCGCCCCGGGCTTTGTAGTTAGATAGAACCCATGCTCCAATTCTGATGCAATGATGTCTAGATCGGGTTCCCAAACGACAGAGCCAAAGACAAGGATTCAGACTAGATTGCTCCTGAAATCCCATTAGTCTAACTCCTCCTTCTGCCTGAACATGTTTCTCTCACCTTCTCCTGGAAGGTAAGAACTAGTGGGCTCTTATGCCTCCACATCAGGGAGACATTAGCCCAGGGTGTCCCCTGCGAAGGGATGTGAACTTCCGGGTGACTGTGAGCAAGGCGTGCAGGTGTGACCTGTTAGCAGCCTCCATTTGCAGTGGTTAGGTGACAGGTGCACTTGCTAAGGGGATGAGGGTGAGAAAGGGGGTGGCACCAAGAGCATCTGCAACAAATAACTTAAAGCTGTGTCACTGTAGCCAAAGGACTTTCCCCTCTAAGCCTGAATGTTCTCATTATAAATGCAGATAATGCTATCTATAAGATGTTTATATAAATTAAATGAGATCAAAATCTACAGAAAACACTTGAATATACAGATATTCTCTCATAAATGTATTCACGCACAGCATTGCACACATACTCAATGTATTAAAAAATGACAGAATATATATATATATATAACACATATATATATATGCTATAGGAAACACCAGTGCATATGTGTACACAATTAAGCTTGCATATAGAAATGAAGATGCATATAAATGTGCATGTAGAAATTATGTTGGGCATCTAATAAAGCTGTACTAACCAAATAATATAACTCGAGGCAGAGAAAGAGGCCGGGACACCCCTGGCTTGTCATGCTGACAGCATGGCTGAGTGGTGGGCTCAGTCATATTGAATTTGCTCCATCCAGAAACCAAGCTACAGTAAAGGCAGCGTGTGGTGACTCACAAGCACTTGTGAGCCGTGCCAGAGACAATGTGCAGGTGTGTAGTGAGGGACCAATGTCATCGGCTACAGGGAGAAGAGAGGGACACAGAGTGAGCGAGAGAGAGAGCCAAGCAAGAGAGCACCAAGATGGTGATGGGGAACTGATGAGTCTAGAATAAAGGTCTCACGCCTTTTAGAGAGCTGGGGAACAAGCTAAACAAAGGCGAGCAGCCACTCCCATCTCCCTGCCCTGGGGAGACTGTACAAATGGAAATGCATGGCTTAAATTTAAGGAAAAAGACCATTGCGTATGTTAATTTGGATTCAGAACATGTGCGCAACTAACTCAAGGGAAGACATTTCGATCAAATACTGTATATCCCTCTTTTTGGACTCTTAATAGTATAATACGATGATGCCGGTTTTGTCACTTAGGATTATATTCTGCTGCAAGTTACAGAGACATAGAAATATGGGCTAGCGCAAGTAGCTTATTCTTTTCCATGACAAAGAAGCCAGAGGTAGAACTTTTCAAACTCAGGGTTCTAGAGGGGACAGAAAGGAATGTAAATGAGGGGACTGGGTGGGGGTGGGAAGCAGAGGGCACAAGTCCCATGTAAAGGGTACCTCAGTTCTCCATCTTTACACAGTTATTGCCATGGGGAAAGTCGGCTCCATGTTGCTTGAGCTATTGATTTTTTTGGGGACAGGGTCTTGCTCTGTCACTGAGGCTGGAGTCCAGTGGTGCAATCATGACTCACTGCAACCTCCGCCTGCCAGTCTCAAGCTATTCTCCCACCTCATCCCCCCGAGTAGCTGATACCACAAGCTTGTGCCACCCCACCCAGTTAATTTTTGTATCTTTTGTAGAGACGGGGTCTCATCATATTGCCCAGGTTTCTCTCAAACTCCTGGACTCAAGCGATCCACCCACCTCAGCCTCCCAAAGTGCTGGAACCACAGGTGTGAGCCACCGCACCTGGCCCAGTTTTATAAAGAAAAATTTAAAACCTGGATTTTGTATGTGAAATTTGACTTCTAAATGTTACAACTAATTCAAAAATTTAAAAGCCCTCTGGACCAAGGATAACCTATAAGTAGGACATATTTGATCCAGGGCTGCCAATATGAGATCCACTGCCAGTTCTTATGACAGCTGATCTCATAAGAACTATAGAAATGCCTAGATGTGCAGACATGTGCATAGACCACGAGGCGAGTACATCAATGTTGTGGTTGAATGCAGGGCATTCTTATGGAGCTATTCCCAAGTGGTGGGTGCATTCTCAATTCTGGGAATTCAACAGTAAACAATCATGTTAATTTGCGAGTTGAGTTGAAATCCTGTCCTCTGGGAGGTTTTAGGCTGTTTAGCAGGTCAAAGAAGCAGAAACAGTATGAGTGATATAAGGGGTTTATGATAGGGTTGGTCCTTACGTGACTGTGCCGGTTGGTGGTGCTGCTTATGTAAGCCTATTGCCCTGCATTGGATGCTGAACCTGCATTCAGCAGGGCTGTGCATTGGTAAGTGATTACGGACATGAAATGCGAGAGAGCAAGAACAACATGGAACCCATGAGGATGAGCTGGAACATACCAAGGAAAACTGGAACCTGCCTCTGTCCCTCCCTGGAACCTGTCAGTCTCTCAGTGCCTCCAGACTTCTAATCTTAGTGATGCAGTGAGCTTTGGAAGGACCATGGAGCTGCACCCAAATCTGGCACAGACTTTAGAAAAAGTAAAAGAGGAGACTGGCAGGAGGTGGAGGAGCCCCAGCCCTGCCTGCTGTCTGCAATCTCCCAACAAGATGAGCCATCAAATCCACGACAATGAGTGTGAGATGCAGCAGAGCCTCAGCTCACATTGACCCCTGGAGCATAAACACAACTGCTGCTTCACACCCACTTTCCAAAGCTCACCCAAGTTGGTTGGCCCACTTTAACACAGAACACTGCAGGAAAGGGAATTTGGGGAAATGCTTTCAATTTAACTAAGATGACACAATGCAAGGCCACTCTGGCCAGGGAAGACGCAGTGAACTAGGCAGTGGCAGTACAGTTAGTTGGAGTTCCAAACGGGGAAGGGAGGCACTTGTGGGTGCTTACCCAGTAGGAACAGTTACCATCTAGGGGCTCAGGCCAGAAGAAGTGATGGCCATGCTGAGGGGGGAAGGGGGGGTTCGTCAGGTGAGGTGAGTGTGGAAGGAGGAAAGAAAATAGTGTGTGGAAGTGACAGGGCAGGGAGGGGAGAGGAAGAAGGGGGAGGAAGAGGAGGAAGAAGGAGTAGAAGGAGGAGGATGAGGAGGAGGAGGGAGAGGAGGGAAAGGGATAGAGAGGAGGAAGAAGAAGAAAGAAGGAGGAAGAAGGAGGAGGAGAATGAGAAGAAGGAAGATGACAAGGAGAAGGAGGGGGAGGAGGGAAGAGGGAAGAGGGAAAGGCAGGTGAGATAAAGGAACGGAGCTAACAGAGTCAAAGAAAAATGCAAAGACAGTGTCAGAGGGAGGGACAGCGTGATTGGAGAGAAGTAAGGAATTCAAGAAGAGCCTATGTTTAGAAGATAGAATGGTGTGAGATGGGCTAGAGAAATAAGCAGGGAACAATGAAATATGAATACATACCCACAGAGAACGAGATCAACACCCTGACATTAACATATATAGCCAATCCAGACTTGCACGCACTTAACAATTCATTGAGTCAACACACAATACGCATACACATCTATCCACACAGGGACACAAGAAACCACATATAATTAATTCCTCACTGATTCTCCCTGACTCCCTCCACACCCCAGGGAGGCAGCAGAAGGGATTAATTCTGATCAGATCACCTGAGCAGGGCCTTGGAGGACATTCTCCAAGATCCCATGAAGCTCTGTCCCCATGTACTTCCTTGGTGGTGTGAATACTCAGCCGGCCACAGCTATCCCATGAGTAGGTAACCCTATTAGATGTCTCATCTTGTTCAGGGGAGAAATATGACCCCTTCTGTCATGAGGGCAAAGCCTGACTGTGCCACACCTGGGCTTGGCTTCTCAGGTCCTCCAGAGGAGAGCTTGTTTCTGATGCATTTTACAAGCCGCTTCATAGTGTTACTAATGAATAGGACAGACCATAAAAACAGGGAGGAAATGAGCCAGCATAACGTTCCCACTGTGAAATTTTGGTGAGAAACCCAAAGAATCAACCAGTGGGAAGGACACAGAGCTGCGGTCTTGGGAAGTGTTGTTGAAGGCTGGTGTTCGAAGGCAGAAAAGAACAGAATGGACAACTAGGGACCTTCCAGCATGACTCAGCTGTCTGTGTGTCTGCGTGTGCCTGAGTGTGTGTCTCTAAGAAGGAACCGTGTGGATGCATATATGGGGTGCCTGTCGTATAAATATTTGGGTCTGAGTAAATGGGAGAAGGCATCATCTAAAACCCCAGGAGCAAATGCTAAGGTTTGGTCAGGTTAGAGGAATATATGTTTCCCCTCCTTCTCCACTTCTACTTCTTGAGAGTATTTTTAGGGAACGAGGAAGTGCTGAAAAGTTTACTGTAAAGCAAATGAGAGGAAAACTGTTGATATCAAAGTTTCTGCTATTAGGTGGCACAAATGTAACTGAGGTTTTTGCCATTACTTTCAATAATTATTCGTGTCAAGGTGTTCACCTGGGTTAGGTGCACCACCAAATCTTTTGAGTAATGCGAAGGAAGTTCCTGGAGTTTGTGATAGAGATTCAGAAAATATTCATTTGCTTAATAAAATGAAAGAAAATTTTGTGGATGTCCCCAGGCCCTGGGAAGTTGGAGAAATACATGTATCAGAAAAGTAAAAGACAGTCTGAAAAATTCCCTGCAGGGTTTGGTTAAGGAGCTTTAAGGATGGAGGCGATGAGTATTACATTGTAGGTTGTTTCCTATTCTACACTGTGATGTAATTCACTTCTGATGTTGCTAAACCTTCCATAAAATTCTGTGTATTAGTTGAGGTAAAGGTTAAGCTGCTGTAACAAAGAATGCCAAAATACAGTGGATTATAGAAGACAGATATTTATTTCTTATTCATGAAATGGTCCTGAGGTGAACAGCCTAGGAGTATATTAGACTTTGCTCCACACCTTCACACAGGGATGCAGCTTCCTTCCGTTGTCCTCATGGGCATGATTCAGCTGCATCCAGGCACATTCCTGTGCCTTTGTATAAACGAGCAGGGGGCAAAAGAACACAACCCACCATTTTTTTCAAGCAAGTGAGGCAGTGTTGCAAGCATCTCTTTTGTTTATATTCCATTGGTTAGAACTTAGTCACATGATTCGACCTTGCCCCAGGGGAGGCTGGGAAATGTAGTCCCCTGTTGAGCAGCAACGGTTCACTTATCGCTATGGAAGAAAGAGAGAATGGAGTTTGTTGGAAAACTCGTAGTTTTTATTGTTGTCTTGGACCTAGTCTCTCACTTGGATTATTGTAATAATCTGTCAATTGTACCCTTGCTCTAATCCAGCGATGTCCAACCTTTTGGCTTCAGGAATTGTCTTGGGCCACACAATATAAAATATACTAACACTAACGATAGCTGATGAGCAAAAAAAAAAAAAAGAAAAAAAAAAGAAATCCAAAGAAAATCTCATAATGTTTTAAGGAAGTTTATGAATTTGTGTTGGGCTGCATTCAAAGCTGTCCTGGGCTGCATGTGGCCCACGGGCTAGGGGTTGGACAAACTTGCAGTCTAATCAGTGTATTTTGAAAACAATACTGCTGCTAAAATGTGATTCTCTCCTCAGAACTCCCCAGTGGCCTCTGGTGTGCTCTTGGAGTAAAAGCAAATGTCTTTGGAACTGCTTATCAAGCCCCACATGACCCCACCCACCACCCAGTTCTAATCTCATCCCCTCCCACTCACCTCCTTGCTCATTCCCTCCAGCCACACTGTCTTGTTTGCCTTCCTCAAGCATGTCAGGCATCTACCTACCTCAGGGATTTTGCACTGTTGAACCTTCTTCCTGAAGCACTCTTTCTCAGTTAGCCGTCATTTCCTCACCTCCTTCAAGTCTTTATTCAAATGCTACCTTCTCATCCAGGCCTTCTCTGACCCCAACCATTTAAAAAGGCAACTCCACCCCCTGATACTCTCTGACTTCCTTCCCCTGATTTTTCTGCATAGTACATATTACCAACATATATACATATACATAGGTATACATGTTTATATATGTATACATGTTTGCACATGTATACAATTTTGGTGTAATCATTAGTAGTCAATAAAATACATCAGATATTCAACCCTTTATTATAATATAGACTTTGTGTTAGATGATTTTGCCCCACTATAGGCTAAGTAAATGCTCTGAGCACGTTAAATTTAGGCTAGGCTAAGCTAGGATGTTCAGTAAGTTAGGTGTATTTATGCGGGTTTTTTTTGTTTTCGTTTTTTTTTGTTTTGAGATGGAGTCTCCCTCTTGTTGCCCAGGCTGCAGTGCGGTGGTGCGATCTCAACTCACTGCAACATCCGCCTCCCAGAGTCAAGCGATTCTCCTGCCTCAGCCCCCCAAGTAGCTGGGATTACAGGCACCTGTCACCACATCTGGTTAATTTTTGTATTTTTAGTAGAGATGGGGTTTCACCATGTTGGCCAGGCTGGTCTCGAATTCCTGACCTCAGGTGATCTGCCAGCCTTGGCCTCCCAAAGTGCTGGGATTACAGGCGTGAGCCACCATGCCCAGCCTATTTATGCGTTTTTGACTTACAATATTTTCAACTTATGATGGATTTATTGTAAATCAAGGAGCATCTGTGTATATGTCTGTGTGCCTGGGTGCGTGTGCGTGTATGTGTATACGACTTATTGTCCTTCTCCTCCATTAGAGGGTAAGCTTCATGAGAGCAGGGTTTCTGTTGGATCCGTGTGCGTGCACATGTGTACAAGTGTATGGGACATATATGTGTATGTACACAAACTGTTAATCTCCTAATGACAGTAGTCTGTCATATATAATTATATATCAAGCAAGATTATAATAAAGCACACAGGAGAAAGTTATGGAATTTTATCTCTGAAGTTTGTTTTTTAGCATGGTAATGTATTATATTTAATTAATAAAACATCAAATGTATGACTCAAGAACATAAATACTACGGAGATAGAGGTAAATCAGCCATCCAGCAGTTGGTAGTAAAAGGCAAAGGAGAATATGGAGTTATTATGCCCTGGATAAGTGCTACAATAGAGATAACTAGAAGAGAAGATGGCAACACTGATATATCCCGTAGATAATTGGAAACTGGAGGTGAGAGTCAGTGGCTAGAGATAAGTATGTGGGAGTCATTGGGTTATAGGTGATATTGTGAGGAAGTAAGAATGAGTGAAATCTGTGATGAATACCCAGTAAATACTGAATCTTGTGTTAGCTGACTGCACATGCCTGGTATTTCAGACACTAGATTATCTGTGATTATAAAAAGAAATTTCTCCCCCAGCAAACCTATATATGCAAATATTGTAGATGTGTATTTTATTCTTAATGTATGCTTTCTTAGTTTTTTGTGCATTAATAAGTATTAAGAGATAAGAGATAGTGCTAATGACAAAGTCTGTCCTCGGCCCAAAAAGAGATGCAGAATGAATAAACAGACTCAAATCTCTGGGGCTCACTTTTTGGTAGAGGAAGACGGGCAATAAAATACATGAAAAAATAGTAAATAAGATCATTTCAGAAGGTGATACATGCTATGTGGACAGTATCTTGGCATGAGTCTTTGATGAATGATGTTGGGGGAGGGGGACTTCTTTAGATGGAGTTTTCAGGAATAGCCTCTTGGAAGAGATTGCATTTGAGTGGAGACTTGAGTACACAAAGGAGCCAGCTGTGCAAAGTGCTGGGAACATAGTATTTCAGGTGGAGGAAATAGCAGGTGCAAAGTCCCCGAGGCATCAATGGGATTGGGGTATTCAAGGAACTGAAAGAAAAGCAGGAAGCCTCAAACACAGAGAGCAGCAATGACTGTAATAGAGGTGAGGGTGAGAAGAAGGCAGGGACCAGGTCATTGAGAGCTTCCCTGTCCCCTTCATAGCCATTAAGCACTTAAAATGCATCGAGTCCTGGCTGGGCATGGGGCTCATGCCTGTAATCCCAGCACTTTGGGAGGCTGAGGTGGGCAGATCACCTGAGATCAGGAGTTGGAGACCAGCCTGACCAACATGGAGAAACCCCGTTTCTACTAAAAATACAAAATTAGTCGGGCGTGGTGGCGCGCACCTGTAATCCCAGCTACTGGGGAGGCTGAGGCAGGACAATCGCTTGAATCCAGGAGACAGAGGTTGCAGTGAGCTGAGATCATGGCACTGCACTCTAGCCTGGGTGACAGAATGAGACTGTCTCAAAAAAAAATAAAAAATAAAAAAATGCATGGAGTCCCAATTGAGATGTGCTGTAATTGTAAATATGCACCAGATTGCACAGACCTAGAATGAAAAATAAAGAATGTAAAAGATTCATATTTTATACTGAACACATTTTAAAATGATAATATGTTTGATTTTGGGGTTAAACAAAATATATATTTATATATTAAATAAAACATATTATTGAAGTTAATATCATCTGATTTTTTTTTTTTTTTTTACTTTCTAAATGTGCTACCTACCTATGTGTATTGCTATTAGGCAGCCTTGACCTGGGGCCCTACAATCCTCATGGGCAGTCTGAATTTTCTTCCAAGTGCAGTGGTAAGCCATCAGATGATTTTAAATGGAGAAGTAAGATACTTGGATCCATGCCTAAAAGAATCACTCTGCTGTTGAGTTCCTGAGAAGCAGACTCTGAGATAGAGATCATTTTTCAGGAAGCTTATTGAGAGGTGCTCTTGGGATCTACACTTGTAGAAGGTAAGTGAAAGAAGCAGCACTAAGCAGAAGGAAGTCGGGATGTGATGCATTGCAAGGAAGGGCTCAGCCAATGCCACGGGAAGCTTGGAGCCTGGGATGGCCCTTCAGAGTTATCCCAAATTGAGCAAGGAGGCTGGGCCTTTCTGCTTCTGCAATGACCAGTCTCTATACAACCTGTCTTGGAAAGAGAATGTGACCTTGGAAGGGTCAGCTTGGGAAATAAGTTATTCATGCTTGAAGGAAGATTTGGTCAATGCATCCATCATCCGCTACTGGTGTCATTCTATGAATTAAGGAAGGAGGGGCTCAGAGTGGTAGCAGAGAGACAAGTTAGAAAGATCTAGCAAGGGATGACCCTCAAGGTTGGGGGACCTTAGTGGGCAAAGGTGCAGAGGTGAGATTACACAAGTAATCGTGAGAGAATATGGAGAGCCAGGCTTCACTGGAGGGAGATGAGTGCAAATGAGGGCTTAGGGGTTTTGCTGTTAGTTGGAGACAAGGTGCCCTACTCAGGGAATGGAAGCCTCTTTGCTCCCCACACTTCAGGACTGGCTTTTTAAGATCCAAAGGAGAATCCAACCAAACAAAAGCATTCTTGGCAACCGGGTATTCCTGACCAGTCCCTGGCTCTCTGACAAGCTGTGTCACAATATTGATCCAGTGATTACATTTCATGCTGAACTGACTCAAGTCCTAAATAACGTCCCTGTTAGAGAGCTACTGTCTGAGAGGCTGACTCCACATGCCTGGTGGTTCATTAGCGCCTCAAGAGGCAGACGAGAGCCAAGGAAGTGAAAGGAGGTCATGGTCTCCGCACTTTGTGTCCTGCAAGAGGGGCTCTTGCTTGGGTAACAAAAAAGGCGCTGGATTGAGGCTTCAAAAACTGAGCTTCCAGACATGGGTAGCAAGTCACTTTGTGACTACGGGCAAGGTATTTCCTTTCTGAGCCTTTGCCACCCCAAACACAAGCCAGTTTGGCAGGGAGGAGGGGTGGACTCAATGGTCCTTGAAGATTCACAACAGCTGCTCTTTATGGAGGGCTTCTGATGTGCTAAGCACTCTACATGAATTATCTCCTTTAATTCCTACCAGAATCCTTTGAGGTGAGCATTATTATGCCCATTTTATAACTGAGGAAACTGAGCCTCAGAGAGGTTAAGTAACTTGCTCCAGATAACACAGCTACTAAATGTTGGAAGCATTTAAATGCCAGCAGTGGAGCCCACGGTATTTTAAATTTCTTATATTTACTAACCGTACAAGTTGGGGGAAGATTATTTATCCATAGTCATATACAGTTAGTTCTGCAACCCCAGCAGAGTCAATCTGACTCCCAGCCTCTCTCCTAACCTCTGGCTGTCTTGTTCTTGGGCTGGAATCGAGTGTGAGGCTCTGTAGAATTGACTTTGGCTTTATCTCAAGAGAACCAGAGTTTGGGGGAGGCGTAGGGGGACGAGACTTGATCCCGACAAGACTGCAACAGCTTCATTGATCTCATCCTGGCAAAAAGTCAGATCTCATCCTGCCTCACGAGCCTTTCAGCCTCCACTCCTTGCATTCTCTGTAGCAGAGACAGCAAGTCCTGGGGCTCAGACAGGCAGCCAAAGCAAATGCCATCTCCTCCTTCCCAGCACAGCGAGGTATGGTGGGCAGCGGAGGGGCATCCCTGAGCACCTCCTCACCTGCTGTGGGAAATAAAACAAACATAAGAAGCCAAGTGGTTGCGTGTGAACCTGGCTGGGGTTCCAGTGTTGGTCAGGGTGCAGGAAGAAGGGCACTGGTGCTTTATGTGGGTAGTGGAAATCCATACCTCTGTGCAGGAAAATTTGTGTATTTTTACTGAATCTCTTAAAAATGTGCATGCCTTGTTGAGGATGCTCTCAATTAAATAGGAATATATTTGCATGGAAACAAGACTAGAAGTTTCACCACTAAATAGTGATTATTTCTGTGCAGTGGTTTTTAAAAGATATATATCCATATATATTTTTTAATTCCTATTTATATGATGTATATATTTGTATTTAATGAATAGACCATTTTTGAGCAGTTAGGTTTATGAAAAACTTGAGCAGCAAATACAGAGCCCCCACTCCCCATCCCAACCCCCACCCCCATGCAGTTTCCCCACACATTAACGTGGTACATTTATTACAATGGATGAATCAACACTGGGACATTATTATCAACTAAAGCCTGTAGTTTACATTTGGATTCACTCTCAGAGTTACACATTCTATGGGTTTGGACAAATGTATAAGGATGTGTATCCCCCATTATAGCATCATACAAAGTAGTTGCATCGCCCTAAAAATCCTAGTCATGAATTATTTGCCTACACCAGTGTCCAGAAGAGTTTTTCTGATGTTATCTTCTAGAGTTTTAATAGTTTCAGGTCTTAGATTTAAGTCTTTGATACACCATGGAATACTACTTAGCCATATAAAGGAAAAAGAATGTCTTTTGTAGCAACTTAGATGGAGCTGGAGATCATTATCCTAAGTGAAGTGACACAGGAATAGAAAATCAAACACCGTATGTTCTCACTTACAAGTGGGAGCTAAGCTATGACGATGCAAAGTCATACAAAATGATATAATGGACCTTGGGGACTCAGGGCAGGGGGAGGAGGGTGAGGGATAAAAGACTACATATTGGGTACAGTGCACACTGTTTGGGTGTTGGGTGGACTAAAATCTCAGAAATTGCCACTAAAGAACTTGCCGTGTAACCAAAAACCACCGGTACCCTCAAAAACTGTTGAAATAAAATAGAACAAGAAAAAACATCCTCTGTGCTCTACTTATTCATCCCTTTCTCCCTGCAACCCCTGGCAACCCCTGATCATTTTATTGTCCCCATAGTTTTGTCTTTTCCAGAATGTCATGTATTATAATTAGAATCATGTAACCTTTTCAAATTGGCTCCTTTCTCTTAGCAATGTAGATTTAAGGTTCCTGCATGTCTTTTTATGGCTCAATAACTCATTTCTTTTTAGCCCTGAATAATATTCCATTGTCTGGATGTACCACAACTTACTTATCCATTCACCTGTTAAAGGACATCTTAATTGCATCTAACTTTTGGCAATTATATACTGTCTTTCACTAAGTTTTCCTCCAGAATTAAAACATATGGCTGTTTCTTGGGTTTGTGTTTAGGGATCATGTTGAGTTATATCTATTGTGTGCTCTCTCTCTCTCTCTGTCTCTCATCTGTCTATCTAAATATTTGTATATAGGCCGGGCATGGTGGCTCACACCTGTAATACCAGCACTTTGGGAGACCGAGGTGGGAGGATAGCCTAAGCCTAGGAGTTCAAGACCAGCCTGGGAAACATAACGAGACCCTCTCTCAACTTAAAAAAGTAAAAATTAGCTGGGCGTGGTGGCACATGCCTGGAGTCCCAGTTACTCGGGAGGCTGAGGCAGGAGGATTGCTTGAGCCCAGGAGATTAAGGCTGCAGTGAGCTGTGATCGTACTACTGTACCTCAGTCTGGGTGAGAGTGAGACCCAGTCTCTAAAAAAAATGAAAATTAATAAATAGTTATATGTAACTGTATCTTTAAATTCTAGAACCACTCTCAATGTGGCTGAGATGCCCTCTCTTTGCAAGTGGGAAATGGCATCAGCTGAGAGTTAGACAGACGTATTTGTCCTATCTCATGCCTGTCATGGGACACACATTTACCAAGTGGAAGAAGGAAGCATAATTGCCCACCTATTTGTACTGAAATTCCTCCCTTTTTTATCTGAACTTTTTGAAGCTTCCTTAATGACATTTCATCAATTTTAATATGCACATTTTTTCTAATTTTCACATCCCTGAAATTGAGATGTATTTTACAATTTGCTATCAGCCAGCCAGCAGGCATGATACAGTTTCATTCCCTGTGCCCAAGCAAACTCAGTCCTAGCTGCTCACATTGTCATCACTTCAACTGAGTTATGCACATTACAAGTACTTCACATGTTGATTTTAATTGCCACTTAAAATGTCTTCAAAAAGATTATACTGATATGATGTGGCACTGAAATGGAAAGCCTGTGTATATACAGAAAAGTCCCCAAACAGAGCAGTGGTGTGGAAATTTGATATTAGTGAATCACATTCTTGTGTTTGGGGGAATGACTCCAGTTTCATATTTTCCTGCAAAGCAACAACCAAATCTTTGCTGAACCCCTAAAAGGAAGAAACCACAAGTAGATGAAGCTATGTTACATTATGTCACTGAAATATGTGCAAAAGGGTTTCTTTTTATACACTGAGCCAGGCAACTGGAGGCGATCCTTTAGAATAGATGAAAAGAATTTCAAATGAGGAATGCTGTGATCAATCAATGTGTGGCACTGGACTAGAAGGCATTGGGTCATAGTTTAATTGAAAGAGCTTTTAATTTTCTTTCTTAATTTTACATAAAATAATAGTGTATCTTAAAGTTGATGATGTTTTACATTTAGTGAAAGACAGTTGAATTCAAGTTAGTTAAATATACGCGATGCAACTCCAATTTAATGATCAATTAACTCTCATAGTATAATGTTGATGTGTCATTGATATGGTTTGGCTGTGATGTCACCCAAATCTCATCTTGAATTGTAGCTCCCATAATCCCCACGTGTCGTGGGAGGGACCCAGTGGGAGGTAATTGAATCATGGGGGTAGGTTTTCCTGTGCTGTTCTCGTGACAGTGAGTAAGTCTCATGAGATTTGATGGTTTTATAAAGGGCAGTTCCCCTGCACATGCTGTCTTGCCTGCCACCATGTAAGACATGCCTTTGCTCCTCCTTTGTCTTCCACCATGATTGTGAGGCCTCCCCAGGCACATGGAACTGTGAGTCCATTAAACCTCCTTTCCTTTATAAATTACCCGGTCTCAGGTATGTCTTTATTAACATCATGATAACAGACTAATACAGTTATTATGTTTTTAAAAACTTCTGACTTTTCAGAGATGTTTCCCAACAATGAAAATGGAAAGGGAGAAATGAAAACTCTCCATTTTGATATATATGTGTATATATATATATGTGTGTGTGTGTATATATATTATATATATGTAATACATATATATTTTATGGGCATGCAACAATACAGTACCAGCAAAACTATGTATATCTATTTATTTGGAAATACTACTTCTAGGAATTTATCCTAAGAAAGAAAGCATGAATGAGTACAGATATTTAGCTGCCAGGATGCTTATCTCAGCTTGGTTTATAAGAATGAAAACTTAGAAACAATCTAAAGGTGCATCAATAGGACTGTTCTTAAATAAATTATAAGACATCCATACAACAGAATTTCATAGTAGGCAGCCATTAAACATTAACTCAATCTATATTTATTAGCAAGGAAAGACACTCATGATATGTACTAATAAAGAGGAGGAAATACACCAAGTTTGACACCATTTCTGTAAAATAATATTAAAAACAATACTCTCTATATGTTGGTGCATGTGAAAGTTGATGGGAAAAAAGCAATGAAAATGTAATAGTTATAGCTTCTCTGAAAGAAGGGAATGTGAATGATTTTCATTTTCTTCTGGGTTTTCTGGTTTTCCTGTAACAAAATGTTTTATGTAGCTAAAAGTAATAGAATTAAGGAAGGGAAAAAAAGGAATTGATATAGATCTGTCAGAAAAAGTGAGAAAAGATGGCAGTGTAGGCTTCCTCTGTGGTATTTCTTCAGATGTCCACAGCCTCCTACTCCAGTAATGATTTTGTCTGTGGAAAAAAAAATCCTAATCACACTACTAATAAAAACCTTGTGCTGGCAAATATTTTTAGTACAATAAACTGAGCAGCAGTAAGCCTCCGTGTCTGTTTGCGTTTGTGTGGGAAGTCAGGGAGGGTTTTGGCAAGTTTGTAAATATTTGCTGCTTGGGTGAATCGTTCTTTTGCCTTTACTCTCTCTCCCCTTTAAGAGTGAGGAGGCTTTTGTTTTCGCCGCTAGCAGTTTCTCTCTCAGTGGGGTGTGGATTGTAGAATTCAGAGCAGGGAGGTGGGGGTAACTGGAAATGACCCTGACTGAGTGTTTGTGCCCCACCGAAATTCAACTGCTAATGTGGCTGTATTTGGAGATGGGACCTCTAAGGAAGTCATTAAGATTAGATGAAGTCATGAGTGTAAGGCCCTGATCCAATGGGATTAGTAGGCTTATAAGAAGAGAATCTGTCTCTCTCTCTCTCTCTCCCTCCCTCAGAGAGCAAGAAGGTGGCTGTCTGCAAGCCAGGAAGGGAGCCCTCACCAGAAGCTGAATTTGCCAGTACCTTGATCTTGGACTTTTAGCTCCAGAAATGTGAGAAAATAAATTTCAGTTGTGTTTAAACAAAACCATTTGGAGTATTTTGTTATGGCAGCCAGAGCTGACTAATACAGGCTCCCTCCATAATGAGGGGCTCTGAGCTTCCCACCTGCTACACAACAATGAGAAGCTTCCCTTATGTGTTGTCTGACTTGAAGAAGGGAATCAGATGGACCTGGGTTCAAATCCTACCTCTGTCGCTGCCTGGCTGTGTGATCTTGGAAAGCCCCTTCACATCTCTGAGCCTCAGTTTTCTCATCTTTCCAATAGTGGTAACAGTTGCCTATTTCCCTCCTCAGGACATGGTGAGAATTAAATGAAGTAATGCATCTGCACGCAATCTGACTGATCATTGCCCTGCTTAAAAATCTCTTTGGATGAGGCCACATTACATAGATGAAAGAATGCCTGCAAAGGGCCTGGTGCACAGTACGGGCTCACCATAGATCAGTTTTCTCATATCTAAGGATTCATTCATTCATGTGTTGTGGGAAGTCAGGGATCCCGAACGGAGGGACTGGCTGAAGCCATGGCAGAAGAACATAAATTGTGAAGGTTTCATGGACATTTATTAGTTCCCCAAATTAATACTTTTATAATTTCTTACACCTGTCTTTACTGCAATCTCTGAACATAAATTGTAAAGATTTAATGGACACTTATCACTTCTGCAATCAATACTCTTGTGATTTCCTATGCCTGTCTTTACCTTAATCTCTTAATCCTGTCATCTTCATAAGCTGAGGATGAATGTCGCCTCAGGACCCTGTGATAATTGTGTTAACTGCACAAATTGTTTAAACAATATGAAATCTGGGCACCTTGAAAAAAGAACAGGATAACAGCAATGTTCAGGGAACAAGGGAGATAACCTTAAACTCTGGCTGCCTGTGGGCCGGGTGGAACAGAGCCATATTTCTCTTCTTTTAAAAGCAAATAGGAGAAATATCGCCGAATTCTTTTTCTCAGCAAGGAACATCCCTGAGAAAGAGAATGCATCCCTAAGGGGAGGCCTCTGAAATGGCCGCTCTGGGGACAGCTGTCTTTTATGGTCATAGATAAGGGATGAAATCAGCCCCGGTCTCCCGTAGCGCTCCCAGGCTTATTAGGATGAGGAAATTCCTGCCTAATAAATTTTGGTCAGACCGGTTGTCTGCTCTCAAACCCTGTCTCCTGATAAGATGTTATCAATGACAATGCATGCCCAAAACTTCATTAGCAATTTTAATTTTGCCCCAGTCCTGTGGTCCTGTTATCTCACCCTGCCTCCATTTGCCTTGTGATATTTTACTACCTTGTGAAGCATGTGATCTCTGTGACCCACACCCTATTCGTACACTCCCTTCCCTTTGAAAATCACTAATAAAAATTTGCTGGTTTTGCAGCTTGGGGGGCATCACGGAACCTGCCAACATGTGATGTCTCCCCCGGACACCCAGCTTTAAAATTTCTCTCTTCTGTACTCTTTCCCTTTATTTCTCAGATCGGCCAACACTTAGGGAAAATAGAAAAGAACCTACGTGAAATATCGGGGGTGAATTTCCCCCAATATTCATTCATTTATTCATTACTCATCAAATAATTGTCTTTTAGTGCCTCACTTTTCTCATCTGTCAAATGGGGGCACTAAAAGACATTTGATCGAACCACAGGAAACTGTTAATATTGGACTGTTTTAACCTACAAAAAATGGCAGTTTCATAGAGTGTGACCTAATACCACCTGGGTATCGTGATAATGATTAAAAGAGTTAAGCTTTATGAGTTCAGATTTGTAAAATGTTTAGCACGTGATGACAGTGCAAAAAAAAAAAAATACATGAACCCAAATGATGGCTCTAATAATGATGACGGCAATGCTGCTGCTGCTGAAGACACTTACTGCATGCAAGTTCTGAGCTATTCCCTGCAAGTATGATGGGGACAGAGCGCCATTTTATTCTTCAAGAAACTTACAGTCTAAAGGGCCAGGTGTAGGGGATCATGCCTGTAATCCCAGCACTTTGGGAGGCCGAGGAGGGCAGACCACTTGAGGTCAGGAATTTGAGACCAGCCTGGCCAACATGTGAAACCATTTTTCTACAAAAAATACAAAAATTAGCCTGGCATTGTGGTGCACGCCTGTAATTCCAGCTACTCAGGAGGCTGAGGCACAAGAATTGCTTGAATCCAGGAGGTGGAGATTGCAGTGAACTGAGACTGTGCCACTGCACCCCAGCCTGGGCAACAGAGAGAGACTCTGTTTTTTTAAAAAAAAGAAAGAAAGAAAGAAAAAAAAGAAACGTACAGTCTAGTAAGGGAGGGAAATAGGTGTGGATGATCCAGTGACAGGTGCATTGATGGTTATGCAGTCTGTTTTGGGAGCCCCGGGTATTAGAGGAGACAGCCAGAAGAAGCAGAGTGCTAAAGGTAGGAGCATTGGCCACCTGAAGAAAACTGAGGACAGGCCATAATGTCGCAGGCAGAAAGAAGCACACATACGGACAGCTGCAAGACAGAGCATTAGATGTCTCCTAGGTAACCCATGTCCGTTGTGGCTGTTTCTCTCTGAGGTGCTGTTCTCACCTGGCTCAAAGACAGAGGTCATCATTCCTGAATCACAGTCCAAGATGTTTGAACCCTCAAACCCTGTGTGCCCCTCTGAGCCCCACCTTGATTCCTCGCCCAAGTCTCCCTCTTAGTTCCAAGCGCGTTCCTGCAAACGTGATTGAGCATTCTTTGCTAACACTGGTCTCCTTGCCTGTGGTGTCATCTTGCTCCTGCCACCCTACTTCAAAGCTCACACAAGCCTGTCTTCCTCTTGCCTCATAAGGACTATCACAGGGTTTGTGTGTCTGTATCACTCAATGAACAAGTATGTTCATGTATTCCCTACCAGAAGCTGTGTCTTTTTCTCCATTATACCCCCAGCAACTTGCAAAGTGCCTGGCACATAGGAAGTACTCCTTAAATGTCAGTTGCAGAATGAATAAATGAATGAAGATGAATGAGCAACATATATTGAGGGCCTGGCATGTAACAACACTTTAGACTCTTAAAAATTAATGAAGACCCCAAAGAATGTGCTTGTATAGATATAACTATCATTATTTACTACTTTAGAAATTAAAACGGACACATTTTTAAATATTTATTTATAAATCCATTTAAAAACAATAGGCAACCCATGTGATGTTAACAAAAATATCATATTTTTATGAAAAATAACTATATTTTCCAAAAAACCGAGAAGAAGTACATTGCTTTATATTTTTGCAAATCTCTCAGATTTTCAACATTCAATGATGACTGGATTCTCATTGCTGCTCCTGCCTTCATTCTATTGTGATATCACCGGTCATGTTGACTCTGCAAAATTCTTCTGTCTACTCGTGAGAGTATGAGAGTGAAAAAGGCAAATAACACCTTAGTAGTGTTACAAAAAATAGTTTTGATCTCGTGGATCTCCTGAAAGTGCAGTGGGAGCCCTCTGGAAGCCTCTAATCTCTGTTTGAGAAGGATGGATCTAGTCTGCCTTTACCATTTTAAATTTTACAGGGAAGGAAACCAAAGACTAGAGACATGAAGGGATTTCCCTAAAACTAGAACCCAATTTGTCAGATTACAACAATAATGACAATGAGAGCTATCACGCATTGAGCTCTTACTGTGTGCCAGGCACTGTGCTCAGCACTTTAAGTGCTGATCTCATGAAATCCTTGATGCAATTCTCTAGAGTTGGAACTATTTTCACCTTGGTTGACAGAAGAAACTAAAGCCCAGAGAGGTTATGTCAGTTACCTAAGATCACACAGCCAGTCAGCAGCAGAAATAGGATTCAAACTCAGAGTTACGTGTTTGAGTTTTGGCTCTTAGTCCATGGTCCACATTCCTGGAGCATAAATACATACTTGAGGGCCGGGTGTGGTGGCTCACGCCTGTAATCCCAGCACTTTGGGAGGCTGAGATGGGCGGATCATTTGAGGTCAGGAGTTCGAGACCAACCTGGCCAACATGGTGAAACCCCACCTCTACTAAAAACACAAAAAGTTAGCTGGGCATGGTGGCGGGCGATTGTAATCCCAGCTACTCAGAAGGCTGAGGCAGGAGAATGGCTGGAACCCGGGAGGCAGAGGTTGCAGTAAGCCGAGATAGCACCACTGTACTCCAGCCTGGGCAACAGAGTGACATTCTGTCTCAAAAAGAAAAAATACGGCCGGGTGCGGTGGCTCACGCTTGTAATCCCAGCACTTTGGGAGGCCGAGGCGGGTGAATCACGAGGTCAGGAGATCGAGACCACGGTGAAACCCCGTCTCTACTAAAAATACACAAAATTAGCTGGGGGGGGCTGTAGCCAGCTCGGAGGCGCGGAGATGGTGCCGGAGCGAGCTACGTGGCACCACTGCACTCCAGCCTGGGCGACAGAGCGAGACTCCGTCTCAAAAAAAAAAAAAAAAAAAAGAAAAAATACATACGTGTATGTGGAAGCTAATAAAGAGGACAGGGTCCTCTTAAAATGTGGGTGGCCTTCAGTGCCCAGAGAGAGTAGGGGTGCTCCAGAGAGTTGGAGTAGAGCTGGAGGGTTAGGGCTTTGGCCGAAGTTGGGTGCAAAGGAAGTTGGAGGTGAATCTTTGTGGACCTCCCCGCAGACCTCACAGGGGGCACTCTGTTTGTCTGCCCCAGCAGTTCACAGTCAATTTGGCCAATTTATCAAAAATCAACTCCATGATCAGCAGTTCCCTAAAATAATCAAGATGCTTGATATCAATCGATCCAGTTGGTTAAATTTGCCAGTTTTCCAAAACCGTATTTTAAGGAAAACACTTACCAAATATAATTACTGAAGACGAACATCCTGCTTTTGAACATAGTCAATGACTACATTCTCATAATACGCTCTTTTAATCAGTTCAATGGTAATTCTCAGTGAATTTATGCTTCTTGAATACTCTTATCCAAAAATGTAGCCAGGATATTTTAATTATATTCAAGACTCTGTTTAAGATATTCAATAATCTATTCTTCATTAGAAGATAGTCATAAGAAAGCTAAACAGCCCCCATGATTTTTAGTGTTAGACAAATTAAGCTTAAAATGCTGCTGAGAAGGATATGTTCTCTGAATATGTTCAAGACTAATATATTAAGAAGACCATATTAATATCCGTTGAATATATTCAGGAAGGCTAGTCTTCAAGAACATTTTTGGCAAATTCAGAAATTGGTGGACTGGTGGTCTGTCTGGCTTTCAGCCGGTCTGAGGCCAGGCATCCTGCAATCACCATGGGAGTCATGAGATGACAACCCTATTCAAAGGCTATGAGTTGCATTTGAAGCCTCAGAGGATAAGAAAGCACTGTTGTGTCCCCAAACACCATTTGACCCTTTGGGCACCTTCATGAGAGGAAACAAAAAAGCAGAAGAGAAAAGGGAGAGAGGGGTTCATGTTGCCTGCCACTCACTGCCATGTCCCAAAGACGCTGTGAGCATTATCTCCCTTAGTCAACTCGAGGGGTTGGTAATGAAAATTACCCCTTTACTAATGAGGATGCTGAGGTTTGGATAGGTGAAGTGACTTGCCCAAGATCCTCTAGTTAGTTGAGGGCAGAGTGGGGATTTGCACTCAGGCAGGGTAACGATTTGGACTCTGACAGAGTGGAGAAGTGAACTCAGGCAGACTGGAGATATGCATTCAGGCAGAGTAGACATTTGAATTCAGACAGAGTGGAGAGTTGAACTTAGGCCGAGTGTAGATTTGAACTCAGGCAGAGTGGAGATTTCAACCCAGGCAGAGTGTAGACTTGAACTCAGGCTGAATGTAGATTTGAACTCAGGCAGAGTGGAGATTTGTGCTAAGGCCGAGTGGGGATTCGGACTCAGGTAGAGCGGGGATTTGCATTCAGGTAGAGTAGATATTTGAACTCAGGCAGAGTGGGGATTTGAACTCAGGCAGAATGGGGATTTGAACTCAGGCAGAGTAGAGATTTGCACTCAGGCAGAATAGAGATTTGAACTCAGGCAGAGCAGAGATTTGAACTCTGGCAGAGTGAGGATTTGAACTCAGGTAGAGTGGGATTTGCATTCAGGTAGAGTGGAGATTTGAACTAAGCAGAGCGAGGATTTGAACTCTGGCATATGAACGTCACCAAATCAATGAAAAAAGAAATGAAAGGTGAGGTGGTGCCCGGTTAGTGGGAACTGAATGGATGAGGGCTGGATGTGAAGGAGCTGGGGAGCTCTAAGGGGGCTTGACAGGATTTCCATTTGGACATTAGAGGAACCAGGCGATGCAGGGGGAGGCAATTGTGAGTCAAAAGCACAGGCCCCTTTCTTTTTTCTGTGTCTGGTAGAAACAAACACAATAGAAATCCTGATGACCCACCTGCCTATTTACTTGTTCCCTCATCACGTGTTTGCTTAAGCTTAGATCCAGTTGTATTAGATTCCCTGAAACATAAAATAAATAAATAAATAAAAATAAGCACAAAGAACTGTGGAAGAACAAGGCTGGCCACTGGTGTAGATGTTTACACCGTTTCCCTGCAGCAACTTTATACGGGTTCCAAAGTATTTATTCCATTCTTTCTTTTGAGAAAAAAACAACCTTTTATTTTGTTGTTTATTATTCAGTTAAGACACACCCCACATGTACCTTGCTGATAAATTAGAAAATTATAGATAAGCTAAACTAATAAAATAAAAATCACCCATACATCTGCTCTCCCTTACTCCAAAAAAAAATCATTGTTAATATTGGGTATATTTCTTTCCAGCACTTTCATTCTTACGCAATTTTTAAGTGGTATCCTGTTGTACCTGCTATTTTGTAAGCTGATCTTTTCAATGTATCGCGATGATATAAATAAAGACAATTTCACAACTTGATTTTTACAACTGCAGATTTCTGATTGTTGGTTATTTATTTCTTGTTTTCAAAGAGGTGAGAGGTGGAGAAGTGTTTTGTGGCTGACTGGGCCATTGGCTGTAGGGCCAGGGGTCTTTCCACAGGATGTAGGAGGGCTTGGAATAACTTGGAAACTTCTAATGGAAAACATTTGGGACTTCAAAACAACAGCCCTCTATCAGCCAAGTGCCCTCCTCTGTCAAATGGGTCATTTCAAGAATTGATTGAAAGAAGCAGGCTAATGCCTAGACAGCATCTCCTTCTTCTCCTCCTTCACTCCATTTATCTAACACACGTCTCCATAGACACCAGGAGTGTTCTGCCAACCCCTCCCAAAGATAATAGAGTTTTGATAGCTTTACTTCCCAAGACAATAATTTTGGGGCAGGGCACAGCGGAACGTGGTGGGACATTGTGATCAGGTTCCTCTGAATGGCAAGAACTTGGTTCCTAAGTCCCTGAGCTTCAACTTTCTTTATCTCCCCAAGGGCTGGGCTTTTCCAGTTCCAGTTTCTTCTCTCCCACCTCCCACTGGTCTCCTTTCACTATCCTCTGCTGTCTCCTTTTGGGAGTCTGACCAGAGAGAGGAGGCTTGGAGTGGTGGTGGTTACCGCTGCTGGTGATAGTGGGAAGTTGGGGAAGTTCTTGGAAGGTAAGCTCTGACCTGGAGCTGGACCACCTCTCTTAGACATCACTCAATGTTTGGGAATCATTGTAAAGAATAGACAACCTCAAAGAAGTCATTTTCCTATGCAGCAGAGACTCAACATTTTAGCCAGTTAGGGAGATAATGGATATTTTTTAAAATCACAATGCCTGGCACATATTAGGCACTCAATACACGCTATTTATCATGATGATGATGGTTATGATTATTATTTTAAAAGGCGTAGAAAGCATCAGGCCCCTGAATCGGGGGAACTGTGGGAAGTTTAAGATGCACACAGTTCTTGGAAGGAGATCTTTTCCCCACTCCCGCCACCCATGCCCTGGAACCAGCCTCGGGCGGAGTGCATGCTGGGGAGTATTTTCATAGCCCTCACAGCCTGAAGACATCCAGTGTGTCGCCAAGCAGGTAAATGCACTCATCGTCTCCCGCTGAAATTGGCACGTCCAGGGTAGAGCTTCAATGATTTATTTACCAGTGACAGTTCTGCTCTGGGGTGGAAGTGCCCTGGTTTGCTGAGTGGTTCATTCATTTATCTAGGTTGACAATGCAGGCCCGTGGGATCCCCATCCCAGCTCCCACCCATGCCTTCTCCTTTCGCATCCTGCTGCTCACATGGAGGGCACAGGCATGAGGGTTGGTGTCGTTTACCTTCCCGCCTACAGAAGCACCATCTTGGGTCTGCTTTGGGTGGGGAGGTCCTTGGGGGTGGTCGTGGAGGTGGGGGACATACATAGCATTAGAGAAACCATATTCCTATGATCATCTCCCGTTTCAAGATGCCATCGGAATCAAATTGCTATGAGCTTAGATGCTGTCTCTGCTATTTATTAGCTGTGTAGCCTCAAGTCAATGGCCTGACCTCTCTGAGCCTCAGGTTCTCCATCATCTGTTATGAGGGAATCGTAATAATACCTATTCCCTGCTTTCTTGTGAGGGGAGACATAGAAAGCACCTGGCACCTAGAAAAGTGAGCCTGACATATGTATGAAGCTCTTAATAAAAGGTGTTTATTGTTCATAGCTTCATTCTTATTATTCTCCTGGGTCCAGCACTGGTCCCTGGTGAAGAAGGAGTTTGCTTTCAGGCTTATGAAATACCAGAGCTGGACTCAACTTACAGAAAAAGCCCTAGGCCGGGCACGGTGGCTCACTCCTGCAATCCCAGCACTTTGGGAGGCTGAGGCGGACGGATCACGAGGTCAGGAGATTGAGACCATCCTGGCTAACACGGTGAAAACCCTTCTCTACTTACTAAAAATACAAAAAATTAGCCAGGCATGGTGGCGGGCACCTGTAGTCCCCGCTACTCGGGAGGCTGAGGCAGGAGAATGGCGTGAACCCGGGAGGCGGAGCTTGCAGTGAGCTGAGATCTCGCCACTGGACTCCAGCCTGGGTGACAGAACGAGACTGTGTCTCAAAAAAAAAAAAAAAGAAGAAGAAAAATCCCAGAAGCTGTGTTGAAGCTCAGACTACCCCACACTTACACACTGTGATGTCAGGACAAGTTACTTCACCTTTCTGAGCCTCAGTCTCCTCATCTGTAAAATGGCAATAATGAAACGAGATACATTATGGAAAGTATCTGACGTCAAGGGTACTCAAGGAAGATCAGTTTTCCTCCACCCTCTCTTACTTGTATAATACCTTATGATGTATGAAGGGTGGTAACAATCGTTATCTAACATGATTCCCACCCTAACACCCACTGCTCCAGGGACAGATTGTAATCTCTAATTCACAGATACAGGGGCCCACAGAAGTGCAGCAACTCATCCCAACTTATATTTATTCACTCAACAAATATTTATACTGAGTGCCTCCTGGATATTAGCCATTGTCTTTGGTGCTTCAGACACGTTGATGAATGGAACAGGTGAAAAAATCCCTGCCCTTGTAGAGCTTGCGTTCTAGAAGTGGAGGGAGATAATAAAGAATGGAGTCATGAATAGATAAATTATAGAATATGTCAGAAAGTGGCAAGTGCTATGAAAAAAAAAACAGATCTGATAAGGGAGATCAGGAATGATGAACAAAGGGGAACAGCTACAGTTTCAAATGGGGTGTTCAGGCTGAGCCTCACTGAGATTATATTTAAGCAAATATTTGACGGAAATGAAGGGCTCAGCCATGCAGATGTCTTGAGGAAGAGCATATGCAGGATGTTCGAAGACCCTGGGGTGGTGGTGTGCCAGGGGCATTCCGGAGCAGCAAGGAGTGGAGTGGGGATGGGGAGGGGGGAAAGTGATGAGGCTGAAAGGGCACAAAGGGAACAGGGTGTACATGCAAGGATGTGTGTGCATGTGTGCGTGCGTGCATGTGTGTGTGTGCCTGTGTATGTGTATGCGTGTGTGTGTGTATGTGTGTAGGGAGAATCCTTTAGGGCTTTGTAGCCATGATAAGGACTATGGATTTTGCTGAATACAGGAGCCTTAAGAGGCTTTGATCTGAGTTATATTTGTACTGAGTAATATTTTAACAAGGTCAATCCAGCTTTAGTGTTCAAATTGACTGCAGGGTATACATCAACAGATACATGTATGCACAGCATGTCATATCCATACAATGTCATATCCATACAATGTGGAATATTACTCAGTCATAAAAAGAAATGATGTTTCAATATATGCCATGCATATATTGAATATTTTTTATTGTATAAAATATTACTGTGGAATATTAGTCACTCATAAAAAGAAATGGTGTTTCAATATATGCTATAACATGAAAGAACCTTGAAAACATTAAGCTAAGTGAAAGAAGCCTGACACAAAAGAACAGATATGGTATGATTTCACTGATATGAAATGTCTAGAGTAGGCAAATTTAGAGACAGAAAGTAGATTAGAAGTTCCCAGGGGCTGGGTGCAGAGAGAAATGAGGAAGTTGTTGCTTAATGCTTACAGCGTTTTATTTTTTTTTTTTTGGTCGATGAAAAGTTTGGAACACAGTGGTGGTGGTTGCACAGCATTTTGAATGTAATTAATGCCACTGAGTTGTCCACTTGTGAAAATTATTTAAATGGTGTATTGCATGTTACATATTTTACTACAATAAAAATTAAAAAAAAAATTGGCCAGGCATGGTTGCTCACGCCTGTAATCCCAGCATTTTGGGAAGCCGGGGAGGGCAGATCACTTGAGGCCAGGTGTTCAAGACCAGCCTGACCAACATGGCGAAACTCCATCTCTACTAGAAATACAAAAAAATTATCTGGGTGCAGTGGCGCATGTCTGTAGTTCCCGCTATTCAGGAGGTTTAGACGTGAGAATCACTTGAGCCTGCGAGGCAGAGGCTGCAGTGACCTGAACTGCCCTTCAGCCTGGGTGACAGAGCGAGACTCTGTCTCAGAAAAAAAAAAAAAAAAAAAAAAATTGCCAGGCGCGGTGGCTCACGCTTGTAATCCCAGCACTTTGGGAGGCCGAGGCGGGCGGATCACGAGGTCAGGAGATCGAGACCACGGTGAAACCCCGTCTCTACTAAAAATACAAAAAATTAGCCGGGCGTGGTGGCGGGCGCCTGTAGTCCCAGCTACTCGGAGAGGCTGAGGCAGGAGAATGGCGTGAACCCGGGAGGCGGAGCTTGCAGTGAGCCGAGATTGCGCCACTGCACTCCAGCCTGGGCGACAAAGCAAGACTTCGTCTCAAAAAAAAAAATAAAATTGACTGTAGGGACAAATGTGGAAACAACCTCTGCTGTAACATAGGCTTGGATCAAGGTGGAGGCAGGGGAGGTGGTGAGAAGTGTTTGGACACTGGATACATTTGGCAGCGAAGGATTTCCTGATGACTTGCATGCAGAGTTAGTAATTCTTGGGGCAAGACATAAAATGTAGGTCTCTTGAACCCTCCCCCGTATCCCAGGATGGACAATGAGTGTTTTGTGATGACTGCAGGTCACAAGCCTCCCCAAGTTTCCAGCCTCTGTTGTTCTTGCCAGGACTGGGTTTTGGATTCCTCTGGCTCATCCGGGGCACATGGTGCTAATTCCACAGAGGGGGCATTCTGGGCTGGAGCCCTTGAACGTCAGCCACGGTCCTGGGCTTGCACCAATCCTGCCTGGGCAGCTCCCTCTGTTTGTTGCATCACTCTGGTTGCCTGGGAGATGAATTCCCAGGTCACCAGCCCAGATTAGGACTGGGTGGAGCAAGATGGAGCAGATGAGCTCATGAACAACACTGTTGCTGTTTGCGCCGTGGACCTTAGTAACCTGCCAGAGAGAGACGGGCTCAGATCTTGCTCCTCCTGCATTCAGGCACCATGGACAGAGGAGGTCCTGGAGGGACCAGCATGGTTTTAGGCTCAGTCAGCTCTAGGTTCAAACCCCAGCTCTACTTTCTAATTCCTGTGTGACCCTGAGCAGATGGCTTTCCTTTTCTGATCCTCCGTTTCCTTAAATTGAGATAATACCATCCATTCACCTCCTCGACTTGTTCTAAGGGTTAAGTAATAAATGGATGACTGGATTTTGTAAAGTGACAATTGCTGGACAACAGGAGAACTCATATGGCAGAGGACAGTATTGGCAGATACAGATCAGAGAGTGTGGACAGCACGTTGGTGACAGGCTGACAAGGAGAGAAGTCTAGAAGAGCTCTGGGGTTTCTGCGGGGAATGTGTTAGTGCTGAGTACTAACTTGGGGGAAGGAAGAGAAGGGAGCAGTTTGCAGGGAGAGATAGTGGATTCTCCTTTGGAGATGTGCAGTTTGAGAATCCTGTGAGTGGTGATGTCTAGGAGCCACCTGAAGCCACAGAGAGCTGATCTGGAAGGGACTTGGATGTGTTAGCTTAGAGAAGGCTATGGAATGTGTGGGATACTCCCAGGAAAATGCATGGGGGCCTTAGGAGGGGACTCCAGCACAACTGCATTCACTGGACGCCTCTAGGAAGAGAACTCTGCAAAGGAGAATGGGGGTTGGGGGAAGATGGGGAGAGGCGAGAGGACTTGGCCAGGGTCACAGAAGGGGTGAGTAGTTTGGCTGGTTTAGAACTCAGGTGTCACCATACAGGTAGCATGGGAGATGCTATGCTGCCTAGCCTGACATCTCTCTCTCTCTCTCTCTCATTCCCTCTCTCCTAGTGTACTTACTATAGCATAGCAGCTTGTATTCTTTGTTTTTAAGTGAAAGAAACAGACTTTATGTAATTTGGGGAGAAAGGGATGTGGGATAGTTCATTTAATTGAAAAGAAAAGTTGAACACTATTTAGATGTCAGGAAGGACAGAATGGGGCCACTCTGGGGATCTGGAGCAAGGAAAATGGACATCTCAGGACACTGTCTCTGGAATGCATCAGCTTCAACTATTTCCCATCCTCAAGTCTCTCTGCATGAGGTTCAAATTCCCATGAGAGAGGCTCTGCTTGGCTTAGCTTGGGCCATGTGCCCACCCCTAGTGAAGGAAGGTTGTCCTTTGATGGACATTCCCAGTGAATCTGCACAAAGTGGTGAGAAAGATGGCCCAAAGAGGTATCGAGGGACTATGACCAGAGTAAAGACAAATAAATGCTGCCAGGCAGAAGCCACAGGTGTCTACCCACCCCCCACTCCACCCCAGGCCTGTACAGGGCTCTCTGGAGCCTTCAAAACTGGGTTAGAGGGCATTCCCTGGAGGAGGTAAGGCCTGAACATAGATGAATGTGATTGGCCAACCTGATTAATTCATCACTACCCACTTACACCAGGCAGGATCCCCAAGGAATGCAACAGAAGGTGGAACAGGGTAGCTTTAATGAGAGGGAAAAGAGAGGAAAAAAAGGCCTTAGCCATTTAGACTAATTAGAGATGAGGGAGGGGTGGGGGAAGGTAGGTCTGTGCTGCCAAAGTGCTTTTTATTTGCCAGCAATTGCTCTAAGTATTTTACGTACCTTAATTCATTTATTCCTTTCCGCACCTCTACGAGGTACTCCATCATCACTCCTATGCTATTGCCAAGGAGCCTGAGGCACAAAGAAGTTAAGAAATCTGCTCAGGGTCACCCAGCTAATACATGATAGCACAGAATTCAAACTAGGGCCGTCTTGCTCTGGAGTGTGTATGGATAACCTCACACGGCTACACCAATGCCTTATTCTAGGACAGGAAATAAAATTTGCATCAGGTGATATATTAAATCAAAGATTTCCTTATGAGAATCTCTTAGACCTAACAGCTACGTTTACTTTTCTTGTTTGAAATGCAATCCGTTCTCTATGAAGAATACTTGAAAAACACAGAAAAGCACCGCTCCTAGTTCGAGCTGATATAATAAAGCACCACAGACTGGGTGGTTTACAAACAGTAGAAATTTATTCCTCACTGTTCTGGAGGCTGGAAGCCCACGGCCAGGCTGCCAGCATGGTCCGGTGGTGGTGAGGGCCCTCTTCAGGTTGTACACTGCCAGCGTCTTGTTGTGCCCTCACATGGCAGGAAGAGGATGACAGTGCTCTCTGGGGCCCTCTTTATAAAGGCGCTAATCCCATTCACGAGGGCCCCATTGTTATGGCCTAATCACCTCCCAAAGACCCAACTCCTAAAACTATCACATTGGGAGTTAGGATTTCAACGTGTGATTTTTGGTGGGACAGAAAAGACACAGTCCATAACAAGCACAAAGGAAAAAGTAATGTGAACACTCAACTTCTTTAAAGAAATAGTGGATTTTAAAACAAAATAGAAAGCAAAATTGTATTCCTTTTAATTTTTAAAAGTTTTTTAGAAATGGAGTCTCACTTTGTTGTCTAGGCTGGAGTGCAGTGGCACGATCTCGGCTCACTGCAACCTCTGCCTCCTGAGTTCAAGTGATTCTCCTGCCTCAGCCTCCCGAGTAGCTGGGATTACAGGCGCCTGCCACCACGTCTGGCTAATTATTATTATTATTATTATTTTCACACAGAGTCTCCTCTGTCACCCAGGCTGGAGTGCAGTGGCATAATCTCGGCTCATTGCAACCTCTGCCACCCAGATTCAAGGGATTCTCCTGCCTCAGCCTCCCGAGTAGCTGGGATTATAGGCACCCGCCACCGCGCCCCATTAATTTTTGTATTTTTAGCAGAGACAGGGTTTCACCATCTTGGCCAGGCTTGTCTTAAACTCCTGACCTCGTGATCCACCCGCCTCGACCTCCCAAAGTGCTGGGATTACAGGTGTGAGCCACCGCGCCCGGCTAATTTTTGTATTTTTAGTAGAGATGAGGTTCCCCGTGTTTGCCAGGCTGGTCTTGAACTCCTGACCTTAAACGATTTGCCTGCCTCGGCCTCCCAAAGTGCTGGAATTACAGGCATCAGCCACCGTGCTCGGCCAAGAAATAGTGGTATTTTAAAACAAAATAGAAATGCAAAGTTATATTTATTTATTTTAAATGGAATATCATACATACCGATTATTTGGGGCTGGCTCTTCCCATATGTTATTTCTGTGACAATAAATCATCTTCAGGAGCATGTTATTTAGTGGTTGCATACTCTTTCGGCCATTTGTCCAGCTGATGCCCTGCAATTGAACCACTTCTGACTTCCACTTATTCATGCATATAAAAGCAGCGGACACGGCAGCCCGCATCCCCCAGCTCCCTTCTACTGTTTCTGTATATGCCTCCCCTGGTCTCTGGGTGCTTTTGTTTCCATGAGTTTGCACCTGTGACTCTTCTGTGGGGAATTCCCTGGGGCTACTAGAGCCATTTTAGGCACAGGGTCAAAGGACGTGATGTGTATGTCCTGACTGGGAGTTTACAGCCCCATTTCCACCCCAGGGCAGACATTAGACAATGGGTATTGGGTGCAGAAGCATTAAAGCCCAGCTCTCTTGCCTGAGGTTGGAACAAATTCACATCCACTCTAGGGTTTCTTTATAGTGGTGCTGTCCAAAAGCATATAGCAGGAGTAATGCTATGCCACTTTCCAGGATAGATCACAAAAGACACATTGGGCTTCTGCCTCATGCTCTGTTGGCTCACTTGCTCTAAGGGAGGTCAGCTGCCATAGCATGAGGATTCTAATGCATCCCCATGGAGAGGCCCACGTGGTAAGGAACTGAGGCCTCCAGCCAATAGCCACAAGAGTGAGCTTAAAGGCAGACCCTCCAGCTCTGGTCTAGCCTTCAGATGGCTGCAGTCCCCGCTAACATCTTGACTGCAATCTCATTTAGACCAGGCTCATCCAGCTGAGCCTCAGCTGAATTCCTGAACCTCAGAACTGCAGTCATAACTGTTTCAAGTCACTAAATTTTAGGGTAATCTCTTATGCAATGACAGCTACCAGCTGTATCTTCCTCTTGGAGGTTCACAATGCGTATCACCAGACTAAAGAGGAGTATTTAACTTTGTCTAACCTAGCAGTTCCCACACTTATTTGACTGTGGAACTCTTCCCATCTCCTTTTCTGCTGATAGAATCCACTCTAGGAACTGCTGATCTAGCATGAAATCTTGGACACAGCCAGAAAGTCTCCATTTCTGTCCCTTCGGCAAAGACATTCTTTGTTCTCCAACGACTGTGTCTGTGCTGGCTTAGATCTGAGGTGTGCATGGGCCTGTGTGTGTGTGTGTGTGTGTGTGTGTGTGTGTATACATGCCTGCCTATTGGCAGTAAGCTCTGTCATCTTGTCTGCTGTGGATTTTGTAAGCTGTCACTGTCAGATCCAGAACAAGCTGGTGTGTCATGCAGGCACAGGAAAAATGAAATTGTCCCATATCAGGTCACTAGGCAACGTTTCCAAGACAGCTGGTCCTTGTCATTCCTCTGCTCTCTCTGCTTCTCTCAGCTGCTGGGATGGTGATAATAACTAAGCAATAGCCCTGTTTATTTTACAAACTTGTGATCATCCCAGCAATTCTTTGGGGGATATTAAACGTGATTATTAATTATTCCCATTTTACGGATAGAGAAACTGAAGCTCCGAGTGAGAATTAAGGGTTTCCTTTGTTTTAAAATACACACACCTACTAAATCCACGCATTATCATTCCCTCTGCCAGAAACTCTTAACCCTTCTTTTCACCCTCCCCGCTCCCTGGCCTAGCTAACACATTGGTCTGGAACAAGCCTGCTATAGTTTAAAACTGGCTCATCACTTCCAGGCTGTGGGATCTTGGGCACATTTCTGGATCAACTGCCTTCCAGGATTGACTACAGATTAAATGAGTGTGAAGAGCACAGAAAGTGCCTTGCAGCTAATAACATTCAATAACATTATTATTAATACTCCCCCTTCAGGTTTCAACTGGACATCATTTCTTCTATTTCTTCCTAGAAGCCCCCAGTAACTACTGCATCCAGGCTGGGTGCAGGCAGAGGCCCATGTGTGTGTTCCCCAAGGCCCAGTGCTATAGCTGCCACATAGTAGGCCAGTGTGGTGTGTGTGTGTGTGTGTGTGTGTGTGTGTGTGTTCGTGTGATATTCAAAATCTTTAACTGGTAGGACACGGCACTGATCTTTCAGAACAGCCACTGGTCCAAAGGCCTCCTGCTGAAGAGATATTAACACTTCAGCTGTTGATTCTTAGAGGGAGTTGGAGGTGATGGGGGCGGTGGCTATATTTGAAATTGTAGCCAGGCGTGGTGGCTCATGCCTGTAATCCCAGCACTTTGGAAGGTCAAGGCGGGTGGATCACCTGAGGTCAGGAGTTCGAGACCAGCCTGACCAATATGATGAAACCCTGTCTCTACTAAAAAGAGAAAAATTTGCCGGGTGTGTTGGCGGGCATCTGTAGTCCCTGTTACTCAGGAGGCTGAGGCAGGAGAATTGCTTGAACCTGGGAGGTGGAGGTTGCAGTGAGCCAAGATCATACCACTGTACTCCAGCCTGGGCAACAGAGTGAGATTGTCTCAAAAAAAAAAAAAAAAAGGAAAAAACGAAATTGTAGGTATTATCATTATTTAGATGTGGACAACAGAAAAGGAGAAGACTGCCATTGAAAATATAGCTTGTTATACTCGAAGATTCTAAGAAGCGAGGGCACCCCACGCCACGGGGAGCCACAAAGGGAAACTCCAGGGTCCCTCAGGAGGCAGAGGGAGTAAGAAGAAAATGTGAGCGAGAGCCTTTATTATGGCTTCTGCAGGAAGGAAAGGGTGAAGCAGGGCATGCAGGTTTTGAATTGGCTCATTTGAATAATTGCAGCAGGCTCTGGGACATAGGGGCTGTCTCTGCTTCTCTGGTTCCTGGCCTTGGGTGATTAGGGCAGGTGGAGAGTGACCCAAGGGCTGAAAAGCACAATAAAGGAGCTGGTTGGGGGTCTGGGTTCTGGAGGGTTTGGTTCGCATATGAAAAATGTGCTCCTCTCCCAGACAGTCCTTTTCTATCTCCAGAAATTGGCTGGCCCTGGGACAGGCAGTCCCTCCAGGGTTAGCCAGGATCCAAATGCCAAAGCATCAGAATAAGAAAACATGCTTAATACAGGCCAGGACCCTGGGGGTCTTGAGAGGCTCAGGCAGTGCTATTCACCGAGCGGTAATGAGGTATTTCATTATTTGAACACTGGCATACTATACCTGGGCATACCAGTTGAATTTAGTGCCAAGCACAAGTGCTCAGTAAATATACATCGAATTGCTGAGTTGGGTAGTGAGACGTGGAGTCTCTCTTGCCCTGCCCCCCCATATCCAAGTCATCCTTAGAGAATGGCAATGGCAATGCCCTTCCACGTGGCTGCCCTTCCTCCTTCCCAAGGGATCCACTAGGTGATCCACATCTGCTTATACCTGGGAGGCCTTCCAGCTATGGGACAGGTGGGTTTGCTCAGCCAGCCTTCAGCAACCTGAGAGCTGGGCCCACAGCAGGCCTTGAGACTCCCACTGCTTCTAACAACTCCTGGGCCCAGGACACTGGGTGGGAGGAGACCTCCAGGCAGCCCCACATCCTGCCAGCTCCAGGTGTTGGCTCATTTAAGAGACAGTATTGATTTTCACATACGATGCACTACTCGTGAAGCGCTGAAGGGAGGGGTTGGAGGAGAAGCCAGCCACTGATTCCCGGAATTTATTTTGAGACACATTAATTTGTTTCTTCCCTTCAAGGTCAAATCAAGTCATCTCTATACATCACCATTGGCAGCCAGCTGGCTAGAAGGCAGTTGGGAGGGGGTGGAGGTGTGCTGTGGATAAAGCTCTGTCAGAGCTGGGTCAGGGCAGGGGGCTGCAAGAAGGTTCTGGGCATCTCCTCTCCCAGTATCATCAAAGTGAGAGCTCTGGAACAATACTTCTCTGTCATTTGATTGAAGATCTCCAGGGAAGGGTCAGGTCATCTATTCTGATGCCAAGTCTTGTGTCTTTGAGCTTGAACCTCTCAGAATGGAAATGAGCCAGGTTTCTGGGTTTTGAAATTATGCCTTTAGCCTAATTTCCCAGGGTGACCCACACTCACCATTTATTCGTTCATCCATCCATTTAATAAATATTTATTGTTTCTGATGTGCCAAGCATTACATTTAGCATAAAAGACAGTAGCGGACAAGACAGACAAATAAAATGCCTACTCTTTTGGAGCTTCCGTTCCAGGGTGTATCTACGTAAGTGATGTGTGTTGAGGGTAGCTTACATTTTAACAGGCACGTGTGTTTCCAACCAAGCAAGCACAGTTCTCAGAAGTGCTTTGATGGAAATAAAGCAGTGTGATCTATGTAACAGTCCGTGGTTGGAGGTGGTGGTTGTGAGGCCTGAGCAAGCAGGGGTAGGGTTGGGGAGGGGAGATCTGAGGAAATTAGGATAGGAAGAAGGCAGCCAAAGACCTGGGGGCCGAGTGTTCACAACCTAAGGAAAGGAAAATGCAAAGGCCCTGGGGTGAGAAGGACCATGGTGTCTGAAGAACAGAAAGGTGGCCAAGAGACGAAGTTGGAGACCGGACAGGGGACAGATCATGTGGGACTGTGAAGGCAGTAGAATGGAGTTTAGATTTTATTTGTTCAATCAATCCATTCACGTATCCATCTGGCAAGTATGAAATGCTTCGTCCGCACCAGGCACTGTGTTACGAGTTAGGGATACTGGAAAGAAGCACCAATGTGTGTTCTCTGTCTGTAGTCTACCAGGGCAACTGTCTGGGTATCTGGGAAAAATCATACTCTTTTGAGATATTTAAATAAAAATGACTCATACCCCTAGCAAGTACCCTCTCCAAGAGCCTCTCAGGAGACCGTTCTTGTGGTTCCGTCTCCAAGTTCCTGCCCATGAAGAATTCTCTCCATTTACCTTGCTCTGGACTATCCTTGACCTTGATCCATCCTCACCCAGCAAGACCACTCATAGAAAGCACCTACGGGTGTGTAAGACTTCCCCTAAAGTTGTACTGGCATATGAGTTTTATGCCACAATGGAAAGAATTTAAAATTAAATATTGTGCACCATATTTTAGGTTCTGATTCCCCCCACCACCTGGCCTTCCTCACTGATCACCTGTCACTGATCACCTCTCACTGAAACTGCCTTTGCAAAGTTATAACTGAGGAAATTGTGACAGTGAAAGAAATCAGACCTAACTGACTCTATCTTGCTTCTAACCCTTAAGCTGCCCTTGTTCATTCTTGGGCGTAGGCCGAACTAACTTTGGGAAGGAATTCAGTTCATGGTTTGACTCTGAAACAAAATTGATAACAGCCCTTCCCTCAAAAGACCCCCTTCTTGCTTGGGGACCAGTCTGCCTTTGTAGGACTAACAAATTAGCTACAAAATGAGAAATTACAGTTTAGGGTCATGAAGCCTCTGGTTCCAAGAGTCTGAACCTCCCCAAATTGCTCCTGGGGGTAACATCACTATCGTAAAACCTAAGATCAGTGCTTGAGATATTTTGCACGCCTTGCCCTGGATGGATCAGCTGACACCACCCAGATGGTAATCTGGCCTAACCAGTTCTGCCATCCCACCCAGGAACAGAAGACATTAAGAAAACCTTGGCTGGGTGTGGTGGCTCACGCCTATAATCCCAGCACTTTGGGAGGCCAAGGCGGGTGGATCACGAGGTCAGGAGTTAAAGACCAGCCTGGCCAACATGGTGAAACCCTGCCTCTACTAAAAATACAAAAATTAGCTGGGCGCAGTGGCAGGTGCCTGTAATCCCAGCTACTCAGGAGGCTGAGGCAGGAGAATCACTTGAACCTGGGGGGTGGAAGTTGCAGTGTGCCTGCACTCCAGCCTGGGTGACAGAGAGAGGGTCCTTCTAAAAAAAGAAAGAAAGAAAGGAAAAAAGGAGGAAGGAAGAAAGGAAGGGAGGGAGGAAGGAAGGAAGGAAAGAAGGAAGGAAGGAAGGAAAGAAGGAAGGAAGGAAGGAAGGAAGGAAGGAAGGAAGGAAGGAAGGAAAGAAGGAAGGAAGGAAGGAAAGAAAACCACACTTCGACACCCTGTGATTCCATTTCCAACCTGACCAATCAGTACTCCCCGCTACCCAAGTCCCTACCCACCAAACTATCTTTAAAAACTCTGATCCTCGAATGCTCAGAGAGACTGATTTGAGTTCTCCTGCACAGCCGGCTCTGCGTGAATTATTCTTTCACTATTGCAATTCCCCTGTCTTGATAAATCGGCTCTATCTAGGCAGCAGGTGAACCCATTGGGCGGTTACATCACTACAGTCCAGCCATCCAACACGCTGCCAGGCCCCATTGCTTTAGAGCCCTTGCTCACTTGCTTGGGCGGATCTGTGTGGTTCTCCATGCCCTTGGCTCGGGAACCCTCTCATGGATGGCTTCTACTCTACCTGCTTGGGGTCTCACCATTCAGCGGCCTAGAACTAGAGAACTTGGAAATAACAATCTTACTTTCCTCCTCTCACCAGGCTCTTAAAGTGAGAAGAAACAGTATCTAACACCCAGCCCAGTGCCTTGCACGTGGTAGGTGTCCAGTAAATGTTTGTTGAACAAATATCAGATGGGTAAGGATTTTCCCCTAGGCTTGAAATGATTCCTCCTCCCTTCCTTGAAAGCAGAGTAGCTAGGATCAGTTTTGATTTTTGTTATTGTTACTATTATTTATCTGCTACACAAATGCCTAGGCTGTTACAGTATGATGTGTTGTGTTGGGATAAGAGTAAATGAGAGGGGGCTCTAGCCAGCCTGGTAGGAGGCCCAGCAGAGACCCCAA
Organism: Nomascus leucogenys; assembly: GCF_006542625.1. Taxonomy (NCBI): domain Eukaryota; kingdom Metazoa; phylum Chordata; class Mammalia; order Primates; family Hylobatidae; genus Nomascus; species Nomascus leucogenys. Next base: position 86,375,712 of record NC_044390.1, on the reverse strand, counting down.
AGAATTAGCCAATGAAGAGGGTGGGACAGTAATCCTTGGAAGAGAGAGAGTAGTGTATTCAAAGTCCTGGTAGCAAGAAAGGGCCTGTCTGGTTGGAGGAACAGAGGGAAGTTAGGTGGGGCAGGAGGGAGAGAGTGGGGGTTTGGGCTGTAGTGGAAAAAGGTCACCCAGGGACTGATCCAGCAGCCTAATAAGTCTTGCAAAGAAGTCTGCACTCAATCCTGTAAACAATGGGGAACGATGAAAGGATTTTAAAAGGGACATGCCTTTTGCCTTGGCTCATGTGTTTTCTTCTGCTTGCGAGGCACCTCCGTGCCCCAAACCCTGCTTGCTCAAGTCCTATATCTGTGCTTGATCCTCAAGCCTGCCACGAGTGAACCCTCCTCTAAGAAGACACCCCTGATCCCCCTGCGCTCCGCAAAGCCCCAATCTGAAACACCTCTCTTCTCTTCCCATAATTTGGATGGACTCACTTAAGGCACACATCTTTGCTTTGTTAGGAGAAAGTCAGAACAGAGTAATAGTGAAGAGTGAAGGTCCTGAAGTCAGGCTGCCTGGGCCAGTTGCTTACCAGGTATATGATTTGGGGCAGGGCACTTTTGCTTATCTGAAAAATGGAGATAAACGCTGGACCTACCTCGGCTGGGCCCAGTGGCTCACGCATGTAATCCCAGCACTTTGGGAGGCCAAGGCGGGTGGATCACTTGAGGTCAGGAGTTACAGACCAGCCTGGCCAACATGGTGAAAATATTGTCTCTACTAACAATATAAAAATTAGCTAGGCGTGGTGGGGCACCTGTAATCGCAGCTACTGGGGAGGCTGAGGCACGAGAATCACTTGAATCTGGGAGGTGGAGGGTGCAGTGAGCTAAGATCGTGCCGCTGCCCTCCAGCCTGGGTGACAGAGTGAGACTCCCTCTCAAAAAAAAAAAGAGTGAGAGAAAAGAAAAGAAAATTGGACCTACCTCGTATGATTGTAGTGCAATTAAATGTATTAAATATACATAAAGCACCCAGCATGGTGTCTGCTCAAATCAAAGATTCAGTGAGGGCCACTCTTTATTTGCCTGTCTCTGTTAATGAACTGAGAGCACATTGCAGGCTGGGATTGCGACTCATGGTTTGCTATGCCCTTGGCTCCCAATACAGGCCCCAGCACAGTGGGTGTTCAGTCACTGATTTTGCTGTCTTTTGGGGGTTTGGAGGTGCCCTTGAGAAGCAGCCCAGGAGCTCCTTATTGACCTTCCAAAAGAAAACATGTAAGTTCGAATTTTGCTGTCATCACGTGACTTACTTAAGCCGCCTCTCTCTTGGCCTCAAGCTTTTTCATTGCAAAAATAACAACATCCACTTCCCAGAATGTTGTGGGATTAAATGGGATTGGCTGCAGGGACGGAGCATGTGACCCAGGCCTGGCCAATCAAAGTACTGATTTCTTGACCTGCCCTTGGCCCAGGGATGATCATATGATCAGGCTGGTCCAATAAGAATGACTCTCTGGAATGGGGCGCAGGGTGCTGTGGTTCACGCCTGTAATCCCAGCACTTTGGGAGGCCGAGGCAGGCGGATGACTTGAGGTCAGGAGTTCCAGACCAGCCTGGCCAACATGGTGAAACCCTGTCTCTACTAAAAATGCAAAAATTAGCTGGGCGTGGTAGTGGGCGCTTGTAGTCCCAGCTACTGGGAAGGCTGAGGCAGGAGAATCGATCGCTTAAATCTGGGAGGCAGAGCTTTCAGTGAACAGCGATAGCTCCACTGCACTCCAGCCTGGGCCACAAAATGTGAGACTCTGTCTAAAAAAAATAAATAAATAAAAAAAGAATGACTATCCAAAATAGCAGATGCTGTGGGAAAAGACTGGCTTTTCTCCCTCAGGACTGGAATGTGGATGTGGAGCTGTAGTGACTGCAGCTACCTTGTGGCCCCAGTGAGAGGACATGGGGGCATGGAGGGCTGAGAGCGTGGGAAGCGGGGGCAACAGAGAGAGTAGGAATGAAGCCACCACTGCAGGGCCATGTCAGATGGAGGGAAACAATTCTGTTGGTATCATTAGTGCCCCAAATCCAGCTGTACCAGCAAGCAGCTCTTATCCCAGACTTCTCAGCTATGTACACCAATAAATACCCCTTTTGGCTTAAATTAGTTTGAGTTGGGTCTCCTGGCACTTACCACAGCAGCCCTTCTCCCTCCCGCCCTACAGTCAGGGATCTGTGTTCCTGGCAGCATCCTAACCTGTGACAGCCACAGCACTGTTAACTGCCCTCAGAGCTGCTAGGCCTCTTTCCTCCTACCTAACAGAACCTTGTTTTGTTCAGGCAGCAATGTTGCTGGCCTCAGAAGATGTTGATCCAAGCCTGTCATGACCATCCTTTTCCCTTTTGCCAGAAATTGGTCTCAGGGTAGGCATGTGACCCACTTTTGGCCAATGAGATAGAAACAGAAGTCTGCTGGGAGCTTCTGGAAGATATCCTGCTCACTGATAAAAGAAGCTAGGGGATAATACCTTTTCATGACTTCCTTCTATTCCCATACATTGTCATATGAGGATGAGATGCCTGGAGCTGCTGCAGCCATCTTGCAACCATGAGGATAGATTGTGACTATGTACACTTGTCAGAGATGGCAGAGAAAAAAATGGAAATATCTGGGGCTCTTGGTGGCATAACAGCTGAAAAAAACAACTCTGTATCTACTTACCTGTAAACTTTTTGTGAAGTTAGAAAACAGCTATTTATATCATTTAAGCCACTATTCATCAAGTAACATTACTTGAAGCCACAGCATTGCTAACTGATGTTGTATATCTAGGTGGTATTACATTTAGTTCCTCCTTAAAAGAACCACACAAAGGCTAAGAACATCAGCTCCTTTATTATTATTATTATTATTAATTATTTACTGTTATTTCCCCCTAAACAACAGCATAACTCAAATAACAATGACACACACGTCCCGCCCATATACACGATACCACTAGCCTATCTGTCAGGCTATCTGGCCTTTGCTTGGTTCCTGATGGAGCTGTCTGGAGACAGCTCCCTCTGTAAAAATCCCGACTGAAACATAGGGGACAGAAGAAAGGGGGGACCTTGGCCAGATCATAAACTGAGAGGCTCCCAGAGTCCTTAGGGAGTGCTAACTTGGAAACCTTGGGAACATGCTGGTAACATCTGGGCAGAGGGCAGAAGGCACTGTTTGTTTTTATGTGGTTGATGGATAAATTCCATATGGGGATATAAGACTTGTATATCACCCTTTATAGGCCAGGCATGTGGAAGCACAGTGGGGTTAGCTACTGGGTTTCATTAACCAAACCATGCGGCACGGTTTGGGAGCCATGGGAATTGGGAGCCCAGAGTAGGAACCCGGGTGATGGGGGAGGTCCCCAGAGAAAAGTAACCCTTGCATTTGCTGCAAGGTAAGATGCAATGTGAAATGTTAAGTCCCCTTTTATGTGTTTTGCAACTATAGAATGTGCAACATTTTCATCAAGATAGAAAAGGTAAAGAAAGAAAAACTAGTATTTTGGCCTAACGCAACCAAGCATGATTTGCCAATTGCGCTATCTTGTGGGCAAATCTACCACTACACTATCCAGGGAATCCGTGGTCAGTCCCCACCCCCGCACCCCCTAACATTTTACTTGCACTAAATCTGAGTTCAGCTAAAGTAATGTATCCTGGAATCAGAGAAGCCCTAGGGTTGGGGACAAAGCAAGGATGGGCTAGTACTGGCATCTCAGGTACAGGTGACTTCCTGGCTGTCCTGGGGAAGCTCATTATTGAAACTGCTCTCTCCAAATGTTGAGTAAGGAGGGACCTGGGGAGCTTCGATGATCAACAGACCCTCTGGGGAAAGTGAGGCAAATACTGTCACAGGATCCACCTCTGCAGGAAGCCTAGGAGAAACACACGATTTTATTCATTTATTATTGTTAATATAGCTTAAACATTCTTTTATTCACTTGAGAGGAAATATTTTTGATAAGAGCTTAGGCTTTGGGGACATACAATGTTGGGTTTGAATCCTGGCTCTACCCCTTTCTAGCTGTGTAGTCTTGGGAAGATTATTCAGTTGCTCTGAGCTTGTTTTCTCATCTGCAAAATGAGGATAATAATACCGAACTTGTAGAGTATTTGAACTTCAGAATCTGAGTATGCTTTACAAATGGTAAAATGCTGTTTGAACAGCAGTTCTTAACTTAAAGGAGAGCTGTGGCCCACATATTTGGTCCCAGGTTGAAGTCATCACCTTAATACCCACTACTGACCACAATTACTAGCAGAAATGGCACCATTACCATCCCTTTATAGAGCGCACGTAAGGTGTTATGCATAGCAGGCAACACATTTTCATCTGACATGTGCTTGCTGGAGAGTGCTTCACTACAAAATGCATTAATGGTGATGCAAGCACTAGGTACCTTGGCGGATAAAAGGGGCCAAGCTGGCCACATGTAGATTTCAGATGGCAACATACTTGATGGTATTCAAAATAGGCCTTGATTTTGTTCATACCCTAAGTATCTCTGATGTGGTTTGGCTGTGTCCACCCAGATCTCATCTTGAATTGTAGCTCCTGTAATTCCCATGTGTTGTGGGAGGGGCCTGATGGGAGATAATTGAATCATGGGTAGGAGGCCGTTTCCTCCATACTGTTCTCATGGTAGGGAATAAGTCTCACAAGATCTGATGGTTTTATAAGATTTTTTGCTTGGTTCTCATTTTCTCTCTTGTCTGCTGCCACGTAAGACGTGCCTTTCACCTTCTGCCATGATTGTCAGGCCTCCCCAGCCACGTGGAACTGTGAGTCCATTAAACCTCTTTTATATATATATATATATAAATTACGTAGTCTCAGGTATGTCCTTATCAGCAGTGTGAAAACAGACTAATACAATCACTTAGCAGATCATTATTATCTTGTTCTTCTTCCTTTTTTTTTTTGAGACAGAGTCTCACTCTGTCACCCAGGCTGGAGTGCAGTGGCATGATCTCAGCTCACTGCAAGCTCCACCTCCCAGATTCAAGCAATTCTCCTCCTGCCTCAGCCTCCTGAGTAGCTTGGATTACAGACACCCACCACCATGCCTGGCTAATTTTTGTACTTTTAGTAGAGATGGGGTTTCACCATGTTGGCCAGGCTGGTCTCAGACTCCTGACCTCGTTCATGATCCACCCACCTCGGCCTCCCAAAGTGCTGAGATAACAGGCGTGAGCCACCGAGCCCAGCCAATTATCTTGTTCTTAAAACTCAATTATAGACAATACCTGGTTGGAGTATTATAAGAGGATGATTAAGAGGTAAGAATTAATATGCCCATTCTACAGATCACTAAACAGAGACTTGGGGGAAATCAAGTGACAAGCTTAGTGAGAAAGCATCAAAGATAGAATTTCTAAACCTAAATCTGGTCCAAATTCTAATAAGGTATTTTTATGATTTTTGGATTGCTTTGGGTGACTGCGACTATTGAGAATTTGGTTTCTTCAACAAACTATTAAAACTGTGAGGATGTATTAGTGGTCTCATTGGGGTGCCATTATTTTTTTTTTAATCATGAAATCCATGGCCTTCTGAGTACTTTCTATGTGCCAGGTACTTTAGCTGAGTCATATCATTTTGGTATTAACAATAATCCCACCAGGCAGATTCCATTGCTGTCCCCATCTTACAGATGAGGAAATTGAGGCTCAGAGAAGTGAACTGCTTTGCCCAAGGTCGCTCAGCTGGCAAATGGCAGATAGGAACTGGAATCAGAATCCTGGTCTCCAAACTCAGCGTATCTGATCGTGATGCTCTCCTGCCTCCCCCAGCACCAGACATTTGAAAGAAGGACTATGGCAGGAAGGCCCGGAAGTTCAATCAAAAGCTTTCCACTGGTCCATGCTGGCTCTGCCTATTATAAATACAAGGGTCTTGATGAAAGAACTAAGGCATGAGGTAAGCCCGTTCCTGATCATGGGCAGGACTCTTTCTGGAGGGGCTGGGGAGTTTTTTTTTTTTTTCTTTCTTTCTTTCTTTTTTTGTGGGTACAGCAACCTGTAGCCACATGAGCCATATCTTCCCAGGAGATTCCTTGCCAAATTGAAACCATGGAGATGAACAAGGGTGCTTCTGGGAAGCCCATTTGGAAGAAAAAGAGGGAACTAGAAAGCTGCCAAGTCAAGATTTTGAAGCGGAGACAAAGTCAAAAGTTTAGACCTCCCTCCAAATGCTGGGGATGGGCTGACTGTTTAACCATGTGCACACCAACCCAATGCACAGCAGGTACAGTGTCACAGCGTGGCTGTGGCCTAGAGCATGAGTTTTGCAGGCAGGCCGACCTGCATTCAAATTCGGATTCTTCCTGACCACACAACATGGGGCTGGTGATCCTGCCTCTCTGAACCTATTTCTTTGCAGAAAAAAAGGGGGCAATAATAGTACCCACCTCTTAGGATGGAGTGAGAATTATGTTGCAGTCTTTGGCCTTACATGTTGGCATCTTGACAGCAAGATGGAGTATCATACAAATTGCAGGATCATTGAACCACAGAGTATCAGGGCCCCAAAGCATCTTCCTGATTGTCTATGACAATGCTGTCATATCACTTATGGGGAAACTGAGGCTCAGAGAGACACACATGTCCAAGGTCTTTCACCAGGTGACTTCCATGTTGAACCCACTTGGTGGGAAAGTAATTCCTCTTCAATTATCTTTCAGTGCTTCTACTTACATCTGAAGGAATGTCTCTGCTAAGTACTAATATGCCTTTAACACCTGTAGCCTCTATCACTTGCTACCTTCCCTTTTTAACAATGAGAGAGCTGAGGCCCTTAGGCAGGCAATATTATCTAGTTAGAATTTAACCACAGTTTGCTTTCATTGGATTTATTTCATGATTGCCTTCCTCAGTGAACATTTTAGTGAAGAGAATTTAACTTTATCAAAAATGAGATGATCTAAAAGAAAAAAAAAACCTTTAGTAAATCATGGTACAGCAATGTATGCATATAAGGCAAAAAATAGTGAAGATAGGATGTGAATGATGGTATTGCAAATGACTGTAATTTGGTTTCCCCTAACCAAATAGGAAGATCATGGATTTTGAAAGCTGAGACCCAAGACCTCTCCCTCTCCTCCTTATTCAGTCCAAATGGGGCTTGTCACACAGAGATGGATGTGTTGGGATGAATTTCCTTGCCATGGTTAAGGCAAACAGCTGCAGCATCCTGCCTAGGTGGAAATCTCCAAGGGTCTCAGCCTCGCTGAAGGAATCTCCCTGTCCTCTAATGACTGGAGTTTTCCCTGGGAGAGGAGGCAACGAGGCCTCCTGAGATTGGTCCAGAGGTGTCCCAGGCTCCAGTTCGACTCCTTGGTGTCTAGAGTCTGGGCAGAGCCAGGAGCTCCCAGGAGTCCCAGCTGCTGGAGTGTGAGTCCAGCCTTGTGAAGCCTTTTCATAATATTAATTCCCATGGACCAAGCCCTGAGTCTGTATTCCATGCTTAATGCGTTATACACATCCTCTCACTCCCATCACAACCCCTCCATGCAGGGATGTGGGAATGGAAGGTCAGAGCAGTTAAGCAAGTTGCCCCAAGTTACCCACTCACTTTCTCATGGAGCCAGGACTGCCTGCACCTGGAGCTGAGATTCAAAATAGTTAACAACTGGTGCAGCTGGGCATTGACCATTCAGAAGGGATGGGTGCATGTCATAGTGATGGAGGAGGGTCCTGGGACCCTTTAGTTGTTGGAAGGTGGAGAGGTTTAGAGGGTCCTGGGGACAGGATCAGAGTGACTGGGGTTGGCTAGGGAGGGCTCAGGTCAATAGCTAGCCAATATTCAGGGGTCCCCATCCCCCGGATCATGGACTGGCACCCATCTGTGGCCTGTTAGGAACCAGGCCTCACATCAGGAGGTGAGCAGCAGTTCAGCCAGCATTACTGCCTGAGCTCCGCCTCCTGTCAGATCAGCAGTGGCATTAGATTCTCATAGGAGCTTGAACCCTATTGTGAACTGTGCATGCGAGGGATCTAGGTTGCATGCTTCTTATGAGAATCTAATGCCCGATGATCTGAGGTGGAACAGTTTCATTCCCCAGTCCATGGAAAAATTGCCTTCTACGAAACTGGTCCCTGGTGCCAAAAAGATTGGGGACTGCTGAATATTTTAACAACTAGCCCAGCTCAGCAGCTGAGCACCAGCCTGGAGCAATTTCAGGCATTTCTCTTCAGGTTACTTCCAGCAAGCTATCTCCCCTAAGGCCTTGGAGCATGTGAAATACACACACACACACACACACACACACACACACCCCTTTTAAGATGATTAATTCACTTCTTTCTTACTCAGTCCCTTTTACAGCTATGCCCTGCTTGTGACTCCACCCTGAGACCTCTTTTGAGCCTTGACATCAGCTTCGCCCTGCTGCCTTCCTTCCTCTCCCTCAGCAATGTTTAATCTGCTTGCTGTACCAGGGATAGGTGTGGGGCACGGAGATGCCAGGCAAGCCAGCGAACACGAAGAACAAATGGTTCGGCGTTTGCCTTATCAGGAAGTGTCCACAGGCTTCCAAGAACTGCAGAGGCTCTGGGAGGGCCAGGGACAGACCCGTGGGGGAAGAGACAGGAATGTAGAATCCCAAAGCTGGAAGAAGCCTCAGAATTCAGCTAGTGGGATCTCTCCATACACAGAATTTCTTTGCAAAGGCTGATGGAAAAGTTAAGAGTCAACAATAACAATAGTAATAATGAACTGCCACTTATGAGGACCTACGCTGGGCCATGACCTCATGTCACTTTCAGCCAGGAACTCTGCAAGGCTGGAATCAGCATCCCTTTCACAGATGAGGAAACAGCATTCCTTGCTCAAGGACTGAGCGTGGAACTCAGAGGTCAGGGATCTATTCTGGGCCCTTTCTAGTTGTAAAGACCTTGGGTATGTCCCTTCACCTGTGGGAGACTTAGTTTCCCCGTATTGCAAGGAGGGTCATGTCTCTTCTCCCCGATGCACACTTTTGCTGCAAAGACTAAATGCAACAATGGCTTGGAAAAGAGTTTAGGGGCCAGGCGCAGTGACTCACACCTGTAATCCTAGCACTTTTGGAGGCAGAGGAGGATAGATCACTTGAAGTCAGGAGATGGAGACCAGGCTGGCCAAACATGGTGAAACCCTGTCTCTACTAAAAATACAAAAATTAGCCAGGCATGGTGGTGTGCACCTGTAATCCCAGCTACTTGGGAGGTTGAGGCAGAAGAATTGCTTGAACCCAGGGGGCAGAGGTTGCAGTGAGTTGAGATCATGCCACTGCACTCCAGCCTGGGCAACAGAGTGAGACTCCATCTCAAAAAAAAAAAAAAAAAAAAAAGAGAGAGAGAGAGAGAGAGTTTAGGGGCCAGAAATGCACATAGTGGAGTGACACTGATTGCTGATTAGAGAGAAGGTATGTATGAAGCACCTGGCAGTTGTTTAAGTGCAGCCATCGTGACCACACTGTGCAACTCTTCTCCCTATAGGTACTGCCAGTTAGGTAGTAACTGGTGGCTTTGGTTCATGGCCTCAGCCTGATTGTCTTTGGCTGCTCTCATGGTTCCCCCAGGCTCCCTTTCCCTGTTAAACATGAATCCCCTCTACTCCCTCCCCTCAGCAAAATAGCTCTTCCTCTGTCCCAATGTCTCAGCCTCCAAACCTCTCTGGGTAGTATGCACGCTCTCAGGACACTTTCCAACTTCATTTTTGTGGGTGCTCTAGAGAAGGTGCTCATTCTCCTGGCAGGGCAGAGGCTGAGCAAGCAGCCTGCAAGATATTCTGCTGGGGCATTTTGGGAATCAGGGGATGGTCTTTCTGGATGGTGACAGGGTCCTCCCTCAGCTATGCCCCGTGGGTAGGAGCTGTGAGATTGTGGACAAGTCATTATCTTGCTTGTCCTCAGATGCTTAGTCTATAAAAGGGGGTTGTTCCCCGGGTGCAGTGGCTCAAGCCTCTAATCCCAGCACTTTGAGAGGCTGAGGTGGGTGGATCGCTTGAGCCCAGGAGTTCAAGACCAGTGTGGGCAACATGGTGAAACCCCATCTCTATTAAACAAATACAAAAAATTAGCCGGACATGGTGGCACATGCCTGTAATCCCAACTACTCGGGAGGCTGAGGCACACGGATCTCTTGAACCCGGGAGGTGGAGATTGCAGTGAGCTGGGATCACACCATTGCACTCCAGACTGGGTGACAGAGCAAGACTCGGTCTCGAGATAAATAAATAAATAATAAATAAATAAAATGGGGTTTTTAATACCCACCTCACAGGGCACCGAGCAGATGAGATGATGCAATCTATGTGCTGCCCCTTCTGGGACCCTATTACAGGTCTGCTGGGACATTTTCTCCTCGTTAGGTGTGAGGGTTCAATTCCCTGCCCTAAGGAGGCGTCTTAAAAGAGAGATGCCCAAGAGGGAGAAACCCCAGATCATGGGTCCCAGGTGTGCCCCCTCCTCCACTCCCACCCTGAGCTCCACGACTCCAGGTTACTTACTGGATTTTCTTTGTGAAGTTCTTAGAAACGATGCCACCTTCTTGCTGTTTCTCTTCGTGTTTGCCTGGAAGGAAGAGAAGTGTGGAGTGTCAGCATCTATGTTCCTTGGGCATCCTTCAGGACTGAGGCTTGGGTTCAAATCCTGGCCCTGGACCTGCCTTGCTGTGTGGCTTACGCCTACCCTAAAGACTCCAGTTATCTGAGCCTCAAGGACCTTGTCTGCCATACAGACCCACTTAAGTCCACTTCCAAGGCTGGCTATGAAGGTGAAATAAGATAATTGATGGAAAGGAGGCGTAGACTGTGGTTTGCAGGTAATTAAGGGTTAGTCTGAGGAAATCACAGAAACTGGGCCATGTGTTGTACCAAATCTTCCAAGTCTCCCACGTGACTCCTCTTCTCTAACCTGCCAGTAGAACCCTGGGGCTGACATCTCAGACTGGGTGGCAGGCTTGAAGCAGGGTCACGTGCTGAGGGCGACTCTGCCGTGTAGCTTGCTTTATAGCTAACAGAGAGCTTTCCTAACTCTGGGCCCAGACGTCATTCTCTGTTTGTTTCCGACATGGAAACTGAGGCCTGGTTTTGGATCCAGGGTCGCCTGGTGTTGGATCCAGGGTCACCTAGCAGGTCCCTGGTGGCTCTGAGCTTTGAATCGGCTCTCACTGAGTCTAGGCCAGGTTCTAGGGCTTGATGTCCCTCTGCTCTTGAATTCCTGTCTGTTCCAGCTCCCACTTAGCTCTTTAAGCCACGTTATCTGTACCCAGTAGTGAAAGCACAGCCTGGAAAAAGAATGCTTCAATCTGCCAAAAACACCCAGCTTTTCCTAAGGGCACTGTGGATGTGAAATTCCACCAGCCCTCTTGCCTCTTAACCTGTGGTAAGAGAGGGCTTCCCAACCCCCTTAGGGAGGAAAAAGATGAAATTACAAGAAGACTTGGGCCTAAACTGGTTTTGATCTTGTAATGTATATAGCACATTCTGATTCTCTCGGCCGCTCCTCGTTCTTTTTTTCTTTAATAGAGAGAGTGTCTGTAGTTTCTTTTTAAACAAACAAGATTAGTACAACACTGGGGCCATTCGGCTGTTACTTTTCACTCCTCATTTGTGGGGACACCTTCTGGAGGCAAGAACTCTCATTTACATAGGGAGGTGCTTCTGAGGGGCCTTGAAATCTAGAATGTAAACAACTTTGTTGAATAGAGCAGTCCAAATTTTTTTAAACTGACAACTTATAGCTAATTACTTTTAATTATTTCCTTGTTAATATCTTTTTTTGTGCTTTAAGATAATGCATGTGTATGTTAGAAAATGCAGAAAATAGGCTGGGCATAGTGGCTCACTCCTATAATGACTGCACTTTAGGAGACTGAGACAGGAGGATCACTCGAGGCCGGGGGTTTGAGACCAGCCTGGACAACATAGAGAGGCGCTGTTTCTAAAAAATAATAATAATAATAGGCAGGGCCTGGTGACTTATGCCTGTAATCCCAGCACTTTGGGAGGCCGAGGCAGGTGGATCACGAGGTCAAGAGATCAAGACCATCCTGGCCAACATGATGAAACTCCGTCTCTACTAAAAATACAAAATTTAGCTGGACATGGTGGCACGTGCCTATAGTCCCAGCTACTTGGGAGGCTGAGGCAGGAGAATTGCTTGAACCCAGAAGGCAGAGGTTGCAGTGAGGCGAGATCATGCCACTGCACTCCAGCCCAGCAACAGGGTGAGACTCTGTCTCAAAATAATAATAATAATTACTATGATTATGATTATCCAGGTGTGATGGTGCATGCCTGTAGTCCCAGCTATTTGGGAGGCTGTGGTGGGAAGATTGCTTGAGCCCAGGAGTTGAGGTTACAGTAAGCTGTAATGCACCACTGCACTCCAGCCTGGGCAACAGAGTGAGATCTGGTCTCTAAATTTAAAAACAACAACAATAACAGAAGAAAAAATTAAAAAAAAAGAAAAAAGCCATCAGAACTACCCATAATCCTGTCACCCCAAGGAAGCTACTAATAATATCTTTTATATGTTCTGACTTTTCTATGTTTCTCAGAAATGTGTAAATGTTACATAGTATCCATGTATATCGGTATTCTATCAAATGGGATAGTTCTCTGCATTATGTTTGGAACTTATTTTTCTCTCTCGCTAACACATTGTAATTACTTTTCCATATTACCACATACTCTTTGACAACATAATTTTTAATGGCTGCAGTGTTCTATTGAGGAATATATAAGAGCTAATTTAACCAATCCCCTCCTTTGGGGCGCTGAAGAGTTTCCATCATTGGAGAGAACTTCACGGCCCTGAACATTCTTGTACCTAGAGCTTCACACCGGGCCCTATGACTTCTTTAGGATTAACTGAGGACTAATGCAACTTCCAGAATTTCTAAGGCTTAATCTATATTGCTAAATTGCTCTCAGGAAAAGAAATTCATTTTAAACTGGAGTGTCTGGCTAACCAGAACATGCTCTCCTGTGAATGTGTGGCCGCTTAAAGAGTCTGTCCTGTGCTGCCAACTCCATGTCCACCAACTGCCTGGCTCTAGCACAGGCCTGTGCCCAGAAGAGCACTGTCTGTTCTTTGGTACCCTCCCCATAGCCAGGGCGCCGGGAGACCTGCTGCCCCTGGGGACAGGCCAGTGCCTCTGACTCAGCCCTTTTGCATCCTAGAATCCTCCTGCATGCTGGTGTCTGGGAATAAAAACTGATAATATAAATAATAATAGCAAAGTAATATAGTGCTTCCTTGGTGTCAGCCACTGTTCTAAGCACCTTATCTATATCAACTCCTTTAATTTTGGCAACAACCTTAAATAATAATATAAGCAGGCACTTTCATTATTGTCATTTTGTAGATAGGAAACCTGAAGTTCAGAGAGGTTAAGTGCTGTACCCAAGGTCACACAGCTTGGAAGTGACTGGTGCAAAGATTCAAAAGCAGGCAGACAGGTTCTGGAATACTGGGTTTTGGACTTAAGTCTCTACTCTGACATTTCCTGGCACATCTCTAAGTTTCTCTGAGCCTCAGTTTATTCTTCTCTGAAATGGGAATGATGACACCTATCTTACTGGGTTACTGTAGGAAGCAAATGAAAGCGAGTCACAGAATGGCTTTGGAAGTTGTAAAAGTACCAAGTGAAGGTAAACACTTGTGGTTTATTTTGATGTTTGGGGAAAGGACTGCTCCTCAGAAACTAGGTGCCTCTGTCTGCTCTGAAAATAGGTATTGGGGTGAGGGAAGGGAGGATCTCTGAGCAGGGAAAGCTCCAAGATTTCCAAAAGAGGGGCCTGGAGGTGGGGTTAACCTCGTTTAAAGAGAGTATTGCTAGGAGGATCATCTTGAAACTCAATTTGCTTATCATTTGCCTACTTAGATTGGGGCAGCTTAAGGATTATGAGTGATTTTTAATTTCTTATTTTGCTTTCCTAACTACATATTCTATCATGAAGACATTTTATTTTCGTAAACTGAAAAAAGTAATTATTATGATTTTTAGAAATACATCCAGAGGCTAGGAGAAGTCAGAGACCCCTTGCAGACATGCTTTTTTCAACATGCCTCAGAGAAATGTAGGTGGAACACTATTGGCCCAGCTAAAGAAAGAAAGTGCTGTTTCCAGGGAAGGCAGAGGCCCTGGGACTAAGGAGAAGGGGTGGAAATAAGGCCTTGGGGCTTTCCAGTCTCTATCTTAGCCAGGGTCTGGCCCAGTGGCCCATGAAGGGAACATTTCTTGGCTGGTGGTTGCAGGATGGGGGCAGGGGAATCTGAGGCTTGCTGGAAATTGTCTAGTCCAGCATTTTCCAAACACTTCCTTGAATGAGACACTCATACGTGGTCAGATAAGATAGAGCTGCCTCTTAGAGATTCATAAACTACATTAGTGACTTAAAGGCTCTGATAAGTCCTGCAGTGAGAAGACCTGTTTATAATTTTGTTTTTACTGGTACCATACAAGACCTTGAACTCTCCTGCTCCTGTTTCTTGATGCCTAGTAACAGCTTGAAGTACATTGGTAAATTCTGATCTTGTCTACCTCTTCATAAGACCAACAGTAAAACTGAGGTTCCAGAGGCTGTGGGATTTGCTCAGGGCCACACCGCCAGAAGTAGATCCAGCCATCCTGACTCAGAACCAGCCAGAGAGGCCTGACATTGAATGTCAGACACTGCCAGGGAGAAGTGGGTGATCTCAGGTGAGTTACTTTCTCTGGGCCTCGGCTTCCTTACCTGTATAATGGTGTTAACAAACCTACCCACACTTCCTAGGAGGTCCTTGTGAGGAGCCACTGAGCCACCACATGTAGGCCTTTCGCACGTGCTTGTGGAGGAACGGATTTGTCATTTTGTGGTATAGGGTGGGAAATTGGATCTGACTTCCAACTTCCCTTGAAAATTGCTTTTTATTTTTATTTTTGAGACAGAATTTCTTTCTTGTTGCCCAGACTGGAATGCAGTGGCACGGTCTCAGCTCACTGCAACCTCCACCTCCCGGGTTCAAGCGATTCTCCTGCCTCAGACTCCTGAGTAGCTGGGATTACAGGCACTCGCCACCACGCCTGGCTAATTTTTGTATTTTTAGTAGAACGGGATTTCACCATGTTGGCCAGACTGGGGGTCTCAGACTCCTGACCTTAAGTATCCTCCCGTCTTGGCCCCCCAAAATGCTGGGATTACAGGCATGAGCCACCGCACCCGGCCCGAAAGTTCCTTCTTAAATAGAGCTCCTGATATCAATTTTATTTTTAAACCCCTTTTATGAAAGCCCTTGTATGGACTCTCAGGGAATTTGGATTCTGTCTAGCCGATGTCCCTAATTGCACATCTGAAAAGCTTTGTCTTTGTCTTATTTAAGCTCCCAATGACCCCATTTTACAGACGTGGAAATTGAGACTGCGTGACTCACCCAAAGCCTCTGGATTAGTAAGATACTTAGCTGAGATCTCAACATGGAGCTGCCAGACCCCACCTGTTATGAAGCACCTACAAAAGAGGACGGTGAAAAGCCCTCCAGGCTGGACAGAGGGTCTCCTAGACGGGCTACAGGGTCGGGTAGACCCTTGGACTTGGGCTGGAAGCATCTAAGACCCTAATTAAAACGAGGACAGAAGGAATGGTGATAATTGTTCCGTTTACAGAGTGCCAGGCAAGCAACTATTATTAGCTCCATTTTATAGACCCTCTGCATATATTATCATAGATAGTCTGCATATGTTTAATCTTTCCTACACTCTTGCAGGACAGATATTATTATGGTCCCCATTCTGCGAATAGGAGAAATGAGGCTCAGAGGGATGAAAAGACTTTCTCGTCCACATCCACCATGCTAGTGAACAGCAGTGCTGGGATCTGAACCCAGGTTTCAAAGAACATCTATTATTCATTATTTATTGGGGCCTTCCTGGATGCCTGGCACTATAACAACAACGACGGCAATAATAGTACTAATTCCTTGTGTTCCAGGTCATAGAAATGTGAAAGGAAAATAAATCTTGGGGCCCCCAAATCACTAAGCTAAAGGGAAAAGTCAAGCTGGGAACTGTTTAGGGCCAACCTACCCCCCATTCTATTCAAAGTCAGCCCTCTGCTTACTGACATAGATGAATATCTGCTTGCCTTCTTTGGAAAGGCTAATCAGAAACTCAAAAGAATGTGACCATTTGTCTCTCACCTACCTGTGGCCTGGAAAACCCCTCCCTGCTTCAAGTCTTACTGCCTTTGCTTCAAGGTGTCCTGCCTTTCCAGATCGAACCAGTGTACTTCTTACATATATTTATTGATGTCCCAGGTCTCTCTAAAATATATAAAATTAAGCTGTGCCCAGACCATTTTGGACATGTGACAGGAGGACTTCCTGAGGCTGTGTCATGGGCGTGTCCTCAACCTTGGCAAAATAAATTTCCTAAATGAACTGAGATCTGTCTCAGATTTTCTGGGTTCACAGGTGTGTACACATTTTACAGCATCGCCTCACTTAAAACAACAATCCTTATGGTACAACCATTTGAACCCTAATTTCCAGATGAGGAAACAAAACAGAAGCACAAAGTGAAGTAATCTGCACATCCTGCTGGTTAGAGTTGGAGCCAGTTTTGGAACTCGTGCCCTGCCCCCCAGCCAACTCAGAGATCTGGCTGACCCTGTCATCAGCACGTGGCCCCAGTGTGTCTCCCGGCCCACCACACCCGCTGGAGCCTCTGATGTTTATAATTCTACCATGACTGGCTTGAAACTCCCCCTGAACGCTGCTGGGGCTTGTTCCTGCCCAGCCTGTGTTTGCAGTGGCTTTGACTGATTTTCTGGAAGGCAAGCCTCTGCCGGGAACACATTCTTTTTAATGGAGCGTTAATCAGGAGGGAAGGAAAAGAAAGATTTTTCTACTGCCCAGCTTAACAGGGGCTGAGCTTCCTGTCTTCTCTCATTTTTTCCCCCTAGTATGTTTATTTCTCCCAGGGTGGGATGTGGCAGTGAGAGCCCTAGGCCTAAAGCTGTGGATAGGCCCAGTCCCTACTCCACTCCTATTGCTGACTCATGGCATGACTGTGAACGAGTCCCACCTAGGCCTCAGCCTCCTCAGCTGCAAGATGGGCCTAGACACCCCTGCTACTCTGGACTGGACTGAGGATGATTTTGGAGAAGACGTATAAGAATGTCAGCCCAGCCCTTGACACCTGGCAGGTGCTCAGCAAATCATCACTTCTTCTTTCTGGCCTCCTAATTCCCAGACAGCCTGGGTCTGAATCCTTGGTGGCCTTGAACAAGTTACTTTAATCTCTCTGTGCTTCAGTTTCCTCATCTGAAAAAAAGAAGATAAACAGTACCCACCTCCTCTGGTTGTTGTATTAGCGGAGATATTATAGGCAACAGCATTTAGCAAAGTGCTGAGCAAATAGTTAGCATTCAGAGTTACCAGTTAGTGTTATTACAATTACTGGTAAGCCTCAGTTTCCCTGTCTGGGACAAGGAGAGGTGTTTCACTGGAAACCAGTTGTGGTTATTAACACTATCATTGTTCAGCCTTAACGTGCACTTCTAGACTCTGTGTTGTGACGCTGGAGTGCACAAAACCCCGTTTCTTCTTTGTTTTTTAATTCTTTGATATCTGCTTAACCTATTCTTTATATTAAATGCCCTCCGTCAAAATATCCAACATGGTTTCTATTTTCCTGTCTGTACCCTGATTGATCAGCACTCAGAGGCCCCAATAGCTGAGTCAGGCAGGTTAAGATCTCTGCTGGGAGCCGGGAGAGAAGTTTTCCATAAAGATAACTTTGCGGGCTGCATTCCTGAGCCCTGAGGTCACCTGTGTCACACAGTCCCAGCGTCTACTCTCAGGAAACTTTCTCCTGGCCATTCCCAGGGCTGAGGCCTACACCCCCGCCCCCCTATTCTCTCTCCGTCCTGCCCCTGACTTACCAGACACCTCCACATATCCATCTTTGGTCTTCACCATCAACTCCTCTGGCTTGAAGCTGTGCACATTCACACACACTTTCCAGGGCTCCCCAGGGAAGGGTGGGGGGGTCCTGCCCTCAGCAGGCACCCCAAACCTGGCGGTGGCAGTGGGGCCTCGGGGCACCATGCCCGACCTTAGGGTGCCTGGCCAGGCGGAGGAGAGACGAGGCAGAGCCCAGTCGGGCCAAGAGGCCGTCAAGTCGTCCGGGAAGGGGTCCATGCCAAAGCCATCATCCAGCAGGCGAGAGGAGAGGGGAGAGTCCCGGAAGGGGTCTCGGCGCAGGCGGCTTGGGTAGTGGCAGGAGAAGGGCATCTGACCATCAGCCATGGTGGCTGCTGAGCTCAGAGGGAAACAGAGGCTCAGAGAGACAGAACCACCTGCCCAAGGTCACACAACAAGGTGGTGTGGCTGGGCTAGCTTATTCTTCAGCTTCCGAAAATGCTGCTTTCCTGCAGGGAGAAGCAGAACCAACCACTGCCAGAGACGGTTGTGTCCCCTCGGCTGGGGTCCCAGCCCCCAAAGGTAACCCCCGGGCAGGTCCAGCAGAATCCCAGAGGGTCCCCGTCCGCACTGCCTCACGACAGACCGGCAAGCCACCGTCCTTCCAGGCTGCCCAGGCTGGCAGCCAGAGCCGCTGAGGTCTAGAGCGGAGCCAGGAGCTTAATAAACCCAGGGCACGCGCGCCTAGAAACTTCTTCTGGCTCCGCCTGGGCGGCAAGCCTTCTATTTATTTGCTGCTGGAGGCTGGAGGCGGGTTTTGCAAGCGTCTCCTGTCACAAGAATATTCGGAGGTGATGAACCAGCCCCGGAGAATCCGCGGAGGGAACAGCTGGGCTGTGGGGGGAGCTGGGAGGGGCCGCGTGCAAGTTCAGCCGGCCTCTCCGGACACTCTCTCCTCCCCTGGCCACTCCGCTCAGCTCCGCCCTCCGCTTGCTCCGGGAGCTGGAGCCGCCCTCCCAGAGCGGGGTACTAAGGCCTGGCTATTAATAACCCCGAGCCTGGCTGAGGGCTCAGGTCATCCTCTGGAAATACCTTCCCGAGAGCATGTCGTATCCTGCCTTCCCCCTGGGGACCTGCAGAAAGGGAAGAGAGAAACAGAAGCCCAGTGGATTTGAAGGATGGCCCTGGGTTGGAATCCCGACTTACAAGGTGGCCAAGCTCCTAGAGCCTCAATGCCCTAAGGGGAGAGTGGTAAAGGAAAGAAAAAATGTTTTTAATGTATATTATATATATATTCATATGACGCTTGTTAAAGTATGATAAGCAAGACTTTACTGGGCAGGGAAACTTTCTCCATAGATGTGGGGACCCCTGCAATGGGATTTTGCAGTGAGGGAGAAAGATTAGACTTGATTCCCAGCAGGTCATGGGTAAGTGTGAATTTGTACCCAAGAAGCAGGTGGGGGGATCAGCGAATGGAAATTTACTAGGAGGAAAGTCCAGGGGTCAGAGGGATTCGGGCTTAGCTAACCTAAGAGGATTCTTGCTGAAGACAGGCCAGGGTGCTCAGACATCACCTGGGGGACGGTGGAGGATGAGGAAACTAATCAGATGTCGAGGGTGATCAGAAATCGACGATGGGTGATTGCTGCTAAACAGACTTAGCAGAGTTCATGCCAAAACTGAATTTTTCTTTCTTTTTTTTTTGAGACGGAGTCTCACTCTGTCCCCCAGGCTAGAGCGCAGTTGCGCCATCTCGGCTCACTGCAACCTTCGCCTCCCAGGTTCAAGTGATTCTCCTGCCTCAGCCTCCCAAGTAGCTGGAATTACAGGCGCCTGCCATCGTGCCCGGCTAATTTTTGTATTTTTTAGTAGAGTTGGGTTTCACCATCTTGGCCAGGCTGGTCTTGAACTCCTGACCTCATGATCCACCTGCCTCCACCTCCCAAAGTGCTGGGATTACAGGCGTGAGCCACCTCGCCTGGCCCAAAACTGAATTTTTATAAGGAACCTCACAGATGGGCTTAGGAGAAGATTCAGAAATCCGATGAATGTTTGGTCAAGCAAAGCATCTTCATAGGCAGTAACATTATTCCCAGGCACCTCCAGGTTGTCAGTTTTCCTCCTTATAAATGGACATAACAGTAGCCAACTCACAGATGTACCATGAGGAATACAGGAGGTAATTCTCTTTCTCTTTGTATTTTCAATTTCGAGTTATCAATTACATAATGTTTGCCATATGCCAGGCCCTGCTCTATGGGCTTTATAAATATGAATTCATTTAATCCTCACCAGCAATCCTGTAAGGTAAGAGTACCAGTATTATCCCATTTTACAGATGAGAAAACTACCATAGAAGTGTTCATGAATAGTAGCTTCTATTATTATTATGACTGTTAATACTGATAATTATTGAAAGGTGTTATACTCAGGCAGGATGTCTGGTCTGAAACTCAAAGCCCCAAATCTAGACTTTCCTGCTCTTACCATGCAGCTGGAAGAATGAATTCACAAATCCTCCTTTGGCCTGGAGGGCTCTTCGGCTTGGATTCTAATCTTTGATCTGTCCGCAACAGGTAGACAAATTTAGGCGTGTTGTTTTCCCTCCGTGGGCTTTCGGGTCTCAGCCCTGCCTTCTTCACCAGATGAGGGTAAATTGAGGATATTCAGGAATTCAGTGAGTCATAGGTTGAGAAATTGTTTTGATATTAAACAGTGAGTGCATGAGGCAGTTTGCTAAAAATAATAATATGGAGAAAAACAATCACTGTCACCCATTGCCTCCTGTGCATCTGCTTTTAGAGTTAGTACATTTCAGACATTACTGAGTTAAATCCTGATTCGATAGTTAAACGTCACTATTATCATCATCCCCATTTTGCAGGTGAAAAAACAGAGGTGCAGAGGCTTGGCCCTTGCACACAGATATGGAGTGGCAGAGCCTGGGTGGGAACCTGGGTTGTTCTGAATCCCGGATCTGTGCTTAACCGACAGACAGAAACTCCTGCCCTCCTCCCCAGCTGAGAAAGAATGGTGGGGACCCCACAGCATGACATGTCCTGAGTGACTGGGCCCCCACTGGATGTGGGGTGAGCTCATCAGGCTGGAAGCTTCAGGCTGACGTTATGGCTGGGCACAGAAGCCTCAGCTCTCTCTTTAATTACAGCTGGGCGGGGCCGGCTGAGTTGGAAACCAGTTGTGGGGAGAATCACTGCATGCCGCATGACGCACTGGAGAAACCTGGCCCTGCCTGGGACCTGGGCAGGGGTTTGAGTGAGGTTTCTGAGTGGGTGGGACAGGGTGGAATGAGTTTGTGTGTGGATTTGAGTGGGTGCAGGAGTGAGTGTGTGTTTAAGCGCCGATGGCGCTGTGTTTGTTTATCAGCGAGTCTGCTGGTGGTTATGTTCAGGAAGAAACTCCCCTCCTTTTCCCTTCCCAGGCCATCCCCAAACCCCTAGATGACCTGTCTGCCTCAAACCAGGCTCAGTTGGGACCAGGGGACCTGGAAGGAGGGGAAGACTGGCGAAGGAGCAGGGAACTGAACTGTGATGACCTAATCCACCTTCTCATTTCAAGGATGAGGGGGAGGAAAGGGAGGATGCAAAGGTGGAAAATAGAAATAACAATCACTAGCATTTATGGGGCACTTGCCCCGTGCCAGCTTCTGTTCTGAGCACTATAAGTGTATGTGCCTAAACTCTTTTACTTCTCCCCACAATCCTATTAGGAAGGATTTTTATTTATTTATTTTGAGATGGAGTTTCACTCTTGTTGCCCAGGCTGGAGTGCAATGGCATGATCTTGGCTCACTGCAACCTCTGCCTCCCGGGTTCAAGTGATTCTCATGCCTCAGCCTCCGGAGTAGCTGGGATTATAGGCACCTGCCACCACGCCTGGCTAATTTTTGTATTTTTAGTAGAGATGGGTTTTCACCCTGTTTGTCAGGCTGGTCTCAAACTCCTGACCTCAGGAGATCCACCCACCTCGGCCTCCCAAAGTGCTGGGATTACAGGCATGAGCCACCATGCCCATCAGGAAGGATGTTTTATTAAACTCATTTTAGAGATGAGGAAACTGAGGCACAGAGAGATTACCTGATATGCCTATGTCAGTGGCAGAGCTGGGATTCGAACCTGGGCAGTTTGGTTCTTGTCTCATCTGCTACACTGCCTCTGAAGTCAAAGTCATGGCTCACATTTATCGAACACCAACCATGTACCCGGCCCTGTGGTCAACAGTTTTATCCATGACCTCATGGAATCCTTGTGGTTCAGAGAGGTCAAGCCACCTGCCCTGGACCACACAGCTGACCAAGGATTGGAATTCAAGCCAGGGGGCACTTGGGAGTGCACGGTAATAACCACTACGGGACAATATTGTCCAAGCCTTGCCCAGCGATCCTTCCACACTGCCTGGTGTCCTGTTCCCCCTTGGGCTCTCACTGCATTTCTGGATCCGGCCAGCCCTTCATTTCAGGAAGCTGAGGAGAGAGGCAGCTGCTCCTGCTAACTCGGCCACCTGGTGAGGAGTCGCTAACACATGAGGAAAGCAGTCACTAAACCCCATGGGCTGTCACCAGTCAGGTGAAAGAAAATATGACGCTAGGCTCAGGGGAGGCTCGGGAGAAGAAGGGGCCTCCAAGCTGGTTCTGCCAGGGAAGAAGAGACCTTAGAGGGGACTGTGGTGCAGGGGAAGGATGTTAGATCCTGGGGACCAGAGCAACGTTTCTCTTGGCTGCCATCCTTGTAGAGCTTTCATACGAGGCATACCACTATTAATTCTCAAAACAGCCCAGGAGGAGGGGGAGATCACCCTGCACGCCCGAAACTGGGGCCCAGCTGGTGGGGACGGTGGTGGTCTGAAGCCACACAGGTAGTGCTGGGACCAAGTAGGACAAAGACATAGCTGCCAGATTCTGTGCCTTTTCTTTTCAATGTAGTAAGAAACAAAAACTTCCTACCCTCCCCTAGGGGATTCTCAGCCCACAGCCCCTCCCCAGGGTCTGAAGACCCATCTCAGAGTTAGTTCTTTTGGGTGGCCCTGGATCCCAGCACATTCTCCAGAAAATAAGAAGTAAGCATGCTCATGCCTTTTTATTTCTTTTGTTTCTCAGACCCTCCTACAATGACACTAATGGAATTCCCAGCGCACTTTGGCTCCATGAAAGCAGGACCCTCGGGTGTCCTGTTCATAGCGGCATCCCCAGCGCCTAGAGGGTGCCTGCTGCTCTGTAGAAGCCCAGCATATCTTGGACGAGTAGATGATGTCCTATCAGCAACCCTGGGTCTGAATTGCCTAGCTCCTGCTGGGTAGACTCCACACGCAGTAACAACATCAGAATATTAACTAATTTCTGCAGTCCATAGAAGGTGCCGGGCACCAAGGCTTCCCAAGCATGCTCTTTTTAATTTTCATCACAGCCCCCTGGAGGTTTTATACTATTATTATTCCCTTTTTACAGATGAGGAAACTGAGGCAAATGACATGAGGTGACCTGCCTGAGGCCACGAGCTTATGGATTCTGAACCCAGGTCTGTCTGAACTTTAAGCCCAGGCCTCTTTTCTCTGCCACACACCCCAGCAAGAATGAATAAATAAACAAAATAAAACAAACAGCCTGCACTGGGTCCCTCCCTAAATGAGCCTATGCCCTCACAATCTTGGGAAAGTAACACTTATTTATTGGAGCTCTAGCTTTCTTCTATTATTTTCTCCAAAATTCTTTCCAGGAATTGCCTTCCCTGACCACCTCTGCAAATAATAATGATAGCGGTAGTAATAATAATAATAAGTGCATATTTAACATTTAGCACCAGTTGTAAGTGCTTTTGCATATATCAAATTATTTAATTCTCGCCTGAATTGCTCTAAGGTAGGTATTATTATCCCCATTCACAGATGACAACATCAAGGCACAGAATGGTTAAATAACTTGCCCAAGGTCACACAGCTACTAAGTGGCAAAGCTCGGATTCACGTCTAGGCAATCCGGCTCCAGAGTCTGTTCTTAACCACTATGTGATTCTGTGAATAACAACAACAAGATGACAGTAATGATACCCATCATTATTTGAGAACTATCACGTCCCAAGATCTGCTAAATGCCCTATATGTTGTGCCTCTTTTAATCCTCATAACAACCCTTGGAGGTAGAAGTCCTGTTGTTAACCACATTTTACGGTTGAACAATCTAAGGCACAGGGTCAGATCTGGGATGAATGGCTGCAAAGCCTGTACCTTCAGCAGCCCAGGGAGCCTGTGCCACCCGACCCCTAGTGTATGCCCAGCCAGAGCACTGGCCCTCCAAACCCAGATCTACCGGCAGAACACAGCTGAACTTCAGGTCACTGGACCACCTCTTCCCCCACCTTCTTTTTTATTTATTATTTATTATTATTATTATTATTTTTTTTGAGACGGAGTCTCGCTCTGTCACCCAGGCTGGAGTGCAGTGGCGCGATCTCGGCTCACTGCAAGCTCCGCCTCCCGGGTTCACGCCATTCTCCTGCCCCAGCCTCTCCGAGTAGCTGGGACTACAGGTGCCCGCCACCATGCCCAGCTAATTTTTTTTGTATTTTTAGTAGAGACGGGGTTTCACCGTGGTCTCGATCTCCTGACCTCATGATCCGCCCGCCTCGGCCTCCCAAGTGCTGGGATTACAAGCGTGAGCCACCGCGCCCGGCTTCCCCCACCTTCTTGCTGGGCTTCTCTCTCTGAAACCTTCTTCAGCCCTTCCAAACTTTCTCAGCAGAACAAATGACACCAAGAACATGCTGACATTTGGGAGAGTGCCTGGGAGGAGCTATCACGCATCGAGCAGAGGATCCTTACATGATACTAATGTGAAAGCCACTTGGAGCTAGGGCAGGGGTGGGGGCCCCTCAAGCTCAATGGGAGTTCCTCTCTGCTGCAGGTGCCGCCAACAGAAGGGAGTCCAGGCTCAGCTATGGGACGGAGAGGATCATCCTGCCCTCTCTCCACCCATCCTCAAGGAGGGACATCCCCAGCCGGGCTCTCAGGGGCTCTATTTCTTATACCTGAGCCTAAATCAAGGCCTCTGAGATCTTTCATGGTCCAAATACTTATTCCTGGTTCAGGGAACCAATATCTCAACTAACCAGAATTTTCAGGAAGTGACCGGGCTGCTATTTCCCACCTAAGACAGACAGTAAAACATAGTGGGTAGGAACTCAACCAGATATGGATTTTAATCCCATTAGCTCTGCTGCTCTGGGCAAGGAACTTAGTCTCTCTGAACCTCTGTCTTGTCATCTGTAAAATGGAGATGCTCTCAAGACCTATCTCCCTGAGTAATTGTCAGCATAGGTTATCAGGGGAAAAGCTCTGGGAGGTGGGCATGCCCTCGATCACATTGGACCTTGCAGACTCCATTAAGAGGTTAGACTTCGTCGTGAGCAGATTGAAGAACCATTGAATTCTTTGGAGGAGGAAAGTGCTGTGATGAGAACTGAGTTCCAGGAAATCACCGTCTGCTTTTGGAGAAGATCTTATGGGGGCTTTAGGGAGACCAGCTAGGAGGCTCTTGTAGTGGTCCCAGTGAAATGGCAGCCTTGGCTGGGTTGTTGGCTGAGGAGCAGTAAAGCGTGGATAAAATCATGATCTATTAAAGAAGCAGGAGCATTTTGTTTTTTTTTTTTTTTTTTTTTTTTTTTGAGACGGAGTCTCGCTCTGTCACCCAGGCTGGAGTGCAGTGGCGCGATCTCGGCTCACTGCAAGCTCCGCCTCCCGGGTTCACACCATTCTCCTGCCTTAGCCTCTCCGAGTAGCTGGGACTACAGGGGCCCGCCACCACGCCCGGCTAATTTTTTGTATTTTTAGTAGAGACTGGGTTTCACCTTGGTCTCGATCTCCTGACCTCGTGATCCGCCCGCCTCGGCCTCCCAAAGTGCTGGGATTACAAGCGTGAGCCACCGCGCCCGGCCAGCAGGAGCATTTTGACTGCCGATTGCGATGAGAGGGGAAGAGAAGTTTGCATCAAATGCATGTCTCGGTTTTCAGACCTTTCAACGGGGTGAATGGTGGTGCCACTCAGTGAACACGTGAGGAGGAGCAGATGCGGGGAGTGGGAGACACAGTCTGTTCATTTACTCACGGAGTCATTCATTCCACAATTGTTACGTTCTCACTTGGAAAGCACTAGCCGAGGGGCTAGAGATGAAGCAGTAAATGAGGCAAAAGTCCCTGCTTTCATGTGTATCAATAAACGGATTGTGAAAGGAAAATAAATCTTGGGGCCCCCAAATCACTAAGCTAAAGGGAAAAGTCAAGCTGTGAACAGCTGAGGGCAAACTTGCCTTCCATTCTATTCAAAGTCACCCCTCTGCTCACTGAGATAAATGCATATCTGATTGCCTCCTTTGGAGAGGCTAATCAGAAACTGGAAAGAATGCAACCATTTGTCTCTTATCTACCTATGACCTGGAAGCCCTTGCACCACTTCAAGTTGTCCCACCTTCTCCTCTGGTTGTCCCACCTTTTTGGACTGAACCAATGTACATCTTACACATATTGATTGATGTCTCCTGTCTCCCTAAAATGTATAAAACCAAACTGTGCCCCAACCACCTTGGGCACATGTCCACCTGAAGCTGTATCACAGGCGTGTCCTCAACCTTGGTAAAATAAACTTTCTAAATTAACTGAGACATGTCTCAGATTTTTAGGATTCACAAAATAAATAAACAATAGAAAGAATTTCAGATACTGTCAGTGGCATGTGAACCAGAGCAACTCAATGGTGAATGGGGGCTGGGGAAAATGAGGCTGAGACCTGCTGGGCTGCATTCCCAGTAAGTTAGGCATTCTGTCACAGGATGAGGTAGGAGTTTGGCACAAGGTACAGGTCACAAAGACCTTGGGTCACAAGGTCTTTGAGATGAGATGGGAGATCGGCACAAGATACAGGTCACAAAGTTCCAGGTTCCCTAAAGAAGCCGGCTAAAACCCACCAGAATCAAGATGGCAGTGAGAGTGACCTCTGGTCATCACAGCTCATTATCCACTAAGTATAATGCATTAGCATGCTAAAAGACACTCCCACGAGCTCCATCACACTTTACAGATGCCATGGCAACGTAAGGAAGTTATATTTACACCTACATGGTCTAAAAAGGGGAGGAAACTTCGGTTCCAGAAATTGCCCTTCCCCCCCACTTCTGGGAAAACTCATGAATAATCTACCCCTAGTTTGGCATATAATTAAGAAAGAACCATAAAAATGAGCAACCAGCGGCCCTCAGGGCTGCTCTGCCTATGGAGTAGCCATTCTTTTATTCCTTTTTTTTTTTTTTTTTTTTGAGGTGGAGTCTCGCTCTGTCGCCCAGGCTGGAGTGCAGTGGCGCAATCTCGGCTCACTGCAAGCTCTGCCTCCCGGGTTCACGCCATTCTGCTGCCTCAGCCTCCCCAGTAGCTGGGACTACAGGCACCTGCCACCACGCCCAGCTAATTTTTTGTATTTTTAGTAGAGACGGGGTTTCACCGTGTTAGCCAGAATGGTCTCGATCTCCTGACCTCGTGATCTGCCCACCTGGGCCTCCCAAAGTGCTGGGATTAGAGGCGTGAGCCACTATGCCCAGCCCCTTTACTGTCTTAATAAACTTGTTTTTGCTTCACTGTATGGACTCTCCTGGAATTCTTTCTTGTGTGAGATCCAAGAACCCTCTCTTGGGATCTGGATCAGGACCCATTTCTGGTGACAATACTACAAAATTTTATGAAGAAAAAAGGAAGGCTCCTGATTAACCTTCTTGTCGGATTTCCTGCTAATACTCACTCGTTGGTCATGGGCTTCAATCATAGGGTCCCCATTTCTGACCCTCAGATGGAAGAGTCAAGCACGTTCCTGCCTAAAGGTCTTCCTGCCTGCTGTTCCCACAGACTGGAACACTCTTCCCCCTCCATAAGGCAGGTCTCTTCATTCATTTGTGTCTCTAGTTAAATTTCAACTGCTCAGAGAAATCTTCTGTAATCACTTAATAAGTCACACTCTCACATTAGCTGGTTTACTTTTCTTCACAGCACTTGCCATTAACTGATAGTTACATTTTACATCTCTAGTTATTTGTTTCTCTGCTTCCTCCATTAAAAGGTAAGCTCCATGCAGGCAGAGGGCAGGGACTTGTGTCTGATTGTTCATGGCCGTATCATTGCCACCTAGAGCAGTACCTGACCCATAGGCAGGATTCAATGAAATGGGTGGTTTGAGGTTGTAACTAGTGCTGTTTGCCAAACATTTCTGGTTTCTCTTCCCCCTCCTGCTTTCTGGGCACCTGTGAGGTAGCAATGCACTTCCTGATGCCACTGTGGTTGGAAGGAGCCATATAACTAGTTGTGGCTGATGAGTTGTGAGCAGAAGTGATGTCTGTCACTGCCAGTTCAAAGCACCTTGGGAGCCCATGGGAGCCTCTTGGCTCGTGTAGGCAGGACCCTTGGGTGAGTTCTTTTTCCCTCTGCCCTATGATCATCAGCATCACAGTCGTCAACATCAGTAACAAGCAGACTGACCCTGCTGGCCCACAATGGACACAGTTGAGAAAGAAGTCTTTGCTCTTTCAAGGCATTGAGATTTTGGACTTCTTTGTTATTGCAGCATAACCTGACTTATTCTGATGGAGAGTCTCCCTAATTCTGTAATTTTGTGGTTGTTGGTATTGCTTTAAAAGAACTTGCCCAGTACTAAAATTATATTAGGGGGTAAATCATTCTGCCTCCTCTGTTTAGAGCCTGGCTGGGAAAGTGGTACATGTTCCTCTCCGTTTGGAGCATTTATGAAGAATTCCAGCATGAGCCCCTTATACAGAGGGTGGCTCTGAGATCTTTGGAAAAGGGAGAGATGGAAGGTCTGTAATCTTGAGGCCCCTTTCCCAGATACCTCTGCAGTCAGAGCACAATCTGGTTTGACCAGTTGGTGACTTTGCTGCCAGACAACTGCTTTGAAAACAGCTTCTTCTAGGTCTGAGAGTGACAGATCTTAGGAGCGTTCAGCTGAGAGCATTCTCAAGCTTTGTTCTGGAAGCAGGAGGAAGACTGGTGGAGCTGGGGAGGATGTATAGAGAAGGAGAGATTAACAACATATTCCTTCTGGGGACTGTCTTAGCTTCACCCTGAATTTGAGTTGTGAGTAGCTTTAGCTGTGAACAACAGACAGTCAAAATAACAGTGGCTGAAACAAGAGAATAAATTTATTTCTTCTTAACGTTGAAGTCCAGAGAAATTCTGTCTGAGGCTAATATGTGTCCCTGCTCCACCACGTCCTCAAGCTGGAGACCCCTTCTATCTTAGTGCTTTATCCATATGGACTCTATTCCCAAAGCCACCTCATGAACCAGGGAGTCACATGCATTCCAGCAATAATGTCCACATTCCAGCCAGCAAGAAAAAGAGAGGGATGAAGAAGGAAAAAGCACATGACAAATCTCTTTCATAAAAATTTCTGGACACTACCACCAAGAATTCTGTCTATAGCTCAGACGTCTTGCAGCTATGGCCACCCCTAGCTGCAAAGGAGGCTGGGAGATGCAGTCTTTATTCTGGGTGGCTATAACCCCAGTTGCAAATTGGGGATTTTTATTACTATGAATGAAGGGGGAATGGCTATTAGGAGGCAACTAGAAACTCCACCACATCTGGAGAGAATGAAGATGGGTTTTGCAGAAGCATCCTGAAGGTTTCATTGAGTTGAATCCCTTGGAAAACTAGTGGAAATATATATCTCTTCTGCACTGAAATGCTGGTATTTTAATACAGAAAACTTGGCTTGGAATTTCAGATGATTCACAGACTCTATGAAGCCCAAGCGCAGGAGGGCACGGTTTTCTTTAGATTAAGATACCTTGATCTAGAAATAGGTTTTGAGGTGAGAGAGACTGAAGGGAAAAAACAAATCCTGCTGTCTCTCTCTCTCTCTCTCTCTCTCTCGGTGTGTGTGTGTGTGTGTGTGTGTGTGTGTACATCTATTCCAACCCCTTTCCATTTGGCAATATGACTCTATTTGATGTGATTTGTGTTATTTTGGTTTTCAATTTGACAGTGTATTAAGGGACACGGTATTATACCTTCAGAAAACATTTGACAAGTTTCCATGGCAAAGGGGGAAAAAAAAGACAAAAAGAAAAATTTCCATGAGTCATCTGGCTATAGGTTGGCCATAGCCACACAATGGTGGAGTGACAGCGTTCCAAGGGAGTGGTAAACCTGTTTTGTAAACCCACTATGGGTAGAAAGGTCTGAACAGTGCCCCAGTGTCTTCCCACTGATGGATTCGTGCTACAGTAACTTGGGTGGAAGATGTTGATGAAAGATCAGGGTGGGGATCTACACAGGGAGATTGCCAAGTTCTCAGGAGGCTTTAGATCCTTCTGAGAGGAAGAGATCCTTATGGAGGGTGGCAGGTGGGAGTGCCTCTCTTGAGAATCTGGTGGTGTCGGTGATGAAAGGTAGGAAGAGATACTGTTCTATCTTTTGCCAAGGTGACCTGAAATCCTCCCAGAAATTATCATGAGCTTACATAGGCAACTGAGCATCTACCCCCAACCCCCACCCTTTTTTTTTTTTTTTTTTTGAGATGGAGTTTCGCTGTTGTTGCCCAGGCTGGAGTGCAATGGCATGATCTTGGCTCACGGCAACCTCCGCCTCCCGGGTTCAAGTGATTCTCGTGCGTCAGCCTCCCGAGTAGCTGGGATTACAGGCATGTGCCACCACGCCCGGCTAATTTTGTAAATTTAGTAGAGATGGGGTTTTTCCATATTGGTCAGGCTGGTCTCAAACTCCCGACCTCAGGTGATCCACCCGCCTCGGCCTCCCAAAGTGCTGGGATTACAGGCGTGAGCCACTGCACACCCCGCCTCCCACTTTTTAAAAATGATCAGCAACAATGGAACTAACACTCAGTCAGACACTTTGCTAAGTCGTTTCCAGGCATCACCTCTACCAATCTTCACAGCAGTCTTATAAGATTGATCCTTTTACTGTTCCCATTGGAAAGATAAGGAACCTGAGGCTCAGAGAGGTTAGGTCACTACACATAGACACACAGTAAGGAAGTAGCAGAGTCAGGCTCCAATCCAGGTCTGTCTGATTCACAAGTCCTTGCTTTCAGCCACTGCCTTTTAAAAATTGTGCCATTTTCTCATCTAAGGGTATATATCCAATGCTTCCAACAATGCTGGACAAACAGTATGTGCTCATGTCTACCCTACCATGCATGCTGCCTTCTCTCACTCCCAGGGTGGGAAGAGAGTGTGCATGAGAGATCCTTAGAGTCCCTGTGTGGGACATGTCACAGCCTTGCTGCAGTCCTCCTAGTACCATTCCCCATCCCCGACATAAGCTAAAAATTAACCAGCTCAAGAATGAATGGGTATTGGATGGGAGCGAGGCTGGCACTCCAGGCAAATTCAATCACTTGACAGCTGGCCACGTGCTGCTGGGTGTACAGAGATGAGTGAGGTGGACAAGACTCCTGTCCTCATGGAGATGGGCAGTAAACAAGTAAACAAGTAAGCAAACTGGTTATAGGTGGTAATAAGCTTCATGGAAGGAATACGCTGGGGAGGTGGGGGAGGCAAATGGGTGTCATTGACTCTGGCCCTGTACACACTCAATTTGGCCTGTCTGAGATGACTCCCTTCCCTCCTCTTTCTTTCTCTTTCTCTCTTTCTCTCTTTCTTTCTCTCTTCTTTCTTTCTTTCTTTTCTTTTCTTCTTTCTTTCTTCTTTCTTTTTCTCCTTCCTTCCTTCCTTCCTTCCTTTTTTTATTCTTTTTTTGGACATAGTCTTGTTCTGTCACCCAGGGTGGAGTGCAGCAGCGCTATCTTGGCTCATTGCAATCTCTTCCTTCCAGGTTCAAGCAATTCTCCTGCCTCATCCTCTGGAGTAGCTAGGGTTACAGGTATGCACCACCACGCCCAGCTAATTTTTGTATTTTTAGTAGAGATGGGGTTTCACCATGTTGGCCAGGCTAATCCTGAACTCCTGAGCTCAAGTTAGCCATCTGCCTTGGCCTCCCAAAGAGGTGGCATTACAGGCGTGAGCCATTGTGCCTGGCCCTTTCCCTCCTCTTTTTTAACCCTTCCTTTGCTTGACCAACACCTGCTCATCTCCCAGGATCAACCTAGAGGTCAGTTTTTTTCTGCGATGCCTTCTTCGACCCCACAAGGCTGTTTCACGTGCCTCTTTGGAGTCACTTTTACCCTAGCATTCAGCTGTTACCACTTACTATCTATGTGACCTGGGGAAAACTGTCTGTGCCTCAGTTTCTGCATCTGCAAAATAGGCATCAAAAATTGTATCTATCTACCTTATAAGGATGTCGTGGCAGTGAATATATAATTTATGTTCATATATGTGAAGCACTTAGAAGCATGCCTAGCGCATAGCAGGCTCTATATGTGTTGGGTGCTTTTTGTGCTGGTTTTATTGTCCCCATTATGACATCTAGTAGCACACCTAAGACACCAGAACTGGACGGCATTTCAGGTGCCATCTAATTCAGTGACTCTCAATCCTGGCTTCGTATCAGAATGCTCTAGGGAGCCTTTAAGAAACTTCAGTATCACCCTCAGAGATTCTTATTATTTGGGGTGGGGTGGCACTCCATCATATGTGGTTTTGTGAAGTTCACAGATGATTTTAATGTCTGGCCAGGGTTGTGGACCACTGGTCTAGTGCATTACCTTTTAACAGGTAGCGTAACTAGGTCCTAGAGAGGGGCTTGATTTACTTAGGGCCATGCAGCAAGTCTTGGTCCCTGCTTCTCAGGAGGATTTTTCTCATATTCCTCCCGCCCCTCTGCTTATTCCTTTGCTTTCACCCCATGGAAGGGCTGTGTGTGTCCCCAGGGCTGCCCAGGTGGGGTGTTGAATGCCTGCCACCTCCGCTCCATCGTTGGACAGCTGTTAATCTGGCCTGAGAGAGAGACCTCTCCAGAAGGATGTCTGTCTCCTCTGCAGCCCAGACACCTGGGCTGGGAGAAGGGCCTGTTGAGAGCAATTGCTGGAGAAACAAACATGGATTCCGGTAACTGGGGGCTGGAGCAGGAGACAGAAAGGTGAAGGCATCCTCCAGTCTCCTGGCAGCCACAATTTATGGGAAGAAGTTACAGGGGCCCTTAAGGCTGGCAAGCTCTGAGTTGATGGAGATCCCCCCTCAGGGGGTAAAGAGGTGTAGCAGAAATGGCCCTGCAGCCCACAGACCTAAGTTTAAATACCTACTAGCTATGTGGTCTTCCCTCCATAAGCCTCAATTTTGTTCTCTGTCAAATGGGGCTAAATGATGTTGTTATGAGAATGAAATAAGTTTATGTACCCCCAAAAAATTAAAAGTAAAAATATTAGGTAACCCTCCACAAAGACGGTAAGTCAATGCATGCAAAGGGTGTGGCAGGTGATAACTGATCCATAAATGTTTATTATTATGAATTACCATTATTTATTGTTGGAACCTCAGAGGAGGACACTGGTTGTTGCTTTATCCAAACCTATTTGGGAAGAAAGAAATCAGCGTGTTTGGCGGGACTTGGGGAGGGTGGTATATAGTCACGGATTTACTCAAAGGAGGTTATCCCATCCAATGACTCCTAAGGGAAATTTCTGCTGGGCAGGATACAAGGGGAGCAGTGGCAGTCACCTGTTTTCTTTGATCTTTCTCCCCAGTTGATAATCAACTCAATTGTGGACTGTGTGTGTGTGTGTGTGTGTGTGTGTGTGCGCGCGCGTAATTTTTTGGACCCACATAGTGTTTGAAAAAACAATAAGTTATAAATATTTTAAAATCAGATTTTAAAATGGAAGAATTCAGGCTCTCTTAAAAGATGGGAAGATTTGACAACTCTGAGCTGAGATTTCTATTTGGCATTGGTCTACTGAGTTCTCCAGTTCTCCACAGTTCTAACCTTGTCTGCTTCCCTCACCTGCCAGTCCCCGGGGGTGTTTTCAGCCCCTGCTCTGGAGGGAAAGAAACAATTTAATTCCACACTGAGAACATTTCCACGGGGCCTTGCAGGGCTCCTGCAGATCCAAGTTGGCTACTTTGGACTATTAATCGTCACCACCATAGCTCAGTCTCAGTTTAGGAAATAGTCATGTTGCTCATTAACAGTCACTGACTACTTTTGGTGCCTCATTGTTTTTTAAAGCCACCATCTCATTTAGTTCTCACAGCAGCCCAGGGAGGTGGCTGTTGCTATCCCATTTTACAGATGAGCAAACAAACCAAGCACCAACAAGGTATAGAGTGCTTTCCCAATACCACCTAGCTGGTAATGGCAGGGTCTAGATTTGAATCTAGGTCTTTGGACTCCAAAATCTGTGTCCTTCCTCCCAACCATGAAGGAGATCTCAGGGAAAAAGAGTTCCACCAAAGAACTCTGGTTACTCATTACACATACTGGAGTGCTACAGAGCAAAGAAGTTGACAACCTGGGCTTTGGATATTATCATCAATTCTGGATTCTGTGGTCCCTGGGCAAGTGACTTTGCTTTTCTTGTTTTCTTTTTATTTTTTTGAGATGGGTTTTCTCTCTGTGGCCCAGGCTGGCGTGCAGTGGCATGAACTCAGGTCACTGCAACCTCTGCCTCCCGGGTTTAAGTGATTCTTGTATCTCAGCCGCCTGAGTAGCTGGGACTACAGGTGCCCACCACCATGCCCAGCTAATCTTTGTATTTTTAGTAGGGGTTTAGATGGGGTTTCACCACGTTGGCCAGGCTGGTCTCAAACTCCTGATCTCAGGTAATCTGCCCACCTCAGCCTCCCAAAGTGCTGGGATTACAGGTGTGAGCCACTGTGCCTGGGTGACTTTACTTTTCTAAGCCTCAGTTTCCTTATTTGTAAGAAGAAGTTCCTAATACCTACTTCATAGGGTTGGTTGTTGCTGAAGACTAAGATAATACATATAAAATGCTTCCAAAAAGGTCGCCTAAGGCACTCCATAGCTGCTACTAACACACACACACACAGACACACACACACACACACAGATATATGTATATATAAAACATATATATATTTGGTATATATGCTGTATATATAACCCAAAACCCAAAATACATACAGGTTTGTTTGGACGATTAAAGATGTGAGCTGAGCAGTGTGAACATGTATGACACGCAGCAGGTGCTACTTAAGTCTTCTCTAGCTCCTTGTCTCCCTCCCCACTTTTTAATTACGAGTACCCCATATAAACAGAGAACACTGAGCCATATATGCGAACACCATACCATGGGACCTTTAATTAGAACAGAGACATGTTTCGTACAGGCTGAAAACCAGAAACCCCGGGAAGGTTATGCTTAGCTTTGGAGACCAGAAATCAAGCAAGCCATGGCTGCTGTGTCAATGGGCAGAGGACAGGGTCCCAGGATGCTGGAGGACACAGCAGCTTCTTTCCATCTGATGTGGATGCTCCAGGCAGAGGCTGTCTGGTCAGGCTGAGCTGGGCTCATGGTGGGTCCTTGGGTTGGGAATTTTCCAGAGGAGAGTCGCAGCCTCCAATGTAGAGAAATGGCCTTGGGGTGCACCACGTCCCCTTGGCCAATGTGGTGGATTATGCTAGGTCCTTGGCCAATCATTGCTTGAGGAAATAGCTAAGAATTGAGAGAAAAAAAATACAGTGCAGAGAGAAGTTCTTATAGCACAGGACCCCGGAGAAAAAGCTACCAAGGGAACGTTGGACATTGAGTCAAGCCAATCTGAGCTCAAGGGAGCTTGGGCATGTCAACTCCCCCCCCCGGGCCTCAGTTTTCTCCTCTGAAAAGTGGCAATATGACCTACGTCACTGGATTATTTGAATGATTGTACAAAAATATAGCCTGACAATGAACAGTGGTTAAATCCAGAGCAGGGCAAGGTAAGCCCATCTTGGTCTCTCCCGTGATGACTTTGGACCACGGGGCTTGGAGAGAAGTTCAAACTAAATACAGAGGGCTTTAACCCAGGAAACAAGAGTTATCAAGGTGACAGCAACTTGAGGTCTCCCATATATGACTGTGGGACTCAGCAACTGTGACCTCACTCTGCAAATGAAGTCCAGGCCCTACTTTTTTTGTTTCCTTCCTTGGTTGACACCCTTTAATCTACAGTCAGCAGAAGACACAAGGGACAATATATCCAACAGTATGGAGTCCATAGCATCAGAAATTGAGCCCCCATTTCCCACATCTTGCAGATAGTATATAGGACAAGCCCCATTTTATAGACGACAAGACTGAGGCTAGAGACCCATTCTATTTCATTCAGACTGATACACAGGCCAAAGAAACACATAGGAATATCATTGCAGTCTTTTTGGCTTGGCTCATTAGAAGATGAGGCATAGCTTTCCTTGGCCAGAAAAAAAAAAAGAGTTTACAATTTTTCTTTCTTTCTTTTTTTTTTTCAAGGAGTTGTGACTTTTTAATAGAAGTTGGTTCGTGCGTAGGCATTTTATTCTTCAATTAATTTCCATCTAAATGAGGTTTTCCCAGAGATAACTAGTGTTTTAGTTCCATTTGAGTCGAATTTGTATGACTGAAGCCTCCATTTCTGCCAATTTCAATTTGCTTGGTGATTCTAGCACTCATTACCTGGGCAGTAATGCCCCTGCTGCAGACAGCAGCACCCGGAGCTGGGAGATGGACCAATTCTCAACAGCAATTCAGGGAAAGAGGTGGTCCTTCTCTTTTCCCAATATTACTCAATAAATAGGAAATAAATTATTAAATAAGCCATGTTCTGATGGGGGTCCCCCATCATGGTATTTACAGTGCAAAACAACAGCCATCAAAGGAACTAAAAAAACACATACAAAAACTTTAACTCCAAAAACAACCACCACAGATAGAGGAGAGATGACATTTGTGTCAGTATCATTGGCTCATTGGTGCAGAAGTGAGAAGAACGAGAGTTCGATAAAGCATTGCTCAATAACATTGAATCTAGCATAAGTTTCTCAGCTGGACTCGGTTGGTCAGCGCGGGAGGAGGCATGTTTGGAGGACTCCTGTTTTTTGACTTTGTTTTACTATGAGACAAAATTTTCTGTTCAGCTAAAGGGGAAAGCGGGGCAAGACACATGCACATGAGACCATTTTGAACATTTGTGGAAAAAGAAGAGGGGAAAGAAAACAGCAGAAGAAAAGATGAAAGTCGGACTGGAGAAGGAAAACAATGTGCTTTCTTTGCCTTTGAGAGCACCCTGAATTTTGGCCTCTCCAAGCAAACCCTTTTGCAAAAGAGGATGGGTCTGAGCAAATGAAGTGATGGGGTTCTCTGAGACTGAGACCTTTGTTCTAACATCTTAATTTTATTCTGCTTCTGAAAGATCAGCTGTCTTTCAAAGAAGGGAAGGAATGCAGATAGGAATATGGTCAAACCTCAATGAACCAGAATGTTACTAATTGGGGGCTTTGAGTTACTTAGCCTTGCCTAATTAACTGAAGGGAGATCAAATCTTGCTTTTCGTTTTTACTTTCATGATGGAGAACCCCCTAAAAATGTTTGAGGCTCTTTTCCTTTTCCCTCTGAGTCTCAGTGAAGCTCCCTCTGTCTTTGGTGACACTCTCAGGCCTCAGGCCAACATTTTGAATTTTTATCTCACAGATCCCTCCACTTAACAGAGATGGGAACTTGGCCCTAGGGAAAGGGAGCAATGTATTCAGTTTCTGTCATCCGGTGCACTTCCATAGCGGGAAGGTCAAAGGCCTGGGATGCATGGTGCTTGACCTCAAGCCACATCCCCCTCCCATTTTGGATGTTGGTTTTTGAGATAAATCCTCATGATGAGCAGCATCCTGGTGATCTGTCATATTCCTTGGAAGCAGAAGGTAATGAGGGTGAAACGGGCGTAGGAACAGCAATACCAGGAATGGGAGGTTCTGGTTAATCAAGGTTACCAGTGCCTCAATAAGCACGTTGTTTTTGGATAGAAAAAAAGGAAATGTAAAAGAAAGAAAGTAGAGAAATACTCTGAGAGAGAGAGAGAGGCAGAGATTTCCCCGAAGCAGGCATTTAAGCAGCCTTCTTGTAAACTTCCTCCCTTGCTTTGGGTTAGGGCTGGATAGTCACATTGCCAGGGAAACAACCAGGGATGTTGCAAAAGTCTCACCAAACACAAAGCTGGACCAGACAAGCTGGCAATTGCAAGGCAGTGGACAGTGACTTTGGAAAGGGCAAGAGCTGTCTCCGGCCAGCAGCCAGAAGACACTGCCAGCTGGTCAGATAAGCAGGACTGATGACCTTTGGATCCTGGGCCCTTCCAGGATGGGTTTGGAAATGACCTTCTTGGCGGGGTCCCGTGGAACATCTGGCTGCTCCTTCCACCTTTTTTTTTTTCTTTTTTCCTAATTTCAGAAATAGCTTTGTGCTTTCCCCTGAAGGAACAGCAAGAGATCATAGATAAAAGCTTTTGCTTTTGGCTTGGTGGTTCTCAAGCAAGATGGCTGATGCCTCTTCCCAAGGTAGCCTTCAGATCTCAGGGGACAGATAGAAATTAGGTACTGTGGAGTGGAAGCATGTGTAACACACATGAAACCAACTAGGTGTGCTCAGAGAAGCTAGGGAGTGATCCTGCTATGTGCCTTGGAGTGAGGGTGAGATCAAGGTGCACCTTCCCTCAGTCAGCTCAATTCCTGCCTCCATTCTCACGGTGTGAGCATCTTGTCAACCCCAAGTGCAATTCCAGTACTAAACCAGACATCATTTTCATCCACCATGGCCCTCAAAATACAAGGCAACTACTTCAGTAAATACTCAACTGAAGCCTCATCACTCTGCTAGGAGATAGCACATCTGTCTCCAATCTCGTGCCTCCCTAAGGGACGTTCACAAGGGATTTCGACTTTGTGCAGCCTTGGCCCCATTTGCCAACTTTTGACTCCAACCCCCACCTAAGTTGCAACTCCACTGTGTCAATTCATCACCATAGCTCATAAGCCTCCAGGCTGTTTACATCTTTTTGATACCCCTGTGAGGTTCCTGGGGGACAGGAGGCTGGGGCACAGGCCTGACCCTCTTGGACACTGGGTTAAGTGATGAATTTTGGGACTGATGTGCCTCCTTCTGGGCCAACTCCCGGGTGTTCCAGGCTTAGAGCCTTCAGGGAGAAGGCCAATAGCCCACTCACCTTTGGCCTCTCAAATCCCATCCATTAAAACAGCAGAAAAAAAGAAGGAGATGCACAAAAATAATTTAGGAGATCCCCCCAACACACACACACACACACACACACGCACACACACACAAAAACCTCTGTATAAATAAATAATTCAATACTGCTAATGGTGAGAAAGAGAGACAGTCATCACATAAATAAATAAATAAACAGATAAATAAATAAAATAAATAAAATGGTTTGCTAGGAGCCCCAGGCAAAATGGTCCCCTAGAGTTATCTTGATGAAGGCAGTCCAAACATGAGGCTCTGATGCCTCTCACAGCTGTCTTGCTAAGGTTTTTGGTGGCTCTGGGAAGCCGTTGTCTCCATGGAGGGAGACTGAAGTCCAGTTTGGGTTCCTGGGCGGGGATTAGGGTTATTTACAGTGGCTGTACTTGCCCTCCCTGGGGCACCTGCCCCTGTCCCAGGCACCTGCCATTTGGCCTTCTGCAGTGACAGCACTGGCAGCCATTAGTCTTTGTGGACAGGGCTTAGGTCTGGGCCAGAGGCCCGGTATGGGGAGGCCGGGTCGTCCACTGCTGCCCGGGGCCCTCGCTCCTCTCTTCTGATGGAGGAAGGGCTGTCGTGGTGGTGGTTGCATGGCAGTCTCTAGCCCCATGGGCTGATAGGATGGGAAAGATTGGGTAGGGAGACGTCACTGCTTCCAAGAAAAAGGACTATTTTCCAAATGTTTTCCCTGGGGTGGGAGGGATAAAGAATGTTTGGCCCCAGCTTCCCCATAACCCAAAATATCCAAAAGCTGGGACGGGTCCTCTCTCCCTCGCTCTTTCCGTGCCCTGTCCTGCTGCTGTTGCCACCACAAACTTGAAACTCACCCACAGGCCTCCGGAAAGCCAGTCAGCTGGTGAGGGGGATGCCCAAGAGTTTATTTTGAGGATCTTATTCCTCACCTCCCTGTTCTTAGCGCCTTCTGTGGATGAAGCAGCTGGTGGTATTTGTGTATCGGAGATCAGCTTACCCTCTCTGCCCAGCCCCAGCCGGGGGGGGACTTGGGGTGAGGGCAAAAATAAAGGTGGGTCTTTCCCAAGCTGACAAGAAACTGCAGAAGCCAGCAGGAACCCAAGACATGGCACATCCAAGCCCCTCTCCCCTGCACTCTGGATTCGGGTCTTTTCCCCCAAACCTGAGCCGCTGTGCCCCATCCTGGCAAAATTCCTGAGAGGCAAGGGGAGTGGCTTAAGCTGAAGGGTGGATGGGTAGGTGCCAGGCTGCACTGGGTGGCATCCAGGGCGTGGCAGCCTGGGCAGAGGGGAGGGGGCTGGCAGGCGCCAACCAGAGGGTAAGGCCAGACTGGCTGGCGCTGGGGCCTGGCAACTGGCCATGGCACTGGGGAATGTTCAGCAGATGGTCCCGTGGAACTAATTTGGTGCCAGCTAGTGGGGCTGAGGCATATTTGGGAAGTGGGGCTGGAGACCAACCTGTCCTGACTCTTCCACTATCTCCTTTCTCGTGGCGTTGCAGGGCCCCTGTGAATGGCCAAGAGGTGTTTTGTGTCAGCCATGCAGTGGCCTCTCCACAGCTGGGATCTGCTGGGCTCTGTCCCCTTACCATGCTGAGATATTGGGAGCAGCAGCTGACCCCTTCCTTTTTCCTATCTATCATCTTAACCAACTCCTATCTCCTGACACCTCCCACCAAGTCAAATGTCCATGTCTGGTATTCAAGGATATCCCTTCTTCTAGGACCCAAGTGTTTTCCAGCCTTTGCTCTGGCCTGTTTGAGGAAGTTAAAGGCCTGACCCCCTTATCTTGAACCTGAACTGCCACTGGTCTCCTCTTTCACCTCTCTCCGACATGGGGGTCCATCCACGTGCAGCCATGAAGTTGGACTAGGGGAGCACCCAGGGAGGTGGGGAGAATTACCACGGGCCTCCTGCGAGCAGTGGAGGAGAAGAACTGTCTCTACATTTTCCTGGCCAGGGCTCAATTTTTGAGTCACAGACCCATTGCTTCTCACAAAACCTTGAGGTTTTCTTTTCTTTTTTCTTTTTTTGTGCCACAAGATGATGGTTCTTTCCATATGCCCAGGCCTGAGCTGGGCCCCAGGATGGTGCTGGTAGAGGCTCCTAGCAGGTTGATCTAGAGAGTGAAGCCCCCTTACCCTCTTCTCCTCTTCCCCTAGGGAAGCAGGAAGGACAAGGTATAGGAGCCCTCACTATCTGTCACCAAGGAGAAGGCGGGGAGGGCAGGTGGTTGGGGGAGGCTGGCAGCGCGAAGGGGCCCCCACGGGCAGCTGGCTCAGGGGCACTTAGCGCCTCGTGCTGGAGTAGCTGTCTGCTGAGCTGTAGCTCCGGCTCTGGCTCCGGCTCCGGCTCCGGCTCCTGCTCCGGCTCCGGCTCCGGCTGCGGGAGCCCAGGCTAGGGCTGCGGGAGCTACAGCTGCTGCTCGTGCGGGTCCGGCTGCGGCTCCGGCTCCGGCTCCGGCTCCGGCTCCGACTCCGGCTCCGGGAGTAGCTGCGGCTCGCCGAGCGGCTACTGCTGCTGCTGTACCAGGAGGAGGTGCTGCTGAGGCTGCCGGATGAGGAGGGGCTGGGCCGATAGTAGGGGATGGGGCGTTTCCGGGCACTGCAGAGATCAGAGAGAGGAGAGATGAGGGCCGGTCTCTCCGTGCCTCCCCGCAGCGAGCCCCAGTCTTGTCCCAAGGGAAACCAATATCCTCCCTTTTCCCAGTCCCTTAGGAAAAAATACTCCCTTTCCACTTCTCTTGCAGTCTTGAGAGCACATCAAAGTAAAAGTCTCAGCTTAGTGCTAATATATCTTGAAAAATGATTATCTCACTTTTTTCTTCCCCTCATGAAGCAAGCCTGGAGCTCAGAGCCTCCAGCTTGCAACAGAATCTACATCTAAACTTTAATCATAGTTTTGTTTTTCTGTTTTTACTTTTACTAGAACCATCTATTTATGGCAAAAGAGGCTA
This sequence comes from Nomascus leucogenys, assembly GCF_006542625.1. Lineage (NCBI taxonomy): Eukaryota > Metazoa > Chordata > Mammalia > Primates > Hylobatidae > Nomascus > Nomascus leucogenys. The sequence continues at coordinate 86,333,717 of NC_044390.1, read as the reverse complement.
ATTTTCCATTTACTGTACTCTATCAAGTTTCCTTTAGAAATAAATGTATGAACCTTTGAAAAGGGTCATGTCTATTTAAAGAAAATTAAGAATAGTACAGTTGATAAACAGACAAGGCATATGTGGTCAAGATACTGGTGAATGACTAAAGATTGGGAAACACTGAATGGGTTAATCAAGATGAATTATTTGAGATTGACTAAAGAAACTAGACAGCCATTTGGAAATGCCACTCTCTATCTTAGCTTTCCTCTAAGTTGACCCCAAAGATAATAATAATACCAACAACTTCTATTTTGTGCTTATTATCCTGGCCACTTAATAGCTATGTGATGTTGGATCAAGGGAGTGGGTTTAGAAATTATGCTAGGAATTACATTGTATTATATTATATTAATTACATTTTTTCAGACAGGGTCTCGCTCTGTCACCCAGGTTGGAGTGCAGTGGTGTGATCTCAGCTCACTGCAACCTCCACCCCGCTCAAATGATTCTCCCACCTCAGCCTCCTGAGTAGATGGGACCACAGGTGCACACCACCATGCCTGGCCAGTGTTTTGTATTTTTGGTAGAGACAGGGTCTTGCCATATTGCCTAGGCGGGTCTCAAACTCCTGAGATCCAGCAATCCGCCCGCTTTGGCCTCCCGAGGGTTTAGGAAATCTTTACAAGCTGAGGCAGGGTGCCTTGTGGGATATTTGAGAAGGGGACTCCATCACCCCAGTCTTGCTATCTGGGACACACATTCTTTTTCCTCCTCCAGGTCATCTCCAGGGAGAATCCCTGATTCCTCAGTCCAGTGTCTGGACTGAGTGGCAGATGCCTGGAAGGCCAGCAGGAAGAGCCCAAGTCAATCTTAGGGCAGCATTCAGTCATTCTCCCAGCTTTCAAGGCCTGAGAAATTTGCTTGCACTCAGACCTCTCTGCTAGAGCTTTTCTCTTCTGAGGACTTACCTGTTCCAGGAAAGGTATCCACCTATTCTGACCATTCAATCAACAATGGCACATTGTGTGGTCTGCATTTAAGTTTACAAAGCACGTTCACATCTTTTTGCCCCTTTTCATTTCATCCTCTACTTCTGGGAGTTATTTCTTCCAACATCTCATGAGTGAGAAAACTGAGGCTCAGGAAGGTAAGAGCCTTTCCTAGGTCACCTGCAAAGTGGCACATCCAGGATTCCAATCCACATCCAGTGCTCTCCGGCTTATCCACCGTGGCTCTCTCTAGGTCCCTTTGGGAACTAACAATCCTGTTTGTCCTCTCCACACGTGGTTCAAGGTATAATTACATATAGGTTTGAGTGTACAGGTCTGAGGGTAGAGGTCTGTCTCCACTGCTCGGGATCCGCCACCAGGCCAAGGTCCTGCCCCATTGCTTTGGCCTCCGTTCCCTGGCCTGACGCCACTCTCTCCCCCAGCTCCGCCTCCCCGGCCCCAGCTCCACCTCCCCGGCCCCAGCTCCACCCTCACGCTTTGGCCACACCCCCAGGCCACACCCGATTCTTCAGGCTGGCCCCGCCCCGTTCTTGCAGGCCCTGCTGGTTGAGCTGGGAGACTCAGTCCCAAGGCTTTGAACAGACACGTAATTTCAATGATGTTGGGGTTGGGGGGACCATAAGCTCGCACAATCCTGAATCCCAGCCCCAAGGAGGCCTAGGGAGAGCCCGAGGCTCGAATGAGTAAGAATGGGAGTGGGAACGAGGGTGAAGGTGGGTCCCCCTTTCCCCCTGGCCTCACCTGGTTATCCTCCGGGCCTCCAGGTGGCTCGGGGAGTCTCTCCGGCGCTTTCTCATGGGCGAGTAGGACCGACGTCTCCGACGCGCTCGCTCGCGCTCCCGCTGCTGCGAGTCCTTCTCACTGTATTTGGGATCCCGCTCCCTGAAGGGGCGCGGGGGGTTACTGCGGAGCTGGGGCTGGGCTGGATTTTCTGCGTGAGCGCGTGGGAGAGGGACACTCCCTTTCTTTCCCACCCCACTGGCAGGGGATGGGGTCTGCACGTTGCCGCAAAGGAGACCGGAGGGAGGATGACGGGGCTGCGGGAAGAGTCTGCGAGGGTTGTTAGTGGCGTAGGGGTGGGGGCTGGGCTTGTGCAGGGGTGTAGCATTTGCAGGTGGGCATCACAGCACGGCAGGTGCTGCAGGGGTGAGGACGTGAATGTTACGCAGGCCCTGGTGCGTGGGTAAGAACTGGGGGCTCTGAATATAGGGATGGTCGGTAGAGGCTGAGGGCTGGGGATGTGAATTCTGGGGTATGTCTGTGGGAGTGTTTGGGCTGGAGACATTAGGAAACAAGGGTATATTTGGTGCCTTGCTGCCACTCCTGATTGGACAAAGGGAACTGTAAGAATGCTGAGTCATGGTCAGACCTAACAGGAAGAAGGCCCGAGAACGGGGAGGCGGGGCCAGAGAGGAGGATCAGAGCAAAGGGGTGGGGCCTAGGACGGGCGTAGTTTGAGGGGCGGGGCCGGAGCCTCCGGGCGGGGCCGGTACCTGCTGGGGCTGTAGCGGGAGTAGCTAGGGCTGCGGCGGGACCGAGAGCTTCTGCTGGGCGGGCTCCTCTTGCCAGACTTGGAGGAATAGCTGGGAGAGCGAGAGTAGGACCTGGGGGAAAGGTAACAGCCTCTGAGGAGCCTGCTGAGTGTCCGCCTGGGTTATCCAAGACGGCTTGCGCTTTATTCAGCGGGTCCCTGGGCAGTGACCTTTTTCTTTCTGGAAGCCAGGCAGAGGAACTGGGCCCCAATCAAAGAGTGAAAGCCCCTCCCCACCCGGTGGTTAATAATGATACCAACAACTTCTATTTTGTGCCTACTATCCTGGCCACTTACTAGCTGTGTGACCTTGGCAGATGATTTCGTTTCTCTGGGCCGTTTTCTTGTCTATAAAATGCAGGTAATAATAGTCCTTACCCTAGACAATTGTAATTGAATGAGTGAATTCGGGTAAATCACATAGCATATTGGCACCTATGCTAAGTACCAATTAGACAGGACATAGGAAATGTTAGCTATGACTATGACATATTTTATTATGTGCCAGACATTGAACCAGTGCTTTGTGTGTATTAGTTAATCCTCAACACATCTTAGGGTTAGGTACTATTATCAATTTCATTTTATAGATGGGGAAACAGAGGCACAGAGGATGATGCACTTTGCTAAACACAGCTAGTAAGAGATGTGAACCCAGGTCTGTTTGCCTCTAAGCCAAATTTAATTCACGTCTGTTTGGTTTCAAAGTGCTCTTGATTTTTGTAGACTATATTGTTGTGCATCTAAATGGCTAATCCTTATGCTCCTCCCAGTCTTCTTTGCTTTCTGTTAATGCCTCCCACTTTTAGAGAAGAGGGGCAGGAATAGCTGTTCCATTCTCAGTGGCCTCGGCAGTGTCCAGCTATGGTCCCTGGAAAAATGTGCTTTTGTCAACTTGTGCTTTGGCTATGCATTGAGAGATACAAGAAAGAGTCAAGATGAAACCTGTTTTTGGACACTTTGAAAGGATATTATCAGAATTTCCATTCACTGCACCATATAGAGTCCCTTTTCTGTGGAGCCATCTGAGTCATTTTTCATAGAATTAAAAACCTGAAATAGCTGCTCTTCTGAGCAACTGGTTCAATTCTTATCCATTTTTTTGTTAATAATATAGTAAATGATGGAGTAATTTTCCTCTTTGCTTTGTCTGCCAGGGAGCTCAGACGTCATATTTGCAGCTTACCTCCATAGCAACTGTACAGAGTGGTAGGACGTGCTTTTGGGACTGTCTCCTGACTTAATTTTATATTTCTTTCCTTAATTTTTCTTTTAGCCTGATTTGCTCTTCTATTTATGTCACTCTATCATGTTGAATATTTTTGTCAGTTGCCTTGTCTCATTTTTTGGAATGGACCAGTCTTGAGATGACCAGCTAAATAAGCAACTGTTTTTTGATTGTATAGTTGCAAAAGAGGAACAGTCAGGCTCCTATTGGGAATTTCTTTTTGCAGAGGAAAGCTGGACTCCCTGAATTTATGGGTTGATTCGTTTGGATAGAATCTTCCAATTTCTGAGATTTCATGTCTCATTCTGCTACACTATTATTCTACATGAGGCAATCAAGCAATTACCAACAGCTATTGAAACTGGGTAGCAGAATGCAAAAATGGCCATAATTTTTCTTCTCCCAGTGTCCACATCCCCTGCAATGTGACTTTGCAGCTCCTTTCACTGGGAGGAATACCCTTGAATCTGTACTAGTCTGGTGACTTGCTATGGCTAATAGAATAGCAGAAGGGATGCTAATCACTTCCAAGCATAGAAGCCTTGCGGAATGCTGTGCTCTCTCTTGGAATTCTGCCATCACCATGTGAACAAACCAAGACAGGCCTGCTGGAGGAGGAAAGACCTCATGGAGTAGAGATGAGTCAGCTGGGGTCTTTCAAACTCTCCAGCCCCCAGCCAACCCACCAGTCAATCAAAGGCATATGAGTGAGCCCAGTAAGATCGGAAGAACCACCCAGCTGAACCCAGCCCAATTGCTGATCCACAGGATCAGGAACTAAGTCGCACTTGTTTTAAAGATGCTAAGTTTGGGGATAATTTTCTATGCAGAAGTTAATTGATACACATTAGCTCATTCTCATGCCAATAGCAGCAATATTGATATTCATTATGATATTCATATAATATCATATAATAATAATATAATATGATATTCATATAATATCATATAACTGATATTCATTATGTTCTGTGTACTGTTCTAAGTGCCTTATAGTCCTCAGAACAATCCTTTCTGGTAAGAATTGCTGTTTTTTCATATTGCAGATGGGAAAACTGAGGTTCAGAGAAATTAACTGACTTTCCCAAGGCCACCAGCTAGAAATGGGCAAAACGAGTATTCAAACCTAAGTCCGTCTGACTTCTTTCCCCCATGGGTCAAAGGACATCTGCAAGTAACTAATTTCCTAAGGAGAAAGGTGCTGCAAAGCAAAGGTCAAAACCACACTCACCTTTTTTCAGAAGAGGTGGATCGGCTTTGGGTGTACCTGGGGGAAGCCCTGGGATTTGGGGATCGGGATGAGTGACTGGAGGATCGGGTGCTGGCATAGGAGGAGCTGCGGGAGCACCCTTTCATGGGTGAGCTCCGGGCTGTGGATGGGACCAAACTGGACTTCTTCACTTCGGCACATTCCAGACACGGTGACTGAAATCCCCTGTAGGTGGGAAAACGTCCATGAGCACCGACTGCCCACTACTCTGGGAGCATCTTGCGTGAATACCTCCCCACATTGGCCTAGGCTGTGGTGCTCTCATGGAGCCCTCTTTGCCCCTTTTCCCATCCTATTCTCTCTGGAAAGACTTCCCAGGCCACATATGTTAGAGGAGTAGAGACAGAAGATACCTTAAAAGTAGACAATTCAGGTTAGCATTTCCTCAAGTGTGAAACACATACTGCTGGGGCCACAGTGGAGTATTTTAGGATATCATCAGGCATGGGCATGATGGTAAGTAATATCAAATTACATGGTGAGAAATTTATTCCCTGTCTAGTCTTTTTCTGTCCTTCTGATTACATTAATGAGAAAGCCCCCACTGGGTGCTAGCTGGTTTGTAACATCAAGTGTTAGCACTTTGTAATCTCTCTAAAGAGAGAAGCACACCTCAGACTCAGCCTTGGGTAGGCAACTGCAGCTAGTAGGATTAAATCCATTGTTTTAATCATATGTATTTTTATAGGTACCTTTTATTTAGGACATGTGATTCTTTTTTTGAGACAGAGTCTCACTCTGTCACCCAGGCTGTAGTGCAGTGGCGTGATCTCGGCTGACTGCAACCTCCGCCTTCTGGGGTCAAGCAATTCTCCTGCCTCAGCCTCCCGAGTAGCTGAGATTACAGGTGCGTGCTGCCACACCTAGCCAATTTTTGTATTTTTAGTAGAGATGGGGTTTCACCATGTTGGCCAGACTGGTCTCAAACTCCTGACCTCAAATGATCCACCCCTCTTGGCCTCCCAAAGTGCTGGGATTATAGACGTGAGCCCCTGTGCCCGGCCAAGGACATTTGATTCTAATTTTCTATTTCAGATAGTACTGTAATTTTCCTTTTACTTATATTTTAAAAAATGAGTTTATTAAAGTAAACAGGAATATCAGTAGTACATGGATATGGTAAAAATCAAGATGACCTGTTGTTGGCTTAGGTTTGGGAAATTTTGATGTAACCCATTTTGCAGACGGAGGAATTGAGACCTCCCAAAAGACAGAGGCTTCAGGATTATCAGAAGGCTAGGGTGCTGTCTTCTGTACTCCCACCCTGCCTAGGGCCAGGCTGAGCTCCGTTAGGTGCTCAGTGAAGGCATATTTATTTGGATTGGGCCAAGAATCAAGTTCAAATCATATTAATATGGTTTTCAAGGCTCACGATGGCCTGGCCCCTGCTCACCCCTCCGATCTCAGGTCTTGACTCTTTCCTCTTCTGACTGCAGCTATCATAGACTACTTATTCCTCCTGAAATATCCCTATTCTCTTCCTTATCTCCAGGCCTCAGAACATTCTGGCTATCTGCAAACCCTCTCCATTCCCTCTTCATCTGGCAACTCCTACTTATGATTCTGGCTTTAGCTTGACCTCACCCTTTCTGGAAAACCTTCCCTGACACCGTGTGTCCCCTGTCTGGGTTGGGTGACCTCCATTGTGTTACCACAGACCTTAGTTCCTATGTTTTGCCTATCCCCATACGGCTTACTTAGTCTTATACTTGTATAAGACTGTCTCTTCTTATAGGCTGTCTCTTCTGTCCCAGATATTGAGCTCCCTGGAGACAGCTCCCTGGGGACCTTTTCAATATTCTGAGAATTTCACAATCATTTCATTCCCAACAACCTTCTGAAGCTGACATCATTATTTATTTATTTTTTGAGACAGTCTCACTCCATTGCCAGGCTGGAGTGCAGTGATGTGATCTTGGCTGACTGCAACTTCCACCTCCCAGGTTCAAGCGATTCTCCTTCCTCAGCCTCCTGAGTGGCTGGGACTGCAGGTGCACAGCACCACACTCAGCTAGGTTTTGTATTTTTAGTAGAAATGGGGTTTCACCATGTTGGCCAGGATGGCTTTGATCTCTTGACCTCATGACCCGCCCGCCTCGGCCTCCCAAAGTGCTGGGATTGCAGGCGTGAGCCACTGCGCCCAGCCGCCAATGCTGTTATTACCGCCAAATTTACAGAGAAGTCTCAGAAGGGTTTGTTATTTGCTCAAAACCGCCCAGAGCCCCAGACCCTGATCTGTGCAGCTCCAGAGCCCCCACCCCTCCCACCTCACCAGCTCCCTACCTTCAGTGTCTGTGGTTCCTTTGATTTAGAGCTGATGTCTCTTCCACTCAGCCCATATTTACTGAGCCCTCTCTGCTCATAAGTGGCATGACATAAATAGCCATGGGCTCAACCATCATTTATATTTCAAAGTGAAAGGCTGGGTCTAAATTACTTAATTTGGCTGTCCATGGAGATCAAGTTAAACAAGTAACTGCTAGATGTCTCTCAGGCTTTAGTTCCTGTTTGGGGAACATATTTGTATTTGAATTCTGGTGCTGCCACTTATTAACTGAGTTTCTCAACCACTCTGAGCCACAGTTTCCCCATCAGGTAAAAAAGGGTTACAAATAGTACTATCCTATAAAGGTTTTGAGGAGCCCCAGGAAGATTATTTCTGGAAAGCATTTGGCAGCGTACCTAGCATGTGATTTGGGCTCAAAGAATATGAACTGCCGTTATTATTGTTGTTACTGCTATTTCAATTTTTCCTGCATAATAGCACTACAGTATATCAGTAAACATGTGTCCTCCTCCTCCCTTCTGGGAACTTCACTGCCTGTTCTCGGAGACACTGACATTCGCTCTGGCCCAGCTCAGGTTCTCAGCCAAGCTTGGGTGTGAGCTGAGGCCAGGGATAACCTGGGGCAGGCAAACAGGAAGGCAGTTCTGCATGTGGATGTCAAGCTGTTTTTCCAGGACTGAAGTGGGGTATGTGTTAGGGACAAAGAGTGCTCTGTCTTTGAAGAAGCTGTTAGCTGCTTCAGTGCTAAGGCATTAGTCATCTTTTGAAAATTTTGGCTACATGGAACAAAGGCAAACTCCCACCCTCAGAAGTAGAAAAACCTCACTGTTAGCATGACAGAGGGCACCAGCAAAGCTTTTCCACCCATCCTGCACCTGTGCATCTGCCTCATTAATTATAAGCTCGTGAGAAAAAGGACCGTTCCATTTTTAAATCCCCAGCACCAGGCTGAGTGTCTGGCAGAGAGGACTTGCCTGTTAAACAAGTTGAGGAATAAACAACAGAATGAATGGTACAGACTCAGTGATCAGTAAATTTTGGTAGCTATTATGATGACAGTACCCTCAGTGATTAGCATTTTGTTGTGATTTCTTGAGTGAGAGAGTAAGCGGATGACGAAGTAGAATTACAACTGGCTCATATGCAACTGTATGGAAGAGTTTTCTGCAGGAAAACTGCATCTAGTGAGTGTGTGAAGATGGGTAAAAAAATGGAGAAGTCTCAATGTTCTCTGATACGTTGATAAATTATACTATGGTATATCTGTATCTATAATTAATAAACTGTATTTTTTAGAGCAGTTTTAGTTTCATAGCACAATTGAATGGAAAGCGCAGGGAGCTCCCACATACTTCTTCCTGCTACACAGGCACAGCCTTATTCCCCACTATCAGCATCCTCCACCAGCGTGGTCCATTTGCTACAATCGATGAACCTCCGTTGACATATCATTATCACCCAGAGTCTATAGTTTACATCAGAGTACCCTCTTGGTGTTATACATTCTATGGATTTGGACAAATGTATAATGACAGTCATCCACCATTGTAGTATCACACAGAGTAGTTCCATTGCCCTAAAAATCCTCTGTGCTCTGCCTATTCATCCCTCTGTCCCCTCACCCTCTGGCAACCACTTATCTTTTTACTGTCTCCATAGTTTTGCCTTTTGCAGAATGTCATACAGTTGGAGCCATGCAGTGTGTGACCTTTTCACATTGGATTCTTTCACTTAGTAATATGCATGTACGTTTCCTCCATGTCTTTTCATAGCGTGGTACCTCATATCTTCCGAGCACGGAATAGCATTCCATTGTCTGGACGTATCACAATTTATGTATTCACTCACCTACTGAAGGATATTCTGGTTGCTTCCAAGTTTTAGCAATTACAAATAAAGCTGTTGTAACATCCAAGTGCAGGTTTTTATGTAGAGATAAGTTTTCAATTCATTTGGGTAAATACTGTGATATGTTCTTAAATGACAGTGACTTACAATGAATTTAATGTTAGACTTTCTTTCATTTTTTTTTGTTCTTTTGAGATGGAGTTTCACTCTTGTTGCCCAGGCTGGAGTGCAATGGTACAATCTCAGCTCACTGCCACCTCTGCCTCGAGGGTTCAAGCAATTCTCCTGCCTCAGCCTCCTGAGTAGCTGGGATTACAGGCATGTGCCAACACACCCGGCTAATTCTGTATTTTTAGTAGAGACAGGATTTCTCCATGTTGGTCATGCTGGTCTCGAACTCCCGACCTCAGGTGATCCGCCTGCCTCACCCTTCCAAAGTGCTGGGATTACAGGTGTGAGCCACCACGCCTAGCCAATGTTAGACTTCCTTCTAAGATTATTGGTAAAATTGTCATCTGTTTTTTTGCCTGCCTAGCCTCCATCTCTCCTGATACCAATAACCTGGCTTTTCCTGCAGAGGAATGTGGGAAGGTTCAACTCATTAGCCCTAGCGATGGCATGTGACACATTCTGGCCAAGAGCATAGCATCCCCTGGGACAGTGATGGGCAGATGACCTAAGCTGGGCCAAACAGAACCAATGAGCACCTGCCTTGGTGTTTCGTTGAAATCTTTGAGAAAGAAGCATTGTTCTCCTGTTGGCTGGCTAAACCAATAGAATGTTAGCTGCTTGGCATATTTGACAATGCTTTGGGAGGCTCTGCTTGAGAATAAGGCCAGTAGAACGAGGAAGCAGAATAAGAGATGTAATCAGAAAGACAGATTTCCAGCAACATATTTTTGAACCCCTGAATCCAGCTGTACCTGAAGCTAGTGCCACTAGTGTTTTTGAACAATTAAGCCAGTCTGAGTTGAGTTTTATCTCTCTTACAAATAAAATAATCTTGGGGGTGGAGTAGGGGAGGCTGGGATGAGAGCATGAGAAGGTGGAGCCAAGGTGGGAGACCCTCTACCCCCGACCCCGTGCGGTGCACTGACCTTGACTCTCTACCCCTGCTGGTGGGGGAGAGATTCTCCAACATGGCTCCCTTGTTCTGGGGTGAGGAGGTGGTGAAGGAGTTCCCTGAATCAGAGGTGTTGCCACTGTTGAGCTCCCGGCTCTTGCTCAAGCCCCCGCTGGGGCTCCCCTTCTCCTGGCCCCGAGACCTGGCTGAGCTGGTTTGCGTGGAGGGTGGCGAGGACGTGTCATTTCCTGAGTCGTACTCCTGGGAACGTCCTCGCGAGGTGGTGAGCGGGCTGGCTGTTTTGGTAAAGAGGTCAGCAGCAGACCCCGACCCAGTGATCTGAAAGCAAAAAGACCCGTTGGACACTGCTGAGCGCTGGGCCCATGGGCTGTTTCTAAATAACCAAGAAATGTTTACCGTCATGATGCACTGTAACGAAAGGAAAGAGAGAGAGAGGAGAAGAAAGAAGAGACGCCAAAAAACAAAAGCACAAATTCCTGAAGGAATACCACAGAAAGGAGATTTTTTTTTACCCCCTGCTAGGATAACTGGAAAATTTAGGTATCATGCAGAGAAAAAGCATGCGATTCAGATTAAACAAAAGAAAAAGGAAATTATACAAAATTTAATTTCTAATGAATTAAACAGAAGAGTCAACTCAATAGAAAGGGGGTGTAAACACCCTTAACTCAACCTAAAACAATAATAAAAAATAAAGGAAGGGAAAGGGGAAAAAGAAATGGAACTATGGGCCTGAAAAAATATATCTTGGAAATTAAAAACAAAAGCAGATAAAGCCAAAATTTTAAACTTCAACCAAATCCTCAATTAATTTAACAATTTTTTTTTTGAAAAGAAAAAGTTGCCTGAATAGAACCCTAAACAAATATCACATGGGGAAAAGAAATGAAATAAAGATGAGAGTTTGTTTTTGTTTTTTTAAATATAAAGTCAAGGTCGCAAACTGACATTTTAGCAGTTTTCAACTAAAGGGGAAAAGAAAGGAGGGGACAAAAAAAATGGAAGTTAAATAGTCTGACCAAAAATAAACGAAAAAAAGGGTCTCTATAGATATTTGTGTGTGTCCTTTTCCCCTTGTAGAAGGTAGCTAAGGCTCTTGAGTGGCTTCTAATAAATTCTCTCATGTCTTTGCGGATTATATCCACTTACCAAGCAAGAACTCCTCCTTTAGTAGGTAGGTAAGGTGTAAGAGAAAGGGAAGAGCGGGCAACGTGAGTCCATCATTAGAGTCGCAATTGACAAGAAAAAACACACACCTTTCTGCACATCCTCAAACTTGGCCCTGAACTTTGAGTTTTGGTTTTTTAAGTGCCCTTGACAGGTGGGGGCATCAATTCTGTTTTGGTTTTGTCATAAAGGGGACCTAACCTAGCCAACCTAATCAATCCCTTAGGGCCCAAGTTGGAGCAGGAAACCCTTGTGGAATATGCCAGTGGCAGCTAGAGTATTGCATCTACTACCTAGGTGTGAATATCGAGGGGGCACGAGGGAGGGAGGATGCGCTAGCAGCAGAGGGCTTTGGAAGGGGCTTGGAGATTGGGCTTTGGGGTGACTGGGAATAAAGAGGGGCCCCCAGAACCCTGTCTAGGGCTGATCTAGGACCAATGAAGGAGTAAAGGAGGCGATGGAAAGCCAGCACTTGGAAAGGCGGGCACGCGTTTAGAAGCAGGATGGCGGGGGGTTTCTTTAAATATTCAGACCTGTTGTGGCTGGGATGACACAGTAAGTTTGATGCTGGCCTCTGCCAGCAGTACCATGCTTTGCTGCGGATGGGAGGGACTCCTGCCCTGGGCCTTCTCCAGAGATAACCATCCCTATGGGATGAGAAATCTGGGGGACCAAGAAGGCACCCCCTTAAGACTACTGCCTGCCTCAACCACTCTCTGGGTACCTGAGATCCCAGAATTCTCTGTTTAAATGACTCCTATGCCCCTTTCCAGGTGTCTGTAGACCTCATCCATGGATCCATTCTCCCGCAGGTAGACCATGCTTCAAGTGTCCACACTCCTAGGTCCAAGGGTAGCAATTTGGACAGAACTTGGATGTTCAGGCTGAGGGGTCTATATGCATGTGTGTAAGCCCCATCATGGTGTTGGATGTGCCAGATGCAGGGAGAGAAAGGGATGGTTCCAGGGCCAGATTCTCCCCCCACTGCCATGTCATATCCTGGCACTCTGAAATGGTCCAAGATTCTAAATTCATAACTAGCTTTCAGATCATTTTGAAGGTATGTTGACCAAGATAAGAGAACATATTAAGTTTGGTGACTTATTTATAAACATTTGGACATCTAATTTATGGGTCTTCTTCTATACCTTTGCTCTGACCCCACAAATGTTAGGGCAGCTTTCACCATAAAGAGCCTACTCTTTCCCCCAACTTTATCCTGTGCATCTTGGCCCTAAAGGAGGGGGGACTTCTACTTCTGGAATTTCTTAAGAACCATTTCTGCCTTCTCAGCAATTGGTCATGAGGGTGAAACACAGACACATTGGAACTGTGAGAATAGCATAACTCCAGCGCTCAGGATGTCAGCTCCTGGGGCCGGGGAGGCAGGAATTCCTTTGTAGATTCCCCCAGGAGGCTTTGCACACAGGCAAGGTGATAGTCTAGCTTTAGCAAGTTCTGTCCAGCACAGCTGCCACTTTACCTGCATGGCACCCTGGATAGCTTTGCTTTGGGGGAAGGGACCTCAAAATAAGGTTGCTGTGGTGGAGTTTTCTAGAGTGAGACTTTTAAAACAATAATGTAGAGGCCCTGTTCCCATTCAGTCCTCCTATTTATTTGTCTTCTTGTTTTGCATTTTAGATGCCACATCTTTCTCAACTCTGGAGTTCAATGGTAACACGTGTATCTCCACCACCTCTGTCAGGAAGGTATCATGCCAGGCAACTAGACCCTGAGATCTGCGATCTCTGCCTTAGGCTTGGTACAAGGTTGGGATTATGGAAACTTTGCCCCAGAGATGGTGAATGGTTGGTAGCCAGTGTATTACAAGTGAATCCAGCAAGCCCGTCTTGGAGGGAGCTAGGCTGGAAGAACTCAAGGACAGGGGCCTGTGAGTACAATAATTTTCATTATCTTGTGGTTTGCTACCTGGAGGCTGCCAGGCTGGGCCTTTCTCTCCCAAGTACTTGTTCCTAGTCTTGACTACGAATTTCATTTTTCCTGGTGCACCATGGATCCCCGTAGGCAAGGATTTCTTGAATGTGAGGCCCCTCTGGGCTAGTGGATATAGAAGGGGATCTGGCCTTGTTCATCTTCTCAACCCAACACTCTGAGCTCACAGGGATACTTTCAGAGTATCACCACCTGGCTGTGACTTATCCACATGTAACTTGTGTGGTCAGAACTGAGAAATCTACAAGGCATTATGCTTTTCCATCATCACCAGAAAACAGGGATAAAGGCACTAGTGAAATGTTCTCATTGGGTTAAATTTGGTGCCTGAAAATACCAACCTCTCCCGCATGTTTAAAAGTCCCATTTCTTTGAATGGATCTAAACTCTTTGACATGGATGACTGTTTTTTACACCCCAGTCCTGCCTACTTCACAAATAGCATCTCTTCCACACCATCCCACCCCGGCCCCTATAACCTAAGCTGACTGATTCAGATTCGAGTTTTCTTGGTTCTGCCATCCCATCTTGTTCTAACCCCAGGCCATTTGCACATGCCATTTCCTCTGCCTAGAATACTCCTCTCTTCCCCACTTCACATGGCTAAATTTATTCATCCTCCAGGTGTCCTATCACCTCTTCTAGAAAGCCTTCTCATCCTCCAGACCAGGATAGCACAATACAATGATAGTACTTCATTCATTCACTGAATCTTGAATTCACTCACTCATTCAAAAATGAGTGTCATTTGTTTGCCACAGCCCTGTTCCTCAGTAGAGTAGTTGCTTATCTTATTGGCCGTCTCTCTGACTGGGTTTGGAGTTTGCTGAGGGCAGGGCCATGACAGGTTCAATGTTGCACCCCAGCATGCACCAATGCCTGGCACAGAGGAGGCACTCAGTAAATTTTGCCTAATGAACAAGTTTGCTCTCTGGTCCTTTGGAAGCCTCTGTGAGCCTGCCTGACTTAATTTATTGTAGATACAACTGGGTGATCAGGCCCAGATGGGATCCAGCTGGGTGTCTGCCAGCTTTGGGAATTTGAGAAGAAACCAGCCTCCATCACACTGAGAATCGTTCTAGGAAACTTGGGGACTCCTGGCTGAAGCTTGGGGTCTCAAGACCAGCTCGGCTAGGTGTGTGAGCTCGAGAGAACCTCTAGAATCAAATATTTATTTTTATTGATATATAATAGCTGTACATATTTTTGGAATATATGTGATATTTGGATACATTCACATAATGTGTAATGATCAGATCAGGGTAATAGAGATAGATATCCATCACTTTAAACATTTATCTTTTCTTTATGCTGGGAGCATTCAAATTATTCTCTTCTAAGACCGAGCATGGTGGCTTACGCCTGTAATTCCAACACTCTAGGAGGCCCAAGTGGGTGGATTACTTGAGATCAGGAGTTCGAGACCAGGCTGGCCAACATGGCGAAACCCTGTCTCTACCAAAAACTACAAAAATTAGCCGGGTGTGGTGGCATGTGCCTGTAGTCCTAGCTACTTGGGAGGCTGAGGTGGGAGAGTTGCTTGAACCTGGGAGGTGGAGGCTACAGTGAACCAGGATCACAGCACTGCACTCCAGCCTAGCCAAAAAAAAATTATTCTCTTCTAGTTACTTCGAAATATACAATAGATTATTGTTTACTAGAGCCACTCTACTGTGCTGTTGAACAGAAGGTCTTAGAAGAAAGTTTGAGGTCCAGACCCCTGGCAAAGAGAAAGAAATCCCTCTGTTCTTTGTCTCATTCCCCCTGATACCCCTCAGACCCAGGACCCTGGGAGAAAGCACGCAGAAGCTCTGTACAGATTCTCAACAGCATAAGCTCCAGGCTTCAGGTGAGAAATTTCAGACCTGCAAAACCTTTCAGATGAAACAAGCTGTGCTGGGTCTTCTTACTTCTTATTCCACTCTCTGCTACTATGGGAGCTCAAGTTCAAAGACGGACTGAGTCTGGTCATTTGCACGCAGCAAGGCTGCCGGGCTGCATAGTGACTTTGTTCCTATTAGGAAAAGGTACTCCTATAGAGAATGGTATGATGGTTACTAGAGACTGGGAAGGGTAGTGGGAAGTGGAGTATAAAGTAGGCATGGTTACTGGTTACAAAAATGCAATTAGAGAGAATAAATGAGATCTAGTATTTGGTAGCACATCAGGACGACTGTAGTTAACAATAATATTTTTTTTTTTTTTTTTTAGACAGAGTCTTGCTCTGTCACCCAGGCTGGAGTGCAATGGCGTGATCTGGGCTCACTGCAGCCTTCACCTCCTGGGTTCAAGCGATTCTCCTGCTTCAGCCTCCCAGGTAGCTGGGATTATAGGTGCCTGCCACCACACCCAGGTAATTTTTTTTGTATTTTTAGTAGAGACGGGGTTTTGCCATGTTGGCCAGGCTGGTCTCAAACTCCTGACCTCAGGTGATCTGTTCCGCCTCAGCCTCCCAAAGTGCTGGGATTACAGGTGTGAGCCACCACACCTGGCAGAATTAGCAATAATTTATCTTATATTTTAAGATAACTAAAAGAGTGTAATTGGAATGTTTCTAACACAAAGAAATGATACATGCTTGAGTTGATGGATGCGCAATTACCCTGATTTGATCCTTACACAGTGTATGCCTGTATCGAAACATCACATATACCCGGTAAATATATACAACCATTATGTAGCCATAATAATTAAATTTTTTAAAGGAAAAAAAAAGGTGCTCCTTATAGGTCAAGAATTAGAAAAAGGTGCCCTTTCTGGCCAGATAGGTTAGAAAAGAGATAGTACACCTTTTTCTGGGCTGAAGCAGTCCTGCATCCATATTCAGAGCTTAGTAAATGGAGGGCAGGGGGGTTTTGATCTGCCAGTTGCTCTCCATGCTCGTCACCCTCTCAAAGGGCACAACTGGCATGACATCATGTCCCTAGCGGGTATATCTGGAGTGAGTAAGTTGTCTCACTCCATCTGGCCTACTTAGAAGATTCCTCTGGTAGAGAGGAGGTGGTAACCTGAAGACATTCATTCCTGCTTCTTTTCAGCTGAACTCTACTTGGTATTGTCTTTACAAGTCTTGATGGGCTCTGTTTATCCTTCCAGGTGGTAGGAGCATTTTCACAAAGTCATCATCAGAGATGTTCAGATCGTTTAATGGTCTCCTAAACCCCAGACTCCACCTTCTCCAGAGCTCTCCATTCACTCCACATGAAGAGGAGGAAGGAAGACACAATTGAGGGAAGCCCAAGACAGGATGGGAGAGGTCTGACCATGAAAGTGCAGGGGAGACCTTAGAGTTGTGAGCATCTGATGGGCTGACAAAGGGACCTCCCATGGTCTTGCCTCTGCCCTTCCATCCCTGGGTATTGCCTTCCTAGTTAGCTACTCTCTCTGGCACGTAAGGTGCAAACAGTCACCCCCCTCCGACATTGATACAACAGGATGGTTCTCCTTTGCTTCTCTTTGCCTTCTTATTTATACAATAGGCCTCTCATAATTCGTCTTTGAAGAGCTCCTCTTCATGCATTGGGAGTTTCTCTCTGTGCATGCAACTGCTCTTTGTCCCCAAGATACTTGTTAGCAAGAGCCACTCCAGGTCCTCTGTCATCTGGTAATAATGCCCTCCAGGTACCCAGCACCCCCTTTTAAGAGCTAGAACCCTCACACCAGGGTTCTCTTCTTTGGTCCAATTTTACCTCTTCTTCCATCTCAGCCCTCACCCTCCATGATGTCTACATAAAAGCCTACTTTCGGGGTATGGCATGAAAATCCAGCTTCCACAAGATCTACTTAGTGACCAAGTGAAATAATGCCTGTTTAATCTGGATTCTTAGAAATCGAGATGGAAAATGAATGCTAATAATTTGAGAGGGGAAGGAACCTCTGTCATGGAGTGTGGAAATGATGTCGAGGAGAGAGGGAGACAATAAAAGATGCATTATCAAACCAGCTATTACAGTAGGCAGCAGATGCTTAATCTCGGTGAGGACACCCTGGGAACCAGTGTAGAACATGCACCCCAGAGTTAACCTCAACCAAGGAGTGAGGGAGCTGGGATATTTATACACCAGTTCCCCATTACTCACAGGCTGGAGGCTGAACACTGGAGCATCAATTCTCTAGTATGTCCAGACTTCCAAACAGGCAGAGAAAATAGGTTTTGGCAGCAGAGACTACCATCTAGAAGCTGGAAGTCAGCCATGTGCCCCAAACTGCAGAGGGTGAGGATCTATATATGGACACTATCTGCTTCAATACCCCAGGTCAACACTGGAAAACTGGTGAGCCGAGTTATGCTTTGTTTCAGACATGCTTTCGTTAGCTCCCTTAGTATGTCAGGAAGTAAATTGGAATTAACTGCCAACATTGGTAGAATGGGGAGGTTTCACATAACAACCCCATTTCCAGTTTCTGTTGAAAAATAAGATCTGGCAACACTGGGCCCAAATCCCTGCCTGGCAAGAATCAGCTGAGAGCAATTACAGCTGCCCCTTTTAGATGGGGCATGAGCTCTCCTGACCCCAAACCCCACGAGATCATTGTTACTCATATCTATTAGCTGGACACCAAGACATCTAAGTTGGAGACCTTCTGTTCTAAAAGTTTATTGCTACTCTGATCCCTCTGTAAGTAACATAAACCTGGTACATCTTCTATGTTTCATCTCTTCCTTCCAGATCTGTGAAGTGGATTGCTCCATCTCTCCCATCTCAACCTGTTCAATCCCCCTTGGACTTTTGTCAATGAAAGGAACCAGGAGACCAGATCCATTAAACCATATCCAGACCTCAGAGTTATTATAAACTCTTTCTTTCTGGGTCAGGGTAGTCAATCTCAGACTTTTTAAAATTTAATTAAAAAAATTTTAAATACAAAATGCTTTTCATGAACTCAAGGCCATTGGGGGGGAAGTGAGCAACTATTTCCCTTTTTACTCCCTCAACCCCCTCCAATGTGAAGCTCCAGTATCTCTCTCTCTCTCTCTCTCTCTCTCCACTCCAAAGCTCGCCTCATCTCCTTGTTCCTTAATATACTCAGTGTTCACATTCAGGTTTTTCTAATAAGTAATTAAATCCCCCCACCACGAACTCCAGCTCCCTGGCGTTTCACTGGGAGTCTCTCTCAGCCCTCCAGGGAAGCCGGCACTGTTATTTATTGTTTTTGTTTCAAATCATTATTTAATCAAGAACAGGGAAAAAAGGCAACCTCTCACTTACACTTCAAAATTTAATTTCAGCTGAATTCTGAGATCAAGAGGCAGCACGGCCTAATCGGTTACAAAAATACAATCAAGAAGAGAATTCCAATTAAACCGAACAAGTCCATTTACTGAGCTTCAAATGGCCCCATAGAGAGAGACAGCTATAAATTTGTTTTTCTTCCCTGCCATATGGGGGACTGGAAATTCTCATGTGAGTATGGAGCTGTATGGCAGAGCTTTTAGCTAGAGGGTTCTGGTTATTCCTTAAAAAAAAAAAAGCTTTTGTTTCACAAAGACATTAAGTTTATTTTCCTTTCTGTTGTTCATCTTCCTTAGTGCACTAATTAGGAAGACAGCAAAAGAATGGATTCATTGACCTGGTGGGAGTTCATTTGGGAGGAGGAGGAGATGGAGAAAGAGAAGAGAGATGTGCCGGGCATTGTGGGAAGATGACAAAGTTCTTTAGGGCTGGGGCTATCCCATGGGGCTGTGCACTGCATTGAACCTTTGGTAGGCAGAGGTGGTCTGGCCTCCTTATTCTTTTCCTTAAGCAGGAGCCAGAGGAAACGACAGCTTTAGGCTCACCCTTTCTTTGAAGCCTCTCCTGAGGACCCTCTGCCCACCTGTTCTCAGAAATCCCCACCAGGACCCAGTTAGACACATTTTCACCAGCCCAAATTGAAACAAGAAAAAATAAATTCAATGTAATTAGTTTTTCATCCTGCTAAATACTTTCGATTTAAAGACTCATTTTTTCTTCCAAGGTCATGTCTTTCTTACTTCTTCTGGTGGTAAAATCTCCCTTTAGTGATAGAAAATGGTGGTTTTCTTTTTTCTGTTCTTCCTTAGCAAAAGTTGACAATGCTATGTCCTCCCATTAAACAAAACAAAACAAACAAACAAAAACCAATGGCCCAGAAAATCCCCAAATCTCATTTCATCCACCTTCTATACTTTGGTTCCTCTCTTCTCTCAACTATGATGATGGTATTGAATGTTGGATGTTGAGTCTCCCAGTTGAGCAAGAGCTCAAAGGCTTTGCAGAATGTGCAAGCGCCTGGACTAGGGGTCAGAAGGCCTGAGCCATCCAGATTCTCCCTCAGCCCTATTTTCCCTATCTACAAAGTGGGAAGCATATTCCCATCTCGCCTTTCTCCTGGGGTTGTTGTGAAGTTCACCTGCGATCTTGGATGGCTTCAGCTTTTTGAGGCTAGAGATACTCTGAGAACATCATCTCTGGGTTTACTTGGGATAAGTTTAGTAAAGCTGCTATGATGACAAAAAATACTATGGCAACTAGGATACATTGAGGGTTATGTCCCAAGCATTGGGATAAATTTTTTCACACAGAGCATAAGCTACATGAGGGCAGAAGAGTAGATGCTTAATGCTTATTTTTGAAATGAATGGATACCTTATCTTACTCCATCCTCATAACAATCCTAGAAGTAGGTATGATTATTATTAGCCCGAGGCACAGATAAGGATATGAGGCCCAAAGACGTGAAATGGCACAGAGGAGGTCATGTAATTAAACATGTGGACTCTGAGGTCAGACTCCCTGGATTTAAACCCTAGCTTCTCTGTTGAATAGCTGCCTTTTACTTATTTTTTCTTGGCTGGGGTTTCCTTATCATAAAGTGGAGATATTCATGGAAGCTCCATTGAAAAGCTATTATAAAAATAAATGCAATGATGATGATACAGGTAAAGAATTGGCCTAGCACCTGGTGCATAGTAGGTGCTCAGTAAACACCTGGTGCATGGCAGGTGCTCAACAGGCATTAGTTATTACTGTCACCCAGGGTCTCACAGGGAGTGATCAAGAACTCCAGGGTGCCCAGATCTACTCCAAAGCTCATGTCTTAATCATATTGCCTCTTCCAGTTTACAAATTTCACGAGATCCTCTTTTATAGACTACGAGTTCTGCTTTTATTATTATTGTTTT
This sequence comes from Nomascus leucogenys, assembly GCF_006542625.1. Taxonomy (NCBI): domain Eukaryota; kingdom Metazoa; phylum Chordata; class Mammalia; order Primates; family Hylobatidae; genus Nomascus; species Nomascus leucogenys. Next base: position 86,313,210 of record NC_044390.1, on the reverse strand, counting down.
TGGTTTCGACATTTGTACAGGTTTTTGTTGTCAGGGATTAGCAACTATTGGCCCAGGCCGGAGGCAAGAAAAGGAAACAAGAAACCTGCCATTATCTTTGGCCCAGCTCCAGTCTTGATCAGCCTCCTTCTAGATTTCCTCTCTGGTTATGATAGACTTGATAGAGAGCCCCATATCATAGGGAAAGGGCTTGGCTAATCCTTGGAGCCATGAGCCTCTCCATCATCCAATCCACCTTCCCATCATCCAGCCCACCCTCCATGCCAGCTATCAGGGCAAGCTTTCAAGGCACAAACCACAACTCATAACAGCTCCCCTTTCTCCCAATTTGGTTACAATCCTAGATACCAACACCTCACAGGGCCTATTTTCCCATCTTCGAAATGGTGATAATAATTGCATCTACTTCAAATAACTGTTTTAGGTACCAAATGAGGCAAAAATTATGTAAAGTATGTGACAGTGCCTGACACATAGTGGTGTTTTCCCCTCCTTCTGTCCATCAACCATTGCAACCCAATGAACTCCTATGCATCCTTCAAAGCCCAGCTCAAATATTGGTAAAGCCTTCTCAGACATCAAGACAACATTGTCTGGCCCTTACTCTGTGCTTCCATAACACATTGTAGTTGCTTTCATCACTGCCAGGAGTGACATTCACAATATTTCAGTAACTAGTTGTTTGTGGGTACTGCCCCACCACAAAGGAAGCTGGCTTTGATGCTGAAGGGAAGTAAGTGTCACTTTTCTGTTTCAGGATTTTGAGAAGATCCAGAAAGTGCCAAGGGAGAGAAGGGATGGCTAGGTTGACTGGGGTTGGGTGAGGTAATGACAGGGCCTATTTACCAACTGGCATGAAAGTATTTGAATATTTTAACAACTGGAGAAGGTACTGGTGCTCTTGACTCAATCCCAGCCCTAATTACAAAATGATCACACTATATTGCAGCATTCTTCTGACTACTAGACTGTGAGCCCCTGGAGTTCAGGAAGAGTGTTTTTTGTGTGTGTGTGTGTGTGTTTTTTTTTTTTCAATCTCTCTGCCTCCCCGGTGCCTTGAACAGAGATGGTGGAGTGAAGATAAGGACCATGTGTGAGGTAAACTATCTTGGGATCCTCTATTTGGATTTGGGTGCTGACCAAGCAAGAGAGCCTCAGGTTACCTTTAGCTCACCAACTAAGATTTCCATTAAGAACCAACCCCCAAATTTGCATATTCATATTTGTAAATAAGTCCCTTGATATTATGCAACTGTCCTTGAGTTTTTAAAAGAGCTGTGCATGTGAAATATCTGTAATCAAATATGGCATAGAAAATCCTTCATGCTTGGGCTCCTCTTTACCTCCAGAGCCCATATCTTGCCATGGAATTTTATCTCAACCCTCAACTCTAGTCTTTATTTTCCCCCTTCATTGGCTCACCCTTAGCTTTTCAGGTAATTGTTACCTTCTCTGCCCAACCCTAACCCTAATCCCAGTCCCCTCCCCTGTCTGCTAACCTTGTACCCCAACTAAGCATCTGAACACCAATTGTTGTGCATTGCCTTTAACTGTTTTTAACTTGTCTGTCTCCCTTCGTTAGAAGGCACAGGCTATTTCTTTCTTAGTAATTGGATCCTGAGATAAGTCAGAGCCTGACCCTTTGTAGATGCTCCATAGGTGTTTGTAGACTTAAATGAATGATCAGACAGGTGATTCAATGAAAATGACTCTGCTGTTAGCTTTAACAGAGAGAAAAACTTGGGGCCAGGACTCTTGGAAAACCTTTGATCCAATCTGGAAACTTCTTCCATCTCTGCTTTTGTAATAGAGAAGATGAGAAAGGGCCATGCATGAGGAGCACTCAAAAAACCAGATCTGGGGCCATGTGATTCTTCCAGGAGCCAGGCAACCTTAAGTGGGGCAGAGTAGTCATGTGGGCTGCAGCTACCATTTAGGATGGAAAGAAATTGGTCTGGGAAGCAGGGGCCTTGGCTCTAGTCCCAGCCTAGCCTATACCTGGAACAATACTACTATTATTACTACCACTGCTATTACCACTGCTACTACTATTGTGGCTACTACTATCACCACTGCTATTACCACCACTACTATCACCACTATTATTTCTACTGCTGTTACTATCACAAGCAGTAAGCATTATGCAGCATTTACTTCTTGCCTGTTATACTCTAAAACTTTTACTTACATTTTGTCATTGAATTCTCATAACAATCTTATGAGGTAGGTCTTATTGCTATCCTTGTTTTGCAGTTTTTGAGGAAACTGAGACACAGAAACTTGCTCAAGGAGTCAAAGCTGGTAAGTGCAGAGCCAGGATCTGTAATGTTGTCATCATATTATTTGTCAAGTTTTGCACCTGTATCAAGTACTGGGCTCAACAGCTGCCTTTTGAAGAAGAGACTGTTATTATCTATATTGTTATTATTATTTTTTTTTACAGATGAGGAAACTACAGCTCAGAAACATTTAAGTAATTACTACTATCTCAGGGACGTGATGTGACCACAAATTAATAATTCCATGTTTTTAAACAACTCTGTCTTGCCATGGCCCACGTAAATCAATTCCCTTCTGTGTATCTCAGTTTCCTTTCTTAGTAATCAGAGCATTAGGCTAGCTGAGCTCTTAAGGCCTCTCTTATAGGTACAGGTGAACCCTGGCTTTTAGCTCTTCTGATAGGGCCAAGCTCATGAAGAACAGTGAGGCACTGTACCTCAAAGCCATTAAGAAACCATGTGTTTTAGGAAAGCAAACTACCAATAGTCAATCTGGTAACCTCCCCAGCTTGTGTGGGAGGACAGACCCAGCTTTTTGTAACATCTTGACAGACATGTCTTGTTGGAAAACCATCCCAGACATGTAAGAAAGTATAAGCCAGTTGCTTCTAATGGCACTTTTTAGCTAGGATCAATTGGGACCTCCAGATGGACCACCACAAATACCATGACCAGAGCAATTAGGCATCCTTTATGAACTTAAAAACATTCCTCTACCTCTTGATGCTCATATTTCAAATTTATCTTTACCTTTGCCACAATCCTCCTGGGAGACAAGTGGGATAATCATGCCCATTTCTCAGGTGAGAAAGCTGAGGCTGAGAGGGGTAAAATGACAAGTCCAGCCAAAACAAGACTCAAACCTAGGCCTCTAGACTTTCTATCTTGCTGGGAAGACCCCTTTTTAGGATATTTGTGAGAGAGAGAGTACGCAGGTGGGCATTTGCCATCTGCAAGGACTCAGTAACCACAGACATCTCTACCAAGAAGGAGTCTGGGGACAGTTGCAGATGGTTCCAGGTAGGCAGAGGATTTGGGTAAAATTAGACCTTGGTTATGCTGGGTGCCTTGACTGGTAAAGAAGATTCCTGGAATGCACTGCAGATAATTATTGTGTCAACCAGGCCCAACTGTTGTCATTGCTTTCCCTTTCTTGACATCCCCACAAGCACCCTTGAACTTTTCCTTGCTTCCACCTCATCCTTCCTTAGGGACCATCTACCTGAAATTTTCAAGTTCACATGTAGCTAGAGAAGACAATCCCTTTCACAGCTGTCTGCTGCAATTGTAGACCCTATCAATGTTGACTCTCTTCCTGTTCATCTGTCTGTCTCTTTAGAGTCTACAAAAGGCCTTCACATACTTTATCTTATTGGATATTCCCAACAATTCCATACGGAAGTGGTATTTACTTCAAGTTTACCAATGAGAAAGTGGAGATTAAGTAATTTGCCCAAAGCCACACAGCTAGGAAGTGGCCAAGCTGGGACTGAATTCAGATCCATTTCTAAGTTTCTTGCTCATGGTGTCAAACTATCTGAAGTCAAATTCCAGCTTGCCCTTGTTGACTTGGGGCAGCATTGCTTAATTCTATTCAATGCTGGGTTGCTAAATTGGATTAACTCTTGCCTTGCTCTGGGGCATTACTCCAGCCCTTAACCTCTCTGAGCCTTGATTCTTCTTTCCCATCTGTAGAAGGGACTAGTGAGAACAGCTGTGCCCTCAACTCCCAAGACCTTGTGTGGCTACATGAGAGGATGCAGGTCAAGAGCTATGACCTCCTTGGAAGAAAATTCTCATATAAATTCAAGGTCATGTTTATAGGTGAAATGAAATCCCAGCTGCCAACCAATGCTGCCAGCCAGCTGGCATAAAAGATGCAGACTTCATGTAAAAGCTGGAGTGCCTCTGTTATGTCAAAGAGCCCTTCTTTTCCTTTCTCTCCCAAAAACAAACAAACAAACAAAAAATCCTCCTATGGTATCTTAAACACGTCTTCCTGCAGATATCACTCTGGAGACAAGTATTTATTTGTCAACATTCCCCTGATAAAAAACTGGGTATTTAGTTTTTCTCCCCCTGCCCCCCAAAATCCCCAAGCCAGTGTTGCCAAAGTCTGGTGAATGATCATTTGGTTCATCATTAATGAGGTCTGGAGCCAGTGGGATGTTTTGTCAGAAATTGAATTAAAGTGTATCATACACTGCCCTGAACTTGTGCCTCCACATCCCCCAAGTGTCGTGGCCAAGGCTGGCAGAGGAGGCTGTGAAGAATACTTACTACACCCCTGGCTGACAGGTAGCCAAGCATCTGGAGGGGTTGACTGGGTGGGCGACTGGACTGGGCCTCAGGGCTGTCCTTGCAGAGGGTCTTGGAGCAGCGGCGGGAGTGCCTTCGGCGGGACTTCTGCCCTTCCTCAGGGGACCGGCCGCGGTGCCTGGGGATGGGGGAGAGAGACCTGAGGGTCTTTTGAAGGGGAGCATGGTAGGGAGATGGATGCAGGACCAACAGGATCTGAGGATGATAAAGTGTGTTTGGGGGTGTTTGTATATGTTCATATGTGATTTTGTTCCTAGGTATGTCTGCATGTGTGTATGAAAGCTGGACTGTGTGTATATCCATTTATTCATTCATTCATCCATTTAACCATCCATTCATCCATTTAACCATCCATCCATCCATCCATCCATCCATCCATCCATCCAACCATCCATCCATCCATCCATCCAACCAACCATTTAGCCATCCCTTTGCCTAAGCAACCATCTATTCATCCATCTAACTAATCATCTCTCAATCATCCATCCATCAATCCAACCAATCATGTATCCATCCATCCCTCCATCTAACCATCCATCCATCCTTTCATTTGTCTAAGAAACCATCTATCTATCCATCTAACCATCCATCTGTCCATCCATCCATCTGTCTAAGCAACCATCTATCCATCCATCTAACCATCCACCCAACCATCCATTCATTCATCTATCCATCCATCCATCCATCCATCCATCCATCCATCTAAGCAACCATCTATCCATCATCCACCCATCCATCCATTCATCTATCCATCCATCCATCCATTCATCCATCCATCCATTCATCCACTCATCCATCCATCCATCCATCCATCTAACTATCATCTATTCATCCATCCATCCAATCATCCAACCATCCATCTATCCATCCATCTATCCATCCATCCATCCATCCATCCATCCATCCATCCATTTATCCATCCAACTAACCAACCAACCACTCAGCCAACCATCCATCCATCCATCCATCCATCCATCCATCCATCCATCCATCTGTCCTTCCTTCCATTTGTTCATCCATCCAACTAACCATCTAACCATCCATCCATCCATCCATCCATCCATCCATTTGTCCATCTAACCATTCATCCATTCATCCATCTAACCATTCAGCCATTCATCCATCCATCTACCTAACCAACAATCTATTCATCCATTCATCCACCTATCCGTCCGTCTATTCATTCCTTTATTTATTCATTCTCTTACTTGTTCATTTGACAAATACTACTTCATGTACCTAGAACTGCTTTGGGGTCTGAGGATGCAGCTTTAAAAACAGAAAAGGTCCCCATCCAGATTCAGTTATTCAGTTTAACGTCACTTGTGTGCCTCTCTGATTGTCTGTCATGTGACTATGTGTATGTCTGGGTGTGTCCATCTGTGTTTCCATGTGTTTGTCTATAAATGTAACTGTGTATAACTGTGTGTCTTTGTGTATGTGACTTCGCCATCTGTGAAATAAAGACATCCTGTTGACTGTCACCCAAAACTTTAGTGAAAAAAATGGCTGACAGAAATGACAGAGATGCCTTCTGCAAGTTTGTCACGTCTAGATCTGGCTGCTTGGTCTGCAGTAAAAACCAAAGGCATGTCTGACTTCTTAGAAAGGGCATACTCAGACTCTGCTTATCTCATTAGTTCTCTGAGCCACGGAAGTAATAAAAATAGCACATTATGGATTTGCAGGTATGTATAAACCTCTCTTGAAGCACTTTCACAGTTTTCCCTACAACTTGAAGACATAGACAGGGCAAGATATTACTTTCCTATTTTACAGATGAGGGAGCTGAAGCTCAGAGATATTAGGGATCTGCCTGAGGTCAAACAGCCTGAAAGTGGCAGAGCAAGTGCCAGGGCAGTTTTTTGCCCCTCTAGGAACTAGCGCCTGGGATTCGTGCCCTGGAGGGCCCCTGACTGCTCTGTGGCTTGGAAATCACATTTCTACTGAATGTGCAACCTGTGTGCCAGCTCTCAGTTTGCTTCCATTTCTGCTAGGAAGCTCCTCAGCTCAGTAGGCACTGGGAGCTCAGATGCCAACACCATCAGGAGGAGATGGGACAGCAGAGGAGGCCTGGGGTAGTGTTTGTGATGTTAGCCATTTATTTAACAGGTAAGTTGCTAGAGCCTTGTATGATTCTCTGGCCCAGGCCAGTAGGGCTTAGCTGCCGAGAGATAATTCAACCTGGGGTGTAGGTGAAGGGCTCAGGCTGAGTCACACCAACCTGTTGCCTATTCCAGCTCTGCCAGACATTTCCTAGCTATGTGACCTCGCTCAGATCCCTTTGCCCACCAAAAGGCAGTTGTCTCTGATCAGAGGTGTGGTTTAGCTCATTTGGCCAACGTCCTCCAGAAAAAGGCCACCAGGAGTCCACCTGGGGTTGAACAAACATTGTTGTCACTCCTTGATACCATAGGGAAGTTTCAGGCGTCTCTGTAAGAGGGTGTTAGAAAGAACCTATTATAGGCTTTGGGCTGGTGATAGGTGGTTTGGGGAGCATTTACAGATCTGGAGCTTTGTTCTGAATTGGATGCTGCCAGGAAGTGCGGGTAATTCTGACTGGGTGTCTTCATCAATCTTATCTAGAAAGAGGGAGGTCTAGACCGAGGCTAAGGCTGACTGCCGAGGAAGCAGCTGTCACTCATATTAGGCAGGGTAGAGAGATGCTTGGTCACTTTTGTGTTTTGCAGCGTTCTCATCTGGGCTCAGACTTGATTACAGAGGGAGCTTAGTTTTGTCTTGAGCAATCAGGGCTGCAGAGTGGCCTTGTTGGATGGTGATATTCTTGGAAATTATTGATGTTCAGCAGAAACACCAAGGCCTAATTGTGATAGTAGGTACCAGGGGCCTCTTCCTCAAATGCTTCCCACACATCACCTGGGGAGATTTAAAAATCTCACTGTTCTGATCTCATCTCATCTGGATTAAATCAGAACGTTTAGAGGGCGGGATCCAGGCACTGGCATCTTTTAAAACTTCCCAAGTGATTGAAAAAGGGCAGCAGAAGTAGAGAAGCACCAGCATAGCACGTGGTGTTATCGGAATAATGAGAGAGAAAATGTACTGAAAATCTTAGCACAGTGTCTGACACAGAGCAGGATTTGGGTAAATATTCCTCTCCTGCCTCCTCTTTCTCCTTCTCTCCCTTCTACCTTCTTCTTCTCCCTTTTTCTTTCTTCCTTTCCTTTTCTTTTTCTTTTTTTTTTTGAGACAGACTTTCACTTTTGTCACCCAGGCTGGGTGCAATGGTGCAATCTCGGCTCACTGCAACCTCCGTCTCCTGGGTTCAAGTGATTCTCCTGCCTCAGCCTCCCGAGTAGCTGGGATTACAGGCGCCCACCACCATACCTGGCTAATTTTTGTATTTTTAATAGAGACGAGGTTTCACTATGTTGGCCAGGGTGATCACTAACTCCTGACCTCAGGTGATCTGCCCACCTCGGCCCCCCAAAGTGCTGGGATTACAGGCGTGAGCCATTGCACCCAGCCCCTCCTCCCTTTTCCTATAGACATTCTGCTTTATTTGGGAAAAGTGGGGCCAGGGCAATGAAATTTTAAAATCTACCCTGGTGATGTGAACAGAGAGTCAAGTGTGAGATGCATTTGAGAAAGAAAAAAGCAGCCCCTCACATCTGGAAGCTGGAGGTCTCAGTGTCCCCATTGAACATCGACAATTCCAAACACCAACAAAGCCCCAGTTCTTATTCTTGCTCTTCTCCTTCCCTTCCTCCTTCTTCTCATCAACAAGATGCCTTCTCAGGTTGGGACAACCAATGTATTAGCATAGAGAGAGTCCAGGTTAGGAGAAAACTGACTTGAAAAGGCATTAGAGTGAACTTTCTACTTTGCACTGTTTGGTTTTACATAGTTTGCTTAGCTTCTCTGTGTTTAGAGTGGTCCCTTAGTGAGAGTGTGAAGTCTAGAGCCACGTTCCCTGATTTCAATCCTAACTGTCACTTAGTTGCTAAGAGACTAGCAAATTCCTTAACCCCGCCATGCCTCAGTTTTCTCATATTTAAAATGGGGATAACAATAATGCCCACTTCTTATGGTTGTAGAGAGGATCCTGCAAGTGGATGTACAAAGAGCAGCTAGGGCTGGGCGCGGTGGCTCACGCCTGTCATTCTAACACTTTGGGAGGCCGAGATGGTTAGATCACTTGAGGTCAGGAGTTTGAGACTAGCCTGGCCAACATGGTGAAACCTTTTCTCTACTACAAATACAGAAATTAGCCAGGTGTGGTGGCGGGCGCCTGTAGTCCCAGCTACTCCGGAGGCTGAGGCAGGAGAATCGCTTGAACCCAGGAGGTGGAGGTTGCAGTGAGCCAAGATCGCCCCACTGCACTCCAGACTGGGCTATAGGGTGAGACTCTGTCTCAAAAAAAAAACAAACAAAAAAAAGAAAAAGCAGCTAGTGTGGTGTTGTTATTCCTAAAAGTGATGGCAGCAAGACCTTTTGGTCTCCAGCCCTTTCTCTTGTTTTTGTTTTTGTTTTGAGATGGAGTCTTGCTCTGTTGCCCAGGCTGGAGTGCAATGGAGTGATCTCGGCTCACTGCAACCACCATCTCCCGGGTTTAAGCGATTCTCCTGCCTCAGCCTCCAGAGTAGCTGGAATTAAAGGCGTCCACCACCACGCCCAGCTAATTTTTTGTATTTTTAGTAGAGACAGGGTTTCACCATATTGGCCAGGCTGTTCTTGAACTACTGATCTTGTAATTTGCCCATCTCGGGCTCCCAAAGTGCTAGGATTACTGGCGTGAGCCAGCACACCCGGCCTCTCCAGCCCTTTCTCTGTAGGGAAGTGGTGCCAGCTGCCGAGTGTGAGGAAGGGGGCCAAACCCTGTGCTGGAAGTGTGGAGGCGAAGCTAGTGTTAACAGTGTCTTAGCCTGGGCTCGGCTGTGGCTGACAGAAGAGGATCCTGGGGCGAGGGGTTACCTGCTCTCACAGCTTGAGGGGCGGGACTCCGAGCTCTGGGACCGCGAGGGGCAGCGGTGATGGCGGTGGCGGTGAGACTTTCGGGGCCGGCTTCGAGATCTTGGGGGGATGAGAAGGAACGAGTCAGAGGAGAGGAGAGAGAGAGTAAAAAAGGGAGAGAGAGAGATTTGATCTTGTGACACCCGTTTTTGCTTTGCACTCGTCACCATCCCTCCTAAAGTTCTCCATCTCCCTCAACTCCATGCGTTAGTTCAGCTTCCTGCCTGGGTATTGGGTGGAGGGTTCCATAACCAATGGTACTGAACACGGGTGAGCAGAAAGGGGTCCTCTGGAGGGAGTGTGGATGACTCAGGGCCCTCCCCGCTCCCCAGATGACACCCTAGGCAAAGTCACTTCCCCATGTCTCCTCTGCATCACTCAAGGCAGGCGCCTCAATGTCACAGAGCTTCAGGGGCCATTCAGGGAGCGTAAATATGTGAATCAGCCAAGCACTAACACAATATCCACCGGAGGCCCGAGTTAAAACAGAAGGAGCTGCTTTGCCTGCAGAATATTTGTGTGGTGATCCTCTAATTTTTCAAGTGAGTGTGGAAATACAGATTTTTAGGTAAAATATTCTTATTTTAAATGGAAGCTCATTTTTTTAAAAGGCACCTTTTTGGGCAAATGAAACACATTTGCGGAGTAAATTAGGCCTGCGGGCTGCCAATTTACAACCTCAGACCTGGAAAATTAAGTCCAGGTTCTTAGCATGGAGTCAAAAGCCTTTCAGGATGGGCTACAAACCTCATTAAAAACAAAAATTAGAACAACACCAATTACTACCACTACCACTAACAATGGTGTTACTACAGGTTACTTCAGCAACTTCTAAGTAGTAATAATTCAGAAATAGTAGTGGCAGCGGCAGTGGTAATTGAGGATATATAAACGATGCCAATGGTTTGGGCCAAACGAGAAAGTCAGTGGGAGTTAGAGATGATTCTGTTGGGAGGTAACTTGGTTATCTCAACAAAGGACTCAGGGATTCTTCTAATGTAATCATCAGACCATATCCCTTCCCTGCTTAAAACTTTCCCATTGCTGTCATATCAAGTCCAAACTCTGATCCTGAACCTCAGGCAGCTTCAGGAGCTAGCCCTTGCCTAGTTCTCTGGCCTTCTAGTTGCTTGTCTTCTTCTGCCCTGGCCTGGTGGGCTAAAGCAGCTCTGAACTGTATGTATGCTGGCTCACACATTTCCCAGTTCATGGTGTCTTAGGGATGATGATGATAACAATGGTGATGATGACAGGTAACCCACGTCTAACGCATACTTCATGCCAGGCACTGTATTCTATGCATTTTTCTTAAAGGGATTCATCTCTTCTTCATAACAACCTATGAAGCAGGTTCTCTTATTATTCCCATCTTACAGATGAAGAAACTGAAGCACAGAGAGTTTAAACCACCTGCTTAACTTGCAGCCTAGAATGGTTACTTCCCATCCTCACCTGCAGCTTAGACGCTGCCTCCAGCGGGAGACCACCAAGCCGTTTTCCCAGTGACTGTGTTCCCACAATGCCCAGGGTTTCGTCTGCTGTGCTGTGACCAGCCCTACGTCTGGCTCCTGTGAGCTCTTCAAGGCCAGGACAGTGTCTGGTTCATCTCTGTCCGTGGGCCCAGCACAAGACCAGTCACGTATTAGGGCCTTATTAAGGGATGTTGAATGAAAGGAGGCTAACTCACTCCAGCAGCCACTTGCCTGGAAGCAGCCCTGACCGTGGACTTGGTAAGAAGCCATCGTTTCTCTTGAATCCTCAAGATTCCTAGCCTTATTCTTCTTGCTTTTTTCTCTTTTGCCTCTTGTCTTTTGGCTTGCACAAGCTTTCTGATGCCCTGCTAGTAACTTCTGGGGCTCATCCAGCTCTTGCTACCGGGGAGGGTGGCCACCTTGCTGCCCTTACGCAGGCAGTCCTTATCTCAGTGATGGTCCTTCCTAGCACTGTTGAGGTCTGGGCCTACCCCCTGACTCTGTGGCTGCCTACCCTGGGGCCCCACTGGTCAAGTGACCCCGAGATTGCTGAGAACGTGTACTCTATCTGTGCTTGGTGCGAAAGCACATTCAATACATGTGGCTAATAATTGTCTCTTGACTTGAGCTGAACAAATTCGATGATAAGGAGGTTCTTCCCTCAGCTAACTCAAGGCTCTACTGTTTTCTTCTGGAGCATTCCCCAGGCCTCTGTGGTGGTGGCTGAAATGCCCTCCTTCGTCCTGACCTTGGGTGAAAAGGCTGTTTGGGGCAGCAAAGCTGGGCACCCTCCCTCTGCATCCCTGCCTCCTCTTTTTCCTCCCTGGCAGTCAACTACCTTTCATCTTATTGTCTTTGATCCTCTCTTTAGAAGCTTCTTGGCAGGAGATAAAATATTAGTTGATTGGAAAACACAGGCACTAACATTTGCAGGATATGAAGTAGGTAGGTTGTAACCAAATTTACTTTTAATTTGGCTGGGAACTGAACTCCACAGGCAGCAGTGGCTGATTTGAATTTCTACTGCCAGCTATAAACTGTGAAACAGCTGGGGCCCCAAGACTGGAGCTAGGAGCTTCACAGACATCTCCACACTGTAAATCCAACAGTCAGAACATGAATTCATACACATGCTCACACACGTGCACCCATGTGATCACACCCCCATGACCACCCATGCACAGGTAAGAACCACCATACAACCCCTGTGCACAAATATACACAGGTACTTACACAGTGCACACACAGAGTGCATAGAATTTAGTGTGCCCTATGTATACCATTCACGTTCATGCTCACATAAGCACAGACACACAAATGCATTGGTGTAGGCACAAATATAGACCACACAATGTTCCCATATTGTATACGTTTGTACACACAGTGTACAAAAATGTAAAAATGGACAGACATCTACACGGTGCACACTAGATATATACATACTACGTATAAATATACACACAATGTACGCACAAGGTATACTCACAAAGGACACGCCAGGCACACATATGCACACTTTCATGCAACATAAACAAGCGTGCATACACATACACATCACATGCACACAACCCGGTGCACTCATACATACTTAAACCTACAACACACGCAGTTATGCCTTTCTGTCCCCTCCTCTCCCCTTCCTTCCTTCCTTCCTTCCTGCCTTCCTGCCTTCCTGCCTTCCTGCCTTCCTGCCTTCCTGTCTGCCTGCCTTCCTGCCTTCCTGCCTTCCTGTCTGCCTGCCTGCCTGCCTGCCTGCCTGCCTGCCTGCCTGCCTGCCTCCTCCTTCCTTCCTTCCTTCCTTCCTTCCTTCCTTCCTTCCTTCCTTCCTTCCTCTCACCCGCTCACCTTCTCCTCCCTTTCCCTGTTTATTTGGCAACTCTAAGACTGTGGCTTTTAAGAAGCCAGATGCCCCAACTCCTCAAACTGATGAGTACATTCCAGGTAGTATCTACTTACTGTTTCTTGTGCCTCTTCTCATCTCTTCTTTTGCTTTTTGGGCTAGAGGAGCTAAACGAGAAATGGTCAATTAATTGAAAGACGCAAAATTCTAGTTAAAGATAAACAAGTAGTTAAAATGCTTAACACACAGTGTGAGATCCAGGCTGTTTTGGAATGGACACCGATCATTGCCTCAGACTGGAAAATTCACTGCCAACATTTTCATGTAGCAAGTTCGGCTAGGGATACCAACGCACACCCATATGTTGAGAATGGAGTGTGGAGGATGCCAAGTTCAGCTTTGCTAAGTTAATAATAATGGCAGCAGTAAAGGTAGTAATAACAATGTCTGCCATTTTTTGAGGCTTTAATTACAGGCTATGCATTCTGTTGAATACTTTCTGTCAACAACTTCATTTTATTCTCTCCACAACCTGTGGGTGGAGGCACAATTTAACAAGTGCTCATTCTAAGCTGAACCTCAGATGGGCAAAGAAACTTGGTTAGGATTGCACAGGTGAGCTAGGATGTGGCCATGGATCCAAGACCATGGATCCCCAGAGTCCATGCTCTTGACGGCTGTTCAATCAATTTATAAGAGAAGTGAATGGAATATCCAGGAATATATTTGAGTTCTCATGAAACTTAGTAGATTCTGAAATGGTCTGCCCATTCATATTCAAGTATCCGGGTTTAAATTATTTTTTGAGTCATAGGGCTGGGGTCTGAGTACAATGGATAAGAATGACTTGGGGTCTCAGTGTAATCAAATAGAGATCAGGGAGGATAAACACACTATTTGGTAGTTTAAGCTAGACTGGTTGCAGAGGGTCACCAAGAACCTGTTACTGACCTAGGACCTGGGAAGGGGAAATTTTATTTCATCTAACTATCTTATACCTTGAAGCTAGCCACAGGATCTATCTTCATGTTGAGACTCACCCCAGGCAGTGGGAGAGCCAAGCATCTTACTGACAGATCCAAATTCAACTGGACCCAAGATCCGCCTCTGCTTCTTAGCTGCTGTGTGACATCAGGGTAGTTACCCGTCCCTCTAAAATCTGGTTTCTTCAACCGTGAAATGGGGCCATTACTCGAGCTGTAGAGCTGAGTGGACAGATGACATTGGCAACAAATATCTATTTATTAAGTGAATAAATGACAGGGCTTTGTATTTTGCAAATTGCTCTAGATGTGGTTATTGTTATTTAAGAAGCCATCATCACTCTCCTTATCCTCTGTCTACAGATTTGGGTTTGAATTTCGGCTCTGATACCTTCTGGTTCTATCTGTGGGCATTCCTGTTACATTCTACCTTAGTCTCAGTTTCCTCATCTGTAAAATGGGAACAATAAACATATCCACTGTGCAACGTTGTGGTAGGGATTAATGAGAATTAAATACATCTACACATGGAAGAGACTTAGCTCAGGATCCAGTTTGGAGTGAGGACCCCATGAGTAATAACTATTTGTGTTCACCCGATGTGTCCAGTATACGAGGACTTGGCCCTGTTCCTTGGCCAGATCTGGGAAGGTTTTGGGGGCATGACAGGACTGATGTTTCCCTATGTGCCCCAGTTCAAGATTCCAACCAGTGGCAGGGGTAACGAGGCATTCTGGGGTTGAGACATCATAGGGCTGGTCCAAGAGCAACCACCTGGCCTGATGGAAGCTGGCTTGGAATGCTCAGAAAAAAACAGCCCAGACCTTCATTTTGGAGGAAACTGAGGCCCAGAAAGACGAAGGGGTCATGCCTAAGAGCACAGATGGAAACGAAGGGCTGACCTAGAAGCTGCCCAAAGCTGGCTGAGAAAGCAGAAAACTGAACAGGCAGTCAGAGAACAAGAGTCTTACCTGTGTCTTCTCTTCTTGGAGAATGACCTGAAAAGAAAGAAAGAAAAAAAATGAAAAAAAGAATGAAAGAAAAAAGGCAGAGAGGGAGAGAGAGAGAGATGGGGAGAGGGAGAGAAGGAGAGAAAGGAGGAAGGAAGAAAGGGAGGGAGGGAGAAGGAAGGGAGGGAGGCGAGAAAGTAAATATAGGTGAGTTTGAAAGTTTTTTTTTTTTTTCCTGGTATGAAGGTTATCAGTGTGTTTGTGATCACACTACAGGGGGTCAGGACACCTAACTAATCCTCTTCCTCTCTTAGATTTCAGGGACTATGAAAATTGTATGGGAGATACTGGTTTGATTCGGAATTTCCAGATCAAAGCCTACCAGTGCTTCAATGCTCCCCCAAAACTGTCAGTAAATCTGTCCTGGATGAGGCTGGATAAGGAAAATGTAAGAGAGAGTCTTCTGCCTTTCCTGCCTTTCCCCTCCTCCATTCTCCAACTCATCTTCTGTCTCCCTTGCTGTGCATTCCCTCTCCTCCTCATCCTCATTATCGCTGCCATCATTAGGAGACAGCCAGCTTCCACATGTGGAACTCTTACTGTGTGCCAGCTTCTGTACTTAGCACCTGTCACACACAGTCTCATTCAATCTTCCCCAAGCCCTGTGGAGTACTATTAACAACCATTTTACAAAGACACTGAAGATCAGAGAAGTTGATTAAGTTGCTCAGAGTCAAACAGCATCACCCATGTAGCTTCTTCTCATTCTTCAGTGCTCCAGTTGGAGGCCATCTTCTCCTTGTAACATTTTCTGAGTCCCTCAGGCTGGTTGGGTGCCTCCCGTCTACTCCCCCAAGCTCTGGGTGAGCCTCTGAGCTTATCATCATCAGGGTACAGACTTCTCCATATTAGAATGACCCATTTTCCCCACTAGAATATGAGAAATTGGAGGGCAGGGACTGGGTTTTGGTTTCTTTTCTGGGACTCAGAATCCTCATTCATGATACATAATGGGTGTTCAATAAATAGATGTGAAAAATAATTTTTTTTAAATTTTAGTTTTTATTCTAAATTCTGGGGTACATATGCAGGATGTGCTGGTTTGTTACGTGTAAATGTGCGCCATGGTGGTTTGCTGCACCTATCAACCCATCACCTAGGTATTAAGCGCAGCATGCATTAGCTAGAAAAATGAACATTTTTTAAAAACTCAGAATCCTCCTAACTGAGGAGAGACAAGAAAAAATCTCAGTGCTTTCGCCACCCCTAGGTCCCATCTCCAAGAGTGTCAGCTATCATTAACCAAACATTTCAAGAGCCCGGAGAGGCTGGACCAGGAGTAGGATGGTGCTCAGGAGGTCAGGGTTTGGGAAGGAACAGCGACAGAGTTTCCCCTCCTAATCATCTCCTTCATATGAACCCCCTACTCTGTAAAGCTCTAAGACCTGGGCTGACCAGGTAGGAAAAGCCTGTTTCTGACTGTCTGTCAGTGTCTTTCTCATGAGAAGGAACCTGTGAGTGAGAAGCCACCTGGCTTCCAGAGCCCAAATATGGGAAAGTTGTTCCTCCTTCCCCCAGCGAACCCCCAAATTGGAAGGAGCTGCTCAGCAAAGGAAGGTGATAAGGTGGCCGTCTAGAATCATAAGCGTGGGCCATTGCCTCTACAAAGGACTCCATGTTGGGAAAGATTTCTGACACCAAATTAACAACGTTTCACTAATTAGTCTGCCCATCCCTTGTAGTAACACAAACTCAGAAAACATCAGTCAGGAGGTCTGGGCAGGTGGTTGACATAACCAGTGAGAGCAAACTGAGTTTGAGGCCATTCTAGCAACCAGCACTGAGATGTGGTCATATCCCTGGATTGGGAAAAGCCACACTGGTGCAACTTTGAACTGGACTTGAGATGCAGGGGAAACCCCAAACAACCTCTTACCTCTCATTCATTCTGTTGTTAATTGCACAAGTAATCTACAATTGATGTAGGAAAATTGGATGATACGGATACGCAAAAATAAAATATAAATCACTCTTTTCCCATTATCCGCAGCTCACTACAGCAAATAACTTGTATAGGGAGCTTCAAACTTCCTGCCTCCAGGGGCCAAGCAGGCTTTGTAAGTGGGTAGAGCAGGCTGGACAGGTCCTAAGGCCAACTGGAGCACAAGTACCCACTCTGTCTAAATGCACGGCAACTCCTCAGCTCCAGGGGATGGCTGCTCGTGGGAAAATAGGCCCAGAGAAGACAGACCTTCTGACTCTACAAAGGAACTAGAAAACTGAATTTCTGTATTGCAGAATCTTCCAATAATAAAATGTTGGTTTGGGCCATAAACCACAAACCTGAGCCCTCTGTTGTATATCCTTTGTTTGTTTGTTTGTTTGTTTGTTTTTTAGACAGAGTCTCACTCTGTCGCCAGGCTGGAGTGCAGTGGAGCGATCTCGGCTCACTGCAAACTCTGACTCCCCGGTTCAAGTGATTCTCCTGCCTCAGCCTCCCGAATAGCTGGGATTACAGGCACGTGCCACCACACCTGGCTAATTTTTGTATTTTTAGTAGAGACTGGGTTTCACCACGTTGGCCAGGATGGTCTCAACCTCGTGATCTGCCCGCCTCGGTCTCCCAAAGTGCCGGGACTACAGTATCCTTTAGTCTTTTCCTTCCCCTGTAAACATACACGTGTGTGTGTGTGTGTGTGTGTGTGTGTGTGTGTGCACACGCACAGTGAACACCAGGAACATGGGCCCAGTTCATAATGTGCTGTAACTACCATCCCTGCATCCCCACACACCAGCATGGGCAATCTCAGCACAGCCATGTTTTTCAACCTGATCCCATTCTCTAGCATGCGATGGACTGACAAGAGGGGCCTTTCCTTGGGAATTTGGAATAAAGAACAAGACAGCGAGATTCAGTGTCTCCTTGTAACTTGGCCTGCAACATGGAGAGATGGGACAGGGTGCAGCCATGTCCCTCATGGGGACCAGGAGACAGCGGGCACTTCAGGTCCCAAGTGGGTCCTATCAGCTTTCCACTCCTTGTTCTAGCCCTTTGCTCAGGCCTGGCTGATCCCTGAGTCACTGCTGCTTCTTTATAATCAAGTCCTCCTCTGGCCTCAGTTAGCATGTGTGGACCTCTAGTCTTCGCAGCCACAGTCTCAGCTTATACAAGACACAAATACATAAAAAGACATAATTATTTTACATAAATGACATGATATGCTTCCAGATGACCTTTTGGTGCCATCAACTGTCCTCCCCACTCCACCTGGGGAGGTCTTGTTTGCAGAGAAAAAGGACAATACCTGCGTCGCTTATGTTTCTTGGAACTTTTCTTCTTCTTTTTCTTGACAGGCGATGGGCTATAGGATGAGGACCTGCCAGGGCCGAGGAGACACACTTCAGAAGGAGGCTCTTAAAGGCCGAGGCTGGTTTCAAAAAGAACCTTCCCCAGTCCCTATGTAGGGTTTTAGCTCTTTCAGGAACACACATCAAGGATAATATCCACGCTGATATTAGCTTGCATTTGTAAGCAATTTTTAATTGCTCACAAATTTAATTTTCCTTTTTATTTGATTTGAATTTTTAACAAGTTAATGCAAACCATTACCTTGTGTTTTGTAAACATTATCTTATTCAATCCTTCCACACACTTCTTAGGTAGGTACAATTGCTACCCTCCCTTTTCAGACAAAGAAAATGAAGTTCAGAGAGGTGAAGTGACTGGTCCAAAGACACACAGCTAGGAAATAGATGAGCTGGGATCCCAGTGGTTTTTGCTCTCAGTCACCATAGCACCTCATAGCTGCCTGCCCGGGCAAGCTGGAAAGGCTTCCTTCTGCCTGCTGTTCTCCCTTCAAGCTGTAACCCTCCTCTCAAAGTCTCAGGGTTTCTCCTTTGCCCCATCCTTTTTCTCCCTGGGAAGACTGAGCCCCTGAAGGATATCTTGCCAGGCTGCGGCTGCATGGATAGTGCCATCAAAGTGTTACCTGAGAAACAGAGCTACTCTAAGTCCATGGTGATGACTCAAGACTGAGGCTCAGGTGACCTAAGTTCCAATCTTGGCTCTACTACCAACTCACAGAGCCACCTTGGGCATGTCAAGGCTCATCTCTCTAAGTCTCTTATTTCCCCGCTGACAAAAGACCAGGGTTGAAACAGATGAGAGGTTACAAATTCTATGCCAACAGGGCCCTCTCAGGTAACACGAATGGATGAAGCAGGCTGGGTGGAAGACAGTAGGGAGTAGTGGGGACTGTGGGGAACCAGAGAGGTTCTGGCTGGAAGGGGGGGTCTTCTTCTCAGATTAGCCAAAGATCCTGTGTAGGAATGCAGGTCTGGGCTTCTACAGCATCTGCCTTTTCTGAAGGAGCCTCCAAAACTCCATATTTTCATATGAAATCTCCTGATTTGGAAATGTTGACCACCAATTAAAAAAAAAAAAATCAAATCACTTTGCAGGTCAAACAAAACATGTCTGCAGAAGGGAATGGCTGAGAAACAATTCAGCCTTCAAGGAATCATAACGTTTGTCCCCAGACACATGCTCAGTGAACATTCATTGGATGAACGAGTCAATTAGTGAATCTTAATATCTGAGGTTTCCTTTTTTAGTGTATTCTCTGGCCCACACCTCAAATTAGGAAACCCACAGCACTTGCCCCAATTTCATCTCCTATCCTACAATGGCTAGGACGCAGAGTCTTCATCCATATTTCCCCCTGGGTCCTCTTTGAGCCTGTCCTTTTAGAATGAGGCTAAGAGGTGTCTGTGAAACAAGGTTCCAGAAAACCTGGAGTTGAAGCCCAAGTCATCAGATGCTTCTCTCTGCTGCCCCCTACAGGTTTCTATAAATACTGCCTCAGAGGTTTGCTGTGATTCTCAGTTGGCAGCCCTAAGGGTTAAGCCTGCCCCTCTGGGGTTGGCACACTAGAGATGCTTTTAGTCTAGTTAGTGGCAGCCTACAAGCAAATCTGGAAATCATTTTAAATGTAAAAAATTTTTAAAGGAATTGGACATAGAAAAAATGCATAGGATACCAAACAGTCAATAGCTGGCAAACAAACAACTCCCCCCACCCCCAAAACCCACCTATTATCCTAGACATTTAACTAGGTAGGTGGGTGTAGTGGAACCAACTGAGGACCTAGGATCAAGCCCCTGTAGATCCTGTCACCCCCTCTGTGAGCCTTTATTTTCTCATCTCTAAAATGGGGATAATAATGCTTTCCTGGTAGACAATGGTCAGGGATAAAAGAGATAATGAAGATTACAGTGCATAGCATAGTCCTCTGCATCCAGTAAGCTCTCAAAAAATAATTCAATATTCATGCTAAAAACTATGCTTCCGGCCAGGCGCGGTGGCTCATGCCTGTAATCCCAGCACTTTGGGAGGCCGAGGCGGGCGGATCACGAGGTCAGGAGATCAAGACCACCCTGGCTAACATGGTGAAACCCCATCTCTACTAAAAATACAAAAAATTAGCCAGGCATGGTGGCGGGTGCCTGTAGTCACAGCTACTCGGGAGGCTGAGGCAGGAGAATGGCGTGAACCTGGGAGGCAGAGCTTGCAGTGAGCCGAGATCACGCCAGTGCATTCCAGCCTGGGCGGCACAGCGAGACTCCATCTCAAAAAAAAAAAAGACTATGCTTCCTGTTAATTAGTCATTTACTACGTGCCAAATACTGTGACAGCTGCTTCCACATGAATTTTTCATGTAATTTTCATGAAATCTCAAAAGGTAGATATTATCACCATTTTGGAGAAGTATAATAAAAACAGGAACAGAGAGGTAAAGTGACTTGCCCAAGGTCACACAGCTAGTTAAGCATCAGAGAGGGGACTTGAACCCAAGAGGGAGTCACTGTCTGACTTTGAAACCCATACTTTGCCCCTGCCTGCATCTTACAGGTTTTATCTCCCTCTTGGTGCTCTTACCTCCTTCTCTTCTTCCGAGTGGATTTCTTCTTTTTCTTCTTTCCCCTGGAGGAAGGTGGTGGTGTCAAGTCTTTGTCATGAGAGGCACTGTGAGGAGCAAAGAGAGGAGCATTAGAGAACTCATGGTTCCCCAACTCCCCAACCAGAGCTGGTGCAGCCAGGGAAGGACCCAGGTTCTTGGATGATCAAGGACCCATAGCCAGTGCCTCATTACCACCTCATGGCTGATTGGGTCACACTTTAGACTAAGTACCTAAATAAGGACTTAATGCCGAGTTAATGAGACAGACGTTGTACGTTACCCAAACACCGACTGATTATTAAAAACAGAGTTATAGAGGTTAACTACTCCTTAATAGATTTATTATTGAATTTGCTAATGGCTTGCCTTGGTAAATAAATCACTTTTTAAATAATTCATCAGCCGTTCAGCCCCCTCCCTCCCAAATATATCGTGTCCGTGGTTCCTGCTGGAAATTTAATAGGATGCGGAAGGTATGTTAAGTAGCAGCTGATTATTAAAAGTATATTTGCCAAGGTCTAATGTAACGAGATACGTATCTTATATTGCCTCGCAGAACCTCAAAAACCTCCGCTCTTCAAGAATAATTATTTCCTGTTCAATTAAATTCAAATGCTGAGGTTGCAGTTAAATGAAGTCAAGTTATCTTCTTTTATAATTGGGGCAGGCTCCAGGGATTTTTTTAAAAACACTATCCCGTGGCAAAGGAAGATGGTTTTAGATGAAAAACTGCTTGGGAATTGGACCATGCCAACCTAGTGGAACCTCACGGGGAAAACATTATCTTACTACTAATATTATTGTCATTATTTTAGCAGTGACACAACTAGCATTTATGCACTTGTTATGTGCCAAGTTTTTTATATATTAGGATACAAACACTTTGAGAATGGTATGACTTTTACTGTCTTGAGGCTCAGAAAGGTTAATTAACTTGCTGATGGCTAGACAATTAGAATGTGTCCAGGCTAGGATTTGAATCAAGGCCTGTGTGATTCCTACCCTGAGATTTTCCCCACAAAACCAGCTGCCTTCTCAAACTTGGTTGTGTGGCCAATCATCTGGAAATTACCCAACTTTTTATAGAATATCATAAAGTACTGCTGTATTTAATTCCATTTTAAGAATCTGGATCATTATGATTAGTAGAAAGAATGATAAAATGGTTAGAATATATGTCTGGGTCTCTATCTCCAGCAAATAAGAATCATATAGCTATATTTATAATATTTTCAAGAGAGCCACTTTTAAAAAAATTATCAGATGTCATTTTGTTTAAACAGCTGGAGGAGAGACTATTTATCTTATTGAGCTTTTCTACTAATTTGCTTTCCTGAATGTGGAACTTTTGATGTGCTAAGTTTTTTTTAATTTTAATTTTAATTTTGTACATTCCAGGCTACATTTGCAGGATGTGCAGTTTTATTACATAGATAAACGTGTGCCATGGTGGTTTTCTGCACCTGTCAACCCATCACCTAGGTATTAAGCCCAGCATGCATTAGCTCTTTTCCCTAATGCTCTTCCTCAGCCCCCACTCTCCCCCAACAGGCCCCAGTGTGTGATGTTCCCCTCCCTGTGTCCATGTGTTGTCAATGTTCAGCTCCCACTTATAAGTGAGAACATGCAGTGTTTGGTTTTCTGTTCTTGCATTGGTTTGCAGAGGATAATAGCTTCCAGCTTCATCCTTGTGCCTGCAAAGGACATGATCTTGTTCATAGTATGGAATACTGCATAGGATTCCATGGTATATATATACCACATTTTCTTTATCATTGATGGGCATTTGGGTTCATTTTCTGTCTTTGCTATTGTGAATAGTGCTGCAATGAACATATGCATGCATATATCTTTATAACAGAATGACATATATTCCTTTGGGTATATACCCAGTAATGGGATTGCTGGGTTAAATGGTATTTCTGGTTCTAGGTCTTTGAGGAACCACCATCTTCCACAATAGTTGAACTAATTTACATTCCCACTAATAGTGTAAAAGCATTCCTATTTCTGTACAACCTTGCCAGCATCTGTTGTTTCTTGACTTTTTAATAATTGCCATTCTGACTGGCGTGAGATTGCATCTCATTGTGGTTTTGATTTGCATTTCTAAGAGGGTCCCTTTTAGCAGGTTAAAAATAAGTATCACAGGAATTAAGTAGCTAGCTGCTTAACTACGTTTATATGTTATAAAGCACAAGGCACAGTATGCATGTCCAGGAAGCAAACAGGATGCTTGAGTAAACAGGATGGGCTACTTCCAAATTCTTTTTTTTTTTTTGAGACAGAGTTTCACTCTCTTGCCTAGGCTGGAGTGCAGTGGCATGATCTCAGCTCACTACAACCTCCATCTCCTGGGTTCAAGCGATTCTCATGCCTTAGCCTCCCTAGTAGCTGGGACTATAGGTGCCCGCCACCAAGCCAGGATAATTTTTGTATTTTTACAGTAGAGACAGGGTTTCACTATGTTGGCCAGGCTGGTCTCGAACTCCTGACCCCAGGTGATCCACCTGCTTTGACCTCCCGTAGTACTGGGATGAGCCATGGTGCCCAGCCACCAAATTATTTCCTTAAAGAGTGCTTGTCACAGAGCAAAAGCCTAATCAATATTTGTTGAGTGACCAAAAGAGAGAATAAATGAATGAAATAATTGAGCTTCTTGTTAAATCATCTTGTTTCATAGAAACACTTCCCAGTGCAACAGCTACTGGGAATTTGAGTGGGGAAGAAATGAAAGGACAAAAACTTGAGAGAAAAAAAATCTTTTAGAGTGTGTCTTACAAAATGAAGAAAGAGCCTATTGTTTCAGTCAGCTATAACTTCTAGAATCCCAGGGTCCCAGGGGAGCATGATTTGAGAACATCATCCTTGATTTGCATTTAAGTAATGGGGTAAAACTCAGAAAGCCCTTGAATTTGGAGACATTTGAGGTGTGTGAGATGGGGATCATCAACTCCCTCAATAAATCCCAAACACCTTTACCCAGGTAGGTCTACATTTCTTCTACCCGCTATTTTTCCCTACACTAGTTCTACACGTACCATCATAGAGGGTCAGGAAGGGGCAGAATAGTTGTTAAGTATACCCTGGTTACGGGTGCAGGGGTTAAGTACATAATGCTTGTGTATGCTGTGGTTACATATGCATGGCTAAATACAGTGATGAAATATATAACAATTCAATAAGCATCAGTTGAGTATGCAGTGGTTACATGTGCAGCAGTTAAGTCTGTAGTGGTTAAACAAGTGGTAGTTAAGCACATCTTGGGGAAGTAGCAGAGGTTAACTATTCAGTGGTTAAGTGCTCAGCGGTTATGTACACAGTAGTTAAACATGCATCAATTAAATATGCAGTGGTGAGGAGGTTCCAAGATGGCCAAATAGGAACAACTCCAGTCTACAGCTCCCAGCGTGAGTGGTGCAGAAGACGGGTGATTTCTTCATTTCCAACTAAGGTACTGGGTTCATCTCACGGGGGCATCTCACGGGTGCAGCCCACGGAGCATGAGCCGAAGCAGGGCGGGGCATCGCCTCACCTGGGAAGTGCAAGGGGTTGGGGAATTCCCTTTCCTAGCCAACGGAAGCCATGACAGAGGGTACCTGGAAAATCGGGACACTCCCACCCTAATATTGCACCTCTCCAACTGTCTTAGCAAATGGCACACCAGGAGATTATATCCTGCACGTGGCTTGCCCACGGAGCCTCACTCACTGCTAGCACAGCAGTCTGAGATCGAATTGCAATGTGGCAGCGAGGCTGGGGGAGGGGCGTCCACCATTGCTGAGGCTTGAGTAGGTAAACAAAGTGGTCAGGAAGCTCAAACTAGGTGGAGCCCACTGCAGCTCAAGGAGGCCTGCCTGCCTCTGTAGACTCCACCTCTGGGGGCAGGGCATAGCTGAACAAAAGGCAGCAGAAACTTCTGCAGACTTAAACATCCCTGTCTGACAGCTTTGAAGAGAGCAGTGGTTCTCCCAGCACAGAGTTTGGGATCTGCAAACAGACAGACTGCCTCTTCAAGTGGGTCCCTGACCCCCAAGTAGCCTAACTGGGAGGCACCTCCCAGTAGGGGCTGACTGACACCTCATATGGCCAGGTGCCCCTCTGAGACGAAGCTTCCAGAGAAAGGATCAGGCAGCAACATTTGCCGTTCTGCAATATTTGCTGTTCTGCAGCCTCTGCTGGTGATACCCAGGGAAACAGTGTCTGGAGTGGACCTCCAGCAAACTCCAACAGACCTGCAGCTGAGGGTCCTGACTGTTAGAAGGAAAACTAACAAACAGAAAGGACATCCACACCAAAACCCCATCTGTAAATCACCATCATCAAAGACCAAAGGTTGATAAAACCACAAAGATGGGGAGACACCAGAGCAGAAAAGCTAAAATTCTAAAAATTAGAGTGCCTCTTCTCCTCCAAAGGAACACAGCTCCTCGCCAGCAGTGGAACAAAGCTGGACGGAGAATGACTTTGATGAGTTGAGGGAAGAAGCCTTCAGATGATCGGTAATTACAAACTTCTCTGTGCTAAAGGAGGATGTTTGAACCCATCACAAAGAAGCTAAAAACCTTGAAAAAAGATTAGATGAATGGCTAACTAGAATAAACAGTGTAGAGAAGACCTTAAATGACCTGATGGAGCTGAAAACCATGGCACGAGAACTACATGAGGCACGCACAAGCTTCAGTAGCTGATTCAATCAAGTGGAATAAAGGGTATCAGTGACTGAAGATCAAATGAATGAAATGAAGTGAGAAGAGAAGTTTAGAGAAAAAAGAGTAAAAAGAAATGAACAAAGCCTCCAAGAAATATGAGACTATGTGAAAAGACCAAATCTATGTCTGATTGGTGTACCTGAAAGTGATGGGGAGAATGGAACCAAGTTGGAAAACACTTCAGGATATTATCCAGAACTTCCCCAACCTAGCAAGGCAGGCCAACCTTCAAATTCAGGAAATACAGAGAACGCCACAAAGATACTCCTTGAGAAGAGCAACTCCAAGACACATAATTGTCAGATTCACCGAAGTTGAAATGAAGGAAAAAATGTTCAGGGCAGCCAGAGAGAAAGGTCGGGTTACCCATAAAGGGAAGCCCATCAGACTAACAGCTGATCTCTCGGCAGAAACTCTACAAGCCAGAAGAGAGTGGGGGCCAATATTCAACATTCTTAAAGAAAAGAATTTTCAACCCAGAATTTCATATCCAGCCAAACTAGGCTTCATAAGTGAAGGAGAAATAAAATCCTTTACAGACAAGCAAATGCTGAGAGATTTTGTCACCACCAGGCCTGCCTTACAAGAGCTCCTGAAGGAGGCGCTAAACATGGAAAGGAACAACTGGTACCAGCCACTGCAAAAACATGCCAAATTGTAAAGACCATCAATGCTAGGAAGAAACTGCATCAACTAATGAGCAAAATAACCAGCTAACATCATAATGACAGGATCAAATTCACACATAACAATATTAACCTTAAATGTAAATGGGCTAAATGCTTCAAATTAAAAGACACAGACTGGCAAATTGGATAAAGAGTCAAGATCCATCAATGTGCTGTATTCAAGAGACCCATCTCACCTGCAGAGACACACATAGGCTCAAAATAAAGGGATGGAGGAAGATCTACCAAGCAAATGGAAAACAAAAAAAAGCAGGGGTTGCAATCCTAGTCTCTGATAAAACAGACTCTAAACTAACAAAGATCAAAAGAGACAAAGAAGGCCATTACATAATGGTAAAGGGATCAATTCAACAAGAAGAGCTAACTATCCTAAGTATATATGCACCCAATACAGGAGCACCCAAATTCAAAAAGCAAGTCCTTAGAGACATACAATGAGACTTAGACTCCCACGCAATAATAATGGGAGACTTTAACACCCCACTGTCAACATTAGACAGATCAATGAGACAGAAAGTTAACAAGGATATCCAGGAATTGAACTCAGCTCTGCACCAAGCAGACCTAATAGACATCTACAGAACTCTCCACCCCAAATCAAGAGAATATACATTCTTCTCAGCACCACATCGCACTTATTCCAAAATTGACCACATAGTCGGAAGTAAAGCACTCCTCAGCAAATGTAAAAGAACAGAAATCACAACAAACTGTCTCTCAGACCACAGTGCAATCAAAGTAGAACTCAGGATTAAGAGACACACTCAAAACTGCACAACTACATGGAAACTGAACAACCTGCTCCTGAATGACTACTGGGTACATAACAAAACGAAGGCAGAAATAAAGATGTTCTTTGAAACCAATGAGAACAAAGACACAACATACCAGAATCTCTGGGACACATTTAAAGCAGTGTGTGAGGGAAATTTATAGCACTAAATGCCCACAATAGAAAGCAGGAAAGATCTAAAATTGACACCCTAACATCACAATTAAAAGAACTAGAGAAGCAAGAGCAAAACATTCAAAAGCTAGCAGAAGGCAAGAAATAACTAAGATCAGAGCAGAACTGAAGGAGATACACAAAAAACCCTTCAAACAATCAATGAATCCAGGAGCTGGTTTTTTGAAAAGATCAACAAAATGGGTAGACTGCTAGCAAGACTAATATAGAAGAAAAGAGAGAAGAATCAAATACACGTAATAAAAAATGATAAAGGGGATATCACCACTGATCCCACAGAAATACAAACTACCATCAGAGAATACTATAAACACTCTGCAAATATACTAGAAAATCTAGAAGAAATGGATAAATTCCTGGACACATAGACTCTCCCAAGACTACACCAGGAAGAAGTTGAATCCCTAAATAGACCAATAACAGGCTCTGAAATTGAGGCAATAATTAATAACCTACCAACCAAAAAAAGTCCAGGACCAGATGGATTCACAGCCGAATTCTGCTAGAGGTACGAAGACGAGCTGGTACCATTCCTTCTGAAACTATTCCAATCAATAGAAAAAGAGGGAGTCCTCCCTAACTCATTTTATGAAGTCAACATCATCCTGATACCAAAGCCTGGCAGAGACACAACAAAAAAAGAGAATTTTAGACCCAATATCCCTGATGAACATTGATGCGAAAATCCTCAATAAAATACTGGCAAACCATTATTTTAAATCCAGCAGCACATCATAAAGCTTATCCACCATGATCAAGTTGGCTTCATCCCTGGGATGCAAGGCTGGTTCAACATACGCAAATCAATAAACATAATCCATCATATAAACAGAACCAAAGACAAAAACCACATGATTATCTCAATAGATGCAGAAAAGACCTTTGGCAAAATTCAACCACACTTCATGCTAAAAACTCTCAATAAACTAGGTATGGATGGGACATGTCTCAAAATAATGAGAGCTATTTATGACAAACCCACAGCCAATATCATACTGAATGGGCAAAAACTGGAAGCATTCCCTTTGAAAACTGGCACAAGACAGGGATGCCCTCTCTCACCACTCCTATTCAACATACTGTTGGAAGTTCTGGCCAGGGCAATCAGGCAGGAGAAAGAAATAAAGGGTATTCAATTAGGAAAAGAGGAAGTCAAAATGTCCCTGTTTGCAGATGACATGACTGTCTATTTAGAAAACCCCATTGTCTCAGCTCAAAATCTCCTCAAGCTGATAAGCAATTTCAGCAAAGTCTCGGGATACAAAATCAATGTGCAAAAATCACAAGCATTCCTATACACCAATAACAGACAGAGAGCCAAATCATGAGTGAACTCCCATTCACAATTGCTTCAAAGAGAATAAAATATCTAGGAATCCAACTCACAGGGGATGTGAAGGACCTCTTCAAGGAGAACTACAAACCACTGCTCAATGAAATAAGAGAGGACACAAACAAATGGAAGAACATTCCATGCTCGTGGATAGGAAGAATCAATATCATGAAAATGGCCATACTGCCCAAGGTAATTTATAGATTCAATGCCATCCCCATCAAGCTACCAATGACTTTCTTCACAGAATTGGAAAAAACTACTTTAAAGTTCATATGGAACCAAAAAAGAGCCCACATTGCCAAGACAATCCTAAGCCAAAAGAACAAAGCTGGAGGCATCACGGTACCTGACTTCAAACTATACTACAAGGCTACAGTAACCAAAACAGCATGGTACTGGTACCAAAACAGAGATATAGACCAATGGAATAGAACAGAGCCCTCAGAAATAATACCACACATCTACAACCATCTGATCTTTGACAAACCTGACAAAAACAAGAAATGGGGAATGGATTCCCTATTTAATAAGTGGTGCTGGGAAAACTGGCTAGCCATATGTAGAAAGCTGAAACTGGATCCCTTCCTTACACCTTATACAAAAATTAATTCGAGATGGATTAAAGACTTAAATGTTAGACTTAAAACCATAAAAAACCTAGGCAGTACCATTCAGGACATAGGCATGGGCAAGGACTTCATGACTAAAACACCAAATGCAATGGCAACAAAAGCCAAAATTGACAAATGGGATCTAATTAAACTAAAGAGCTTCTGCACAGCAAAAGAAACTACCATCAGAGTGAACAGGCAACCTACAGAATGGGAGAAAATTTTTACAGTCTACCTATCTGACAAAGGGCTAATATTGAGAATCTACAAAGAACTTAAACAAATTTACAAGAAAAAAATCAAACAATCCCATCAAAAAGCAGGCAAAGGATATGAACAGACACTTCTCAAAAGAAGACATTTATGCAGCCAACAGACACATGAAAAAATGCTCATCATCACTGGCCATCAGAGAAATGCAAATCAAAACTACAATGAGATACCATCTCACACCAGTTAGAATGGCGATCATTAAGAAGTCAGGAAACAACAGATGCTGGAGAGGATGTGGAGAAATAGGAACACTTTTACACAGTTGGTGGGACTGTAAACTAGTTCATCCATTGTGGAAGACAATGTGGTGATTCCTCAAGGATCTAAAACTAGAAATACCATTTGACGCAGCCATCCCATTACTGGGTATATACCCAAAGGATTATAAATCAGGCTGCTATAAAGACACATGCACATGTGTGTTTATTGCGGCACTATTCACAATAGCAAAGACTTGTAACCAACCCAAATTTCCATCAATGATAGACTGGATTAGGAAAATGTGGCACATATACACCATGGAATACTATGCAGCCATAAAAAGGATGAGTTCGTGTCCTTTGTAAGGACATGGATGAAGCTGGAAACCATCATTCTGAACAAACTATCGCAAGGACAGAAAACCAAACACCGCATGTTCTCACTCATAGGTGGGAACTGAACAATGAGAACACTTTGACACAGGATGGGGAACATCACACACTGGGGCCTGTTGTGGGGTGTGGGGAGCGGGAAGGGATTGCATTAGGAGATATACCTAATGTAAATGATGAGTTAATGGGTGCAGCACACCAACATGGCATATGGATACATATGTAACAAACCTGCATGTTGTGCACATGTACCCTAGAACTTAAAGTATAATAAAAAAAATTTTTAAAAAAGAAGTGGTGAAGTAAGCAGTGGTTCCAACAGAGTGGTTACATATGCAGAGGTTACATATGCAGTAAAGTATGCAGCAGTAAGGAATGCTGGTCCAGAAGCTGACAAACCTAGATTTAAAGTCCAGCTCTCTTACTTACAACAGGGCCCAGAGACCTCTCTGAGTCTCATCTTGACCATCAACAAGATGGGAAGAAACATAGCACCTGTGTCCTAAGTTTGCTTCCAGGAATAAAGGAGCTGACTTAGGTAATGTGCCCTGGTCTTGCATAGAGTAAGAGGACAGTATAAGGGGTTTCTGTTATTATAATTATAATTAATTATTAAATAATAAATTTATTATATAATTCTGATTACTTGTATTATCACTGTTATTGTTATCATCATTATTGCGGTTTTGTCACATCAGAGGGTCGGTCACAGATAGAAGGGAGCGAGAGGCCCAGACGCTGTACACTAGAGCACAGCAGCTCTACAATAGAGATGCTGTATGACATGGCATCATTTTTTTAGATTTGCATGACCAGAATCTTCTCTTCTGGCTTCATGAAACTCTCACTAACATATCTGAGGATTTCCTCTGCTCTAGTCTCACTGCCGCAATCTGTACATGCCTGGTCTAACTTAATCTTCATCCTGACCTTGAGAATTATACCTCAACATTCCCATTTTATAGCTGTGAACACTGAGGCCCATGGAGGAAAAGAAACTTGCCCAAGGTTGCTCGGTTCGTAAGTGACACGGTCGAGATTTGTACACTCAAATTCCACCTAGGAGACAATATTTTTTATTTTTTATTTTGAGACGTAGTCTCACTCTGTTGCCCAGGCTGGAGTGCAGTGGTGCGATCTCGGCTCACTGCAACCTCCTCCTCCTGGGTACAAGCAATACTTCTACCTCAGCCTCCAGAGTAGCTGGGATTACAGGTGTGCACCACCACACCTGGCTAATTTTTGTGTTTTTAGCAGAGACAAGGGTTTCACCATGTTGGCCAGGCTGGTCTCCAACTCCTGACCTCAAGTGATCCTCCCACCTCGGCCTCCCAAAGTGTTGGGATTACAGACGTGAGCCAGCATGCCTGGCCCAGTGTTTTAAAAGTAGGGAAATTCCCTTCCTTCTCACTTCTCTCTTTATCTCCCTCTGCCTGTCACGGAAACAACTTTGTTCCTGTTTCCTGGGGAGAACTCTCCAGACATGAGGTTGAACTTCACTTCTCCAAGTTGATAGGGCTTATCTGTTTCTCTCTCTTTGAAATTGCAGCATAACTAAAGCCTGTAGCTGAGAGGGCAGCCTAGGTAGTGGGGGTAGACTTCATTTTTGAAAATTACTTCACTTAACTCCCACTTACAAGAACTTATGAACACAAAGAAGTAAACAACAGACACTGGGGCTCTGCTTGACAAGAGAGGGTGGATGGATGGAGAGGAGCAGAAAAGATAACTATTGGGTAATGGGCTTGATACTTGGGTGATAAAATAATATACACAACAAACCCCTATGACACGTGTTTACCTACGCAACAAACATTCACATGTAACCCCAAACCTAAAATAAAAGTTAAAAAATAATAACGAAATAAAAATTAAAAAGAAAAAAATGACTCCAGTTTCCCAAGCCACTTCTCCAAAATTCAGTAATCACATCTTCTAGAAATAGATTTTCCAGAGGCCAAAGATGGGCCAGACTTTATAAGTGTATGCTGAAAATAGCAGGCAGGGGATAATGTTTTTGTTGCTGTTGTTTTCAGTAGCATCCATAGAATAATGGAGTAGATTTTAGTAAAGGATTTAAGATCAGAGAGTCTGGAGTTCAAAACTTCACTCTGCCACTTACTGGCTGTCATATTCTGGGGAACTCACTTTACTTCTCCCAGCCTCAGAAAAATGCTGAGTATACAGTATTTTTATGGAGTATGTGTATACAGTGCTCTCTGTATATGTGTGCTAGTACAGTGCCCATCACACAGTGGGCGCTCAAAAAGTACTGGTTAAATAACCAAGTAAAAGAAAAAATACAGAGACCTGGAACTCCTGAGACAGGTCTGGGCTGAAACTATGATTTGGGGAGTCAGTGGCTCATAGAGCCATTAAAATGGAAAGGAACTCTATCATTTAAGGTAGGGCTTGCTGAACCACAGCCAGTGGGCCAATTTAGCCTGCCTTCTGCTTTTATAAATACAATTTTATTGGAACACAGATATGCTTTTTTGTTTGCATAATGTCAATGGCTGTTTTTGCACTGCAGTGGCAGAGTTGAGTAGTTGTGACAGAAACCACTGGGGTCTACAAACTTAAAACATTTATGATTTTTTCCTCTACGGTAAATATTTACTAGCCCTTGATTTAAGGGTTTGAAAGAGGAACTTGCATAAGAGGGAGGCGAGCCATGGCCAGAGAGGCAGACTTGATTTCTGTATCTTCAGCTTGGACGTCCCCATTGGATCTCACCTGTGTCCTCTGGTGGCACCCAGTTCCCGACAGGTCTTGTCTCTCTCCCAGCTGTTGGTGCCCAAGGGCTCGGTGGCCACATGCTGACCCAGCTTTTCTGAGGGTCCATCCTGAGCTGGGACAACGGAGCTATTCTGGGGCTCTGTCCTACAGAGGAAGAAATAAGGACACAAAAGTGTTAGAATGTACAGAGACACTTAATGTTCATTAAATATTCATAGAATTCCTAGTATTTTCCAGCCTCCCTTGCAGTTATGTTGAGCCCATGAGATTATCTTTGGCCAATGGTCTCTAAGCAGGAGGGAACACATGTAATTTCCAGTTCAAGGCAATCAAGATCCGTGCGCCTTCTCCAGCTCCCCCTTCCTCTGTCATACTGACTTTAGAGTCCACACATTCTGAAAGGTGAAACTATTTGATGGAGGAAAGATGCCTTCACCACATCAGACTTTGCAGGAGAGAAATAAACTGAAATTAGGTTAAACCACTTCGATGCGGGTTTATTTGTCATAGCAGCATAGCTTATTCTATTTGGACTAGATCACAGAGAGATGCTGGAAGCCAGCATTTCATTTCCTTTCTCAAGACATAATGGGAGGCCAAAGGATGATAGTATTAGTGTAAATCCCCCTTTGCCATTTCTATTCCATTTCTCTGCATGGACTACATATATGTAGATTCAAATAGTCTTAACTATTTAGTAGCTATAGTATCTGGGACCAGTCACAACATCTCTTGAGTTGCAGTTTCTTCAGTTATAAAATAGTGAATAGTATCAATTCATGTATTTCTGAGCTATTTTGAAAATAAAATGAGATAAAATATACAAGCAGAAAGGCCTCAAAATCAGTTTTCTTTGGTTTTACTTCCTTGTAAACCAAATCTCCAATCTGATGTCCTTAATTGGTATGAGCCACCCACTTGGGACGGCAGTTCCCATGAAGGCCTGCAGTCCAGCAGCCCCCAACTCTGCCAATGACACAGGCTGCAGAGAATACTGAGGAGTCGCCTATGAGTCCCACCTCTTCATGGGAGTTCCTGAGAGGGCAAAGAACTTGCCTGGTTACTCAGCTTTTGAAGAGACTGTCACTCAAGTTCCTGGCTCTTAACTAGGAAGAGTCAGAAGTTTGAGAGTCGCAGGCGTATTTGGTGACACGCAGAGAGCATCCCTCCCTGCTCACCCTGCCTTCAGACCCCATGTCAAGCATTGATCAAAGGCATTAGCATGTCTCATGCAGCAGGCTCTGCATCAGTGCATCCAGACTGCTTTTATGACTCAAGATGAATGCATCTGATAAGCCCCCTGCTCTTTAGGGCTTCTAAGAGAGCAAGCCAAGCCCGGTCAATATTGAAGGAAGGGCAGGAAAACACATCCATCTCTGTCAGCCACTTATGAGTGCATCTTTAGAAGCAGAGCTGGTAGATACTGCAAGCCCTGGAGGGATGGAGATTCTAATTAGGGCTTCTCAGCCCTTCTCACTGCAAACTCTGTGCTTCCAGAACTCCCCTCCATCCTGCTCAGCCTCAGTTTTCCCTAAACCTCCCTGCTATGGGGGTTACCTTTCCATGCCTTTACTTCTCCCATTTATCTCTGAGGAATGCTGCCCTGTCTGCTGTCTGACAACAAAGCTATTTTCTTCCTAACACCCAGCAAGGCTTGCCTCTTCCCATACTTGTCCTGGCCTAGGGTAACCTGCATTCATTAACTTCAATTTCCTGAGTGCCTACATTGTATCTAGGTCAGTTTCAGGTGTGGAGACACAGTGAACAAGACAGAGATGTCTCCTGTGATTACAGAATGTTTACATTCTAGATGGAGGAATAGATACATAAGCAAGTAAAAATAGGGCTTGTTGAACGGTAACACATTTTTTTTTTTGAGACAGAGTCTCACTGTGGTGTCCAGGATGGAGTGCAGTGGCACAATCAGAGCTCACTGCAGCCTTGAACTCCCTGGCTCAAGTGATCCTCTGACCTCAACCTCCCAAGTAGCTGGGACCACAGGTACACACCACCAAACCCAGATTTTTTTTTTTTTTTTTTGTAGAGACAGGGTCCCACTGTATTGTTCAAACTGGTCTTGAACTCCTGGGCTCAAGCAATCCTCCTGACTTGGCCTCCCAAAGTTCTGGGATTACAGGTGTGAGCCACCATTTTCAGCTGAATGGTAATAAATTTTGGTGTGACTAAAGCAGCATACAGAGCTAAGAAATGGGAAGAGCGGCTGCTACTTTGTATATAATAATCAGAGAAGTCCTTCCTGAGAAGTAACAAGGGAGTGGAGACTTGAAGGATTCAGGACTAATCTTAAAGTTTGGGTGGTTTAGAATGTGTTCTTAGATTCTATGACACTCTTGTCATCAAAAGATCAAAAGATGGAACTTAATTTATCTCCCTTTGAATAGCGGATGGGCTTAGTGACTCACATTTAATGAAAAGAATGTAGTAGAAGTAATAATGTATGACCTTCAAGACTTGGTCACAAAAGGTAGCTTCTGCCTTCCTCTCTTGGGTTGATGAGTCTGGTGGAAGCCATGTTGTGAGGACACTCAAGCAGCCATATGGAGAGGCCTATGTGAAGAAGAACTGAGGCCTCCTGCCAACAGTCAGCACCAACTTGTTAGCCCTATGAGTGAGCCACCTTGGAAGTGGATTCTTCAGCTCCAGTCAAGCCTTATGATAAGACTGCAAACCTGGTTGACATCTAACCACAGCTTCATGAGAGATGATGAGTTAGAAGCACTCAGCCAAATTCCTGAGTCACAGAAACTATGAACCATAATAACTCTTTGTTGTTGTTTTCAGCCAAAAGATTTGGAATAATTTGTTAAACAGTTATATATAGCTTCTACACAGGTATCTGCTGGAAGTGAGAAGTGTGCCCTAGGCAGAAGGAATAGCAAGTTCAAATATTGTTAGCATATTTTAAGAAACAGCGGCCGGGCACAGTGGCTCATGCCTGTAATCCCAGCACTTTGGGAGGCCGAGGCAAGTGCATAACTTGAGGTCAGGAGTTTGAGACCAGCCTGGCCAATATGGCAGAACCCTGTCTCTACTAAAAATAAAAGAATTAGCTGGTGTGGTGGTGCACGTCTGTAATCCCAGCTACTCAGGAGGCTGAGGCGAGAATCGCTTGAACCCAGGAAGCAGAGGTTGCAGTGAGCTAAGATCATGCCACTGCACTCCAGCCTGGGTGACAGTATGAGACTCTGTCTATAATAATAGTAATAATAATAAGGAACAGCAAGCAAGGGCTAGGGTGGCAAGAGGTGAGATCAGAGATCAGGTCATGGGAAGACCTTTGGGGCTCCCTGTAGCTGAGATGGGAGAAGAGTCTTTGGAACAGGAGTGATAGGGTCTGGATTACATTTGAGAACGATCACTCTAGTGGTGGAGGGACACAAGGCTGAAGGGAGAAAAGGGCAGAGATGGGGAAATGGTTGCAATAGTCCAAGCTCCGATCAGTGTAGTAGCAATGGAGCGGGGGATGAGATGTGGTCTGATTCTAACAAATTTTGAAAGTAGTACTGACATGATTTACTGCTGGCTAAATGTGAGAAGTAAGAGAGGGGGAGTCAAGGATGACTCCAAGGTTTTGAGGCTGAGCAACTGGAAGGATGGCATCAACATTGAGGAGATGGAGAAGGTAGAGTACGGAGCAAGCTTTTGGGAAGATCGATCCCCTTTTCTAGGACGTGGTATGCCTTTGCTCCCTTGCCAGCAACTCTTAATAATATGTTGTTGTCATTTAATTGTCTTCTATCAAATTGGACTATGAGCTCCCTGTGAGCAAGACTGTGTCTTACTGCCCCAGAGCCTGCTGCTTAGTGAACATCTGGCAATATTTTTTCAGTGAATCAATAAAAGTGGTGATGAATTGGCCAAAGAGAACATTGTTTCAAAAAGTTAGAAAGTGCTTTTGAGATGCTTTGGACCAATTTCCTGATGTTATAGTTGGTGGGAATGGAATCTTAGAAAGGGTCAATAACTCAGCCAATGCCTCGGTCTACTCAGACTGCTCAATCCATGTCTTCTCTGTTTAATCTCATATTTCTTTTAGAAAAGATCAGTGAGCTTATTGATTTGTGTGTATTGTCCAGCAAAGCCTTGACACATAAGATAGTTCACTTCCAAGGTGGCTCGCTCATATGGCTGGCAAGCTGGTGCTGGCTGTTGGCAGAAGGCCTCAGTTCTTCACATGGGCCTCTCCATACGGCTGCTTGAGTATCCTCACAACATGGTGGCTGGCTTCCCTGACAATGATCAATCCAAGACAGCAAGGCAGAAGCTGCCCTTTGTAACCAATTCTTGCAAGTCACATATTATTACTATGTCAAGGTGGAGATACATAAGAATATAATTCTGAACTCTCTGGGGCATTGTAGAAAATAAATCGATACCACAAGTAATCCCATGATAGGCAAAAGCTGACAGCTGTGAGGAATTTGGCAGTGAATAAACACATGGTGAGTGTGCTGGCATTGGGTGGGAAGTCTCAGTGACTTGTCTAATGGAGATAGTAGAGGCGTGAGTTATCTGAAGTACAGGGGAAGCTGGTGGATGCTACTGCCAGAGCCCTGGGGTGTAAGGCTTCGGGTGAGGACAGTGCCTCATCCATCATTGTCAGCAACAGGGGTCAGGAATCAGATATGGGGAAATCTTGAAGATGATTTGGTGAGGAAAGACACAATGGAGTTGCAGGAATTTATGTAATTTTATACCGTCTGATGTGGTAGATTTTTCTTTTTCTCCAATAGTACTGATTTCACCTTCCTGGTGTTGGGTACCCCACCTGGAATTTTGCAATAAAACCAACAGAAATAAAATGAATTCTGCCAGGCAGAGAGGAAGTGCTGAGGGGAGGAAGAAGGAAATCCTATGTAATATACCATAACATTAAAAGTCTTTTTTCAAGATGTTCCAACAGGCTGCTTCTCAGCTTTGTTAAAACTTAACGAGACTCAGACAGCATGTAGCTGAGGGTTTTCCATGACTGGCACAGTATCAGAGGCCTTTAAGGAGCTTTTAAAAATACAGATTCCTAGGTCCCATCCTAGCTGTGGTAAATCAGAGTCTCTAAGGGGTGAAATCCAGGAATCTGCATCTTAAAGACAGATCGCAGGCAATTCAGCCTCCTATTGGATCAGGAATGAAATCCAAACTGACTATCCAGACTAAAACACTTGGCACGATCTGGTCTGTGACCCTCCTTTCAATCCCTCTCCTACCCATCTCCTGCTCCTCTTTGTATCTCACTCTGTTCTAGCCACATGACATCATTGCTTCTCCTCAAATGCTCAGGGCCTTTGCGCTTTCTTTTCCCTCCACCTGGTATGCTGTTCCTCCAGCTCTTTGCATGACCATCTCCTTCTTTCCATTCAAAAGTCACCTTTTCAGAGAGGCCCTCCCTGACTCCCTTGCTCTCCGCTCCACCTGTGCTGGGAATCACGGTAGCCTGTGGTGTCTTTCTACACCAAGTTTGTTACTGTTTGAAATGATCATTTTATGTGTCTATTTGCCAAATGATTGTCTTCTGGACTAGAATGTAAGCTTTATGAGAGGGAACTCGTCTCTTTCCTCACCCCTGAATCCCCAGAGATACAGTGGCTGACGTCGTGTAGCTTCCTGCTCAATGAACATTCATTGAATGAACAAATGAATAAATGGATGGGTGAACAAATGAATTGTGATTACCGATCTCATGTGGGAACCACAGATCGGATCGTAACTCTCCTTACAAATAAAGAAGCAGAGGTACAAATAAAGAGTCTGAGGTCACTCAGCGCTGCAGTGGAATCAGGCTTCAGCCACAGCCCCCAGCCCTCCACAGCCCCACCCATCTCCCTTCTCTGCCTCCAGCCTTGCATCTTTGCAGGTCCTTATGAAAAATTCTGTGTTCCATCTTTGCTGAGGAGTACTGGCAGTTGCCTCATTTTCCTTCTATAACGCATTTAAAAAATACTTAAAAGAAGCCGAAATCTTTGGGGACAGCTAAAACAGTGGAGTCAAGGGCCGGCACACTCCGCTTCACAGACGGAGGGAGGGAGCCACGAGTGCCGAATTCCTCAAGGCCTCCCGGCTCTGTTCCTGCTAATCAGAGACCTGGAGCTTAGATGCTGTCTCTGTAGTCATGGCAACCGGCAGATTCCAAGGCTCCGATAAGAGTCAGGGCTGAACTTTTCTGCAAAACTCCTCAAGAGGCCTGGCTCCCTAGCTGCTTCCCCGCTTCCCATCAAAGCTCTTGCTCACTGAGCCGATCAGCCAGCTGCTCCCAACAAAGTGCTCATTTGGCCCAGCATTGGGTGCAGATCCTCATGCCCCAAGCACTAGATTGAGTTAAACACTGTTTGGGGAATCAGAGACCAACAATGGTGGAGCGGGAAGAACCCCAGATCCAGCTCAGCCCTGTACAGAGTGGAGAAACGGAGGCCCAAGAGGCAAGGGGATTTGCCCAAGGCAAATAGTGACTCATCATAGCTCTGGCTAGTAGAGTTGCCACCTTTTGACTCCCAGCCCAGTGTTCTCTCCACATCACTTGATCATCACAGCAGCTGGTATTTATCAAGCACCTCCTGCATACCAGACACTGAGCTAACTAAGCACTTCTCACTCATCTTCTCATTGAAGTTTTCAGAGAAACCCATGAGCCAGCATTACTATCCTTACTGTGAAGAACAAACTGAGACCCTGAGATATTAACTGGCAAGAACATCAGCGGCTGCCCTGCCTGTTTATAAGAATCAACTGAGAGGCCAGGTGTGGTGGCTCATGTCTGTAATCCCAGCACTTTGGGAGGCAGAGGCGGGTGGATCACAAGGTCAGGAAGATCGAGACCATCCTGGCTAACACAGTGAAACCCCGTCACTACTGAAAATACAAAAAAAAAAAAAAAAAAAATAGCCGGGCGTGGTGGCGGGCACCTGTAGTCCCAGCTACTTGGGAGGCTGAGGCAGGAGAATAGTGTGAACCTGGGAGGCAGAGCTTGCAGTGGGCCGAGATCGTGCCACTGCACTCCAGCCCGGGCCACTGAGCAGACTCTGGAAAACATTTTCTTTTTTTTTTTTTTGAGACCGAGTCTCAATCTATTGCCCAGGCTGGAGTGCAGTGGCATGATCTCGGCTCACTGCAACATCCGCCTCCCGGGTTCAAGTGATTCTCCTGCTTCAGCTTCCCGAGTAGCTGGGATTAGAGGCACCCGCCACCACACTTGGCTAATTTTTGTATTTTTAGTAGAAAACATTTTGAAAATATAGGAAAGGATAAGTGGAGGTACAGGGGGAGTCTTGGTAATTACATTGTAACATAGGACTGGTCTCATGTGTTTGGAGAGGCTCTGTATCTCAAGGTTTGGCCTGAATCTTATATTCCGCAAACAGAAATGGCAGTTGGCCAGGAGATTGGAGACATCTCTGATATTTATTGCCTCTATTCCACAAATAGCTCCTTCTGTGTATAGAGGACTTACTAATCCAGTGTCTCAATTGATTCCTATAACCCTCTGTGGGGTGTGCAGCAGCATGGTGAACCTCCTTCCCTTGCATAGCTGAAGGCACTGAAACCTGGAGAGGCAAAAGTACTTGCTTCCATCCAGGGCTCATAGCCCAGGTACTTGTTCTACCTGTGCATCTAGGGCTGTGAATGGTCCATCCTTGTTCCCACACTTGCCAGACACCCACACTCTGCCTGTTTTGATAGAGAGTATAGGCCTAGACTCCCGTGCTTAAATGCTCACCAGAAAGCCCAAGAGTTATCATGGGGCTGACCTAGCCCAGAGACAAGATGAAGTTGGCCAATTTGTGCCTTGGCTCCTGGGACCTCAGTCTGGGCTGTGTTAATAATGTCCTGGCCTGAGGTCTTGGCATTCCGAGTCGTTTTCAAGGTGAATCCAGTTCATTAAGCCTGGATGGGGGTAATCTTCAGGAGCTGTGACCCTTTGAGCTTTGCCATTGTGGCTGGAAAAAGCAATAGAGCTTAGAGGAAAACCGGGGATTGCACAGCACTGCTGTGGGAGACATCATTCGGATACAGGGGCAGTAATGCTCATTTTAGTAGAAATTGAATAAAAAATGAAAGGAAGTTTTATGAGGCTGTCATTTCTCTCATTATTTCATTCATTACTCAAGAGTTGTTTACTGAACACCTACTTAGTATCAGATTTCAAGGACCCAAAAGTAACCAAGACATTGTTTCTGCCCTGCAGGACTTCTCACCCTGGAAGCGGAGACAGATCCCTAAACCGGGAATTACAATGTGGTATATAATAATTTCTCTGATAAAGAGTGGCTTAGGGGGGCAGTGGACCCGCAGAGAGGGCACCTAAACCTGCCTGGGGAATGTGGGCAGGTGGTCATGGAATGTGTTTCTAGCAGATGAATAGAAATTGGTCAGGAAAGTGGAGCAAAAAAGAGGAAGATCAAGTGCAAAGGTCCAGCACCAAGACACAGCAGTGGACCTTTGTGTGACTGCAGGGGATGCAGTAAGTTAGAACAGAGAGTGAATGTGGAGGGTGGGAGGCAAGACTTGAATCTAGGAAGGAAGAAAGGGGCTGGATTCTTCAGTGCCATGTAGACAGGTGCTTTTCAAGCCCTCATGTGCGTGGGTCACCTGGGGATCTTGTCAGGCTGCAGATGCTGGTTCTTCAGTAGGTCTGGGGGAGGGCCTGAGTTTCTGCATTTCTAACCAATTCCCAGGTGAGGCTGCTGCTCCAGGAACCACACTCTGAGTAGCCATGTTGTAGATTCTACCAGGAATTTGAACTTGATCCTGAGGGATGAGCAATATAGACAAGCACAGCTCCCCACCACTCCCTCTCCACAGGCAACGGATGAGAATGGCTTAGTCCAGTTCTCAGGGCTGAGAGCAAGTGTGTAAGAGTGTGGACGTGTGTGAGTGTGTGTGCTTATGAGTGTGTGGTAAACACTCATATATCAATAATTGCTTGGTTCTCAAGTTCAGATCAAAGGACAAAAGAACCATATGGAGAAAAATCAGCTCAGCATTTCTTGCCCAACTCAGCCAAGCAGGTCAGGCACCCAACCTGACTGGGTTTTGAACTCTCATCACAGAACACATCCAACCACTGCCCTCCAATCAACCCCACATCCACCCAGTCATTTCTCCCTCCACAGGCTGGCCTGTCGATTGCCTATTTGCTTCATGAGAGAGAAAACTGCTGAGAAGTGGATTGGATTCGATTGTTGAGACTGCCTAAAATGCAGGCTGCCTCCAACTAGGGAAGGGACTGAATTCCAAAATGTCATAGTTTTCCACTTGAGCAGGGTGTTCAAAAGGTAATTAGGTGATGCCGGGAAAGTGCATGGGACCTGGAGTCCTGCTGACCTGGGTTCAAGTCCTGATTCTGCTAAGTTGTGTCACCACGGGCAAGAATAACATCTCTTCTTCCAGCCCAGGGGCCCCTGGGGATCAGCTGGAATTGCAGACAGAGTTAGGATTTCTCTGGGGAGGGCGAATTGCTAATTATGTTTTCTTGCCATGGGAGGGACAGGACAAGTGAGTCTCTTTTGGGGATCATCACAGCCACTATTAGAAGAAAGACTAAGCAAGCAAGAGGGAACTGGGAAGTGGAAAGAAGCCCTCAGCTTAAGAGGAAACCCCCAACCCAGGAAAGGAGGAGCCTTGGTACAAGATCTAGAAGAGTGTAAACT
The DNA here is from genome assembly GCF_006542625.1 of Nomascus leucogenys. Lineage (NCBI taxonomy): Eukaryota > Metazoa > Chordata > Mammalia > Primates > Hylobatidae > Nomascus > Nomascus leucogenys. The sequence continues at coordinate 86,270,851 of NC_044390.1, read as the reverse complement.
GCTCCCAAGAGGTGCTTCCAAGGACCATTCACTTATTCTTCATTCAACAAATATTTATTGAGCATCTATTATGTGCAGGCACTGGGAACAAGATAGAGAAAAAAAACCTTGCTTAGTGGAGCTTGCATTGTACTGCAGTGGGTGGTGGTAGGAAGAGAGCAGAAAATAAACATAATTAAGTGGTAACTATTAGAAGGTAATAAGTGCTAGGGGGGAGATGGAATACTACTGGGAGGGGCTTGCAATTTTAAACTGGGTAATCAGAGAAGCCCTCATTGAGAAGGTGAGATTTGAGCAAAGACTTGAAAGTGTTGAGGGAGTGAGCCTTGAGCATGCCCAGGAGAACATAACAGGCAGAGTGCAGCCAGTGCAAAGGCCCTGAGGCAGGAACATACGGAATGCAGTGAAGAATTAGCAGTGTGGCTGGAGCTGAGGGAGCAAGGGGGAGATTAGTAGGAGGTAAAGTCAGAGAGGTAATGAGGGATCAGGTATAAGAATTTGGTGGGCTTTCACAGGGACTTGGCTGTTTCCTCTCGGTGAGATGAGATGCCATTGAAGGCTTCATTGGATAGATATGTTCTGACTTAGGTTTTAAAGGATCCCTCTGGCATCTTGCTGAGCATATATGGCCAGGGATCTGGAATAGATACGGAAGACCAGTGAAGAAATGACTACAATAATCCATATGAAGAAGACGGTGGCTGGGGTCAGTGTTTTTTCTCCAATAGTGGTGAGAGGTGGTCAGATTATGGACTTTTATTGAAGGTGGAATCAACAGAGTTTTTGCATGGATTGGCTATGGAGTGTGAAAGAGAGGGGCCAAGGATGACTCCAAGGTTTTAGGTCTGAGCAACTGGGAGGATCTTGCTGCCAATCACTGAGCTGGAACAACTGCAGATGGGGAAGCATGTTTTGGAAGAGTCTTCTAAAGCTCAGTTTTTGAGATGCCAATTAGACATCTCTGTTGAGATGGCAGGTGGGCAAGTGGGTACATGAGCCTGGAGTTCAGAGAAGAGATCAGAGCTAGGGAAATGCGTTTGAGAGGTGATAGCATTTGGACAGTGTTTAAAGCCAGGAGACTGGATCTTCTGGGAGTAAGATGGAACACCAGGCTAGTAACTAACTAGATGAAGGGTGAAAGTTGAGGAGGGAGGTAAGCTCCAGTGGCATTCTACCAGTGGGGTTTTAAATAACAAGATGGCTCAATAGAAGTGCCCCAGCCTGGTGGACTGGCTCTTAAAATATAAAGTGACTGACAGCTCCAAGTTATTTATTTAGACGCAGTGATTCATTTATTGTTTGTGCATTTATTCATCCAGTCATTCCTCAGCTATTCATTCATTCACTCATCTGCTAAGCATCATTTTACTCCTGAGGAGGGTTGTTTCAAGATGATCCAAACATAAGCCTCTCCCTCAAGTGCACAGTCCAGAGGAAGGGATGCAGCAGGTACATTAGAAACTCTCATATAGGGGTATGGGGTGGAAGTGGCTGAGAAAGGAGACATCCTGACTGGGGAAAGGCATGTGTGCTCAGAGGATACAAGGCAAGCTGCACAGAGGGGACAGAGTTACTAACCCGGGAGAGTTGGGAGTGCATAGTCAGTAGACCCATCGGATAGACTCTGCCTGACCACTCACCAGCTGGGTGACCTTGGGCAAGTCCTTTCACCTCCCTGGTGAAACCGCAAGTTGCAATCACTTTACAAGGTTGCTGCAAGAATGAAATGAGATGATGCATGTCCAGCACTTAGACAGTATCTGGCACATGGTGGTACTTTGAATATCAGCCACATTTTCCAGGAACAGACGATACTGGTCTCCAGCCTCACTTGCAAAGCTTGCCTCTGGGGACCCACTCACTGTGACTCTGATTACCTTTCCTCAAACAGCCAAGGCAAGGGATTCTGGGAAGGAGAGGGATGGGAGGTTGCAGTGCCCTTGAGGGTCCCAGGAGATCCTCCTGCACTGAGGCTTGGCTTCCTACCACCAAGCCAAGTGGCTACTTCAGAACCTAGAAATGCTGCTGGAACCTAGACATGCTACAGGAACCCAATTCCTGCTGAGTTCAGGCTTCTCTCTCTACAGCCCAGGGATAAATTTGTCTCTCCCTCCACTGCAGGGTCACTCACAGGATCCTGTCATCAGCTAGAACTGCAGACAGGGGGCTTCTGAGAGGATGGCTCAGTTAGGACTTTCCGCTCTGCAGACACACACACACACACTCATGCCAGAGGCTAAGGCTTGGGAGAAAATTCCTAACAAGCAGAAAGTAAGCCACTGCTGAAATCTGCAGAGAGGACAGACCAGACAAGCCACACATCTCCATGGCAGGCTGTGAGCTGCTGCGGTCTGGGATCGTTAGTTTTAAAATAACACAGTAAGAAGTGAGATAAAGGGCTTCAGTGGGAGAAGCTGTCAGATACCTTGCTTCATACTGTTGGGGCCACCAGAGGGGTCTCCTTGTCTCTCCTCCTGGGTTACAGAAACTGAGATTGCCAGCTTAGTCCATTGCATTGTTGGCAGATCAGAGTGAGAACTTGTCAGAGCTGGGCCAGCCCTTGGGGAGCATTGAGTCCAAGCCTGGAGAAACTGAGGTCCAGTAGGGGCGAGTGCTACACTCAAGGACACTTGGTGAGTTAGGGGCTGAGAAAGGACCATCAGCTCTGTTTGTCTGCAGCACAGTGGATGCTGCTGGTCAGATCCTAGATCTCTTTCCAGATAGGTGGGAATGTTGGCTGCAAATGCCTCGGGGATGCCCCTTCCAGAAGATTTTGCCCACTCCTGGTGGGATGTGGGGAGGGAGGCCCATAGCCAATGACTGGCTGACATAGGAGTATGAAAGACCTGCCCCCTTGCCTCAAGGTCAGACCAATTCTATGGTGGAATCCACATTCCAGAGCTCCCCTTAGGATCAGGCTGAGGCTTGAGTCCAGTTGAAACCACATCTTTTCTTAGCTTTCTTCCCTGTCCTATCCCGCTTCCTCACTCCCTTTCTCCTCTCTCAATAAGTCACATGCACCCAGACCCCTATCTCATGCTTTCTTTCTTGTGAATTCCATCAAGACATAGACCCAGACCATGTTTTCCTCTATCAAGCTATTAATACTAAATGCAAAATGATGGTTAAGCATTTAACCATCATTTGCAGAAGAGAGATGAAGTGACTTGCCCAAGATCACAGCTTGAAAACAGCAGAATCAGCATTTCAGCTAGAGTCTGCCTGATTCCTAAGCTTCTGGGGTCTCCTAGTTATTTGGTCCCTGTCCCTTGTCAACAGAGGAGCCAGATTGTATTGTCTGGAGTCAAACAGACTTGGGTTTGAATCTCTGCTCTGCTGCTTCCTGGTTGTGTGACCCACAGGAAGTTCTTTAATATTATCAAGACTTAGTTTTCCCATCTGAGAATGGGAAATGTTATCAGAGATGTTAATATTACCTGCTTCATAAGGCAGTTTTAAAATGCATATTTCCCAGTTGCCTAATAAATGCTCAATATATGTTTGATGATGATGACGGTGATGGTGATGATGGTGATAATGTTACTGATGATGACAGTGATGGTGATAATGGTGATGATGATGATGATGATGATATTGAGGATGATGGCAGGATGAATAGAGAGGGTGGTCTATACCAACTCCACCAATCAGCACAAAGTTCTCAGAAGACTCCACCTCTGCAGCTCCAGCACCAATCATCAGCAAGCTCTCAAATCCACCCTTTCCATTCACCCTCCTTTAGGCTTATTCCGTAGGCTCCATCCTTTGTCATTATCATTCTTCTCTGACAAAGCTTTCTCCGTGGGAGAGAGGGAGCTCTGGAGAGAGGAGATGTCTGGCTTTATGCAAAAGTGGCCATTTCTCAATGCCAACCCAGGCATCCAGCTGTTCCCACCTGTAGGAAATGCCTCCTCCACAGTGATTCTCAATAAGGAGTTGATAGGAAATGTCTGTCCTTCCGTTGGGACTTTTATCTGCCTTTTAAAAGTCAAACCCATTACCTCAGGATTGTGGGTTTATTACAGAGCTTTATCTTTATTAGGCAGTCAGCTTCATGATTATCTCTTACCAATTGGTGGGTTCCCCGTGGCTCCAAGAGGACTTGGGGTCGTGCGGTGGGTTGCAGCAAAAACAGACTAGGTCATCTTAGCACAGCACCCTCCCGACCACATGGGCACAGGGTCTGTGCTAAGATGGGCTCTCACATGGGCTCTCTTTAAACTGCATGGCTTCTCTGTTGACGAGGGGCAGGGACTGAACAACTAGTAGACACCGGGGGCTTGGGAATCAGGCAGACTCGAGCTGAAAAGCTGATCCTGCCGCCATTTTCAAGGGGTGATCCCGGGCGAGTCACTTCATCTCTCTTCTGCAAAAACTGGGATAACGATAGTGTCCAGCTCATGGAGATGATGCACGCAAAGTGCTTAACACCATTCCTTGTGCAGAGTAAGCACTTAATCAATGTTAGCTGTCACTGTAATTGTAATTATTCATTGTAAATAGCCTTTGGGACCTAGTCTTCCAACCTCTCTGTCTTTGTTCAAGCTGATCCCTCTGCCCAGAGTGGCTTCTCTACCCTTGTCTGTCAGGAGAAGCCTCACTCATCCTTCATATCTCAGCTCAACTATCCCAACCTCCTTTTGTGGCCCCCGACTTATTACCCACCCCTGCACCCTCCAACAGGAATCAATTCTTTACTGCACTGTGTTCCAGCATCTCTTTGTGAATCCCTCCAAGACATCACTGGTGACCTTGGGCAAAGTCCTTCATCTATTTAAGCCTCGGTTTTCTCATTTTAAAGATGGGGACGATAATACCTTATGTATGGCAGTGGCTATGGGAAATACACATTAAACTAAGCACAATGTTTTATTATTATAATTATCATTGCAATTATTATTGAAAGAGGCTCAGTCACTCCAATATAAGAAATAATTTCTGCTTCATGAGGAGCCCTGTGGATTATTCTTTCCCAATCATCGTTGAGGGGGTGCATGACTTTTAATTTGCCTGGAATCCTTTGCGCAACTTGAAGTCAGGGGACTGGCCCCAGTGACCTCTGATGAAGCTGTCCAATTCCAGGACTTTTGTAAGTCAGATTCTTCTCTGGATGGAAGTCATCCCCATCATTTTATCTCCTTCTGAATCATTGTGGGGCAGCACAGTAGGGCCCAGAACCTACCAATGTGGCCCATAAGCCCCCAATTTAAGGATGAGAGCTGTCATCTCCAAACACAGCAATTATGTTCAAAGGCTGAGGCATGGGTCTACCAACTTCTCCAATTCATTGTGTCAGAGTAAAGGGACCTCACATTTATTGAGCACCTAGTATGTACTAAGCACCTCATCAGACAATTAAAACCCATTATTTCATTTAAGTCCCATAGTAAACTCTTGAGGTGGGTATTGTAAGGGTCATTTTTAGGTGAGAAAACAGGCTCAGAGCAGTGCAGTGGCTTGCCTGAGGACACACAGTGAGCAAGTAAGGGAGTCCAGGGTTTTCAAGGAATGGTGGCTGGATGTACCTGGTCTCCAGACTAAGCATGGCCCCCACTCCAGACAGACCTGTGTCTACACAGTTTTTGCTGTAATTATGTCTCTTTCCACTGCGGATCATGTCTCTGCATCCCCCATGCTGACTGCTGTTCCATCTTCTCCCTATTTCCTCTCCTACGCCCAGTTCCCTGGCTGCTGTCTGCACAGTCTATAGACTGAGACACTCAATCAATCAGCCAGCTTGCTCCGACAGCTAAAAAACACCCCGTCGACCAATATTCCCTCCAGCTCCTTTCTGGGGACCATGAAACCTCACTAATTTGGAATTTGCAATGATTTCTGACACAGAACTTTCATTTCTCATTCCGATAAAAAAAATGTCTGAATGAAATGTCATTACATGGACCTCTGGGAGCTTCTGAGCCAGGCCCTGGCAGGCAAAAGGCCCTGTTTCCACTCCTTTCCTCCTTATTCCTTCTCCTGGCTTCTTTCACCTGCATCTATCTCTATGGTTGGATTTTATGGCTGACAGCACCATTGTCAATGCTGATATTACCACTAGTTACAGTGGATATTCATGGAGCACCAGCTATGCGCTGGGTACTGTTCTAAGTGCTTTGCATATGTTTGATCTTGTCATTCTCATGACAATTATTAGAGGCTGGTATAATGATCAATCCTGTTTTACCAATGAAGAAACTGAAGTCATAGGAGATCCCATTAAAATGTGGTAGAGATGGAATTTGAACCCAGACAATCTGACTCCAGAGTCCATGGTTTTAACCCTTTCACCATAGTACACCTCTTGGGCTGGACACCATGGGAACCACGCGTAGATCCTCCAGCCCCAGCACTGCCTCCCACCTTGGGCATCTGAGGGCATCACATAATGGGGCAAGAAAGCTTCGTGTCCTTCTACAGCTGTGAGATTGGTGTTTAGAGTCGGGGTTTGGAACTCTACCTCCAGACTTCAGTCACAGTGGACACTGCTGAGTGAGATTCTTCAAAAGAAACCAGTGGCAAGGACTTTGAGAAGGATCTTTTCTAGGCTCAAAACTCTGGGGGTATTGGTTGCCCTTAGGGATCAACCATCTAGCCAAAGCTCTGGCTTCTTCCTACAGCTATTTTGATCTATATGGCTGATACAGATAAGAAACACACAACCAGAAAGCTATGCACCAGCTCACTCCCCCTTTCCCATGAAGGGACCCTGCTGCATCCTTCTGCATAAGCCCAGAGCGCACTTGCCTCTGTGGATGTACACTACGGCATCCTCTTTTTCAGGGAGGGAAACATCAACCACTCTGGTTGCTTTAGAGTGTAGTTTGAGTAGAAAAGGCCAGAACATTCAGAAAAATTCATGGCTATGGCTTGATTCCAGCAATTACCTATTTGGCTGGTGGGGTGAAGACAGAGTCTTGTTTCCCTGTACAAATATTTCTCAGCCCCTGGTGGTGGGACCTGTGGCTGAGACAAGGGTTGGGAACAGGATGGAAGCAAAGCACTTTAGACGGATCAAACATCCCTCAGCCACAATGAAACTGCTTCTCTAGGAACTGCATATTCATAGCCATATTTTTACTTACATCCAGCTAAGAATATCCAAATAAGTATATAGGATGTATCTTTATGTGTGTGTTTATGAGGGAGGTGGAGCCTGGACCCAGATGTTGTCAATACCCAGATGTGTCATACAGGCAGGTTAGCTACGTTAAGGGTGGCCATGTAATCCATTGTTCAAACTGGGATGCTTTGGGGAACAAAAAGGGTGTTAACAGTAAGTGCCCAGGTGTTTGGCCCTCCTGGTCATCTCTTTTTCCTCAAGAGGCTTGAGTGTTCTTTCTACCTCTCCACGTGAAAGTCCCACAGGCATCTCAAACTTAATGTGACCAAATGTCAACCTGTCACCTCCTCTACAAAGTGTTCTCTAGCTCTACCCGCTTCCTACTCATCCAAGCAGCAGCCTGGCCACCACCCTCCGTCCTCTTTCTCTCACTTTCTTGCCCATTCTGACTCCAAAGCATCTCAGCCTCCATCTCCATTGCCACCTCCTGGTCCAAGCCACCACCGTCTCTCACCCAGACAACTGCAGCAGCCTCCAGAGCATCTTTTAGCTTTCACTCTGACCCTGGCCAGCCTGATGTCCATGCAGGAGGCAAAGCTGTCTTTCCAAAGTGCAGGTAGGATCATGTTATTCTCTTGTGCAGAGCCCCCAAAAGCAGGTCCAAACTTCTCAACATGACTCTCATGCGTCTTCAATTTCTGGCCCCAGCTATTTCTCCAGGTTTGTCATTCTCAGCTGCTTCTCACTCACCATGCTCAAACCATCTGAAGGCCTTGCAGTGCTCTGAAAAGCCCCAGCATTTTGGCTGTTTTTGTTCTTTCTGCCAGATGCAGTAGAGCATGAAACTCAAGGGCATGGCCTGCAGCCAGACTGTTGGGTTCAAACCCTGGTGCTGCCACTCTGTGACCTTGAGCAATTGACTACCTCTCTGGGCTTCAGGTCATCGTATGTAAGATGAGGGTAATAATAGTACCTACCTCACAGGGTTATTGCAAGGATTAATGGTGAAAATATGTAAAGCTGTTGGAATAGTGCCGGAAATAGTAAGTGCTCTGTGTTTGCTAATTTAAAAATGGCATTGGCCAGGCTCAGTGGCTCACGCCTGTAATCCCAGCACTTTGGGAGGCCAAGGCAGGTGGATCACCTGAGGTCAGGAGTTCGAGACCAGCCTGGCCAACATGGTGAAACCTCATCTCTACTAAAAATACAAAAATTAGCCCGGCGTGGTGGTGGGCAGCTGTAATCCCAGCTACTCGGGAGGCTGAGACAGGAGAATCGCTTGAACCCAGGAGGCAAAGGTTGCAGTGAGCCAAGATCACACCACTGCATTCCAGCCTGGGCAACAAAGGGCAAAACTCTGTCTCAAATAAATAAATAAATAAATATTTTTTAAAACTGGCATATTCACCTTGTCTCCTTCAACTTGATCATCTCCTGCCCATTTTTCAGATCTCAATTCAGATGTCACCTCTTTCAGGAAGCCTCCCCTGACTACTCAGCCTATTGTGTCCCTTCTTTGTGTGCCCAATTCCCCTCCATTGCAATTCTCTATTTTCCCCCACTGGCCTATGAGAATTTTGAGGCATAGCCTGAGACTTCTGCTCCATCTTATCCTCAGCACCTAAGAAAATGATAGGCCCTCCATCCGTCTTCAGTAAACATTGGTTGAATGAGAGAACCAACTAGAGAAATAGCCCAATCAAGCCAGCAAGGGAGAGGTTAACTAAGGGGGCAGGCAGCAGATGGCAGTGTATCTCACTATCAATGTAGCTACACATAGTCCACTGGAGGCAATTCCTGAATCTCAGTGCACTGGGCTCTGTAATACATATTTCTTCAAGATAAGCAGGTACTGAAGGGCAGATGGGTTTCCCCAGAGGATGCTGCACACAGAAATAGTGCATGACTCTAGTCCTCATATCCTGCTGTGATGTCCAGTTGTTTGCCTGCCTTCCCCTACCACCTTCCAGAAGAGGTAACTCCTCAGTTCCAGGGTGCAGAGGACAATAGAATCCCTCTGTTTGGTGTTCAGGAGTTCCTTTCCCCTGCTCTCTTCCCTCTCCTCTCCTCCAATATTCACCTTCTACAGCAGTCAGACTCTCTGAACTCAGAGGGCTGGGTTCAAATTCCAGCTGTGCCACAGACTTGCTATGTGACCTCAGGCAAATGAATTTCCCTCTCTTTGCCTCAGTTCCTGCACCTGTAAAATGGGAAGTGTAATAGCGCCTGCTTTGTAGGGCTGTGGTGAGGATTCAATGAGGTGATGCACTTTGTAATGTGCATGGCTTATGGCAATAGCTCAGTGATGCTTTGCAGGACATAAAAAATAATAATCCCAAATTCTATGTCTTGTCTGTGCTGTTCTGCCCACTTTGAATGCCTTCTCCCTATATCTCTGCATGGCCAAGTCCTATTGATTGGATCTCCTCTATGTATTTAGATGCCCAGCTGCTGTTATCTCCTCTAGCACAAATCCAAGCTCACTGTAGGTACCTAGCAATGTTCTGGGCAGCTGCGCTGTCAGCTCAGTTCTGAGCACAATAGTTCTGAGTCCATTTTCCAAAGCACCAGCTGACCAGCAAATGTCCCTGGCCATCTTGGGAATGGGACCATTCCCTTATATGCAACATTAGACATAAGAATTCTGGGGCAAGTAATTTATTTGTGACATGATCCTAGGATGCTCTGGTAAGGACATTGGGAAGGGAAACAGGGAAGAAAGCCAGTTACCGCTGCAGGTGACTGGAGCTTAATATCTCTGGGGAATCCTGGGAACCTGTGTAGGCTATAGACCTCAGAGTTGTTCCACCTAAGCACCAGGGAGCTGGGATATTTATCCACCAGCTCCCATCAGTCATTGGTTGAAGGCTGCTCCAAAGGGACATTAATTCCTGCCTTGTGTATGGCAGAAATCAGGGAAGTCTTCCTGGAAGAAGTGATGCCTATATTAAAATCTGAAAAATGGACAGGAGGTGATCAAGCTGAATGAGGCCAAATGAAAATGCTCCATGACCAGAGTACACTCAGGTAAGGAGTACCAGGTCCCATGAGTTAGAAGTCAAGCCTGTGTGCTCATAAATGGTGGGTGGTCGGGGGGAAATGGGCAGGTCAGTGACAACACTGGCTACTTTGGCTGTGCCTAGGAATTGAGTAGGGTCTGAAGGGCTGCAGCACATGGCTGTGCTCCAGAAAAAAGATTAACTGCCCAACTGCCCTGGAGCTTTCACAAGGGGGTCCTGAATTCAGGGAAACACCAGACTTCACTCCCCTTATCAAATCCTCCTCTCCTTCCCCGCTTTCCTTCCTATGTTCTTTCTCTCCTTCCTCAGATCTTTCTTGAGCTTCTGCTCTGCTAAGCAGTCTTAGGGCATAAAGATCAGGCAGAATGCTAAAGTCCCCAGGTCCAAACCCTTCTCCATATAAGGCTCAGAGAAGGGACCTGACCTGCTATGGATTATATAGCCAGTGAGTGGCAAAGTAGCAAGCAGACCCCTGCTTTTCTGACATCTTGTGCTTCAGGCTACACTGGAGGGCTCTTCTGGAAACTCTGTCACTGCTCACTCTGCCAGAACTGCTTCCCCTGGCTGGAGGCCCAGGGTGGGGCTGGCTCCAGGATGAGGAGGTCAAACGGGGCTGCTGGGTGTAGGGCTGGCAGCAAGTGAAGCCTTCATCCCATCACAGCGCCCGCGGGGCTGAATCACCAGCTAGGTTGGCTTGGCTCAGCATTCAAATGCATCCTTATGCGCTGCAACAGTCTGAGGAAGAAAATAGGATTTTGCCTTTTGTTGCAATTTAAAAGAAGGGGGGGGAAATCACGAGCACATTCTCCTTCTCGCTAGAGAGCAGCCCATTTGAGAAGATCAATCAAATGTTTTCTGCCAAAGCCCCTACAGGTCCGCATTTTCCCAAATTACACTGGCTGAAAGGAAGATGGGAGATGCTAAGAAAGAAATGATGAGGCCAGCGTGGTGGAGGCGGGGATGGGGGGTGGCTTTACATCTAATGGAAGAGGAGGAGGGACAGAGGCTGGACAGGGTGTGGGACTTCTCTTTGTGGAGGGTCTTGGCTCATGTTCAAAGGAGCGGCTGAGCCCTTTAGAGGCCCCTGCTGGGAGTTCAGCCCACTGTCTATAACTCCTGCCGAATAATGAGGCTGATCCTGGGACCCACAAGTCCAAGCCAGGAATGCTACAAACTCGAGAAACAATCTCTCCCTGCAGATCAACCCAGTGGCTGTCAGCCACAGTGTGGCATGCTGATCCGTCATGATCAACTGTAAGCTCTGTCATGGCTTTGCTACTAATGATTATTAAAGACTAAAATTTGAGAATGGTTTCCAATTAAAGTAAAGGTATAAATACATGAATCTTCATCATCTCCGTTAATGGCAGCTCCTGTTAGCTGTTCTGGTGGTAACCTTGGCATCGTCCTTGACTTCTCTCTTTCAGATCCCCGTTCTGACCTATCAGCAAATCTAGATGCTAACTTCAAAGTACATTCAGAATCCAATCACTTCTCTCCTGCACATGGCTAGCATCCTTGTCCAAGCCCTCATCATCTTGCACCTGCATTATTGCAAAGGCCTTCTAATAGGTCTCCCTGCTTCTTGCCTTCCTGCATCCTGTTCCCCAGAAGGTGGCTGGCGGGATTCTACTAAAATTAAGCCACATCATGTTGCTGCTCCAGTCAAAGCCCTCTGATCACTTCCCTAAAGCCAAAGTAACTACACAGTCTGGCCCCTATTACCACTCTGACCTCACTTCCTGCTCCTTTCCCCTTGTTCTCTCCACTCTGGTCCCACAGGTCTCTTTGCTGTTCCCTGATGCACCAGTTACACTCCTGCCTCAGGAGCTTTGCACGGGCTACAACACTCTTTCTCCAAATAGCTACAACTTCCTTCCTTATTTTCTTCAAGTCTTTGCTCAAATGTCACCTTCTCAGTGATATGTCTTCCCTGACAACCCTATACAAACGTGATTTAAAATGGCACTCCCTCCCCATCGTATGTTTCTCTCCTTCTGCTTTATTTCTCTCTATAGTATTTATTACCCTGTAATATAATATAATCATTTACATATTTATGTTGTTTATTGGATGAGCCCCTTACTCCCACTAGAATCTAAGTTTCATTAGGGTAGGGGTTTTTGGTCTGTTTCATTCACAGCTATTTCTTGGATCTTTGAATAGTGCCTGGTACACAGTAAAGGCTCAGTTAATATATGTTAAATGAACAAGCAAATGGATTCCAAATTCCTTCTATGATAAAGCTCCTTACCCTCAGTTATGTTCTGTTATGCTTTCTTAAACAGGAAAGAAAGGTGTGGATTGGGGCTTGTGTGCTCAGAATGTTAACATCACGTGATCTTGGGCTTATGCATGGGGCTATGTTATGTATGTAAATATCACCTGTTATACGTCTGGACTCTTGAAAAAAAAAAGATTGAGGACTAACGAATGAGTAGATTTAGGGCACTTCACAGCCTTCGTTGCTGTGTGGCTTTGAAGCTGTTGCCTGCTCTCTCTCTGAGAGATAGCTGAGGAATAATGCAATGGTAATTGCTCCCAGAATGACTTTGGTTCAGGTCCTGGCTCTGCCACCCCTAGCTGAGGATTTTGACTAAGGAACTTAACTTCAGAAACTTCTGTTTTTCCCACGTGCAACATGGGAAGAAGGAGTCACATGGTGGGAGAGATGACACACGGGTGTCAGCTTTGGAATTAACATCAGGACTTGAGTCGAGCTACTTACTATCTGTGAGTTTCTCTTTCATAACCTTAAATGTTTATAACCTAAGACCATTGTTGTGAGAATTAAATGAGTTATCACATAGTCAAGGGTGTGGAAATAATAACAGGTAATACCTTAGTACTTATATTCTAGTCGTTGTTCTAAGTGCAATATATATATGTTAATTATATAATTATATTATACATAATTTAGTGCTCACCACAATGCTATGAAGACAATATTTTTTCTCCTATTTTAAAGAAGAGGAAACTGAGGCACAGTGTGGTTAAGGAATTCACCTGAGGTCACGCAGCAAAGCCAGGTTTCAAAGATGTAAAACCAACCCTTCCTCCTTCCTCCCTAAACAACTGAGGTCCCAGAGATCCCCACATCTCTCATACCAGCTAACAAAGGTTAGAGGTTAAGACTGGCTGACACCCCACGTTTTCCAGGTATGGATGTACATCTTTAAGAATCAGAGTTCTCCTGAGCATTTGAGTGGAGGGGGCACCAGGTAGCTGAATTCGGGTTGATTAAATCAAGGAGAAAATCAATTAAATTTAAATAAAGAAAAAAGATTGGAAATCAGGCACAATGCCTTCTTAATTACAATGCCTAATCACTGGCTGAAAAAAAAAATAACTTCAGAACATTTCATTTCATATACGGCCTTGTGTATCTGAAATGAGAGGCTTCTAATGAAATACACGTTACCCCACTTGCCTAGTAATTGACTAGGCGATCCCAACAGTTTCATGGGTGGAAAGGATGGGGCATAATAGCCAGCACTTTTTAAGGTTGTGACAATACAGGATGCTTTGGGGGTTTACAGAGAGGTAGCTGACCCCCAAGGTCCTCTTTCCTTTGCAGTACAACTCATAACTCTCCCGACAAAGTGTGAGACCACCGGGCAAGGCTAAGTGTGCAATGCGGCAGGTGAACATGATTAAATGGCTTTTCTCTGCAGTTTAGAGTCATTGCAAACACACGAGGCTGGGGAAGATCACCGGCAATCAGAGACCAAATGCCTCAAAGAAATTGCTCTGACAAGTATCCCTACTATTCAGATCTTGGACTGTAGCCTTCTAATTGGTCTCTCTGTCTCCCATCTCTCCCCTGCCAATCTTTCTTGTCCACTGCAGCTAGGACTGTCTTTATAAAGCATACCTCATTGAGTCACTTTCATGATTAAAATCCTTTGGATTCCTCTTGAGATTAGAACAGTTCAGACTCCCGACTGTGGCTCAGGAGGCCAGACATGATCCGATCTCAGCCCATCACTTCTGAAGTTCTTGTTTCCTCCTTCTGTATCCTTGGTTCCAAGAATACCAACCTGATGGTGCCACCCCAAACCTTTCTTGCTGTCATGACTTAATGTCTTCACATATGAAGTTCCCTCCACCTGCAACGCCTTTCCCTCCCATCCCTAACTCACTCACGCCTGCATCACATCCTCCTGTACCACCCCCTCACCTGGCTGGGTGTGCAGCCCCTCTCCTGTGATTTTGGTCTGTTTTGTCCACAGAATCTAACACAGCATCCAGCCCAGAGTGCATCCTTAAAGATGTGCTTTGTTTTTCACCTTTTTATTTTTTATTTTTTTGATACAAGTCTCTCTCTGTTGCCCTGGCTGGAGTGCAGTGGTGTGGTCATAACTCAATGCAGCCTCAAACTCCTGGGCTTGAGTGATCCTCCTGCCTCAGCCTCCTGAGTAGCTGGGACTACAGACACATGCCACTACACTTGGCTAATTTTTGAATTTTAAATTTTTTTGTAGAGACGGGGTCACACTACATTGCCCAGGCTTGCCTCAAACTTCTAGGCTCAAGCAATCCTCCTGCCTTGGCCTCCCAAAGTGCTTGGATTACAGGCATGAGCCATCATGCCCGGCTTAAAGGCTTTGTGGAATGAATGACTGTAGATTTGCCAGTGACACTGGATGACGTATAGCCTCCCCCTTGCAAGACGAGTCATCAGCAACACCATCTTTCTCTCAGGATGCTTTCTTGCCTTTTTGACTATGAATGAGTGTGATTAGGCTCACTGTCTCCTTATTCTTCTGGCCCTTTAAGGATATATGCAGCAGTGACTAGGGCTCTTAGAAATGAACACCATTGATTCAGCTGTCCAGTCATTCAAACATGCTGCCCCCATTAATTGTGCACCTATAATTGCCCAACATCAAACTGGGCACCTGAGCTTCAGGAAGCTGACTAAGGTGGTATCTCTGCCCCATGATAAGACATAGCTCAGTACACAACTAGTGGGCAAATGGATGCTTATAATACCAGGACATAAGGGATGAATAGAGTCTCTTAATGATTCCTTTTATAGAGGAGGGGGCTGAGGCTATATGCTATGGTTTTCCCAAAGTCACGAAAATGATATCCAGTAGACACGTGAATAATGTACATTCCACCTGCCACCCCTCAAGCTGCTTATGTTGTCTTTGGGTAGGGGAAGGTCTTCAGAACGACCAAGAGGCAGACCCAGTGAAGAAGACCTCAGCTGGATATGCCTGGATGCATTTGAGCATGGTTGAGGCTAGGATTTGAGCTAGTGAGAGGCAAAGTGACTCCATGAAGTGAAGATTGAGAGATCAGGAACCCTACACATTGGGCATCTGGAAAGGGTCCACTTTATAGTGTTGGGGAGAGAGAAAGTTCCCCTAAAATCACTCTTATTGTCTGTAGTTTATGGAAGGTAATTGTTGGACCACTCATTCAATTCATTCCTTCATTTGTTCATTCATTGAACAAATATTTATGGGATAGCTACTGTGTGCCAGATAGGGTACTAAGAGCTTTGTAGACGTTTTCTCACTTAATACATAACCCTTGAATTAAAGTTGATTTTAAGATATTATTATAATTGCTATCATGTTGCAGTTGTGGAACCAGAAGTCAGAAAGGAAAATAACTTGCCCAGCGAGTTATAATTAATAATAATGATAATAGTTGACATTTGTGGGTCATTTATTACATGCCTGGCACTGTGCTAAGCTAATATGACAAATTTAATCCTCTCAGTGAAGTTAGGAGGTAGGTACCATTAATATCCCGCTTTACAGATGAGATGATTAATGTTCAAAAAGATAAAATAACTTGCCCAAGGTCAACAGCTGGTATGTGATGGAGCCAGAATCATAAGTGTGTTAATTCCAAGTCTAGTATTTCTCAGTGTGGCCCATGGATCACTTATATCAAAATCACCTAGGACAGTTTGTGAAACGAAAACTGCTGGGCCCACATCAGACCCCAGGATTTGAAGGCAAGGCACAGGAATCTGCATTTACACAATGTTCCCAGGTGATTCTTACATTTTCTAAAGTTTGAGAATTTTATTGCCATTCTGTAGGTAGGGACCCAGCAGCTTTCGACATAAAAGAAATATCCCATTTGACTTTATCACTCAGCTGATTTGGAAAAGCATACCAAAAGGAAGAAAATCAGTGAAACTCTCCCTCAGTCTCAGGAGAATTGCAAGAGATATACAACAAAGACACCAAAGGCATTTTGATGCCAGTACTCCAGCAGATGTGTTTACGCAAGTCAGTTTGATTACAGGTGCTAAAAATACCGCCTTTAAATTTAGGAGCCCAGAACATTTCCCAGTGCTTTACCAAAAAGCAGTTTTTAAAAATTCTTAATTCATTCCTAACCCCCACCTCCTACAAGTTATTAGTATTGATGCTGGAGCCCCAGAGTTTGCTATCGAGAATTATAATGGCAAATCATGGAGACATTTTCTCTGATTACAGAGATTCTGTGTATTTGGCTTCCACCTCCCTGAGAGCAGTTCCTCTGAATCAGCAAAGCGCCAGCTGTACTCTTGCACTTCCTTGGGGTGGTTGAATTTCAGATCTCGACAACTTCCCAAAATAAATTTTCTATTCAGTGTGACCAGCCCTTACTTCTTTCTCCTCAAACGCTTTTATTACATTTCTTACTTTACAACTTTGATATCATTTTAATATATGAGGAGTTCAAAGACTTAATTCGCAGATGAGGAAACTGAAGCAGAGAGAGGAGAGTAACTTGCCTGAAGTGACAAAGCCATGTGAACGGCAGGGAGGAGCCCAAGCATCCTGTGTCTGAATGCAGGGTTCTCCTGATACCATGCTTCCATCTCCTGGAATTCTATCCCCATCACCTATTAGCTTACAAGTTTAGGCAAATAACCCTCTCAAAGCCATTTTTTTTTCATTTGTAAAATGGGTATAACAATACTGTCCACTTCAAAGGGTGATTATGAGAATTAAGTAAGTTAATCCAGGCAAAATGCTAAGCACAGTGGCTGGTATATAGTAAACCCTCAATAAATGGCAGCTGTCATTGTCATCACTGTCATTATCATCATCATTGTCATCATCATCATCATTATTCCCATTGTCATCATCATTCATTGTCACTATCCTTATCACCACTGTTATTGTCACCATCATTATTATTATCACCATTATTACCATCACCATCATCACTATCATCATCACCATCACCACCATCATCATCATCACCATCACCAGCATCATCAGCACCATCATCACCATCACCATCATCACCATCATTACCACCATCATCATCACCATCACCACCATCATCAACATCACCATCACCACCATCATCAACATCATCATCACCATCATCACCATTATCATCACCACCATCACTACCATCATCATCATCATTACCACCATCATCATCGCCATACCACCATCATCAACATCATCATCACCATCACCACCATCACCATCATCATCATTATCATCACCATCATCATCACCATCATCGCTACCATCATCGCCATCATCATTACCACCATCATCATCACCATCACCACCATCATCAACATCATCACCATCAGCACCATCATCATCATCACCATCATCACCATCATCGCTACCATCATCATCATTACCACCAACATCATCACCATCACCACCATCATCAACATCATCATCACCATCATCACTGTTATCATCACCATCATCATCACCATCATTGCTGCCATCATCACCATTATCATTACCACCATCATCATCACCATCACCACCAACATCATCATCACCATCAGCACCATCATCATCACCATCATCACCATCATCATCACCATCATCATTACCATCATCATTATTATCATCACCCTCACCATCATTACCATCATAATCGTCATCATCATCATCCAGTCCAGATCCCATGCTGATGCAATAAGTAGTTATTAATATCAGAAAATTATTATTTTTTTACTTTGCTAATTTTTTTGCATGTAGAAATTATTATTATTATTATTATTATTATACTTTAAGTTTTAGGGCTCATATTTTTAAATAAGAAGAAACAATATCTGGTACATTGTGTCAGAATATTTGTTAGATGTTTTGTGAATGAATAAGAAAGATCCAAAATGATGAACCTCATTCAAAGTTTTGAACCAATTAACATTTATTTCAATTGGAGCTTAGGGATGGTGACCACTGGTTTTTTGACTTTCACCTGATCCATCAGACCTTACAGAAGGGACACTGGCCTCTATCACTGCTTATCCATCAGGGCTCACTCAAATCCCCGCTCCCTTGGAGTCCTCAATCCTACCTTCTGTGAGTGTCTTCCACATTGTTTGGCCTCATAGATTTTCTCTTCCATCTCATAGTAATTCATTTTTCTCACCAAGAAAGGTGAGGCACAAGAAAGTGTGTCTCTAATATATCATGAGGGCAAGGACTGCAACTTGCCTTGTAGCTAGTGTGTCATATGTATGTGATGGGATGAATTCACTGGCTTATTTGTAGGGTTGTGTAGGGCTTTTAAATAATCTCCTAAGCCCCTAGACCT
Organism: Nomascus leucogenys; assembly: GCF_006542625.1. Lineage (NCBI taxonomy): Eukaryota > Metazoa > Chordata > Mammalia > Primates > Hylobatidae > Nomascus > Nomascus leucogenys. The sequence goes on along the minus strand of NC_044390.1, from coordinate 86,252,233 downwards.
GTGGCTTCTATAAGAATCACAGGGTCGGGGGTGTGGTGGTTTAAAAAATGTCATTGTGTAGGCTGTCTTTGATCGATGTCATCTCAGATTAACAAAACAGAATCTGTAGGGCAGGGGATAAGGTGCTGGTACTTTTTAAAAGCATCTCCTTTCTCCCAGCAATTTATTCCAATATAGAGCCAGAGGTGATACCTACTCTTTTACTCTTCATATGTATATGTGATTTTCAAGCCCACCTGACTGGAAGCCCATTGGCTACAGGTCATATATTTGTCTTTGCATCTGTAGCCTTACCACAAGGCTTATAGGCACTTAATAAACATTTATGAAGTTGGGCAATAATCTTTTATACTAAACACCACGACCTTCGTTGGCTCACAAAGATGGTGCTTCTGCCCCGTTTAACCTCTCAGAGTCTCAGTTGCTCTGTCTGTACACTGAAAAGAACATCTATTATTTGGAGCTATTTATGGTAAGCATTGAATGAGATAATGTGGGTAAAGGGGCCTGCATGGGGACAGGAACATCAGAAATACCCAGTAAATGTGATTTTTTTTCCCTGTTTCCCTTTCCTAAGTCCATTGACAAGCATTCAGAGGAAGGGAAGATAAGAAAGAGTATTAAGCCTAAGCAGGAAATTTTCGTAATATCTGAAACTGCCCTCCCCTTGCCATCACCACCACCACCATCGGCAACAGCATTATTAAGAATGAGCTCAAACTCAGTGCCAGGCTCTTTTAAAAACACTTTACATATATTATCTTATTTAAGTCGATGGCAACCCTATCAGGTAGGTATTATAATGCAGTTTTCAGATGAGAAGTAGAGGCTCTGGCTGGGTGCAGTGACTCTTGCCTATAATCCCAGCACTTTGGGAGGCCAAGGATGGCAGTAGAGTTTCTTGAGCCCAAGAGTTAGAAACCAGCCTGGGCAACATAGTGAGACCTATGTCTATTTATCTATTGAAAATTTAAAAAATTAGCAGGCACAGAGGGTATGCCTGTGGTCCCAGCTACTCTGCAGGCTGAGGTGGGAGGGTCGCTTGAGTCCAGGAGTTCAAGGCTGCAGTAAGCTATGATGGTGCCACTATACTCCAGCCTGAGCAACAGAGTGAGACTTTGTCTCAGAAAAGAGAGAGAGGCCGGGTGCCATGGCTCACTCCTGGAATCCTAGAACTTTGGGAAGCTGAGGTGGGTAGATCACTTGAAGTAAGGAGTTAGAGACCAGGCTGGCCAACATGGCTAAACCCCATCTCTACTAAAAATACAAAAATTAGCCGGGCATGGCAGGTGCCTGTAATCTCAGCTACTTGGGACGCTCAGACAGAAGAATCGCTTGAATCCAGGAGGCGGAGGTTGCAGTGAGCCATGATCTTGCCACTGCACTGCACTCCAGCCTGGACAACAGAGTGAGACTCTGTCTCAAACAAACAAACAAACAAACAAACAAAAGAGGAGAGAGAGAGAGAAATAGAGACTCCGAGAAGTTATGTCACTTGTTCAAGGTCACACAGCAAGTAAGTAGTTAGTGCCAAGATCAAACCCAATATTCTTAACCACTTGCCTCAAATACATCACTACAGTTCCCTCCTTTCCCCCAGACCAGGCAATTCATTTGGCAATCTAGTTCCCAGACTCAATTATTTCCTTGGAGTGTCGCATTTTTTTTCCTTTTCATGTGTTACACATGCCTCTTGTCTTGCCTGCTCACTCAGATCCCCCAGTAGTGGACAACTTGGCTGTTAGCTGTTGGCCCTGTCTCATTTCTCTGTTCTCTTTTGGAGGCAATGATGATTGTGAGCACTTTTGAATTCACCTGAGCTAAATTCAGATCTGAGCTTTGACAGACTGTGTGACCTTTGGACAGACATCTTAAAGTATTGAGACCCAGTTATTCCTTCTGTACAATGGGGGTAGGAATCATGGCCAACTCACAGGGCAACTGTGAGAATGCATGCATGTGAAGTGCCTGGAATCTCAGGGAGGCTCAAAAACAAGCTAGTTAGTAGTGGTAGCAACAGAAGTTGTTCCTATTTGGAGAAGATAGCCTATCTGCCCAGTGGCCAGCCACCTGCCTATAACCGGAGCAGACCGGCTGGCTGGCTAGGACCTGGTGGTGTCCGACGTCTCTGTTCAATTACCTCCATCTGCGGGTAAAACAGCCCCTGCGTAATGGACTGATTAATCTCCTTATCGCACGGAGCACACAGTGTAATTACATCAGAGAATTTAGATCCCCAAGCGCAACATCAATCAACTCAGAGAGAGCAGCTTCACCCTCCCTTCCCTAACAGCCTGGGGAAAAAAATAGATCTTCCCTCCCTGCTCCCTTTCCTCATCCTTCCCTCAAATGAGAGATCAGGACTAATTGCCTGGGGAGCAGGTAGGGAAGGAAGGAGAGAGGAAGGGGCTATTTTTAGGTCAACTACCTCTGAGGTTCTATGACAGCTGCTACACCCTCTTCCCCTTATAAGTCTGGTTTCTACTAGAGTTTGGAGTGAATAAGTAGGGGGAAAGGAATCCCATTTATTAAAATAGGATGGCCGGACAGAACAGCAATTCACAGTCATCTTTCACTGAATTCTTACTATTGTGTCTGCAAGGCATTATCTCCTTTTGTCCTTATGACAACCCTATGAGGAAGGTAGTACTATTATTAGTACCTGTTATACAGATGAAGAAACTGAGCCTTGGAGAAGCTGACAACTTCCCAGTTGGTAGGTGGCAGAGGCAATGATCAAATGCTGCAGAGCTTTACTCTGAAACGTGAGCTCGTATTTCTCGCCGAAGACTCAGCCATTCACTTATCAAATAATTCATGAGCATGGACTGTATGCCAGACACTGGCTAGGTGCCAGAAAGGCAAAGTCCTAAACACATGCAGCCCACCCGCAGAGAGTTCAAAGTCTGATGGAGCGGATGTGTGCCAAGACCTTTGTTGAAAAGTAACAACAGTGACAACGGCATGCAGCATGATGAATCTCACAGCTGCCATGCTGTGCAAAAGAAGCCACACATAAGAAGTAGGATTCCATTTTTGTGAAGTTCTAAAACAGGCAACAGTCATTAGTTCTGGGGACTAGGGACTGATTAAGGAGAGGCCTGAAGGAATTTTTTTAGGTGACAAAGTGTCTTATGTCTTAATGGAGGGTAAGTTCCAGGGGCTTGCATTTGTGCAAACTCATGGTATTGGTATTGAATACTTATTTTATCGTATGTAAATTCCCCCTAAAATGTTGCAAAAAAATTAGAAAGCAAATGGAAATTACAATGATGGCAGCTATTTATGTGTGCTTCATATGTGCTGACTTGTTACAAGCATAGACAGATTTAATTCTCACAATCGCATTATTGGGGCTCAGAGAGGGTAAGCAACTTGCCCGAGATCACACAGCTAGAAAAGGCCAAAGCTAAGATTCCAACACACATCTGTGTCTTACACGAAAATCTGTGCTCCCAACCACTGCTTATCCTGCCTCCCGTTTTTTATTGTTCTCATACTAAGATTCATTTATATTCATTTATTTATCTCTCAGGCATTCAATGTTTGGTTGTGATGGGTACTAGGGCTACGTTTGGAATCATATGATTGAAACATACCCCAGACTTTGAGCTAAAGAAGCTACCAGGCTTGTGGGAGGACAAACATGTAAGTGATTGATCATATCACAGTGTAATATGGCCTGCCATGGAAAACCTGAGTCCTAGGGAGGACACACCTAAGCCCCCATGGGAGAGGTCATACCCAAGCATCCAGCTTCATCAGCTCATAGCCAGTCCTGGTACCTCCCTGCTCTGTTTGATCTCTGAGCCTCAGAGGCAGTGGAGTAAAGAGGGGGCAGATCTGGCATTTCTGAAATCAGGCCAGCGAGGACAAGTCCCAGGACCCTCACCACGAAGTCTGCTGTCATCTGGTTTTCATTCCAGGTGTCAGGGAGGCATGGCCCAGTCAGACTCCAGGGGAATAGTGGAACGGTAGACTTTGGACCATAAAACGGGATGAACTGAATGGATATGAAAGCAGCAGTTTCTCAGTCCATTCTATCTTTTATGAAGCCAGGAAAATGGTTTCTCATGCTGGTTTGGTGACCAACCACTTGTATGTGACCTAGGACATATCATGCCACCTTCTTCGCCCTTAGTTTTTCTATTTATAAACTTGGTGGTCACCTAAAACCTCCCCATATTAGACCGATAAAAATAGAGCTCTTCTGTGTGCGGCAGGGGGTGGTAATTTGGAGATCTGGGCACTCAACCTTCTCTTTGCTCCTCAAGGCAAAAGCTGAAATAGCTCCACAGAATATAGTTTGGAAACTGCAGACATGGGTGAACTCTAAGAGGCCCCTAGTCTAAAATCTGGGGATCTGTAACTTAGAGGGCTGAGATCTGTGGTCTATCCTGTTCACAGCTGAATCCCTCATGCTTAGAACAGTGCTTGGCCCAATAAATAGACATTGAGTGAATGTATGCTTGAAAGGCCTATTCATTTAGTGGACAGGTAGAAAGTGGCTAGATTTTTTTTCTCCCCTGTGTGAAGAAGCTTCTGGAAGGAAGGTGGCTGCAGACACATTTGCTTATACTGTAGAGTACTTTTCATAAACTCAAATTCATTGCCAACATTTCAAAATCAGGTACTTCATGCACAAATTTTAATTTTAAGAAGGATCAAGATTGGAAGCAAGGGACCTACATGCCTCTCCGAAGGCAATCATCAGCTGGATCTGGTTAGCAGTGCCCCCGGCTCCTAACACCTCCCCGCAATTCACAACTCACGTTAGTCCCCACCTGGCTCACTCTGCCCTTATGGTATCTATACAACCCTGGTAGGTATTTAATTTTGAGATTCCCTGGTTTAAAGGCTAGTTTCTTCTGTTATCCTCCAAAGTGCTGGAAATGCACAGAGCTAGCCATGCCTGGGTCTACGCTTGCCATCAGCCATAGCTTAAGTGATAGTGGGTAACCTGACGGTGGTTTTCTGATTCCAGGCGCCATCTAAGAAATAAGGTGGCCTCCATGAAACTGGCCCAGAAAACAGAAAAATTCATTCTTTTCTCTTACTCAGCCAAGAAGCAAGAGCTTGGATTTACATCTCATTGGCTCAGGGTGCTCCAGGAATTTCTCCCACAGGTCAGCACCCACATCCTCCAGTCGCTTGTAGGGAGGATGCACCCAGCCACCCATTTTCTCCTTTTGTACACAGGGGTCTTTTTTCCCAGGTTCAAAAATGTTGGCTCAGCTCCAGTCAGATTTAGAGTGCCATGCAGCTGATGCTGTGGCCTCCAGCTGCTAGGATTATATTTTAATCATCTAAATCCACGGCCTCCCAACGTGTGTCCACACCCCGTGCTGGTCGAGCTACTTCAGAATCACAGAAGGCACTTCCCATAAATATGAATTCCTTGGCCCCACCCTTGGGGATTCTGATCTAATCGGTCATGGTGAAGGAGGGGTGGACTCCAGCATCTGTATTTATAAAAAGGTCTCCCGGCGGTTCTCATGCCCAGCCAGGGGTGGGAACCGGCGATAACAGGCTAAACCGCTCACTTTGTTCCACCACTTGCTTTCCATTCCCTTAAATGTTGACTTTACTATTTGGGGCTCTCCCGTTTCTATTTTTGCCTTACCTTGAACTTCCTTCAAGGATATCTCCCTAAGCCTGATGGCTTTTTTCTTGATTTTCTCCCTCAGCCACCTTGAATTAGATCTGTGGGCTTAGTGCAGAATCCCAAATTCCCTGTTCCCTGGAGCTACACAGGCAGGAAAAAGGACACCCCAGAACAGTATCTTTGGGGAAAGGGTTTAAAATACCAATGAGATAAACCCCAAATCATCACTCGTCGCCCTCCCCTCCCCACGCCTCATGTAGGGATTCTTCCCAGACTCCAGACCTCTTGTTTCTTTCTGCTTGCCATCCCCCTCCTCTCTGTTTCTAAGACTCACCTTCCTTTTAAGATCAATTAATGTAATCCCAGCACTTTGGGAGGCCGAGGCGGGTGGATCACGAAGTCAGGAGATCGAGACCACGGTGAAACCCCGTCTCTACTAAAAATACAAAAAATTAGCCGGGCGTGGTGGCGGGCGCCTGTAGTCCCAGCTACTCGGAGAGGCTGAGGCAGGAGAATGGCGTGAACCCGGGAGGCGGAGCTTGCAGTGAGCCGAGATCGCGCCACTGCACTCCAGCCTGGGTGAAAGAGCAAGACTCCGTCTCAAAAAAAAAAAAAAAGATCCATTAATGGGAACAAGTGTGGTTTTATCTCTTGGCTTTGGAAATCCATCACCTGTTTCTGACACCTGGATGGAAGGTGTTGCAAAGAATGAGTCCTGAGCAGGAGCGATAGAATCTCTGTGGCATGCCAGTGTGGATTCCCGTGCCCAGGGGTCTGTGGCATGGCAGATGAATATCTAAAACTCCCCAAGCTGTGGAAACAGCGGCTCTTCAAGGTGATTTTGCATATGGACAGAAGGAGAAGAAAGTGGAGTTTGGATGAGGCACCCCCACCCTCACTGCAGCTGCCCAGCTCTCCTCTTTGCTAAAGGGACCAAGTCAGAAAGAGAGAGAGAAGGAGAACGAAATTAGGCTGGTGGCGGAAGCAGTCTGCACAAAGACTGCCTTGGCTCCCTTTTCGTCCTGCAGCTCCCAGGCTGGGTCACAATAGTGATGATGATGGCTGTGACAGTGATGACAGCTAACAGGTGTTCAGTGACTGCCACGTGCCGGCTCCAGCTGAACATGGTTCTACGTGCTCTCCACGCATTTGAGTCTCACAACAGCTATGACACAGGCCCTAGGTTACCACTGCTATTACAGATGAGAAAAATGAAGCATAGGGAAGGTCAGAAACTTGTCCAAGCTCATAAAGCCAAGATGAGAGGGGGCCAGATAATTCTCAGTCTGAATCTGAAGCCCAGTATTTAAACACCAGGTTATGCTGCCACGGTCCTGGGCTCTGTCCCCACTTGGACATTCCTAGTGGACTTGCATTCTGTGAACATCTGCTAGGCAATGTGTGTGCCACCAACCATTTGAAGAACTTGCAATATAGATGTGGGGGCCAGATTTAATAAAAAGAATCATTAGCCCTAACATGGCCAGCCATGGTGCTAAGAGCTTTATGTGCATTATCTAATTTAATCTCTCCACCCACTGTATTACCTCCATTTTACAGATAAGGAAACTGAGATTCAGAGAGATTAAATCATATGCCCAAGGCCACATAATGTGTAGGTGGAGGAGCTGAGATTCCAATCCAGGCTTGTTGACCTCTTCTTTTTTTTTTTTTTTTTTTTTTTTTTTTTTTTTTTTTTTTTTTTTTGAGACGAAATCTTGTTATGTCACCCAGGCTGGAGTGCAGTGGCATGATCTTGCCTCACTGCAACCTCCACCTCCCGGGTTCAAGTGGTTCTCCTGCCTCAGCCTCCCGAGTAGCTGGGATTACAGGCACGCACCACTGCACCTGGCTAATTTTTTGTACTTTTAGTAGAGACGGGGTTTCACCATGTTGGCCAGGCTGGTCTTGAACTCCTGATCTCAGGTAATCTGCCCGCCTTGGCCTCTCAAAGTGCTAGGATTACAGGCATGAGCCACTGCACCCTGCCAAGGCTTATTGACTTTTAGAGCCCAAGATCTGACCTGATAGACTCATGAAGAGATAACGAACCATACTGGGGTTGTTACAATAAGAAATATGATAAGAAGCAATGGGCTCCCAGGTCTTATTTTCAGAAATGCTTCTTGACCACTTACTTTGTGTCAGACATGGTGCTAGGCGCTGGGGATACGATGGTAAGAAAAACAAAGATGGTTTCTGCCCTCGCGGAAGTTTTAATTTGATGGAGATATACAAGGTGCATGATTATACAAAAAAAAAATGAAGGAAAGGGGATAATTTGGGGTGGACACGCAAAAGCAGTGACTGAAGCAGAAAGAAGTGAGTGAGTGACAGAATTGTGAGATGAGACTAGAAGGGCAGAGCCTGGAGGCCATGCATAGGTGACTGGACTTTACCTGAGAGAAGCGGGGAGGCATTGATGGTTATTAGGCAAGAGAGTGACATACTGAGGTCCACTCTGTGTGGCTTTGGTAAATGTATGGATAGAATGAATGGATGTGTGTGTGCACATAAGAATCATGTGGGGGAGGGGGAGCTAGAGCCAGTAGCAGCAAGATAGGTAGGAGGCTTTTACAGGAATTCATCATCATGACAAGAGATGATGGTGGATTTACAAAAGAGGGAGGAACTATGTAACTCGTTCTCCAGCACAAGTTCCCTTCCTAACTCCAGGCATCTGGTAACAAGGAACATCAGGTGAAGGGCCGTAGATGATTTAGTATAAATGCATCCTTGCAACCTAACAAGCAGTAACTTGTTATAACTTGTATAAATGCATCCTTACAACCTAAACAAGTTATAACTTGTATAAATGCAATATAAACATATATAAACAATATAAGCATATATAAGCAATATAAACAAGTTATATAATATATAATATAATAATTATATATAATATATAATATAATAATTATATATATTATATATTAGATATAATAAATATATATTATATCTAATATATAATATATAAAATATAATATATTAGATATATTATATATTATATATATTAGATATAATGTGCAATATAGATATAATATATATTAGATCTAATATATATTAGATCTAATATATATTATATAATAAATATTATATATTATATATAATATATAATATACTATATATAATATATTATATATAATTATTATATATTATATTATATATTATATATTATATAATATATATTATATATAATTATTATATTATATATTATATAACTTGTTTATATTGCTTATATATGCTTATATTGTTATATTTATACAAGTTATATAAATATAACTTGTATAAATGAAATATAAACATGTTATGACTTGTATAAATGCGTCCTTACAAACTAAACAAGCAGTAACTTGTTCCTTGTTACTGCTTCTGGTAACAAGGAATATCAGGTGAAGGGCTGTAGATGATTTAGTATAATTGCATCCTTGCAACCTAAGGAAGCAACATTTCTAGACTAGAGCAGTGGTTGTCAAACCGGAATGTGCATCAGAAACGCCTAGAGGGCTTGTTATATGGCACAGATTGCCCAGCCCCACTTCCAAAGTTTCTGATTTGGTATGTCTGGGTTGGGACCCAAGGATTCACATTTCTAACAAGCTCCCAAATGATGCTGATTCTGCTGACCTGGGGGCCAGATTTTCAGACCCAGCACTGTAGAGTAAAACATACTCAATTTGCAACCACATTCACTGAGAGCTGAATCCAGTTTCTTTCCCTCTTTAAGCCGGGCAGAATTAGATGACCTCATTCAGGTTTTTTCTTTCCATCTATAAATGGGATTGGGAATGTCAACACTGTGAGTTTGTTGTGTATTTACACTAAATCAAGTATAAGTTTTATTACAGTACTTGGCACATAGAAGAAGCTCAATAAATAATAGCCATTGTTATTATTACCCAGAGAAAAAGCTTAAACCAGCACTTGGCCAATGACACATTAGGACTGAGACTAAAAATGATATCTTCAATGAGCACACAAAGCCTGAAACCAGTAAAGTGACAAGTAGCTAATATTGGTGAATAATAATAAAAATTCTGTAAGGCATATTGAGGGGTTACTATTTGTCAGGTGAGACTTCAAAAGCAGACAGGAATTGGAGACTATTTTTTTCACGGCTGCTAAATCAGCTTGTCTATTTATTCTTCTATTAAGTGGAAAATACCTTCATTAATTCACCCACTTACCATTTTTTCATCTGTCCACTCACCCATCCATCCACCCATTTGTGCATCCATCCATCCACTCATCCATCTATCCATCCATCCATCCATCTATCCATGCGTCCATCCAACCACTCACCCATGGATTTTTTTATTTTATTTTATTTTGAGACAGAGTCTTGCTCTGTTGCCCAAGCTGGAGTGCAGTGGCACAATCTCGGCTCACTGCAACCTCTGCCTCCCTGCAAACTCCTCCTCCCAGGTTCAAGTGATTCTCCTGCTTCAGTCTCCTAAGTAGCTGGGACTACAGGCACGTGTCACCACGTCTGGCTAATTTTTGTGTTTTTAGTAGAGACGGGGTTTCACTATGTTGGCCAGGCTGGTCTCAAATGCCTGACTTTGTGATCTTCCCGCCTCAGCCTCCCAAGGTGCTGGGATTACAAGCATGAACCACCGTGCCTGGCCACCCATGGATTTTTTTAAACTCCTACTCTGGGCTGTCAACTGTGTTAGGTCCTATGTAGTTCAATGGAAACAACCCTTAGTCAAGTGGGCCTGGTATTCAAATTGGCTGATATTTCCCTGTTTCAGTTGGGGGATGTGACTCACTTGGAGCTGTCTACATTTTTGTTGGAGGGCAGGGGTCAACTCAGAACAGTGTGTTCCCAACCAATGTGAGAACCAAAGGAGACAGGAGATTTAGAATTGAGGCTCTGGAGCTGGACAGATCTGAAGTAGGTTCCTGATTGCTGGTCCTACCCCTTATTAGCTGGGTGGCCTTGGACAAGTAACCTACTTCTGTGAGCCTCAATTTTCTTCTCTAGAAAATGAGAATGTTAATAGTATCCACCTCATTGAAGTAGCTGTGAGATAATACATAATATATATAAAGAGGTTAACATGATTCCTAGTATATGTTAGTTAAATGCTAAGCAAATCATAACTAATATTGTTATCAGTAAAGCAGGGGAATTAAGGATTGATAGGGGCAGTTTGCTCAGACCAACTAATGAAGATCAGTTGGTCTTCATTATCAACTGAAGCTGAACTTTGCTTGGGGTTTTTCCTGACAATACACATCCAAAAAAATGCTAGAGAAAACCTTTTTTCTCCCTTTTCCACAAATTTATGCCAGGTAAATTGGTGTCTGGTTTGAGGAGCAAGGAAGAGAAGCACTTATCAATATAAGACATTTATAAAGCACTTTCTACATTCCAAAGTACGTTTATATCTTTTCTCTCAGTTTATCCTGACAAACCCCTAAGCTTTAAATAAGCAAGGTTTTTCTTAGCCTCATTTTGAAAAGAAGGAAATGAGGAGGTTAAGTGGCTTGCCTAAGGCCACACAGCAGGTTACTAGCAGGGTTATAGCTAGTTTTCTGAAATGTTCTTTCCACTACACCACATGCCAACCTAAGTTCAAGTTTTTGGTTTTCCTCTTTTAATAAATAGGAAACCAGAGGACTTTGGCTGACTCCTCTGGCTTTTCATACTCCCATGCCATCACTAAAAAAATTATATGTGTGCATTTTTTGGCTACTGTAAATTATTAAAGACAATCTCTTTAGTGTGTCAGTTTCATTCCTTTGTTTGAAACATTCCTTTTGGCATTGGCAACAGCACTGAAATAAATAGTTTATTTGCCAATAACATAGCTTGTTAAATTTTAATCATATAGAGTATTGTAAGCACGTAGTTACCAGGATATACCCTTTGGGAATGAGAGAGATCACTTTAGAAATGAATTAATAATGGGGCTTTTGGAAGCCAAAATGAAATGGCCAATGAAGCCTGGATGCGGATTATTCCTATTTGAGTTGTAAATCAATGGAGTTGCTCTCACCCTGCTCCCATTAAAATTTTCTTGTTAATTATTTTCAGAAGATAAGATCAACCAGATCTGGGGGTATTTTTTGCTTCTTGTTTTCTTTTTGAAAGTATGAGCTCTTCTTATGTTGTTAGTATATAGCCCAGGATCATGGTATGTTAAAGCCTGGGGCTCTTACGTGGGTTTAGGAATGGAGATGAGAGGCTCCACTGATCTCAATTTCCCCATTTCTCTCTGTTTCTGTCTTTCCCGTCTTCATTTGCAAGAGAATAGGATACTATATTTTGTGTTTGATGATATTCCTTACTCATTATCAGAGGATGAAACTACTGAATTGTTTCTATTAGTGGGAAGGGTTTTACTCTTACTCACAAGATTCACTCTTTCACTCTTACTCATAATATTTCCCAGAGACCAATGTCTAGCATTTGTAAAATTGTTGTGTGGTAGTTATTAAGGCTGTTAATTAATACCTTGGTTCTTCTTCCAGGCACGTAATAGGATTGCATTTACTCTTCCCCTTGAATTTAGGTACCATGGTGCCATGGCTTTCTTTGACAAGTGAAGTGTGGATGTAATTGATGTGTGAAAATTCTGGCTAGAAGCTTTAAGGCAAGAGTGATTCGCCTTTTCCCCCTTTCCTCTGCCTTAGTAACTACAGACATTCTAGATGGTTCATTCAGTTTTGGCTCTTGAGAGAGGAAAACATGGAGCAGGGCCTCTGGTCAGCCCATGACAAACATGTAGTATAAGCATGAAAAGGAACCTTTGTTGTTTTAAGTCCCTGACATTCGGGGGCTGGTTGTTACTATAGCACAACCAAGCCTATCCTTACTAATACATGCATGATAAAGTCTCATGCATACATGGCCATGGGAGTCATGTGCATTTATAACAATGACATTAAATCTGGAACTTATTAATTATTTGGGGAAAGAGACTGTGACGCGTTCATCTTTGAACATGTATTGCCTAGCAGAGTGCCAAGTATTTAGCAGACACCAGTAATGTTTTCTAAATGAATTATTTAGAAATATGACAACCTAAACCACTGAAGTTAAATGGCTGAGATGATAATGATCATGAGGATGACAAAAACAACCTTATTCATGACACTGGCATCTATTGAAGGTTTACTATGTGCCTATCACTTTGCTAAATAAGTTGACAAACAATATCTTATTCAGTCCACACAGTAACCCCATAAGGTAATGTTAATGTTGCCCTCATTTTGCATATGAAAAACTAAAGCCATGAATCAGGTAGGCCCATTGCGTAGGGCCACTAATAAGTGGCAGAACCAGGATTCAAATCCAGGTATGGCTGTGCACTGCATAACAATCTTTCGGTTAATGGCAAGCTGTACATAGATGGTGGTCCCATGCGATTATAATGTAGACGAAAAATTCTTATCGCCTAGTGATGTCTTGATATCCTGACCCTGTATAGGCTTAGGCTAAAGTGTGTGTTTGTGTCTTAGTTTTTAAGACAGTTTGAAAGTTTAAAACAGTTTAAAGTTTTAAATTGTTTAAACTGAAAGAAGTTTAAAAAGTAAAAAAAAATTTTTAATCAAAAAAAGCTAGTAGAATAAGGATATAAAGATAATTTTTTTGTACAGCTGCACAGTGTGTTTGCGTTTAAGTGCTACTGTAAAATAATCAAAAACTTAAATAAATGAAAAAGTTTATACAGTCCAAAAAGCACAAGTAAGCTAAGGTTAATCTATTATTGAAGAAAGAAACTTATGTAAAAAATAAATTGAGTGTAGCTTAAGTTTACAGTGTTTATCAAGTCTACAGTAGTGTACAGTAATGTCCTTGTTCTTCACATTCACTCACCATTCTCTCCCTGGCTCACCAGGAGCAACTTCCAGCCCTGAAAGCTCCAGTAAGTGCCCTATACAGATAAACCATTTTTAAAATTTTTTATACTGTATTTTAATGTACCTTTTCTGCATTTAGATATGCTTATATACAAAAACACTTACCATTGTGTTACAGTTGCCTACAGAATTCAATATAGTAACATGCTGTGCAGGTTGGTAGCCTAGGTGCAGCAAGCTGTACCATACAGCCTAGGTGTGAAGTAGGCTGTGCCATCTAGATTGGTGTAAGTACACTCTATGATGTTTGCATAACAATGCATACTTCAGAATGTATTCCCATTTATAAGTGACGCATGACTGCACATCTATCCATAGATTTTCAATGGAGGTGGGATATTTTTTCCCTCTGGGGACATTTAAAAATGTCTGGAGACACTTTTGGTTGTCACAACTGGGGAAATACAATAAGAATCTAGTGTGAAGAGGCCAGGGAAGCTGCAAGTGTCTTATCATGCACAGAGCAGTCACCCAAATAATTATCCAGCCCCAAATGTCAATAATGCCAAGAAATTCTGGTATATCCTATCACACTTTTAACTACTAAGTTATAGGACACATCTATCTTTTCAGAAATGAGGGGGACAAAAGCTCCTAGCTTCCTGCCTCAACCCCTTGGAAGATTGGAAATAAGTAAATGTGTTTCAAGATCGGTCACATTATAAAATATAGATTTACACAAAACTTTTCAATAGCACACATTCCATAAAGGTGAGAGATACCTGAAAAGTAACGTAACTAGTAGGTTCAATAGGCAAGGACGGCTGCAACAGCCAGGTAGTGCTTTCATGGTTGGATTCACTGCAGCCTGTTATTTAATCAGCGGTCGCTGTCCCTGGTGCTGAACCACCGTCAGGCTCTAGGAAACATGAATCAGCAAAGCCCCTGGATTTGAGCCTAAGTTCTGCCAACACACCCAAGTGCACACGCAGGGCTACACCTTTTTTTCTTTTCTAACCACATTTCAAGGACACTCTGCCCCCACCGTCGGAACAAGATAATTAATATGTGGGAAACATTGCTATTTTTGAGTTCATCTTGAAGAATTTTCGGTCTGGGGCTTGACAGGGTGGCGATTGTTTTCCTTCCATTATTCGTTCCTTCAACCTTCAAGGACTTTTCTGCTGCTGAGTACACAGCCTTGTCACACACGCTGTTGCATGTGCACATGCGCACGCATGCACACACACACACATATTCCACACTAAGAGGTGCACGGAGGGAGTAGGCATGCTCGGATAAGAACAGAAAGTAACACTCCAGTGTCCTACAGGAGGTGGTGGGGAAGGGACGTGGTAGTGTATAGGGCTCCATTCTTAAAGCAAACTAGCCAGTGACCAGGATTTAATTGGCAAGTAGGGATTGTGTTCCTCCTTTCATCTCACACTATGAGTTAGGTTGATAAGATGTTTGATAAGAGTGGGCGTGAGCTGATCTCATCCCAGAAGCTGTCTTCAGAGGTCATTATGTCCTTTGCGAATTGGAAAACCTGGAATGTAAAATGCAGAGGATCCAGCATATGAGAGAATTTCTCCAGGGCTAAAGATAGAATGAGAAGCTGAGTGTTACACAGTTGAAGTCCTGGGCCTCATTCTTTTGTTCTTTTGGGCCATACTTGGGAGGGGGTCTTGTGAAAGAAATTACAGATAATACACAAACTCTACTAATTCCTACAGAACACTCAGAGACCTGACTCCCATAAGGAACACTTAAGATACTGAAAGCCCTCAGTGCATTTGGGTAAACGGATGAGGGTGTGAGTGTGAACGTGTACATGCATGTGTGTTAATGTACACACAAGTAGTTATCCATGTCACATAAATGTGTGGGAATGCTCAAATGGATACATGTGAAAATGCCCATCCATGTTCAACAGTGTGAGATAGGAGTGGTATATCAATAGACATTTCCACTTTGGATCCATGGCTCTCCTGGACACTTTATTTTATTTTCTCCTATTTTGTTCATCTGTCCACCAAAGTGAGTAATTCCAAGGAGAAGAGTTTGTGCATCGTATATTAATATGCAGGTATTTTCAGGTAATTGTTTTCTCAGATATCAGTTTGCTCTTCCTGGATACCCATTAGTTCATGAAATATCAAAGCTGAAAGAGCCTCTAATCATTTCATTTTATAGATAGAGAGACTGAGATCTGGAAAAGTGGGTTAAATCTACACAAAGTCAGGGCAGTGCCTAGTCCAGACTTTCAACTTCCACCCTAGGGCTTTCACTCTACTAATCGTGGTTCCTCAGCATACAGAAGATTGGATTGACATGAAGCAGAGAACTGGCTGATGAACCAGTCAACACAAATCTTCCACTGACCCCCAACATGAAGGGACTCTGCACCCTCTCTCCTTTCCCCAGAGATTCTGGACATTTCAATCTTGAAATCTGGTTTGCTTGAGGGATAGATAGTCCTGAGCTAACAGGATATGACTTGGTAATTGATAAAAATTTCTTGTTAGAAAGATATAGAAGAGTAGTCAAGAGCCAGGGTAGCAGTGACATGAGATGTGGAGAAGATACAACGGCCTAAAACCTTTTGTGGCTCCCACTGCCTTTAAGATAAGATCATGTCCTTTATGTTGCACAGCAAAATCTGATCCCTTTCCACCTCCCCAGCTTCCACTCTTTCAATTCTCAACTTTCACCCTACACTGTAGCCAGGGAGACATTTTCCTAGGTGGGCCAGGCCCTCTTTCACATCACTCTTGGCACATAGTGGGGACACATGCACCGCTCATCTCTTCTTTCCTGGCCATGGCCAATGATTGCATATGCCTTAAGTTTTATCCTAATCAGTACTTCCTCTGTAAGCTTCCTCTGGCTCCCCAAGTCCTTGATAAATGTGCCTCTTCTGTAACCCCACTACATAGAGAGAAACAAACAGGTATGTTATTAACTGGTATCTGTATCTGGTTGGCACAGCACCTGTCACACATACAAAATGAACAAATGAACAAATGAATGAATGAATGAATAAAAACAGCATTCTGAGTCTTTTCAACATAGTTGTCAAGGGGTTGAATGTAAAGTAGAAAGGGACAGGGTGGGTAGGGAAAGGGATATTTAATTGGTAGAATCAATATTTCTTAAGCCAAGACCCAAATAGAAGTGGTTACAGGGCTGAGGACTGCTCTGGAGGCCCTGAATTGCTGCCCTGTTGTTCACAGACATTCAGCTTGCTGGGCAGAGAGGAGGGCTGGGCGGAGGTGTCTCCAGCTAAGTAGCTGCAATCTAAGGAGAGGTAATTGCAGGATTTGAAGGCAACTTTTTCTGTCTGGCTCTGCTGCGGGTGGGATGGTGATCACAGACCTCTTCACTGCAGGACTCATACACACCATTGCAAGATGGGGTGGATGGCACCAAATACAGCTGCTATCGGCAGGGGAAGCCTTAGAGAGAAGGCAAAACATGTTAAGAGAACAATGGCTCTGAAAGAAAAAGGGAGGAAAAAGAGGAAGAGAGGCAGGGGAATGGAGCTGGAGTGTGTCCTCTAGGGAGACCAGACAGTAACTGGCTTGTCTCCCCTCCAGGAAGCATCAAAAGAAGTGGGGAGGGGGGAAAGATTTCTGATAGTAGCTGACA
The DNA here is from genome assembly GCF_006542625.1 of Nomascus leucogenys. Classification (NCBI taxonomy): domain Eukaryota; kingdom Metazoa; phylum Chordata; class Mammalia; order Primates; family Hylobatidae; genus Nomascus; species Nomascus leucogenys. The sequence goes on along the minus strand of NC_044390.1, from coordinate 86,235,165 downwards.
CTTCTAAGGAATGCTCGTGCCATTTTCATTAGAAATATTTTATAATATGCTAGACCCTGTACCATAGAAGGGCTGTAGGAAGAGCAAGGTGACCAATAGATTGTGAACTTGGACTTTTGACTCAAAGTGCCTGAATTCCATTTCCAGCTTTGCCACCTTTGGGCTGAGTAATATGAGAAAGCTATTTAACCTCTTCAAGCCTCAGTCTACCTTTCTGTAAAATGGGGACAACTTCCATACCAGTCTCAGGGAATATCTATCTCATTGTTATAAGGCACTGAATACAGTGTCTGGGGCACAATATGGACTCAGTAAAGATTGAGTAATTATTGTTCATCTTTACTATTTGTTAACAACATGTTAATCCTTTTTATTTATTAATGACTTCATTAATACTTAGTATTATTAGTGTTAAATGTTATTATTTGTTTATGTATTTTAGTACATCCCAAAATGTATAATACCTAGTAGATATAGAATAAATTTCATACGAATAAATGAATGAACAAATGAGTAAATCAAGAAAAGATTTCTTATATGCCCAGTGCTTGCAATGAGGCAGTTACATGCTTTGCACCTACTGTTCCCTCTTCTGGGAACTCCCTTCCCCATCTTCTTTCCCGTGATTTTTTAAATCTGTAGGTCAAGAATCAGCCCAAAGAGTCTATTTTCCAGGAGATGTCCTTCCTGGCATCCCTTGGGGAAGATCATGGTTTTGTGCCTTTGTTCTGAAAGCAGCTGTGAGGGATAGAAAAAACCCTGGACCAATGGCAATTACTAAAAAGTCCAGAAACAACAGATGCTGACAAGGTTGCAGAGAAAAAGGAACACTTTTACACTGTTGATGAGAGTGTAAATTAGTTCAGCCATTGTGGAAGACAGTATGGTGATTCCTCAAAGATCTAGAAACAGAAGTACCATTTGGGCTGGCAATCGTATTACTGGGTATATAGCCAAAGGAGTATAAATCATTCTGTTATAAAGATGCATGCACACGTACGTTCACCACAGCACTGTTCACAATAGCAAAGACATGGAACGAACCCAAATGCCCATCAATGATTGATAGACTGGATAAAGAAAATGTGGTATATATACACCCTGGAGTACTATGTAGCCATAAAATGGAACAAGATAATGTCCTTTGCAGGGACACGGTTGGAGCTGGAAGCTGTTATTCTCAGCAAACTAATGCAGGAACAGAAAACCAAACACTGCATGTTCTCACTTCTAAGTGGGAGCTGAATGATGACAACACATGGACACGGGGAGGGGAACAACACATGGTGGGGCCTGTCAGGGGGCTGGGAGAGGGAGAGCATCAGGAAGAATAGCTAGTGGATGCTGGGCACTGGGGTTAATACCTAGGTGATGAGTTGATCTTTGTAGCAAACCACCATGGCACACATTTACCTATATAACAAACCTGCACATCCTGCACATGTATTCCAAAACTTAAAATAAAAATTGAAGAAAAAACCCAACTATTTCTTTCTTCACCTAATAAAAAAAAGAAAGAATAAAAACCATGGACCAAGTGTCTGAGGATGTGGGTTTCATTTCTTTTATGTTCTTAGCCTTGAGGTGATCTAGGAAAATCCCTGGATATTCTGTGCCTGTATCTTACCATCTGTTGAATGGGAGTGATATTGCTTACCAAATAACATTGCTGCAAACCCATCTCTCCTTCCTTCAAAAATATTTACTGCCAGAAAGATTCCAAGATTTAGGTACTGTAGTGGGCTCTGCAGAAACTTAATGAACAAGACAGGTAGGTCTCTGCTATAATGGAGCTCACAATTTAGCATGGGAGACAGACATTAAATAAATAAGTGTTCTGGGAAAAAATATGTGTAATTATATTTGTGATTTGTGCAACAAAGGAAGAAGGGTTGAGCAACTTGGAGGGAATTGCTTGAAATCTGAATGACAAGAAAAAAATAGCCATGCATGCAAAAGAAGGCTAAGTGAGAACAAGTGAGGCCGAGAGAACCGCATGTGCAAAGGCCCTGAGGTGGGACAGATAGCTTAGTGGGTTTGAAAAACTGAAAAGAGGTGAGAAAGACTTCAGAAAAACAGGAAAGGAAAAGAGAGGCAGAAGATAAGATCAGAGAGGTGGGCAGGCACCAGGTTTTGAATGCCTTGCAGGTCATAGCGAAGAGATTCTAAGTGAGACAGAAATGTGAGCTCTCTTAATCAATGGTAAAGCTTCACTGGAATGTTACATGAGACCATCACGATGGACCTGTCACTAATCTTTTGGTTTCTCCATCAGCAAAGTGAGATAACATCATCTTTCCTGCCTCCCCAACCACCCAGGTAAAATGATGAGGTGACATCTCCTTGTAGCTGACATCAAATGACATCTCTACATGATAGCATAGCATACTTAAGCCTCATTGTGGCTGCACGAGGCACTGTGGTCCTGGAGATGCCAGAACTTAGACAAAGCCGAGCTATTATCAAAGGGGAGGGAGCATCATGCAGGCTGTTTTGGAGCCAGGATGTACATGGCTATTCTGGGCCTTGTGGGAGGGAGGCTGAGAGGGGGGCTGGCCGGAAGAGCAGAGTTATTTCAAGACATTGCAGCAGGCAATTGTAGCCAGGGTGTACAGAGCAAATCTGGAGAGGCTGGAGGGGCCCAGAGACCCTGCAATTGCTGGAAGCTAAAGGACGTCCCTACATGGCCCCAGAAGAGATTTGGTTCTATTGTTAGGCAGTACAGCATGGGTTCTGGAAGCAGAAAGGGCAGGCACCTACGCTTACTCTGTGACCTTGGGCAAATGCCCATTATATGTATTAGCTCCTTGTATCCTCCCAACAACTTTATGACATAACTTCTGTGTTGCTCCCATTTCACAGGTAAGGAAACTGAAGTTCAGAGAGGTTAAGTTACTTGCCATGGTCCTGCTGCTATTCGAGGCAGAATCAGGATTTGAACTCAGCTCTCCAGAGCTAATTGTCCTGTGTTATTCTCTCTCCCTGTAATTACTCATGACAGAACAGGATCATCTGACAACTAAATGAGGTGGCATATAAAAATATCCGGCACAGTGCTTGGCACATAGCATGCCCTCTTTGAAACTGCTATTGAGTCGATACCAAATGTGTGGCATTTCAGTCTTGCGGGGAGGAATAAAGGCAGGTCTTCAAAATCCAGCAGAGGCTGACTAAACTGAGATTTTGAGAGTGGTACTTGCCACTTGGAAAAAAACCCTGAACTAAAATATGTGTCTTATGGAAACCCTGGAGGGGAAAAAAGCCACAATGTTAATTACATTTATAAATAACATCATTGCATGTGCTTTTTAGAATAGTCTTGTGAGGCATGTGTGGAAGGAGTTACTGGCCCCATGTAGCAACTGAAGACACTGAGACCCACTAGAGTTTATTGGGTTGTCTGTCACAGAGCAAACCAGTAGGAGAGAAGTGACGAAACTCCAGTCTGTTCCCTCCTGTGTAGCCCATGAATCTTCTCAATGAAGATTAAAAATAAGATTTCACAGAGGGCATAAATTTCCCTGCTGAGCATCCATTCTCTCTTGTTATGACGAGCAGCAGATTCTTCTCTGAGGGACCAGCCCCTTCTCTACTTTCAGTCTATCTGATGCAAGCAGAGGTGGCTTCACCCCAGCTCCAGAGAGGGGACACGACCCCATCCTGGTCATTTTAAGCATCACATGCCCCTGGCCACAGTGGTTGGTTCAGAGATGAGCACCTATCAAAGCCAGGACAACCAGAGCCAGGGAGACTCAATTCTGGAACTTGTGTTGAAACTGTTAGGAAGAAACTGTCCTTTGCTAGAGGTTGCTAAAAAAGGATAAAAGTGTGGTGCTCTGGTAGCACTCTTGCCACCCCAAGGGACAGCTGCATAAGAATGGAATCAACACCATGGAGAATAGTGTCAAGAAATGAATACAGGGATGACATTGCTCAAGCTCCTGGATCTATCTGGAACTGAAGCCATTCAACTTTTCATGTATGAGAGACAATACATCCCGTTTATTATTGGATCCAGCTTTGTGTGGCTTATATCCCTTGTATACAAAGGACTCCTAACTAATACAATCACCCTCATCATCAACAACAAAGCTTTGCTGTAGGTCCACAAAACGTAGGAAAGTCTGGTTTCTGAGAATGGTTAAGTGCATGCACACTGGAATTAGGCTGACTGAATTTGAGGTCTGTCTTTCCCACTTTCTAGTTGTTTGATTTTGGTAAGTTACCCTACTTCCCTATGCCTCATCTGTGAAGTGGGATAATAATATTCCCCGCCTCACTGAATCAATGAGGATGTTAAATGAGATGATATGCATATCTAAAGATTATAACAGCATCTGGCACAGTGAGTGTTCAAAAAGTGTTACTGTTAGGTGGATGGATAAATAAAATGTGGTACATATACACAAAGGAATACTATTCAGCCATAAAAAGAATGAGATCCCATCATTTGCAACAACATAAATGGAACTGGAGATCATTATGTTAAGTGAAATAAGCCAGGCACACAAAGACAAACTGCATGCTCTCACTTGTTGGTGGGATCTAAAAATAAACACAATTGAACTCATGGACATAGACAGTAGAAGGATGGTTACCAGCAGATGGGAAAAGTAGTGGGGAGGTTGGTAGGGGAGAGGTGGGGATGGTTTATGGGTAAAAAAAATAGAAAGAATGAATAAGATCTACTATTTGACAGCGCAATGGGGTGACTATAGCCAATATTAACCTAATGGTACATTTTAAAATAAAAGAGTATGATTGGATTGTTTGTAGCACAAAGCATAAATGCTTACGGGGATGGACACTGCATTCTCCCTGATGTGATAATTGTGCTTTGCATGCCTGTATCAAAATAGCTCATAAACATATACTCCTACTACATACCCACAAAATTAAAAAAAAAAAAACTACTGTTGGGATTTTGATCACAAGGAAGGTTGTTTTACCCCAAACGTGGGACCCTTAGAGATGCCACGTGTACAAATTGATATGTTAGTCACAAAATATGCACAGCAGGTGTTTCCGCTTGTTGAGTCCCTACTATGTGCTTTATATAATTATTTCACATTGACTATGTGATAAGATAAGAAATTTATTATCTGCATTTAATCGACATCAAAACAGACTCAGAGAGTCACAAGCCTTTCTCAAGGCAGCGCAGTGCATGATGGAGCTGGCTCTTAATGCAGGTTTCCTTCCTCCTAAGCCACGTCTCCCACAGAATGTTTCTTAAGCCTCAGCTGCCCACACAAGACCAATAATGATTGCTGTCCATTTATGCATGTGTTTCCTATACTATTATTTGCTTATTATTATTTTTGCAGTTGGCTTACTTTTTAACTTAATACATGTAATTAAAAAGGAAACTTCATATTACAATTGTAAATGGGAAATAAGTGTCCTGTTTATAAATAGAAGAAGGCCTTAAAATAGATACAAATGAAAACAAGAGAACATTATTAAATTCCAGCTATACACTGCTACTTGCCCCAGGCTCTGAGCCTGACACTTGCTCCTTCTTTTGTTAAAAAAAAGGGAAGATTAGCAGGTGTTGAGAGGTGTTAAAAACATTGTAGCCCCAAACTGAGACAACTCTCTGACAATTGGAAGGAGACAAAGCGAATTGAAAGCACAATCACTTTCTCACCATGAGATTCCGTGAAATTTCATTCTGTTTCTATGCAGCCACATCAAATCTCTCAGGCAAATAATAATTTGGGTACAGAAATTTGAAAAACATAGCACTCCAATCTCCAATTTATTTATTACCGAAGGACCTTCCTTTCCTGTGCCACACCACGTCCTCTCTGTCTCTCAACAGTTAAACATCTTAGGCCGGGTGTGGTGGCTCATGCCTGTAATCCCAGCACTTTGGGAGGCCGAGGTGGGTGGATCATGAGGTCAGGAGATCGAGACAATTCTGGCTAAGACAGTGAAACCCTGTCTCTACTAAAAATACAAAAAATTAGTCCAGCGTGGTGACGGGCGCCTGTAGTCCCAGCTACTCGGGAGGCTGAGGCAGGAGAATGGTGTGAACCTGCGAGGAGGAGCTTGCCGTGAGATCGTGCTACTGCACTCCAGCCTGGGCGGCAGAGTGAGACTCTGTCTCAATAAAAAAAAATAAACAAAACAACAACAACAACAAGAACAGCAACAACAAAAAAGCAGTTAAACATCCTAGGCAATCTCTATGCCAGTACTTGGTTGGAATTAAACTAAGCTATAAAAGAAAGTTTACAGCTTATACATGTCTTTCCCAGGTGAGTCTTGGAAACACCAAATTGCATGTTGACATATCCACCCACCCAGTTATCACCAGACAGACATACATGAAAACTAAGGGTCCTTAGCAGTGGAAACTCACTACCTGTCCCTCTCTTTCATATGAGCCAGCACCCATCACTGCTACATGGGAACAGTCCACATACACGAGAGCAGCCACAGTTGCCACGGTGATTATTCTAAACACAGCAGGTGATGTAATTCCCCTTGGGAGTGTGGCATCAAGCAGACGAATTGGGCGCATTGCTTCTGATTCAGCCTCTTGAGGAGAAAGACTTCACACTGATCAAATAGATTCCCGAGAGGCAGAAAGAGGAAAATGATAAATAAATGCCAGCCAAGCTCTAAAATGGTACACTCTAGCTGTGTGGCCACGGGTAAGTCATTTAGCTCAAATCCAGACATTCTAAATGTTTCTCACCAAATGCCAAAACTTGCCCATGGTTACCTAGATAGTAATAGAAGTGCAGGTGGGCCCAGAAGACAGAAAGATTGTTTGTTATTACCTACCGTGTCTGACGATGCTGTAAAGCAGCATTTACCAAAAATGTGCTCTACCAAACATCGGCTCTATCATACTTTAATCGTTGCTTGCTCCACTATAATGGAGTGGGGATGGGATTGTATACTCAAATGAGATTAAGAAACAAGAGATTAAACAAAAGAACCAGACTTTGTTGCTGCAGGACTTATCAGTGACTTTAATATGTTCAGTGCAACATGAAGGCCAAGGAAGGGAAAGTATTGTGTAGTCTTTCTTAGAAATTTGGGGTCATGGAATTTTTTTTTGTAGTCTAACAGGTACTTTGAGAAATACAGCCCCATGGAGTAATCTTAGAGTACTTTCAATACGAGAAGATTCATTCCCTCCACTTTCAGAAACCTCTAATATTTGGAAAAATTCTTTCTTAACTAAGAAAAAAAGCAGCTTCCCTGTAACTTGCACACTTGAGTTCCATTTTAGCACCCTCTAAGACACATCTCTGAGCCTTGCTTGTTTTCCCCAGTAGAGTAGGAGTTTACTTTTCTCCCAGTGTTGGGAGGATTACACTGGATGGCTCAACTTTGTGAACTGTTGAGTGTTGTAAATATGTGAGCTGTCACCCACACAATAGCATCACAATCTTATGTAAATACAAATTGCTTCAGGTAGAAATCTTTGGGCTGTCCTGGAAGCTGATAATCTACAACATGGTTTTCCAACCATGACACTATTGGGGGTCTGTCCTCTGCACTGTAGATGTTTAGTAGCATCCCTAGCTTCTATCCAGCAGCCACCTGTAGCAATCCCTCAGTTGTGACAACCAAAAACACCTCCAACCACTACCAAATTCTCTTGGAGGAAAAAATTGCTCCTGGTTGAGAACCACTGTTCTGGCTCTGCAACCTTTCCATGATGACAGAGATGGTCTACATCTTGTATCTGTCTGTCCAATATGGGAGCCACCAGTGGCTACTGAGCACTTGGGATGTGGCTAGGGTGACTTAGAAAATTAATTTTTAATTTTAATAATAAATTAATATTAAATAAATAATACATTTAATAATAAACATTTAATTTATAAATACCCACAAATGGCTAGTGGCTACCATATTGGACAGCACAGTTCTAGATAACATAGTTTGAGGTCCATGCATTCATTCAACAAATATTTGTCGAATGCCTATTAGGTGCCAACCAAGAGGCCACACAGTGGATATACAGTGGAAAATGGCAGACATGGCTCTTATTCTCACTGAACTGTTGGACACTAACAAGTAAGACAGGATACAAGGCAATGTGTGCTTTGAGCTTTCATGACAAAAGATACCTACCCCTAAAGGCCTGTCACTCTGCTGCAAGTTCCACCATATACACCCCATTGAACTGCAAGGTCTCTAAAAGGCACACGTATTACCTCAAGAGGAAAATTTATGAACACCCACTGATGCATCAGGATGAATTTGTTCATGCAATTAGCTATGCTGAGCAAAATCCTCAAGAGCCCCTTAAAAGCAGAGCCCTGTCTTGTTCATCATTATCATCACTAGAACCTGGCACATGTAGGTGATCACAACTACTTCTTGAAAGGAGATCAAACAAATCCAGAACAGATCCAGAACTCTGTTAAAGATGGTGAAGGTGCTGAAAACCATGTCATGCCAAGGACAAGTGAGCGTCCTTGCTGTCCTTTCTCAGTACCTGGCACAGAGATTACTACTTGTTTGAGGCTGAATTATGTCTCTCCAAAATTCATATAATGAAGTCCTAACCCTCAGTACCTCAGAATGTGACTGCATTTGAAAATAGGACCTTTTAAAATGTGATTGCATTTGAAAATAGGACCTTTTAAAAGGTAATTAAGGTATCATGAAGTCCTATGGGTGGGCCCTAATCCAGTAGGAGATTAGGACACAGATATGTATAAAAAGAAGATGATGTAAAGACCCAGAGTGAGGCAGCCATCTCTAAGACAAAGAGAGAGACCTCAGAAGAAACCAAACCTGCTGCCACCTTGATCTTGAACTTCCAGCCTTCAAAACAATGAGAAAATAAACTATTACTGTTTAAGACACTCAGTCTGTGGCATTTTGTCATGGTAGTTCTAGAAAACGAATACACTACTGATCAGACTCCATATTAAGAGCTCCACATGCATTATCTCATTAAATTCATACTCTAGTTCCCTTAAAGCTACTCTCTGCCCCATAGCCAGAGCGATCCTTTCAAATGGAAGTCAGATCATGCCAGCCCTCTTCTCAAACCGAGGCTTCCTATCTCGCTCAAATTATAAAGCCAAGTCCTGCTAATAACGAAAAAAATTGCTGTACAAATTGGCTCCCTGTTATTTCTCTAATTTCATTTTATCACTTTCCTCTTCTCTCAAATTGCTCCAGTGACATTGGCCAAGTATACACCCACCACCAGCTTTTGTATGTGCCTGGGATATGCTTCCCCCAGATGTCCCTGGATTGTTTCCACACTTCTTTTGACTCTTTGCTCAAGTGTGACTTCATCAGTCACAAGAATCTTCATCAGTGAGATTCTTAAACACCAGATGTAAAAAACAACCTGGGACCCCGCCCAATGCCAGGCTTTCCCTATCCCCCTTACCATGTGTCATTTTTCTCCTTCACACTGTGTATTTGCTTGTGTATCTGTCTATAGCCTGTCTTCTTCCACAAAAATTTAAGCTTCATAAGGGCAAAGGCTTTCCTGTATTTATTGCTACATCTCTAGCACCTAGAACAGTGTCTGGCACACAGTAGGTATCTAATAAAGATGTCTTGAATGAATGAATCTGTCCTCACAACTTCTTGATGCAGTTGCTGTTATTATTATTATTATTATTATTATTATTATTATTATTATTGTTATTATTGAGACAGAGTCTCACTCTGTTGCCCAGGCTGCAGCACAGTGGTGTGATCTCAGCTCACTGCAGCCTCTGCCTCCTGGATTCAAGTGATTCTCCTGCCTCAGCCTCCTGAGTACTCGCACTATAGGCAAGTGCTACCATGCCAGACTAATTTTTGTATTTTTAGTAGAGAAAAGGTTTCTCCATGTTGGCCAGGCTGGTCTCGAACTCCTGACCTCAAGTGATCAGCCCACCTTGGCCTCCCAAAGTGCTGGGATTACAGGCCACTGTACCCCGCCTGCAATTGCTGTTATTATTATCCTTATTCTACAGGTAAGGAGACCAAGGCTCAGAGAATTCAAATGTCCAGGTATAAATAATGAATGGGAGCTGGTGGCAGGATTTGAACCCGGTTTTCCCTGCCTCAGGTTCCCCATGCTCTTAAACACTAGGAGGGACTTGGAAAACTCTATCCTAGGCAAGTGATGAGAATATCTTCCAGAGCTCACAATTCATGTTTATTCTTAGTGTGTTATCTAGCTCCTTCACCTCCATCACATGGGCTCGCTAAATATGTCTTGATGATTTGATTTTAGGAAGAAGAAGAAAGGTAAAGGCCACTGAGAATTATTTCCCTTCATTTGCACTCATCGGCTCACCCCTGATTTGGGACTGGGTTAGGGAGACCCAGAGCTGGGTCTTGGCTTTACCGCCCTCTCCAGCTGTGGTCTGGGGCAAGCTGCATTATCACCCTGAGATCCAGTGTCCTCACTGTAAAACAGGGGTTCTAATTCTTGTTTCACAGGGTTGCAGTGGGGGCAACATAAAAGAATATTTGAGACAGGGAAACTCTGAAAACTGCAAAGTAACATGCACACAGAATGCAGAATTATATCTCAAGACCTAGAGTTGCAACATTTGTCTCTTATAAGACCTGCTAGCATCAATTGTGTATTGTAGCAGGTTGCATTATGGTTCTCTGTTCTGCTTCCTTGTCGTGTGTCTTCCATGCCCTTTGTCATATGACTTTGCAGTTCTTCCTACTGGGGTGGGCTTATTTGTCCACCTATCAGTGTTGGCATTGATCATGTGACCTGCTCTAGCGAATGGAGTAGGGAAAGAATGACAGTGTACCAGCTCCAGGCTTAGGCCTTAAGAAAGATTGTGCTTTCCCACTTGCCTCCCTTGCACTTCTACCATCACGTTGGAACTTGTCCAGGTGACCACTGGTCCAAGGAAATGAGTGCATGTGAAACAGATTTAAACCCAAGCCCAGCTGGGCTCAGCCTAGATAAACTAACTGTAGTTGCAAAGTGAGAATAAATGATTAATGTTTTAACTCATAAATTCGAGCTAAACTATGAGGACGCAAAGGCATAGGAATGATACAATGGACTTTGGGGACTTGGGGAAAAAGGGTGGGAGGAGGGTGAGGGATAAAAGACTACACATTGGGTACAGTGTACACTGCTCTGGTGATGAGTGCACCAAAATCTCGGAAATCACTGCTAAAGAACTTATCCATGTAACCAAACACCACCTGCTCCCCAAAAACCTATTGAAATTAAAAAAAATAAAAAGTTAATAATAAAAGAAATGATTAATCTTTTAAAACATTGAGTTTTGATGTGGTTTGTTACACAGCATTATTGTGGCATTAGCTGACAAATGTACATGCTTGTTAAATATCACTTTATGCTTATTATCTTGTAAAATTTGTGGTAAATTTCATTATTGTTTCTATTCTAAAGATAAGGAAACTGAGCAGTTTCAGAGATTTTCCCAAGATTATCCAGCAAGGAAATGGTGTAGCTAAGCCATAAAACATTGAACTGTGTGAAGACAGAGTCCACACATTTTTTTGTTTTGTTTTGTTTTTTGAGACAGAGTCTCGCTCTGTCACCCACGCTAGAGTGCAGTGGCGCGATCTCGGCTCACTGCAAGCTCCGCCTCCCGGGTTTATGCCATTCTCCTGTCTCAGCCTCCCAAGTAGCTGGGACTACAGGCGTCTGCCACGACGCTCGGCTAATTTTTTTGTATTTTTAGTAGAGGCGGGGTTTTACCGGAGTCCACACATTTTTATGATCCAGACTGTGCTGCTTCCTTACACCGCTGAAATAGAAGACCAAATTGTATCCAGATAATTCAGACTAAATAAGGGCCATATCATCAGTGTTCAAGATGTTTCAGAGAGATTGGATAATGGAGAGTTTACCATGGTGAAATTAAAAGCAAACATACAAACACAAAACAGCAACGCAGAGGCCTGGAAAGACCTGGGTTCTGATTCTGGTTTTGCTGCCAACTGTGTGTCCTTAGTTAAACGCTCTCCCTTCTCTGGGCATTTTTGATGATGTTGAACTGTGAATCATGTATAAAAGTTATTTACGAGATGTCTCCATTAAGCTCTAGATGTTTCTTTCACAGATTGTCTCATTTAATCCTTACAAAATCCTTCCAGGGCCCGCCAACAACCCAAAATGCAGAGATGTTAAGGTTAGGTAGTTGGAATCCAAACCCAGACTGCCAGATTTATTTCAGAGCTCCAGGGTCCCTTCTAGCTCCCTGATTCTCTGGGTGAGTTTCATGTGGATAGAGGCCAAGAGATCTCTTTTTCTTGGCTGAGGTCAGACTTGGACTTTCCTCCTCCTGCTCCCAGGGCCCCATTGCAAAAGCTCTTTGATGAGGGTGAAGACGGGACCACTGCTCCCCTTCACTCTGCTCAGTCCCAGGCTAAGAAGAGATCAACAGGTTCTGAAAACCAGCCCTGGGATATAATGGTGCCCAAAGCAGGCCTCCTTTCCCCATCGGTGGGTCACTGGGATTGTTAATAATAATAATAATAATTTTTTATTTTATTATTATTATTTTGAGATGGAGTCTCGCTCTGTCGCCAGGCTGGAGTGCAGTGGAGCAATCTCGGCTCACTGCAACCTCCGCCTTCCAGGTTCAAGCGATTCCCCTGCCTCAGCCTCCTGAGTAGCTGGGACTACAAGTGCCTGCCACCATGCCTGGCTAATTTTTTGTATTTTAATAGAGACGAGGTTTTACCATATTGGCCAGGCTGGTCTCAAACTCCTGACCTCAGGTGATCCGCCCACCTTGGCCTCCCAAAGTGCTGGGATTACAGGCTTGAGCCACCATGCCTGGCCTAATTATTTTCTTTATAAAAATAATTAGTCCCAATCAAGGCAGAAGCTCTTCAGAATTACAGCTCATTAGCTGTGCCATGCATCTTATGGTTCCATAAAAAGTCACACGGTGCTGATGAAAATTACAGGTCCCTAGAATCGGTATTAGAGACAAATCTAGCCAGGGTTCCCAACCGATTACCATCAGCCACATGGAGTTGGTTTCTGTAATCACAGATGGAGAAGCAGGGTGTGTCTGTGTGTGTGGGGTGGGGGGCAGGGGGGAAGGGGAATGTGGGGCGTAGGGGGCAGAGTTCCTAAGGAACTGGGAGTTCTTAAGTCTTGATTATAACACACTCTGCCCTTTCTCCTTATGGAAGGGAGGGGTTTTCATCAAAGATACAGTTAAAATTTAAGTCAGAAAGAACAAGACATGTGGTGCTGGCTGTGGGGAAGGGGCGGGGGTGGGTCTTCCTCTTTGGAAAGTGTGGCAATGTGGAAAGATTTCTGAACAGGGATTCTGGAGTCTTGGGAAGTCTTGAGCCTGCAAGCAGATCTGAGTTCAAATCCCAGCTTTGCACTAACTGCATGTGACCTTGGGTGTGTCCACCTTTTAGATCTCAGTCCCCACATCCATATAGCTGAGCCCAGCGATGATACTAACAATGAGAGCTACCATGCATCTAACACCTACTATGGGCCAGACCCTGTTCTAAGTACTTGTATTAATTGATTCTCGTGAACAATCCAATGAGGTAGGAATTAGCTTCATTCCCATTTCACAGTTGAAGAAACTGAGACACAGCAAGGTAATTAACTTGTTCAAGGTCACTCAGCGGCAGAGTTGGAAACCAAACCCAGGCATTCTGATGCATAGAGTTCACATTCATACCCACTATGCCCCCATTGCCCTTCTCAAATTTTAGCTGAGGAGAACCCCCCTGCAACTCTGCTGTGGGTCTCAGGTGCCTTCTTTTATTAATAGTAAAAATCATAATATATCAAGCACTTTGTATGTGCCAGGCTTTTTTTTCTAGATATTTTCCATATATTTTTATCTCCCTGGTTCCTCCCAGCAGCCCTATGACCTAGGAATTGTCTCAATCCACATTTTGCAGAAAGTGAGGCTCAGGGAGGCTAAAGGACTTGCCCAAGTCTACACAGATGGGTCTGTTTGGGTCTAAAGCTTGTGCCCATAACCATGGCATGGCACTGTACCAAGAATTTGCTGTAGGGGCTCTGGGAGGCAGGACACGTGGCTTAGGAAGCTCTGCCTCTGACTCCATTCTCCTCCCTGGAGTCCTGTCTCCCCATCTATGAAAGGAAGAGGATTAGCTTTAATAAAAACTCTGGGCCTGTGCAGCTCTGAAATGCTACTGTCTGTACCTGCCCAAGCCCGCCCTCCTTATCTCCCAAGGTACCCACCAGGAGCTGCATCTAAGGACAGGAGCTGCACCTAAGGGCCACCGCTGTCACTAGAAGGTTTGGGGAGGGACTAGCACCACTGACATAGAAAGTCTTCCTGGGTTGGAAAATAGCCTGGAGGGTGGCTGGGTCCTGGTGCTACCCTAGTGTTAGAAGTATAGGAAATAGGCCGGGCGCAGTGGCTCACGCCTGTAATCCCAGCACTTTGGGAGGCCGAGGCGGGTGGATCACCTAAGGTCAGGAGTTCGAGACCAGCCTGACCAACATGGAGAAACCCCGTCGTTTCTAAAAATACAAAATTAGCTGGGTATGGTGGTGGGCAGCTGTAATCCAAGCTACTTGGGAGGTTGAGGCAGGAGAAGCACTTGAAACCAGAAGGCAGAGGTTGTGGTGAGCTGAGATCGTGCCATTGCACTCCAGCCTGGGCAACAAGAGCGAAACTCCGTCTCAAAAAACAAAAAAACAAAAGTCCAGGGATTGTCCAGCCAATGGGTCCTCAAGGGCATCAGGAGATGCCCAAGACTTGTGTGTGTGTGTGTGTGTGTGTGTGTGTGTGTGTGTATGCGTGTACATGTGCATGTGTATGTAACTCACTGTTCCCCTATGCCCTTTTCTTCTCTCCCCATGCCCTTTCTTTTTTCTTTGTCCTTTCTTTGTTTTTGTCTCTCATTGTCTCTCCACATCTATTGCTCTGTGCCCCGCTGACTTCCTTGGTCTCCCAGGACTTCCTAAACTTCTTTTTGTTGTATGTATGTATTTATTTATTTTTCAATTTCATTTTATTTTATTAAGTTCTGGGATACATGTGCAGGATGTGCAGGTTTGTTACATAGGTAAATGTGTGCCATGGTGGTTTGCTGCAAAGATCAACTCATCACCTAGGTATTAAGCCTCACATGCATTAGCTATTTATCCTGATGCTCTCCCTCCCCCACCCCAACAGGCCCCAGGTGTATGTTGTTCCCCTCCCTGTGTCCAGGTGTTCTAATTGTTCAGCTCCCACTTAGAAGTGAGAACATGAGGTGTTTAGTTTTCCGTTCTTGCGTGAGTTTGCTGAGGATAATGGATTCCAGCTCCATCCATGGCCCTGCAAAAGACATGATCTCATTCCTTTTTATAGCTGCATAGTGTTCTATGGTGTATATGTACCACATTTGCTTTATCCAGTCTATGATTGATGGGCATTTGGGTTCATTCCATGTCTTTGCTATTGTGAATAGTGCTGCAATGAACATACACATGCATGTATCTTTATAATAGAATGATTTATATTCCTTTGGATATATACCCAGTAATGAGATTGCTGGGTCAAATGGTATTTCTGTCTCTAGATCTTCGAGGAATCGCCACACTGTCTCCCACAATGGTGGAACTAATTTACACTCCCACCAACAGTGTAAAAGCGTTTCTATTTCTCCGCAGCCTTGCCAGCCTCTTTGTTGTATTTATACTTTCCCTCATCTCTCTTGATCTCTCCTGGCCCTTGCTTTCCCTTTCATGCCTCTCATAGTCACTCTATCACATGCCCCCATCTCTGGCTCTCTTTCTTGTTTCTTATCTTCTTTCTCTCCTCATTTCTTTCTCTTCTCTGCCTCCATCTCCAATCTCCCCTCCACCACTCAGTTCCTTCCTCCCTCTTCCTGCCCTTCTTTCCTCTTCTCCTTTCTTTTCTCTTCCTTTCCCTCTCCTCCTCTCCTCCCCTCTTGCTCTGTCCTCTTTTCACCTTCTCTTTCATCTTCCATTGTCTACCACCCCTTCTTCCTCTCAGATCTGCCTTTTGCTGCTGCTTGTGTAAGGCTGGCAGTGTCCTTGGTGGATGGTGGATCACACACATCAGAAGTCTGAATCAAATCAAACTGCAACTGAATTACACTAATAAACCAATTAAATACCATTCAAAAAGTAATTTCCATAGCATCTCTCCTATTTATTGCAAGTCTTGTTTCTTTGTCGCTGCCTCTCCGTTCCTTCCACATGTCTCCTCTTTCTCCTCTTTTTCTTTCTTGCCCACCCTTTGACCCCTCCTCCTTTCCTCTCCCACCAGGCCTGCTTACAGCTCTCTCTAGCCCACCCACCTCACTGTACAACCTGCCTCCTCAATCTGGGATTCAAACTGCATTATAGGGCAGTTAGTCAGATGAAAAGACCACTGACCTGGGAGTCAGGAGACTTGAGTTCTTGTTCTTAGCTCTGCCACTGACTGCGTGTTCTTGGGAAAGTCTTGGAGTCTTTCTGAGACTCTTGTCATCTGCCAAATGAAGGCATTGGACTGAGTGATTTCCAAGGTCATTCTTAGCTCGTGACATTGGTTCCATGACCACAAATGACATTAAAGTTTCCAAGAGATCACCTAAGGTCAGGAGTTCGAGACCAGCCTGACCAACATGGAGAAACCCCGTCGCTTCTAAAAATACAAAATTAGCTGGGTATGGTGGTGGGCAGCTGTAATCCAAGCTACTTGGGAGGTTGAGGCAGGAGAAGCACTTGAAAACCAGAAGGCAGAGGTTGTGGTGAGCTGAGATCGTGCCATTGCACTCCAGCCTGGGCAACAAGAGCGAAACTCTGTCTCAAAAAACAAAAAAGAGGACAAAAAACAAAAAGATACAGGACCCTGTATCTTCCAAGAGATACAGGGTCGTGGAGAGATTTGTTACCACCCTCTCCCCACCACCTTAAAGCAAGGCCCCTGGTAGGACCAAGCCATGCTGAGAAGATTGAGCTCAGATTGCAATTTGTAGACAGTAGGCATTCTCCTGCTTTCACTGAGAATGCTCATCACCCTCTGACCACCATCCAGAGCATCTAATCTCCTCTGTCCCACTGTTCCCTCTCTAAAAATAGGAGTCTCAACACTACCTGATCTCCAGTCAAGAATCAAGTGGGGCACTGGTTGTTCTCCATTTGTACCCATTCCACAGCAGGTCTCTCTAAAAATACAAGGCATTCTACAAAAGCTAAAGAAATCAGAGATCTTGGTCTGGAAACAGGCCTCACCTTATCATCTGACTCTGCTTTTCAACACAGAGTGCAACTTTGAAATGTCCATGGGATCCATATTGCAGGGCTGTCATTTAAACTTGTAGGGTTCATCGTGTTATTCTTGAAATTGAAATGCCATTGATATTATGTAAGTTATGTAAAAAATAATTTATATGGGTAAGTTGTGAAAAGTACTTTCCTACTCACCATTTCACTGGATCTTCAGAATATCTCTGTAAGATTAATCAAGGCATATTATCCTCATTGGACAAATGAGGAAACTGAGGCATCCACAAGTTAAGCGGCCCAATCAAAATCATATTAATTTAGAGGTGTGACTCCAACCTACCATCTAATTAGACTCACGTGGAACTGGATTTTAATCATAGCTCTGCACTTATTAGCTGGGTGTCTTAGGCAAATGGCTTGACCTCTCTGTGCCTCGGTTTCCTCATTTGAAGGATGGGGTAATATAAGTACCTTTCACAGAATTATTAACGATAAAATAAACTTATATATGTGAGAAACTTAACATAATGCCTGGATATAAAGAGTAGTCAATAGTCAACCACCAGGCATGGTGACTCATGCCTGTAATCCTAGCACTTTGGGAGGCTGAGGCGAGCGGATCACTTGAGGTCAGGAGTTCAAGACCAGCCTGGTCAACATGTTGAAACCCCGCCTTTATTTAAAAAAAAAAAACAAAAATTAGCTGAGTATTGTGGCACTTGCCTGTAATCCCAGCTTCTCAGGAGGCTGAGGCAGTAGAATTGCTTGAACCCGGGGGGGGAAGAAGTTGCAGTGAGCTGAGATCATGCCATGCACTCCAGCCTGGGCAACAGAGTGAGTGAGACTCCATCCCCCCAAAATAAAAATAAAAATAAAGGGTAGCTCATTTGATCCAACAATCCCACAACTGGGTATCTACCCTGCGGAAAAGAAGTCATTATTTGAAAAAAGATACTTGCACACGCATGTTTATAGCAGCACAATTCACAATTACAAAATCATGGAACCAACCCAAATGCCCATCAATCAAGTCAACGAATGGATAAAGAAACTGTGGTA
Organism: Nomascus leucogenys; assembly: GCF_006542625.1. NCBI lineage: Eukaryota > Metazoa > Chordata > Mammalia > Primates > Hylobatidae > Nomascus > Nomascus leucogenys. The sequence goes on along the minus strand of NC_044390.1, from coordinate 86,216,939 downwards.
TATATATATGATGGAATACTACTCAGCCATAAAAAGGAATGAATTAACAGCATTTGCAATGACCTGGATGAGACTGGAGACTATTATTCTAAGTGAAGTAACTCAGGAATGGAAAATCAAACATCATATGTTCTCACTGATATGTGGGAACTAAGCTATGAGGAAGCAAAGGCATAAGAATGATACAATGGACTTTGGGGACTTGGGGGGAAGAGTAGAAGGGAGACGAGGGATAACAGACAACAAATATGGTGCAGTGTATACTGCTCAGGTAATGGGTGCACCAGGATCTCACAAATCCCCACTAAAGAACTTACTCATGTAACCAAATACCACCTGAACCCCAATAAATTATGGAAAAATAAATAAAATAAAATAAAATAAAATAACATAACATAAAAGGTAGCTGCTATTATTATTATTGTTCTTATTGTTGTTAATGTTGGGACAGGTGCCTTTTTTTCTCCTTTCTCATATACATGTCTTGTCCCTTAGGGGAGGTGACTTCTATCCACTCTTTCTCCATATTGGGAAAATTGCATATAACTAACATTTCTGATCTTCTGCCCTCCCCATATTCACTCCCCTCTATGTGAAAGTTGGCATCCAAATGGTCAGAGAATGGAAATAATTGGGACAGGCTTTATTGGTGTGTGGGGCAATGCGTGTGCTTCACCTGCTGTTTCCTGCCCTGGTGTATGGGTGGCTGAGAAAAGCTCTCTCTCTCTCCAGCCCACATCTGCAAATGTGGGTTTCAGTTTCAGGATTTAGCCCAGGTATCAAAGGCAAATATCCTCATTCAGCCTCAGAACCAGGTCACATTTTCTACTGCAGCCTTCTCAAGTTCAGCGCTGCATATTTATGATAACACTTTGTGTTTTTTGTTTGGTTATTAATCTGCCGTGTGGTTTATATACCACCTCGGCAAGGTGTCCAACAATCTTAGTTTATCTAAGACTGAGGGGCATCCTGAGATGTGGAACTTTCAGTGCCAAAACTGGGGAAGTCCTACACCAACAGGGATCAGGTGGTCACCCTGCATATTTGTTCAAACTTTGAAGTGATGAGTGATTTACCAAACTCCTTAAACAAACAAATAATAATTGTATAGAAATAGTAATACTAGTGGAAAAATGTGAAAATAATAGGACATTTGAAATACCCAGGAATAAAATAGAGAAGAAAACAGTTGATGTCACCCATAATTCCGTCACTCAGGGACCACCCCAGCCAGGCCCTCCAGGAGAAACCCTTGCGTGTACTCAAGAGCACGCCATTTACATAGGCTATCACATACATGATGCTTTCTTGGTGTGCTGCACAGTGTGTCAACCCTGACTGCAACATCACTGAGCTTGGCTTGTGATCTTTTCCTCTATGAAAGCAGAGGTAAGCCCTATGGCAGGATATGGAGTGTTGGTGCCCCAGTTTGGTGACGAGAGCTGATTTGATCCAACTCTTAGCATGTTCCTAAGAGCTGAGATGATGCTTGTTGTGTTTCAACCCAATCCCATCCCAGATTTTCTTTATTTCTTCAGCTCCCTGTTCAGTACCCTTCCATTTTGAGCGTTGAAATGTGGAGCTGAAGTAGACAAGATCTGCTCTTAGTAGGTGGTGTTCCACCTCAAGGGATCAGCTGGACCTCTTCAGGCCAGTTCAGCTCCTCAGTTGCACCTCTCTGGCTCCCATAATAACAGTACGTTTTTTGGAGGATGAGGGACAGTGAGGGAGGATCATAACGGCTTTCTACAAATAGCTGATAATACATCGGATCTCACCGGGCAGCAGGAATACCACCAGCAAATTCCTGAGGACAGAACCCCCTTGTAGCATCCCATGAAGACATGAAAATGAAGAGGAAACATGAAAAAATGTGGAGCATGAATCCAGAACACTTGATACTGTCTGATAAGAAGGAGACAAAACAGCACACAGAAATGATAAAGCAAACTTTGCTGAGTTGAGAACAACTGTCTGCAAGTCAAACAGATGTAGCGAGTTCCAGGAACAAATAATGAGAAAAGACAAACACCTAGAAATCTTGGTAAAAGTTTTTAATTTCAAGGATAAAGAATCAGGTGTATTAGCAAGGCACAGGAGGATTACTTATCTGTTCTGCCACCGGACTGTCAACACAAAGAAGGCAGAGGCAGTGCCTGCTTGATCTTTGCTGTGTCCCCAGCACCTAGCAAAGTGCATGGCCCACAGTAGTTGCTCAATAAGTGTTTGTTGAATGACTAAATAAATAGATATAATAGCATTATTAATCCCTACCCAAGTTAGTCATTCCTATAGAATTTCAGCCACTGTCATACTTCATTGACCTGCTGGCTCAGCAGAGAATATTACTATCCTCATTTTACAGTTGAGGAAACTGAAATTCAGCAAGGTGATGTTATTATTCAAATTTACGTATCCAGCAATCAATGGAATTAGAATGAGAACCCAGATATCTCAAGTCCTAGATCTGGGCTCTGGCCTTGGCTGCTTAGAAGCAGCTCAAATACATTTCCATGCCTTCCTTCCCCTTCTCTTTGGTGAATGTTCAGCTTCAGTTCCACCACATGCCCAGCAACACATATATGTAAGCCAGCTGTCCCCATGGTGATCACAGTCTGGGAGGCCTAATAGACACCCACAGGGTACACATATAAATAAATCAGCCATGTTGACCCACAAAGAAATTCCATGTGATAACTCGGCCCTTGGCAATGAAATCTTGATTCACCCAGATCTATTTTCCTTGGTGGATAATTTTTCATCCGGACTATAATGTGATGGGGAGGCTTACAGGCATCCATAAAAAATTCAACAGAAATCCAATCCTCATTCTGAAGGGCTGGTGACACCCTGTCTCTCCCCCTGCCTCCCAGCCTCCCCAGCAGCTCCACCTACAAGGCCCCGCAATCTGTTTGCATTCTGGACTGGAAAATCTATTTTCTGATGACGATCCTTAACTCCTGGGGCATTTTCCCCCTCACATGGTATGGTATTTTGCAGTCTGGGTGTCATTTATTCTGGTAGATCTCTCTCTCTTTCTCCCATGGACTCCCTATCCCCCAAACCCCCATCGCCATCTGAGCAAAACAGACCAAACCAAGCTCCACCCACCCAAGAACTGGGGGGAACCACGCCCAGGAAAAATGGTGGAGCTATTTATTGTTTTCACCAGCAGGGGGCGTGGACCTCTCTTGGTCTTGTGTTTGATATCGCTTCTTGTTTCCACCACGATCCATTTCTAAGACCTTTCGGGAATGGGACAGAAATTTCTTTGTGTGTCCTCTTTCCCCAGAAGCGTGAGTGGCTGCAACGAAGAGAATGGACAAGGAGCCCTCCCGGAAGAGCACCCTTAACATCATCATATCCCTGAAGCACAAGTTGGGGTGGTGGGACTGCCCTAGAAACCCTGCACACAGCTGGCTTGAGCAGTGGGTACTTTCATAAGGCACCTATGGGCATCACAGAACACTTGGCCGTACCGTTTTCCTTTCTGTTCAGGGTCTTCTTTCTTTCCTTGTCTTTTCTGCACTCACTGCATCTTTTCCCCTTTCCTTCTCCCTTAAACCTGGACCATTATTCCCTGGGACATTATTTGAAATCTAACTGGCAAGCAAGAACTCCTCAGGGATGTCATCCATCTTCCTCCACTGGTGGTCCTCAAACTGCCACTGAGATGATGAGCGAAATATACACATTGAGGGAAACCTGTCTTATTCCTTTATTCAACCTCAAGACACTGTTTCTGCTGGAAGCTGAGGAAGGGAAACTCTCACAGCCAAAGAAAGACACATTGGAAAATAGCAGCAGGATATGGGGTTGTCAGAGTGAGTGTGGAAGGAGGCCCAAGCTCAGCTGCAAGCCACCGTATGCTCAGAACGATGGGCCTGGAAGCAAATGGAAGAGACCCTGGCTGAGCCTTACAAACACCTGTCTGGAAGCCAGGGTGGGCTATCAAAGACATTGAGATCAAATTTTGGAATCCACTGGTATTGTCTTTGGAAAGCAAAGCGGAGACAATGGCCACACCAAGTGGAGACTGTGGCACTGGTTCACAGAGTACTTGAAGTGTGAAGACGTGGGACACTGCTGAGATTTTGCTGACTGAAGTCTGATACCACTTCTAGCTTCCCCACAAACAAGAAAAAGAAATTTTTCCATGCAGGCAAAACTCCTTGTCAAAGATATCGTTGGCTCCGTCTATCTCTCTTATCTCTCCAAGCACCTGAGTCTTTGAAAAGGAAAAGGAAAATGACAATAAGAATTTTCCCTTTTCCCTTCATGTGGCCTGAAATATCCAATCAGAGATCGACTAAGCCCCTCTTAGAACATATGTAGGCCTCCAATTTATTAGAATCAAGGACTTCACTCTGTAAGTCAGGGGCCAGCAGATAAAGACATTTAGCCATATGAAAAGACTCAAAGTACAGAAGAAGGGGATAAAGAAGGATATTCAACAATATAGAGTTACTACAAGCAGAAAGGTTTAGAAATGTTCCTGATAAGATGGAACAGGGCATCACATCTCTGTAACCAGAGGGGATAATCAGAGAGGGGCACCTATGAAATCTGGAAAATGCCAAGGAAATGAAAAACAACTTGACTCAATTAAAAATAAAATTGCCATTGAAGCATTAAACAGTAGATTGAAAATGATAAAGGATCAATTTTTAAAAAATAAAGATAAGGTTAAGAAAACTTAGAAACATGGAAATGAAAAAGGAAAAATAAAAGATACAGAGCATGGATTCACAACACCCAAAATTGTAGAATGGGAAGGAGAGGCAACAGTACCAAGAAGTAGTGAAGAAAACTTTGCTTGGCTGAATAATTACTTCTTTCTGCAAACTAAATGCACCTACTAAGTTCAAGGAAAAAATGGTGAGAAGCAATAAACACTTAAACACATTGGTCAAACATTTTCAGTTTCAATAACAAAGAAGCAATTCTACCAGCAAAGCAGGGGAGAATTACTACTGCTAAGAAACAGCAAACTAGGCAGGCCCCAAATTTCTTCTCTACAATACAAACAGTGCAGTTTCCAGGGGAAAAAAATTGTGACCCAAGAATTATACAGTTAATGAAGGTAATATTCCAATTGAAGAGGAGAAAAGCCACATTTTTTTAAATACAAGGATTAATTTTTTAATTTATACACTCTGAAAACAAGTATTCAAGAATATACTGTGGCCAAGTAAGAAATTAGTCAAAATAAATGATTATATAGTTCATATAGTGAGAGACAGGGAATGAAGTAAAATTTAAAGAAGCCTGGAAATTTTGCCTCATAAAGCAAGATGTTATATTGGTTATGACTGTAATTGTAAAGGGGCTAAATTTCAGTGCTAACCACCCAAATTCTCAGTTGTGAGTAAAAAATAAAAATCCAAGTCTATTATATGATTTTTATAAGGGATGCACCTTAAAAATGACAAAAAAAATTATTAGGAATAAAAGTATGGCTAAAGATTCATCAGACACACCAAAAGAACCAGGGACGAAAGTGTCCACAAACAAATACTTCAAGGCAAGAGAAAACAATATTCAGAGAGGGTGTTTTGCAGGGGCAGCAGATTTAAGCCATAAGGAAGATGCAATACTGTAGACATTTCTGTATTGAATGGCACAGCTTCAAAAGGTATAAAGGAAAAACTACGAAAAATAAAAATACAAGGAGAAACAGCCAAATCATAATTTTATTAGACTACTTTAACATTCTTCTTTAAACCAAGTAGGTAAAATTAGTGAGTTTGAGTAATATGCATGCATTAGGTTTTAGATTGCTGAAGAATGAGCATGATTCTTGAACACTAAACAAACAAATCCCCAAACTTAGAAATTCTGCAACTGTGATAGCGACTGGGATGCCCCACCCAGATTCATTTTCAACAAGGAAGAGTGAATCCTCCCAGCCACTGAGAGTCCTTCCAGCAGACAGCACTCAGCTGTCGGCCCTCTCCAGAGTCTGTTCCCACTGAAGAGCCCAAAGCCATGTCCCCTTCCTGGGGCAGCCTGTTTTCAATGATTGGTGTGGGGAATAAAGCCCTGTCCTCTTGTTCTCAGCTCCAGACAACTTGAAAAGATCCTTCAGAGCTCTCTGTGGGGTGGGCTGAGGCCTCCACTGAGACCTCCTTGCAGCTCAACTTCTCCCTCTGCCCAGTCCTACTCTCTTTCCTTTCTTTCCACAAGTGTCGCTTGACCCCAAGGCCCCTTGCTCCTAAGTCCCCTGCATGCTAATTTCCATCTGAGACCCTACTGTCCAGACAACCCAACCTGTGAAACAAACTAATGTTAAGAGTTGTTTCCAAAATACTTCAGCAAAAACACCAGAAGGATATATATGAATGTATGTGTTTCTTCTATATAGTTACTAGAACAAGACTGAAAAATTTAACTGTAGCCAACTTTGAACATACTGACATTGGGAAAATTACATATCAAGTTTATTAATATGTGCTGCTAATTCTATACTCAGTAGAAAATTCAATAGTGTTAAACACTTTTTTATTATAAAAGAAAGAATGAAAAATCAATAAACCAAGAAAAATCAATCCAGTAAGGTGGAGAAAGAAACACGAAACATGTCTAAGAAGGTGAGAAAAGTTTTTTTTTTTTTTTTTTTGAGATGGAGTCTCATTCTATCACCTGGCTGGAGTGCAGTGGAATATTCTCTGCTCACTGCAACCTCTGCCTCTTGGGTTCAAGCGATTCACCTGCCTCAGTCCCCAGAGTAGCTGGGACTACAGGCGCACACCACCACGCCCAGCTAATTTTTGTATTTTTAGTAGAGACAGGATTTCACCATGTGGGCCAGTATGGCCTTGATCTCTTGACCTCGTGATCTGCCTGCCTCGGTCTCCCTAAGTGCTGGGATTACAGGTGTGAGCCACCGCACCCGGCCGAGAAAAATATTTTTTAGAGATGTACTCTGAGGTGTGTAGGGGTGACATAACATAATCTCTGGGGTTTTATTTAAAACATTTCAGCAAATAATACAAAGAAAAGAAGAAAAGATGAAGCAAATGTGGCAAAATTTTGGTATTTGTTGTATATTGCTCATGAATTTGTAAGGAAGCATACATTATATTATTTGCCCTAATTTTTAGTGTGAACATTTTCATAAAAAAATTAAAACAAAGGAGGAAGGAATAATAAAAATAAGTGAAGACATTAATGAAGTTTTTAAAAATTGAAAGCTAATGGGATGGATATATACATATAAAAACTGGATCTTGAAAAAAATCAACAATAAAATAGGTGATTCATCATATCTAACCGAGGATACAGCAGGAACAAAGAATACATATCATTAGGAATATAATTATAGATCAAAAGTTAGATTTAAATATTATGGGACTATTATAACTTTTAGCTGATAAATTTTAAATTCTCAACAAAATGGACAATTTGCAGGGGAAACATAAATCACCATATTAACATAAGAGACAGAAAATTGGTGAGACTATTAATGATAAAGAATCTGAAGGATTGTTTCACGGTTAACTCTGTTAAAAGTCTTGAGCCTTGGCCACTCTAGAGTAAGATCTTTTCCACCTCCAAGAACCAGCAATATCATACTTCATAAATTATATCAAGACATAGAGAAAGGAGAAAGCTTCCCAAAGTATTTGAGATTAGCATAACCCTAATCTTGATAAATAAGCAATCAATCTCACTTTAAATACAAATGTCAAAATTATTAATAAACTATTACCAAATGGAAAACAGAAGTTTTTAAAGAGAGAAATGAGCCACAACCAATGAGATTTATTCCAAAAAGTCAAATAAGAAAAAATATTGGGATCATTTAAATTAATACTCTCCTCTCCAAATTCCATACTCATTACAGATATATTTGAAGTGTCTGTGCACAAAAAATAAATTTGATCAAGAATATGTATTACATAGAACACCATGCTTAGTGGTGAAACACTGGGGACATTCTTGAAAAAGACACTCACTACTGTCTTTTTTATCTTACAATTTCCCTCAGAAGTTCTAATTAGTGCAGAAAACTGAAATAACAGGATTGGTATTTCCACACACCATCCTTCCCTTCCATACCAACAAGAGAGATTCTAATACCCCTTCTTGGGAGGGGACCCCTCATTCCCAGTCAGGATATACACTATGAGATATTATTATACCATCACTCATTGCTCAGGTAAGAAGAGTGAGGAAAAGATGAACTGTGGATTAAAGAGTTAAAGATAAATAATGAAACAACAAAATTACTAATTACTATCAAAAATGAACTTTAGATAGTAATCTATCTAATCTGGGGGTGATGGGCTTTTTAGGAAAAAAAGCAAAAGAAGAAATTATAAAGTAAAATATTGCTGGGTTTGACCACTTAAAAATTAAATATTTTTATAAATTTTGCAACCAAGACTTTAAAACAAATGGTAAAATCAGAAAAAATATCTAAGATATGCATTAAAGACAAATGGTTAATAAAATCTTTATTCTATTAAAATTTTGAACAGCTTTTTTTAATGGGCAAAAATTATGAATTAGCAATTTGCAAAGGAAGAAATAAATGAGCTCTCAAAGGAATGCAAGTAAAAACAGGATATCATGGTTTTCCTATCAAATTGAAAAGACTTTAAAAATGATGACACTTTAGGCAGCTAGGTTTTTTCATTTACTCCTAGAGGGCAGACTAACTTTTGTGGCTATCCCAGGGGTCAATTTATCAGTAAATCTCAAAACCCTAAAAATGTTCACATCATTTTGCCTAGCAATTCCACTTCTAGAATGTAGTAGGCATACTCCAAGATGATCCCTAATAATCCCTTCTTTCTGGTGTTCACATTCTTGTACAATCCCCTCCTCTTGAGTGTGGGCAAGACCTAGAGCTTCCTTCTAACCTATAGAATATGGCAAGGATGATGGGCTATCATGTCTTAGTTAAGTTACATAAGATTGCAACATTCATCTTACTATCTGACTCTCTCCATTGCTAGCTTTAATGAAGACAGCTGCCATTCTGTGAGCTGTTCTTTGAAGGAGCCCACTTGGCAAGGAACTGGGGGAGGTCTCAGATTAGCAGCCAGCAAGAAACTGAATCCTGCTAACAACCACCTGACTGAACTTGAAAGCATACCCTTCCCCAGTTGAGTCTTCAGATGAGACCCAGTGCTCACCTGCACCTAGGTTGCAGCCCTAAGAGAAACCTTGAAGCAGAGGAACCAGCTTAACCTGATCCATGGAAACTGTAAAATAAAATGTGTGTTGTTTAATGTGTTGTTTAATTTAGCAGTTTAATGCTAAATTTGTGGAAACTTATTACCCGGCAGTACGTATCTAGTGTATAAGGATTTACCAGAAGAAAATAATCATGGATGTGTGCAAAGATCTAAACACAAAGATGTTCACTGCAAATTTTTAAATAATTTTTAATAATTGAGAATATTTGGAAACAGCATAAATGTCAATGAATATAAGGCTGGAGAAATCAATTATAATATAAGTGAACCATATGAAATCATTTTTGCAGGTTAAAAAAGGTCGAATAGCACTAATTTTATGTGTTTCAACCTAATTCATTCACATGATATGGACATAAAAATAGTATTTATGAAAAATACAATATGGGGGAGCATCATAAAATTTCATGATATATTGTTAAGTGAGAAAAGTGGTTTATAAAACAATGAAAATATGAATGTAATTTTGCAAGAGAGATATACAGATATGCATAGAGAAAAAGACTGCAGATATACCAATAAAAAGTGAATAATGTTTACCTTCAAATGATAGAATTTGGAGTGATTTTTATATTCTTTTTTTCTGTACTTCCCACAACAGACATTTTTTTGTAATCAAAAATCAAGATTAATTAATACAAGTCAACAATGGAATAAATTCCTAAGCCAGAACTAAACTCTCTGTTTAGAACACTGTCCCTTGTTGCTCACAAATCACTCTGCCTGATTTCCTGGGCTTGCAGAATCCCTGAGAGTGTGTTTAGAGGTGCCCTGTGATATCATCAACAGCTCTACTGGATTACTTCTCTGCCTTATGGAAATCTGTTATCCTCCCTTGTGGGGAGGTTCTTCCCATCCTCTGTCATACCCTTGGTTCTTTGAGTTGCCCTCTCCAAATCCCTTGGTTCCCAACATTTCATAATGCTGGGCAGTAGAGGGAATTTTGAGGAAAATATGTGTGCTGAAAGAACGTGGAAAATCATTATGCATTTTTCTCTTGCATTTCAGTTACCTCTGCCCTTCTGTTGCTGTTCCATTTCATCTGTTACCCAGCTAATAACCCTATTAGAAAGCTGAAATGTTCCCCAGCTTAGTCAAGAATGGCTGATGGATTTTCTCTCTCAGATGCCAGAAATGCCTTGGGACAGCTGCATGGGTCCCCAGGGATGGGCCATTAGCTGGAAGGTCATCCTCACCGAGAAACCTATTCCCCTACATTAGAATTCGCTCGTACCAGATTTACCTGGTGCTGTCTGCGTAGTGTGTGTCTGACCCTGCCATGTCTGCATTTAATCCAAGGCTCCCATTACCTGGAGGAGAAGGGGATCTGTGTGATGTGATTTTGGCATATTCGGCAAGTTCCATCACCATCAAAACATGTTTTATCACTGCAGGAAGAAATAAATGTGTAGAAGAGTGAGTTGGTGACTCTCTACATTTTCTTTCACTGAGAAAGGTCTTAAAATACTTCAACTTCGAAGCTAAGTCTAGGTTGTAACAAGATGGATTTAGGCCAACCAGAAAGACAAGGATCACTTCTGCTTGACTCACCAGGCATCTATGACAGTCCCTGGCACACAGAGGCCTCCTAATGACTGGTTGTTGAATGCCTCAGTGGTTGTTGAATGACCCAATGGTTGTTGAATGGATGACATGAAGAATTTCTAGCACATTATTAGCTTGGAATTTTCACCCATTGGTCCAACTTCTTATCTTGGCAATCACACAGCACAAACCTTCTCTCCTCTGTTTGCTCACATGCTTGCATCTTCATGTCTTCATCAGCTTAGCATACCCAGCGCCTTCAATCACTCTTAGAATAGTATCATTTTCCACTCAGTGACAAAGGAGAAATCACTGTCCTTGTCCTTTGCTTTGATTAAGGAAATTAGAATGGGAATAAGGGAGCAGGTTCTGGTGAGAGTATATGTAAGCCATGCTCCTCCTTCTTCCTTGAGGGAATGGGGATGGTGTAATGCCTACCCATCCCTCTCATGAAAAAAGATATTGTAAGTTATTTCTCACCTTTGCATATGGGGCACAGTATTTTCCCACCTGTGTGCTTTTTGCAGTGGTGGCCTTCTGCATTTTCCCTTTCTGTCTCTAAGATCCCTGCTATTTTCCTGCTCCCTTTTATGGAACAATCCTGACTGTGTGTCCTCACCATAATCCCTCCTGCTACGTAGAAACCCCAGGCAAAGTGTCGATCAGCTATAATTTGGCAAGTCCAGTGTTTCTCTCATCTTGCCTATAGCCAGGGATCACCGATTCAAATTTATTTTCCTTCAAGGCCTTTTCTTCGAAAAAGTCTCTCCTGCATGTGCAGCCCACTGTTGTCTCTCCTCCCAAATTTGTGGTGCATTTATATCTGGGGACATCATGGTACAATAAACACAGCATGGACTTTGGAGCCAGGGTGACCCAAGTTCAAATCCTGGCTCTGGAATTTGTCCATTATAGGTATGTACAGATGAATTGCTGTATTAGTCCATTTTCATGCTGCTGATAAACATATACCTGAGCCTGAGGAATTTACAAAAGAAAGAGGTTTAATGCACTCAAGTTCTGTGTGGCTGGGGAGGCCTCACAATCATGGCAGAAGGCGAAAGGCATGTCTCATATGGCGGCAGACAAGAGAAGAGAACTTGTGCAGGGGAACTGCCCTTTATAAAACCATCAGATCTCATGAGGCTCATTCACTATCATGAGACTAGCACAGAAAGACCTGCCCCCATGATTCAATTACCTCCCACAGGGTCCTTCCCACAATACATGGGAATTGTGGGAGCTGCAATTCAAGATGAGATTTGGGTGGGGACACAGCCAAACCATATCAGCTTCCTATGCTAAGCCACTTTTCACATCTGTTTAATGGGGGTAGTCACCCTTCCTTCACAAAGTTATTTTAAGGCAGTGGCTCTCAAAATGTGATCTCCAGAACAAATATCAAGTGAGAACTTGTTAGACATGCAAATCCTAAGACCACCACCCCAAAACTGCTGGAAAGTCTAGGGGTGGTGCCCAGCATTCGGTGCTTTAACAAGCCCTCCAGGTGATTCCAATTCATGTTGAAGTTTGAGACCCACTAAGGATTTGCAACAACACGTGCAAAGCACCTGCATGCATATGTTTAAGAATCTTTGCTATTATTATCCTGTGCATACTCCACTTGGGTTGATGCTGTCTTGCATTAATTAATCTCTATATGGGAATGCAAAAGAACATAGTGGTTATAAAAGTACAGGCTCCGAAGTCAGACTCAGACTGCTCTAAATTCCATTTATACAAGCTTTGTGATCTCGGGAGAGTTCATATCCTTTCAGTGTCTACATACCTGTAATATGGAGACAGGGATCGTAATAATAAATACTCTGTTGTTTGTTGTGGGGAGTAAAGCCTAACAAGACATGTAGAATACTTGCCCACTGTCTAGTGTATAATGAGTGCCCCCCAAGTTATCTATTATTATAGTCTCCAATTGTGTTCATCTCACCTCAGTTATATCATAAACTCTTCATGAGCAGGGCTGATATGTAGCTCATTTGCATCATGCAGGGTATACAGCAAGGGCACAATGAATGCTTGTAGATCTGACTCTCATTGTGCCATATATTAATATCCTATAAGATAAGATTACTAGCATTCTCATGGTCAGGTGACTTGAGTTGACATCACGAAGGAAAATTGCCATTGAAAAAGGGACGTGATCTTTCAGGAAGACCTAGGATTTTGTCCCTCCTCTGCCATCTACCCATTCTGTGACTTTAAGATTCCATTTCTTTGTCTATAAAACAGGGGTGATACTTTACATGAGTTTAGAAACAGAAAGCCCTAACTCACATTGGTGCAAACCATAGAGAAATACAGGATCTCAATTCCCAGGAGTCTGGTTGGGTGGGTGGGTGGTCCTGTGTTGGTTTAGTTGGTGCTCCATGATGTCATTTGGGGCCCATCTTTTTTTCCCTCCTGTTCTTGATGGAGAGCTAGCTCTCAGCTCCTCCCTTGGGATTCCAAGACGCCAGGCAGTCCCAGACATCACGCCCAGACATCAGCGTCCAGAGGAATAAAGGAAGCATCTAAATGTGACTCCTTCTTGAGAAGGAGAAATCTTTCCCCAAAGCCTCTTAAGCAGACTTCTCCCATTCCTAAAACATTTGCAGGTGTGAGAATGGGATTAACATGATTAGTTTACACTGATCACCCGAGGTGTTGTGGATAAACTGGGGGTTCTCCAATGCTATGCCTAGAACCAGATTTAAAGAATCATTGTGGGCACGGCAAAGTGGCTCATGCCTGTAATCCCAGCACTTTGGGAGGCTGAGGTGGGTGGATCACTTGAGGTCAGCCTGGCTAACCTCTGTCTAACCTCTGTTGAAACCCTGTCTCTATGAAAAATATAAAAATTAGCCAGGTGAGGTGGTGCACACTGGTAATCCCAGCTACTCGAGAGGTTGAGGCATGAGAATCACTTGAACCTGGGAGGCGGAGGTTGTCGTGAGCCAAGGTCGCGCCATTGCGCTCTATCTTGGGTGACAGAGTGAGACTCCATCTCAAAAATAAATAAATAAATAAATAGATAAATAAATAAATATTAAAATTTAAAACATTAATTAATTTAGAAAAAGGATCATTGTGGTGATAAAATGAGATCATTGTACATACACTATGTCTAGCACACAAGTGACACTTATAGATGTGGCCCTCATCCTCTGTTACTTCCTCTTTGAGTCCTTTTTCTTACCGCTCACATAGAGGAACCAAGTTCTGTGCATTTTGCCTCCTTAATATAACTTCAAATTGTCCATTTCTCTATGTGATCCTGTCACCTTCCAAGTCTAGGTCAACATTATCTCTTTCCCGAACCTCTCCAGCAGCTCCACCTCACAATTTCTTTTTTAATTTCATTATTGAACTCTTCCTACGTATCTCCTCCATAGCCACAGAGTGATTTTTTTCATGACATAAATTGCTTAAAATCTTCTGTGGCTTCCTATTCTCCCTAGAATAAAACCAAACCCAGATGTGGCGGCCATGAGAATCTACCACCCGGATCTTCAACCACAGAGGGCACCAGGACCTCCAATGTGGAGCCCTGACCTTGTGGAAGATCAAACCTCCCACAGATTGCTTCCAGCCAATGGCTCGGTGGCCGTGACTCTAAGGCAGGAACACAGAGGACTCCGCTGATAGCCAACTTTGGTTTAAGGGCTTCCAAAGTGCCTTGCCAAACCTTTCTCAAACTGCACAGCAGGCTAGGATGCTTTTGCCCAATCTTTCTTCCTCCCCTTTGTCCTTGGCCCAAGGTCTGATCATTTGCATGGAGGTCTGATGCTTTCTCAGCCTCCCTCCCCATTTCTCCTTTGGGCAGCTCCCCTAGTAAAATCCGTATATGAGACGGGGCACGGTGGCTCACGCCTGTGATCCCAGCACTTTGGGAGACCAAGGCAGGTGGATCACCTGAGGTCGGGAGTTTGAGACCAGCCTGACCAACATGGAGAAACCCTGTCTCTACTAAAAATACAAAATTAGCTGGGCGTGGTGGAACATGCCTGTAATCCCAGCTACTCGGGAGGCTGAGGCAGGAGAATCGTTTGAACCCGGAAGGCAAAGGTTGCAGTGAGCCGAGATCATGCCATTGCCCTCCAGCCTGGGCAGCAAGAGTAAAATTCAGTCTCAAAAAAAAAAAAAAATCCATATATGAGCAATCTTGTCTTGACACCCACATCTAAGCAGGCCTGGATTAACAAACCTCCATGATCTGGACTCTGCCTGACTGTCCAGCCTCATGTCCCATGCATACTCCTTGCACCATATACTCCAACTGCCCTGAAATGCAGACAGCCTCCCCTTACATACTGGTGTTTGCACTGCCCGATCCTCTGCCCCAATACCATTGCCTCCTACACTCCATGTTTGGCTGACATCTCAATGTAAATGTTCCTTTTCCTGGAATTGTTTATTCTCCCTTTCCCTACACACAAGTACACACACACACCCTAACACACACCCACCAGGGTTATGTGTCTCTGCACTGAATGCCCAGAACATTCTTCCAACCTCCATCAAAGCACCCATCCATCTATGCTGCAATTTCTGACTTGAGTGCTTCCCCACATAGAATGAGGCTCTATGTAGGGCAGCACCGTATCCTCTCACTCCCCATTTGTCCAATCCCCAGAACAGGCCCTGGCACACAGTGAGTGCTTATGGCCCGATGATCTCCTTCTCCTCCTATTGTCGCCGTACATGGCTAGGGAGACACAGAGAATCCTTGTTTTTCAGGATAGAGTGTCCTAAAAAACACTCATGTTACACTCACTCCCAGCATCAGCCTGGGTTGGACGTAAAGGGATTGGAAAAGATCCTAAGGCACTAAGATCAAGCTTAGAGGCCTGGCCAGCCTGGCCATCCTTGGATTTAGACAGGAGCAGTTCTCAGCCCCAGGGAAGCTCAGTTTAAATGCACGTCAATCATGCTCTGGAGAAACCTGGATTAAAAGATCAAAGCTGACAAGCTGCCTGTTAGGGGAGGGGGCACCCAGGACATACAGGAGATGCGCTGAGTAGAATAGACATAGAAAATGGGCTTGTGAAGAGCAGGGCTTCTATGTGTGTGTGTTGATGAGTTACACAAAGACGCCCAGCCTAGGGGGCTTGCAGGGGCTGAAACCCAGCCCACATTCCCTCTGCCACCCTGCGTGCCCTGCAGTGAGACTGCATCGGCTAGAATTCAACAACACAGAGAGGGCACCTTTGGTAACTACACGGAGATATGCTGCAAGCTAGCAGTGAGCTTGGGTGAGGACAGGCTGGACTCGGGAAAAACTTGGAGCTGGGGGTCAGCAGAGTTTGAGTTCTGGCCCTTGTCAGCCTCAACATGTTGGATGACTTTGGGCAGAGCACCTCCTTCTTGGGGCTTCAGGTACAATTTTTGAGCCCCCAGGATGGGCCAGGAGCTGGGTATAGACACTGCGTATATAGCTGAGGACAAGAGAGAAAGTCAAACAGTCCACTTGAAATACATGAATAGATGGGGAAAGTAGGCATTCAACAAATAATCACATAAACAAATAAAAATAAATGTGATAGGTAACATGCAGAAAAGCCAAGAGTACAATGAGAGAGAATTACAGGAAGGGTCTCATCTGCAAGAGAAAGTCTTGTTAAGGTCAAAGCATTAGAAGGAGTTAATTAAAATGTGGGGTGTAGGGGAAGGGGTAAGTAAAATATTTGGCTGAGGAATAGTATTTATCTGTTGGAATATGTATTGAGCACCTAGTATGTGTTGGGTCTGAAACAATGAAGACAAAGAAAGGGCTCATTGAGGCAGGAACAAAGAAATGGGAGGGAAAATGGGATGAGTTTATGTAGAAGGTGGAGGCAGTGACCAGATCATTCAAGACCTAGGATAGCAAGATAAGAATTTGGAGTTTTCTCCTGAGAGTAATGAAAAGATGTTGGAAGGTTTTAAGCAGCTGTGTGACATAATCTGGTTTGCATGTCGGGAAGGTCACACTGGCTGCTTTCGGGAGACCAGAGCCTGATGGTAAGGACTGCTCAAGCTCTGCTAGCCTAGGACACAACTAAAAGCCCTTAGCCATGTGACTGGATACCTGCAACCTCTTTCTTTATCATTTGGCTCTTGATAGGGATCAAAGGAATTGCTGTGTCTTTTGGGAGCTTGGCTTCCATAGTCACCCTCACCTAAGGGAAACTAGGTCGAGGAGGAAGAAAGGATAAACGGAACTAACTGTCCCTCTCAAGTACTAAGCTGTTCCGAGTGCTCACCTCTATGCAAAATCACCCAGTTTCATCTCCATTTTGTGACCTAGGGATTAGTTCATGGTTTCTAATTTGTCACTGAGACACACCATTATCCACCTAGCAGATACTTTCTTCTAAAAGGGGAGCAAGGAATTGCTAACCACTATCCTGCTCCTGTTCAAGCATTTGGATTGAGGGAAAGACAGTGTACCTCATCAGAGGAGACTGAGCTCTCCCTCAACCCCAGATAATGAATTGATGGAAGCCAACCATGGAAAGTACATTCTTCTTACCATGACGGGTGTAGGTAAAAGTATGGAGTATAATTCTGGGGGGCTTCAAGAGAGGGCTTTGTTTGTTCTCAAAAAGACACAAAAGGAGATGCTCTGCTCATCGTTTCTGCATGCAATGGCTGGAGACACTGCAGCCCTCTTGCAGTGGTGAGGGGAAACATCATTAATACCCTGAAAATGGCAGAGCCAAACCTGAAGTCTATTTGAGTTGCTGAATTAACCAATCCTGCCTCTGGACTTTTATGAAGTAGGAGAATGCATTTCCCTGATTATTATGTCTTCTGGAAACTGTAGCTGAAAACACTTTAAGTGATAAAGGTTCTCTGGGCCTCAGTTTGAGACGTATGTGACCATGCTCAGTTTGAGATATATGTGATAATGCTGAGATATATGTGACCATGTGACAAAACTTTACAATCCTTCTGCAAATGTTAGATAAGATATGGCTAGAAACTCATGTTTCCAGGGTACATGAAATCTATGTCTAGTAAAGCTTCCTTCCTTCACATCAGGTAGACAGTCAACTAATGTTGCAGTCAGGAAGTTCTTCCTGGCATCTGGCTTACATTTCTATTGCTGCTTTGGGGATGATCTCCTTGTGAAGGAAGGCTGGTGAAGATCATCTCTTTGCCTTAAATCACTACCTAGAATTTTGGCCCCACCGGGTAATAACCATGGTTGTGACTGAATCCTTAGCATCTAGACCAGTGCTCAGCAGAGAGTGGGTCTTGACAAAGGGTTTTTGTTTGTTTGAAGTAACCAAAAAATGTGAAATCATCAGAGTCAAGTGTAGGCTTGTCTATCAGAGAAAGAAAATAAGCATTCTCCTCTTTCTTTTTTTTAAATTTTATTTTAAGTTCCAGGATGCGTGCAGAATGTGCAGGATTTTTACATAGGTAAACATGCGCCATGGTGGTTTGCTGCACCTATCAACCCATCACCTAGGTATTAAGCCCCATGTGCATTAACTATTTATCCTGATGCTTTGCCCTCCCCCCGCCCCCAACAGGCCCCAGTGTGTGTTGTTCCCCTCCCTGTGTCAAGGATCTAGAACAAGAAATACCATTTGACCCAGCAATCCCATTACTGGGTATATACCCAAAGGAATATAAATCTTTCTATTATAAAGTTACATGCACATGTATGTTTATTGCAGCACTATTCACAATAGTAAAGACATGGAATCAACCCAAATGCCCATCGATGAAAGACTAGATAAAGAAAATGTAATACATATACACCATGGAATACTATGCAGCCACAAAAAGGAATGAGATCATGTCCTTGGCAGAGACATGGATGAAGCTGGAAGCCTCATCCTCAGCAAGCATTCTTCTCTTTTGATCAAGTCGCAAGCACATCTATTTCTGCTAACTTTAGTTCAGGGGTGGGGTCCCCAGTGGGAGGGGACAAAAGCTGGAATTTTCAGCCATCTATGAGAAGGCACCTCCTCAAAATGCACATCCGGCTATAATGACCACTGGCGGTAGTTGGTGCACACTCGTGTGCACACAGACATCTTGGGTCCTTGGAAAGTTCTAGTCTGCTCAAGTTCCTGCCTGCCTATCTGACTCAAGGAGTCCTATGTGTTCTTATTCTCTGAACCTGTACCCTGATGAAAGCACAGCCTTCCAGAGCTTCAAGTTAGCCAATCTCTTCTGTTAGTCATTCTGCCTCTTTTCCACAGGGTTTTATCTTCTGCCTTGAAGTACAGGTTCCATCTCTTCTGAGACACTATGACCGTACGATCACTTGTTTTTTTTTTCTTAAGTAAACTTTTAAATAAACTAGAATATACTTACAGAACAGTGTCCAAATGATCACGGTAGAACTCCATCAATGTCTACCAGATTGCAAAACAAAATATTCCCAGTGTCCAGAAGCACCCCCTCACCCTTCTCACACTCACTTGCAGTGATTCTCTCACCTCCTTTCCCTGACTTACCTGACGTCTAGATGTGTTTTGTCTGGGTTTTGAGGAAACTAAGGCTCAGAAAGAGGAATCGCAGGTAAAGTCACCCCGACAACCGGCAGAATACAGCGCCTCATCCCCACCGTCTCTAGGAATCACTTTCCCGCTGCCTCTACAGCGCCCTCTACGGGCGAGAAGGCATCTCCTTTTCCTGTCTACCCATTAGGGCTATTCTCTCGTTGGAAGAGAACACCCTCTCCCAGCTTTCTTTGTAAAAGTCCTTCCTCATTCTGGATTCCAAAATAAAATCCTCTTTATTTCCCCAGCGCTTTCCTTTCTGTGATTTTGATATAAAACCTCTCGCCAGCTCCTCTTGCAATTACCACGGAGAGAAATCTCATCTATTTCGAGCAATTCATTTGTGCTTTCACACCGGGCCTGTCTTTAACACACCTGAATGATCCTCTTCAGGCCAGTCTGCTGGCTCTGAGCTACACCTTTTCAATGCCACCAGCTCCGACTCACTCCCCCTCCATCAGGACTCTTATCCTTTTCATGATTTCATTCACTGGGCTGTTTGAAATGGATCATTCTACCCAGACAGTTACTGATAAAACGAATAGCTCCTCCCTGCCCGGGGCCACTGGGTTTACCAACACTTGGATGTGAGCATCTTCTACAAGGATTTAATTTAGAAATTTAGGCAACAGATTTTTATCTACCATACTGGTCATATTGCCTTTTAGTACGGTGAGCATAATCAATGGGCTATTTAATGAGGAGGCAGGTGAGAGGGTCTGTGTATGTTGGGTATGGGGAAATAAAATAGCAAGGACAAATAACACACGTTGCAACCTTGACAGTGTCACTTCCTCACTCTGGGCTTCAGGGTCCCATCAGTATGATAAAGGGATGTGAACTAAGTCAGAGAGCAGGGAACTTGTGGGGGACCCATGCAGCACCACCACCCCGGTGGTGCAATTTTTGATATGTACGAGGATGCCCTGTTGAGAAGGAAAGTGAGGGCTGGAGTTTACCCTAATCCATTGACCACACAGTGCCACCCAGAGAAAGCAACTCCCTTCCCTAATTCATACAAAGGTGCTGTATGGTTAAGCAGCAGCCTGGGTGCTGTTGCATGTGTGTGATTTTTTTTTTTTTTTTGGAAGGCCAGGGGGATCTGTCCAGAGCTTTCCAGCTTCTCAAAGCATGTGAGTCCCCATGAAGGCTTCAAAGCCATTAGTTTATGAGATCTCTCAGGCTTCCCTGCCACTCTGTAAGTTTTCTTGGTGTTTCCTTTCCCTTCAAACATCCTCCTTTTACCTCTCAAATGATCAATAACCACAGAACCCTACTCCTCAAATAAAATAGCAGGAAAGGGGATGTTGGGCTGGGCAATGGTTTCATTTCTCAGAGAAGCAGTTTAATCCCAGGAAGCCTGTGGCGGGATGTTCACAAGCAGAGAAGGGAGTTCTTATGAAGGGTGGTGTAGGTTAGGGTAACAAGTTAATAAACTGTGTAATTTTGGAAGGTAACACGGTGCATGAGCAGTTGCCAACAGAGAAGGCAAGGAACTGCTGTTGTCTGAGGTCTCAGGCTGAGAACAAAAAATTAAAACAAACACAGCTGGAGTGAGTGGGTGGAGGGGAAATGCTGAGGAGGGGAATTCAAGCCCTGGGAAGCTTCAGGGAGTTACTAAAATCCCCTTTCTACCCATGTTGACTAGAGGAAATGAGGCAGCAGGCTCAGATTTGTAGGCAGCCCCCATCTGCCGAACACCCATTATTTCAACCCAGGGATGGTTGATGTGTCTTTGATTAGGATTTGATTGTTCACATTGCACAAAGGATTTGGGGCTCAACTTTTTAAAGCCTCCATTAAATATTTAAGTAGCTGGCCCACAGAGCATTTGAATTAGAATTTGATTTATGTCACATTGATTTACACATCACCTTTACCGATCAGATCCTCTCTGCAGGGAAGGTGGCATTGTGGCAAGGAGATTCAGTCCGTCAGCTTTAGGGAGCGGACCAGGAAGGTTATGAAGGGTTGGGGACCATACCTGTCATTCTGGAGCAGTTCAGTTCTGGGAAAGTTCCCTGTGATAAATCTCTTTCTTTCCATGTGAGCTTCATTAAGTTTGAGATTTTTGCAACCAAATCATTCTGAAGGAGACTCACAAATTTCAGCCACTCCTGAGGGTGAGTGATTGCAGATTTGATTCCCTAGAATTTCCAGTGGGGTCTTTATGATTCCTAGAGTACTTGACAGTAGGGATACCCTACTTTTTAAAAAACTGAGGATACAAAATTTCTAACTTACAACAAAACAAATTAGATAGAGTAATTCTTTCCATTACTCTAGAGTACCAGCCATTGGATTCTTTCTCAATACGAGTGGCCACCCAGCATTCTCAGTTAAACCCATTTCTTCCTGTTCTTTTTCTTCAGGTATCTGAACAAATGCCTTTCTCTCTACCTCTCCCTCTTCTCTTTTTCTTGTAATAATTGCAATAGCTGTAATGTTTTGAACTCATACTACATCCTAACACTGAAACTGTGACCCAAAGAGTTAAAGAAACCAATGACTAACAAAAAAATTCTTGAGTTTGCAAGATGACAGTTAAGAAAAGGAACAACTTGGTGAAAGACTGAAACTTCCTTCGTTAAAAAAAATGGCTGAAGTCAGTTGGAACCAAGATGGCCAACTGGAGTCCATGCTGAATTTCCTCAGCATGTTTCATACTAACTCTCCTCAAGTTTGCACATGGAACCCATGAAGTAGCACACAGAGATAACTGTGCATGCCCAAGGACTTTCCAAAACCCCCCTTTTCTTCCACCAATCACCTACTAGTTTCAGAATCTATCCTCATAGCCTTTCTAATGCAAATATTGCCTTAAAGCCAGCAGAGAGAGACAGATTTGAGTTTGACTCCTGTCTCCTTGGGAGTTGACTTTCAATGTAAAGCTTTTCTTTTCTCAAAAATCCATGTCATAGTACTGGCTCATAGCACATGGGGGCAGTGAGCCCCTTTTGCTTGACAACAACTCTGTGTTGAGCCTTTTATTGACATTGTTTTATTTAATATTCACAATGATCCTGCTAAATTATTCTGCCCCACATTAGTGATGAGGAAGTTGGGGTTCAGATGGGTTAACTAACCTGCCCAAGTCAACATATCCCATACGTGGCAGAGTCAGGATTGAACTCAGGTCAGCCTGAATTTAGAAGATGGGCAGTGTGGAGCTACCAGCATGCAGGTGGGTGGGAGCAGATAAGCTGAGAGGAGTGAGGCAGAATGAGTTCACTGTGGTGTAATGAGCCCATAGAAGGTTCAACGTGAGTGAGGGAGGGTCTCTGCTAGAGCAAAGACGAGACGGACCCCTCCCCAAAGGATGCCAGAAACGTTCACTCTCGACTGCTCCCAAAATGGACTCCACTCTTTGTTATTCCTCTTCTAGTCCCCAAGATACCAGTCTTCCACTTTCATCTGCATAGCCACACCCACCCATGTCTCCTCCCCTGCTCCCACTCCTGCCACCCCCTTACACTCTTCCCCAGCCTCCTTCTGCTTCCCATCTTCCTCAGCCCAGGGAATGCAGCAGCCATCTGCCCACTTAGTATATGCTGAGTCCTCAGCCCAGACACACAAGCCCACAGTCTTGAGGGGGCTTAGTCAAAGCTCCAGAGGTAAATATCCAGAAAGAAGGAAATGCCTAGCCCAAGGAAACGGGATGCTGATGTGCCTTTCCAGGCATAGCATCGGGGAATTTTAGAACTGGAAGAAATTATAAGGGTGTGTCAGTTTCAAGATGGGAACAGTAAAGTCCAAAAAGGGAGAATGACTTTTCTACCACTATGCACTTGATGGGTTTCATTCATTCACTCATTCAAGGAAGACTTATCAGTCATCTACCCTGTGCCAATCATAGAAGCTGGAGATTAAAAATGGAATAAAACAACCTCAGGGGATTTATAGACTAGGTTGTGGTGATTTGAACTCCATCTTAAAAAGTCTTATAATCCATGCAGATATTAAAGTTTGCTTTTTAACAAGCATGATAGTACTTTTCATATTCCAGACACCATAGTATTTACAAATATCATCTCATTTAATTATCACAACAATCCTGTGAAGTAAGTAGTATTTAATCCCCATTCTACAGATGAGAAAACTGAGGTGCAGAAACATGAAGTAACTTGACTAAGGTTGCACAACCAGGAACTGGCAGAGCTGGGGTTCAGAGTCAGCCTGCCTTGTCTGCAGTATGCTACCCTGCCTTTCCCAAGCACTTCCATAGCATGATATTGTAAAGGAAAAATGAAAACTACCAATAAGCCCCTCAAAACATAGTAAAAGAGGTAAAAATACAAACAAACAATGCAATGTCAGAATTAAGAAAAAATAAATGGCACTCAGTAGCCAAGGTGATGGAGGAGAACATGGAACAGGGATCTGCAAGGTCTAACCTTTCCCAGAGTGACAAGTGTTGAACCATAAATTTGTATTTGAGTCTCCTGGTAGACAAAAGGAAAATACAAAGTCTGCGTTATATGGTTTTCATAATTCTTGATTAGAAGTTGGGCTGGGGAAGTGCAGCAGTCTATTTTTTCTTTTTCTTTTTTTTTTTTTTTTAATTACATCCTATTGAATTCTGAACTCCGGAGGGCAAAAACCACACCTTGTTCATTTCCAGGAAGAGTCCCCCTCATAGAGCGTGATGTGAAAGGTCATTACTGAATAGGGCTAGGGGGAGTGTGCTCATTTCCTAGGACTGCCATAATAAAGTACCACATGCTGAGCGGCTTAAAACAACTGACTTATATTCTCTCAGAGTTATGGAGGCTAGAAATCCAAAATCAAGGTGTTGTTAGGACCATGCGTCCCCCAAAGACTCTAGAAAAAGATTCTGCTTTGCTTCTTCCAGCTTCTGGTGGCTCTGGCATTCCTAGGTTTGTGGCAGCATCATTCCAACTTCTGCATTCACCTTCTTCTTCTCTCTGCATCTGTGTCTTCTCCTCTCATCATAAGGCCACCATTGTATTGGATTAAGTCCTCATCCTACTCTAGTGTGACCATCTTAACTAATGACATCCGCAGTGATGCTGTTTCCAAATAAGATCGCATTCAAAGGTTCTTGGTGGGCGTGAATTTGCAGGGGGTGTATTTACATGGTCTGATGACCACCACTACAGGTCATCAGAGATGGCCTTTTCAAGAATGCAATAATTGTGCTGAAATATGAAGAACGAGGAGGACTTGACCATGCACAAATCAGGGGGAAGGACAGTCCAGGGTGAAGTGCGAGGACTCTAAGCCTGGGATGAGGATGGCGTGTCTGAGGAATTTGCGTATTTTTTGTTATAGCAAAAATCCTGAAAACAACCTGATTACAAATCAATAGGATATTGATTAAATAAATGATGCATCTATACAATCAAATACGATGCAGCCATTAAAAAATAACAGGGTAGTTCTAAATGCAGTCATATATTTAAAAAATTCAAAATACAAAGTTAAGAAGAAAAGGCAACAGCATGTAGAAGGGTGAGTGAGGGCCAAAGGAGGAAGGAAAGTGGGGGCTGAAGCTTTGACAGGAGCTTGGGGCTTTATTCAGAGCACAGAAGTACAGGTTTTGAGCAGAGGAGTGATGTGGAACTGGCTTGGTTTATAATTGATCACTGTAGCTATTGCATGCAGCGCAGCTTGGAGGGGAGTAAACAATGTCAGTAGCAGAGGGGGTTATGGAAGATGGTCCGTGTAAGTCTGGTTGAAGAGGTGATGGCTGCTCTGACTAGTTCGGTAGCACTGGAGATGGAGAAAAAGGGATTCTGCCTTTATTTATAAGTGATAGACCTGCTGGTGGATTGATTATATGCTGGGGAGGCAGAGGATGATCCTGGACTCCTCAGGGTTATACTGTTTCCATATCTACCTGCGGCTGCCATTTTTCACTCAACAAACACCTTGGTAAACTTCTCATATCCACACCTATAGTTCAGCCTCATTCATTTTGACTGCTTCATTTCATTCCATCTTATTGGCAGATCACAATCTAGTATTTATTAATTCCCCTTTTGTTGGATACTTAAGTTGTTTCTAAGTTCTCACAGTTACAGCAATGCTGCCATAAACATCAATCCAATCACTCAATTTTTCAACAAATTTCTTGAACAACATTTGGGCACATGTGAGGGTTTCTCCAAGCTAGAAGGGGTGTAGTTGGGTTGCAGGGTACTTTTGCTTTAACAGAATTGTATGTAATCATAAGATATTCCCATGGTTTCAGTGGCCAGGGATGAGCTGGTCTCTTATGAAGCAGAAAAAGCCATCCCTTCCCAACCCTCTGAAGCTAAACAACCCCAGAGGAGCCCGCTGTACCTCCCTTCTCACCTCCTCACTTCCTGTGTCTTCCTAAATTTAAAAATTGCAAGGTTCCTGTAAGCCATATGCTACCTTGTGTCTAGTCTTTAAAAACATGGAGTGGCATTTTGGGAATGGGGATCAGGTTGCCAACTGCAGCTTGGATCTGGGAAATAGCCCAAGCCCCCTTGCAGACAGTTTTTCTTTCCTCTAATACCTGCCTTCCTTTGAACCCAGGTCCAGCAGGAGGAGAGAGTAGAGCCTCATACCTGTTCTGACTCATCGCTCTCCATCTGTTACAGCAAGTCATTCTTGTGAGAGAGGTGGGGGGTGGGGATTGGGGAAGGAGATAAAATCCCTTTTTAATTCCTATCCCTTCTCCAAAAGCTACCTATAATTTTTTTTGTCTGTTCTAAATCTCTGTATTCATAGGAAACAAACAGAAAGTTTGAGGCAACACATATGACAGAAGAATAATTCCTTTAATATGCAAAGAGCTCTTACAAATTAAAAAAAAGAATAATCAAATTCTATTAAATGGATGAAAGACATGAAAAGGTAATCATAGCAAAATATAAAATTGTCAACAAACATGCAAAGATATGTGCCCTCACTCATTAAAGAAAGAGAAATAAAAACAAGTGTATACTACTTTCTAACTCACAGAATGAGATAGATGAAAGAGCTTGATAATTCCCCAGCTTGTCAAGTAATGATCAAGTAATGGTCAAATGATTCTTATACCCTGGGTTGGGAAGAAAGGGAGGATAGCATGCACACTTTGGGGTGGGCAATGAGACAGTATCATTTTCTGGAAATTTCTAACAATTCCGTTTCTAGGAATTTATAGTATAGATATACGCTCCAAGGTGGGCCAAAATAAATGTACCAAAATGTTTACTGTAGTATTGTTTGTTATAGCAAAAATCCTGAAAACAACCTGATTATAAATCAATAGGATATTGATTAAATAAATGATGCATCTATACAATCAAATACAATGCAGCCATTAAAAAAATAACAGGGTAGTTCTAAATGCAGTCATATATTTTAAAAATCCAAAATACAAAGTTAAGAAGAAAAGGCAAGTTTCCCAGCATAATACATTGTATTTTCATATAAAATATTTCTGGGAGAATACATTAGAAAGCACAATAGCAGTTGTGTCTAAAAGAAAGGAGTACAAAGTTGAGATGAAGGAAATTTTGGGTTTTTTTTGTACTTCTGCAGTACTTTTTATAAACCATTGTCATGTGTAACTTTTATGATTAAAACTCATTTACAAAATCTTTAGAAGAAAGCAGGTCATTCAGTACTGAACTTAAAATCTGAAAATCAGATCATTTGAATCTTAACCGTGGTTCATGTTCTGTTTTGTCTGTGTTACACTGGGTTAATTGCTCAGCCTCTCTGGGCCTGATTTTCTCATCACTAAACTGGAAATGCTACAGATTTGTTGTTGTTGTTGATGTTCTTTATGCTACAGGAGGGGCAAAATGGTACAGAAAGGAAACAGCCTGATTGACTCCAAAATTTTGTCTGTTACTCATGTGCAAACATTGATTTAGTATCCTTGATGATCATGTCACTTAACTTAGTTAAGGAAACAATAATTATGTTTCCCCACTGTGAAGGCATATCTGGAGATGCTAGAGGGTGATCCAGCATTCACCTTTCCTTCTGTTAATTCCACCTGTGGCCTAGTGCATGCTGAGAGTAAATAGCATTACCTCCCAGGTTGATGTAAAACACCTGGTGAGATTTTTCTTTGGCGCCTTCCCTAAGGTTTAGAAGGTAATTGGGTCGTCTATGTCTTAGGTAGGAGTCAATGGAGATGTAAATATCAACAGAGAAAATCACCAAACAGAGGAAGTATCAATAGGGACAAGAAAAGCAGAAATGCACAAGTGAGAAGTATCTGACTGCATAAAAATAAAGGAACATTGTAGGGTCTTTGCAGAGAAATATCAGAGAATCATGGGTTAAAGAACAAGGACAGAGTCCACACGTGGCTGAAGAAGGTGGCTCAGTGATCAGGGGTGCCCTTGAAGAAAGAGAGCGGGACTCAGTGGCAGACAAAGATCATCTTGGGGGAGTCTGTTAGTTGAGAAAGAAAAGGACAGGTAGAAGAATGAGAACAACATGAGAAAACTGTGTTCTTATAATTGTTATAAATTTGCCCTACAATTCCAAAGTGGGGAAAGGATGAGTTTGGGGTCAGGGAATGTGGCCGGGAGAGAAGAATTCACAGAGTTCACAGAAAGCTTTGTCTCTGAGGAATGTTGCTAAGTCAAGGGATATCCTCTCGGGAGATATATCATGGCAACCTTGATGAAAAAGACACCCAGGTGAGTCCAGTTCAGATGCCAGGTCACGATGCAGCATTTCCATCCCCCCATGGGCAGGACTCATTCATCTCTATCTTAAGGAAGTGGCCCTTGGTCAGCAAATTATAAACCCTTGCTGCACGAATGAATGACTGGTGCCCTTTCACTTCAGGGCAGACATCCGAATTCCCAGACGATGATCCCAGGGAGGTGGAAAAGAAAAACTCTGGTCCTCTTTTTCCATGTAAAAACTATTGATTTATATCAGGACACTGTCTAATATACAATTTACAAACATTGTCACCAAGAGCATTATAGCAACCATTTACTGAGCACTTAACCAGATATCAGGACAGTGCTAAATGCTTGCAGATGTTACCTTACTTAATCCTCAAATTCAACCTATGAGGTGGACACTACCATCATCCCCATTTTACAGGTGAGCTTAGAGCTTAGGAAGGCAAAGTGGCCTGCCCAATGTTGCCCAGCTGGGATTGGCAGCCAGGTCTTCCAATTCCAAGGCTCAAGCTATGTGCAGTAAGATGCCCACAGCTGACATTCGGCAATGGCACTAGTCTCCCTATTTTATAGGAGGGACAGACTCAGGGAGCTTAGCACTGTCAGACTCCAAACACATGCTCCTCCTTTCACTGTGCAGCTCTGGCACTCCCCAAACCCATGGGAAGGTAGGAGACACAAATCAATGTGGCTTTTATTTTTTAATTTCCAAAGTCTTAGACATCTCTTGGTGTGCAAACGTTGGCTTAATGGTCCTGAGGTTTTCAGCATTTCAGATTTTTCTGACTAGATCATCTAGGGGTAGATTGAAATGTATCTCTAGATCAGTGATTCTCAACTAGTGGCAACTTTGCTCCCCAGGGGACATTTGGCAAGGTCTAGAGACACGTTTGATTGTCACAGCCCAAAGGGAGGGAGGTGCTAAAGACATCTAGTGGGTAGAGGCCAGAGATGCTGCTAAACATCCTGCAGTGCACAGGGCAGCTCCCCACAAGGAAGTATTATCTGGCTGGCCCTAAATGTCAGTAATGCCAAGGTTGAAAAACCTGACTATGGAAATCTAATCTTCATAGGACTTTATTTGTTTTTTGCCATTTATGTGTCTTCCACCTACTCTTCCTTTTTTTTTTTCAAATTCATGTTTATATACATAACTAATACAGGAGGAAAGCTAGTGAATGATGAAAACATTTTTTATGAAATATGTAGTCACAGAGATAAAGCTAAAATATCCCCCTCTTCTTCATACACGATGCTGTCATTGACAGTTTGGTGTATATCCTTTGAAGCATTTTTTAGACATATATATTTATATACAGTACGTAGTGTTCTTTTGTATATATATATATATAGATAGCAAGAATGCTTTTTTCTACACATATTATATAAAATAACATTACAACTTGTGTGTCATCCCACAGTTTGCTTTTTCCTGTCACAGTCTCTTAGAGATCTCTGTCAATACACATGAATTTACCACATTTTTCAACTGTTGTATTGTATTCCATAATTATGAGTATTTCATAATTTATTTAGCCATTTTCCTAATTAAGAGCATCTGGGCTATTTGCAGATTCTTCTTGATAATAAACATGGCTGCAATAAACACTCTTGAACTCACCTCCTTTTTCCTTTAGTATTGAGATCAAGAGCTGCTCATGGAGTAGGTGAATTTTAAAAATTTTTGATAAATGCCGAAATATCATATTCCCAAAAGGCTGCAACAGTTTACACTCCCAACAGCAATGTATGAGTGTATCTATTCCCCGACATCATTGCCAAAATGTGATATTACCACACTGTTTTTAGTTTTAGTCAATCTGGAGGGTACAAAATGTGTAGTTTAAACCCTGATTGAACAAAGAGAACTCTCAAAGTGGACAAACCCCTTGTTGGCCTCCCATGTAAGGGGTGGCACTTCTCATCTTCAACCACTTAATATATGTGGGGTTTGCAATGATTCATCTCAGAAAATATTTTCTGAGGCTGGGCACAGTAGCTCATGCCTGTACTCCCAGCACTCTGAGAGGCTGAGGCGGGCGGATTACTTGAGGCCAGGAGTTCACAACCAGCCTGGCCAACATGGGGAAACCCCGTCTCTACTAAAGATACAAAAATTAGCCGGGCGTGGTGGTGGGCGCCTGTAGTCCTGGCAACTCGGGAGGCTGAGGCTGGAGAATTGCCTGAACCTGGGAGGCGGAGGTTGCAGAGAGCCAAGATCGCACCACTGCACTCCAGCCTGGGGGACAGAGCGAGACTCCGTCTCAGGAAAAGAAAATATTTTCTCAGAGCCTCCTATGCGCCAAGCACTGAGCTTCCCATACAAAGAAAATACACTCCTGTTGGTAAACATTCATGGAATATTATGGGATCCAGTTACAGCAGTAATGAACATCAGCTAGGGAATTAAGGAAGAAAGGAGAAAAATTGTTCTGACAGGAGTCAAAGGGGGAACATCTGAAAAAGTTGCTTGAAGCAATTGGTATTTGGGCCCTAAGCACAATACCCTTTTTGTAGTTAGTTGGTTCCCTTGTTTATTGTCTGCACTCCCACCCCCCTATCATATGTTCTCTTGTATCCCTGACTCCTAGCACAGTGCCTGTATACAGCAGGCACTCAGTGGACATTCGCTGTTTGAATGAATGATATTAACTGATTTGGCAACTTGGTGAGTAGGTACTGCTGTGATCTCCATTTTGCACAGAAGAACTCCAAAGCTCAGAGAGGTGAAGTAGTTGGCTCAAGGTCACACAGCTGGCAAGGAGCAAAACTAAATTAGACCCAGGTGTGCAGAGTTCAAAGCCTTGCTCTTCATGCCAAGCTTTTGGAAGGCAGCTCTGATGGCTGAGGCAGAGAAAGTCACGTGGAGTAACCCCAGTCAGAAGAGGAGAAGAAAGTGGTCATTTTCCCAAGTCTTGTCTTCAGCCCCTGGGTGGGAGAGATCTGGCCCTCTGAGACAGGGAGCAGAGGTGAACCTCTACCATCTCTTCCCCATCAGCTTGTGCATCCCACCCCTTTCTTGCCCCGGATTCTCTACTTTAATTGTCTTTCTCTTCCCTGCTCTCCTCCCTCTTCCCTATCTCGTCCAGTCCCCGGGGTCTGCCAAAGATGCCATTCGGTGGGATAATTAAAGTTCCCCTCCTGTTAGCATCTCGCTCTGGAGCTCTCCCAGCAGCTGTTCAGCTGGAGCGGGCCTGGGAGGGCCGCACAAAAGCTTTGCTAATGATTGTGTCTACAAGCTGCGTGTGCGAGTGAGTGTGTGTATGTGAGTATGTGTGTGTGCGTGTGTGTAGACCGCCAGCGTGTGACCGGTCTTACCCCACCCCTTTGGGCGGGGGGCCACGGATTCATTACAGATTTCCCTCGGTGGCAATGAGAGGAGGGAGGGGAAGGGGACCAGATGGCAGACAGGCGGGTGGCGGTCGGTCCTGCCTCCTCCTCCTCTCACTAAGCAGATGCCCTAGGAACAAGGGCCCCAGGCAGAGGCAGGATTAGAAGGGGAAACTCCGTATCAATTAGTGTCAAAGGCCGGAGAGCTGGTGGGGGAAGGGGCGGCCCGTTGGCTCTGGCTGGTGGGGGAGGGGAAAGACAGTACTGATGAGGGAGGGATTTCAAGACCAGGCCTGTGCCTATCAGGAGATAAACATGCGTTCTCACCGGGAGCTGGAGGTGAGGAAAAGAATCACCTTCAGAAATAATCAAAGGCAGTAGCCTACTTTCACAGGTGGGTAAACTGAGGCAGGGTGAGGAGACTTGCTAAGGACTGGGGCTACTACTACCTTTAGAACTCTAACATGATTAGGTGTTACATGAGATGAGAGTGGAGAGCAGAAAATATGGATAGATATTAGATAACATTAATCTTTTTGTTCTTTTTTTTTTTTTTTTTTTCGAGACAGGATCTCACTGTGGCTGGAGTGCAGTGGTGCGATCTCAGTTCACTGTAGCCTCGATTTCCTGGATTCAGCCTCCCAAGTAGCTGGGACTACAGGCATGCACCACCACACCTAGCTAATTTTTGTATTTTTTGTAGAGATGAGGCTTTTGTCATGTCTTGAACTCCTGGGCTCAAGCAATCTGCCCACCTCAGCCTCCCAAAGTGCTGGGATTACAGGCATGAGCCACTGCTCCAGGCCTATTCATATTCTTATAACACCAAAACTTCTGGCAGCAATGGAAGAGTATTAGCCTCACCGCTGAGCACCCACTATGTGCCAAATACCTGGGCAATTTCTTCTCTAACAAATCCCCTTAATGGCCTGACAAGTTAGATCTTAATAGCCTCATTTTATGGAAGAAGAAATTGAGGCTCCAGAAAGGCCTCCCCACTAGAGAGGGGAGTCAGGCTACCCAGAAGCACACAGCCAATCAAGATGGGGCTCATATGCAAACCCAGAACTGAGCCAAACGACCACCAAAAAGCAACACTCGTCTGAGCCCCTCTTGGAGTGGGATTGGTCCATATTGGTTTACAGGAGGAGTGCTGCTAAACCCTCACTCCCTCTGACCGAAAAAGAGAACCATATTTCAAGACTCAAGACCAAAATTCAAGTTCTGGTTGTTATTTCTAAGCTGTGTGACCTTGGGCAAGTCACTGAACCTCTCTGAGTTTGTTTCCTCATTCTCTAATGGTGTCATCCAACAACAGCAGATGGGTGAATTTCTTTTGATAGATGCCTATAATAGAACATTATAAAGGCATTAAAAATGATGAGATGGATGGATATTTACATGGCAAGGTACTCAGACTGTATTGCTAAATTTGTTAAAAAGTCTGCAATAAAAAAAACATGTCCAACATTATCTCATATTGGTAAAGGGGGAGAGAGAGGGAGAGACGAGAAAACAGAGAGATAAAATAAGAGTAAGTTAGTGAGTCTAGAAGGATAAACTCCAAAATATTTATGTTGGTTATCCTGCACAGTAATATTTTGTTTTTTGTACATCAGTATTTACAAAACTTGGTATTAATACAAGTGATGAATATTAAAAGGATATTCTTTCCTCAATTTTGCCCAGCTCTGAGTGTCACGAGGTTTCAGAATTTGACTCTGCACACTTTTAAATTGCACTCCACGTGCAATGGATGGTTCGTGTCTTCAGAGAGGGCTGGGAAGTGACAAGACGTGGGCCAGCGTCTAGTCTACAGCTCAGTTAGGCCAAAGTCAAAAAGAACCAGCAGCTAAGGGGCTGCTGGGGAGGGAAGGGTTAATGTGCAAATCCGTAAAGCTGACCCTGAGGTGGCCCACTTAGGAGACCATCTGCCAGCAGGCCCGCAGCTGCCAATCCCAAGCAGGCCCTGCCTTCTCACAGGCTCCTCCCAGCCCACACAGCTTGGAGCAGCCCAGATGCCTCTGCCTTGGCCTCGGTCTGCAGCCAGGGGAGATCAGCCTGGCAGATTCAACCCACCTCCATGCCCATCTCCAGCAGGAGCACTGGCATTTCAGGCAATAGAAGTTGCAAACTCTTTCTTGCTTATGGTCGCATTTGACCAATAGAATCAGTGGTGGTATTTCCCATTGCATAGCAGAGGAAACTGAGTCTTGCAGAAGCTCTATGACCTGGCCAAGACACAAATTCTCCTTGGGAGACAGCCCAGGCTCCTGAAGGAAGCAGCAAACCCCCATGTCCTGATATTCTCCCACAGGCAGTAACTTCTCCAAGAGCAACCGAGGAGCCAGGAGGGATCCCATATTGCAGAGCCCATCCCCAAGAGCTCAGGGCAATGGGGTGGAGTGGGGAGTGGGGAGCAGAAGGGGTCTATCTGGGAGTCCAGGAAGCTGGGTTCAAATCCTGGCTCTACCTCCCACTCTACCTCATCTCCTGGTCTACCTAAAAGGTTTCATAGGGACTTTTCAACTTTTCCATGGTGAGAAATCCAAGATCACTGACTACTTCCTGACCCCAGGAAAAGAAGGAGTAGTCACTCCCTAGTGTCTCTTCTCACACACCATCGCCTCACACCCTAGCATCAGATCCTGGTAGACCAAAAGAGGGGAGAGAAAGAGTTAAGTTGAGAGCAGATGGAAAAGGGACAGAATCCTCTCTGGAAACTGCCCAAATGTCAGACAGAGCAGCTCAGGACTGGCGGCCAAAGGAGGCAGAGAGAGAACGGAAAGCTCCCAGAACAGATGGGCCAGCCAGGGCACAAGGGGATGCAATGGGCGTCATAATCGTAATATCTCAAATTCCTCTGGTGCATTCCTGTTTTCAAATCTCATTCAAATCCATTATCTTATTGGAATCTCACAGCTTTCTGGACAATAGATGGCCAGGGGCTGTGAGACCCATCTGGCAAGATGTGGTAACTAAACTCAGAGAGGTTAAGAGCTTTGCCCAAGGTCACACAGCTTGTTTGTTGTCAGAACAGTCAAAAAGGAAATCAGATCTCCCGAATCCTAATTCAACCATCAATGGATGTGGGGATTGTATTCCCTCATTTCCCATCCCGAGACCTTGAAACGATGACATTAGTGATAAGTAACAACAGTAACATCAGTAACAACAATGCAAACATGTATTGATCAATTACTCTGTGATAGGCACTGCTTTAAGCAATTAATGCATATAATTTCATTTAATTCCCACTTGGACCCTGGATGAGGTAGGTTTCACAGTTAGCTCTAATTTACAGAAGAAGGAGACTGAAGCCCACGTGACTGCTGAAGGACACAGTTATAAAACAGTGGACAGAGATGTAAATATACACCTCCCTGTCCCTTCTCCACCACACCAGTGGTTTCCAGCAGTGGTGCACAATAGGATCACCTAGGGAGCAGTTAAGAAAATCCCAATGTCCAGGTCTCTTCCCAAAGTAATTAAATAAGAATGTCTAGAGGTGGGGCCTAGGTTTCAGTACTTTTTAAAGATTCCCAGTTGATTCCAGTGAGCCTCCAAGTTTGAGAACCACTGCACCACACGCTCCTCAAAGACTTCCATTTATCGTCTCAGAGGAGCTGTGAGACAGCTGAGTTTCCCTCAGTTTCCCTGTCTATAAAATGGGGCCCCTTCTGTTTTGACAGACTAGAATCCATCCTCTCCAGGGTTGGGACAGGAAAGTGTTAATCCCTGAATGCTTTGAGCTGAGAGCTCCAGAAGCAGTCTGTTCCTGACTGTCCCTTCTCCTCCTTTCCCCCAGAGTCAGCCAGAGTTTAGGGGCCTACAGTGAGCCTGTTGTAAAAGTTTTATTATGTTTATTTCAAATAGGTTTTTGTGCTATTAGAAACACCGAAATCTGAAGCCACAGGAACTGTGATGCTGCTAGCAGCCTGTTTTAATCTTCTCTGGATGAACCAGTTGGGTGCCCCTGAAATACAGTGAAATAATAGTGGAGCGGGGAGCCTCGGGTTCCGCCAAGGAACAAAGGAAAATGGATCCTGGAAGAAGGGTCTGTGGTTTGGTGGCAATGGGGAGATTTTTATTTTTCAGACACTGGACATCGTCTTCACTTCTGCCTTTAAAATCATTCCCCGCTTCTTCCTCGGCAGGAAGTAAAGTGCCTCCTCAGTTCTTGTCCTCTTTTCTGAGTCTGGGGGAGCCGAGAGAATAGAAAAGGAGTCTTAGCTATCAGCTGGGCTGACTTGTTGAATGGGCTGCCATACTCTGGTCAATTTCCTTGCCTGTAAAAGAAGGGGGTTGGAGCCCTGATTCTGACCCACCCTTTGCTAGCAGAAGGCTAGTTCTGTCAATCCATCTGTGAGCTGCAGGATGGAAAATGGAGGAATCCAAATGAATGGAGAAATCTGAACAAAACTAGGCCTCCTCAGAAACTCTCTGCTGTAGGCTCCCCTCCCCCTCTCAGGAGCAGCTGCCTTCAGAAGCCACTGTACTTTCCGAAACCCCTTGGACCTTGCAGTCCTAGTCTTCAAATGTTTGGAAGACAGACAGAAAACTTCCAGGATTGTGAAGTCTAGGAATCAGATGTTCTAATGAACAATATCCCACAGGACGCAAGGAGCAGAATGGTTGTGACCCTAAAGGGATCAGGAGATGACAAACCTTGGATCTGGGGAATATATGAACCATGAATCTTATGATCTAAGAATCTTAGAACCAGGGGCATAACCAGGTGTGTGGGACCTGCAGCTTGCACAATTTTGGAAGCCTCTTTAAGAAGAAGAAGATCAAATTTTCAAAAAGAGTTTGGTACCAAGGTGGATATTCAGAATAAGATGATAATAACACATGACTCATTTTTAAAAGCTGAGAGAAACCACAAACATCCAAAATCCAGACTAGAACATAATTTTTATTAATTAAATAACTGATCAATTAATTCATTAATAATTAACAGCCTGAAACATCTCTATCATACTCTATTCCCTGTACTTTTTGCCTGCATATTCTGATCATCTCTTCATATGACAATTTAGTAATATCATCTATAGAGAGAAGAAAAGAATAATTCAGCATTTTCTCTATGATGGTTTGCTTAAGAGAACTTTGGGGGAAAAAGAGGCCATGAAGATAAGAGGTCTAAGGTTTTCACTGAGATATGAAGGTGGAGGAGATACATGGAAAGGACTGACCTCAAGCCACTGCAGCAAGCCCTTGGGGAACTGGGGGTGACAAGACCTTCCAGTGTCCCTCTGATCTTTCTGCTGCCCATTAGGAGGGCTTCCTTCTGAAGCTGATCTGGGTGTGGTATCTTAGCCATGTGTAGTTATCTCTATCTGGCAGGTGCCTCATTTCCAGTTGGTGACCTCCCCTTGAAACCTCTACCAGCTCTCCTGCTTAACAACCTCAAATCCTTGGAGGAAAGCAAGGAGGGGAAATAGGAACTGAAAACATGTATAAAATTGCCCTCATTTTTGACAGCAATCTACGCAGTTGCTGACTTCAATCTTTTATAGCATGTCCCTGAGAGAATCAAAAATCAAGGATGCTACAGAGCCCTGGGGGCTGGGGCTCAGGATATGCCGGAAACTGTGAAGGCTCACAGCTATTCAGTTTGGGTCTTAGATTGGATGACGCTGGTGGCGGGGGATGAGGGGGGCTGGTGAGAGCACAGTCCAAATGGCTGGGTTAAATCTACTTGCCCCGGTCTTTGAACATAGGTTGCAGCCCAAGCCTAGCCATCTTCCCATATGCCCTTCCTTGCTGGGACGCAGAGGTAGCTCCATAGAGATAACTGGTAGCGGTGTAGTATGGTGACTGTGAGCACATGGTGTGGGATTCAAACCCCTGCTTGACCCCTTACTAGCTGTGGGACCTTGAATGAGTGTTGTCACCCCTCTGAGCTCCAGGTTTCTCAACTGTAAAATAAGGATAATGAAAATGTGCCCGCCTTAAAGGGTGGTTGTGAGGTTGAAGCAATCTCATTCAAATGCAGTGTTCAGCAGCATGGTGTAAACACTGGCCTTGGTGTAGATGCCTAATAGATGCTGGGTGTTACTGTGATCCTTCCTGTCCAGCATGGCCTTTGTCACCACCAGAGCCCAGTGAGAGTCACTCTTCTCCGTACTTAGCCCCAGGGAAGGGCTGATATTGGCTCTCCTAGTATCATATGCTAGTCCTGCACCAAACACGGTACCTAGGGTAACCGAGAACTGTAATGGTGTCTATTGTGGCCCTAAGCTGGATAGAGATAAGGCTGTATCAGACAGGAAAAACTTTCTGGAGAGAACTAAATAAAAATATTATAGTTCCTTATATCTACCTTCTTACTTGTTTGCCCCACAAATGGGAAATAAACAC
Source organism: Nomascus leucogenys (assembly GCF_006542625.1). Lineage (NCBI taxonomy): Eukaryota > Metazoa > Chordata > Mammalia > Primates > Hylobatidae > Nomascus > Nomascus leucogenys. The sequence goes on along the minus strand of NC_044390.1, from coordinate 86,179,358 downwards.
TTCAAATCAATTAGATTTTCATCCTGTCCCAAATGTCCAACCAGACCCCAGGTTTCTGACAACCCCAGTGCCATTTCTCAGAATCCCCAAGAATTTGGAGAGAATGAATCCATCCCACACCCTCACTCTGTTCCTTGAGCAGAGGGACCGTATCTGGCTCATCTTCATATATCAAGTGTCTGATAAGCCCATAGGACACGTTCAGTAGATACATTAACTCAATGTGCAAATGAATAAATGGGATGCCAGTTTGCAAGGGAAAAAAACCATCAGAGCAGATAACTCCTCAAAGATCAAAGAGAAACTTGAAAAAAAAATTTTTTTTTTTTTTGCTTCTTTTCTTTTCATAATCAGCATCTAATGAGGACTAACGGCATGGCAGGCAACTGGGCTAAGCGCTTCGTCTATCGTCATGTTTAATCCCTCAGGGCCACATCGAAAGCTGTATTTCACATAGGCAGTGTGGTCTAATGCGTAAGAACACAGTTTATAGAATCAGACCTGGGATCAGAATCAGAATAGATCATGGCTCCAGCATTTTCTAGCTGCGTGATTTTTTTTTTTTTTTTTGAGACATGTTCTCACTCTGTCACCCAGGCTGGAGTGGAGTGGTGTGGTGTGATCACAGCTCACTGCAACCTCCACCTCCCAGGATCGAGGGATCCTCCTATCTTAGCCTCCCAAGTAGCTGGGACTACAGACATGAGCCATCACACCTGGTTAATTTTTGTTTATTTTATAGAGGTGGGGTTTTTTCATGTTGCCCAGGCTGGTTTCAAACTCCTGGGCTCAAGCGATCTGCCTGCCTCGCCCTGCCAAAGTGCTGGGATTATAGGCATAAGTCACCACTCCCACCTAGCTGTGTGATGTTGATCAAGTTACTTTCTCTCATGGGGGTTTTCCTCATCTATAATATAGAAATAACAATACATACATGACAGGGTTCATATATGAAACATAGTAAGGCTTGGGAAAATTTAACATAGTGCCTGGTCCATAGTAATTGTTCAATAAATAGTAACTGTTATTTTTCCTGCCCTCTTCCACTCATACAGAGAAAGAACTTATCAGAGAAGCCTGAGATGCTCACCTTAATATGTGATTCCTGGCCTGAAAGGCAATTCGCACCTTGAGAGAGGTTGGTACTAAGCTTCCTTCACTTCCCACTCAGACATGCTACGAGACTGCCCTTCCCAGTTATCTTAGCACCCAGGGGACCTTGTGACAAGCTTTCACCAATGAAATTTAAAGAGGAGTGTTGAGTCACTTCCAGCAGAGACAGTCAAGAGTAGGTGGGGCCTCTCCAACGTTGTGCACTTTCCTCATCTTCCAGCTGCACCACCACGTCACATAACTTTTAAGTCATGCCATAAGGGTGGGTCCCTGTATGCCACGAGAAGCAAAGCTCTCCTTCAACCAACATAGGAAGGACTAAGAGCAAGAAATGAATGTATGTGTGAAGCCACTGAGATCCCAGAGCTCGTCTGTTTTAGCTGATAATCTTACCTACCCTAACTATGCCACCCTCATTTAATGGCCTTTTTGTAACAATCCAAGATGGCGCTATTCTGCTTATTCTTTGAGCCCAAATGGTGTGTGCAGCCAAGAGACACTTCCTTATGGCCAGAGACCACTTTTCTTGGCAGAAAAATGGTGCTGGTCTGAGAGATTCATAGGAAAGAGGATAGGAAATGAAAGAAAATTCTCACCTGCCTCCCAGGTTCCCCCATTGGCCAAATGATCCCATGACTATGAACAGTGATAAGCTTCCATCTAGGTTAGGCTCTGGCAAAATGCCTCCCTTTCTAGCTGTTTCTTGAGAAAATTCAGAAAGAATATAATTATAACCCAAGGACAGGGCCGTGCGTGGCCAGATGACTTGTACTCACAAAATCTATGTTCCAATGGTAAATATATTTTCTCTGTCCTTTGGCCTCTCTTTTCCCAGAGATGCCTCTTGCACCTGGAAATAGTTTAAACCAATTCTGACTAAAGCTCTGGTCTGACCTTGCCTAAATGGAGACCAAGAACACTGAGGTCTTAGTACAGGGCCAGTCACAAGAAACACAGGGTTCACTGGGGTCAAATGTATTGGAAAGTTCACTGCTCCTTGGTCTGAATCCTTTCTTTTCCAGTGACTGGGAGTGCAAAGGGGATGCTAAGAATAAACTTGTGTTATGCTTCAGTTACAGAGGACTAGACTTATTTTAGCCAGTCACCTTGTTCACTTTAGCAAGAGAAATATTTGTTCACGCCTGTAAAATGACTCTGAGATGTGTGGCTGGGCAGCTGCAGCATATTGCACTTCTTTGATGTGTGAGGTGTGCCAGGCTCTTTTCCCATTTATCATCTCCAGTGGTCACAGGCCTTAGGAAAAAGTTATTTCCCCCATTTTATAGATGACAAAATTGAGGCTTGGGGAAGTCAAATATAGTGTAGTACAGGGGTTACTTTGCTGTACTGTACAAAGTATCATATTGTGTAGTGTGTTCTATACAAAATACAAAATATCATGTGTCATAATACAGTACAAAGTACAGTGCAGAGCAGTAAGTACCTTCCCAGCTCCTGGCATTAGCTTTGATGTGTCAAAGGATGTGAGCAAAACATAGTACTCCTTCTACTTAGTGCCTAGTATTAGAGCACCGCTCTAAGGCACAAATATACATAAAGCATGTGGGAAATTTAAAACACCGTATACATGCAAATGATTAACAAGTTAATTAGTTGATTGACACGGAAGTAGCATAGGATAGAGGTTAAGACTATGGGCTCTGGCATCAGATGGGACTGGGTTTGAAAAAGTTTTGACCTCTCTGAGCTTCAATTTTCTCAGCTGCAAAATAGCTATAAGAATATTCCTTGTCTTACAGGGCATTATAAGGCTTTAATAAGTTACAGTATATGAAATGCTTAGTATAATGCCTAACATACACTGTTGTTACTGTTGTCATTATAAATAACTCTGTTAGTTTTAGTTGATTCATCTATGAAATGGAAAAAAATAATTCTTCCAATCTCACAGTGATTTCATAATTTGAGACTCTTTAAAATGCAATATGCCAATGCTGCAGATAAGATAAATCACCCTCAAACTTAACACAGGCGGGACACAGCTGGGAAAAGATGTGGCGGAATAAGATTGGGCTCCCTGAGGCTGCCCCTCCCTGCTGCCTTCCCCTCCTGCCATGACATTCAGGTGCCCCTGGCAAGACAAAGCTGGCGTTGTCCTGACTCTGAGTTCCAGAGCCCCAGCAGCAGATCCGGCTCCTGCAGCCTCCCAGCACACTGCTGGCAGAACACACGGCCAGAAATAGCACCCCAGGTGCAGGACTCTCCCTCCTGGACTTGCCTGATGGTATCATGAAATGTGCCTGCATAGCCTGGTAGCCTAGGAATCAGCCGTGTGGGGGCCGGGTCCTTGGACCCCTCACATCCTTCCAGATAGGATAAAGAATACCTTTGTCCTGTCTTCACTAAGATTGTCTTCATTTTGTCTTCCTGATCCCACCTAGTAGCCAACTCCTCTATCACTCTTGGATTATACAAATATTTATTGTGTACTTAGTCACGCCCAACCTTAAACTCGACACTTTCCCATTATATGCATAATAAAATCTCTTTACACCCTGAAACACTGTCTTGTGCAGTGCCTATTCACAGTTCTACATAAATATGAATTGGGCATCACCTGTGTCCAGAGCCCTGTGCTAGTCACTGGGAATAGAGAGATAAATAAGACAAAGCCCTCTGGCCAAATATATACATTCAAACACCAATTAACAGGTTCTGGGATTGTTTCTCTATTGACATTTCTATTGATCAACCTAATCGTTTATGTATTTCACAGTAATTGTCATAGCTGGTTAGCCATGGACCAGCTTCTTTGGCCTTGAGCAAGTAACTTCACCTTTCTGACATTCTGTTTTCTCCTTTGCAAAAAGTGTTAGGAGAGGGAATCCAGTGACGACATTAAATGAAATAGTGAATGCGGTGAGCATGGCACCAACAGCGTAGTAAATGTTCAATAGTTAGCACTTGATCTGATTCTTCCAAAAGCTGTAGCATCCCCTTCCAGGTGGGGGAAAGATAAATACATAGTATGCACGCTACAACCTCCGTTTCCTGCAAGGATGACAGACATTACTAATTGATCCAAGCACTCTTTGCTACTGATCTCAGATATAGCCCTAGAGTCCATCTCAACACAGTGCTCCAGACCACCACTACCAATTGGTTAGAGATGTTGACACTCGCTGTGATTTTTTTTTTTTTTTTTTTGCCATATTGCTCTTATCCACTCAGTTGCACAGTTCTGGAGCTTGGCTGGCACTCTAAGAAATATCTCTTTCCTTTCTGAACGTTTTTCTTGGGTGTTGAATGTAGCCTCCTCAGAGACCAAGCTACGTGACCCTTAGACCCAGATGTATGCAAATAGTGTCCATTAAATATAGATCCTGATTGATGTGCCTCTGACCAGCAAACTTGGCTCCCATTCTACTGACCTGCTGAACAATCTTGGGCAAGTCAATTTTCCTTAGGGAACAATTTTGATACATATTTTTTCCACACAGGTAGTGTGTCAGTAGGATGTGGTAGTTAAAAACTTGACAATCAGTGCCTTACTAGCTTGGGTTTGAATCCTGGATCCACTTCCTAGCTGTGTCACCTTGAAGAAGGCACATAGTGTCCCCACACTTCAGCTTCCTCCTCTGTAAACTGGAGATAATGATAGTATCCACCTCAAAAGCTTAAGCAGCTTAAAGGATATGTTGCATGTGCAATGGGACAATATTTTGAGATATTGATCTACGTGGATTTTTTTCCCTCTCCCTATATTTTCCCCTGTTCTTTTTTACCATTGTAGCAGGCCATGGGTTTTACTCTTATTGCCTCAGGGAGGCATGTGTCAGGCTGAAAACAGAAAGAATATGAGAGTGTTTTCGCGTTTGCTTTTTGGAAAAGTCAAAGCCCTTAGGGAAAGGGATTTATGGACTCAGAAGAGAATCATGAAGAAATGCAAAAGAAGAAAGATTTCTCCAGAACAGAAAGAGATTGCCTCCAGGCTGGGGAGAAGGGAGAGAGAGAGAGAGAGAGAGATCCCTAAGACCAGACAGGTGCCACATGGCAGGGATGATGGATGCGTCCACAGTAACGTGTGTGGACTGATGGCCAATAGCCAGAGCTCTGCCAAGTTGGGCAGCCCTGGGTAAATAAAACAACCTCACTGGGCTTGTGTTCTCCTTTATGTTACAAGGCTCTTTTTAATCACTCCACAAGTGAGTATAAGGAAGTGGAAATCCCTACCAAATTTAGTGCTTAGAGAATGTTTACCCCACTCCTCCCAACACCTTCCTCATTACCAGCGACTCAGTTCATGCCCCTCTGGGGTGCCATCTTTGAGTTGAGCTGTGGTCAAGAGCACATATGGTTAACTAATATCTCTTGTTTCCTTGTCTTGAAGGGTTTTTCCTCTTCATGGATAACCTTCTTGCTGAGAAGACACTTCCTGGCTGGTTGATTCTTCTGAGTGATTGCCCAGTGCAGGCTGGGACCATCGCTACTCCACCACTGCCTCATTCAGTCCACCTCATCCCTGTGCAGAACCCTCCTCCTCTATCTGAACCCAGTCTTGGAATGGACTTCCACTGAAGTAATCACCTAGAAACTCAGAAGCAGGAAAACAGTTGGGCCTCACAAGTGACATTTTTTGCTCCATACTTTGACTCTGGGAAAAGTTTTATGAAAGAGAAAACTGTGGAAGCAAGCATGCCTGGGCTAACTCTGACCCTTACCAAGTGATAACCTTGACTAAGTTGCTTAGACTCTCTGAGTCTCACATCTACCATCCATAAAATGGAGACAATGATACCTATTACACAAAGTTGAGGTGAGGATTCAGTGAAATCTGTCTATAAATTGCCTAACACCGAGCTTAGTTTAGGAATCGAAGTAATTACACAGCATTTGTATTAACTTGTATGACCTTGGGCAAGTCACTTTACCTGCCTTGGCCTTAATCTTCTTTTTGATACTATTAACTCCTGCCCTGCTTTCTAGTCACTAGTTATTCATAAACATGTCTCCCATATGAAAATGTAAGCTACTTGAGAATAGAGAAAAGTTTATTTTTTGTTTTTTGCATATGTGAAATCTTTTTGCACAAGTGAAAAAGGATCATAGCATTCGTTGTGATCCTTTGTTTCTGATATAAATGAATATGCATGCTTATTTAAATATGCACAGCAAAAGACCTCAGAGAAGAAAAACAAACCCAAGATGCCTGTGGTTCTTTGGACCCACAATGTTTTATAGGTGTTTTGGACAGAACTAGGACTGGAAGATCAGGTTTAACTTTATCCCTGTGTGGTCTTGAAAAAAATAATTTGAGCTGGTAATTCCCACTGTCAGTTGAATGAAATAAATAAATCTCACTTTACCATAAATGTGGGGAAATGGTGAAGAAAGGCACAAATTAGATGCTCCATAAATGCTCGTTAGATGCAGAGGAGGATGGATGGGTAGATGGACGGGTAGATCAATGGGAAAAGAAAAAAGAAAATAGTTGTAGAATGGATGAATAGAGAAACTGTTGGAAAATGGATGGATGGGTGAATGAAATAATAAATGCATCAATTGTTACTTGACTGACAGATGGATAAAGGGTGGACGGATGGATGAATAGGTGGTGGTGGATAAATAAATGGATGATGCAGCAATAGATGATGAGCAAATGCATGAAAAATGGATGGGTGGATGGGTAGATGCATGAATCAAGTTCTCAGCAAGCATAAAGTACTGTGCATCTGAAGAATAACCATGATTGCATAATGGCTGCACCTAACTGGGTCAGCTTGGGGTAAGCATTGCAATTAGAAGTCCCAAATTTCTCACTCAAGAAAGACTTATTCTCCTTGTCTTTTTCTCATTCCTAGGGAAACTTGTTTCTGGAAAGGGTTCTACATTAATGTAGCATCAAACTGGCAAGTCCCAAAATAGAACTATGGGGCAGTGCAGGTGGACAGATATCCTGAGCCACATTCTCTCTGATGCTCCACTGTGGCACTGGGATGGAGCAGAATGGAGCCACATATTGGAAGATGTAAACAGCTTGTCAAGCACTTCCTAGTTTCCATATGGCGCTCCTGTTTTCTCCTCTCTCCTTTTCTCAGGAGATTGGCAGAACAGGTGTTCCCCATTAGAGTTAGTGAGCGTTAGCAGCCCAGGATTCAAATTCTGGCTCTGACATTACCTAGCTGTGTAAGTTAGACAAATCGCTTACCTCTCTGATCCTTAATTTTCTCATCTACAAAATGGAAATTGTCACAGTATCTACCTCAAAAAGTAGTTGAGCAGATTAAGTGACGTATTGCAGATAAAGCACTTTTCTCAGTGGTGGGTGTATAGTAAGTAGTCAGAAACTATTATTAGTAACTATTATTAAACCTTTTGACAGATGAAGAAGTTTTAAAATGGACATTTATGAGGTCACTGAGGCAGAGAAGTGAACTCTAGGGGTAAGGAGACCTGGATTCCCATTCACTGTGTGACTTTGGGCAAATGCCTTTCCCTCTCTGAGGCTTATTTTCTCCATCTGCATAATAGAGAATGGAACCCATGAACTGTGAGGTTTAGCGTTCTTGATCAGGGGTATAATCCCAGTGTCTTTTCTCACTCCACCACCACCATCAAACTGACTCGCTTTTGAACATGAGCCTGAATGGCCAAAGGCAACCATTGCAAATGCTCAGTCATACCGGGAATCAGCAACCACTCGAGTTAAGGATTTTTGTCTCCATATTACAGATGAGGGCACTGAGGCTCAGGGTAGTGAAGGGATTTGCCGAAGGTCGCACAGCTGCTAGGTGGTGGAGTAGAATTCAAGCCCAAACACATTAACTGCAAAGCCAGAACTCTTCTAACTATACAACACCCCTCCCTTGGCGTGCATCAGAACTAACATTTGCTTGGTGACTGGGAGTTGACGCTTTCCTTAGGTTGGAGGATTGGAGGGGTGGGAATGCAGAGCACACTATTTTCCAGGGAGAAGAAAGGCAAAAGGCTTTTAAGAACTAGAGTAGGGATAGTAAACATCAGGGTGGCTGAAATGGCATCTTGCCCAAGTTGCAAGCTGGGAGTCTCTGTGGTGGAAGCCTCAGCCTGAGCTTCCCTGGAAAACATTAAAAGCATCTAGGAGCACTTAGACCATAGCCTCTAGCTCCTGCATTCAAACCACCACGTGGGGACAGTTTGAGAGTTGATTTGTTAAAAGGACATAAATGCTATACAGCCAAGGTGGAGCAACCTGTGTTCTGGGGTGTGGATAGGAGTGGTGAGTGGAAAGCAATCGTTTTTATTTATTTATTTTTACTATTGTTTTTAGAGTTGGGGTCTTGCTATGTTGCCCAGGCTGGAATGCAGTAGCTATTCACAGGTGCGATCCCACTACTGATCAGCATGGGAGTTTAGATCTGCTCTGTTTCTGACCTAGGCTGGTTTACCCTCCCTTAGGCAACCTGGTGGTTCCCAGCTCCTGGGAGGTCACCATATTGATGCCAAACTTAGTGCAGACACCCCATTGGCATAGTGCACTTCAGCCCAGAACTCCTGGGCTCAAGGGATAGATCCTCCTGCATCAACCCGTCGAGTAGCTGGGGCTGCAGGCATGTGTTACAGCACCCAGCAGAAAGCAATCATAATAGTTTCTCTCTTTCCAAAAACCCACAAGTGCCCTACAATGAACCCATTGTCAACGGCATTGATTGTTTGTGAGACTTTAGGCAAGTGACTTGACTACTCTGTGCCAGATTCCTTCTGTAAAATGAAGAGTTAGGGAGGGTTGGGCTACAGCAGTCTTGAGGCCACCCCTACTTCTTCTAGTTGTCAAGGTGTCTGTTATTTGGGGGCCATATATAACCAGGACCTACCATGGAAAGAAGGTTTCCTGACCCTCATGCACTCTTCCCACTGCAGTTTGGGGCCTGTTCCCCTTCAATCTGGTCCCTGCCATAATGGGGTACATGGTGTTTCTTCCTAAGGCTACTGATCTCTGGGTTCCCCTTTCAATTTTGGGGGCCCATTCCAATCCCTCCATGCCCCCAAGGCCATTAAGAGGAAAGTCATTCTAAGGGACTCTCCATGCAGGAAAAAGATACAGTATATACAGAGCAGTTGAAGAAGACATGACGCTGGCACATTCTGTGGGTGAATAGAAATGAGAGGGATTGAATGGGATTGCTTAGGCAGTGCATCCTGGGTCAGTGATCAAAGATGGTCACACCGTTCCCACCCTTGCCTGGTGATCCCTGCTCAGTGAACAACCTCTTTGGGGTCAGAAATCTTTCCCCACAGTGGCATGAGGGCATTGAACTTGGAGTCAAGAGATCTGGAGCTTATTCCAGGTCTTTATAAGACCTTGAGCCTCAGTTTCTTCATCTTTAAAATGGACATAACACTGGTACTTACTGTGGTGAAGATCAAACAAGATCAATAGTAACTGTTTAACAGTGACGATAATAATGATATATCATTATTTCATGGTGTGACTTTAGGAAAATCATTTCACATCTCTGAGCCTCATTAGTCCATTTGTAAAATGTGAGTAAATTGATTTTTCTGTCTTCTTCCCCCAAGGAATTCTGAGCAGCGTGGTGTCTTGGGACTGGGTGCCAAGCAGCTCGTATTTTAGCTACAGCTTTGGCACTAATTTTCTGATGCAATGTGGAATGCCCTGTGCTCTTTCTGTGCCTCAGTCTCCCCATCCATCAAATGAAGAGGCTATATTTGAGTTCTGAAGGTCCCCCCTGGCTGCCCTCTCATCCTGTTGGTAGACTAAATGCCACAGTGAGGCAGTGAGGATTTATAAAGAACAGACCATTGAAAGGTGCTATAATGATGATGGCCTCTCGTTCCTGCAGCAAACAACCATCCATATGATAAATCCTGCACCACTGCTCAGATACCTGCCCCTTCTGGGTGTGGGCTGGGTCCCAGAATCACCTGCCACCTGGCTGTGGACAGGAGGCTGGGGCAAAACACTGGCCAAACAAAACCCCTTATCAGCTGGAAGCTCTGAAATCTGATTCCAGAAACACCCAGAGCTGCTCACCTGCTCTGCCAGGCACAAGCTGGGTGCAGATGGACATCTTGTCAGGATCCCCAGACCAGTGGGTGGGCAGCAGGTGCCACAGGAGACCCTGAGGGGGCGGGATGTCATGTCTCACAGCGTGGGTGCGGTCACCAGAGAGAACCGGTGGCTGCTCACCTGGTTGCAGCAGAGAAGTTCAAACAAGAGCCCTGACATTGGGCAAACATCACTTCTCTGAACCCAGAGCTCACCTACAAGCTACAGACCTTAGGCAAATCTCTCTCTTTTTGCAGCCTTCAGTGTCTCTTTCTGCTAAAAGAGGAGCTGAATTAGATCAATGGACCCCAAAGTTGCTTTTATCTCATACCTCTCTCAGTGAGAAATGCTGAGAACAAAACCCCAATATATGTGTATTTATTTACAAATTACACATGCGCACCATGGTTCCAATATGTTAAGCATGTTATCAAACCTATCCCTCAGCCCTCCACGTGTAAAATGAGACCGGGCGATCCCTAAGGTCCTGTTAGCTCTACGATTCTCATACTACACCTCCGTAGGTCTCTGAGTTTTCTCATCTGTACACTGTGCTTATGGCTGTATTGTCCTCATTAACAATTTATTCAACAAATATTTAAAGATGACCAACCTTGAACCACTGTACTAGGTGCTGGGATACCGCAAAGAATGAGTCGGGCATGGTCCCCATCCCCAGTGGTTCAAACAATTCTCCTATGAATCAGAGGAAATAACATTACTGGTTTTGAATATTGGCAATTCTGTATGGTTCAGACTATTAGGTGTGAAAGTGATTCGATGAGGGGAAAGTGCTACAGTTCATGCATTCTACCAACATGTGTTTGGTCCCTGCCGTGTATCTGGGGAAAGAGATGCATTCAACAAGGAGCTCATAGTCACAGTCCCTCTCCTCATGAGGCCTCAACCATTAGGAGAGGTATGCTTTAGCCAATGATCACCCAGATCCACATACAATTACAAACGTGTTGAAAACAGTGATAAGAAAGTAATGCCTGTAATGAGGGGTATGACTCAGTCTGCAGCATTTGGGAAGGATCCCTGAGGAAACAGCATTTGCTCTGAGCTCTGGAAAGTGGAGTAGGTATAAATCAGGCACCAGGGGAAAGGAAGAGCTTTCCTAGCAGCATGTGCAAAGGTTCCATGGCAGGAAAGAGCCTGGGAAATGTGAGTAACTAAAAGGAATAAGATGCAACTAAACAGAGGAAGTGAGAGGTGGTATTTTAAAAATGGTCTCAGGGAGGTGGGCAGGAACTGGACCATGAAGAGGCTAGAGGCCATGGCAGGGAGCTGGCTCTGTATACTTAAAAAAACACGGGGCCAGGCATGGTGGCTCATGCCTGTAATCCCAGTACTTTGGGAGGTTGAGGAGGTTGGATCACCTGAGGTCAGGAGTTCGAGACCAGCCTGGCCAACATGGTGAAACTCTGTCTCTACTAAAAAAATACAAAAATTAGCTGGGTGCAGTGGTGGGCACCTGTAATCCCAGCTACTTGGGAGGCTGAGGCAGGAGAATTCCTTGAGCCTGGGACGCAGAGGTTGCAGTGAGCTGAGTTCACACCACTGCACTCCAGCCTGGACGACAGAGCGAGACTCCGTCTCAAAACAAAAACAAAAACAAAAACAAACGAAAAAAACACAAACAAGGGAAAGTGATAGAGGGCTTTAGATGGAGGGAGAGAGGGCTTACATGGTCTGACGTGATTTTCAAAGAGGTTCTTCTGGGTCTATGTGGATAATGGATAAGAGGGGCAAGGAGAGAGCAAAGCAGTATTGCTGCAAGTGGTATGAGATGGGATTATAACAATGGCAATCACCTAAACTGATTGAACATAAAACAAGTTGAGCAAAACAAAACAAGAACACCCCCAACCTTAGAACCCAAACCACAGTGACAGGAAGTCCAGCCAGGAGAGAAGAATATACTAGCAATCAGACAGACCCGAATTCAGCTCCTGCTTTCATCACTTACACACCATGTGATCGTGAGCACACATTGAATTAAGATGATGCAGAGACAAAGCTGAACCAAATAGGACAATGCCGAACCCTGAAACAGTCATTAAGCAATTCACATCTACATGTGTCTGTTCAAAACAAATAGTAAGATCCTCTGGATGCAAAGGTTTCTCATCTAGAGACTCCCCTGGTTGCTGGATTCCCAGGGCTTACCTCCCCTCTCTGATATCATTTTTTCCTCCTCTGCAAAGTGTCTTATCCTATAAACATGTTGGTTAAGAGCTCTGGATTCTCATTCCAATTCTGACTCTTACCAGCCACGTGTCTGTGAGCAGATCATTTCTACTCTCAGAGCCTCCCTTTTCTCATCTGTAAAATAGGGTCTTGAAGACGCCTCTCTTCTGGAATTATTATAAGGATAGAACTGGAAAAGAGATGAAATGTGTTCAGCACAGGGCAAGGCACATAGTAACACAAGGCTCTTAGCACACACATTCCCACAAGCGAGCGCGCACACACACCATGAAGATGCACGCTTCAGGCCCAAATGGCACCTCTCTTTCTGCAGAAGTGGCAACTGTCTTCTAAATTCCTGCTCAGTTGCCTAAGCTTAACTTTTAATGAAGCCAGAGAACAGTGATCTGTTGGTGTTTGTACTCAGCAAAGCTGTCCGACAGCGGCATCTAAGCTCTGGGAATCCAGCAACCAGGGGATTCTCCGGATGAGAAATATTGCGCCCAGAGGATCTTAATATTTGTTTTGAACAGACACATGTAGACATGAATTACTTAATGACTGTTTTAGGGTTCGGCATTGTTCCTGTATTTGGTTTGGCTTTGTCTCTATGACATCTTAATTCAGTGTTTTATTTCACAGAGCTCCGCACACAGGCTGTAGCACATGGGAGCTCCCTCAGCAAAATATTAAATGGAGTGGAGGGCTGGAAGGTGTGGGGGGACAGGTGCCGGGAGAGATACACAGAGGGAGAGGGAGAGAAAGAGCAGACTGTAGCTTCAAGAGTGTGCAGTGGAGGGGGCTACTGGGTGCAAGGGATAGTCTAGGTTTGCATGCATGAATATGAGAGACCGAACCCTTGCACTGTGGGAACAAAATCTATCATTGCTATTTGGAAGTCTAAACAGCATCTTTAAAGTTTCCTTTACTGATTGTTCATAATCAAAGAGACTGTAAATTTCATGCTTGTCCATAACACATGGAGGGGCCCAGCCAACCTTCTGATACTGCTGTTCAAAGTCATCACTGGCTGCATCAGAGTCAGGAAAAGAGGAGTCAAGAGAAGCAGATCAGATCTGGAACTCTGCCTGAGAAGGCAAGAACCCCCCTGGGACCACCTCCTGCCCCCCCAGCCTAGGACCTAGGAATTTCCTGAACTGGCTTACAAGGCCCCACTTGATCTGTTTTCTGCCTGCATCCTGGGAATCATCTTCTGTCACTGTCCCATTCACTCACTCTGCTCTAGCCACACTGACCTCCTTGCTATTTCTCAAATACGCCAAGCATCCTTCTACCTCAGGGCCTTTGCACTTGCTGTTCCCTCTGCCTCAAACACTTTTCTCTCACTTATCCTCACAGCTCACCTCTCCCTTCATTCAGGGATCATGCTGTCCAACAAAGCAGCTCATTCCCTCACCCTCTGTTCCTTTCCTTGGCTTTATTCTTCTTTACAGAACGCATTACCACCAGCTCTCATTTATTTATTTGGTTCTCCACTCATTGTCTTTCTCCTCCATGGGAACAGGGAGTTCCTGTGTTCATTTACTGTTACGTTGAGTAGTGGTTCAATAAAAATGTTGAATGACTGAATAAATGAATGAAAGTACAACTTAATTTTTTTTTTAGCCAACATGCAGCTTCTTCCACTTTGTGTATTCATTCCCCTGTGATTGATTTTATCTTCAACATTTGCAGGCTTGCTATAATCCCCCCATCACTGGCGGTTGTTCATGAAATGCAGACTGGATTTCCTATTAGCCAGAGCTAGTCCATGAAGGACAAGAAGCCTAATAGCCCATGCCAGAGACTGCATCCTTGAGCTGGAAAATGTACATTATATGAGCAGCTCCCTTCCACGGCTCCCCTCCACTAGCATTGACTATTCCCCAGCAGTTAATGCTCCCCCTCAGATAGTTTAGCCTGCTTTTTCTCCTAGGAAAAGAAATGGTCTTCGGGACCCTGCTGGGGGCAAAGTTCTCATTTTCTCTGATCATTCCTTGTATTTGTAGATAACGTTGATGAAATAGAAGAATCATCCCCATTTTGCAGATCAGGTAACTAAAAATAACTGTGTGACTATAAGCAAGGGACTCCATGCTTCATTAAGGGTCTCTCCTTTTGCTGCCTTTTTTTTTTTTAACATTCCTCTGTCTTTATTTCTCCCTATATTATTGTACTTAAGACAATAATATGTTTTACAGTTTTGAAAAGCTAGAAGAAAAATACTGAATGTTTCTAATAAAAGAAATTATAAATGTTTGAGATGACGGATATGTTAATTACACTGATCTGATCACTGTACATTATATGTATCACATCACTATGTACCCCCAAATATGTACAGTTATTATGTGAAAACAAATTTTGAAAATTAAAAAGACTATCTCCCTTATGAAATATGTACTTACGTTGTGTCTACCTTTGCTACTAAACTCTGAGGCCCTCACAAGAGGACATTCAACTTTTTTCTCCCCAGTGGGCCTGGCAAATAGTAATGAAAAAACCTATCATTTATTATTAATAGCAAGAGCCAACACTGATGGAGCCCTGACTGGGTGCCAAGTAGCACTTTCCATAAATTAGCTCATCCAGTCCTCACAGCAGCTCTTGGAGGGAGCTGCTATTATTAGCCCCATTTTATGGATGAGAAAACTGAGATTGAGAAAGTCAAGCTGCTTGCCAAGTCTCATAGCCTGTAAGCATTTGCAACCAATGAAATAAAACACTTCCTTTGATTAGTGTGCCCTTGGGGTCTGTCAAATATTTTAAACAGCTCTACCGATCTCCAGTGGCTCTTTAGGGAGCACCAAAGCCACATTTAAAAGTGAATACAGAGCATTGGAGTGGCTCAGGAGTCCAGTCCACAGAACCCAAGCAACACTGCTGAACAAGCGCAGCCCAGGTAGTAAGGGGCTTCAGCATCCCCCCTCTCTGCATCTCGTTGGGTAGCCCCTGGCATAGTACACAAGAGCATCTGCTTTATGGAGTTCTGGGTTTGTACCAGGCACAGTGCCATGCTCTTTATATAAATTATCCCATTCACTCCTCACTACAACCCCAGCAGAGGAGTATTTCACAGATGGGGAGGCTGAGGCACAAAGAGGTGAAGTGGCTAGCAGGTCCTGCAGCTTGCACGTAGCAAAGAAAGATTTGAGCCTGGATAGATTTGACTTCAGAGCTCAAACTCTTCATCATTCTACTTCCTCCACCTCAGAAATATTCTCTCACACTTCAGTGAAAGTCTTAGAAACAAGCAATTAAAGAGCTCTAGTTTTGCTAAGCCCCTGTGAATTCTTCCACTTCACAGGAAGGTAAATCCAGCCGCTCTGAAAAAAAAAAAAAAAAAGAGATTTTTTTTTTTTTTTTTTTTAATGTATTGCGCTTCTGCAGCACGCCTGAAGTGTTCATGGAGAAGAAGGCATGTGACCCAGGCTTCCTTCCCTATTAAAAGAATTAGGGTTTTAGGGATATTCCCTTTTTTTGGTGGCCTGGAGCACGGGTGGAGGTAATGGAGACTCACAGGCCTGGAAAGCACATCCAAGTGGCATTTAGTCCAACCTCCTGCCTCTCCATACTGGCTAACATGTCTACTTGCCCAGCCAGACAGATGTCTCTATCTAGGGAACCTCATTCTGACACCAGGGAGAGTCAAATCTATTTGCAGCATGTGTGTCTTTCAAGTTGCATTGATCAGAAGCCTCAGTGTCTCAGAATTGGAGGTGGGGTGAGGAGAGAGCTAATCTGTTGCTGGGTTTGAACCATGCATATTCATCTAATTAATGCATCCAACATTCACTGAACGTCTACCACATCCTGGTTCTCTAAGATAGCACGTTTGCCAGGTGAACACAGCAAAATGTCAGAAATGACCCCTGTAACCAACCCCTGTATCCCATTCAACAAATTTCGCCTTTCAAAAGGAGAAAGGTTTGACCCAAACAATAACGCTCCCTACCTAGAGAAAAATGCTCATTCACCGCCAGGGCAAGCATTTTCTGTGACCCTCAGTACATTGGCTCTTAACCACAGGCTGCTGCCAGAAAATCGCCTCTCAACAGCCCCTCACCCTGCTCCTGGTGATCAAGTCAGCACAAACATGCTAACTGATCTCTTGGCACCGCGGGGAGTCTTGAATTAAATGGTTCAAAGGCATTTTTTTTCTGCCTTACAATTTCCCTTTATGCAGTAAAATCTCCAATAGTTTGGAATTTATGGCCTTTTGGACAGGGCCTGGGCTGAAGTCTGTTTCTGGTCTATTCTGCATAGAAAGGATTTTTGAAGAAGATTAATAGATGCTAAAAGAATTGTAAGGAAAATGTGTATTTTCTTTAAGGGGATATCTTTTCTAGCCCTTTACTAACACTCATGCATCCACAAACAATTGATATGCAAATTTCAAATGATTTTTACATGTTCATTAAGCCTTTAGCTGCTACTATTGGTCGATACGGTGATATGAAATCATACTGTGGCTTGATCTAGCCTTAAGCACTAGGTTTTCACCGAGCTGAAACTTCTTAGGTACAAACTTTTCTAGGCTAAGCAATTAAAAAAGGGAATTAAGTTAATGCCAGGCAAAATGACCACCCTTCTTGGGTGGGGATAAAAGGGAGGTGGCTCTCTACACCTTAGAGATTCACATATCTTATCGATTCTTGCTGGTTCCCTTCCTGCTGGTAGATAAAGTTTGACAAGGACCACAATACATCCTGGTTTGCCTGGGATTATCTCTGTTAGATCTTCCATCCTAGAATAATTACTAACGACACCCTCTTTCATTCTTAAGGACATTTTGATATAAACTATAAATCACATAGTCACTGTAGATTTGATGAAACCGTGGGATTAAAATTGTGATTTTTCAAGGAGTTCGAGCTTTCTTTAGATTGACAGTACCTGGTCTTCTCTATACAAACCAACAGAATGCTCTATGGAAATGTTATACCAGTCAATTCTGAATCCAGATAATTATTTATTATCCCCAACCCCCTAACTGAAACAGTCAGATCAGAAAGCAGCTAACCTCTTCTCAGAGACGAGGATTATGGGACCACTCTCTACCTTGCCTCATGTGTGTTAACTTCATCTGAATGTAGTTGTCCGTCAGGAGTTGAAATCCCAATAAAAATGGTCAGCATTACTTGGGGGAGAAATGGGTAGGCATGGAGAACACAATGATGAGGAGTTGTCGCTTTCCTTTTGGCCACTAGAAGCTTTGTTCCAGAGTCAATGTCTTCTAAACAACACCATGCACCACACACAGAGGTAGAGCTTTACCTAACTCAATCCTTACAACCTGCTGTCTGAGGGGCTACTGTTATCATTTCTATTTTCAAGCTCAGTGTGGTAAAACTACTTGTTCAGAATACACAGCTAGTAAATGATAGAACCAGGACAGGAATCCAGGTTGTCTCATTCTCAAGTCTGAGCTCTTAACCACTATGATATACTGCTTCCCACTCTGCTATAGTGTTCTGACATTTGAGGCAGACATCTGGTTGCAATTTGATACATTATAAAGCTATTGCCTCATCAAGTATGCCTCACAGAGGGGGACAGGAGAAAGAGAGACTAAGCAGGGGGTTGCTTAGATTGCAGTTGCATGATGTACACATATTGCTATGAAATCAATGAATTGAATATATATTTCTATCCTGGTACTAAATTACCTTCAGGGATAGACTTAAAATATCCTGAGGAAGTTTATTCAGGGGGGTGGCCTTCATCTATAAACAAATATTAAGTGTGACACCAACAGGACTGACTAGTGGTTCCTCCACTCACTCCCTACCATCCCCCTGCAGACTGCTACATGTGCTGGTCTGCCAACTGTGATCTGGGCTTGACTCATGGAACTAAACAACATTTCTGATGAGACCAAGTCCCCAGATTGCCTCTAGAGGAAGCCACCCAAACCCAGCTGATATTGTGCCAATGCCTCTGTCTTCTTTCCTCTTGAGAACTCAGCTTTGGAAACATGGCACTTTCACTCTTAAGTAAGTGTAGACTGTTGAAAAGGAAGTGGAAATTGAATGTCACTGGATGTGGCTGGCTTGGGTGAGAATGGGGATGATTTAGGTTTTATCTGGTCTGTTAAAAGACAACTCCAATCCAACCTTTCCTGAGGACTTGGAAACAAATGTTCTCTTCTCACTCTCTACCCCAAACCAGGAGTAACAGCTATAAAACTGGAATCTGTTCTACAGAGAGGCCACGCCTATTACAGAAGTATTACACAGGATTCTCCTAGCGTGACATAAATCCAGGGCTTATGGTTCAGGCTTTCACCCCAGGGGTGGTTTCTAGGGCAAAGGAGACCCACGACATTAAAAGGCACCAAGAGTGAAATGATACTGGTTGCAGAGGGGGAGTGGAGTATTATAAAAGTCTCAGAAGGATTACATTAGAATTAGCAAAAAGCTGCAGAAAGCATGAGGGTTGAAAGACCCTGTGGGCCATTCATGTGATTGCAAATATGACCAAGAAAAGGGGAGGACAGTAACAGACAGACAGACAAAAGTGGAAAGTACCAAGCAAGGTGGACATTGGGTGTGCTTTCCTGAATCAAAACACCACCAAGAATCCGCTTTCCTCTCCCTGCCACCCGTAAAATAGATGGAAGACTCTGGACTAAATGCCATACTTCTAGTTTCCTGTGAAATTTCCTCTAGTTCCTTCTACAAGGGCATTTTCTTTGGCCAGTGCAGCACCTGATCAGCCAACAGTAGGTACGTTCCAAAGGTGGAATAGATAGCAGAAACCCAAGAAGATAAAAACCACTGACGTCAAAATTCTATACAAAGAACCTCCTTCGAAGCAGAGAAGCATCAGCTTTTAATGGCATTTGGTATTATTGTTCCCCTTCTCCAGCCTGTGTCAGTGGGTGGGTGGGTGTCCCCTCCTTCCCGTCTGCAAACACTGGCTAGTGCTGCTCCAGCTTGAAGCCTGCTACACCCTACTGGCCTGTTGTGTTGCTTGTCCACCCATTCCTAAAATGGGACGCCCATTTCTCTAAAGACCTGTATGATCCTCAATAAGACAGTGAAGACGAAAACTTCTCCAGCCTGGCTTTGATTCTTCAGACACAATTCCCCATACGTCTTCCACCTCACACTCACTGGAAAGTTCAGAATCAGTTGTGCCAGAACAGACGTTCAGTCTGTCCGAAGCACTTTTGCAGACATGTTTTCAATCTGCTCCCTGATGCAGACTGCCAGGATTAATAAATCCTCCAAGTGGTCCTCCTGGTCCACTTCTTTCTTTTCTCCTACTAAACCACTCATCCAACACCAGCAAAAGATGAGTTTTCATACTACCTTGATTTTCCCTGACAGAGGGCACAGCCTTCTTCCCTTCATTCTTAAACTCCACTAAATTGAATGATTGATGAAAAGAATTGGATTTTTCTCTGTCTTGGAATGCTTCCGTTTTCCCCCAACCTCCTCTCCCTGTCACCCCACCTCCTGTTCCCCTCTTTCTTTCATTTCTTCCCTTATTCTTCCTTCCATCAGCTCCATGTCTACCACCATCCAAGGATCTGTTCTCATCCCTGAGTTCAAAACAATCCGATTCTTTT
Organism: Nomascus leucogenys; assembly: GCF_006542625.1. Taxonomy (NCBI): domain Eukaryota; kingdom Metazoa; phylum Chordata; class Mammalia; order Primates; family Hylobatidae; genus Nomascus; species Nomascus leucogenys. The sequence continues at coordinate 86,159,466 of NC_044390.1, read as the reverse complement.
AAAAAAAAAAAAAAAAACAAAAAACAAACAAAATAAAACTCTTCCAAGATCATCTTCACGATCTTGGAATGCTCCTCCCTGACTCCTGAGCTCAGAGTCTTGGTTTTGGATGCTGGAGAGGAGAGAATTCAGCAGCAGCGGCAGCAGCCGTCAGAAAGGCGTGGAGGAGGGTGCTGTTTTGGGTGTATTTGAGGGAACAGCATATGGGCTTTTGTCAAAAATGTTCAAAGCTCGCTAGTTTCCGAGCCGAGGATGGAAATGTGTGCTATCTCTGAACGCTGCTTGAGCTGGCTCAATTCTCCTTTTCTGGTACAACACCCCCCAAACATCTCAAATCCACCATTCCTTGGCCCACCTGCCCTTTGGACTCTGTGACACCAAGAAAAGTTTTTCAGTCAAGTCGTACCCCACCTGCACCGCCCACCCTCAGGTAGCAAAACCTCTTGAATAGGAGCTACGGGGGTCCAATGAGCGTTGCTTTCCCCAAAGAATTCCTGTCCCTTCTCACCATCTTCCACCTCACACAAGCACACAAGTAATGAGTTCCCATGTTTCAGCGGGAGCCGCCGAGTAGTGACGGGAAAAGACAGGCGCCCTGGCCCGGCTGCCTGCATCCACCCCTCCGGGCCCTGGGGCACAGGCCAGAAAGGAGGACCTTCAGGATCCCCCCTTCTAAGAAGGAGATCATTACCTTGGCAGCGGCTTGCGGGCCGTGATACTGGCGACAATGATGCTCTCGGGACGGGGGGTGGCCACCGCTTTGAAGGTTCCTCGCCAGAACTTCTCAAAAAGCTGCTTCTCGCCTTGCTGAACGCTCGCCATCGCCAACCCAAAGGGGCCGGGGCGCCCGGGGCGCTGTCCAAAGTGCTGAAACGTGGATTCCAAACGGGGGCGACACCCAGCTCCGGGTTCTGTCCGGGTGAAACCCAGAGAGGGGTGGGATGGGAGAGATCGGAGTTCAGGGCGGGGGATGGGACGCCCCAGCCCGGGCAGGCAGCAGAGAAAGGAGGCTGGTCCGCCGGGCTTTCTTCGCCCTTCTGGGTCGGCTCCAGGCTGCGCTCTGAGCTGGCTGAGCCTCTGCGTCCCAAGAAGGGAAGGGAGGGCCGGCTTTCTGGGCAGCACCAGGAGAGAAGAGGCGACGGGGTCGGATGTGTGTGCGTGCGCGTGTGAGCTCCGGCGCGCCCGGGTTTTGTCTCTCGCACAATGTGACGTTGGAAGAGGAGGCTGGTCGCGCGAGCTGCACTTTCCTCCCCCCTCTCCGTCTCTCCTCCTCCCCACCACCCCCCTCCTCCTCAGGCTCAGCCTCCTGCCGCCATCTGCATAACAAAAGCCCGCAGGTCTTGGGAGGAGAAAGGGCGGGGCGTGCGCCTGTCACCAGGGCCCCGCGGCGACCGAGTTGCAGCGCTGACCCCTCTGAGAAGCCATCCTGGCACCCCAATCTGCGCCAGGCAGGAGATCCTGCTTCCCAGGCCCGTCTCCTCTCCCACCATCGCTGGCCTTCCTCAGCCCTTTCTTGGGTGCCCCCTTGGGGCCAGGCCACCTTTCTTTCCAGCCCCTTCACAAGTCTTGTAGCTGATCTTCTGCGGGGGGGTGGGGGGGGGGCGTAAAAAAACTTAATCTATCCACCCCAGCCGGCCTCCCCCAGACCCTCACTTTTGGGAGAGACGGCCTAGGCCGGTACAGAGGGTCCCCTGCGCCGGGGGTTAGCGAGGTCTCCACCATCCAGAAAGTACCATTTGATCGACAATCCCTCACCAATTCGGCTTCTCGCCATCTGCCCAGCCGGGCCCCCGCCCGCCAAGGGGCGCAGCGTTACATCTGTGCATGCGGAGCTGTCAAGGGTATCTCTTTTGTGTCTCACAGCCGGCCTGCCCAGCGTCCCCGCCGCCAACGCCGTCCAAAGGAAAGAGTTCCCCTCCCACCCCACCCTACCCCCATCCACTCCTGGGGAATCCGCCTGCAGCCACTTTTCCTAATGCCGCTAGTCTCGGGAAAGGAGTACGTTTTGGAAAAGAAAGCGCTTAGTAGGAGGATTGGAGAGGAAAATCTCGAGGATTAGCAGGGAGATAGTTACTTTTCGGTCTCTCCTCCCCATCTTCTTACCGCCTCGCAGTTCAATCGTAATCCCAAGCAAGTGGAGGTTTAGAATCCCAAATCAACCCCAGACACAGAGGACCTGGTTAGAATGACTCTTGTTTTCCCCCAGGGTTTTCATTATTAAAAAAAGAGATCGTGGCGGGACCCCTCAGCCCTTGCCTTCCTGGAAGTCTTTTAATCTTAGCAGAGTTGCTGCTCCCCCATCTCCCACCTAACGCCCCCCCCTCCCCCCAACCCCGCTTCCACTTTCCAGGCTGTAAATTCCTGGAAGGAGGCCTCACTCAGTCTTAAAGGCCTCCAAGCACCTGGTGCGGAGTCCCAGTCACAGCGAGAATAAACTCCTGCTCTTTGCTAATGCAGATAACAATGGGGACCCAATGAGGGCGGGGTAGGGCGGGGGTGTCCGGAGAACAATGGGAACTCCAGAAATTCTCTGAAGAGGAACAGGAAGTAACTAGGAGGTGAAGAGGAAGAGGCCAACAGAGAGGATAAGATGGGGCAGGAGAAGAAAGAATCTTGGAGTAAATGAGTACCCGTCCCAAAGGGTATCTACGTTTGAAGCGTGTGTGTTCCACAGGCCTGCGTCCGCTTATTTGAGTGCCTGAGAGCGCTACTCGCTCTGCAGTGACCCCTTCTGGTCAACAACGAGAGGTGCATTTGCTGGCTTCTTATGTGGGTTGCCGGGGGAGAGGGCCAGAGGTGGGGTCAGGCCTGGGAAGGTTGAAGGTGAAGCAAAGTGGAGACTAGGCTAACCCCTTCCCTTCCTCTCCCTCTTACCTTGTGCCCCAAATCCCCCATTCCCTGATTGGGCTAGACCCCCATTTCCCAATCAGAAGTTGGTATCATTGTAAATGCAATCTAGAGCTGGCTTCTTAAGTAGCCTGGCATCTTTAAAACTAACCTTAGTCATGACATTTAGGGTATGAACTGAGTCACTTGCAGGAGAGAGGTAGGTGGGATCCTACTCCCACAAGATCAATCAACATCTTCCAGTTGTGTGCCTGCTCCTGATGCCTAAAATGTTGATAGAGCTCCCATGTGCAAGACATTGCCTTTTTAAAATCCCATAGTAGCCGGGTGAGGTGGGAGAGAAAGCTGATCTTATTCTGTTTATTTATCTTATTTCAATAGCTTTAAGGGTGCAAGTGTTTTTGGTTACATGGATGAATTGTGTAGTGATGAAGGATGGGCTTTTACATACCTGTCACCCGAATAGTACCTTACCCCGAGTAAAAAAAAATAGGTGGTGTAGATGCAGTGAAAAGGGAACACACTGTTGATGTGGATGTAAATTGGCACAACAACTATGGAAAACAGTGTGAAGATTTCTCCAAGAACTAAAAGTAGACCTGCTCATTCTTTTATAAAGACATGTGTATGTTCACTGCAGCACTATTCACAATAACAAGGACATGCAATCAACCTAAATGCCCATCAGTGATAGGCTGGATAAAGAAGTTGTGGTACATATATACCATGGAAGAGTATGCAGCCATAAAAATAATATCATGTCCTTTGCAGGGACATGGGTGAAACTGGAGGTCATTATCCTCAGCAAACTAACACAGGAACAGAAAACCTGATACTACATGTTCTCACTTATAAATGGGAGCTAAATGATGAGAACACACGGACACATAGGTGGAAACAACACACACTGGGGCCTTTTGGAGGGTGGAAGTTGGGAGGAGGGAGAGGATCAGGAGAAATAACTAATGGGTACTAGGCTAAATACCTGCATGATGAAATAATCTGTTCAACAAACCCCCATAACACAAGTCTACCTATGTAACAAACCTGCACTTGTACCCCTGCACTTAAAATAAAAGTTAAAAAACGTAGACCTGCTATTCGATCTTACTCTGTTTTAAAGATGAAGAAGTCGAGGATGACCAAGAGACTTCCCCAGGGTGATCCAGTAGGAAGCAAAGGAAATCTGTGAAAAATACAGTTTCTGTTTTTGCTTGGTGGGGTGGAGGACAGAGTGGGATACTATGCATATCAGGATGGACCTCCATTTAAAAATAAATCAGATAACAATGAGTAACATATTTAGAAGCACCTGGTATTAAGGCTCCTAAATTGGGAGTCTGCAGTAATCAGTTCAGGACTTGGAATCCAGAATGCCTGGCTTCAAATTCCAGCTCTGCCATTTCCTAGCTGTGTAACGTTGGAGGAGTGACTTCACTTGCCTATGTCACAGTTTCTTTTTTTTTTTTTTGAGACGGAGTCTCGCTCTGTCGCCCAGGCTGGAGTGCAGTGGCGCAATCTCGGCTCACTGCAAGCTCCGCCTCCCGGGTTCACGCCATTCTCCTGCCTCAGCCTCTCCAAGTAGCTGGGACTACAGGCGCCCGCCACCACACCCGGCTAATTTTTTTTTTTTTTTTTTTTTATTTTTAGTAGAGACGGGGTTTCACCGTGGTCTCGATCTCCTGACCTCGTGATCCGCCCGCCTCGGCCTCCCAAAGTGCTGGGATTACAAGGGTCAGCCACTGCGCCCGGCCACCTATGTCACAGTTTTTTATCAATACTATGAAGAATTTTTTTTTTTTTTTTGAGACAGAGTCTCACTCTGTCGCCCAGGCTGAAGTGCAGTGGCATGATCTCCGCTCACTGCAACCTCCGCCTCCTGGGTTCAAGCCATTCTCCTGTCTCTGCCTCCCTAGTAGCTGGGATTGCAGGCACCTGCCACGACGGCCCAGCTAATTTTTTTGTATTTTCAGTAGAGATGGGGTTTCATGAAGATTCTATAAAGATTATAAATAATATGTTTAGATGAACTAGCTGTGAGGACTGAAAGAATTAACACACATACAGGTTATAGAATGGTGTCTGAAACACAGTTTACTCAAAAATATCAATTACTCAAGTGGTTAAAAGCCCAGTCTGTGGATTTAGAGAGAACTAGGATATGAAGCCCAGCTCTGCCACTTTGTAGCTGTATGAGCTTCTGCTAATAACTAACCTCTGCCTTTGTTTCCCCATTTGCAAAAAAGGAGATATCACATGGTGGTTGGGAAGATTAAATGAAATATTACCTGTAAAGGACTTAACAAATTGTCCAGTTTATAGCAAGTGACCATTCAATGGTAGCTCTTCTTGCTGATGATCTTGGAATAATCACCTGTTAGTATGTTAAGTCAGGCCATATTCAGTTCAATAATCATTAACTGATGCCCAATCTTGCATTTGGCCAGGCACAGTCCTGGGCATGGAGGACTCAAAGACAAACCAGACATATTCCCCGCCCTGAAGCAGTTCACAGCCTAATTCACCTTCTGGGTCCCCACTGACTAACACTTGTCCCCTTTCCATCTTATCACAGTGACTTCTACTTTAGGTCTGGCTTCTCCAGTATAACGTGAACTTCAGTTCCTCCATCACCTTATTAAAATAGAACCATCTTGTGTCTCGTTCCTTCAGGGTATTGCTTTCTGTTTCCCCAGATGCAGGCCAGCCCACCCCATAAACAAGGACCTATTAATATGCTGGTTTATGAATATAAACTTATGGCACAATTATTCCTTACCCTCTGTGCTATACTGATGGTAGACATCACTGATCCTTCACAATACTCTTTCTCAGACCGACCCTCAGAATCCTTCCCAACACACAGTTTCTAGATAGCCACTGCTAATAGGTTGGTCTTGGCATTCCAGATAAAATCAATTTGCCATCCATGTCTAGAGAATGTTTCTTTACCTGATTGATATTGTTCTTTCATTTGAAAAAGGGGACAGCAGGGAGAAATGATTCTAAAATTTGCAAACCCAGGCACTGTAGAGCAGGAGCCAAGAAGATTCTTATGCATCCTTCTCCTTAGTGATCCAAAGATACGCACCTCCAGCTCAGAGAAATAGCTACCCCTTCTCCTGAGGCAGTTCAAATCCCACCTCACTAACATTACCATGTTACCTTGGGTAAATCTCTTAATCTTTCTGTGTCCACGATTTTTCTGAGTACAATGGAGCCAACCATTATCTACCAGCATCAGAGAACTCGACAGTCTGTACCCATTTCTAAAAGTCCAGGGAACAGTGAAAGATTCAAATAATTACTGAGATGATGGGAAATATGATAATGAGACCAATTCATCTGTCTTTAAGTCTTTAAACAAGATCATGCTAAAACATTCAAATTACAAGATTATTTATTTGGGGAGAAAAACATGATTGCACTACTCAAGGTTTATCAATCCTCACTTCTTGACTTCTTCGTTCCCAATTTGACTTCTTCCTTTAATCCTCACTTCTTGAAAGTTCTACCTTGTGTCTAACCTGAATCCCACCTCTGTTGTTTATTGTCCATTCCTCTTCTGGAACATACATGTGTACTACTTCAGATACTCCTGGACTAGCATGGATAAACCAGAAAGCCTCCTTCCAACTGCATAGATCCCAAAATTCTACAAGACAGATGGATTCATTGCCATCTCAGACAATAAAAATTGCTACACTTATCAGATATATGTTACTATGTTCTAGTCACAACATGTGCTTAAACCCTTGATAAACATTATCACACTTAATTCTCACAACAGCTCTATGATAAAGGAACCGTCATCATCTAAATTTTGCGGATTTGGAAACTGAGTCTCTGAGTGGGAGAATCACTTGCCCAGAGTTGCATAGCTAGCAAGTAGAGGAGTCTGCTTTCAAATCCAGATATATCTTAATCTAAAGTCTAGGCTATGCTGACCTCCAGCAACGGGATAAGAAAAGTGTAACATTAGGTGAGTGTAAAATGTATCCATCCTGTCTATATATTGTGTCCATGTCTAGAGCTGCCCATTAGTCTGCATATCTATTTATGCTACCAAGGATGTTATTTTCGGAGGCTCCACCTTCTTTCTGCACAACAGCAAAGAGTACTTGCCTGGTACTACCCTAATATGTGCAACTTGGTATTTTATAGGTAGTTGGCAGGAAAAGACATGAGTCTCCAAGGCTACCATATTGATTTTGTTGAAGAAAACCAAACTGAAGAATCTCAGTGGGAGGAGAAGGAGAGAGATGCTCAAAATCAAGACTGGAATAAAGGGACCATTCCTCCCCAGAGCAATTGTACCAGCCACCTAATCTGTCTTCCTGCTGCAAGAATTCACCTTCTGCTAACCTATCGTTTGTACTTATTCTCTCTAGGGACTTTTTTTTCCTTCAAACTGGGGGCCTGCTCATAACTTCCTTCCTTGAAAACCTTGCACTGACTCCCCCAAATTAGTAGGGTCAGTGCTAACCCCTCTGCATTACGGCTCTCATGATCTGGTGCTTGCCTTCTATCTGTCCTTGAACTTCACTCTCCAGTTATTTCACATTGCTCATCGTATCTCTATATACCCCGTTCTACTCCATAACTCTCCAAACCATGCAAAACAAACCCCTCTGACATCTCTGTCCTTTTGAAAATGTCCTATTCATTCTTTGATACTTCATAATCACATTATCTCAGAAGTCTTAACATATGCATTGCTAGCCTTCCATACCCATAATAAAATCTTCCTCTCTTGGACCTCCTTTGAGCCATGGGTATACTTTATAATTTATTTAGGGTTACTTGTCATAGTATTGACTGGGTGATCCTTGAAAGAACAGACTATGTCTATTTCTTATTTGAGTCACAAATGCCTAGTATAGAATTGGCACATAGTAAAAGTTCAATAAATGCTGGTGTAATGAGTAGATTCCATATACAGTACGAAACTATACGAATGTTCAAGTTACCCAGTCCCGCAGGTAATGAGGCATGATTTTATAGTCATATTACACATGACAATATAGTATTCACACTGTGCTTACTGGTATTGTATATATTCACTTAACTGTGAATTGATGAGAGAAAAACACTGTATTTTATGTATACTCTATGTAGTATGTACAACAGTAATAATATGCAATTATAACAATATATGTGTATATAGTTACACAGTACCCAGTGCCAGGCATTTTTCTAAGTACTTTACAAATATTAACTCATTGAATGCTCACCAAAACCCTATGGATTAGGCCCTGCTATTAACCACATTTTACAAGCTGAAACACAGAGAGTTTAAGTAACTTACCAGGGACACACAGTTAGCAAAAGGTGGAGCCAACATATGAATTCAGTTAGTCTGACTTGCAGAGCCCTTAATCATTCTTATGTACTGCCTCTAATATGATTTTTATATCCTGAAGTGACATTCATTCAATGTGCAAGTATGTATTGGGCACAGCGATCGGACAGGGACAAAAATGGGTCCTCCTCTCCTGAACTCTTCAGTCCAGTTGAGTTATGTTAAACATCATAAAAAAATAACCATGCCTCAAAGGAGAAAACAATGTAAAACTGGATAAGTGGAGAATTTTCTAAGTGTAAAGAGAATTTACTGAGTGTATAGAGGTAAAGTCTGTCCAAGACAGTTGCTTTTAAGTTTCAACTAAGAGTAAGAGGCATTTGCCAAGTGAAGAAGGGAGATAGCATTTCAGGAAAAGAGTTCAGTATGCACAAAGACCACACGTTGGGAAAGAGTTGGGTACACTTAAGAGACAGGCTGAAGTCCAGAGAACATAGTGATGAAAAAATGGAGGCAGAATGTTGGAATTAGTGAAAAAATTTGCTGCGTGCAGTGAAATTATACTCTCTGAGTCTCATTTTCCTTTTAAATGAGTCTCATTTTTCTTTCAAATGCAAAATGAGGGAATCACCATTACTACACCCAGTTTTAAAAGCCAATTATTTTATATCATTATTTCTCAAAGTGAGGAGGCTTGGAACCCTAGTGGTATCCCCCTGCCCCAAGCATGTTTTAGGTGATATCCAGGCAGATCAAGCACACCAAATAACATTGGAATACATGGTCATAATGTGAGAAAGTTATTTCTTTTTCAATTCTCTTTTCTAGCCATTGGGTTACCTCCAGAAGTAAGTCTACACACCTTGATTTTCTTGAAATGTCTCGAACCTGTCTTAGCATTTGCTTTTCAACAAGAAAGTGACTTCAGATTCAGAGGTTCGGACAATTACAATTTAATAACCTTGATTTGCTTTCACTGAATTTATTTTTATAGTTATTTCCCATCATTGGCATGTGATACTGGTTTTTCATTTCTAAAATGTCCTCTTTAGGTAAATTTGTTAAGTAATGAATAAATCAGTTTTAAAAAACTTTTTTATTATGAAAAATTTAAAACATACACAAAAATAGACTAGCTTAATGAGCCCCAATGTCCCCATTGTCTAATTTCAACACTGATCAATAAAGAGTCAATTGTTTCATTGGTACCCTCACCCACTTTCCACACTACTAAATTATTTTGAAGCAAATCTAGGACATTGCATTATTCCCAGTTGTAAATACAAGGTGCATCTCTAAAATACAGGAACTCCTTTTTAAAAGCATGACTGCAATATCATCACACAAAACAAAATTAACAATAATTTCTGAATATCATCAAGTATCCAGTCAATATCCCCCATTCCCAATTGCCTTTTAAGTGTTTGTTTGTTGTTCATTGGCTTGTGTGAACTGGAATTCAAATAAGGCCCATTCCTCATGGTTGGGTGATAGATCTCCTTAAATATCTTTTAATTTCTAGGTTCTCTGACATTGCCAACATGCACACAAACATTCTACCTCCGTCTTCTTTGTTTTTCGTAAGAAACTTGATTATTTGCCTATTAGAGTTTTCCAGAATCTGTATTTTGCTGATTTTGCAAGTCTGTGGCATTGATAACATGTTTCTCTGCATTCTTTATTTTTTGTTAAGTGGTGGTATGCTGAAGGCTTAATCAGATTTAGGTTCAAAAGAAAATCTACCAGGAGGTTAATAATGTATGGTTTTCTCTTTTCTTGTGATGCTAGCTGACACTGAAGATCACTGCTTAATTTATTAATTTATAATTTATATAATTTATAATTTAGTGGTTGCAAAATAGTGATATTCTAATCTATCATTTATCTTTCAGGTATTAGCTGGAATACTTCTATAAAGAAATATCCCTCATCAACTATTTGGTTAATTTAGAGCACCATTAGTATAGAAATGGCAGAATGATATTTGATTCTTTGCCTTTTATTTTCTAGCTTATAAAAATAATGGGTTGGGCTACTAGTATCCTTATAAGGTACTACTGAGTTGATTGGTTATTTGCTGTTGCCATTTTTTAATCCTTATAATGGACTCAGATTTGAATAAATTTTATGTGCTTCAATTAATTCCTATTATTATTCTTATTGAGGCTTTAATTGTTCCACCTTTAGCCAGGAGAGCCTATTCAATTGGTTCCTGAGTCCTTTGATATGACCTAGAAGGCTTTCAGTGGCTTTCTCACTTTCTGATATGTCAAGATGTTCCAAGCTCAACTTATAAATATCCTGACCCAGACCAGGAATCAGCCATTTCTCCAAAATGCAATGGTTCCTTTCAACAGGTGTCAGAGTTTCTCATCATTACTGGATTAGTTGGTCAGTGTTTCTAGGATTTTTTAGCATACAGACCTAGGAAATTTTATTTTAAGACCAAAAATGTATCATGAGTTTTAACTTGTATTTCTAGTTAAAATAAGGGCTACAGGTTTTTTTTTTAACCTCATAAATTGTACCTCTGTGTCTCTTTTCTGATATGCCCACAATCTACATTTAGTGACACTCACATAATTACTCATGCATTTATCCCATATCACGCACATGCGTGCATGCACGCACACACATGCACATTTTAGGACAACTATACTTATCCTACCTCCATAATATGATTACTAAATTCAGTTAAAGGTTTTTTTTTTTTTTTTGCCTCTCATTTGGATGTATAGTCAAAGGACTGTATATTAAAGTCAACTGGAATGGGATTGCATTGAGGTTTATTTGTTTACTTTTTATTTTTAAGGATTGCTTTTCAATATAACTTTATTTCTTTAAATGTAAAATATTTACATGGCTCTGAAGTGAAAACTACCAAGGAGGTATATTTAGACAAGCCTACACACACTTTCCTGTCCACCCTATTCCCTCCCTCTCCTCAGGTAATTTTAAACATTTTTTATGGTTTATCTTTTCACTTAAGAATATTCCTCATTCAGAATTGTTCCGTTTTTTAAAAGCACAAGTAGTACACAAGAGCATCAGTGAGAGATAGACACTATGGAAACCCTGAAGTATTCAAGCCATTAACATTTGTGTGCACCCTGTTACCTATCTGTGAGTAATTCTGGCATTTGACTCGACAGCCTTTTTGTGTAGAGGTGTGTAGCTTAGTTCCTTTACTTACGAACAACATGTATTTGACATATACACACTGCGAGCATCTCACCTGTTGTACGAAGCTGGTATAATATTTAAATATGGATGTGCAAACCTCTGTTCCTATAAACAGGAAGGTGGAAAAAAAACTTGCCTAAAAGAATCCAGTTTTGCATCTAAAAGCATCTCTCTATCTGTCATGGCTCGTCTTATTTGTGTGTGTGTGTGTGTGTGTGTGTGTCTATACTATATATATAGCCTCAAGTGCCTTCTGCCTTTAAAGATAGGATGCAACTTTTGAATGTGCTTGCTTTGTCTTGTCTGTTACTCTTTTCTACTGAAAGGAGTACAGAATTCTCTCCTGGAATGCTTTGAAGCAGAAGACAAAGGCAACTGACCTTTGGTTTGGGAGAAAAAAAAAAAAAAAGGACAAGGAAGAGAAAATCAAGGCTGTTCATATGCCCTTGTACACAGAAGATTTGGAGGTAGAACTGAAAACGAGTGTCTTCTGCATCCAGGGGCTTTGGGAGAAAGCTCTCTGCAGCAGCACCCTCCCTTTCACCCTGCCCCCTGATTGGATGTTGCAGAAGTAATTAGTGAACAAATCGATAGTCAGTGTTGTGATGTGACCACAACTGTTAATGCATCATTTTCCTCCTGGAAACTTAGTTTGCCTTACAGGCAAGCCAGATTCTATGTAAGCTCCTGATAACCCAAAAACCCAGAATAACTTCTGGAGCATTTAATCTTTCCTCTTTGGTATGAGCGCTTTATGTACATATTCACATTTAATTCTCAGTGACCCTTTGAAGCAGTCTCCGTAAGAAGTGAAGGGACTTGTCTGAGGTCAGACAGCCAGAACATCTAGAGTGGATTTCCCTTTTATTTTTCCATGGCGGGGGATGAGGGGGATGTATTCGTGATTATAATAAATGTGCCATAGAATTTTGTCTTTAGAAAGGTGATAAATGCTGTTTTTTAAAAATCTCTTTCAATTAGACATTATGAAGGAGTCCCTAGATCTATTATTCAGGAATATGAGCAAAAAGCCATAACTCCCAATCTGGTCTCCTTCAAGGAGGACTTTAGATGAGGTTGGGCAATGCATTGAAGGCTTGAAGGGCCAGCATTCTGGTCCTCATTGAACTTAGGCAACTCTTACTCCTAAGTCCGGGTCTCAGTTTTGCCATCTGTAAAATTACAGGGTTAGGCTCTCAGAGGTCTCAGACTGGCAGCCCAGAGTATGAATCTGGCTTACAGATGTGGTTTTGTTTGATGGCCACAATTTATTTAAGAAAAGAGAATGTGAGTGACTGTAGGTAAGGAAAATGTTCTCCTTTTGCCACAGACCCCACCACTCTTAATGGAATTTCATCCAGGCTTTTTCATGCATATACATTTCCCCTCTTGAACATTGCAACTCCTGGGCTTGAGGATCCTCTTAGGAATGACATTCTGTAGCTTCTTTGTATTTTTCTTTCGTGAGAATACTCATAACAATAATTTTAATAACAGCAGAAATTAGCATTTGTTGAATGATTCTTATGTGCCGTGCATTGGAACTAAGTATAAATGTCATCTCGTTCCCTTCTTATAGCAACACAATGAGGGAGCTGTTATTGGAATCCATCCTTTGTGTATGATGAAGCTGAGACTCAGCGAGATAAAATGTCTTGTCTAAGGTCACGCAGTGGTGGTAGATGGAAAAGCTGGAATTTAAATCTTGGTCTTTCTGAGCCCAAAGCCCATGCTCTTACCCAGGAGTAATATTCAAAGCACTTAGCAACTCATATGGGCCGGGCACAGTGGCTCATGCCTGTAATCCCAGCACATTGGGAGGCAGAGGCGGGCGGATCACTTGAGGTCAGGAGTCAAGACCAGCCCAACCAACATGGTGAAACCCTGTCTCTACTAAAAATACAAAAATTAGCTGGGCACAGTGGTGTGTGCCTATAATCCCAGCTACTCGGGAGGCTGAGGAAGAAGAATTGCTTAAACCCAGGAGGTGGAGGTTGCAGTGAGCTGAGATCACACCACTGCACTCCAGCCTGGGTGACAGAATGAGACTCTGTCTCAACAAAACGAAACAAAACAAAACAAATAAATGAACTCACATGGCATGGCTCTGACCCATCAGATGGATATTGGGTATAGGACAGCTGCGTGCCAGGGAAATGGTTGCAGTGGCCAAGTCAGTGAAGAGGGCGTGGGCACTGGAGTGAGATCATAGGAGAAGCTATTTCCCAAGTTAAATGGGAGTATTTCTATATTCATCATCCAGTGTGACTGAACTGAGCTCTCTGGCTAAGTGTCCAGCTCCTAACCACCCCACTTGCTTTTTGTCATGCTGAGTAGAAGGCACCTGTGGTGTCTTAAGGACCTACGTCCGACACAACATACCAGAATCTCTGGGACACAACTAAAGCAGTGTTAAGAGGGAAATTTATAGCACTAAATGCCCACAGGAGAAAGCAGGAAAGACCTAAAATTGCCACTCTAACATCACAATTAGAAGAACTAGACAAGCAAGAGCAAACAAATTCAAAAGCTAGCAGAAGATGAGAAATAATTAAGATTAGAGCAGGACTGAAGGAGATAGAGATGTGAAAAATCCTTCAAAAAATCGATGAATACAGGAGGTGGTGTTTTGAAAAGATGAAGAAAATAGATAGACTGCTAGCTAGACTAATAAAGAAGAAAAGAGAGAAGAATCCAGTAGACACAATAAAAAATGATAAAGGGAACATCACCACTGATCCCACAGAGATACAAACTGCCATCAGATAATACTATAAACACCTCCACGCAAATAAACTAGAAAATCTACAAGAGATGGATAAATTCCTGGACATGTACACCCTCCCAAGACTAAACCAGGAAGAAGTTGAATCCCAAAATAGACCAATAACAAGTTCTGAAATTGAGGCAGTAATTAATAGCCTACCAACCAAAACAAGCTCAGGACCAAACAGACTCACAGCTGAATTTTACCAGAGGTACAAAGAGGAGTTGCTACCATTCCTTTTGAAACTATTCTAAACAATATAAAAAGAGAGACTCCTCCCTAACTCATTTAATGAGGCCAGCATCATCTTGATACCAAAACCTGGCAGAAACACAACAAAAAAAGAAAATTTCAGGCCAATATCCCTGATGAACATCAAAGCAAAAATCCTTAATAAAATACTGGCAAACTGAATCCAGCAGCACATCAAAAAGCTTATCCACCACGATCAACTCAGCTTCATCCCTGGGATGCAAGGCTAGTTCAACATATACAAATCAATAAACATAATCCATCACATAAACAGAACCAATAACAAAAACCACATGATTATTTCAATAGATTCAGAAAAGGCCTTCGATAAACTTCAACACCCCTTCATGATAAAAACTCTCAATAAACTAGGTACTGACGGGACATATCTCAAAATAATAAGAGCTATTTATGACAGACCCATAGTTAATATCCTACTGAATGGGGAAAAGCTGAAAGCATTTCCTTTGAAAACTGGCACAGGACAAGGATGCCCTCTCCCACCACTCCTATTCAACATAGTATTTGAAGTTCTGGCCAGAGCAATCAGGCAAGAGAAAGAAATAAAGTGTATTCAAATAAGGGAGGAAGTCAAATTGTCTCTGTCTGCAGATGACATGATTATATATTTAGAAAATCCCATTGTCTCAGCCCCAAAACTCCTTAAGCTGATGAGCAACTTCAGCAAAGTCTCAGGATACAAAATCAATATGCAAAACTCACAAGCATTCCTACACACCAGTAATAGATAAACAGAGCCAAATCATGAGTGAACACCCATTCACAATTGCTACAAAGAGAATAAAATACCTAGGAATAAAACTTACAAGGACCTCTTCAAGGAGAACTACAAACCACTGCTCAATGAAATAAGAGAGGACACAAACAAATGGAAAAACATTCCATGCTCATGGATAGGAAGAATCAATATCATGAAAATGGCCATACTGCCCAAAGTAATTTAGATTCCATGCTATCCCCATCAAGCTGCCACTGACTTCCTTCACAGAATTAGAAAAAACTACTTTAAATTTCATATGGAACCAAAAAAAGAGCCCATATAGCCAAGACAATCCTAAGCAAAAAGAACAAAGCTGGAGGCATCATGCTACCTGACTTCAAACTATACTACAAGGCTACAGTAACCAAAAGAGCATGGTACTGGTACCAAAACAGATATATAGACCAATGGAACAGAACAGAGGCCTCAGAAATAACACCACACATCTACAACCATCTGATCTTTGACAAACCTGACAAAAACAAGAAATGGGGAAAGGATTTCCTATTTAATAAATAGTGATGGGAAAACTGGCTAGCCATATGCAGAAAACTGAAATTGGACCCTTTCCTTACACCTTATATAAAAATTAACTCAAGATGGATTAAAGACTTAAATGTAAGACCTAAAACCATAAAAACCCTAGAAGAAAACCTAGGCAATACCTTTCAGGACATAGGCATGGGCAAAGACTTCATGACTAAAACACCAAAAGCAATGGCAATATAAACCAAAATTGACAAATGGGATCTAATTAAACTAAAGAGCTTCTGCACATCAAAAGAAGCTCTAATCAGAGTGAACAGGCAACCTACAGAATGGGAGAAAACTTTTGCAATCCATCTATCTGACAAAGGGCTAATATCCAGAATCTGTAAGGAACTTAAACAAATGTACAAGAAAAAAAACCCCATTAAAAAGTGGGCAATGGATAGAAACAGACACTTCTCAGAAAAAGACATTTATGCAGCCAACAAACATATGAAAAAATGCTCATCATCATTGATCATTAGAGAAATGCAAATCAAAACCACAATGAGATACCATCTCACGCCAGTTAGAATGGTGATCATTAAAAAGTCAGGAAACGGCAGATGCTGGAGAGGATGTGGAGAAATAGGAACACTTTTACACTGTTGGTGGGAAAGTAAATTAGTTCAACCACTACGGAAGACAGTGTGATGATTCCTCAAGGATCTAGAACCAGAAATACCATTTGACCCAGCAATCCCATTACTGGGTATATACCCAAAGGATTATAAATCATGCTACTATAAAGACACATGCACACATATGTTTATTGCAGCACTATTCACAATAGCGAAGACTTGGAACAAACCCAAATGTCCATCAATGATAGATTGGATAAAGAAAATGTGACACATATGCACCATTGAATATTATGCAGCCATAAAAAAGGAAGAGTTCGTGTCCTTTGCAGGGACATAGATGAAGCTGGAAACCATCATTCTCAGCAAACTAACACAGGAACAGAAAACCAAACACTGCATGTTCTCACTCATAGTGGGAGTTGAACACTGAGAACACACATGGACACAGGGAGGGGAACATCACACACTGGGGCCTATTGGGGGGTAGGGGGCTAGGGGAGGGATAGCATTAGGAGAAATACTTAATGTAGATGACGGGTTGATGAGTGCAGCAAACCACCATGGCTACACGTATACCTATGTAACAAATCTGCATGTTCTGCACATGTATCCCAGAACTTAAAGTATAATTTAAAAAAAAAGAAACCTTAAAAAAAAAAAAAACCTATGTCTGAGAAACATGAAGAATGTGACAGTGACCAGAGAGCAGCAAGACCAGGTGATTTTGGGGCTGAATGGGGTCTCCTGGGAGATGAGGAGGTTGGGAAATTCAGAAATGATGGCTAGACTCCCTGCTTACAGAAACTTATAAATAAGAAAGGAAGATGGCATTGACCTGGAAAGATAGATCAGTGGGTTTCCACGTGAGTTGAATGAAGCCAGAGTTAATATTAAGTGGACCACTTAACATGGCTCTGGCCCCAAACCACGGAGAGAGTGTGGCTGACTGCTAAAAAAGTAACTCAAGTCACATGCCCTTTCTAATTATTGTAACACATTAACAAAATTTATTGGGCACAGACTAAGTGCCAGGCATTATACCAAGTATTGAGGTTTCAACAAAGTAGTAGGAAAATATCTCTGCCTCCAATCCAGGGTGTGGGTGGAGTAATCTGTGATATTAAGGGCTAAACTTAGAAGGCTGAGGAGATGCATGAAAAAAGAATTCTTCTCTGTGTTGGTGCAATCAGGGAAAATTAAGACCCAAAGTATTAGTGATCCAAGCCAAAGAAGCAGGGAAAGGGTAGAGGCACCTCAAGGAGAGAGCTCTCCATGTACAAAGACCCAGAGGTAAGACAGAACTCACTTTGCTTACAGTAATGCTGTGTTTCTTGAAGTGGAGTCGGGGCTGACAGCATCAGCGTCTCCTGGGAACTTGACAAAAATGCAAATTCCGAGGCGCTACCATAGCCTTATTGACTTAAGAGCTTCTACGCAGCAAAAGAAACTATAGAAGATGGAACCCAGCAATCTGTGTTTTGACAGGCTCTCCAGGTGGCTCTAATTCAAGTTTAAGCTTGAAAAACACTCAGTACAGAATTTCATGGTTGAGTGATCAGAAGTGTGGTTGGAGAGAAGAGGAGAAACCAGATCATGAGAAGCCTGATATGACTGAAATTTTATCTTTAGGGTAATGTGCTTTGGAGGAACTTTAATAAGAGCAGTGACATGACACTTGGACTTTCGCTTCATAAGTGTTCCTCAAAATTGCTGAGCTTGTTACTACTTCTAAGCCTTTGTGTTTGCTGTTGCATTTGCCTGAAACATTCTACCTCCAGATTTTTAAAATATGAACTCCTCTTTACTGAGATCTCAGTTCAAATGGTACTTCCTCGGATCATCCCACAATAAGTGGTCCTTCTGCTTCCCTCTCCCATCAGCTTGGTTTATTCTTACAACTCTTATCCACACCTGCAATCATCTTGTTTAGTATGTGTTTGTTGTCTGTCTCCCTCTACTAAAATGTAACTCCATAAAGGAGGAAAACAGTCTGCCTTGCTCACTCTAGTGTATCACCACTCCCCCAGCTCAGTACTCTGCACATAGTAGGTGCTTTCCATCAGCAAACTCAGTGAATAAAGGAAGCACAAAGCCCATGGCAATTCTCACCATGGAATTCCCACAATGGTCATCAAAGTAGATAGACTCTGAGGCGGCTCAGAGGAGAGGAGCTCTGGACCAGGTGGGTTACCTGGGATGTCTTTCAGAAAGAGACAGGCATTGAATTTTTTTTTTTTTTTTTTCAGGACAATAAGGTGAAGTAAAAAGGAGAAGGGAGGAAGTAATTCAGAAAGTAGACTCAAAATGAACTCAGAGGTCAAAACCAGCAAGTAGAAGGCAGGGAGCCCAAGTAGATTAAGTGTGTAAAGACAAACCACAGAAGGAGAATGATGAAGAAGGTGGGTGGGGAGCAGAAAGGCAGGTATGATTTGGGGGGAGCCTCATAAACTTGGAGTCCATTAATGAGCTCTTTCTCCTTGGTCATTGCTCAAAGTATCATTGAGCTTTCTGTCCCTCGGTCCATCCATCCTTCTCAGGATATTGACTCCTTCCAAGTTAGAACAAATGTCCCTGGATATTGGGTTTACACAAACAAGCATAACTTTTTAAATGTAAATAAATGAAATAAATAGAGGCTGTCACTTTTTCTGTCAAGCATAGACAATTTTTTAAAAGAATCAACTACCATAAATTATCATGATCATTTCACAAAAGGAAATATATTTTAAACCCAAAATGTAGGGAAGTGAAAGATACTATCTCAGAATTAAAGACTTTGCTCCTAAATGGACTAAATCTCACTTGCTGACAAGCTCCCAGCATTGTCCATGCTGTGTTTTTCTCCTGTTGCCACAGATTGGTGAGAAAGACACACATTAGAACAGAGGTAAGCATTTGGAACACTGCCTTGGATGTGATACAGCCAGCCCCAGAAGGAGGCTGGGTGAGGACTAAGTAAGTATATTTAAAATAAAGCAGGGCAGGATGGCTCATGCCTGTAATCCCAGCAATTTGGGAGGCTGAGGCTGGAGGATTGCTTGAGCCCAGGAATTTCAGACCAGTCTGGGTAACAAAATGAAACCCCATCTCTACGAAAAATAAAAAATTTAGTCCAGCATGGTGGCACGTGCCTGTGGTCCCAGATACACAGGAGGCTGAGGCGGGAGGATTGCATGAGCCCAGGAGCTGGAGGCTGCAGTGAGTTGTGTTCATGCCACTGCACTCCAGCCTGAGTGACAGAGTGAGACCATATCTCAAAAATAATTAATAAATTAAAATAAAATAAAAATAGAAATGAATAGCAAAATCAGTGGCTTCTTACCTAGGCCTAGAAAGTTGAAGTTACCTTTAGAGGATCACTAACCTTATAGACTCACCTATTCAATCTTCATACTTGCATTTTTTTTGTTGTGGTAAAATATATGTGACATAAAATTTACCATTTTAATTATTTTTAAGTGTATAACTCAAGGGCATTAAGTATGTTCACAACATTGTGCAATCATTACCAGTTCCATTTCCAGAACATTTTCATTATCCAAAACAAGCTATCATTATATAATAACTCCCCTCTCTTCCAACCACCCACTGCCCCAGATCTTGGTAACCTGTATTCTATATTCCCTTTCTATAATTTTTTTTAATTCTAGGTGCTTCATGTAACTGGAATCATACAATATTTGTCCTTTTGTGTCTGGCTTACTTCACCAAAATTAATGTTTTTGAGATTCGTCCACACTGTAGTATGTCTCAGCACTTAATTACTTTCTGTGGCTAAATAATATTCCATCGTATAGATATACCACATTCTGCCTATGTATATTTTTGTTGATGAACACTCGAGTGGCTTCCACCTTTTGGCTATTATAAATAATGCTATTCTGAACATTGGTGTACAAATATCTGTTTGAGTCCCTGCTTCCAATTATTTTAGGAGTGAGATTGCTGGATCATGTGGTAATTCTATGGTTCACATTTTGAAGAACCAAACCCTCTTTTTAACTGTCAAGAAATTTAAGCCTGGAGTGGGTGCAAGATCTTTCTGAGGTCACACGGCATTGAGGAGGCAGCAGAGTTGTAACTGGACTCCTGGACTTTCTGTGAATCCCAGTGGATAATAACAGATAGAGGGAAGAAACCAGAGAGCCATGATCAAGGCCAGTGATGAGCGCTGGGTATCCCCTGGGGAGGAGAGTCTCATTTTCTGCAGTCAGCTTTTCCAGTATTGGGCCAAGCACAAAAATGTTCATGTCTCTACAACTGTCAACCTAAGAGACTGGGTGGGCAGAATAGTGTGGAAGAAACAAGTCCAGAAATGGATAGGAATAAAATTAGAACACTTTTGCTCAAGTGCTTGAGGGAAGGCACCTACATCTTGGGAGAAGTTAGGAAGCAATGAAAATTGATGAGAATGTTCTGACTTCAGAACTCTGGGCTAGTCCTGTGAAAGAAAGCTTGCTAAATAACTGAAAAGCAAAATTTGGAGGAATAAGATGCCCACCCATGATATAAGCTCAAGCCTTAGTACAGCAAGAGGTAGAAAAACTTGCTTGTGAAGAGTGTGGATTTGGGATAGAGGCTGCAAACCTGGGTACAAATTCCTGACTCTTCCACTGATCAATTTTGTCACTTACGGTAACAGATAACCCCTCTCTGAGCCTCAGTTTACACATCTGTCAAATGGGGCAATAATAGTACCTATCTCATAGGGATTGATACGATAAAGGTGCTGATGATGCTGATGCTGATAGATCATCTCATCCCAAGGCTTCTGGGCCCTGGTGGCGCATTAGATCACCTAGACAGTTTTAAAGTTACTGATGCATGAGCTCCACATCCAAAGAGTCTGATTGACTTGATCTGAGATCGTGCCTGTCCCCCTCTTTTTTTTAAGCTCCCCAGATGATTCCAAAGTGCATCAAATTTAAGAAACAGTGTGTTCTAGTGCTTTCCAAGAATCACCTGGGAATCTTATTAAAATGTAAATTCTGATTCAGCAGGCCGGAGGCGGGGCCAGAGATTCCATATTTCTAGCCAGCTCCCAGGGAGTGCTTGTGCCCAAACCACACTTTGAGGAGCAAAGTTTTTTTAAAAAGACTACTCCAGGACAGGTCGGATCTGGATTAAGTGTGTGGTAGATGTCAGTAAGAAGTAATAGTGTCCCTAGATGTTAATGTTTAAGATGTCCACTGGGTGCTGGAGTAAGGGGAGTGATCCAATAACAGAAGTAAACCTACAAAGTTTCTCACAAGAGGCAAAGGGCCTGTTGCTGTAGCGTGGGCTTTAGTTGATGTGAATAACTTCACAGTAGCTCCTCTTGCTCAGAGAGATGGGAACAGAAGGCCTAAGAATAGCGATCACCATGAACTAGAGACCCTTGCCGGGGAGTTAGCTGGAGGCTGAATTCTCACATTGCAGGGGGGTTTGGGTCACGTAGGAATCCAAGCTTTGGGGCTAGGAAGTGAATGTCTGGGGACAAGAATTAGCACACTCCATTCGTTTGTTCGGGAAATATTTGCTGAGCATCTCCTAGAGCACAGTGTTATACTAGGCACTGAGGGTCTAGCTATAACCACAGCTCCTGCCCTCAAGGAGCTCACAGTCCAGTAGGAGGGGGACAAACCATAAAACAGGTGAAATGCAGAATTCAGAGGGATCACTTTAGTAGGGGAAGCCTTTGAGGGGGATCCTTGGCCCAGTCTGAGGGAGTTATGAAATAATTCTTGGAGGAAGCGATGGCTGAGCTGAGCCTTTAAAGGTAAGTATGAGCCCCAGAAGAGTGGGTGGAAGCAGAGGGGGTCTCAGGCAGAGGAGAGAGAATAGGTGGCTAACACAAGAGGCAGAGAGAACAGAGCCTCTTCCCAGAAGTAGCTCAGTTCCTGGGTGTTGGAAATGGGGATGCAGCCAGAGAAGAGTCTGGAGAAGTACAAGGGGCTTGAATGTCCCACTAATGCATTTGTACTTCGTTTTGAAGCCAGAGGTCTATGCGGGTCAATAAACTCCCTGAAAAGGTTGTGCTTATATGTCTATGTGCATTATCCTGGGATAAAACTATTGCATTTTCATCAGACTCTCCAAGGGACTTTAGATCCCCAAATAGGTAAGAATCCCTGGGAGTCTCCATGAGTTAGGCTCATTCTGTGCAGGCAACAGAATAACACAACACTGGGGTAGAAGAAGGTGCAGTGATAGAAGAAGAGCTCACCACGCTTTTGTTTTCTTCCCCCTTGAATCTTTGCACAGCAGTTGTCTCTGCCTGGGACACTCATTCTCACCCCCGCTGCCACCCACATCTCACCTAGCTAATTCTTACTCATCCTTCAGATCTCAATTCAAAATCTGCCCCCTTAGAAAAAGACTAGCTTTACTTCCCCCGTGACATCAGCCCCCCTCCCATTACACACACCCAGAGCTTCTTTGAAACAACTGTCACATGTTATAATTATATAATACATAATGTAATTCATCACTCAAAGCTATCTGCACTCCCCTTTCTACTAGTAAACACTCCTTGTGGGCAGATAACATCTGTCTTGTTCATAGCTATAATCTCAACACACTAAACAGGTTCAGGCACATGGTGGGGCCTCAATAAATATTACTGAGTGATTACAGGAATATTTGAATAAAAGAGTGGATTCACACAGCTGATCACTACCACCTGAATTGTCCCCACCTCAACCTTGATCCTACTCCCGATCCAACTCGTCATTTTGTATTTGAGGATATGACCCTTGTAGACCAGTAGGTCATTGCCCATAGTATGGTGGAAAAGAATTGCAGAAGGGAATTGACCGTACTGGGCAGGTTTCCGAAACCCGCCTTGGTGGCTTTATATGGATGTTTTTAATCACTCAGTGAGCAGGTGCAGTCCATGTGCTAGAACAGTGGGACTTTTCCAAAGTGGTCAGTGAACCCCAGCATTGACCAGCACCAGTGCGTGATTCACTCCTTTTTTTTTTTTCTTAGAGAACCTGGTATCTATTTTTCAACAAGCGTGTTGCTGCTCTACTTTGCTTATTCCTTCTGAGCTGTCAGGAAGGTGGGAAGACTTTCATTTGTTCTACATCATCCCATGTGAAGAGAAGAGAAAAAAAAACTACCCACATTACAATAGCAGCTTGGGGTTTAATATTGTTAGAGTAAGGATGAGTAATTCTGAAGGCAAAGAGTGCAACTAGGGTGAGTCAACGAAGCATTTCAGCGGATGTCAAATTAGCAGAATCAGCCTCCTTGTTCTGACTCTCACCCGAAGGCCAAGACTCCCCAAAATCTTCACGTTACCTTATCTAGCCTGAACTTTCATGAGCCTCAGTCTCCTTATCTATAAAGTGCTGAGAACAATATTTATCTGTTAGTATTTTTGCGAGGGTTACATGAGATAACATATGCAAAGTTTCTGCCTCTATATTTCCTTCTCCCTGTACACTAGCCTACACTTCCAAGAAATCTTTAGATTAACCTAGCTGTTGAACCCCCTCATTCTAGGCAGTCCCAGTAAGACAGATGGCAAAAAATGTGAAGCCCTCCATCAGAGGGCTTGCAAAAACATAGTAGAACAAAAAAGAAAAAAAAATATTGAACAGCTTCTTAGATAGCATTAGCCCAAAGGTTTGATTATGCATCTTTAAACAATAGGGAACTTTCTATGTCCGTAAGCATTTTTTCTTCAAATAATTACTGGGTTTTTTTTTTTTTCGAAGGTGATGGAACAGGAAAGAAGAAGGGGAAGAAGCCACTCTTTTTCATTTCTTCAAAGGCAACACAAATTTGATCCCATTAGTGAATGGCTCAAGATAAAAAAAACTCCACTTCGGTCTGCTTTCTGTGATTAAACAACTCTTTTGTTTGTCAAATAGCAGGGAGAAGAGAATAAAGGGAAGCTCTTGTCACTGTTAAGTGCTCTAAAAGTGCACTCCCTCCCAGCTCTCAATGGGTTAGGTGTGCCAGTGCCTATAAAGCGATTCTCAAGCTGGGAGGCAAATGCTGGACTTCAGCTTCTTAGACTAGGAGAGAAAATGGGATAGGGATGGCAGACCCTGAGAAGCCCCCATAAGACTGTGAAATTCTCAAGTTGGGAAGGTTGAAAACTCATGTGCTTTCCCACCTTTTTCTTCCATGGATATTGTGACATTAGAAACCAGTCTGCTCCATGACATTCTACATACAGCAAGTCATATTCCTGAACAAAACAAATACACTGCTCAGAAAGACTTTTGAGAGTCTGGAGGAGGGGTCTAACCTAAATCCATCTTGCTTCACTGAAATTCAACTTCAGCTTGGCAATGTGAGAACTTGAGTTTTCATGGGAGGCAGCAACTTTTTATGTAAATTACTCTTAGGTTTTGAAAGTTCTGGTTGGAGTATAAAGGCAAAGGTGTCCTGTTGAAAAGGTGGACAGATGTAGCAAATAAAAATATAGGACACCCAGTTAAATTTAGATTTCAGGCGAACTAGGATTATTTTTAAAAGTGTTAGTATATCCCATGTAACATTTGGAATATCCTTATACTAAAAAAACAAAAAGTACTCAGCTGGGCACGGTGGCTCACGTCTGTAATCCCAGCACCTTGGGAGGTCTAGGTGGGAGGATCGCTTGAGGTTAGGAATTCCAGACCAGCCTGGCCAACATAGTGAAACCTTATCTCTACTAAAAATACAAAAATTAGCTGGGCATGGTGGTGCACGCCTGTAATCCCAGCTGCTCAGAGGCTGAGGCAGGAGAATCACTTGCACCAGGGAGGTGGAGCTTGCGGTGAGCTGTGATCATGCTACTGCCCTCCAGCCTAGGCAACAGAGTAAGACTCTGTCTCAAAAAAAAAACAAAAAAAAAAGTACTCATTGTTTGTCTGAAATTCAAATTTAAATAAGCATCTTATATTTTGTTTGGCAACCTTACCTACTAAAAATTTAACTCCATCTTTCATTTCCTGTTTCATTTTCTTATAAGCAGTATGGGGGCTGCAGCAGTGCGGGTGGGTATGGATGAGATCAGAGAGCCATTTAAAGCTTTTGGAGGACATCACTGGGGTGGTTTGATACATAGGTTTTAACGTCAGGAAGGGCTAGATTCAAACCCCATGGCTGTCTCTTACTACGTGATCTTCAGCAAGCGACTTCCCCCTCCTAAACCTTCTTTATGCTAAAATGAGAGTCTTAATATCCAACTTATACAGTTGTTGCTGAGTTGAAATGAGGTGACATTAAAGCATCCAACACATTGTAGCTCCTGGATAAATGACAGCTCTTAATATACACGCTCTAGCAGGCAGTTCCTTCTGCTTGCAATGCCCTCCCTCGACTCCTACTTACTCATGAGGCTTTCTGCATCTTTCCCTCCTGAAAACGTAAAGATTTTGTCTAAACTGCTAGAAAAGCTCACATCACTCTGAGGTAGTGCATTGGTATCAGCATCACGGCTTATAAATGTTTTCCCAACCAGACTAATCTTTTGACATCAAGATACCCAGTTTTTTCCATCTCCACAGGTCCAGCATTTAACACAGGGCTTGACACATAGGAGGAGCTGGATATTTCCTAAATAAACATGTTATCAAGCCATTAACACCTTGGCATAAATTATCTACGATGGCAGTTTCTAAATGATAGTCCGCGGTGCAAAAAAATAAAGTCGATGTAAGGGAGTTTCTTACAAAGCTAAAATTATTATATTTAAAGGATTGCCTTTTATTTGAGACTATTCTTATTTGTTTAGAGTTTTTTTAAAAACTATGTCATTTATGGAACAATTTTTAAAGGTATTTCAAAGAATAAAGAGTTGGCAATCTCTACAATGAGCTACATCTGCATCTCTGTTATCTGTCCCTATATCACTGTCTCTGTATATTTCAACGTGGAAGTTTCAACACGAAAAATGCACTAGTACTTGAAATTCACAAGTCTGAGAGCCACTGCTTTATGAAATGAGTAAAAAGCAGAATTGCAGGGAACGTAATCCAGGGTTGGTAAATTTTCACTGGAAGAAGAAGACAGGAAAGAATTACAGTATGAGACATAGCTGGAAAGATACTTTATCTGAATAAAAAGGAGTTTCGGGGTGCAAAATGAGAAATTTAAAAAAGAAAACAAACTTTTTCTACTTCCCAACTCACCTAGGACTGAACCCCACCATCACAGAGCTCAGGAACTTAATTTACTTGAGTCCGAGGCCCTCCCAACTGTCCCTAATCCAGTTGCTCAGGTCAGCAACCTCCTTCAAAGAATAACAATACAGTACAAGAAGCGATGTCCATCCCGTTGACCTCCAAGGACCCTCCTGTCTTTAGAATCCATATCAGGCCACTCCCTCTAAATAAGAACTGCGGGGCCAGTGCCCCAAGCAAATTCTGGGAACTCTGCCCTTGGCTTGGCCTCAGAATTACATTTCTGTAAAGACAGTTCCTTCAACCTCTGCAGCTCCACTGACCATGATTCCAGGCATTGTGAGGTCATTCCTCAACTCTACCTCCCTCTGGCCCTCCCCTCTTTGTCCTATCCTAGATGGACACATCTGTCACTTTTAAGTCCTTATTGCTCATCTGTCACGGTCCACAACCAAGAAGAGACAAGGGAAGGGGCCAGATGAATGTTCTGCCACCAAGAGGAAGACTTTGACATTTAAAAAATTCTCCGTCTCTCTCCATGTGTCCCATCCCCAACTCAGAAATAATAATAATGGTAATAATAATAACTTTATTATTGTCATTGAGAGCTCATCGCGTGACAGGCGCTATGCTAAGCACTTTACATATATTATTTATTAAATCCTCAGAAAAACCCATGAAGGGGACATTAGTATGTTGCAGATGAAGACACTGAGGCTTGGAGAACTTAAATTGCCCAAAGAGCTTCTCACACCTGGTAAGTGGCAGAGGGATTGGAAAGCCAGTGTTCCTGATTTCAAATTTCTACGCTTAACCCTGCTTCACGCTGCCTCCACTCAACCACCTTTAAAGTCTCCTAGCTGTCCACCAAATGAGTTCAAAATTATCTCACAGACTCTCAAGACCCTTCAAAGCCTGGTGTCCATCTGCTTCTGCAATCTCATCTCCCAATGGTGCCCTCCTAGAATCCTCCATGGCAGGTATTTTGGAGTCCCCTTTCTTTAAGAAGTCTTTCACCTCTAAACAATCTCTGATATTGTTCCTCACTCTGTTTTTCTATCCCAAATATACTCATGTTACAAGCCCCAGTTCAAGTTCCAGCTTTCTCAGTGTACCAGGCCCAATAAATTCACCCTAATCTTAATCTCACAACACTTGGGGTTTGGGGAACCATGTAGTGTCCGCCACCCATGACCCTAAGTTGCCAATAATCGTCCCTCGTGTATTTTCTGGCTTCTTATCCTGACAGACACCCATGGGGTGGGGCCACGTCATGGCACCTGTGTCTCAAATCACCTTACTGGGAACACAGTAAATGCCTAGTATTTTATGACTGATCTCCTTCTTGCCACTTCCTTTCTCTTCTTTCTTCTTACTGTAACTGCACTAGACCAATCTGAGTCAACTTTTATGTAACAAAGTTGTAGAGGCATTTTTTTTTTTTTTTTAGTTGCCATGGACTCCCAGATTGAAGGTCACATAACCTTAGCATGCCCAGATAAACCAAGTATGCAACCACAAGGGGAACCTAAGTGCTCAGGACCAAGGAGCAGGGACTGAATTAAGACACGGACACCACATGGCAGAATCCAAGATCCAATCAGATCGAGCTCTGGAATCACTCCATGGTGGAAGCCAGTCAGATCATTCCTCTTGGCATCACCTCATTGCAAGATCCAGTCAGATCACGTCTCATTATCCTATCCTTATAAAACCTGACAGACCTCAGCTCAGGAAGGCACTGCTTTGGGAGCTATCACCCCTGTTTTCCTTATTTACTACAAGTAATAAAATCCCCTTGCTAAATCTTCTTTGATTGTGGTCATTGGGCCGTCCCCCAACAAGTGCTAGAACCCACCCATTGTGTGGATAACACTATTTCTTCTTCCTTGTCCCCTCCTCATCCTCTCCCTTTGGTATTTCCTTTCCTTCTTCTTTCTCCTTTCGGTTACCCTCTGCCTTGCTAAGCATGGCAGGCAGCTGCCAGTGTGGCTCTCAGTGATCCCTGCCTCCTGATATTTGCAACCTTGTGCAATCCTTTCCCATTGATGCAGGGTGAACCTAGTGACTTGCTTCTAATGAACAGGGTACAACAAAGGTGATGTGCATGTGACTTCCACAATGAGGTTACAAGAAACATGACTCTTTTGTTTAGCACTCTCTTGGCAGCCACTCTTTCTTGTCCTTTCTCTTGCTCAGTCTATTGAAGGCAGCTTCCATGTTGTAAAATGCTCTATGAAGAGACCCATATCACAAAGAATCAAGGAAGGCTTCTAGCCAACAATTCAACTGAGAATTGAGGTCTCAGTCCAGCAACCCTGCTAGGCACTGTGGTCTGCCAGAAACCACATGAGAGAGTCTGTGAAGTGATCTTTCCCAGTTGAGTCTTGTGAGAGACCCAGAACCAAAGGACTCAGCTAAACCATACCCAGACTTCTGACCCACAGAATATGAGATCATAAGTATGTTGTCTTAGAGGATGATTTGTTAACCAGAAATAGATAACTAATAGATTAAGTATCCATTTACTCATTCTCAGTAAACTATCGCAAGGACAAAAAACCAAACACCGCATGTTCTCACTCATAGGTGGGAATTGAACAATGAGAACTCTTGGACACAGGAAGGGGAACATCACACTCCGGGGACTGTTGTGGGTTGGGGGGAAGGGGGAGGGACAACATTAGGAGATATATCTAATGCTAAATGACGAGTTAATGGGTGCAGCAAACCAACACGGCACATGGATACATATGTAACAAACCTGCACATTGTGCACATGTACCCTAAAACCTAAAGTATAATAATAAGATTTTTAAAAAAAGTATCCATTTACTCAAACATTTGTTGAGCATTTTAACATGTTGTCCAAGTGAAATAAGGGAAAACTTGGGTGAACCAGGCATGGTTCTTTAGTTTTGAAAAGCTCTAACTAGCCTAGTTGGAAATTGGGGAAAGAGACAAGTTATGATATTATTGTAAAATCATATTTTAAGAACTCTAGGCCGGGCACAGTGGTTCACGCCTGTAATCCCAACACTCTGGGAGGCCAAGGCGGGTGGATCACCTGAAGTCAGGAGTTCAAGACTAGCCTGGCCAACATGGTGAAACCCTGTCTCTACTAAAAATACAAAAATTAGCCAGGTGTGGTGGTGCATGCCTGTAATCCTAGCTACTCGGGAGGCTGCAGCAGGAGAATTGCTCCAACCCAGGAGGCAGAGGTTGCGGTAAGCCAAGATCGTGCCACTGCCCTCCAGCCTGGGCAACAGAATAAGACTCCATCTCAAAAAAAAAAAACCAAAACCAAAACCAAAACCAAAACAAAACAAAACTCTAATAGGAAAAAGAAGAAAGACCTAGTAGAGTTTTTAAAAGCTCTAGCCTAGTTGGGAGTTGGGAAGAGAGGCAAGTTACCAGCTCATCATAATATCTAATAGGAAAAAGAAGAAGGACCTAGCAGAGATGTGTACAAGCGGCACCTTATTCTGCTTGGGAGAGTCTAAGGAGGCTCCAAAAAGGTGAGCGTTAAACAAGGTCTTAAAGGACAAATGGGAGGTCATTAAACTGGGGGAGTTGGCAGGGCTAGGGAAGAACAATGTAGGTAAGAGGAACACCATAGGCGAAAACACAGCAGCACAAAGAGGCTTGTCATAATTGCGCAAACAATGGAAAGTTTAACCTTCCTTATTCTGACTCCTCTGCAACAACAACAACAAAATGCATTCATTCCACGTTTGCTCTGCTAAGTGTTAACACTCAGTAGCTCACTGAATTCTTATAAATGGGAAAAATGCCCATGTATAGGCAAAGAAATTGAGGCCCAAAGAGTAGAAGTGACTTGCTCAAGGTCACATAGCAAGTCACTGGCTAAGCTTGAATTTGAATGTTGATATGTCTGACTTTAGAGCTGCCCTCTCAACCATCCAATGCCTGTATTATGTCTGTATTGTACATCCAATGCCTGTGTTATATCTGTATTATACATCCAATGCCTGTGTTATGTCTGTAACAGTTGCTCAGGTCAGCAACCTCCTTCAAAGAATAACAATACAGTACAAGGGGCTGAAAGGGAGGGGCTTCTAGTTGCCACTGAATAGGACAAGTCTCCAAATGCCTATGGACCCACACATTTCTCTCATGGTCTGATATGAAAACAAACAAACAAAAAAGAGGCTGAGCCAGTCAGGTTCTCTGTCTGTCCTGAGGCAGCAGTGGAGTGGAGCGGACAAGGGCACAAGCCCAGGTTCAAATCCTGGCTCTTCCACCTACTAGCTGAGTGACCTTAGACAAGATATTTAATATCTCTGAGCCTCAGTTTTCCCATCAGTAAAATGGAGAGATAATAGCACCTAACTCATAGAGTCAATGTGATAATCCATGAAAAGCAGATGTAGTAAGAAGGTGATTGAGTCAGGACCTCAGTATAAAGTCCACTCACATAAAAATCTAGTAATGAGGAACTAAAAGAGTAAGGGGGAGACAGCAACAGAGAGAGAGAGAGAGAGAGACTGACTACTCCAGGCAGCCAGGCAGCCCTGTATATTTTCCTCAAATTCTGATGACTTCACAATTTCTATTTTCTCATATTCAATATACCATTTTCTTGAAACAATCTGATGTTGTTGGGGGAGGGGATGGAACAGGAGGGGGAACATTTATTCCCCATTCCTCATGTTTCCCTATAGAGGGACCTCCAATAGAGTGACATTCCTGACCTCTTGCCCCACTTGATTGGCACGTCTGTAAGAAGGAACTGAAAGCACTCATCTAAGTCGTCACTCTCTTGGGATCCACTTGCCTGCAGAAAAACCTGCATTCTGAGGTTAGAGGAGCAGGCACTGTCCTACTGGTTTGGGTGAAGTTGGAGTGAGGGATAAATTCAATTCAGGAGAGTATTCACAAGCTGTGTCCTCCAGTGGAGCTTTTTTTTTTTATCAATAATAAAGGTGACACTTTGATATCCATCTGACTGAGTCTTTCATGTCTCTTATAATTAGTTTTGTACCACCCTGAAAAGGTTTACTTCTCTCTTTATGTTGCTCACTTCAATTCTTCATTAAGTCTTCTTGTTACAATTCCAGATGGCTATCCTAAGGAAACTTTCTGCAAAGATAGCTCTTCCTCTGGCTTTCTTTTCCCCTAATATTCTGGCTCCCCACCCACCCAGGTCCTGAATCATAGGGCAATTTGGCAGATTCGCTTTATATCCATGCCTTACCCTCTGCCAACCTTGCAGATGCCCCAGCTCATCCAAGTCTTTTCAAATTACCTCTTGGCTGATAACTATTCTTGCAATTTCTTCATGTCTGGTAAATGTTCCAATTTCTGCACTTTGTCTTTCTCGTTGACTACTTAAAAAAATCTTGGTAACTCTGGCATTTTTGAATCATCATTAATTTCAAGCTTGTCTTCTTTTATTAGCTGTTCTACATTCCCACCAAGAACTCTTTCTTCTTTGATGCATTTGAGAGCCTTCATTTAATCTTCTTTCCCATCACTGAGCTAGGACTAACATGGACTAACTTACTACAATGATGTCCTTGCAGAAGCAGCAGTAGACAGAGCATGAGGGTGGGAGTTCCCAAGGGTAGACAGCTGGCACTGTGCACCCTCAGAAATCATTTCCAAGGGCTTGCTGCTCATCTGTCTGTTCTGAAATGCTTTCCAAGAACTACTCTTCTGAACTAATGAGAAACAGGCAAAAGTCTCCAGAAGGACACTAATGATGTCCATATTTACTATGAGAAGAAGGTGGACTGATCAACTAGCTTTCTCACATTAATATATATGAGATTATTTCCTTTTCTCTTTCCAGGTGAGCTATCTTGTCACTAGCAGATATTTCCCTGGGAGGGTAGGGCATGCAGAGGTGTTTTTGTTTGTTTTTTTGTTTGTTTGTTTTTTAGACAGAGTCTCACTTTGTCACCCAGGCTGGAGTGCACTGGTGTGATCTCACCTCACTGCAACCTCCGCCTCCCGGGTTCAAGCAATTCTGCTGCCTCAGCCTCCTGAGTAGCTGGGATTATAGGTGCATGCCACCATGCCCAGCTAATTTTTGTATTTTTAGTAGAGATGGGGTTTCACCATATTGGCCAGGCTGGTCTTGAACTCCTGACCTCGTGATCCACCTGCCTCAGCCTCCTACAGTGCTGGAATTACAGGCATGAGCCATGATGCCCAGCCTGCAGAGGTATTTTATGGGAGATAAAAGGCAGAGAAAAGGGATGGGTCCAGAGTTTGATTCTCAATAGGGCTGTCCGTCCAGTAAGGCATTCTGTGATGATGAAAATGTGTTAGATTTGTGCTGCCTGACATAGTAGCCACAAACCACATGAAATGTGGCTAGTGACATTAGCAAATGGGATGTTATCTTTTATTTAATCTCAATTAATTTAAATATAAATAGCCACATGTCACTGATGGCTACTATACTGGACAATGCAGCTCTACAAGACATTATTTTGAGAGTATCCGGGTCTTCTCCTTTTACAGAAGCCACAGCTCTTTGTGAGTCAGCAGATAACACACAAGAAGACAAAGATTAATCTGACTCTCAGAATCTGGGGCCAATGGATGAGTGTCATGGGTTGTAGCTCCATGCCCATGGGAGCTGCACTCTAGTGGTTGTTTCAAGCAGCAGTCACAGATTGGTAGTTTTCAAGCTAAATTCCATCTGTAGGCATGTTTGACTTACACAATTAAAAAATTAATTGGTTGCTGACATTTAAAAGAGAAAAAAATCTTTATGCAAGAGATTTTGCATAAAGATTTGGATTTCCAGCTAATCTTGAAAAATCAGAAGACTGCTCCCCACCCTCCGCACTTGGCAATATTCAGACGGAGATGGGTAGCAGAAGCCTCCTTTACCCAGGGTAGGAATTCTTCAGTTGACCACAGTCCCCACCACTGCTTGTCATCTAAGCATCTCATGTAGGCATTTGGATTTATTTGTCTTTGTGCCACAGTTATAGGCATAAGCTTTGCTCAGCATCAGACAACCTGAGTTTAAATCCCATTTCTGCCTTGTAACAAGCTGTATGACCTTGAGCAAGTGACTTTGCCTTTCAGAATCTCAGCCTCCTTAAAAGTAAAGTGGGGGCAGGTGCAGTGTCTCATGCCTGTAATCCCACCAGTTTGGGAGGCTGAGGCAGGTAGATCACTTGACGCCAGGAGTTCAAGACCAGCCTGGCCAACATGGTGAAACCCCATCTCTACTAAGAATACAAAACATTAGCTGGTCCATTTTGGTAGAAACATGTTTCAAATTTGAATGTAAGATAGTGTTATACAAGTATGGGCCCTGTCCACTGGTGAGATCTTGAAGGGAGGCCTCCAACTACGGTGAACCATCACACTCCAGATTTATCCATACATACTCCCACCCATCCACCCATCTGTCTACCTGTCATCTATCCATCATCGATCCACCTGTCTATCCCCTCATCCACCCATCTATTCATCCATGCAAATGACACCTGTCCATCCCCTCATCCATTCTTCTGTCTTCTATTCTTTCCTTCATTCATTAATTAAACCTACTTATCCAACTGTGTGCACTTGGCCCTCTGTGAAGTTCTGGGAATATGAAAGTGAACAAAACAGATATTGTTACGGGTTGAATTATATACTCTATGCCCCTAATTCCAATTTAAAAGCCCTAACCCACAGTACCTCAGAATGTGACTGTGTTTGGAGACAGGGTCTTTAAAGAGAAATTAAGTTAAAGTTGGGGTCATTAGGATGGGCCTTAATTCAAAATGACTGGTGTCCTTATAAGAAGAGATTAGGACACAGACAGAGACATCAGATACATTCAAGTGCAGAGAGACAACCATGTGAGCACACAGTGAGAAGATGGCCGTCTCCAGCCAAGGAGTAAAATACTTGGATGGATGAATAGATGGGTGGATGAGGGGATAGATGGATGGGTCGATGATGGATAGATGATAGGTAGACAGATGAGTGGATGAGTGGGTGTATGTATGGGTAGATCAAGGCGGGAGATGGTCCCGCCTTGGCTCCCGGTCAAGAGTCAGAAAGTCAAAGGAATATTGAGGTTAGGTGGAGCATCGAAAATGATGTACCCTTACCTCAAAAGTGGCTCAGCTTTAAAGAAAGAAATAGAAAAACGTGGATAAGAATCATCAACTCTGAGGGCCTTGGAAAAAAATTAGTTGGAGGCCTCCCTCCAAGATCTCATCACTGGACAGGGACCCATGCTTGGATAACATCATCTTACATTCAAATTTGAAACATGTTTCTACCAAAGATATCTGCTTTTTTTTCTCTCTCTCTTTAGCACTTACCACCATCTTACAAGGTAAGTATTTTACTTCTGAGAAAGGTCTCAGAAGAAATGAAACTGCTGTTACCTTGATCTCAGACGTCCAGCCTCCAAAACTGTGAGAAAATAGATTTGTGTTGTTTAAGCCACCCAATCTGTGATATTCTGTTATGGCAGCCCTAACAAATGAATTCAGACACCATCACAGAAACAGGTGTTCACAATTAAGAGGCAGAGAAAGACTATTAAACAGACAATTACAATACAAACACATCTCTTTACCCTGCCTGAAAGCCCACCGATAAAAATACATCTATTTAAATTAATTATTGCTCATTCATTAATCCCATGAATATTTATTTAGCACCTACTATGTTTCTGGTGCTACACTAGGCACGGGGGATAAAATGACAGATAAGGTAGATATATCCACTGACTTTAGAAGTTCACAGACTCTTCTACACTTCCCTACAGACTTAACACTGATTCTACTCAGACTATAATAAGGACATACAATGTAATGTGGTAGATAGGAGCGTGGACTTTGGAATTAGACAGACTGGAGTTTGGGACCAAATTCTGCTGCTAATGGGCTGTATGACCTCAGCAAGCTTAACCAGTCTGAGCCTCAGTTTATCTCTGAGATGGCCATAACAATGCTCAGGTAAGACTGTTGTGAGAATTAAAAATGATCATGAACATAAATTAAGAACTCAGTAGAAGTTTGCCACGGTTATCACTGCAGCCTCTGAGGTACAGCCAATCAGAGGATAATAAATACCACAAATATGGAGTGCTTTCTTGATATCAGAGCCTCTAAGTAATTTGCATGTGTTATCTTTTTTAAATGAAGGAAGCCTCTTCCCTGCCTCCCCAGCCTTTCCTAGTTTCATTTTCTGTTTTCTCTTTTGTCTACTTAGTTTTTTAATAATTCTCAGGAAAGTACTTAAGCCCCA
Source organism: Nomascus leucogenys (assembly GCF_006542625.1). Lineage (NCBI taxonomy): Eukaryota > Metazoa > Chordata > Mammalia > Primates > Hylobatidae > Nomascus > Nomascus leucogenys. Next base: position 86,123,879 of record NC_044390.1, on the reverse strand, counting down.
AGATCGTGTGAAGGAGAGGCTATAATCCTGCTGGGAAAGAACTCGAGTCTTTCTTCCAGTCACAGCTCCCCCATCTCTCCATGTTGGACGTTGGCCCAGGCAAACCCAGAAGACGTGTCTGGAGGGAAGGGTGCTGCAAGACTCTCCATTATAGCTGCCGTCATGGACAGCACATTTGATTACAGGTCCCCATCAAGGTGATGCTGTTGTTTCTGCATATGTCATCTCTGCCAGCTTTTGTAGTTAAATTTCCTCTTGCACCGTAGGGAGGTAAGATCTGCTTCCCTTCCGAGAGGCCGGAGACGGGAGACAGCAAAGAGTTTGTTATCATGGAAACCACGTCTCCCCCTGGGCCCCAAGGGGCACTTCTGGAAACGGTTCAGAATTTGATCACAGTCTTCAAGCGTGGTTAAAAGCTGTTATTTCCTCGCGTCTGATAAATGGTTGTCGAGAAGCTGACAGTTCTGTTTCGCTGGGGAAGACTGGATTGAGGGAGGACGTGGGTCAGGCAAATGGGAACAGATAACAAGATGGGGGTGGCAGATCCTCGGACCCCTGCACAGCACCCCAGACTGACAGGATGGTTTGGAGATGGTCCCGCCTTGGCTCACTGTCAAGAGTCAGAGAGTCAAAGGAACATTGAGCTTAGATGGAGCATCGAAAATGACGTACCATTACCTCACCAGTGGCTCAGCTTTAAAGAAAGAAATAGGAAAACTTGGATAAGAGTCACCAACTCTGAGGGCCTTGGAAGAAAATTCTCCAAAAACATTTTGAGGGATGGCCAACTCAAATACCTGTAGGAATCAAAAGGAAAATGCCATAGAGTGAAGTTGAAATGAGCTTGGTGAGGCTTTGGGGAAACAGGAGAGCACACACCTCATCTAAAGGGGGTGGCAGGTACCAGCTCCAGCCCTGGCCAATTCCCCACTTCTCTAGGAAAAGCCCCAAATCTGGAATTCTAGATAAAAATCTCGCAACATTTAAATGTAAGCTAAGAATTGAAACATTTTTTAATCACATCGAAGGCCAAATAAAACATGTCTGAAGGTCAAATCCAGTTTATTCATTTCAGTTTGCAAACTGTGCTATGAATGCTGAAATGAAATCTGAAATTCAAGAAGCAGAGGGGAACTTTATCATACCTCAATAACCATAACAAAAGACACAATAAAAATAGTTATGATTTATTCAGTCTTCACTGTGGTTATCCTCCTCCATTGGTCCTCACCACAACCCCTGGGGTATGGGAATTTTTACCCCAAGGTACAGATGAGGAAACTGAGGCTTGCAGAGGTTAAGACACTTGTCTGAGGTTAAGACACTTGTCTGCGGACACACTTTGCTACACTGAAGTCTCTGCAGATGGAGTAATCATTTCTCCGTGTATCTCTGCAGAACAGAAGGCCCCAGACACCTCTTCCTCCTTCCAAATTTTGCCTTGCTATATGCATTAGGCTTGTTCTAAGGTAATGGCTTTTAACCAGAGCAGAGGGCATTTCTGACCTCCCTCCAGGGGTATTTGGCAATGTCTGAAGACAGTTTTGGTTGTCATAACTGGTGGAGGCAGAGGGTGCTTCTGGCATTGAGTGCCATAAAGGTCAGGGGTGCTGCTTGGCATCCTACGGTGCACAGGACAGCCCCACACACCAGAGAAATCTCCAGCCCAAAATGTCAATAACACCAAGGTAGATAAACTGTTGTCAAAAAGAATTAGAGGAGGGAGAGCTGACGGCTGGGGGTTACTAAGGAGATCAGAAGGAGACAGAGGATACTGCAGACAATACCTGTAAAAGTAGCTGTGTCATCAGAGAGCCTGCATGATTTGCTAAGTGTTCTCAACCATACCATCTCACTAGATCTTCACGCCAGTCCCACAGCACATCTTCTTATCGCCAGTCCACAGATGAGGATACTGAGGCCCAGAGAAAGAATGAGACTTTCCCCCAGGCTTCATAAACGGCATTGCACAAATACTTATTGAGTATCTGGGGTATCTTGGTTCTGGTTCAGGGATCTGTCCCTTCTGCTAACACTTCTTAAGTATTTACTTACTTGCCAGGCACATCACTAAGAATCTTACATTCATCATCTCAATCTCTCCAACAACCCAGCGGAATAGGTACTCTGTGCATCTCCGTTATTATAGTTGGAGAACCGAGATTCAGAGAAGTGAGGTCATTTGACCAAAGTCACTGAAATTTGAACCTAGGCATTTATGACTTTGACTCCTGTGATCTTAACCACTTCACTGTCCTGAAGTCTCCCACAGTGGCAATCCAGTGAGGAAACATGTATTGAGTTCCTCATTTAGAGAAAATTAGAGACACACAAAACCAATTATGGGCCAGGTTCAGAGCCTCATGCCTCTAATCCCAGCACTTTGGGAGGCTGAGGTGGGAGGACTGCTTGAGCAAAGAAGTTAAGACCAGCCTGGGCAACATAGCAAGACCCTGTCTCTAAAAAAAAAAAATTAAAAAACAAATTAGCTGGGTATGGTGACACGTGCTTGTAGTCCTAGCTACTTGGGAGGTTAAAGTGGGAGGATCACTTGAGCCCAGGGGGTGGAGGCTACAGTGAGCTATGATCATAACACTGCGCTCCAGCCTGGGTGACAGAGCAAGACCCTGACTCTTAAAAAAAAAAAAAAGAGAGAGAGAGAAAGAGCCATTCTGGAATGCATGCTGACTTCAAGGAGCTTATGTTCAAATGAAATATTAAGCACATTTACCACTAGCTGTAAAACAAAATGAAAAATGATCAGGTATTAAGAGTCCAATAAATCACTGTAAGACTGGAGTCTGCAAACTGTGACCTGCAGGCCAAACCCAGCAGGCTGCCTGGTGTTTTTTTGGTTTTGGGTTTTTTTTTTTGAGATGGAGTCTCACTCTGTCACCCAGGCTGGAGTGCAGTAGTGTGATCTCGGCTTGCTGCCACCTCTGCCTCCCTGGTTCAAGCAATTCTCCTGCCTCAGCCTCCAGAGTAGCTGGGATTACAGGCATGCAGCACCATGCCCAGCTAATTTTTGTATTTTTAGTAGACGGGGTTTCACCGTGGTGGCCAGGCTGGTCTCGAATTCCTAACCTCAGGTGATCTACCCACCTCGGCCTCCCAAAGTGCTAGGATTACAGGTGTGAGCCAATGCACCCAGCCTGTAGCTGCTTTTGAACCAAGTAGTTGCTACAGAGACCATCTGGCACATAAAGCCAAAAATGTTTAGTATATGACCCTTTACAGAAAAAGTTTGCTGGCTCTTGCTGTAGGAGAGAAAAAGAGGTGATCAATATTGAAAATGACCCACCTTCCATGCATCTCTCTAGATCTACTGGTGACTGGTTATTCCCCATAAACATTGGAATGATGACCCCAGGAGATGACGATATAAACAATGGAAATAAGAAATTCCATGCACTGGGTGTTGACTGTGTGAGGCATAGGGCTAATCCTCTCGAATTCCCCCAACACACTCATCAGGTAGATGTTATTAACCCCCTTTTATACATGATGAACGTGAGGCTCAGAGAGGTTAAGTGGTAAACCGAAGTTCAGTTACCTAGCAAGACACAGAAGCAGGGTTCAAAGGTGGGCATGTGCAGCCCTGAAGCTCTTAGCCACCTCTGTGTGAGAGCACACAGCACAAGTCCTGGCTCCTGATAGGTCTTCCCCAAATAAAATTTTCTTCTTCTCTTTCTTGTTCAGGGTTCCTACTCCTGTAAATCAGTAAGCAGCCCCTGCAGGACCCAGAAAGGCTAGAAAACTCTTTTCAGAAAGAGCCTGCCTTTTTCAGACAACACCTAGCAAGTCCCAAACTTGAGCAGGTTGCAAAGCTGCTAACTCAGCCTCACCTCGGGAAGCTGGTGCCTCTTCCAGATGGACTCAAATGCCTTCCCATCCCCAGTGGTCCAGCAGTTGATATTTACACAGCACTTTACAATCTCCCTTGGTTAATCCAACGTGTTCCCTGGTCACTTCCCATTAAGCCAAGTGGAGACTCCTTTTCACTTGTTCTGAATTAAAGTGTCACTTTTCCCAGCAAGAGACTGCAGGTGGAAAGTACAAGCACCAAGCTTGGAAGGCAAGGGAGGGAGACTGGGACAGCCCCGAGTCAGTTCCCAGCCCCTTGCCTGGAGCCATAATGATACTGCCACATGCAACCCCTTCCCACACACAAGTTACACAAAAATAATCCCAGAATCTCAGGGAGTTTTAAAAGCTGAGAATACCTGGCCTAGCTGGTGCAGGAAAATATTTGAGAACAGCAGTTGGACCTGTAAATATCTTTTGTGGTGTTCCCAGTCTAGCTGATTATACCAGCTGTGCAGCCAAGGCCCACCTGGGATGTTTTTGAGAGAACTAGCTCATTGCAGACTGCTGCTCTTATGTCAGCTGTCCCTGGTCAAGGAGCCCAGAGCCCCAGCTCTTTCTCCCCAGCTTGATCACAGACCATAAAGGCCAATTGCCTCCCAAGGCGTTCAGTGACTGATAAATTGCTGCCCTAGCAATGGTGAAATGGTTACCTGGCCTCCCTTTGGCTGCAAAACCAGGAGCAAGAGAAAGGGGCACTGTGTATTTTAGTAGAAAGGATTTGGGTTTCAATTCTCCAGCTCTGGTTCTCAGCTATTTGATACTGAGCAAGTGACTTAGCATCTCTGAGCCTTGATTTCTTCTTCCAAAAGACATGTTATCATCTGGGGCTGTCTTCAAGATGTAATTAGATAATACAACAACATGTTTTCTAAATTGTAGTAAAATACACATAACATAAAATTATCATCTTAACCATTTTTAAGTGTACAGTTTAGCATATTAAGTACATTCACATCGTTGTGCAACCATCACTACTGTCTATCTCCAGGACGCTTTTCAGCTTGCAAAACTGAAACTCTATACCCATTAAACACTAACAATAATATTTTTGCTTAGTACCTGGAACATTGTGTTAGTCCATTTTGCATCGCTATATAGAAGTACCCAAGACTAGGTAAATTATAAAAGAAAGAGGTTTATTTGGCCCACAGTTCTGCAGACAGTACAAGAAGCATGGCACCAGAAGCCACTCCTGGTGAGGGCCTCAGGAAACTTCCAATCATGGTGGAAGGCGAAGGGAGAGTAGGTGTGTCACATGGGGAGAGAGGGAGCAAAAGAGAGAAGAGGGAGGTGCCACACTTTTAAATAACCATATCTTGCTTGAACTCAGAGAAAGAACTCACTCATTACCACAAGGAGGGTACCAAGCCATTCATGAGGGATCCGCCCCCATGACTCAAACACCTCCCACCAGACCTCACCTCTAACATTGGAGGTCACATTTCAACATGAGATTTGGAGGGGACAAAACATCCAAACCATATGACATATGTTGAGATTCAGACCTAATTCCCATTACCACAAACACTGTAAGATCTGAATCATGACAACAGCTGAGTTTTTCTTGCAGGTCTGAATGTTTCTCTGCTCTAGGGCATAGAACTCTTTTGAGGGAGAAATCTGGTATTTGCTAAAGTCTATTCTCTTAGACTGTGAGAAGTCACTTCACTTCTCTGGACTTCACCAAGATGCTCTGAAGGCATATAAAATAAGTTCAAAGCAACCATCTAGGTGGTGAAAGAGCACAGTACTAGGGGTCATACAGACCTGGGTTTGTGACCCACTCTGCCATTTGTCAGCTATGTGATTTTAGCCAAGTCATTTATCTCAGATCCTAGCATAGGTGAAACATTCCATGGATATTTGTTAAATGGATAAATGAATGAATAAGTAGGTGAATGAATTATCTCTCACTTACCAGTAAAATCATAGCTGTTCCTGGAATGTTCTATCAAATAACAGAATTATTTGCACAGTGCTTTACAGTTTTGAAAATATCTGGGATGCAGTAGAGCTGAGTGGTTCAGGGCTTCCATTTGCATATTTTCAAATAGACAAATCTGGATTTGAATCCCAGCTCTGCCAATACTATGATCTTGGACAAGTTACATAATCCTTCTAAACCTTAGTTACTCCATTTTTAAAATATGAGAATAATAGACTGTGCTAGCCAGCCTCAAAGACAGCCTCCATTAATTCCTGCTTCTGATAGTTCAGTTCTTATGTAGTCTTCTTTGAAAATGAATAGGGCTGAACTACACAGCCAATAGGATGTTGCTGCCATGATGGAGTGTGACTTCTGAGATTTCCATAAGGGACACTGCAGCCTTTGCCTTACTCTCTCTTGGATCACTTAGTCTGGGGGAAGCCAGCCACTATGTCATGAGCATATTCAAGGCCTATGGAGAGGTCCACATGGCAAGGAACCGAGGCCTCCTGCCAACAGCCAGCGTCAACTTGCCAGCAATGAAACACCTTGGAAGTGGATCCTCCAGCCCCAGTCAAACCTTCAGATAATGGCAACCTAATAAGACAGCCTGAGCTAGAATCACTCAGTGAAATCACTCCCGAATTCCTGACCAACAGAAACTATATGTGAGGCACTGCATATTTATTGCAATTTTTAAGTTGCTAAATTTTGGTTACTTAGTTACTCGGCAATAAATACTTGGTAGACACACCTCATACGGCCACTGTGAAGTTCGAATGCATGTGAAGGGTCTGTCTTGTATGATGCCTGGCCCATAGTAACAGCTCAGGAACTATCACCTATTATTCTTATTTTGAGCCACAAAAATAAGATCATTTGCTCTTTCCTCTGATTCAAGAGCTCAGGAAATATCTACAAAAATATTCCCTGGAAGAGGCATCAAAAACATCTGTGTATATAAATAATAACACAGATGATGCAGGTCCAAGAATAAAACTTTTCTATTACCCACATTAGATGGAGGGGAGATGAAGCAAATAAAAGTCTAAAAGACTAAATGTTCTTTTCAGAATTGCAAGGATTTAGGTAAACCAATGGCAGGAGCTGTGGGACCCAAATTAAACACAAACTATAAAAACTAGAACATTCAGAGCACTGATAGGCACACTATTCTTGTTCCTTACACTTTTATAGTCTGTAAAGTACTTATAGAATTACATCTTTCAATCATCAGAATAACCCCATAGAATGGTTATTCTTTTTTTCTAATATATCTTGTTATAGCAGGATGGTTATTCTTGAGTCCATTTTATGGATGGACCAACTGAGGCTCAGAGAGAATGTAAGCCTACAAACTTCCCAGGTATGTATAGTCATCAGATGCTTACTGATGGGTTTTAGACCAAGGCTTCCAGTCCTCTTGACTTGAACTGAGCTCAGAGCTCATTCCATGATGCCAAACTTCAGTCTCTTCCTCTCTCTCAACCTCATTTTCTTCAAATACAGGATTTGGGAGAAACCAGGGACCACACATTCAGGAGCTTAATGCACAAGGAAGTTTATTTAAGCAAGAGAAACAAGCTAAGTGCAATCCTCTTGATAAACTTGACGCTGTTCTCTCTTGGGTAGGAAATGAGTATACAGAGTGATTTTAACTATAAGGAAAACAATAGGACACATGCAACAACACATAACAGATGACACTGAGCCTCAGAACTGGGGAGGCAGTATGCACTGGTGAGGACTCTGGCAAATTGTAGAGTATATTCTTTCTTGAGAGGGCATTTTCTGCTTAGCTCTAGCCAGATGTGACCATGCAGGAACGTAAGCCTGCAAAGCTGCCAGATCACCTAATTTTAAAGAGAAGCTCAAGTCTGTATTTTATATAAATTCTCTCCAAGTTTAAAAGCTGTTTAAAGAATAGTAAAATTGAAAAAAGAGAAAAGAAAAAAAAAACATGGTATAACTCAAACACACACACATCTACAGGTCAAATTCAGCCCATGAGCCACCGTTCAGAGACCCTGGACTAGCAAATTTATAGGATTTCTTCCTGCTCTAAGACTTGAGTGTCTTTATCAGTACTCTGCAGGCACTGTTTGATTACACAGCATACTGGGCAGCCTTATAAATATTCCAAATTGGTTTTCATGTGCAGATGTGAACTGTGTCCTCAAATAGATCCTAGACTTGCTGAGGGCAGGGACCAGGTCCCTGGTTTGCTGGGGTCTCTGTTTCTGACTCCTGGAATGAGGGTTCATCTGTGACTGGAGCAGAGTGTCAGGCTGAGTGATTCTCCCTGAGCAGTGGCCCTGGATGGCTGTGAGACTCACATCATTTGGGGGTATGAGCTCTGGATCTTGGGAGGGCAGCTTCCATCACTCCCGATGTTCCAGGGAAGTGAGGCAAGGGAATCAAGGTTAAGTACTTCCACTAACATCTTGTCTGCCAGATGTATAAATTAGGTCTCTGTTTCCTTGGGGAATCCTGCCTGCTGCTGGGAAGATGCTTTTGCAGAGGAAAGCGACTTCCCTCAAATCATCCCAAATCAACCGGCAGGTTTCTCTGGGTGTTCTCTCCTTGGGGTCCCCAGTCCATCACATCTGTGGCTTTGGATGACGTAGTACAAACTCACACGAGCTCTGAGGACCTCCCTTCTTGGGTTCAAATCCCATTCACGAATTGGCGCAACTGAGATTAGAACCGAAGCCCTTGTGTCTTATTCAAAATGCTCTTGATCACTCCTGTGCTTATAATGATGAAGAATCTGTTTTATTTTTTATTTTTATTAATTAATTAATTTTTGAGACACAGTCTTGCTCTGTTGCCCAGGCTGGAGTGCAGTGGTGAGACCTCGGCTCACTACAAACTCCACCTCTCAGGTTCAAGCAATTCTCCTGCATCAGCCTCCCAAGTAACTGGGACTACAGGTGTGTGACACCACACCCAGCTAATTTTTGTAGTTGTAGTAGAGATGGGGTTTCGCCTTGACGGCCCAGGCTTGTCTCGAACTCCTGGCCTCAAGTGATCTGCTCACCTTGGCCTCTCAAAGGGCTGGGATTACAGGTGTGAGCCACTTTGCCCAGCCAAAAATCTGTTTTTAAAGATACAATTCATGTTCTTCGCCCTCAGGAAGTAATAATTTAATGGAGGAGACAAAATAAAAAAGTTTAAACAAAGGTTTAGTATAGATGTGAGAAATTATGGTCCACTGCAGTAAATGACTATTAGCAAAACAGTTGTAAAAAAAAGTATTATAAGAGCGAAAAGGAGGAGGAAAAGAGTGCAATAGATTCACGCAGGAGGGTTTAGACCTTAAACATCACTGAAGCTGTTTGCAGGGCATGGGGCTTTTTGCAGGGAATAGAGGGACATCTATGAAATTTGTTATGTTTGTCCCCATGGAAGAGTACAAGGTAGGACAATGGTTAGAAGCGCAGACTTTGGAGTCAGACTCAGATATAATCCTGATTTTGCCACAGAATCCTTAGTTGCAAGTGAAAGACACCAAATTTAGCTGATGTAAGCAGAAAGAGGCTTTACTGGTTCACAGAACAGTGAGTAACTCAGAGAACAGACCATAGGAATTAGGGAAGTTCTCACAACATGAGAAACTGAAGGTTCCTAGGATTGTCTGACTCTATCCATCTTATTTCAGCTTTTCTCTGCCCAGCCTCACACTTTCCTGCTGCAGAAAGGCTTTCTCCACATGGCAGGGCATATGCCACCTGAAAGCTCTGGATAACACCCCTTGAGTTCCATGACCTTAGCCAATAGGCTATTTCTCCTGCAGCTCCAAGTAAAAAGTCCTAGGGAAAAGCTCTGATTGACTTTTCTTGGTCACATGACTCTCATGGGTACTTTTCAGTGACCAGAGGAGTGTGGTCCTATGTTTGGACAGGTTTGGATCATCAATAGAGTTCTGTGACTGACAGTTTCTTCAGAACCACAGTAGCAGAGAGGATAGCAAGAGAGACTTCCACTACCCCGAGATAGACAGGATATTTATCAATGCTTTGTTTTGGAAAAAGCTCTTAGAAATAATCTAGTCTAGTGTTACTCACACCTGGAATGAGTTTGTTAAAGTTCAGATTCCCAGTCATCATCCAAAGTCAGGGACTAGAGCCCAGAAAAAAATATATTTTTAACCAGCTTTCCAGATGATGCCAGTGATCAGCTAGGTATGGGAATCACTGGCCTATCCCAATCCTGTCATTTTACTGAGGAAAAAACTGAGGCCCACAGAGGAAAGCAATTCACCCCAAGTCACACATCCTGGAAGAGGCAGAAGAGTAAGACTAGAGTCCACATACTTTGCAGTCCCTGTTGTATTAGTCTGTTCTCACCCTGCTAATAAAGTCATACCCAAGATTTGGTAACTTACAAAGAAAAGAGGTTTAATTGACTCACAGTTCCACATGGTGGGGGAAGCCCGACAATCATGGCGGGAGGCAAACGAAGAGCAAAGTCACGTCTTACATGGTGACAGGCAAGAGAACTTGTGCAGGGGAACTTCCACGCATAAAACCATCAGCTCTCATGAGACGTATTCACTACCATGAGAACAGTATGAAGGAAATTGTCCCCATGATTCAATTATCTCCACTTCTCCCCCGACCTTGACACATGGGGATTATTACAATTCAAGGTGAGATTTGGGTGGGGACACAGCAAAACCATATCACCTATCCATTCCTCTTATAGCTCATTGCTTCCCCAGGCTGTTTCAGTGTCTCTCCAGCCAGAGAAAGGGGTGTGGGAGAGGAAGGAGAACCCTATGAGTCATTCTCTTCCTGACCTTTCTGCAACTGGATTTGACTCCCAAGCATGAACCATCCCAACACATACACATACCGTTAGACACTTCTCCAGTAGCTGTGCCCCCTGCCCCCACAACTATAATCTGGCATACAGGAGCCAAGGTGGAGGAGAGAGGAGTGGATTGTAGACAATTTGGTGTGATATAATGGACTGGAGATAAAGGCAATTCAGGCTGGGGAAACTGAGGAACAAAGCCCTGGAGGCAAGAACAGGTAGGAAAAAGGCACAGAATGGAAATGTCAGTGTCTTGGGATGGGAAGGACAATGAAGAGGAGATTGGAACTTAATAAGGCTGGGGTATGATTGAAGAGGATTTAATGACACATTCCCAGATAAGGAATCTGGCAAGAAGGGATTTTCCACCTTTTGAGGTTATGTTTATGCCCATATAAACCCAATGAAATTTCTTTTAAAATAGAGGTATTGTTTAATAGCTGTGCCTATGTACGTTCAATGGTCTGCCACATAAAAAATATAAATCATTTTAGTTTTTAACAGTTCTATATAATGATCAAATTCCATCATTAGAATTTTGAAAATGTTTTAAAAATGGTATTATAGAGCCAACCCAAAATGTTTTCTTCATAACACATGCCTTGCGATGTACACTTTCTAGAAAGGGTTCAGTGCTGGAAAAAAATAATAATAAAGTCAGGAAATTCTGCCATCTCTAATGTTCCTCCTAGAAAATCTCAATGATGATTAGCATATTAAAGGATCTGATAAGCCCTAAAGATGCCTACTGAACTTTGTTGAATTCAGTGTCTCAAACTTTGATCATGCAAATCCTCTCTTGATTAATCTTATAAATATTGTGCTATAATGGAGTCACTTATCCTGTCCCTTCCTGGGCTGAGGGGAGGGCTTTGCATGTGCCCAATGTATTCCTACTAGGTAAATCAGACAGGAAAAAAAGGGCATGGTGTCACTATAGAATCGCCACTTTATTTTAAAAGAAATTTCACTTAATACCTTACCTACTTCCCCAAGGCACAGGAATATATGGCTTTATATACAGATATGCATTTGATAATTTGGAGGTAAACACAAAAATGTAATAGAACACTGTACAAGAAAAGGAGGGGGAAAACTGTTGGATTAATTTTGCAAAAAGAAGATTCACTCCCTGTTTATCTGGCTTCCAGCAGCTGGTGTTTGCCTGCAGCATTTGCCTCAATGGGTCCTACCTGTCTTTTCTTTGCTGGTATCCCCAGTGTGGAATCCTAACATGTACCACGGACATCTGTTGTTTGGCCTGACCTATACTCATTCCCCTTCTTCTGATGAGAACATTGGTAATCCACCCCCTTTCCTATCCTCAGGCTGTGATTCTGTTAGGGTTGACAGCCATTTGCTTTCCAAGGATGAATGCAAGACCCAGGTGTGGCCAGTCGTCATATTCTCACTGGCCATCATGATTGATTCAGAGATGGGTATGTGACCCAGGCTGGTCCAATGAGATTCGACTCTGGAATTCTACTGGGACCATCAATAAAGATGATATGGTTAGGTTTTGTGTCCCCACCCAAATCTCATCTTGGATTGTAATCCCCATAATCCCCATGTGTCTAGGGAGAGACTTGGAGGGAGGTGATTGGATCATGCGGTGGTTTCCCCCAATGTTGTTCTCATGATAAGGAGTGAGTTCTCACAAGATCTGATGGTTTTTATAAGTGTCTGGCATTTCCTCTGCTTGCACTTCTCCTTCCTGCCACCTTGTGAAGAAGGCACCTTGCTTCCCCTTTGCCTTCTGCCATGCTTATAAGTTTCCTGAGGCCTCCTCAGCTATGCCAAACTGTGAGTCAATTAAATCTCTTTTCTTTATAAATTACCCAGTCTCAGACAGTTCTTTATAGTAGTGTGAAAGTGGATAATACACAATATTTATTCTCTTTCTCTTATAATTGGTTGGGTGGAGGGACATATACTTAGGGCAGCATATGTCCTTGGAGAGCCCACCTGAGAATGAAAACAACAGAGAGCAAAACAGGGCTGAAAGATGGAGAGAAAGACTGAGTGCAGATGTTTCATTTGTACGAATATATTCAGCTGTTTCTGAAGTTATTTTCATCTAAATTTTGTATTTATATCAGCAAATACAGTTCTATCTCCTCAAGCTAGGTTTCACTCATTAAAAAAACTCCAAGCTTCTGCTAAGGCATGTATATGGTTTGTTGTTGTTAGAGACAGGATTGTGCTCTGTCACCCAGGCTGGAGAGTAGTGGCATGATTATGGCTCACTGCAACTTTGACCTCCTCAGCTCAAGTGATCCTCCTGCCTCAGCCTCCCAAGTAGCTGAGGCTATGGGTGCACAGTGCCAGGCCTGGCTAATAATTTATTTATTTATTTTTTGTAGAGATGGGGTCTCTCTATGTTGCCAAGGCTGCTCTTGAAGTTGTGGCCTCAAACGATCCTCCTGCCTTGGCCTCCCAAAGTGCTAGGATTACAGACGTGAGCCACCACACCCAGCCCATATATATAACTTATGAGGTCAGAATCATCCAGCAAAATTTTACTGTGCAATTATTATGTGCCACACTCTGAGCTATAAATGAGGGCTGGTGGTACAAATACAAATAAAACATGTTCTTACCCTTAAGTCATTGACCATCTGGAGAAATAGAGGCAAACACAAAAAGCAGATAATCTAATACAATGTGATGCATGCTCTAATTGAGTTACATACTAAGTCTCAAGGGAGTAAAAAGGAAAAAGAAATCAGTGGAACACAAGGAAACTTTTGGAGGTATTGCCTATTACCTTGATGGTGCTGATGGTTTCATGGGCATATGCATATGTCCAAATTCATCAAGTTGTATATTAAATATGTGCATGTTTTTGTATATTAATTATATCTCAACAAAGCTGTTTTTTTTTGTTTTTTAAGATGAGTCTACCTTGAATGGAAATAGCTGGGATCTATTATCCTTCTCATGTTTAGCCATTGGCTTGAGCTGCCCCTCAAAGGGCAGAACCTTGATTCAAATGCTGAAGGAGTTAACAGTGGAAGGCTGTTAGCTAACTACACTTATTACAACTGGGCAGCCAGTGCTTTCTCTGAAGGAGATCTGAGCAATGTATCTCTGTGTCTGCTACAACTCCCAAATGAAAAGAGGTGTTTTACTTTCTTTTTTTGTTCCTGACCATATAAATAATCCATGTCCATTGTAAAAATGATAACATAGAAAAGTAAATGGAAAAAGGTAAATGCCACCTAAAACTGCTAGTATTTTGGAAAATATTCTCCCATATATTTTTCTACACATATCTATATCTATATTTTATGTAAATGGCATCATATTATGATGTATTTTTTACAGCTGACTTTAAAAATCTTATCTTTTTTACTCTTTTTAAAGATTCTTAACACCTCAGCACTCCTCCCTGCCCTTCCCCCAGATAACTGTTATCAATAATGTAGTGTGTGACCACCTTATATCTTATAGACACTTAAGAGTTTTAAAAGTGTTTTCATAGGCCAGACGCAGTAGCTCATGCCTGCAGTCCTAGCACTTTGAGAGGCTGAGGCAGGCGGATTGCTTGAGGTCAGGAGTTCAAGACCACCCTGGTCAACATGGTGAAACCTCATCTCTACTAAAAAAAAAAAAACAAAAAACAAAAAATTCAGTAATTAGCCAGGTGTCGTGGCATGTGCCTGTAGTCCCAGCTAGCCAGGAAGCTGAGGCAGGAGGATCACTTGAGGCTGGGAGGCAGAGGTTTCAATGAGCCAAGATTGTGTCACTGCACTCCAGCCTGAGTGACAGAGCGAAACTCTGTCTCAAAAAAAAAAAAAAAAGTGCTTTCACATAACACATTTTTTATCACTCTGACAAGTGCCTTCTCAGATGGCAAATGCAAACTCTATTTCTCCATTTCCAGAGGAGAAATCTACAGCCCAGAGACATTAGGTGATTACTCAGTAAAGTCACTCAACTTGCAGGTGACAGAGCCAGGATTCCAAGTCCTAGACTTCTCATCCAGGGTCCTTCCCTTTAAACGCTGTATCCCTAATACACACATGGCCTCCCTTTCTGCTTGTCTAGGTGCACCTGGCTCCTCACTGTGGCTGATAGTGACTGGTAGTATCAGGTAGCGACCTTTCCACACCAGGAAGCAGTCAAACTAAGCTCTGACGGTCATTCATCAGAGTCAGGGTTGAGCAGATTCTTGTGCTGCAAGTGGGGGCTTTTGCTGCAATGCCATAGTGCAATGTTAGCAAATCAGCATCTATCGACAGATAAGAAATCTAGCCATGTGAGTTCCTGTGTTCATACCACAACCTCACCCTCCAAATAGCAGTGTTCAGACAGTAGCCAGGTTTGTTGTTGTTTCAAAATTTCTATTTTGTTCTGCATCTCTATAGAACTGCAAACACTGGGTCTATTAAAAGAGTACGTAGACCAATCATAATATAATGTTAATAGCCCCTATTTATAATCCACATGAGCTGCTTTGGCCAGTGAGTAGTGGAAAATGTTCATGTTAAAATGTGAGGAGTTTCTTTGACTAGGTTCCTCGGTCAATTAAGCAACAGTTATCAGAGATGACCAATGCATCTAGTTAGATGACTTATTTTCAAGCTCATGGGCATGAACATGCAATGACAAAGATCATGGGTTTCAATATCAGCCAGACCTGAGTTCGAATACTGGTCCCTTCATGTCCTGATTTTATGACATTGGGCAAGTCATTTAACTTTTCTGACCTGTTTGCTCCACGGGTAAAATATAATAATGCCAGCCTTACAGGTGAGGACTAAATGAGATAATTTGTATAAATTTCTTAGCACTGTGTCTGGCACATAGTAAGTGCTTGACAAATATTAGTTGTTTTAATTACTAGAGTAGCCATTAATTAGCAGTAGTAATTACTAATACTACTATTACTTCATTACTAGCATTATAAACTCAAGCATTACAAATAATTCTGGGGACAGAGGATTTCCCCTAACTCAGAATATCAGCTCTCCCAATTAAGCTGATCTAAGTTATGAATCTACACCTTGTGAACACTAGCTAACTTCATTTTACATTATTAAGTGTATGATGTCTTAATCTAAAATATACAATGTTTTAGCTGATATTTCATAAAATGTAAAAATAGTAGGCCTGCAGATATTAATACTTGTTATTGGAAAAAAGGAATTAGTGATCAAACAAATCTTGGAGATACTTGGTTAAATAAAAACAAGGTGACATCAGTTTCCTTCCTGCAGGACTTGACAGAGACTTTTATATTCCCAAAGGACTTGTGCCTCTCTAAGAAGCAGATGTAATACTGTATTAATCATGATATTTTCAGTTGCAAATGGTAGAAACCAAGATGAATTCAGCTTAAGCAAAAAGAGCATTTATTTGTTCATGTAACTCTAAGTCCCAGGACTGCATATACTTTAGGTTAGCTGGATCCAGCTAACTCTTTCCCTCAACTTCCCTTCAATGTCTTCCTGTTCTCTCTATTCTCTCTCCTCTTCTATTGAAACAGCTTTTCTCTGTCTGGCTTCATTCTTGGCTTTTGCAGTTGACAGCAATATTGCTCCACAGAAATCTCAAGCTTGCAATATATGATACAGAGAAAGAAAATATTTTCCCCAATTTACTCATCTTGAGTCATGGACTCATCATGTCTGATTCAATCTCTCTGGCCAGGGGTATGCAGTGGTATGATTGGTCAGGTGAAAATAAATTAAGCAGAGAAGAGGAGAGAAGAGGAGGGCAGACACCATGTATTCACTCTGAATATTTAGCATTCCATCTTACATGCCTAGTAAGTAATGCTGACTTTTGTACAAACCCAGTCCCAACACACGAAAAGAAAATCACCATTTTGAGCTATCTTTTCTGAGTGTCTATTATGTGCCTGTTACTGTTCGTGGAACTCAGATACAAGGATGAATGAGGCACAGTCATCATCTTGCAGGAGTTCACAGTCTAGAAGGCAAAGCTTGTAGACAGACAGTAAGCAGCCAAGTACAATGCAACATCCCAGATGTTATAGCAGAGGTATAATGAACTGCCACAGGAACACAGAGGAGAGACAGAATCAATCGGCCTTGATTATGACAGAAACATTTCATAGAGGAGAAGACATTTATGTTGAGGATGAGGCCAAGTTTGAGAAGGGCAGGTTATTCTGGCATAGAGAATTACCTAAGAAAGCCTAGGCAGTTTGAGAGCTCATTGCTTAATTTGGAAATGAATGATAGTCACGTGATTTTAATGCAGCCTACATGGTCAGCTAAGAGATAGGGAACCGTGGAGCTGTGTTGATTCCTCAATCACAGGTTATCTCTTCTCCCTCAACATCCTTCCTGAGAGCTTTCTTCAAACCCTATGGATGCTGTTGTTTTGTGTCTACCCAGTAAGCTTCCTTATCTCTCTTTCTCTTTGAAAAGACACCTTTTTCCAGGTCCACAGGGGTTATCATAAGATGCAGTCTAAGCCAATCACATTCTATGTTTTCCTAATTACTATGATTGGTCTAGGGGTAGGCATGTGACCCAAACACAACCAACCATGTCTTATCTTTGCTTTTTATGAAGAGATATTTGGAGAAAGTTAATACTTTTCTTACTGTGGGTAAGCAGCTGAAAGAAATGGACATGAGACTGCTCCAGTGTTCTTTCATGCTGCATGCTATTATAGCTTAAGTTGGGTTTCTGTCCTTTGCCCTCCAAAATGGTCACTTTCTCCAACATTCACCTGAATGCTGTGAAACCTCACTGCAAGTTCTTGAAAAGGGCAGGAAGCCTCTACCACATGGCAGGAAGTGGTGCAGCCAGTAAGCACAATCGTTGGAGCCCTGCCTCAAAACTCTATCCTGCTCCTTCTCAGGGCTGTGACCCCTTTGAGAACTGGATGTCAGTCTTTCAACACAATTCTTCTTCCTTGAGTCAAGCCTCACTCCCCCTTCTAACTTGCATCCCTGCCTCCCCTTTTGCCTCCACCTCAAATCTACTATTCACATGGCAGCAGAAGACCCTTTGAGAACTCAAATCTGACCAGGCCACTTGTTGCTGAGACCAAAGTGTAACATCTGCAACCAGGGGTCCTAGTTCTTCAAGTTAGCCTATAGAATCCTCCAAAGTTTGGATTCTGACCACTGTTCTAGCCTCATGTCTTAGCACCCTCTAAACCACAGTTTTCCCTTCACCAACATTGGGTGGCTTCTACTTCTCTGTACATACCATTTGTCTTAGTCTATTTGTGTTGCTATGTCAAAATACCATGGACTCGGTAATTTATAAAGAACAGAAATTTATTTCCCCACAGTTCTGGAGGCTGGGAACTCCAAGATCAAGGTGTTGGCATCTGGTGAAGGCCTTCTTGCTGTGTCCTCACATGGTGGAAGGCAAAAAGGCAAGAGAGAGTAAACTCCCTCTGTCAAGCCCTTTTTATGAGGACACCTAGACCCATTCATGAGTGAGGGGAAAGAGCCCTCATGACCTAAGCACTTCTTAAAGGTCCCACCTATTAATCTGATCATGTTGGCCATTAAGTTTCAACACACGAGTTTTGGAGGGGGCACATTCAAACCACACACCATTTTTAGAGACTCTTCTCTTGGGAACATCCCACTCATCCATTAAAATCCAGCTGAGATACCTTCTTCAGTTCTATGTTAGATACCTCAGAAGGAACTGTATGTACCTCTATCCCTACTTCTATCTGCTTTATGATTGTATGCTTGGGTGCCTATTACCCCATGAAGAGAAGGGCTCTGTCTTGTCTTTCTCTCACACCTCACATCTAATTCGTGTGCAAATATTGGCAGCTCTACCTTTAAAACTTTTAGAACATATTCCAAATCTAACCACCCAATATCACCACCATCTACTAACATGGTCTAAGCCACCATCATCTCCCACTTATATTGTTGCATCAGCCTTGTAACAAGACCTCCTTGATTCTGTCCTGGCCACCCTTAAATCCATGGCAAAATGGCAGCCAGCAACCTTTTAAAATGTAATTCAGTTCATGTTAATCCTCTTCTCAAAACCTTACATTTGACTGCTCATTTACTTGGAAAAAGATTGAAGTTTCTAAAATGGCCTACAAGGCTTTATAGGATATGGCCACCTGTTTCTTCCTCAAATCATCGTCTACTATTTTATTCCCAGCTCATGCCATACCAGTCCCAGTGGCCTCCCTATGAGGCATGCTCCTGCTTCATAGAGTACACATTCACTATTCCCTCTGCCTGCATTGTTCTTTCACAAGGCTTCTTTCTTCATCTCCTCCTCCAGGTGTTTTTTCAAATGGCACTCTTTCAGCCAGCCCTTTTTGGGTACTGTATTTAAAGTTTCAGCCCCCTTTTCAACATTTCCTATCCTCTTTTCTTATTTTCTTAATTGCATGGCATTATACCACATATTTTTCTTGTTTATTTGTTTTATTCATTGTGTGTATCGTGAATCCTTTATCCCCAGAAGATCAGCTCCCTAATGGCAAGAGTTTTGAGTGTTCCATTCATTGATATAGTCCCAGTGCCTACAACAGTGCCTGGCACACAGCAGATGTTCATCAAATATTTGTCAAATAAATAAATGAGCAAATGAATAAACAAATTATTTTAATACCAACTGCCTAGCAGATAGCAGGCAGGCAATATAACTTATTGAGTAAATTCATCAACTAATGAAGTCTTCTGATATGTCAAAATGAGATTTTTCCTAGTGTTATCATGTTTCTCAATCCTCTTCTTAAATTTCCAGGTCTCAAAAAAAAAATTTCCAGGTCTCCAGTTTCCTAATCAATTGTCCATGGGGATTTGTGCCAGTCTCTGACGTGATTCTGTAAATGTCTTCTCCAGTAGTAAGAACAAAGAGTCAATCAATGAGTAGCTGGCAATGAAGGGTCAAATTCCAACTCACAAAGCCTGATTCCCTTTAGGAGAGTCTGTCATTCTTAGTGACACAAAGCCAGGCAATGCCACAATTCTCTATCACAAATTTCTGAAATATTGGGCTCAACATTCATCTTCACACAAAACTAAACTCTTTGGATTCTGGGCTCTTATAAGGAGGGCTGTGTGGAGTGAAATTGACACTGAGATAATCACCTCAAAATAAATGGGAAGTATATTTGAAAACAAATAGATTTCCACACAAATAGAGATATGCACACAATATGTCTCCATTCAGCCTTTATGAGAACCATGGATAACTTGGCATTAAAGAGAATAAGTGGTGTGAACAGTGAACTTTATAGTTTGTAATAAACTTTCATATGCATGATTTCATTTGGGTTTCATAAGTACCCTGTGAAGAAGAAGTATTATTATTTCCACTGGGGTAGGCTATATTATTGTTCTAAATTATTTGCTGCCTTCTCTGTAAGAGAGTTGGTATAGGACCCTCTAACTTCCATGTAACTTACACTGCCTTTCTGTGGGAGAAGTGTAATATTCCTACCCCCAGGGCAAATAGAATATGAGTGCTGGTGATTACAGAGTATATCCGAGCAAAAGCTTAAGAGATCTTGCATGACTCTGCCATCACCCTTTATCCCCTTGTCTCAAAGCCAAGATAGCAAGCAGGTGCTTCTGCATCCTGGACCCCAGAATGAAAATCTACATGGAAAGGAGCCACAGAACCATAGCTGAGCTCTGCTTTACAGCCAGAATCTGATATGAGTGAGAAATAAATGTTTGTTGCTGTAAGCCACCAAGATATGGGGGCGGGGGTGCTGTTTGTTACCATAGCATAACTACCTTATGCTAACTAACATACCCGTTTTACAGATGAGGAATCTAAGGCTTAAAGAGATGAGTGACTTGCCCAAGACACTCACATAATAAATGACAGAGCCAGGACTCAAACTCAAGGTGTCTCAGCCCTAAATCCATGGTCATCTTTTTAGATCATTCTGGTTTGAGAAAATGTCTTTTTCTGCACATCTCCTGTTAATAATCTGGAAAACTGAGTGGTATCAGACCCCAAGATGGTTTGTTTTTCACCAAGGAAAGCCCTTTCCTCTCTCAGCCCCTGCCAACTCAGAAGAGAGCTCTGAATTTCAGTTATTTAGGAAAACAGAGTTGGCTCAATATAGCTGTTTTCACAAACTGATCTCTGGAAACCATCCCAGCCCAGGGTAAAATATAAAATTTAATCACAGTGGGAATTTAGCCAACACCTCCAAGCTTCATTGACTGCTCCTCTTGTTTCTTATTAGGGCTCACTTGATTATCAGAAGCTGTTGGATGGGTCTGAAAGTGCTCTAGGAGACAGGATCAGAATATTGGCTTTATTCTGTCCTTTTATTCCTTTAGACCTTTGCTAATGTTCTCCTAAGGACAGAGATAGCTGGAGACATCTGGGGTCCCAGTCAGGCTTGCCACCAGACTAATATTCCTGAACATGTACAAGGTACATACATATAACTTCTTCATTTATGGCATGGTTTAGGGCGTAAACATTTAATTCCCAGAAGGTAAAATCTGGGCCAAGGGTATCAAGCATACGAGGAAATGATCCATGTCACCCAGGCAACCTGACTGTCCAGTAATGTTTCCAAGAATTCTGAAAAACAAATGTCCTTGGGCGCTACTGGTACAGAGTAAGGCTTGTGGTGGCTGGAGCCTGCTCATAAGGGGTCAGGGAAGAAAAGTAGAAGTTAGCTTGAAAGCCCCACTTCCTTCCTATTTTTAGATCCCCCAGCATATAAGAAAGCCCAAAAGGAATTCAGCGAAGTGTAGGCTTGGCTATTAATCCAGAATCTATGTAGGATATGCAAAAGAAATGTTATCTAGTTAGCAGACATTGGCCTAGCATTTATGACGTGCCAGACACTTTTCTAAGCACTTTGTAAATATCAACTTATTTCATGCCAAAACAACCTTCAGTGGTAGAAACTATTATTATCTCTATTTTACAGACAAAGAAACTGAGGCACAGAGCGGTTAAGTAACTTACCCAAAGTCCAGGAGCTTGAAGGAAAGAGGGCAGACAGGGTTGGGCCCCTGTAATCTGCCGCCAGAGTCCATACTCTTTACTTCTATGCTGTGATGCTCCTAAGATGTCATGGAAGAATCAGATCTTGGAAAAGCTGTGAAATTGATGACATCTCTCTGGCAATGATATACTTTCTCTTTCAGTTGTGACTCACTCAGGATGAGAGGGCGAAGACCCTGTTGCCCAGGCTGGAGTACAGTGGCACAATCTCAGCTCACTGCAGCCTCTGCCTCCTGGATTCAAGCAATTCTCCCACCTCAGCCTCCCGAGGAGCTGGGATTACAGGCAGGCACCACCATGCCCAGCTTATTTTTTGTATTTTTTGGTAGAGATGGGGTTTCACCACCTTGGCCAAGCTGGTTTGAACTCCTGACCTCAAGTGATTCACCTGCCTCAGCCTCCCAAAGTGCTGGGATTACAGGCATGAGCCACGATGCCTGGTCTTGTTCTTGAGTAACTTCTAATCTGTAAATTCCCAATATGCAGGAATAGGGTTACCCTTTGCACCACTGTATCCACAGCATCGAATGCAGTGCCTAAATTAAAGAATGCCCAGTGTTTGTTAGAAAAAGGAAGCATGAAAGAAAAAAGGGAGGAAAATGGGAGGGAAGAGGAAAGAAAGAGAGAGAGAGAGAGAGAGAGAGAGAAGCTATTTATTTAGTTTTCAGCTAGCCATCATCTAATTCCCAGTTGTGGGTTAGCTTGAATTGTTGCCCTTCCTAGGGATGTTTAGAGGTACTCTCAAAGGGTTACCTGAGAGATGCTCTCGAAAGAAATAATAGTTTCAGAAGCTGATGTAGGTTTTGCCCACTCTTCCTCTTTCCTCTGCAATATTTTTTCTCTGGCTTTCCACATCCCTTATTTATTGTTGAACTTCAACACACAAACACACACACATGCACACACAAACACATACACACACACAGCCCTACACAACACTGTCTGTGCAACTAGCTAGGCAATGGGACCTCATCTTCCACCATTCTTCTCTGTCCTACAAAGAAGCAGAGAAAGGACCCAAGAGGGGGCATCACTTTGGCTTCTCTGGCTTTGACAGCAGTGATGCCCCCAGCTTCAACCTCTTCTCTGGCCACGAGAACTTCAGCTAGTAATAGCACTTAGCTACAGGTGAAATGTCACAGAATTTGAGAATGCAATAGCCCAAATAGGCTTATTAGATTATCTTGTCTAGAATTTTTTTTTTTGACAGTGCCTTGCTCTGTCACTCAGGCTGAAGTACAGCAACGCAATCACAGATCGCTTCAGTCTCAAACTCTGGGTTCAGGTGATCCTCGCACCTCAGCCTCCCAAGTAACTGGGACTACAGACAGGTGCCACCACACCTGGCTATTATGTATTTGGTTTTTGTAGAGACAGGGTCTCACTACCTCTCCCAGGCTGATCTCAAACTCCTGGGCTCAAGCAATCCTGCTGCCTTGGCCTCCCAAAGTGCTGGGATTACAGGTTTGAGCCACTGAGCTTGGCTGGAATTCTTAATCTGAGACCCAGAGAGTTGGTTTTGGGGAGTCCATGAGTATCCCTCTGAGGTCTCACTCTCCCAATTATTCTACACTATCTTCCCACCCTCATATCTTCTCCCATCCTTTCCTCAGTGCAACATCTTCAAACAAGGTAGTATAGCATTCTAGTTCAAAGTACTAGAATCAGAGTAAGACAGACTGGATCAGTTCCTTGCTCAACCAGTTACTAGCTGTGAATCTTAAGTTCATGTCTTCCCCTCTCTGAGCCTCAGTTCTCCCATATATATAATGACAGTAAGAATAAAAGCTACATCATATAATTTATTAAGGAATCAATGAGGTAATACGTCTAAAGCACTTAGCACAGAGTTTGGCACATAGTGAGTATTCAATAAATACTTAGGACTATCTTAATTCCTCATGCTTTGTCCACACTCTGCCTTGTTCCCCAGAAAATAGCAGTATCATGTTTATGACTTCAGATGATTTCACTTGTTTTGAGAGTCAGGAATAGCCTTCTCTTGTAACCCTCATTTGGAAAGCAATTTAACTCCCTGACATTAAAAATTAAAATATAAACAGCTCAGAGCCTGATTTAATGGACAATTAAAAATTAAATTAACAGTTAGTAAGTGATGAGCTAATTTTGTTATTGTAACCACATTAGCCTCATGCTTTGAGGAACAGGAAAAGGGGGAAATGGGTTCCTTTAAAAAATACAGGCAAGAAATGATTTAAACTCATATATCACAGCCTTGACAGATTCATTCTTTGAAGCCACTCTAAAACCCAGTTGTCTGATGCTCATGAAAAAATGTTTAGATGCCAAAATAATGAGAATTAATGATCTGGTAGAAGGGAAAAGATACTAAAGTAGTATCTGATTGCAAGATATAGAGCGAACAGCTGGGTAAAACAGCCTGGGTCATCGTACCCCATGCTGGTTGGCAGCCTCTGGAATAAGCAAGGGTTTTCTTACTTGTCTTTAAACACATGGATCTGCCAAAAGTGCTAATTGCAGGTCTCAGGTCTGAGATTGTACTGAGATTCTTACACTGAGCTCCAATAGGAGGGGAAGATAAAAAACGGCCCAGCTGAGGTGTTTCAGCACCCTGGAGAGTGCTTAGCAGAACGTAGGGCAGTGAACTTTTTTGGAGAGAGATTCATCTCACTCCAAAAAAGTCACAAAACTCCCCTTTTCTTCTCCTGCCTCTTCTGTTCTGACTCCCCTCTTTTTTTTCCCAGGAAACTCTGCTCTCAAAGCTCTTATCACTTTATTATTATTGCATTTTGATGTGTCTGTCCTTTCTGCTAGTTCATAAGGTCAGTGAGTTCAGGGACTCCTATCTTGTTTGCCATTAAATGCCACACACATCATAGTGTCTGGTATATAGTAGATGATCAATATGTGTTCTCTTGAATTGATTTAATGCTATTGAGCTAAAAATGTGTTCAATCTCACATGTTAGGGACTCATAATCTTGCTCTTCCTAGAGGCATCTACCATTTGAATAGAGGGAATAGAGATTGCACTACTGAATCCAAAGAGATGGCTCGAGTGTGGTGTGATTCCAGGCATCAAGAAGTGACCAGAGGCAAAAAATGGGGGGTGCTTCTAAGAACTCATCAAACCACAGCTTGTAGATGTCTATCTGCTCTGATTACATGCTGGACTGGCTTCAGTGAACAGAAACTGTCTTAGGAGCAAAGAACACCACTCAATTCTTAAAATGTGTGAAGTGTCTGACAAAATGCGATCTGATGCTGATAGGATGTGATCTGAATGGGGTGGCCTTCTGCCATCCTCCTGTCATCACCTCTGTTGTTTGAGATCCCTACTGTTAGAGTCTCTGGTTTAGAGAAGAGAACATTTGTTGGCTTTTGGTATGCGCCCCCCCCCCCCCCGCCACCTCCACCTCACATCCATTGCCTCTGGCTTTCATAATAGCTTTAAATTTTCTTTTGGGAGAATTTCCTCTCCTTTGATGTGTGTAGTCTTAATGATACCAAAAGTCAAGGCAATTTTCCTCTCCCACCCAAGAGTCTATAGCCCAAGGGTGACCAATCAGCCTTTTCCTGATGTAGCTTTTGTGGATCTTGAATGTAGTGTCATAAGGAGGAAAAGGCAGTTGACACCACTTCTTCCAGAGTGACACCCTTTTAAGAAAGTGGTCCACTTTACACTACCAATATCAGAGCATTCCTTTCTTCTTCTGTTCTGGGTTGTCCAGCCTTCTCATTGATTCTATGATCCAATATCATTCTAATAAGTTCACTTTCTGCTTAAATTAGCCTGAATCTGTTTCTCAATTAGCTTATAGGATCTCTAATTGATGCTGTTGAGTTGAGGAGCAAGAGGTAAGGCAAGAGGTGAACATCACCTGGGCTTTCAAACTCTCTTCCAGTGACAGGTAATTTATCACATTTATTACTTAGACTCTTCCAAGGAAAAGAACCCAGATAAATGTAATGTCTAGTGAGAAAAAGGAGGGGGAGAAATTTCAGTGTAGAATCATGAAGATGACAAGCCCTAGAGGTGGTGAAAAGCCAACCGGAGAGAGCTGCCAAAGGAAACAAATTCTTTGCCTCTTTTGCTTAGCTTCAGACTCAAGTACAATATATATATTTTAATTTTAATTTCAATAGTTTTGGGGGAGTTCAGGTGGTTTTTGGTTATATGGATAAGTTTTTAGTGGTAATTTCTAAGATTTTAGTGCATCTGTCACTTGAGTAGGGTACACTGTACCTAATATGTAGTCTTTTATCCCTCACTCTCTTCCCACCCTTCCCCTGAGTCCGCAAAGTTCATTATATTATTCTTATGCCTTCGCATCCGCATAGCTTAGCTCCCACTTATAAGTGAGAACATACGATCTTTGGCTTTCCATTCCTAAATTGTTTCACTTAGAAAAATGACCTCCAGCTCCATCTGAGTTGCTGTAAAATACATTATTTTGCTTCTTTTTAGGGCTGAATAGTGGTATATCTACACCACTATTCCATGGTGTAGATATACCACATTTTCTTTATCCACTCATTGGTTGATGGGCACTTAGGTTGTTTCCATATCTTTGCAACTGTGAATTGTGCTACAATAAACATGGGTGTGCATGTGTCTTTTTTATATAATGATTTTTCCCCTTCAGCCTCCAGTAAATTAAAAGGTTCCAATAAATTTAGCCTCCAATAGGGAGGTAGAGATACTGCATGACTAACAGGGCTCAAAAGGCCTTCCTGATACAAGTCCTCCTGGAACCCAGTTTCTCTGTCTGATTTCCCAGGGGGTCTGGGTGCTCAGTCACATGTTCCTCCTCCCTTATCTCTATAGACTGGCCCAACGTCACAAGCGACGTGGAGAGGAAACCTCATAGATATTGCAGGGATACTGTGTCTGAAAATCCCATGGCTTTCCAATGGCCCATAAGTCAGGAAACAAATTGGTGGCTTGTAAAATTTGTCTTCTACCTTTAATTGACAACACTCACATGCCACAAAGGTAAGAAGTTCTGTTTCTGAATCCATTATTAGGCAGAACCTATAAAAAGGAACAAGAAGGAGCAAAGAGAGGAATAGGGATGTCAGTCAGTGCTTATTCCCACACACCCATTTAAGGAAACTGTCTCACATTCCCTATTGCTTCAGCAACCTCCTCCTACCTTGCCAGCTAATTGGGGCATTGTATGGACTCTGTGACCCAAGTATGATGGATCCAACCTGTACCCAATGACTTGGGACCTGTATTATCTGGGATGAAAAGATCTCTTTGGCCAATCAGATTCCTCTGGAGTACTGAGAATTATCAAGCTGGGAAACTGAGATAGCATAAGGGCTGAGGATGAAAAGACACCTTGAGACATGGCAGGCAAAATCATGAATAAACCAAATTTCTACATAAGCAAAAAGAAGAAGAATATGAGGGAAAACATAATTGAGAGAAAGGAGAATTGAACAAATAATTAGAGAGGACAAGAGAGAGAGAATAAAAGAGAGGCTGATTCCTAAAACAGCCGTAGGTGCTGACAACTTTCCAGTTCTAATTACAGTTCACAGCTCCTAATAAGAAACTGTTTTTTAAAAAGGGAACTTGAAGGAGTCTCTGTCTTGCAACTGAAAGAACCCAGCTGAAACAAAGGAAATTCAGCCACAAAGATCGAGGAGAACATGTGAACTAATCCCTATTTTCTCTGACCCTAGCTTTCAAGCCAGAAATGGATCTGTCTAAAATAGCATCTGGTGCCTGGAGCATGTTATATGTCTCACATTGTGTGCACTATTATACCATTTGAGCCTAATGACAGCTCTGTGATATAATTATGTTGCACACACATTCATTCAACAAATGTGCTCAGATCCTGCTATATATATCAGCAGCATTCTTTTGGGAATGAATGAGGAAATAAAAGAAAGGTTAAAGAATCATAGACCCTGTCCTAGAGCAGGATGTCAGCTATAGACAGAAGTATTTGCATTATGCAAATGAGATAGACCAAGGTAGGGCATAGGTGCATTCAAGTTCACATAGCTAGTTAGTCAAGAGGATGAGATATGAACTCAGGTCTTTGAAACTCATATTTCTTAACTTCAATTGCAGCAGGACCATGCTTCTTCCATGGCTATGACCCCATCAAGGGCTGGCAAACATTTAGTTAGAGAGCCAGATAGTAAATATTTTAGGCTTTGCAAGCCATATGGCCTCTGTCATGACTACTCTGCTGTTATAACACAAAAATAATCTTAGTTAACATGTAAAAAAAAAAAAAGTGTAGCTGTGTCCCAATAGAACTTTATTTACCAAAAAAGTGGCTGGCTAGATTTACCTATGGGTTGCATAGTTTGCCAACCCCTACTAAATAAATCCCTGTGTACTTGAAGGACCCTCTCTGTCCTAGAGCAGTGAACCCTTTGAGTCTCAAGCACTTTAAAGAAGACAAAGCCATATAAGTCAAGTAACATTTAGGTATTTTTTTAACCTTATGATGCTTAAATGATTAGGCCATAGTAGAATATTTGCCATCCCCAACCTGACTTGGAAATGGATCATTTCACATAGATAATATATTTTCTCCAAGAGCCTCTCAATATTCCAGTTGCCCATCACCATAACAACCCACACTATATAATGAAAAGGTAGAAGCAATAACAAGTAAGGGAAGAATTCAAGCATTGACTTCTCTGAATATAAGTTTTGACATTTCAAGGTATGGTGCTAACAGACCAGTCATCAGTGTCTTCAAACATTCTGCATTTCTTAGATTCTTATAATGTCGTAAATGTATTTGTGCTTTCCTAAAGGCCAGTAGTCATATATCAAGAGTCTTAAATTATTTAGAGTATACATACTTACCAGGAAGAAAACTACGTCTCCATCAGGGGAGGCAAAAAAGTAGAATCAGAGATGATATACTAAAAATTAACTGAGAAAAGCTAATAGAGGACATTATGTAAACATGGATAATTCAGCTTCATGCAAATTCCTAGTGGGGAAGATAAAGAGGAAGCTAGAATATATTTCACATTTTTCTGCTCTTGGAAAGGATGCATTCCAATTCCATTTGAATATTAGGCTTTCCTGTTAATAATGTTATGACTCTTCTATCATCAGTACCCATCATGAGTAGGGAGATGACAGATCTCTGAATGCAGTTACATGTTCTCCTCCCTTCCGTTGGGTCCCCAAGTCAGAGATTATCAGGACATGGTATCCTTACCCACTGTCTCAGCCCTTGGAATCTCTGTTCCTGAACTCTGTGAAAGGGGAAAGGTCACAGAATAATATCGACAGTTTTCCCCCGGTACAGCCTCCAGAAATATCCTCTGTCCTGTGGCTCCCTAAAAATCGGGAGGAAAGCAGTCTTTAAAAGCCCAAATCAGTTCTGCTTGTGATGCTGTAACTCTGGAGGAAAACTGTATCCTGGGAATGTTGTTTAGAATTCCCAAACCTATTCCTTTCCAGCTAACATATCTACTTAGTTTCAGGCTATTCTTTCCCTCCTTGCTCTCGGGGGCTTCCCTGATGATGCTAGAAAGGAGAAAGAGAGACCAAGAAAGTACATCTGCCTGAAGTTGTGGGTTACTGCGGGGGCTGCCATTTCAGCCTTTCAGCAGTGGTAGCTCATGAATGTTTTATTAAATACCTTCTTTGGAATGGTTCTTAATGAAGGAAAATGGCTGCTCTCTCAAGGCTACTACGAGTGTCTTTTCTGACTTCATGTTTATGCGGTTTTCCCTTTTCTTTGCTCATGTCTTGAAGGTACCAAATAACAACAAAGATAATAATAATTATAGCTGACATTTACTAAGCACTTACTTTGTGTCATGGACTCTACCAGGCATTTCTACATCCATGGTAGCATTTAATTTCTAGAAAAGCATCTGAAGTATGTACCAGAAGCAACCCTTACCAGATTACAGTAAGGCAATAAAATATGGTCCTTAATAGCATGAACTTTTCCTGAGCCAAATTCTTTGAGTTCAGATCCAGGTTCTCTACTTACTGAGCAATCTTAGGCAAGTGACTTAATCTTTCTTGTATCAGTTACCAACTGCTGTGTAACATACAACCCCACAACCTTGTAGCCTAAAACAATGCACATTTATGATCTGACAGCTTCTGTGGGTCAGGAATGTGAGCATTGCTTAGCTGGGTCTTCTCATCTGGCTTAAATCAAGGTGTAAACCAGGGATTCGGTCATCTCATTGGTTGACTGGGGGAGGATATACCTTCAAGCTCACCCACATTTGGCCTCCTTTAGTTCCCTGAGGGTTGTTGGACTGTGTGCCTCCGTTCTTACAAAGCTGTTAGTAGGAAGCCACCTTCAGGCTCTTGCTACATGAACATCTACAAATGGCAGCTTGCTTCATCAAAGGCTGCAAGCTGAGAAGGCAATCAAAAGAGTCAGCTAGCAAGACAAAAGTCACAATCTTCTGAAACCTATTCAAGGACCTGACATCACATCATATTTGCCATATTCTGTTGACTAGAAGTAAGTCACTAGTCTAGTTCACGTTCAAGGGGAAAAGGCAAAAAAGAGCATGGATTCCAGGAGGTGGGAATCACTGGAGACCATCTTAGAAGTCTGCCTTCCATATTGGGTCTCAATATTCTCATCTGTAAAACGGGGACACCAGTACCTACTCCAAAATGTTGTTATATATAGTAAATGGTTGTTATATTCAAAACCAGCTAGGTTGGGGCCTGACATATAGAAAATGTTATTAAAGTGTTTGTTATTATAATTAAAAATAACAATGAGAGTTTAATTCACTTGCCCTAGGTTGTTTAGCCAGAGCCAAGGTCATGCCCAAGGTAGTGCCACTAGCCCAGGGTCGTGCCAGAGTGAGGACTGAACCCAGGTTATATTCACCGATTCTCAACTATGTATTTAGGGATGCAGCAGTGAACAAGAAAGGCTCAGTTCCTGCTAACATGGGACCTCCAGTCTAGAAGAAAGAGACAGACATATTCAGAGAATTACCCAAATAACTAAAAGTGTGGTAAGTGCTACAAATAAAAATGCACCATACACTAAGAGAGCCCATCAGAGTCTGCATAAGAGAGGTGGCTAACCTAGTATGGCTTATTAGGAAAGGTTTTCTTGAGAATGAGACACTCCAGGCCTGGCACGGTGGCTCACACCTGTAATCCCAGCACCTGGGGAGGCCGAGGCAGGCAGATCACGAGGTCAGGAGATTGAGACCATCCTGGCTAACACGATGAAACCATGTCTCTACTAAAAAACAAAAAATTAGCCAGGCATGGTGGCAGGAGCCTGTAGTCCCAGCTACTCAGGAGGCTGAGGCAGAGAATGGCGTGAGCCTGAGAGGCAGAGCTTGCAGTGAGCCGAGATTGTGCCACTGCACTCCAGCCTGGATGACAGAGCGAGACTCCATCTCAAAAAAAAAAAAAAAGAATGAGACACTCCAGCTGGCATTAAAACAATAAGTAGGATTTGGTCTGGCTGGGGGGAAAGGAGCATGCTTCAGGAAAAGTGAACAGCCTCTGGAAGACCCTGGGGCAGAAAAGACACAAAATAAATGACATTCTTCTCAAATCTTCCTCCCTACTCTCTTATCCACATTCTGTACTTCAAATGACAGATCTAATACCACTTCCTACAAGCAAGTATTCATGATTTTCCTTCTCTAATATCTGAAAATATTGCAGCTGTTTTCCCAGAGCATTTGTATCCATCTTGGAAGGTGCCTATAACACCATCTCTCTCTTTTTTTTTCCAGTAAGTTTGCTTCTGAGGTGCTTTTCTAGCTGATCAGCTGACTTGGAAACTCAGAGAGGATAAAGTTCATAGATATCTTACCTTTTCCTCTCAGGAATGTTCACAGTTGAGTTTGGGGGCTAGGAGAGAGCCCTGAGAAGGAGACTTTGCTCTATACACTGCTGCACCTTTGGACTTTATAACATTTGCAGATATTGCTTATTCAAGAAGGTAAGAGAGATTAAAATTTATAATGAAAAAAGAGACAACGTTGCTGAGTTGAAAATGCCCGCACTTGGAATCAGACAAACACATCTGTGCCCTGAGATTCTACCTGTGTGATTCTGGGCAGATGTTTTACCCTTTCAGAGCCTGTTTCTTCTTCTGTAAAATGGGGATTATTCCACCTTCCTTGAAGGATTAAATGAGACATGATAACCAATGCACCTGGTGAAATATTCAGCACATAGCAGGGACTATGATGGTACAATGCAGGCCAGTGGGGCCGCTATTATCTTTAGTAATCCTGCTGGGATTTTAGATATTTTAGTTCAGATTTTTTCCTCCCATTTCCCCTCTCTACCTGCCAGTGATGGGGATTTTCTTGTGCTGGCTTAAGCATTTGTTTTAGGTGAAGGAAGATTGCCAGGCTCTTTAAGGATGTACAAGGCAGAACTCAAGCAGTTTCTCCCATGGTGTTTTTGATGGAGCTGAGCAAAAACAAAGACATACAAGGGACAGGGGCTTAGGCAAGAAGCCAGGCTTCCACCCCTGTGTGAGTTCTCATGTTGGGAAAGAGGTCTGAGCAAACCAGAGACTTGCAGTGAAGGACACTGAGGAGCTGAGCAAAACTTACATAAAACAATGGATTTCCCCTATAGACCGCAATTCCTTGGAACAGGGCTATCTTTTCGTTTTTGCATCCCAAAAGTCTACCCCAAAGTGGATCCCTTATAAAGAGTATCCAATCACTGATTCACCCTGGCAGCTATTCATCCAGCCCTCTGATTTGTCATGAGCCCCAAAGTTCTTCAGTTCACCGACACTGAATTCATCGGTTAGCAACTCAACTTTGTGCCTCCCAACACAGGTGGGTTTTCTCACAGATCTGTTCTTCAGAGTGGGGTTTCTACATGAGGAGGCAGCAGCGCATAGATGTTAAAGACTCACACACTAAAATCAGACATCTTGATGCCAATCACGTCATCCCTGCCACCTCCTAGATGTGTGACCTTGGCTAAGTCATTTCACCACTCTCACTTTTAGTTTTTGGAGACAAGGTCTCGCTCTGTCACTCAGGCTGGAGTGCAGTGGTGCAATCATTGCTCACTGCAGCCTCGACCTCCTAAGCTCAAGCAATACTCCCACCTCAGCCTCCTGAGTAGCTGGGGCCACAGGTGCATGCCCCCATGCTTAGCTAATGTTTTAAAAACTTTTTTTTTTGGTAGAGACAGGGTCTTGCTGTGTTGCCCAGGCTGGTCTTTAACTGCTGGGCTCAAGATATTCTCCTGCCTCAGCCTCCCAAAGTGCTGGGATTATAGGCATGAGCCACTGCACCTGACCACACACCTCTCTAGATCTTCATTCCATTCCCCCAAGTGTACAATGGAACACTGAACAAGAGCTTGGTACTGTCACTTACCATGTACCAAGTGCTGAATGAGTACTTTACACATATTATTAAAGGTACATATTTCATACTATTATTATGCAAACTAGGTAAGAGTCAACACAGAGATTGGCACATAGTAAGTGCTCAATAAATGCTACTTATTGGTATTATTATTCTCCACTTGGGGCATGAAGGCTTGCTTAATTTCTACTTCTTGATTTGGTACCAGCCTGACACCCAAGACAACTTCATGGATACTGCCATCTCCCCCAAAAAGATGAGTGATCTTTCTAGCCCTAGAATAAAAGCCCAGGTAAAAATCACGGACATCAGTGTTCTGCATTTTTGGGCATACGGATATCCACATTTTGGGCAATGGGTATTATTAGAATAATACTAAAAAAAATTTGCAGAAATTTCCTTTGGTCTAATACCAACTGTAATCCCTTTTGGCAGTGTCTGCTGCTCTTAGGGATATGCACCTTAAAACACTCACAAGCAGAAGCCGATCTCTTCGTCAAGGAACTTTTGCCATTGCAACTGTTTTCCAAACTGTTAACCAAAGCATGGTTAAATAGCATTTTTCTTTGCTTACAAAAACGCTACAGAGATAACTGGAGGCAGAAGCCTCACTCTTCACTTTGGAGCCTCGCATGTCATGCACCATCCCACCCTGACGACAGGGTCCCCCACTCCCTAAATTGCTCCTAACCCCTCTCATCTCCTATTGTGCATTACCACCTCCGCTACATTGCAGTATTAATTTGATTTATGACCCAGCCACCCCACCTGAGGCCCAGGAAGATGACTCCCCTCCGATTGCTTCCATCAGCAGCGTAAGTGGATGGTAATAAAAACTCATACGTGGCTCAGACTTTCAATTTCAATTGGAAATTGAAACTGTGCAATATGATTAAAGTTTAATCTGCATCATCAATAAACATGTGTGCGAAAGCAATGAGAGCTGCTTTCTCTCCTGGTTGCAGGCATGGATTTGATGAGTGCGTGTCTGCTGTCTTGGCTTAGGCAAAGTATTTATTGGAGTTGGGATTATACACACTGACATACGTGCACGGGCATGTGGGAAGTAGATATATTTGTACAGAAAGATAAAAGTCATCACAGGTACACGACTGGGAGAGAAAGGTTGCTCATGCTCAGATGAAACCAGTTTGAATCAATAGCTCTACAAGGAATTGCTAAGGATTCAATGGTTTTTCAAGGAGTACTAATGTCCATGTATTCATTCATTCATTTATAAAGTATTTATTGAGTGTCTACTGTGTAAGACCCTGCACTCGATCCTGGGGTCATAATAGTGAGAGGGGTAAAAATAGACACTTGTGGAACTGCTCTCATGGAACCTACAGTAATCGTCGAGAGGGATGTTTATCAGATAATTAGGCAATTAAATGTGAACTTGCCCCTCTATTAAGTGCCCACAGGGAGAGGTATACAATTCTGCTAGTGCTGTAAAGAGGGAAACGTGACCTACTCCGTGAAGTTAGGAAGAGCTTCCTGGAGTTGATGATGATAGAGCTAAGGTCTAAAGAAAGAATAGACACAAGAGGAATCCAGCCACAGGAAGCCATATGTGCAAAGGCCAGGAGGTAAGAGGAAGATCCAGGGAAAAGAAGGCAGAGTGGCTGGGACAGAGTGAAACAAGAAGCGTGAGGTGAGGCTGCAGAGGTGGACAAAGAAACCACACTGGGCTTTGCAGGATGTGGCAAAGGGCCTAGATTTTTTTTCTAAGTACAATGAGAAGTTATCAGAGGGTTTTAAACAAGGCAGTTATATTATCTTTTTAAAAGGCTGCTGCCTGGAGAAGGAAATGGAGGAGACAAGAATGGAAGGGCAAAGACCAATAAAAGAGGCTACTTCTGTGATCTAGGGGAAAGGCAAGGATAACTTGGACTACTTCCTGACAGTGGAGGTGAGAAGTAGGAAAACTTTCTCCATGGTGAAAGTCGATGCCTGCCCTTTAAATACATAATAAATGGGCTCATCTCATCTCCATTCTAATGAGCTCTGCTCAATATGTCTCTATCGCCCCGATGAACTCTCTCAGCCTCAAACTCTCCAAGAAAACATAAGCCATTCAATATGCACTCTGGCCACTTTGCCTTTCATCTCCAAACTTATCTGCATCTTTTTTTTTCTTTTTTTTTTTACAGGGTCTTGCTCTCTCTCCCAGACTGGAGTACAGTAGAGTGATGATAACTCACTGCAGCCTTAAACTCTTGAGCACAAGAGATCCTCCTGCCTCAGTCTCTCAAGTAGCTGGGATTACAGGTGTGTACCACCATGCCCAGATTTTTTTTATTTTTCAGTTTTTTTAGAAATAGGGTCTTACTATGTTGCCCAGGCTGGTCTTGAACTCCTGGGCTCAAGCAGTCCTCCCACTTTGGCCTCCCAGAATGCCTGCATTACAGGCATGAGGCACCACCCGTTACTTACCTGCATCTTTACCCATGCTTACCTATTTCTATTCTTCCTGAGAGTAAAAGTTAAACAGTGTTTGCTCTGGCCTCCAGATCTTTGCACACATTATTCCTTCTGCCAGGAGCATTCTTCCCTCATTCCTCTCACTCACTTACTCGTACTTACATTCCCAGTCTCAGAGATATTTTTCTGCGAATTCTTCTTGACTCTCTCTGCACAACTGGCATAGACACCATGCCTAATTGTCTGTTTACTTAGCTTTTAGCAATCAGTAGACTGTGCAAACCTTGACAAGAAGGTCAGGCCTTGTTTCCCATTATATCCCTCATTGTCCTATACAGTGTTCTGTGCAGTGCATACAAGAAGAGCTCAATAGATGCACATTGGATGATGGCAGAGCTCTTCTTTCTTTCAAGTGCCAGCTCCTCTCCTTGTGCTATCGATACCAATTCTTCCTACTTCAGAATGACTTTGTTCTATCAATTATTCCTTCTCACTCCTACATATT
Organism: Nomascus leucogenys; assembly: GCF_006542625.1. NCBI lineage: Eukaryota > Metazoa > Chordata > Mammalia > Primates > Hylobatidae > Nomascus > Nomascus leucogenys. Next base: position 86,088,053 of record NC_044390.1, on the reverse strand, counting down.
CAAGCTCACCAACTTGACTATATCCTCACCCACAACAAGAAATTCATGTTTTGCCACCCTAAAGAGCACTGTCATTTGCTCCTGGCTTCTCCCTAAGAGTAGGAGCTTCCCCCAACCTTCTACTGCTCAAATATCTAGAAAATACAGTCTAGATTCACTATTTCTATTTCATCATCCCTTACTTCGTTTACCATCTGGCTTTCATCCACATGGTCCCATCAAATTAGCTCTAATGATCCCTGGGGACCTCCCAATTCCAAATTCAATGGTTACTTTTCAGCCTTCATTCTATTTGGCTTCTTGGTAACATTTGATGCTGTTAACCACCTGCCTTCTGCTGAAACTCTATCTCTTGATTTATGCAGGAATAATTCCTGGCTCTTCACTTACATCTTTGACTGCAATTTCTCATTTATTACTCTTAATCGAACTTCCTGGGTATTTCATGCCATTTTACAAGTGAATAAAGTAAGGCTACAATAAGCTACATGATTGTGAATATGTTCTTTTTCAAAAGTCTTCACCTGTTGGTGATATTCACTAAAGTATTTTTGAGTGAAATGATACAACACCTTGGAATTGCTGTAAAATACTCCAGATGTGCTGGGTGCAGTGGCTCACACCTGCAATCCCAACAGTTTCAGAGGCTGAGGTAGGAGGATCACTTGAGACCAGGAATTCGAGACCAGCCTGGGCAACATAATGAGACCCCCATCTCTCCACAAAATTAAAAAATTAGCCAGGTGTGGTGGTGCACGCCTGTAGTCCCAGCTACTCAGGGGGCTGAGGCAGAAGGGTCACTTGAGCCCAAGAGTTCAAGGCTACAGTAATCACACCACTGCACTCCCGCTTGGGAGGCAGACTGAGAGCCTATTTTAAAATAATAAACAAATAAATAAACTACTCCAGATATAGTCAGGTATTATTCATACAATTTTTAAAGGTAAGTATAGTTGAAAAATAAAATAAAAATTATATGCCTTACTAACATTATTCCATTTTAGAAACCCAGGTCTCCTTAGAACTCCTAAAATCAATGGTCTTTCTACCACAAAGATGGACATACTTCAGGTGATCCAGGCGAGGGCTTAGTCAGAGTCAGGGCTGATAGGGTTTCTGCCTTATCTACGGAAGGCAATGAACCGTGGAGTCTCCATGTTTTCAGAAGACTTGGGTTTTCAGCTTGGCCCTGCCAGGATCCATACATGGGGCCTTGAATGGCATATTTGTCCATGACAAAGTGAACTTCTCCATGTCTGTAAACATACTTAGACAATAGACCTCAGAGGTTGCAGTGAGCCGAGATCACGCCATCGCACTCCAGCCTGGGTGACAAGAGTGAGACTTCATCTCAAAAAAAAAAAAAAAGAAAAGAAAATAGACTTCTCTAAGAGAAGTTGTAACTATCAAGGAATTTTAAAATGTGATTTGTAAAGAGAGGCAGTATGGTGCCACGGTGAAGAACCCAGGCTGTCAGGTGAGACAGACCTGGATTTAAGCCCCTGCTCCATGACTTACTGGCTAGGTGAACTTGGGCAAGTCACTGGAGACCTCAGAGCATCAGTTCCCATGATGCCATTTGGGAAGAGCAATTTCCTACCCTGCAGGATTATGGAGAGGATTAAAATGTAACAACTAGAACAGAGTAGTTGTCCCTGAATTCTTATTGGGACGTGGTGGACAAATAGGAGGCAGGGACACCATGGGTCCTTCGTAGCCCCTCTTTCTACTTCCTGCGCATCTCATTCACTCAGGATGATTTGCAGTTGGTGGCAAATCCAGCCCTGGGACCAGAGATCTGAGACTGGTGATAAAACCGTCAGCCAAGATTTGCTACATCTTTTTTTTTCCACCCCCTAGTCTCCCATTAAAAATGATTTGTCGTTAGAACAAAACATGGGAAAACAAATGTGATTAAAATTTTCCCATATTAAGTACCTGTGTGGCAATGGCAGGCCCGAGCTGAGAGCTCTGGAAAGGCTCTGATTCATCCATCTGGAAGGGGTCTGAGCATCTGGCAGAGTCGGGAAGTGAGTAAGAGTCTGGGTTTGTTTCTCTGCTGCCTCATTCCTGGCATCTTTCTTCCATCTCGCTGACTTCCTCAATCGACTCCATTAAACACAGATTACAGGTATCTGGGGCATGGGGTGGGCATCACCATAGCATTGGGAAGGTAGGAGGAATATGGGGAGGGAGGGTATGCTTTACCCTCCTACCCTGCCTTCCCCAAGGAGAAAAAAATCTCATAACTTTCAGAAATGTGATAGATCTGTCAAAAATCCATGAAGTCAGTTGCATAGGTTATGAAACTCACTTCACAGGTTTGGTATCTCTCAGAAACCTTTTGCTTCCTTAAGGCCTAAAGTAGATTAATTGCAAAAATATCTGCAACTTTTCATCCCTCTCTGCACACCTCTTGCACAGTGACCTGACAGCTCCTCTCATCAAGAGGCAAAAACTCTTTTCCAATCCTTGATATGGGCTAGGCTAATGACTTGTTTCGGCTAAAAAGAATATATCAGAAGTGAATGCACGCAAGTTTCAAGGTTAGGGCTCAAAAGGCTGAAAACACGCACATTTCAACTCTCTTGTAAAAAGCTTGGCATACTCTACTGGATGATGTGAGATACATAGCCCAGTTACCACCCCTCACACCATCCAACAGCCAGCCGACTTCTAGGCAACCTAGAAGTGAGCAAGGCCATCCTAGACTAGCAAGCCTTCACCGACTGCAACCTGACCACAGATTCATGAGAAAACCCAGCCAAGATCAGTTCATCTTGTCTTAGACCAGTAGAACTGCCCAGTTGACCTGCAGACTAGTAAGCAATAATAAATGCTATTGCTTGCTTAGAGGTGGTTTGTTAAGCTGTGAAACTAATTGACACAAAATGGTGTGACTTAACATGGCCACATCTTGCTGATGTGTGCCCTACCCCCTGCAAATAACTTTAACCAATTATGTCTTCAAATTGAAAGGGTGAGTTTTTTTTTTTTTTTTCAGCTTTGTAGAGTCTGGGAAGGTCCTTGGTTAATGTGAAAAGCCCTAAGAATTCAGACTATAAATATTTCTTCTTGAAGGATCTAAAGTGTTCAGTCACCTAAGGGCTGAGAGTCACTGGCCCTAGCAAAGCCACCTGAACATGATACACAGGGCATCTGTTATCCCACTCCAACTTACTGCATTGGTTTCTTCTCCTCAGGGTGACTAAGAAATTTTGGTTAATAGGAGAAAGAACCAAAGGTAGAAGTAAATTTGTTTATTCATACTCACAGAGCTTCCTCTTCCTCATTCAATCACCAAAGAAGGGAATAGTTGAACTGGACTGATCAGGCCAAAGACATGTTATTGGGCAAAGGTTTCACTGGACTGAGGTTGGCAATCAATCTCTCCCTCTCTTCCTGTTCCTCCTCCCGCTCCTCTTCCTTCTACTCTTCTCTTCCTTCTTCTCTTCTCCTTCTTCTCGCTCTTCTTTCTTTTCTCTTCATGAGATTGGAAAAGCAATACCACCACCTCCCTCTCAGGCAGAAGGGACATTTCCCCTGCCCTTTTGGAATCTCAAGGGAAACTAGAGTGAAGCCCGCAGGAAAGACTCTCTCTGCTTGTTTAGACAAAGAAAGAGATCCTCATGGCCTCCAAAACTTGGAGGGAGAAAGAGTGGCTTGGGAGCAGGATTCACGTGTTCACTTGATGGCAGGCGTGCTCTTGACAGTACCCTTCACACATCCACTCCAACTCAAAGGCTTGTCCAGGAGGGCCAGGTGCGGTGGCTCACACCTGTCATCCCAGCACTTTGGGAGGCAGAAGTGGGCAGATCACTTGAGGCCGGGAGTTCAAGACCAGCCTAACCAACATGGCAAAACCCTGTCTCCACTGAAAATACAAAAATTAGCTGCGCATGGTGGTAGATGCCTGTAATCCCAGCTACTCGGGAGGCTGTAGCAGGAGAATTACTTGAACCCAAGAGGCGGAGGTTGCAGTGAGCCCAGATTGTGTCACCGCACTCCAGCCTGGGCAACAGAGTGGGACTCTGTCTAAAACAAAACAAAACAGAACCTATCCAGGAAATGCCTCCCCCAGAGGAAAAACATGACTGGGAGTGAAGGATGAAGGAGGGAGTGCCTAGGAAAGTCTTGGACTGAAAAGAGAATAGCAGGCAGGCTGGGTTACTTTAAATGCTGATGATGAAGTTGAGAGAAATGGAAATGGCATCAGTGATGTAGACTTGGAGTTGAAGATAAAATTGCATCTGTTAGTATTCCTGTGGAAATATTAGGCTGTAACTAGAATGTGTGAGATGGTCTCTCTTAGACATGAAAGTATTAATCATAAACTGACAATAAAATGAGTGAATGTGAACACATAAGAAGAAATACTTGGAGTTTTTCCCTAAACAGAAATCTTTCACCAAAGCAGAACTCTTCCTCCCCAAACCCATCTCCACTCTGCAACTCTTAACATTATCAGGGTTCTTACTTCAAGGCAATTTTACCATTTTCTGGCCCTTGCTTACCTACACTAACCTTCTTCCTTTGCACTTCTGTTCTGCTTTTTACCTTCCAGCCTTTGTTACACCTTGGGAAACACTGGATTCACTCCTTTCTCCAGATTTTTGCAGACATATCGTCTCTACCCGGGGCATTCTATTTCCCTAACTAATCCTTCGTATTTCAGCCTAAATGTCCCCTCCTCCAAGAATTAATGTCAGGGGACCCTTGGACAGTCCTGTTTCTGCAGCTGGATTATTCCTGGGCCTTTTCTATATGTTACTGCTTACTTCGCTGTAGACATAGAGATGGATACATTGTTTCCTTCCCTTGTAGGTTTCCTTCCCTTGTAGGTACAAAGTAGATACAGATGCAGATACAAATTGCCATTTGGGGATCACAGCACCAAATGATTTGGGCTACTTCATGCCCATGAGATAATTTCTGAGTTACAAAAAGGGAAGAAACAAAATTGTTTGAGCTATTCACTAAATTCATCTTGCTTTACATCACAAAAAATTTTGTTTGCTTGCTAGTTACTTCTATCACAGTCTAGGAGAAGCCTGACCAAACAGAAAAAAAAAAGTTTGTAACTGGATTTTATCACTATCAATTATTCTGGGTACAAAGTGGAAGGCAGGTCATTTGTCCTGGGGAAGGAGCAGTGAAGTAGAGACCAGACTGTGGTCAAGGAGTTTCACCTGGATAAATCTTGTTCCATCCCATTTTCCCAATATCTAGGCAAGACAAGGGAAATGGGGGTGCTTTCATTTTAGTTAGACCTGTGAAATTTTGTGAGAAGAGAGCCTCATGAGCAAAGAGTTGAAAAACCAATGGGGTAATAATGGATTATTCTTAATGGTACCTTCAGTAGAAAATAAAAAGGTTTGCTGGGCGGGGGGGGCAGTGGAGTCGGGTTGGGGGAAGGCTGAACTGATAGGTTACTGTCGCTTAGTGTTCTGAACTTTTTCCTGACTGCTTTACATAAAGAAGCAATTAATAAATGCACAACTGTCAAGAATAATTTGCCCTTAGAGACACACCAAAAAAAGAGAATTTTAGACCAATATCCCTGATGAACATCGATGTGAAAATCCTCAGTAAAATACTGGCAAACTGAATCCAGCAGCACAACAAAAAGCTTATCCACCACAATCAAGTCGGCTACATCCCTGGGATGCAAGGCTGGTTCAACATATGCAAATCAATGAATGTAATCCAACACATAAACAGAATCAATGACAAAAACCTCATGATTATCTCAATAGATGCAGAAAAAGCCTTTGACAAAATTCAACAGCCATTCATGCTAAAAACTCTCAATAAATTAGGTATTGATGGGACGTATCTCAAAATAATAAGAGTTATTTATGACAAACCCACAGTTAATATCATATTGAATGGGCAAAAGCTGGAAGCATTCCCTTTGAAAACTGGCACAAGACAGGGATGCCACCTCTCACCACTCCTATTCAACATAGTGTTGGAAGTTCTGGCCAGGGCAATCAGGCAGGAGAAAGAAATAAAGAGTATTCAATTAGGAAAAGAGGAATTCAAATTGTCCCTGTTTGCAGATGAAATGATTGTATGTTTAGAAAACCCCATCATCTCAGCCCAAAATCTCATTAAGCTGATAAGCAAGTTCACCAAGTCTTAGGATACAAAACAATGTGCAAAAATCACAAGCATTCCTACACCAATAACAAACAGCCAAATCATGAGTGAACTCCCATACACAATTGCTACAAGGAGAATAAAATACCTAGGAATACAACTTACAAGAGATGTGAGGGACCTCTTCAAGAAGAACTACAAACCACTGCTCAATGAAATAAAGAAGGACACAAACAAGTGGAAGAACATTCCATGCTCATGGATAGGAAGAATCAATATCGTGAAAATGGCCATACTGCCCAAGGTAATTTATAGATTCAATGCCATTCCCATCAAGCTACCAAAGATTTTCTTCAGAGCATTGGAGAAAACTACTTTAAAGTTCATATGGAACCAAAAAAGAGCCTGCATTGCCAAGATAATCCTAAGCAAAAAGAACAAAGCTGGAGGCATCACGCTACCTGACTTCAAACTATACTACAAGGCTACAGTAACTAAAACAGCACGGTACTGGTACCAAAACAGAGATATAGATCAATGGAACAGAATAGAGGCCTCAGAAATAACACCACACATCTACAACCATCTGATCTTTGACAAATCTGACAAAAACAAGAAATGGGGAAAGGATTCCCTATTTAATTAATGGTGCTGAGAAAACTGGCTATCCATATGCAGAAAGCTGAACCTGGATCCCTTCCTTACACCTTATACAAAAATTAATTCAAGATGGATTAAAGACTTAAATGTTAGACCTAAAACCATAAAAACCCTAGAAGAAAACCTAGGCAATACCATTCAGACCATAGACATGGGCAAGGACTTCATGACTAAAACACCAAAAGGAATGGCAACAAAAGCCAAAATGGACAAATGGGATCTAATTAAACTAAAGAGCTTCTGCACAGCAAAAGAAACTACCATCAGAGTGAACAGGCAGCCTACAGAATGGGAGAAAATTGTTGCAATCTACTCATCTGACAAAGGGTTAATATCCAGAATCTACAAAGAACTCAAACAAATTTACAAGAAAAAATCAAACAACCCCATCAAAAAGTGGGCAAGGGTTATGAACAGACACTTCTCAAAAGAAGACATCTATGCAGCCAACAGATACATGAAAAAATGCTCATCATCACCGGTCATCAGAGAAATGCAAACCAAAACCACAATGAGATACCATCTCACACCAGTTAGAATGGCAATCATTAAAAAGTCAGGAAACAAAAGGTGCTGGAGAGGATGTGGAGAAATAGGAATGCTTTTACACTGTTGGTGGGACTGTAAACTAGTTCAACCATTGTGGAAGACAGTGTGGTGATTCCTCAAGGATCTAGAACTAGAAATACCATTTGACCCAGCCATCCCATTACTGGGTATATACCAAAAGGATTATAAATCATGCTACTATAAAGACACATGCACATGTATGTTTATTGTGGCACTATTCACAACAGCAAAGACTTGGAACCAACCCAAATGTCCATCAATGATAGACTGGATTACAAAAATGTGGCACATATACACCATGGAATACTATGCAGCCATTAAAAAAGGATGAGTTCATGTCCTTTGCAGGGACATGGATGAAGCTGGAAACCATCATTCTGAGCAAACTATCACAAGGACAGAAAACAAAACACCTCATGTTCTCACTCATAGCTGGGAATTGAACAATGAGAACACTTGGACACAGGGCAGGGAACATCACATACTGGAGCCTGTTGTAAGATGGGGGCTGGGGGAGGGATAGCATTAGGAGAAATACCTAATGTAAATGACGAGTTAATGGGTGCAGCAAACCAACATGGCATATGTATACCTATATAACAAACCTGTACGTTGTGCACATGTACTCTAGAACTTAAAGTATAAAAAAAAAAAAAAAAGAAAAAAAAACAAACTTGCCCTTAGAGTAAGATTATCCTTAAAACAGTAGGTTTTCACTTTGGAAGGCCAAGGCGGGTGGATCACGAGGTCAGGAGATCAAGATCATCCTGTCCCACATGGTGAAACCCAGTCTCTACTAAAAATACAAAAATTAGCTGGGTGTGGTGGCGGGTGCCTGTAATCCCAACTACTCTGGAGGCCGAGGAAGGAGAATCCTTTGAACCCAGGAAGCGGAGGTTGCAGTGAGCCGAGATTGCGCCACTGCACTCCAGCCCGGCAATAGAGTGAGACTCAATCTCAAAAAACAAACAACAACAAAATAGTAGGTTTTGCTAATCCTGAATGAATAGGTTTAGGGCTCCTTCTCTAGCCCCACAGACCTGGTGCTCCTCCCAGAGTTCCCTTCATCCCCTCACCCACCACCAGACTAAAAGCATCTTCATGGCATGAACTATGTTTTGGTCACATCGGTGTGGCTGATTCTCAGAACTCATAGGAATGTAACCTGTGCTTCAGGCCCACACTCATGAGAGGATCCGACCACCAGTTTTGTTCAGATCTATTTCCTAAGATTAACCAATTATCGGCTTTGTTCTTACAAGTCAGTTGGCTGAAGTAAATGATCCTGCACTCTATCCAATTGCTATTTTCTGGTCAGAAGCCAATCCCGTTGGAAGCCCACCTGCCTCAGGTATCCAAAAAAGGACCTGGGAGCAAATCCCAGGCTTGACACTTATGTGGGAAAGTCACTTATCCTCTGTGTCTCAGTCCCTCATCTATAACATGGGGATAATAATAGTATATCGCCTATAGACTTCTTTCAAGGAATTAAAAATAATCCATGTAATCTTTTCGCTACATGGCAAACCTATATGAGTATTTGCTATGATGACAATGATAATGATGACATTGATTAGGACTTCATTAATAATGCTATACCTGTTCATTCTTGGGCTGTGCTGATGAGCTGGGTAACATTTACAGCAAAATAAGGAATGAATATGAGCCCAATATATATCTGGTACCCAGTGCCGACTTAAATGTAATTAGCACACTTTGGGCAGGTTGACAGGATGTTTCTGTTTCCTTGTTTGTTTCCTTCTCCCTTGTCTCTGAGTGTTTGTGTCAGCCAGTGATTTGGAATGCACAAACATTTCCTATTGACAGGAAAGTCAGAGAAAGTGCAATCTTACAGCTCAGATATTAGTTCAGTTGCTCTGAGTCTTGGTGGTGTGATTGATGGGAGTTTTATTGCAAATGTAAAAATCTGCATTCCCTTCCTCCCTTGTTGGCACATCAATGTTTTGGTGGCACACAACACGTCCCAGTGCATTGAAGATAATAGACTCTAATGTCCTTGATAGCTGTGCATCAAAGCCAGTCAATGCACCATTGGCTTAGATGACAGAAATGACTGGGTCAATGACATTCACACACCCACCACCTGGTAAAGACAACACTCCCAAAGCTAGAAATGGAGATTATTTGCCAATATAACATTAATTCCACCAACATTTATTAGACTCCTGTAGCAGTGAGGCTTAAGCCAGCACAGTGCCAGGCACATGGATGGGTGTACATTCAATTCTTGTTAAACGAGTGAATGGGTGACTAAATAAATGAATGAAAGTCTATATAGTGTGAAGTCACTGAGGAATCCATAATGCTTCCTCATTTGGAAATGGAATTTTCAAAAAGCAATCAAATCTGAAGGAAATTAGCTAGAAGCAATGAATACATGGCAAAAGCCCAAAGATGTTAGTCCAGCTGCTGCAAATATGACTAATGCACAAACCCAGGGGAGTGGATAATGGCTTGGCTGCCAAAAAAAAAAAAAAAAAAAAAAACTGAAAATCTAAAAAGAGACTTAACTCAATTTCAAGGAGAGAGTGTTTGACCATGACCCATAGGCACAAGTTGGATCTTACAGATGGGTAGCCTTTGCTTCAGCTTGTGTCCTTCAAAAACCTGGATGTTATTCTACTCAGTAGCAACTGGATTATAAAGGGGTTTAGAAGCTGAGGAACTTATGAAGAGCTTTCAATCTAGGGAAGGAGAGACAAATAGATTCTAGGTTCCATGCTTAGATCCTAGTGGTGCCTAGCTACTCTATCCCCAGTAGCTAGCTCAGTGCCTGGCACACGGTACATGCTCAAAAAACAGTTGAGTGCATGAAGGAAGATATCTATAAAATATGCTATCTATCTCTATTACAATATTGTGTGTTAATCTGCTTTACTGTGAAAGTAATACATAGTGAATAATGTATATCTAGTATACCTGCATGACTTTCATGTTTCTAACAGATAACATTTAGTCTATAACCTATAATAAGAGGTACATAATCAGAAGAGAGACACTTGTGTGGGCAGTCAGAAGAAAGAGAAATGCCTTCAAATCTAGGGAAATTGGGAAAGGAGGTGGGAAATTATGGAAGAGGAGGCATCAAAGGTGGGTCCAGAAGTAAAGGCAGAGCTGAACATTGTACAATCCAGGCTGAGGAAATAGTAGGAGAAAATTTCCAGCAAAACAAAATGATAGCACAATGTTTTTCCAAGTGTATTCTAAAGAAACTCTTTGCACAAAATCACCTGGGAATAAGCATCCCTAGCCTACCGGGTCAGAGTCTCTGTTGATAGGGCTTATGAATCTGAACTCTAAAAGACGCTATAAGTCATTTTTATGTGCTACATTTTTGAGGAGCCATTTATAGGAAGCACCCACATCACTATTTAATTTAATCCTCTTGACTATTCAGGGAGGTAAACATGATTGTTCCCATTTGATGGCAGGTATATTGAGGCTCAAGGAAGTGAAGTGATGTGTTCAAGGTCACCCAGCCTGTAAGTCAAAGAGCTGTGGTTTAAACACAAAACACCGGACATCAAACCTTTACTCTTTCCCACTACCGTCTCTGCATACAAGGCTGAAGGATAGGCTGTATGAAGGGAAGCTGCAGGTGATGACTTTGAAAGAGTATATTCTGATAATAATAGTACTAGAGCTCAATAAAGACAATGATAGTGTTTTATATCTTTAAAAAGAAAGAACACACTGCCCTGGCTGTGGCAGACTTTATCAGGAGGCTCTGATTAATGAGCAAAGCTCTAACTTAGGCTCCCTAATAGATGCCTGTTGTATCACCAGGAGATTTTCATCTCAGCGATACATTGCTGTAATTTGCTTGGGCAGCAGTGTCAGTTCTGCCCCAAGTTTGATCAGCCTAGTCTCTATTTTTCAATAAAAAGGTCGGTAACTACAAGCATCCAGTGTAGCAACTAGTGATCAGGAAATGAGGCCGAAGCAGCTGTTAAATAGTCATGGTGGGGGGCAGCTCAGAATGGGCTGTGAATTCTGGGGTTGGACATCTCATTTGTGGAATGGTAGGCCTGGGTCTTCCTCAGGGTGCCTGGTTGATAAGAAATGTTGGTTAATAGGAAAAAAAAATGCCAAAAGTAGAAGTAAATTTGTTTAGTCTCACTCACAGAGCTTCTTCCCTTATTCAATCACCAAAGAAGAGGATTGTTGATCTGGATCGGTCAGGCCAAGGAAATATTATCGAAGCAAAGTTTTCACTGGACTAAGGTTGGCAATCAATTTCTCTCACTCTCCTCCTCCTGTTCCTCCTCTCCTCCACCAAGGTCAAAGGTACAAGGTCATGGGTTCGGCTGACGGAAGGAATGCCAGCATCCCTCACTGTTCCAAAGCCCCACCTGCCTCCCAAAGATAGCTGGCCACCCAAAAAGCTCATTAGGGGGAGACCACATCATAAGCTCTGTCGAAAGAGGTCTGACTCATTCCCTCGTATCCTTCAGTTCCCTGCTCAAATGCTAACTTCTGAAGGATGTCTTTGACCACCTCCCAGGAATATCATGACTCATCCCACTTCCCCAGATTTCCACATGATTCCTCCCTCTTACTCTCCTTTCTTCATTACTCTTAGTGACACCCAGTATTACATTATCTACTCTTCTGTTCTTCTGTTTATTGCCTGTCTCTTTCCACTAGACTGTAAGCTTCATGTAGTTAGAAATGTTTCCCCTCCATTTCCCCAATATCCAGGACTGTGCCTGTTTTGTGGTAGACATTGCATAAATATTTGTTGAATGGAAGGACAATGTATTAGCACAAATGCATCCTCTATCACAAAGAAGTAATTTCATTCTCAGTTCTAACTGCCTTCACTTGTGAAGACACCTAAAAATAAAACTTTTTCCCCCCGTTAAATCTATCAGCAGTATTTTTTCTCATCATCCCTAAGATAGCATACAAACATTTTGATGTGGTTTACTGGACCCTCTGTGTCTGCTCGAGGTTCCCCTTCAGCCCAGCTCACACCCCTCTCTGCCTTGCATCTGTGCATCATATGTTCCTTCAGACAGATGATAGCACCTGCTTTTCCCCAATCTCATGTCCTGCAATGTCACCTCCTCAGCCTGAAACACTCTCTTGCTTCATTCTTCACTTGGTTAATTCCTAAGCATCCTTCCACACTCCACTTAAACATCATTTCCTGGGGCTGTCTTTCCTAAATTCTCAGGCTCAGCTAACTCTCTTCCATAGCAGCCTGCATTTCCACCTTCTGCTACATTTAAACATTTGAATATCTGTTCAGTGTTTGTCTTCCCCATGAATTCCAAGTCTGTGAACTCCACAGAGGTGAGAATGGGTCGTTCTTCCCGACTGCTGACTTTTCAGCATTTAGCACAGTGTGGGAGAGAGTCAGTGCCCAATATATATTGCCTTTGTGAACGAATGCATGCATGAGTATCAGAGCCCAGGAGTTATCTCCCACCGGAATTACCTCCAAATACAGGATAAACTCAGATAAATCCCCATCCCCTGAGATGCTGTTTGAGAATGAACCATTTTGGGTCTCAGTGTTGGCAACAGATTCTTACTCACCTCCAGTTATTCTCCAAGTCCAGCCTCTTATGAGCAGATTAAGTCTTTTTCTTGTCACCAAAGACCCCTGGCCCTGACTCCAGGAGCTGAGGCATTACCAAGTCCATACCCTAAATGGCAAAACGTTAGAGACCTCGCTTTTTTGCAAATGTATTATTCAAGCCCTTAGCTAAGAAACAACACTTCTGTTTCTGGAGGTGAAAAATTTGCAACTAACTCAGCATCCAGAATGCTAGCAAAATTTGAAGCAATCTAGAGAACTGTGCTGAAATTGCAAAGCCGGGAGGCCAAGGGGAAGAGGCCATGCTAGCTTTATATTAATAGAGAACTCCAGAGCCGGTCTGAAGGCCACGGGGGAGAAAGATAGAGGGGCTGAGTAGGGAAGAAAAGCACACAGAGACTTTTATTGCTTTTGTTGAGCTCTAATTACAAAAATCATAAACACACACAAAACTCTCCCACAATTAACTGCCCAGAGAAAACAACTTTTAACATTTAGCTGCATGCCCTTTTGGTGCTTAAAAAGATGGGCTTGAAAGCTATGCTTATTATTTAATAGCCAGCCTTCACTGAACAGTGCAGCACATATTCCAATGAGAGGCAGAATAGGCATTGGTTGAGAAAATGGACTTTGTAATCAGACAGACCTACAACTTACTCTTACTGAACTCTATGCTAAGTTGGCAACTTTTGGCAAGATGCTTAAGCCCTAAATTCCTCATCCATAAACCGAGGACAAAAGTGGCATTGATCTGTGTCAAGAGGATTAAATGAAGTAAAATATGTTCATTATTAATACTGATCTCAGTGCACAATAGATGTTCAAGTAGCTATCACTATTGTTGGTATTACAATATATAATATTGATATAACATCAGCAGTCATTTTTTTCTTTCCAGCTTTTATTTTAGGTTCAGGAGGTACATGTGCAGGTTTGTTTTGTGGGTAAATTGCATGTCACAGGGGTTTGGTCTACAGATTATTTTGTTACCCAGGTAATAAGCATAGTACTTGATAGGTAGCTTTTGGATTATCATCCTTCTCCCACCCTACATTCTCATGTAGATCCTGCTGTCTATTATCAACTTCTTCACGTGTAGTCAGTGTTTGGCTCCCACTTATACATGAGAACATGTGGTATTTGGTTTTCTGTACCTGCATTAATTCACTTAGGATAATGGCCTCCAGCTCCATCCATGTTGTTGTTGCAAAGGACGTGATTTCATTCTTTTTTATGGCTGCATAGTTATTCCATGGTGTATATGTATCACATTTTCTTTACCCAGTCATCTGTTGATGGGTACTTAGGTTGATTTTATGTCTTTGCTATTGTGGATAGTGCTGTGATGAACATATACATACATGTGCTTTTATGGTAGAACAATTTATATTCCTTTGGGTATATACACAGCAATGGAATTGCTGGGCCAAATAGTAGTTTCGTTTTAAGTTTCTTGAGAAATATCCAAATTGCTTTCCATAGTAGCTGAACTAATTTACATTCCCACCAGCAGCGTAGAAGTATTCCCTTTTCTTGGCAACCTTGCTAGCATCTGTTATTATTATTTTTTTACTTTTGAATAATAGCCATTCTGACTGGTGTGAGATGGTATCTCATTGTGGTTTTGATTTGTGCTTCTCTAATGATTAGTGATATTGAGCATTTTTTCATATGGTTGTTGGCTGCTTGTACATCTCCTTTTGAAAAGTGTCTGTTTATGTCCTTAGTCTACTTTTTAATGGAGTTGCTTGCTTTTTGCTTGTTAATATGTTTAGATTCCTTATAGATTGTGGATATTAGACCTTTGTCAGATGCATAGCTTGCAGATATTTTCTCCCATTCTGTAGGCTGTCTGTTTACTCTGTGGATAGTTTCTTTTGCTGTGCAGGAGCTCTTCAGTTTAATTAGATCCCACTTGTCAATTTTTGTTTTTGTTGCAATTGCTTTTGGCATGTTCATCTTGAAATCTTTGCCAGCACCTATGTCCAGAATGTTATTTCCTAGGTTTTCTTCTAGGGTCTTTATAATTACAGGTTTAACATTTAAGTATTTAATCCACCTTGAGTTGATTTTTGTATATGGTAAAAGGAAGGGGTCCAGTTTTAATCTCCTGCATATGGCTAGCCAGTTATCCCAGCACCATTTATTGAATAGGAGTCCTTTCCCCATTGCTTGTTTTTGTCAACTTTGTTGAAGATCAACAGGGTTGTAGATGTGTGGCTTTATCCTGGGTTAGCTGTTTTGTTCCATTGTTCTATGTGTCTGTTTTTGTACCAGTACCATGCTGTTTTGGTTACTGTAGTATAATTTGAAGGGGGCTAATGTGATGCCTACAGCTTTGTTCAATTTACTTAAGATTGCATTGACTATTTGGTCCCTTTTTTAGTTCAATATGAATTTTATAATAGCTTTTTCTGATTCTGTGAAAAATGTCATTCGTAGTTGGATATGAGTAGCACTGGATTTGTAAATTGCTTTGGCCAGTATGGTTGTTTTCACAGTATTGATTCTTCCTATCCATGAGCATGGAATGTTTTTCCATTTGTGTCATCTCTGAGTTCTTTAGCAGTGTTTTGTAATTCTTGTTGCAGAGATCTTTCACCTTCCTGGTTAGCTCTATTCCTAGGTTGTGTGTGTGTGTGTGTGTGTATGTCTATTGTGAATGGGGTTGCATTTTTGATTTGGCTCTCAGCTTGGAAATTGTTAGTGTATAGGAATGCTACTGATTTTTGTACATTGATTTTGTATGCTGAAACTTTGCTGAAGTTGTTTATCAGATCTACAAGTTTGGGCAAAAACGATGGGATTTTCTAGGTATCAAATCATATCATCTATGAAGAGAGATAGTTTGCCTTCTTCCCTTGCTATTTGGATGCCTTTTATTTCTTTCTCTTGCCTGATTACTCTGACTAGGACTTTCAGTTGTACGTTGAAAAGGAGTGATGAGAATAAGCATCCTTGTCTTATTATAGTTCTCAAGGGGAATGCTTCCTCCTTTTGCCATTCAGTTTGATGCTGGCTATGGCCTTGTCATAGATGGCTCTTACTATTTTGAGGTATGTTCCTTCAATGCCTAGTTTGTTGAGGGTTTTTAATATGAAGGAATGTTGAATTTTATCAAAAGCCTTTTCTGCATCTATTGAAATGATCATGTGGTTTTCCTTGTTAGTTCTGTTTATATGATGATTCACATTTACTGATTTGCATATGTGGAACCAACCTTACATCCCAGGAATAAAGCCTACTTAATCTTAATGGATTAGCTTTTTGACGTGCTGCTATATTCAGTTTGCTAGTGTTCTATTGAGGATTTTTGCATCTATGTTCATCAGGGATGTTGGCCTGAAGTTTTCTTTTTTTAAATTCTGTCTCTGCCAGGTTTTTTTTAAGCTCTGGCATACATGTGCAGGATGTATAGGTTTTTTAAATAGGTAAACTTGTGCCATGGTGGTTTGCTGCACCTATAAACCCATCACTTAGGTATCAAGCCCAGCACGAATTAGCTATTTTTCCTAATGTTGTCCCTTCCCCCACGCCATCCCCCAAAAGGTCCCAGTGTGTGTTGTTCTTTTCCCTGTGTCTGTGCGTTCTCTTTGTTCAGCTCCCACTTATAAGTGAGAACATGCAGTGTTTGATTTTCTGTTCCTGCATTACTTTGCTGAGAATAATGGCTTCCAGCTCCTTCCATGTCCCTGAAAAGGACATGGTCTCTTTCCTTTTTATGACTGCATAGTATTCCATGGCATATATGTACCATTGTCTATCATTGAAGGGCATTTGAGTTGATTCCATGTTTTTGCTATTGTGAATAGTGCTGCACTGAACATTCACATGCATGTGTCTTTATAATAGAATGATTTATATTCTTCTGGGTATATACCCAGTAATGGGATGTCTCAGTCGAGTGATTTTTCTGGTTCTAGATCTTTGAGGAATCATCACACCATCTTCTGCAATGGTTGAACTAATATGCATTCCCATCAACAGTGTAAAAGCGTTCCTATTTCTCTACAACCTTGCCTGTATCTATTGTTTCTTGACTTTTTAAAAATTGCCATTCTGACTGGTTTGAGATGGTATCTTACTGTGGTTTTGATTTGCATTTCTCTAATAATCAGTGATGTTGAGCTTTTTTTCATAGGTTTGCTGTCCACATGAATGTCTTCTTTTGAGAAGTGTCTGTTCATGTCCTTTGCCCACTTTTTAATGTTTTTTTTCTTGTAAATTTGTTTAAGATCCTCTGACAAAGGTCTAATATCCAGAATCTGCTGGGTTTTAATATCAGAATGATGCTGGCCTCATATAATGAGTTAGGGAGGAGTCCCTCTCTTTTTTTTTTTTTTTTTTTTTTTGAGACGGAGTCTCGCTCTGTCGCCCAGGCTGGAGTGCAGTGGCGCAATCTCGGCTCACTGCAAGCTCCGCCTCCCGGGTTCACGCCATTCTCCTGCCTCAGCCTCTCCAAGTAGCTGGGACTACAGGCGCCCGCCACCACGCCCAGCTAATTTTTTGTATTTTTAGTAGAGACGGGGTTTCACCGTGGTCTCGATCTCCTGACCTCGTGATCCACCTGCCTCGGCCTCCCAAAGTGCTGGGATTACAAGTGTGAGCCACTGTGCCCGGCCTCTTTCTCACTTTTTTGGAATAGTTTCAGTAGGATTGGTACCAGCTATTCTTTATACACCTGGTAGAATTCAGCTGTGAATTCATCTGCTCCAGGGCTTTTTCTGCTTGGTAGGCTTTTTATTATGAATTCACTTTCAGAACTTCTTATTGGTCTGTTTAGGGTTTCAATTTCTTTCCAGATCAACCTTGGGAGGTTATTTTTCCAGGAATTTATCTATTTCTTCTAGGTTTTCTAGATAAGTTGCATAGAGGTGTTCATAATAGTCTCTGAGGATTTTTTTTGTATTTCTGAGGTGTTGGTAGTAATGTCTTATTTGTCATTTCTGATTGTGATGATTTGGATTGCTCTTTTATTAGTCTAGCTAATAGTCTATCAATCTTATTTATTCTTTCAAAAAACAAACTATTGGTTTCATTGATCTTTTTTATGGTTTTTCATATCTCAACTTCAATCAGTTCAGCTCTGATTTTCTTCTTCTGGCTTCTGATATTTTCTTCTTCTGGCTTTGGGGTTGGTTTGCTCTTGTTTTTCTAGTTCCTCTAAATGTGACTTCAGGTTGTTAATTTGAGATCTAACTTTTTGATGTGGGTGTGTAGTGCTATAAACTTTCCTCTTAACACTGCTTTAACTGTGTCCCAGAGATTCTAATATGTTGTATCTTTGTTTTCATTGGTTTCAAAGAATTTTTTGATTTGTCTTAATTTCATTGTTTACTCAAAAGGCATTCAGAATCAGATTGCTTAATTTCCATGTAATTGCATGGTTTTGACAGATCTTCTCAGTATTGATTTCTATTTTTATTGTACTGTGATCCTAGAGTGTGATTAATATGACTTTTTTTTTTAATTTGTTGAGAATTGTTTTATGTCCCATTGTGTGGTCAGTTTTAGAGTATGTGCCATGTGCAGATAAGAAGAAAGTATATTCTGTTGTTATTGGGTGAAGTGTTCTATCAATGTCTGTTAGGTCCATTTGGTCAAGCATTGAAAGTCCTGAATATCTTCGTTAGTTTTCTGCCTTGATGATCTGTCTAATACTGTCAGTGGGGTGTTGAAGTTTGCCATTATTATTGGGTGGCTATCTAAGCCTCTTCATAGATCTCTAAGAACTTATTTTATGAATCTGGGTGCTCTAGTGTTGGGTGCATATATATTTAGGATAGTTAAGTCTTCTTGTTGAACCTTTTATCATTATGTAATGCCCTTTTTTTTATTGTTCTTGGTTTAAAGTCTGTTTTGTCTAAAATTAGAATAGCAACTCCTACTCCTTTTTTATTTTCCATTTGCTTGGTAGATTTTTCTCCATCCCTTTACTTTAAGCCTACGGGTGTCACTGCATGTGAGATAAGTCTCTTGAAGACAGCATACAGTTGGGTCTTGCTTCCTTATCCAACTTGCCACTCTGTACCTTTTAAGTGGAGTGTTTGGCCCATATACATTCAAGGTTAATATTGGTATGGACAGATTTGATCCTGTCATTGTCCCAACATCATTTTTGATGGTCGAAAGTGTTATAGTAAATAGATTTGCATAACCAATCCCCTATTGTTGGATATACACATTGCTGCCATTTTACTTTTCTGGTGACTGGGTCTTTGGGATGAGTAGCAAGGCCCAGGATCCCCAGGAGAAGACAGAGCACAAGAAGAGGATGGCTTGCAGTAAATGTGCTGGTACCAACTGGTAGTAGTGTCAATGGCAGATGGGGTTCCAAGAAGGAAGGGAGAGGAGGGGAATCATTTAGAGTAGGACAAACAAGTGGTCTTTATTCTTATACCATTGTTTTTCTGGGTTGAGGATAAAAGTAATGGAACAACCCAGAGAAGCCACAGTGATATTTTACAATGTAATTCAGACACTCTATCTCCTTTAAAACAAAGTCCATTTTTTAAATCTTGACCTATAAAATCCAGGATAAAGGTCTAGCACCTGTCTCCCTCTCTGTATGTCCTATCACACTCCCTTTTGCTTATACCAGTCCAATCATGCCATCCTCCTTCCTAGTCTTCAGACCTTCTATGCTCATTTCTACCTCAGCACCTTTGCACTTTCTGTGCCCTTTGCCTGGAATGCCCTCACCTCAGATCTTTGCATAATTCAGGTCTTTGTACCTCCTCTCCAAGATGTTTCCTGACCACTGTATCTAAAATAGCTTCCCTCTACACCTCTTTCCTATAATTCTTTGCATGATTTGTTTTTCTGCATGGCATTTACTTCTACATATTTGTTCATTTTCAGTCTTCCCTATGGAAGCATAAGCTATGTATGGAAAAGCCATGTCTGCTTGTTCACTGATGTATCCCTGGTGCTTAGAAGAGGACTTGGAATATAGTAAGTGCTCAATATATATCTATGGAATGAATGAATGAATCTCTAAGCTGGCTTGAGGTGCTGGGACCAACAGCTATCCAAGGAGTAAAATAAGTCCACATATTTCTGGTCCACAGCTGCAATGGTCTGAATATCTCTGTCCTCCCAGTATTCATACATTGAAATCTAATCTCCAGTGTGGTGGTGTTAAGAGGTGGGGCCTTTGGGATGTGATTAGATGATGAGGGTGGAGTCATCATGAATGGGATTTGTGCCCTTACAAAATAGACCCAAGGGAAATTACCCCTTTCACCACGTGAGGGTAGTGGTCTTGCTTCTAGACAGTAAGAAGTAAGCAGTCTGCAACCCAGAAAAGGACCCTTACAAGAACTCAGCCATGCTGGCACCCTCAACTTGGACTTTTCAGCTTTTATAACTGTGAGAAATTAACTTCTGTCCTTGATAAGCCATGCAGTTGATGGTATTTTCTTACAACAGCCAAACAAACTAAGACAACGGGGTACCACAGTGGTTGACAGAAACAAAAGCATTCATTGGGATGCTGGCACCATTACTCCCAGATGTGTGATCTTGGGTAAATTATTTTACTTCTCTCTGCCTCACTTTCCCTTTATAAAATAGGAATGACAATGCTGTCTATTTTATAAGGTTCTTGTAAGGATTAAATGAGATAATGTATGTACATTGCTTAGCAGAGTATCTGGGACTTAGAAAGACCTCAATAAAAGTTTATTATTCATAAATTATTAAATCCTTCTCTCCTCATTGTTTCAGTCATTTATTCATTCAAATATCCACTCACTTATTTGTCCATTTTTCAATGATTTTCTCATTCTTGCTTCTATGAATTAAATCCATCCACCCTCATACATCTATCTATTCATCTATTTGTGGTTTAAACAAACATTTATCAAGCTTATTTTAAAGGATCTCAAGGCTACAGTCAGAAAGAGTAGAAATACGAGGTTTAAACAGCATCAGCTTTTAAACACCTTTCTGTATCCAGCACACTTGTACCCGGTGCCCACTCAAGAATGAGTGTCATGCAGGACTGATGTTCAGCTGGTAGGCATTGGCATAGCTGTGCCCACCCAATTCAGCAGTTATTCCCAAAGCCTCCTTCTTTACAAGTCCCTAGAGTGGGGAGACCAAAGGCACTCAGGGATGATGCTGAAGATAATCATAATGATGATGATGGCACTAAAGACAGTGTACATGGGGCTGGGCGCAGTAGCTCACGCCTGTAATCCCAGCACTTTGGAAGGCTGAGGCAGGTGAATAATGAGGTCAGGAGTTTGAGACCATCCTGGCCAACATGGTAAAACTCTGTCTCTAGTGAAAATACAAAAAAAATAGCTGGGCGTGGTGGTGGGTGCCTGTAATCCCAGCTACTCGGGAAGCTGAGGCAGGAGAATCTCTTGAACCCAGGAGTTGGAGGTTGCAGTGAGCCAAGATCATGCCACTGCACTCCAGCCTGTGCAACAGTGTGAGACTCCATCTCAAAAAAAAAAAAAAAAAAAAAAAAGACAGTGTGCATGAATTTGACTCCTACTACATGCCAGATATCAATATTATTGTAAAGGATCTCAAGGCAACAGTCAGAAAGAGTAGAAATATACACCCTCTGTATCCCACCCAGTTGTACCTGGGGCCCACTCAGGAATGCACAGCTGGCCTATCTGCAACATTTTCTCCTTCTAGCCCACAGACACAGGCCCAAGGTCTCAGCCTCCATCCCTCCATCTCCCTGCAGCCCCAAGGAATCCTTTGCTCTTTCAGCCTGTACCTGCATTTAGTTTGCCAATAGAGTTTATCTCCTCTGGGCCAGGAGGGCACACTTCACCCCAGCCTGAGGTGCTGCTGAAATCTTTGTCTACTTCATGTTAGAATATTGTTCCCTGAGGTGCCTAAAACACTCAGTGCTGAGGCCACCTCCCCCACCCAATCCAGCAGTTATTCCCAAAGCCTCTTTCTTTACAAATCCCTAGGGTGGAGAGACGAAAGGCGCTCAGCAATGATGCTGCAAATGATCATAATAATAATGATGGCACTAAAGACAGTGTCCACGAATTTGACTCTTACTACATGCCACGTATCAAGAACAGTATTCAAACATATTTCACAACCAGGACAACCCAACCAGTCAGAGTGAATGCTAGCTGCAAATAACCAGCACAGCTATACCAATGCCGACCAGCTGAACATCAGTCCTGTATGGCATATCTGTCAATAAATGAAACCCCTAAGCAGGCTAGGAGGCAGTCACGTGAGCCCATTTGACAGATGCAGAAGTGGAAGCTCAGAGAGAAAAATATCACTTGGAGAAGAGATAAGCAGATCTGGGCTTTGCTGAGTCCTCAGCTTGTTTGCTTACTACCCATTTTGTGTATTTACATACTTATTTGTATCTATTATGAGAATATTGGCTTTACTTGTTAAACTGATTTTTCTCATTCTTTAAATTTTGAAAAAATTAAAACCTACAGTAAAGTTAAAAGAATAGTTTACTGAACACATATACCCTTCAACTAGATTCATCAAATTCTCTGTTGCCCTTCCTCTCTCAGAAGGAAAACACACACACACACACACACACACAGAGTCATGTATTGCATAATGACATTTCAGTCGACGGAACACATACATGATGGTGGTTCCATAAGATTATAATGGAGCTAAAAACTTTCTATTGCCCAGCGATGTCTTAACCATTGTAACGCTGTACTGCAATGCATTACTCAAGTTTTTGTGGTGATGCTGATGTAAACAAACCTACTGCATTTCCAGTCATATGAAAGTATAGCACACACACCCTCCTACAAAGGCATGTCTATAGTTCCTTGTCTTTGGACATGTAAGAATTGGAGGCACAGAAATGTGGACTTGGGAGAAATCTGGGGCTGGCTTGCTCATCACAGGCTCAACATCAACCATGCCACATAGAAGGAAAAAAAAATGAAAAAATATTTTACAAAAGGATAGCATATACAATTATGTACAGTACATAATACTTGATAATAAATGACTAACTGGTTTATATATTTATTATACCATACTTCTTGTCATTATTTTTTAGTGTACTCCTTCTACTTATAGTTTTTAAAAGTTAACCATAAAATAGCTTCAGGCAGCTCCTTCAGGAGGTATTCCAGAAGAAAGCACTGTTATCATAGGAGATGACAGCTCCACGCATGTTATTCCCCCGAAGACCTTCCAGTGGGACAAGATATGGGGGTGGAAAAAAGTGATGTTGAGAATCCTGACCCTGTGTAGGCCTAAGATAACGTATATATTTGTGTTTTTGTTTTTAACAAAAAAAAGTTTTAAAAATTTTTAAAAATTCATAGGATAAGGATATAAAGAAAGAAAGTGGCTGGATGCAGTGGCTCATGCCAGTAATCCCAGCATGCTGGAAGGCCAAGGAAGGAGGATCACTTGAGGCCAGGAATTCAAGACAAGACTGGGCAACATACGAGACCCTGTCGCTACGAAAAATAAAAATAGCCTGGCATGGTGGCGTGCATCTGTAGTCCTAGCTACTCGGGAGGCTGACATGGGAGGATCGCTTGAGTCCAGGAGTGTGAGGCTGCATTGAGCTATGATTGTTCTACTGCATTCCAACCTGGGTATCAGAGTGAGATCCTATTTCATATATATAATATATTAATATATAATATTACATATATTAATATATTATATATAATACATATATATGATATATAATATAATACATATTATGTATAATACATATATGATATATAATACATATTATATATAATACATATATAGGATATATAATATAATACATATTATATATTTCCTGTATAATATTTATATATATATATTATATACATATATATTTTTTTGAGATGGAGTCTTGCTCTGTCGCCCAGGCTGGAGTGCAGTGGCACTATCTCGGCTCACTGCAAGCTCCGCCTCCCGGGTTCACACCATTCTCCTGCCTCAGCCTCCCGAGTAGCTGGGACTACAGGCGCCCGCTACCATGCCCGGCTAATTTTTCTGCAGTTTTAGCAGAGACGGAGTTTCACCATGTTAGCCAGGACGGTCTTGATCTCCTGACCTCGTGATCCACCTGCCTCGGCCTCCCAAAGTGCTGGGATTATAGGAGTGAGCCACTGTGCCCGGCCATGTTTGTGTTTTAAGATAAGTGTTATTACAAAAAAGGCAAAAAGTTTTAGAAAACTAAAAACGTTTACAAAGTAAAAAAGTTGCAGCAAACTAAGGTTAATCTATTATTAAAGAAAGAAAATTAAAAACTAAATAAATTGAGTGTAGCCTGTGTGTATGGTGTTTACAAAGCCTACAGTAGTGTATAGTAATGACCTAGGCCTTCGTGTCCACTCACTACTCACTCACCGGCTCACCCAGAGCAGCTTTCAGTCCTGCAAGCTTCATTCATGGCAAGTGCCCTATACAGGCATATCCTTTGTTTTTCATATTGTATGTTTACTGTATCTTTTCTGTATTTAGATGCACAAATACCATTGTGTTACAATTGCCCGCAGTATTCAGCACGGTAACATGGTGTACAGGTTTGTAGCCTAAGAGCTACACAGGCTCAGTCATATCCCCATCGTTAAATGACACATACTGTATATACATATATATTTTTTATTCCATTTATAAGTAAGTTGAAACTACCATGATGGTTCATCCCCAACTACTGCTTCCAATTTACACTGATAACTACAGCCCCACACATACTCCTGTTTCTAAAGCCCACGAAAGGTCTTCCTTTACCGCCCAGCCAGAAGCGACCACACCTGTGCTCCTAGACGTGCTCCAGCTGCCTGTTGCTCACCCATGCCCCCTAATGGGAAACTCCTCACCTACAACCCTGCTGATGGGACCCCATCCCCTGACAGAAGGACCAGGGAGATCTCTGTCCCAGAGGGATCCCAGCCATGAGCTGGCAAGGGCCTGTGATTTGGGTGGCATGAGTCAATCAGATGATTCCTCTTAGCAACTTCAACTGAGAGGAGGCATCGTTTCTGGGGAGTTACAGGCACTAAAACTTAAAAGCTCCGGTGGATTCAGGAGCCACTGTAAAGGTTGAAGTCATGAGCAACCAAAAGGAAGATGAAACAGCTGCACAAATATAATTTTAAAAAGTTTATAATAAAAACAGCTAATATTTATTGAGCATATAGTATGTGCTAAGCATAGCACAATTATTAACTCATTTTATATTGACAATGGCAGTATATACACTGTCATCTCCCCTGTTGAGATTAAGGCACAGAGAAGCAAAGTAACTTACCTGAGGTCACACAGCAAGCGACTGGAAGAGCCTATTTTTCTTACCACCATCCTCTTGGTTCCTGGTATGCACCTTGCCCTTCCTGAGGACTACTGTTCTGCTTTCTCTGGACTCGCAAGAGATCTTTCTGCATCTTACAGCAAAGCCTCCATTGTACTGGAGCTAAGTGGAGGGGATTTCCATTGACTCCAATCAAAAGAAGCCTGACTAAAGCATCTACACTTAGCTGGGACTGGGTTTCCTCAAGATTAACACTCACGGCCAGGCGCGGTGGCTCACGCCTGTAATCCCAGCACTTTGGGAGGCCGAGGCAGGGGGATCACGAGGTCAGGAGATGGAGACCATCCAGGCTAACACGGTGAAACCCCGTCTCTATTAAAAATACAAAAAAAAATTAGCCGGGCGAGGTGGCGGGCGCCTGTAGTCCCAGCTACGCGGGAGGCTGAGGCGGGAGAATGGCGTGAACCCCGGGGGGCGGAGCCTGCAGTGAGCCGAGATTGCGCCACTGCACTCTAGCCTGGGTGAAAGAGCGAGACTCCTTCTCAAAAAAAAAAAAATTAACACTCACTCTCACCATTCTGACCAATTGCCTGCAAGTTTGCAAAGGTAGACTCACATTTTCTGGGGAGCTGAGAATAAGGCATGAAGATTAATTATACATAATCCATTATGAATAATTTTATATGCACAAACTGTCCTGGACGGCTTCCTTATTCAGATGTCACTTTTGCTTCCTTTTATAAATGAAAAGGAAAATTTATCAGGACTCTCACACTTGCACTGGTGACCTTATACAACATAACCCAATTTCCCAGAAAAGAAAAGGGCTTGAACTTTCCCGCCACTAAGATTTTCAGGGAACTAAAGCTTGTTCAATTAGGGAGATACTTTTTTTTTTTTTTTTTACCATACTCAGGTAACCAATTTTTAGAAAATTAGCATTCTTCAAAGTACAGATAACGCAAATGACAGCAAACATAATTGAATCTCTCTCTCTGATGATTTAGAAGGTAGTTCTGAATGTCACTCCCCTTTATTCAAGACTGTAAAAAAAAAATCTGTGTAATAAAATTAAAGTTTTACATTTGCTTGTTAGAGCCTTCTGGGTGTTACATGGTTGTGGGACTAAGTCCAAATATAAATGTCACATCTAGTTTCTTGGGCTGTTTATCAAAATCATCTGAGTCACACTGAATGGTGCAAGAAGACACTCGGCCCACAGTCTGGGGTCAGTCTACCGATCCTATAGTAGAATGCCACTACCAAGCTGGTCATATGCCTAGACTGGCTCCCTTAAACCATGGGATAGCATTGAATTCCAAGGTAGTTGAAGAAAACCACGAAATTTTCATATATGGGGGGGTAACAATCCCCATCAAGCAGAGGAATTTGAAGATTCATAGTTTGCATGTCACATTTATTACACAGTGTCTTGTGCCTAGTAAGTGCTCAGTAAATGGTAAATGGTAAATTCTCGTACTGGGGAAATGTATTAGAGCTTGAGAGAAGCCAAAAATTTATTCTTCTGGGTAGCTCTTAAATATTCCAACTTGCATTAGTTTTCCTAGCTGATGGAAAATCTATTTTACTCCACATTGTTCCTTTTTAGAGAACAATTCAAGTCTCTCTTAGTGGATGGAGAAAGATGCAGAGAGAAGCAAGAAGAATGCAGGAGGCTACAAGCTGTAGGTTCAAGGAAGCTTTAGTGCCACAAAAATTCACAGGACCAGAAGGCAAAAGCCTTGGGTTTGTGTCCTTACTCTTTTCAGCGAGCTTTTGGAAGCGACCCCTTCTACTATCGGACATGGCTTGGTGTTATGAACTGTTTTAACGAAAACCACATCTGTTCCTTTTTCAACTTTTTCACCACTAGCTCATTTGTTTTTTTGTTTGTTTTTTCGTTTTGCTTTTTTTATTCATCCAATGTGTATAAGGCATCTATTGTGAGCCTGAAACTGTTCTTGTTGCTGAAGAAATAGCACCAGGAAATGAATCAGACCTAGATCTGCCTTCACAAAATGTTTCAAAGAAGTGCAGAGTTATGACAGGAATGCATGATGACCTCATGTAGTCTTGGGGGTAGAGGGGAGGAAGTTCAGGGAAGGCTTCCTAGAGAAAGTAACATTTAATCTGAGACCTGGAAGATAAGAAGTTAGCATTCAAGTTTTTCCTTGAGGAGCAACACAGAAAAATGTTTCACCTTTCAAATTTGAAGTTGGCTCTCTAGCCTCCTTTCCTAGCACTGCCCTGTGCTGTCACTCTGACCACAGTGGTCCACACTGAGGACTCATCTTCTCCCGTAATAACCTTCTCTTTCCTCAGACCACATAATTCTAGGCCCTTTATCATCCTAATTGACCCCACTATCAACAGGCTTCATTTTGCCAAAACTTCTAAACAGGTGATGCATCTTCATTAATTTTTATTCTTGGACTCCCTAGCAAGTGAACCAAGGATGAAAAATTATACATCGATGGCAACAACAAAAAAAAATCAGCGTTTTCTTATATGCACAAGGCTCCACATCAGGAGTGCTTTCCTTTCTATTTGGAAGTGTTTCTAGAAATTGAATTATATGCCAAGCAATGAGCCAGATACTAAGAATAAGATGATTTCATGCAAGTTGGCTTCTCCAGGAATCAGAAGTCAGGAGAGACTTAGGAATTCAAAGGGGTGACTGGGGAGTTATACATGCAAAAAGGAAAAGGGAGGAAGCTGAACTGAGCAGGAGGAGACATCAGACCTGACTTTGGACCTGACCAAGTCTCTACTAGCCAAATGGGGGGCTCTGGAATAAGCACTGCCCTTTAGAGGAGTGACCCACTGAGCAGAAATGACCAGGTCTTGTACCTTCCACCACCTTTCTCAGTTATAGATTAGGGGCTGTCTTGAGAATAGCATGCCCTCAGCTCTCATCATCTTGCTCAATCCTTGGCCAGGGGTTCTCCTGAGAATAGTATAACCTTGGTTTAAAAATTGAGGCAAATACTGATTAAGCAAACAGCTGGAGGTTGTCAGTTAGCCTCACTCATTGAAACTGGGCAATGAGTCCTTTCTTGAAGGAAGATCTGAGCAGTGCATCTCCATATCTGCCACAATGGTACACAAAAATGAAATGATTGCTGCCCTGTGGAAGCCTGTAGCCTGGGAAGACAGACTCTGAGCTGCTAATTACACAACAAACCTTTTAGTAATGACTATAATTTTTTAAAGAAAGCATTCTTGTACATTGAAAACTACAAAACATTGTTATAAAAAATTAAAGAAGACCTAAAGAAATGGAAACATATCCCATTTTCATGGATTGGAACACTTCATATTGTTAAGATGACAGTACGCACCAACCTAATCTACAGATTCAATGCAGTTGCTACCAAAATTCCAGCTGCCTTTATTGCAGAAATGGACAAGTTGGCTGTAAAATTCATATGAAACTGCAAGGTAGCCCAAAACAAACTTACAAAAGAAAAACAAAGTTGGAGGATGTTCACTTCCCAATTTCAAAATTGACTGCAAAGCTACAATAAGCAGAACAATGTGATGCTGGAAATGATAGACACATAGATCAAAGGAGCAGAATTGGAAGCCCAGAAATAAACTCACGTGTCTATCATCAACTGATTTTCTTTTTCTTTTTTTTTTGAGACGGAGTCTCGCTCTGTCGCCCAGGCTGGAGTGCAGTGGCACAATCTCGGCTCACTGCAAGCTCCGCCTCCCGGGTTCACGCCATTCTCCTGCCTCAGCCTCCCAAGTAGCTGGGACTACAGGCGCCCGCCACCACGCCCGGCTGATTTTTTGTATTTTTTAGTAGAGACGGGGTTTCACCGTGGTCTCGATCTCCTGACCTCGTGATCCGCCCGCCTCGGCCTCCCAAAGTGCTGGGATTACAAGCATGAGCCACCACGCCCGGCCTCATCAACTGATTTTCAACAAGGGTACTAATGCCATTCTATGGAAGAAAGAATAATCTTTTCAGCTTATGGTTCTAAGACAACCATGCAGCCACATGCAAAAGAATGAAGTTAGAACCCTACCTAAGACGTATACAAAAATCAACTCAAAAATGATCAGAGACCTAAATGTAAAAGTTAACTCATAAAACTCTTAGAAGGAACCATAAGTGTAAATCTTCATAACCTTGGATTAGGCAACACTTTCATAAGTATGAAAACAAAAACAAAGCAACAAGAGAAAAAATAAATAAACTGAACTTCATCAAAATTAAAAACTTTCATGCATCAAAGGATGGTATTTAAAAAGTGAAAATGGGGCTGGGCGTGGTGGCTCACACTTGTAATCCCAGCACTTTGGGAGGCCGAGGTGGGCGGATCATGAGGGAGGCCGAGGCAGGCGGATCATGAGGTCAGGAGATCGAGAACATCCTGGCTATCACGGTGAAACCCTGTCTCTACTAAAAAAATACAAAAACCTAGCTGGGCGTAGTGGCGGGCGCCTGTAGTCCCACCTACTCAGGAGGCTGAGGCAGGAGAAGGGCATGAACCCGGGAGGTGGAGCTTGCAGTGAGCCGAGATCATGCCACTGCACTCCAGCCTGGGCCACAGGCGAGACTCCATCTCAAAAAAAAAAAAAAAAAAAAAAGTGAAAATGGGTGGCTGGGCACAGTAGTTCACACCTGTAGTCCCAGCAGTTTGGGAGGCTGAGGCAGGAGGATTGCTTGAGTCCAGGAGGCAGAGGCTGCAGTGAGCCAAGATCATGCCACTGCACTCCAGCCTGAGTGACAGAGAGAGACCCTGTCTCAAAAAAAAAAAAAAAGGCAATCCACAGAATTGCATAAAATATTTGTAAATCACGTATCTGATAAGAGTACAGTATCTAGAATATACAAGTCTTATAACTCAACAAAAACAACAACAGAAAACCAAACAACCCAATTTTAAAGTGGGAGAAAGAACTGAATAGATATTTCTCCAAAGAAGATATATAAATGGCACTAAGCACATGGAAAGATGCTTAACATCATTAGTTATTAGGCAAATGCAAATGAAAACCACAGAGATATCACTTCCCATCCACTAGGATGGCTACAATCAAAAAAAAGAGGAAATTATCAACTGTTGGTGAAGATGTGGAAAAATTAGAACCCTTGTCCTCAAGAAGTCAAACAAAGAACTACCATATGACACAGAAATTCCATTCCTAGCTGTATACCTAAGAGAATTGGAAACATACATTCAAACAGAAGTTTGTACACAAATGTTCATAGCAGTATTATTTATAATAGCTAAAAAGTAGAAATGCTCCAAATGTTCATCAGTGGACGAATGAACAAAATCTGGGGTATTTCCATACAATGGAATATTATTCAGCCATAAAAAAGAATGAGGTGCTGACACATGCCACAACATGGATTAACTGTGAAAATATTTTGCTAAGTAAAAAATGCCAGTCACAAAAGGCCACATATTATGTAATTCCATTTATATGAAATATCCAGAATAAGCAAATCCATAGAGACAGAAAGTAGCTTAGTGCTTGCCAGAGGCTCAGGAGAGTGAATGGGGAGTGACTGCTTAATGAGTACAGGATCTCTTTTTGGGGTGATGAGAATGTTCTGGAATTGGAGAGCGGTGATGGTTGCAGAGCATTGTGAATATACAATAAACCACTGAATGGGATACTTTAAAATGGTTTAAAAAGTGAATTTTGTGTTATGTAGAAAAAAGTGAAGGAGAAAGAAGAGGTGCGGGGTGTGGTGAGGACAATCTAACAGGACAGCCCTGCCTGATCTGGAGCAGTCACGGAAGGCTTGAAGATCAATGGCTTTTTTTATTCTTCTCAAGGCCCATCTCCAACTTTCAAGGGTTATCTTGCCCCAACTGCTGGGGCTTTGATAACCCAGGTTTCCAGGGGTGGATGATGTAGGTGAAGATCCCCAACAAGGTCATTTTCTCTCCCCAACTGAACAGAAAGAAGAGCTGGGGGAGGAGAGGAAAGTGTGCACAGGCATCACCCAGGAGGAAGACAGAGAGAGGGGACAAGAAAACATTATTTTCTTCTTTTTGTCTCCAAAGCCAGGTGACAGAGAATGGAAATGGGGAATGTAGATCAAAATGTAATTTTCCCTTACAAGCTGCAGTGAGGCCAGGGGCTGGGGGGTGGCCTGCCCTGGGGAGCTGCTCACATGGCAATAACTCACCAGCAGCTCTGCACAAAAGCGGTGCTTATTAAAGGTCAAACGGAGCCAGCAGGGGGATAGTGGGGGAACGGTTGATGGAAGCAATAAAGGGACACAAGAGAGACATGGGGCCATTGGGAAGGGCTGATTCTGATTAAGAATTTGTCCCAAGCAAGGCAGAGGTCAGTCATTCAAGTCAGGAGGTGATGCCCCTGACACCCACCAGGGACCCCTGGGCTGGAAAATGCTGCCTTTGTCTTTATGAACCAAGAATTTCCCTGGCCCCGTGCAAACATCAATAGTGAATCAATAAAACACTGGCTTGTATGAGAAACAATTATCGGCAAGCCAGAAAAACAGCATTGGGAGCCCTCTGCCTCCGCTCATCTGCAAGGTGGATGGGGAGGTTGCTAAACTCTCAGAGGTCAGATGGCTGAGGAATGATCTAACCACTCAGGTGCTCAGGACTGGTCAACTCATCATCACCACGTAAATTCTACTATCTGTCAAACATTCTGCAGAGCTCACAATCCTACAGAATTTTCTCAACAACCCACAAGTGCTGTTATTATTCTCATTTTATAGTCAGGAATACTAAGTCTTAGAGAGCTAAGTCATCTGCCCAATAGCACTTAGCTACTGAAAAGGCAGAGTTAGGGCATGACACCAATCTATCCAACCCCAAACCCTGAGCTCTCAGCTATAATAAACGGCCTCTCACAATAATCAAGTGACTATTGAGTGCCTACTATGTGCCTGGCCATGAATGCTTTGCTGGGATTTGGGCTGAGTCTTTTTTTCCCCCTCAGGGCCTCGGCGTTCTCATTGATCACATGGGGAGTTATCACTGATGCTCCTGTCTAGGAGGGAAGCTCAGAGGATCAAGTCAAACTCAGAGCTTCATTTGGCTATCCAAATGAATATGCATTTGGAAAATGGGCCCTCTGTGCACCTAAGAGGCTGTCCCCCTCACCATCTTTCCTGTCTCTGACATGCCTAGTATGCAGGACAATGCCAGAACAGACAGGCATCAGGGTTCCGAGCCAAGATCAGAACAGAACCTGGAGTGGGAAACAAAGCATGAAGGCCACAGGGTGAGGAAATGGGGATGAGAAAATGCGGTTGAGTGGATGACAACCCAATGCAGGCCCTTAAATAGGCAGGGTCCAAACTATCAGGCCTCTGACACTTCCCTTTGAATGGATATACAACCCCTTGCTAATTGGTCTTGCCCCTGAGATGCTGAGGTTCTGTGTTTTTAACAGGTGTATACAAGTTTTTAATTTTATTTTTTTAAACACTTGGTGATATAGTTTGGAAATTTGTCCCTGCCCAAGCCTCATGTTGAATTGTCATCTCCATTGCTGTAGGTGGGTCCTAGTGGGAAGTGTTTGGGTCATGGAGGAGAATTCTTCATGGCTTGGTGCTGTCTTCACGGTCATGAGTTCTCACGAGATCTGGTGATTTAAAAGTATGTGGCACCTCTCTCCCTACCACTCTCTCTCTCTTGCTCCTGCTTTTGCCATGTGACATGTCTGTTCTTCCTTCACCTTCTGCCATGGATGAAAGCTACCTGAGTCTTCACTGGAAACCAGGAGATGCTAGTATGATGCACCTTGTAAAGCCTACAGAACTATGAGCCAATTAAACCTCTTTTCTTTTCTTTCTTCCTTTTTTTTTTTTTTTTTGAGACAGAGTCTTGCCCTGTCGCCCAGGTTGGAGTGCAGTGGTGTAATCTTGGCTCACTGCAACCTCTGCCTCCCAGGTTCAAGTGATTCTCCTGCCACAGCCTCCTAAGTAGCTGGGATTAAAGGCTCCTGCCACCACATCTAGCTAATTTTTGAATTTTTGGTAGAGACGGGGTTTCACCATGTTGGCCAGGCTGGTCTCAAACTCCTGACCTCAGGTGATCCGCCCGTCTGGGCCTCCCGAAGTGCTGGGATTATAGGCATGAGCCACCATGCCCAGCCTAAACCTCTTCTTTCTATAAATTACCCAGTCTCAGGTAGTGCTTTATAGCAATGCGAGAATTGCCTAATACACTTGGGTTGCCAGTAAGGGCTGCTTGGAAATCCTGAGAAGCACCCACCTCCTCAGAGCACAGGCTGCAGAAATGTTTTCTTTTCTGAACAGTGGAAGAAAGTAATTTGGGAGGTGAAGAGGCAGTAGAGAAAATTGGGAAGTCTTTTGTGTGTGAGCATGCCTGTATGTTATCATAACAGGTTTTTAAGATTAGAGAGTTCTGGAACTTTTATTCATTTTGACATTTATTTATTATTTTTTCGAGACAGGAGTCTCACTCTGTGCCCAGGCTGGAGTGCAGTGGCGAAATCTCAGCTTACTGCAACCTCTGCCTCTCAGGTTCAAGCAATTCTCCTGCCTCAGCCTCCCGAGTAGCTGGGACGACAGGCATGTGCCACCACGCTCGGCTAATTTTTGTATTTTTAGTAGAGAAGGGATTTCTCCGTGTTGGCCAGGCTGGTCCTGAACTCCTGACCTCAAGTGATCCACACACCTCCGCCTCCCAAAGTGCCGGGATTACAGGCGTGAGCCACCACGCCCTGCCTATTTTGACTTTTAAATACCTGTAGGTAATGCCATTTCATTTGTTTCCTCCTGACCCAGTAACATCTGTAAGTCTTAATCTTGCACACAGCAGCTTTGCTGAGGTAACAGATGCTTCTGATGCCCAAGTCACATCCCCTCAGCTCTCCCCTGACTGTGGCACAATGACACCATCCCACCTAAAGCATCTTTCCAGAACCCAGAACCTCTCTGCTTCTCTGCCTCAATGCTTTTTCTAAAGCTGAAGAACCTGTTCAGCCTCAGGCAGGGGAAACCCCAGAAGTGCAGGGGGTTAACACCCCTGTAACTATAATAGGTTCATTGCCTGACGTGCCCAGCAAGTCAAGACAAGACACCAGGCTGCAGAAGAGAAAGAGGTTTAATTAAAAGGTCACTGAAATCTCAAATCCATCTCCTTGAGGAATTTGAGGTTAAAGTTTTTTAAGGGTTCTGGAGTGGACTGAAGTGTGGAGGCCATTGATTGGTAGAAGAATGCTGGGTGAAGTCATGCGACAGGGAGAGGAAGAAGCTGTATTCGCAGGCTGATCCCATTCAGGATCCCGTGCCTGAAAACCAGCCACACCCACCCATAAGAGCTTTGTGGGGAGATCAGAGGGAGCACATCTTAGACTGGATCCTCAGCTTGTATGAGGCATTTGGTGTTGCTTTGGGGATAGTCATATCCTAATCAACACTTAAAGTATCATTATTAGCAATACTGAGCTAACCAGAAGGGAGGGGCTAGGATTAAGAGAAGTCAGGCAGGCTGGGCGCAGTGGCTCACACCTGTAATCCCAGCATTTTGGGAGACCAAGGTGGGCGGATCACGAGGTCAGGAGTTCGAGACCAGCCTGGCCAATATGGTGAAACCCCATCTCTACTAAAAATACAAAAAAACTAGCCTGGCATTGGGGTGTGCGACTGTAGTCCCAGCTACTCAGGAGGCTGAGGCAGAAGAATCACTTGAACCCAGGAGGCGGAGTTTGCAGTGAACTAAGATTGCACCACTGCACTCCAGCTTGGGCGACAGAGGGAGATTCTGTCTCAAAAAAAAAAAAAAAAAAGGAGAAGGTTGTGTCAGGCCTCTGAGCCCAAGCCAAGCCATTGCATCCCCTGTGACTTGCACGTATACATCCAGATGGCCTGAAGTAACTGAAGATCCACAAAAGAAGTAAAAATAGCCTTAACCGATGACATTCCACCATTGTGATTTGTTTCTGCCCCACCCTAACTGATCAAGGTACTTCGTAATCTCCCCCACCCTTAAGAAGGTTCTTTGTAATTCTCCAAACCCTTGAGAATGTACTTTGTGAGATCCACCCCTGCCCGCAAAACATTGCTCTTAACTTCACTGCCTATCCCAAAACCTATAAGAACTAATGATAATCCACCACCCTTTGCTGACTATCTTTTCGGACTCAGCCTGCGCTGCCTGCACCCAGGTGAAATAAACAGCCACGGTGGAACCAAGATGGCCAAATAGGAACAGCTCCGGTCTACAGCTCCCAGCCTGAGCGACACAGAAGACGGGTGATTTCTGCATTTCCATTTGAGGTACCGGGTTCACCTCACTAAGGAGTGCCAAACAGCGGGTGCAGGACAGTCGCTGCAGTGCACTGTGCGCGAGCCGAAGCAGGGCGAGGCATTGCCTCACTCAGGAAGTGCAAGGGGTCAGGGAGTTCCCTTTCCTAGTCAAAGAAAGGGGTAACAGACGGCACCTGGAAAATCAGGGAAGTCCCACCCTAATACTGTGCTTTTCCAATGGGCTTGGAAAATGGCAAACCAGGAGATTGTGTCCCACACCTGGCTCAGAGGGTCCTATGCCCACGGAGTCTCGCTGAGTGCTAGCACAGCAGTCTGAGATCAAACTGCAAGGTGGCAGCGAGGCTGGGGGAGGGGCGCCCGCCATTGCCCAGGCTTGCTTAGGTAAACAAAACAGCCAGGAAGCTCGAACTGGGTGGAGCCCACCATAGCTCAAGGAGGCCTGCCTGCCTCTGGAGGCTCCACCTCTGGGGGCAGGGCACACACAAACAAAAAGTCAGCAGGAACCTCTGCAGACTTAAATGTCCCTGTCTGACAGCTTTGAAGAGAGTCGTGGTTCTCCCAGCACACAGCTGGAGATCTGAGAACTGGCAGACTGCCTCCTAAAGTGGGTCCCTGGCCCCCGAGCAGCCTAACTGGGAGGCACCCCCCAGTAGGGACAGACTGACACCTCACTCAGCCAGGTACTGCTCTGAGACAAAACTTCCAGAGGAACTACCAGACAGCTGAATTTGCGGTCTCACAAAAATCCGCTGTTCTGCAGCCACCGCTGCTGACACCCAGCCAAACAGGGTCTGGAGTGGACCTCTAGCAAACTCCAACAGACCTGCAGCTGAGGGTCCTGTCTGGTAGAAGGAAAACTAACAAACAGAAAGGACATCCACACCAAAAACCCCTCTGTACATCACCATCATCAAAGACCAAAAGTAGATAAAATCACAAAGATGGGGAAAAAACAGAGCAGAAACACTGGAAACTCTAAAAAGCAGAGCACCTCTCCTCCTCCAAAGGAATGCAGTTCCTCACCAGCAATGGCACAAAGCTGGATGGAGAATGACTTTGATGAGTTGAGAGAAGAAAGCTTCAGACAATCAAACTACTCTGAGCTACGGGAGGAAATTCAAAACAATGGCAAAGAAGTTAAAAACTTTGAAAAAAAATTAGATGCATGGATAACTGGAATAAACAATGCAGAGAAGGGCTTAAAGGAGCTGATGGAGCTGAAAGCCAAGTTTCGAGAACTACGCGAAGATTGCAGAAGCCTTGGTAGCCAATGTGATCAACTGGAAGACAGGGTATCAGTGATGGAAGATGAAATGAATGAAATGAAGCGAGAAGGGAAGTTTAGAGAAAAAAAGAATAAAAAGAAACGAACAAAGCCTCCAAGAAATATGGGACTATGTGAAAAGACCAAACCTATGTCTGATTGGTGTACCTGAAAGTGACAGGGAGTATGGAACCAAGTTGGAAAACACTCTGCAAGATATTATCCAGGAGAACTTCCCCAATCGAGCAAGGCAGGCCAACATTCAGATTCAGGAAATACAGAGAACGCCACAAAGATACTCCTCGAGAAGAGCAACTCCAAGACACATAATTGTCAGAGTCACCAAAGTTGAAACGAAGGAAAAAATGTTAAGGGCAGCCAGAGAGAAAGGTCGGGTTATCCACAAAGGGAAGCCCATCAGACTAACAGCTGATCTCTTGGCAGAAACTCTACAAGCCAGAAGAGAGTGGAGGCCAATATTCAACATTCTTAAAGAAAAGAATTTTCAACCCAGAATTTTATATCCAGCCAAACTAAGCTTCATAAGTGAAGGAGAAATAAAATACTTTACAGACAAGCAAATGCTGAGTGATTCTGTCACCACCAGGCCTGCCCTAAAAGAGCTCCTGAAGGAAGCACTAAACATAGAAAGGAACAACCGGTACCAGCCACTGCAAAAACATGCCAAATTGTAAAGACCATCAAGGCTAGGAAGAAACTGCATCAACTAACGAGCAAAACAACCAACTAACATCATAATGACAGGATCAGATTCACACATAACAATATTAACTTTAAATGTAAATGGGCTAAATGCTACAACTAAAAGACACAGACTGGCAAATTGGAAAAGGAGTCAAGACCCATTAGTGTGCTGTATTCAGGAAACCCATCTCACGTGCAGAGACACATATAGACTCAAAATAAAGGGATGGAGGAAGATCTATCAAGCAAATGGAAAACAAAAAAAGGCAGGGGTTGCAATCCCAGTCTCTGATAAAACAGACTTTAAACCAACAAAGATCAAAAGAGACAAAGAAGGCCATTACATAATGGTAAACGGATCAATTCAACAAGAAGAGCTAACTATCCTAAATATATATGCACGCAACACAGGAGCATCCAGATTCATAAAGCAAGTCCTGAGTGACCTACAAAGGGACTTAAACTCCCATACAATAATAATGGGAGATTTTAGCACCCCACTGTCAACATCAGACAGATCAATGAGACAGAAAGTTAACAAGGATATCCAGGAATTGAACTCAGCTCTGCACAAAGTGGACCTAATAGACATCTACAGAACTCTCCACCCCAAATCAACAGAATATACATTTTTTTTCAGCACCACACCACACCTATTCCAAAATTGACCACATAGTTGGAAGTAAAGCTCTCCTCAGCAAATGTAAAAGAACAGAAATTATAACAAACTGTCTCTCAGACCACAGTGCAATCAAACTAGAACTCAGGATTAAGAAACTCACTCAAAACCGCTCAACTACACGGAAACTAAACAACCTGCTCCTGAATGACTACTGGGTACATAATGAAATGAAGGCAGAAATAAAGATGTTCTTTGAAACCAACGAGAACAAAGACACAATATACCAGAATCTCTGGGACACATTCAAAGCAGTGTGTAGAGGGAAATTTATAGCACTAAATGCCCACAAGAGAAAGCAGGGAAGATCCAAAATTGATACCCTAACATCACAATTAAAAGAACTAGAAAAGCAAGAGCAAACACATTCAAAAGCTAGCAGAAGGCTAGAAATAACTAAAATCAGAGCAGAACTGAAGGAAATAGAGACACAAAAAACCCTTCAAAAAATTAATGCACTTTGGGAGGCTGAGGTGGGCGGATCACGAGGTCAGGAGATCAAGACCACGGTGAAATTCGGTCTCTACTAAAAATACAAAAAATTAGCCGGGCGTGGTGGTGGGCGCCTGTAGTCCCAGCTACTCAGAGAGGCTGAGGCAGGAGAATGGCGTGAACGCAGGAGGCGGAGCTTGCAGTGAGCCGAGATTGCGCCACTGCACTCCAGCCTGGGTGACAGACTGAGACTCTGTCTCAAAAAAAAAAAAAAAAAAATTAATGAATCCAAGAGCTGGTTTTTTGAAAAGATCAACAAAATTGATAGACCACTAGCAAGACTAATAAAGAAGAAAAGAGAGAAGAATCAAATAGAGGCAATAAAAAATGAAAAAGGGGGATATCGCCACTGATCCCACAGAAATACAATCTACCATCAGAGAATACTACAAACACCTCTACACAAATAAACTAGAAAATCTAGAAGAAATGGATAAATTCCTGGACACATACACCCTCCCAAGACTAAACCAGGAAGAAGTTGAATCTCTGAATAGACCAATAATAGGCTCTGAAATTGTGACAATAATCAATAGCTTACCAACCAAAAAGAGTCCAGGACCTGATGGATTCACAGCCGAATTCTACCAGAGGTACAAGGAGGAACTGGTACCATTCCTTCTGAAACTATTCCAATCGATTGAAAAAGAGGGAATCCTCCCTAACACATTTTATGAGGCCAGCATCATCCTGATACCAAAGCCTGGCAGAGACATAACCAAAAAAGAGAATTTCAGACCAATATCCTTGATGAACATTGATGCAAAAATCCTCAATAAAATACTGGCAAACTGAATCCAGCAGCACATCAAAAAAGCTTATACACCATGATCAAGTGGGCTTCATCCCTGGGATGTAAGGCTGGTTCAACATAAGCAAATCAATAAATGTAATCCAGCATATAAACAGAACCAAAGACAAAAACCAATGATTATCTCAATAGATGCAGAAAAGGCCTTTGACAAAATTCAACAACGCTTCATGCTAAAAACTCTCAATAAATTAGGTATTGATGGGACGTATCTCAAAATAATAAGAGCTACCTATGACAAACCCACAGCCAATATCATACTGAATGGGCAAAAACTGGAAGCATTCCCTCTGAAAACTGGCACAAGACAGGGATGCCCTCTCTCACCACTCCTATTCAACATAGTGCTGGAAGTTCTGGCCAGGGCAATCAGGCAGGAGAAGGAAATAAAGGGTATTCAATTAGGAAAAGAGGAAGTCAAATTGTTCCTGTTTGCAGATGACATGATTGTATATCTAGAAAACCCCATTGTCTCAGCCCAAAATCTCCTTAAGCTGATTAGCAAATTCAGCAAAGTCTCAGGATACAAAATCAATGTACAAAAATCACAAGCATTCTTGTACACCAATCACAGACAAACAGAGAGCCAAATCATGAGTGAAGTCCCATTCACAATTGCTTCAAAGAGAATAAAATACCTAGGAATCCAACTTACAAGGGATGTGAAGGACCTCTTGAAGGAGAACTACAAACCACTGCTCAATGAAATAAAAGAGGATACAAACAAATGGAAGAACATTCCATGCTCATGGATTGGAAGAATCAATATCGTGAAAATGGCCATACTGCCCAAGGTAATTTATAGATTCAATGCCATCTCCATCAAGCTACCAATGACTTTCTTCAAAGAATTGGAAAAAACTACTTTAAAGTTCATATGGAACCAAAAAAGAGCCCGCATTACCAAGGCAATCCTAAGCCAAAAGAACAAAGCTGGAGGCATCACGCTACCTGACTTCAAACTATACTACAAGGCTACAGTAACCAAAACAGCATGGTACTGGTACCACAACAGAGACATAGATCAATGGAACAGAACAGAGCCCTCAGAAATGATGCCGCATATCTACAACTATCTGATCTTTGACAAACCTGACAAAAACAAGAAATGGGGAAAGGATTCCCTATTTAATAAATGGTGCTGGGAAAACTGGCTAGCCATAGGTAGCTGAAACTGGATCCCTTCCTTACACCTTATACAAAAATTAATTCAAGATGGATTAAAGACTTATATGTTAGACCTAAAACCATTAAAATCCTACAAGAAAACCTAGGCAATACCATTCAGGACATAGGCATGGGCAAGGACCTCATGTCTAAAACACCAAAAGCAATGCCAACAAAAGCCAAAATTGACAAATGGGATCTAATTAAACTAAAGAGCTTCTGCACAGCAAAAGAAACTACCATCAGAGTGAACAGGCAACCTACAAAATGGGAGAAAATTTTCGCAACCTACTCATCTGACAAAGGGCTAATATCCAGAATCTACAATGAACTCAAATAAATTTACAAGAAAAAATCAAACAACCCCATCAAAATGTGGGTGAAGGACATGAACAGACACTTCTCAAAAGAAGACATTTATGCAGCCAACAGATACATGAAGAAATGCTCATCATCACTGGCCATCAGAGAAATGCAAATCAAAACCACAATGAGATACCATCTCACACCAGTTAGAATGGCCATCATTAAAAAGTCAGGAAACAACAGGTGCTGGAGAGGATGTGGAGAAATAGGAACACTTTTACACTGTTGGTGGGACTGTAAACTAGTTCAACCATTGTGGAAGTCAGTATGGCGATTCCTCAGGGATCTAGAACTAGAAATACCATTTGACCCAGCCATCCCATTACTGGGTATATACCCAAAGGACTATAAATCATGCTGCTATAAAGACACATGCACACGTATGTTTATTGCGGCACTATTCACAATAGCAAAGAGTTGGAACCAACCCAAATGTCCAACAATGATAGAATGGATTAAGAAAATGTGGCACATATACACCATGGAATACTATGCAGCCATAAAAAATGATGATTTCATGTCCTTTGTAGGGACATGGATGAAACTGGAAACCATCATTCTCAGTAAACTATTGCAAGGACAAAAAACCAAACACCACATGTTCTCACTCATAGGTGGGAATTGAACAATGAGAACTCATGAACACAGGAAGGGGAACATCACACTCTGGGGACTGTTGTGGGGTGGGGGAGGGGGGAGGGACAGCATTAGGAGATATACCTAATGCTAAATGACGAGTTAATGGGTGCAGCAAACCAATATGGCACATAGATACATATGTAACAAACCTGCACATTGTGCACATGTACCCTAAAACCTAAAGTATAATAATAAAAAAAAACAAAACAGCCATGTTGCTCACACAAAGCTTGTTTGGTGGTTTCTTCACACAGACGCGCATGAAATTTGGTGCCGTGACTCGAATCGGGGGACCTCCCTTGGGAGATCAATCCCCTGTCCTCCTGCTCTTTGCTCCGTGAGAAAGATCCACCTACTACCTCAGGTCCTCAGACCAACCAGCCCAAGAAACATCTCACCAATTTCAAATCCAGTAAGTGGCCTCCTTTTACTGTCTTCTCCAACCTCCCTCACTATTCAACCTCTTTCTCCTTTCAATCTTGGCGCCACACTTCAATCTCTCCCTTCTTTTAATTTCAATTCCTTTCATTTTCTGGTAGAGACAAAGGAGACATGTTTTATCCGTGGACCCAAAACTCCGGCGCCGGTCACGGACTGGGAGGGCAGCCTTCTCTTGGTGTTTAATCATTGCAGGGATGCCTCTCTGATTATTCACCCATGTTTCAGAGGTGTCAGACCACGCAGGGACACCTGCCTTGGTCCTTCACCCTTAGCGGCAAGTCCTGCTTTTCTGGGGGAGGGGCAAGTACCCAACCCCTTCTCTCCGTGTGTCTACCCCTTCTCTGCTTTTCTGGGGCAGGGGCAGGAACCCCTCAACCCCTTCTCCTTCACTCTTAGTGGCAAGTCCCGCTTTTCTGGGGGAAAGGCAAGTACTCCAACCCCTTCTCTCCATGTCTCTACCTTCTCTGCCTTTCTGGGGGTCAAGAAACCCCCAACCCCTTCTCCTTCACCCTTAGTGGCAAGTCCCGCTTTTCTGGGGGAGGGGCAAGTACCCCAACCTCGTATCTCTGCACCCCAATCCCTTATTTCCGTGCCCCAACCCCTTTCCTGCTTTTCTGGAGGGTAAGAACCCCCGAACCCCTTCCCTCCATCTCTACTCTCTCTTTTCTCTGGGCTTGCCTCCTTCACTATAGGCAAACTTCTACCCTCCATTCCTCCATCTCCCTTAGCCTGTGCTCTCAAGAACTTAAAACCTCTTCAACTCACACCTGACCTAAAACCTAAATGCCTTATTTTCTTCTGCAATGCCACTTGACCCCAATATAAACTCGACAGTAGTTCCAAATAGCCAGAAAATAGCACTTTGAATTTTTCCATCCTGCAAGATCTAAATAATTCTTGTCATAAAATAGGCAAACGGTCTGAGGTGCCTGACGTCCAGGCATTCTTTTACACATCAGTCCCTTCCTAGTCTCTGTGCCCAATGCAACTTATCCCAAATCCTCCTTCTTTCCCTCCCTCCTGTCCCCTCAATCCCAACCCCAAGCGTCACTGAGTCTTTCTAATCTTCCTTTTCTACAGACCCATCTGACCTCTCCCCTCCTCACCAGGCCAAGCTAGGTCACAATTCTTCCTCAGCCTCCTCTCCTCCACCCTATAATCCTTTTATCACCTCCCCTCCTCACACCCGGTCCAGCTTACAGTTTTGTTCTCTGACTAGCCCTCCCCCACCTGCCCAGCAATTTACTCTTAAAAAGGTGGCTGGAGCTAAAGGCATAGTCAAGGTTAATGCTCCTTTTTCTTTACCCCAAATCAGATAGTGTTTAGGCTCTTTTTCATCAAATATAAAAATCCAGCCCAATTGATGGCTCATTTGGCAGCAACCCTGAGATGCTTTACAGCCCTAGACCTTAAAAGGTCAAAAGGCTGTCTTATTCTCAATATCTATTTTCTTACCCAATCTGCTCCCGACATTAAATAAAACTCCAAAAATTAGAATCTGGCCCTCAAACCCCACAACAGGACTTAATTAACCTCACCTTCAAGGTGTACAATAATAGAAAAAAGTTGCAATTCCTTGCCTTCAATGTGAGACAAACCCCATCCATATCTCCAGCACACAAGACCTTCCAAACGCCTGAACCACAGAAGCCAGGCATTCCTCCAGAACCTCCTCCCCCAGGAGCTTGCTACACGTGTTGGAAATCTGGCCACTGGGCCAAGGAATGCCTGCAGCCCGCAATTCCTCCTAAGCCGTGTCCCATCTGTGCAGGACCCCACTGGAAATCGGACTGTTCAACTCACCTGGCAGCCACTCCCAGAGCCCCTGGAACTCTGGCCCAAGGCTCTCTGACTGACTCTTTCCCAGATCTTCTCGGCTTAGCAGCTGAAGACAGACACTGCCCGATCGCCTCGGAAGCCCCTTAAACCATCACGGACGCCGAGCTTTGGGTAACTCTCACAGTGGAAGGTAAGCCCGTCCCCTTCTTAATCAATATGGAGGCTACCCACCCCACATTACCTTCTTTTCAAGGGCCTGTTTCCCTTGCCTCTGTAACTGTTGTGGGTATTGATGGCCAGGCTTCTAAACTTCTTAAAACTCCCCAATTCTGGTGCCAACTTAGACAATACTCTTTTAAGCACTCCTTTTTAGTTATCCCCACCTGCCCAGTTCCCTTATTAGGCTGAGACACTTTAACTAAATTATCTGCTTCCCTGACTATTGCTGGACTACAGCCACATCTCATTGCCGCCCTTCTCCCCAACCCAAAGCCTCCTTCGTGTCTTCCTCTCATATCCCTCCACCTTAACCCACAAGTATGGGACATCTCTACTCCTTTGCTGGCAACCGATCACATGCCCATTACCATCCCATTAAAACCTAATCACCCTTACCCCGATTAATGCCAATATCCCCTCCCACAGCATGCTTTAAAAGGATTAAAGCCTGTTATCACTCGC
Organism: Nomascus leucogenys; assembly: GCF_006542625.1. NCBI lineage: Eukaryota > Metazoa > Chordata > Mammalia > Primates > Hylobatidae > Nomascus > Nomascus leucogenys. Next base: position 86,043,650 of record NC_044390.1, on the reverse strand, counting down.
CTGCTACAGTATGGGCTTCTAAAACCTCTAAACTCTCCTTACTATTCCCCCATTTTACCTGTCCAAAAACCAGACAAAGCTTACAAGTTAGTTCAGAATCTGCACCTTATCAACCAAATTGTTTTGCCTATCCACCCCATGGTGCCAAACCCATATACTCTCCTATCCTCAATACCTCCCTCTACTACCCATTATTCTGTTCTGGATCTCAAACGTGCTTTTTTTCTACTATTCCTTTGCACCCTTCATCCCAGCCTCTCTTTGCTTTCACTTAGACTGACCCCGACACCCATTAGGCTCAGCAAATTACCTGGGCTGTACTGCCGCAAGCCTTCACAGACAGCCTCCATTACTTCAGTCAAGCCCAAATTTCATCCTCATCTGTTGCCTATCTCAGCATAATTCTCATAAAAACACATGTGCTCTCCCTGCTGATCGTGTCCAATTAATCTCCCAAACCTCAATCCCTCACAAAACAACAACTCCTTTCCTTCCTAGGCATGGTTAGTGCGGTCAGAATTCTTACACAAGAGCCAGGACCGCACCCTGTAGCCTTTCTGTCCAAAGAACTTGACCTTACTGTTTTAGCCTAGCCCTCATGTCTCCGTGCAGCGGCTGCTGCCACCCTAATACTTTTAGAGGCCCTCAAAATCACAAACTATGCTCAACTTACTCTCTACATTTCTCATAACTTCCAAAATCTATTTTCTTCCTCATACCTGACGCATATACTTTCTGCTCCCCGACTCCTTCAGCTGTACTCACTCTTTATTAAGTCCCACAATTACCACTGTTCCTGGCCCGGACTTCAGTCCGCCCTCCCACGTTATTCCTGATACCACACCTGACCCCCATGACTGTATCTCTCTGATCCACCTGACAGTCACCCCATTTCCCCACATTTCCTTCTTTCCTGTTCCTCACCCTGATCACGCTTGATTTATTGATGGCAGTTCCACCAGGCCTAATCGCCACACACCAGCAAAGGCAGGCTATGCTGTAGTACAAGCCACTAGCCCGCCTCTTAGAACCTCTCATTTCCTTTCCATTGTGGAAATCTATCCTCAAGGAAATAACTTCTCAGTGTTTCATCTGCTATTCTACTACTCCTCAGGGATTATTCAGGCCCTCTCCCTTCCCTACACATCAAGCTTAAAGATTTGCCCCCACCCAGGACTGGCAAATTAGCTTTACTCAACATGCCCCGAGTCAGATAACTAAATTATCTCTTAGTCTAAGTAGACATTTTCACTAGATAAGTAGAGGCCTTTCCTACGGGGTCTGAGAGGGCCACCACAGTCATTTCTTCCCTTCTGTCAGACATAATTCCTCAGTTTAGCCTTCCCACCTCTATACAGTCTGATAACAGACCAACCTTTATTAGTCAAATCAGCCAAGCAGTTTTTCAGGCTCCTAGTATTCAGTGAAACCTTTATATCCCTTACGGTCCTCCGTCTTCAAGAAAAGTAGAACGGACTAAAGATCTTTTAAAAACACACCTCACCAAGCTCAGGCACCAACTTAAAAAGGACTGGACAATACTTTTACCACTTTCCCTTCTCAGAAGTCAGACCTGTCCTCAGAATGCTACAAGGTACAGCCCATTTAAGCTCCTGTATAGACGCTCCTTTTTATTAGGGCCCAGTCTCATTCCAGACACCAGACCAACTTAGACTGTGCCCCCAAAAAACTTGTCATTCCTACTATCTTCTGTCTAGTCATACTCCTATTCACCGTTCTCAACTACTCATACATGCCCTGCTCTTGTTTACACTGCCGGTTTACACAGTTTCTCCAAGCCATCACAGCTGATATCTCCTGGTGCTATCCGCAAACTGCCACTCTTAACTCTTGAAGTAAATAAATAATCTTTGCTGACAGGACTATGCTGAATCTCCTTAGGCACTCTCTAATCAGATGTCCTAGGTCGTCCCAATTCTTAGACCTTTATACCTGTTTTTCTCCTTCTCTTATTCCATTTAGTTTTTCAATTCATACAAAACCGTATCCAGGCCATCACCAATAATTCTAAATGACAAATGTTTCTTCTAACTACCCCACAATATCACCCCTTACCACAAAATCTTCCTTCAGTTTAATCTCTCCCACTCTAGGTTCCCACGCCGCCCCTAATCCTGCTTGAAGCAGCCCTGAGAAACATCGCCCATTCTCTCTCCATACTACTCCCCCAAAATTTTCGCCGCCCCAACACTTCACTATTTTGTTTTATTTTTCTTATTAATATAAGAAGGCAGGAATGTCAGGCCTCTGAGCCCAAGCCAAGCCATTGCATCCCCTGTGACTTGCACGTATACATCCAGATGGCCTGAAGTAACTGAAGATCCACAAAAGAAGTAAAAATAGCCTTAACTGATGACATTCCACCATTGTGATTTGTTCCTGCCCCACCCTAACTGATCAATGTACTTTGTAATCTCCCCCACCCTTAAGAAGTTTCTTTGTAATTCTCCCCACCCTTGAGAATGTACTTCGTGAGATCCACCCCTGCCCGCAAAACATTGCTCTTAACTTCACCGCCTATCCCAAAACCTATAAGAACTAATGATAATCCACCACCATTTGCTGACTATCTTTTCGGACTCAGCCCGCCTGCACCCAGGTGAAATAAACAGCCATGTTGCTCTCACAAACCTGTTTGGTGGTCTCTTCACACGGACGCGCATGAAAGGTAGGTCTCGCAGGTAACAATAGTGTAGACAGGCAAGAAATAAAGTCCAGAGAGGTCACTTGCGGCAAGTAGAAGAAACACCTGGCCCTGAGACTAGGCAGGGAGCAGAGCCCAGAGGAGCCGAGGGGCAGGTGAGTCCTCCTGAGGGGAATCCTCGTCTTATCCTGCAGTTGTTCTCTGCACCCAATCAGCCTCCTGCTAATCAGCAACACCCTGCAATCAGCACCTTCAAGAAGGTTTCAAATAAACTCATTAGGTTGGTGCAAAAGTAACTGAAGTTATTACCATTGAAAAACTGCACCAATCAATATATGAAGTTTAACCACAGACCACCTCAGTGGGCGCATTTTTGAGGGTTCCCAAAATGCTGGAGTCAAGACAGGAAGAAAGAGTCAAATCTGTGCCTGGCATACCCTTGCTGCTTGTTCTTGCTCAGCCTTCATCTCTTCCTCTTCTCATAACATCCTAACATTTCACTTGTGCAATGGCTCTCCTCCAGCCCCAGTCAGTGTGCAGCCCCGTCAAGATCAGGAAACTGAGGCTCATACACAGGTGAAATAACTTGCTCAATGTCATACAGTGTGGTGAAGCCTGACTCAAATCCACGACTTCAAGGCTACAGGGCTTAACCACTCCTGGTCTAAGCTGCAAGTCTAAGCTGATCCTAGATTTCAGGGGAGGGTCAGCTTTGGGGTGAAGTTCAAGCAGAAACTGGGATTTGTTGGCTCACCTTTGGCCTCAGTCTTTTCTTCAATCAGTGAGAAAACACTTGGATAGCACAAGCAGGGAGAGAACTGAGTTCATTAAATCGCTAATTCTCTCCTTCCTATGCCATCCCAAACACAGCCCCCACAGTCAGCAAAACCTGCTATCTGCTTCATCTGATCTTATTCCATGCCACAATTTATTTTTGAAGTTTTTTTCCTTGTTGGATAATGGCAACATCCAAAAGGCTCTATTGATTTCTCCACTGCAGGTTTATCGGGGCTGAGTCAGCCCAGCCCTCCACCTCCACTGGAGTCTCCATTCAGATCTTTATCTCACTTTTTCATAGCTTGAAAGACTAAGTTTAGTTAAGACCATAGGGGTGGGTCCTGAGGGTTGCATTCATAGTCATAATGAAACAAAATTAGAAACTACTTTAGATCTTAACATCCTCTGTATTCACTGTGCTGAATTACAAAAGAGGAGGGAGTATGAAAATGGAGGTGAAGTTGGTACTTCAGATAAGCTTGTAGTCTTGCTGCAGCCACATAATTTACAGGAGGGCAAAGCAGATGAAAACTTGAACTTTGCTTCGATGCAGACATCAGGCACCTAGAATAAATGCTCAGCCTCGCTAGGTCTGTTCTTCACCCCCAAATGGGGGTAATATCATCTACTGTCCAAACTACATCATAGACTTATCAATAAAATTCATAGTCCTTGGTAGAAAAATACTTGCGAACAAATCATTATTATTTACTGCCCTCCAGACTCAGTCCTCACACACTGAAGGGAGTCTTAAAATCTTGCTTCCTCCAAGAACCTTTCTATCTTTTTTCATTCACTTATTCAGAAAACATTCATTGAGCAGACACTGGAGACATGAATTATTTTCACCCACCCTTATGCTCTCATAGACAACCTGCTCATTCCTCCTGTGCTAGACAATTCATATGGTCTACCTCACATCTTCTTGGCCCACCTGTCTCGCTCCAGCTATTGCTACATCACTGTTTGCAGGTGTATTTTCATAGCGTCTTGCTTCCACAGCACCACATACTGCCTGCTTTCTGCTGTAGGGCTTTATCCAAGAGCCTTGCTGGTGCATATGCAAAACTGGAAATGTGATGGAGTTAACACCCCCTTAGGGCAACCCTTGACCAAAGGAGGACAGGAGCTGGTGGATGAATTCTCCCCTCACCCATTCTCAGGAGGCCATTGAGATGCATTTTACACAGTTCTCAGAGGGGCTTTATTGAATATAAGCCCTAGTTGCCCACATCTCAGCTCAGTAACACACCTTTAGACTGGCTTTCCCTACTTCACTCTTCCAAGCCACCCTCCCCTGTGCCCTGACAACTCTTCCCAACTAGTATACCTGCATGCAAGCTCTTCTCTCAAACTCTGCCTTCAGGGGAAAATCTGAACTAAGACTCCATTTTTTCAAAGAGGTATTTCCAGTCTCTGCTAGTTAAGCAGCAGGCAACATGATCCCATCCATTCTCCCCACCCCCTGGCTCTAGTTGATTGGCCTGGGAGTGAATGATTGGCAGGAGCTAAAGTCAATCAGATTTTCTCTTCCCTGAGAATTCAGAATGCAAACTCTTCAATCTCTGTAGGATGTTTGAAGCAGAAGGGATTATAAAGCCTGGGCTGGGAACAACCATGTGCCCATAGAGGGGAGAAAACCAGTTAGAGAAAGAAATGAAGATCACAGAGCTTTGGAGAGACACAAGAAGACTGCTAGGTTCCTGGTCACTTTTTGGTTTTTGGTTCAAGTGCCGTAATTGGCCCACTTCCCCCTCCTATTGTTGGGTTCTCTGAGACTCTTTTATTCATCTGATAAATATATTTTTTTTCCTGCTTATACTAGCTTGAGTGAGATTCTGTTATTTGTAACCCAGTAGTTTCTAAATCAGAACATCTTATTATGCCGGGCACTCTGTTAAGTTCTGATTGTATCATAATGAACAAGACACAGTCCCTACCTTCAGAGAGTTTAACATCTAACTGATTAATAAAAATGAGGTAGTGCCTCAGTGTCTCACAGCATTTTCTATATGTCAGAGAGCTAATCTTTTTCATCATAGGCCTGCATATTGCTTCATTCATAATAATCATTTATTAATTCATTCATAAACATTGCAACCATTTTCTAATCCTTACCATGTGTAGGGCACTGCACTAAGCGCTTTATGTGTATCAGATCTCTTCACTCTTTACTGAAATGGTTCATTTCCTTAGTGTTAGGGATACAGCAGCAAACAAGATCATTTTAAGTTATGATAAGTGCTGTGAAGGAAATAAATCAAGTGACGTGATAGGGAGAAAGTCACCAGGGTGGAGAGGGTAGAGAGAAAGTGTTTTAGATGGAGAAGGAAGATAGTCAGTGAGGGCCTCTGCATTTGAACTGAGACTCAAAGAATGAGAAGCATAGAGATGTGCAGAAAACCAAAGGAAGAACATTCCAGGCAGAGGGAAAGGTTAAGTGCAAAGGCCCAGAGGCAGGAATGAAATGAAGGAATAGGTGAATGACTGGACTCCAAGTAAGACAACTGCCCCTGACCCTTGAATAACATCTGTGGTTCTCAGGTACACAATGAATTTTTTTTTTTTTTTTGAGACAGCTCTTGCACTGTCACCCAGGCCAGACTGCAGTAGCAAAATCAGCTCACTGCAGCCTCAATTTCCTGGGCTCAAGCAATCCTCTCACCTTGGCCTCCCAAGTATCTGGGACTACAGGCATGCATCACCAGTCTTGGCTAATTTTTTCTTATTTTTTGTAGATATAGGGTCTCACTATGTTGTCCAGGATGGTCTTGAACTCCTGGGCTCAAGCAATCCTCCTGTTTCAGCCTCCCAGAGTGCTGGGATTAGTTGTAAACCACTGCACCTGGCCCACAATGAATTTTTTAAACTCACTGCACAGTGAGTTAAAACAAACAAAACAAAACAAAACAAAACAACAAAACAAAACAAAACAACCCACCCAACCCTAAACCTACATTTAGGCTACTAGCGCTAGCTAATAGCTAGCTATTTTAAAGTAGATAGGCCAGAGGAGTAGCCTAAACATGGGTATGTTTTAAAAACAGTTTAAAAAGCTGTTTTTAACAGTTTAAAAACATGGGTATTTTTTGAAACAGTGAGTTTTTAAAACATACTCATGTTTAAGCTACTCCTCTAGAGATTTAGATTCTATCAGTCTAGGTGGAACACAATTATCTTTTTTTTTTTAAGTTCCCAGCAATTCTGATACAAAGAGAGGGTGGAGAACAACTATACTTGATGGAAATTAGTACAGTAGAATTTAAATAAAAAGGAAGCAAGCAACAGGGAAATGTGACGGCTGGGCATCTCCCAAATCTGGGTTCAATTCCTTGGTTCCTGAGGCCACAGTCTGTATCCAGGCAACAATCTCCCAAATGTGGAATTGTGGAGACTGAGTGAATGGATGTGGACGCATCCCAACAAGGAAGTGCTTCATTATAAGAAAGTTTGTCAGTGTTACCAGACCCTCCCCAGGCTGGGTCAGGCCCCCACTTCTCTGCTCCTCCGCCCCCTTGCTTTCCACACTAAAGCATTTATCACATGGTGTGATATGTGCCATTCCATGAAGGCAAAAACTGTCTTCTTCCTCGTGGCATCGTGTGTATCTCTCAGGCCTCCACTTAGATGCTGTTTCCTCCAAGAAACCATGCTTGACTTCACCCTAAGATGGTTTAGGTGCCTCCATTGGGAGTTCTTTATTATAGAAATTATTGCCCTATTTTTAAACTGTATTTACATATGTCTCTGTCAATAGTCTGGGAACCCTTCAAATTAGCTATTGTACTCATTATCTATTTCACTGAAGAAAAATGGATCTGGCCAGGCGTGGTGGCTCATGCCTGTAATCCCAGCACTTTGGGAGGCCAAGGTGGGCAGATCACAAGGTCAAGAGATCGAGACCATCCTGGCCAACATGGTGAAACCCTGTTTCTACTAGAAATACAAAAACACTTAGCTCGGCGTGGTAGTGCACACCTGTAGTCCCAGCTACTCAGGAGGCTGAGGCAGGAGAATCACTTGAACCCGGGAGGCAGAGGTTGCAGTGAGCCAAGATCATGCCACTGTATTCCAGCCTTGCGACAGAGCAAGACTCCATAAAAAAAAAAAAAAGAGAGAGAGAAACAAAGAAAAGAAAAGAAAAATGGACCTGCTGTCATGGAGCTTATGTCACCATGGTGGGAGGACAGGCTATACGCCCACAGTGTGTCAGGTAAGTGCCCTTGGTGTGATGGGAAGACATGGAGGCCATTGGATGGTTCTGAACAGAGGCATGATGTGACATCATCTTGCTTTTGAAAGCATCACTGGGGACTCTGTTAAGAAGAGAGCATGGGGGACCTGGCACGGTGGCTCACACCTGTTAATCCCAGCACTTTGGGAGGCGGAGGTGAGCAAATCACTTGAGGTCAGAAGCTCAAGATCAGCCTGGGCAACATGGTAAAACCCCATCTCTATTGAAAATACAAAAATTAGCAGGCGTGGTGCTGCATGCTTGTAGTCCCAGCTACTTGGGAGGCTGAGGCATGAGAATTGCTTGAACCCAGAAGGCAGAGGTTGCAGTGAGCCAAGATTGTACCACTGCACTCCAGCCTGGGCAACAGAGTGAGACTCTGTCTAAAAGGAGGAGGAGGAGGAGGAGGAGAAAGAGGAGGAGGAGGAGAAGGAGAAGGAGAAGGAGAAGGCAGCATGGGGAAGCAAGGGAGAGTGCTAGAAGAGCATGGGTTAACCAGGTGAGAGAGGTGGTAGTTTGGATGAAGCAGTAGCAGCAGGGGTGAGGACCGGTCAGATTCTGGATAAGTTTTTTAATGGCTTTGCCTAGGTAGAATTGGCATATTCATAAACCACACATACTTGAGAATACAACTTGATAAGTTTTGATATATGTGTATACCTGAGAAACTACCATAATCCAGGTAATGAACATACCTACCTCCCAAATGTCTCCTGTGCCCCTTTGAAATCCTGCCTGTCTCTGCCCATCACCAGGCAACCCACGATGTGCTTTCTGTCACTATAGATTAAGTTCTAGAATTTTCTATAAATAACATCATCCAATACTCTTTCATGTCCGGCTTTTTCCCTAAGCACAATTATTTTGAGATTCACTCATATTGTTCATGTACCAATCATTTGTTCCTTTTTATTCCCGAGTAGTATTCCATTGTATGGAGGTAAAACATTTGTTTATCCATTTACCTGTTGATGGACATTTGGGTTATTTTTCATATTCTTGATATATTTTGAAGGCAGTGCTGAAAGAATTTGCTGGTACATAGGCCGTAACATATTGCAGAAAGAGCAGAGTCATGGATAACTCTGAACTTCTTATTTTAACAACTGAGAAGATGGAGTTGACAATTACTGAAGTGGGGGACACAGCCGGCTAGAATGAAACACCTCGAACATCCAGCACATTGCCTGGCACACGGTAAGCATTCTATTGATATCTGTCAAAGAAAGAATAAGGGCAGAGAGAACAAAAGGAGGTATACATTCAGTTTTGGATGCTGGCAATTCAAATCCTAAGCTTCAGGCCAAGCTTCATGTATTCTCTCCCTTTATCCACATCCCCCTCACACTCCTGAAACCCAGGCAGTCATCATCATAAAGAAACTTCTTGGGCACAAAAGAGGTAGAAGGCAGATTCAATTAGACCATGATCCCTTGTTCTCAAATGGCCTCCGGTCCAGGAAGCATTGTTTTCGCCCCAGCATGGGGCTGAATGCACAACTCTCCTCTTTGGTTTCTGAACAATAAGCTTCCAAATTACTCTCCGCCTGGCAGATCCACTTGAGATCTGTGAGCCTCTGAGAAGTCCCCTCCTTCTCCTCCATCCACCCTGTACTTCCCAAACGCTCCAACATCACTAACTGATGCTTCACCAGAGCCAGGCACTAAGGTGAACTGTTATTAAAAGGCACACACATCAATTATTTCAATAGCAAAAAGATATAAAAAGGCAATACACAAATGAATAAATACAAATGGCCAATAAATGTAAAGAAGGGAGGTGCCCAGACTCACTAGCACTCAAATGAAAATTTCTACAATCTTGAGACAACATCCTTTTCCTGTCAAATTGGCATAATTAAAACAAATGCAAATAAACTGACATTGGCAATAGTGTGAGGACACAGACAGAAATGTACTTTGTTAGTGGAAGTGCAAATTGGTACAACCATTCTACAGGAAGTTTAAAAAGTGGCCATAGTCTTTGATCCAAAAATTCTGCATCTAGAAGTCTGTCCTATTTGAATTGCTAGGGATGTCTGTAAAGATATCCATGCCATCATTACCGATAACAGAAAATGTCACTAACAACCTTAACATGTTGTAATGTAAAAAAACACAAACTCTGTTTTCTCTTACTGTACTCTCACCACATAATCAGTATAATACTTCTGATACCAGATATGTGGGTTTTTATCCTTACACATCAAGTAAGCAATCAATTCTACAAGGGACACCTGCTGGGTGTCTTCTAATTCAATTCTGACACTATCTACCTGGAGATAGCATCTGATCCCATAGGTTGAGGGCTCAGTTCCACAAGACTGCCCCCAACTTCAGATGCCAATTTCAAGTACTAGGTTGCTACCTATGCTTCTGACCAATCAGCTGTAAATCAGAGTTTCCATGACCTTCTCCCTTGGGTTCAATTAATTTGCTAAGATGGCTCACAGAACTCAGGAAAACATTTACTTATGTTTACTGGTTTATTCTAAAGGATATTACAAAGGATACAGATGAACAGCCAGATAGAAGAGATGCACAGGAGCAAGGTGTGTATGAAGGGGCATGGAACTCCCATGCCCTCTCCAGGCACTCTAGCTTCTGGAAACCTTTGTTAATCTCTCTGGAAGCTCTCTAAGTCCTCTCCTTTTGGTTTTTTATGGAGTTTCTTCACGTAGACACGATTGATTAAATCCCTGCCCATTGGCGATCAGCCCCTCTCCCCTCTCCAGAGGTTGGGGAGTGGGGCTGAAAAGTCCTAACCCTCTAATCCTGCCTTGGTCTTCTCTGCGAGCACCTCCCCATCCCTGCCAGTCAATCTATTAGCATAACCAAAAGGCACTCATCTCTTTGAAGATTGCAATGATTTTAGGAGTTGTATGCCAAGAAAGGGAAACAAGAACAAAGACCAAATATATATTTCACAGTACCACAACATGTAAAGAAATTATGACACTGCCCATCAACAGAATAGATAAATGCATTGTGTATATTCATACAATGACTTACACAGCAATAAACATGAATAGACTAGAACTATATGCAACAACATGGGTGAATCTTTCAAACACAACAATGAGTGAAAGAAGAAAACAATAATACACAGATTACAATTCTGTCATATAAAGTTCAAAAATAGGAAAACTAAACTATTTTTAATGATGCAAACACAGGTGGTTAGACTCTAAGGGAAAACAATAAAGTGATTTCAGTTAAAGGCAAGATAGTAGTTGTCTCCAGGGAAAAGGAAGGAGGGAGGAGGGAAATACGGGGAGCTTCTGAGGTCTTGGCAATGTCTTCTTTTTTATCCAGAGTGGTAGTTACATGGGTGCTCAAATTGCTCTGATTCTTTATGCTGTGTCTTCTGACCTCTGATTCTTTCATTGCTAACCAAGATCAGAGAATGAGATTCTTTCCTTGAAAGTTATGAAGGAAACATCTCTGAATTTACTAAAATTCAGCATCAGCAAGGGGGAGAAATAGCTGATACAGCTTGCTAAAGCTCTGCTCTTTAAACTAATTAGTTAAATAAAAATGTATCTGAGTTGGGGGAAGTTATGGAGGAGAGAAAGCAAATGCCAGATAAGCAGGGGTCACAGATTCAGCCCCCAATATATGTAGCTTCTGTTAAGTGCTACACACTGATCTGGACATTGAAGTAGAGTAAGAAGTGATCACATCTGGCCTTAAGGAACTCACAGTGCAAGGTAGGTGGCAGGATAGCAGTGAAATCAGTCATTTCTGGGAGATGAGATAAAGATTTGAGGCCAGAGAAGAAGAAAAAAAATGAGGGTGTTTTTTCTCTGAGCTGCTATTTATATTCTACCCCTATCCAGCAGCAGTTAGAAACTAGCTGGTATTCAGAAGGAAAGAACTGCTTCTTCCTTCCTTGCAGGCTTAAGTTCAAGCAAATGTCAGTGCATCTAGTGCCCTTGCCTGAAATAACAAGATTGCAAGTCCACAGGAACAACTGGGTTCTCCCGGGTCAAAAGGAGATGATGAGAGTGGAGCTCAAGAATTCTTCATGTTAAAAGATATTCTAGCATTAAATTTAGAAGCTAAAGTGCTTATTTGTAATTATTGTTAATTAAAACAACAACAGTAACAGCAATAATAAGGATGACTCTGAAATTTACTGAAGAATTAAAGATACCAGATGTTTAAAGTGCATTATTTTATTTTGTTGTATAATCTAATAGGTAGTATTTTGATATTATTAAAATTCCAACGGGGAAATGGAGAAACAGAGAAGTTAACTCACTGGACCAAGTGCACACAGCTGGTTGGTGGCAGAGTTTGTGTTAGAACCAGATCTGCCTGACTCCTAAGCACTATACTAGGAGGTATCACATGCATATACTGTTGTGATATAGGTCCAGCCTCCAAGAGGGGCCCTTAGCCATTTTGTACTGCTCTGCTTACTCCAGAAGCATTGACTTTGAGGGTAAGGGAATCTCCTGGCCAAGAAATGCAGGATGGCAAGGAAGAATTGGGATAATGTTGAATTGTTTTTGTGACTTTTCTCTAACAGTGCTCATGGTTCTTGGAGGGATGACCAAGCATCCTGAGGTCCTGGTGATAGGTGACTGCATTCCTGATGTAAGTTTGATTTATACATTAGTTTCCGCTCTCTTCTCTCATGCTGGCCAGGGTCCTGGACCTTAAAATTGCTGAGGGCAAGGGAGAAGAGCTGGGGAGAAAAGTCTTTGGGCTCCATCAAGTCACTGGAGGAGGGATTACATTAGATGTAGCAATTAATTAAGATCTTTAAATACTTCCCACTAGCATCAGGAGGAATCAGGGAAAGGGCAGATTCCATACCACTGGCTATTTCCTTCACCCCATGGGTCGGTGATGAGATTTCTGCTGTCTTCCCTCAAATCACCTTCTCAGGCTACACCACTGTGAATCCATGGCTCGTTCTTATGCTTCTGAGAGTGGTGAGATCATTGTCGGTGGCCTATGAGGAAATGAATGAGACTGAGGACAAAGATTAAGAGAATACAGAGACTTGGGAAGGTTGTGAGGGAAAAGAGTAAAGTCATACAAGAGTTCCATGGATGATTCTGATAATGACGACCATTTGTTAAAGACTCACTACATACCAAGCTCTGTGCTTACTGCTTTTATTCCTATTATCTCATTAATTTCTCACAAGAAACCTATGAAGCAGGTACAATTATTAGCTCCATTTCACAGATAAAGAAATTGAAGTTTATGGAGTTAAAGTGATGTTCTTAGGATACATAATTGGTAAGCTGTGGTTTTGGAATATGAACCCTGGTCTAACATTTTCCAATGTTTCATGCTCTTAGCATTACAAGATACTGCTTCTCAACTCAGAACAGTTAGTTCTGAAATGAATTTAGTAGATCCCAGACATTTAAAAATGAAATAGATGAGAAGAGGAGGGGAGGAGAGAAGGGAGGAATTATCAGAGTGCATTGGGTGTAATGAAATGTGAAACAAATGTCAAACAGATATAAGCATTTATCTCCCACCGTGTGTGTGTGTGTGTGCATACATGCATCACCAGTTTTGCCATGTCAAATGTATTTTACACGGTCAAATTGCTTTGAGAAACACTGCTTTAAGCTCTTAATGTCTTCATTATTTCAACAAAGTTCCAAATAGATGCAAGGTGCTGTCCGAGGTGCTGCCCAAAGTACCAAAAACACTAGTATTAATGCATGAGCCCTGTCCCAAAGAAATCCAAGTCCAGCAGAGGAGACAGACTTAAAAAACGTTATATGCAAAGCCCTATGATGGAGGAAGCTCAGGGGGCTGAAATGAAAGCTGAATGCAGGTTAGGAGGAGGACAACTCTCAGGAAAAGCTTTGCAGAGGAGGGACCCCACGAGCTGAGTCCTGAGGTTGTCAAAGCACATAGATGATGAGGTTCCTGGAAGAGAACATTGCTCTATCATCCACATAGTAAATGAGAAGTAAGAGTGCATCCCCATATTTGCTTCATGATAATGACAGAGGATAATTATTGAGCACTTACTATATGCCCCACTTTACAATCACAACAATCATACAAGGATGGTTGAGGATGATCATCGCCAATTTATAGATGAGGAAATTGGGCTTCAATGAGGTGAAGTGATGTGCTCAAGATATCGTAGCTGAAAAAGTCAGGGACCGAATATATAGTTAAGCAGGTCACTCCAGTGTGCATGTTCTCAATCACTGCTATATTCTTCCTCTCTAACCATATCAATAAAGAGTTTAGAAAGGGAGGAGAAAAAGCAAGGGGGACATTAAAGGAATGGGGTAGAGGTCAGGGGATCTTGAGGTCATGACTTTATATACATAAGCCCAACAAGCCTGGGAGGTAAGTACAATGATAATTCCACTGTACAGATAAAGACAGTGAGGCTCAGAGTGACAGGGTGATGTCCTTCTCAGCAGTCACATCCATGTAAACCCTGGTCCTGGGTCTGCACTGCCCAGGCTCCTGACTTCCTAATCCAGAGTTTGGGAAACCCTCTTGCCTCTCAGGCCTTTGTGGGGAAGCCTCCACTGCTAGCCTAGCTGATGAGGCATCCCATCCCTGCCTGGGAAATGTGGGAGCCATGCACCAGTAGCCCCGAGCCCCAGAGGAGATGAGACTTCTAATTAGATGACTGTGTTCTGGTGTCTGCCCAGACTCTAGCAGACAAATGGAGATGAGATGAGAATCCCAAATCACTCTGTCTTTTAGGACCTCTGAGGGTGGTGCCCCAGTAAGATGGCATTTCTGAAAAGTGGTGATGGGGCCTGGCTCTGGGATAGGAGAGCAAAGAAGGGCTGCAGGAGGGAAGGAGAGCTGGCAACGGAGTGCGGTAAAGACTTGATCCTTTCCCTCTCCACAAGGGAAAAAACAGAGATGAGCATTCATTGTCCTGGTTTTCAGTCTTAGGAAAGGTTAGCATCAAGAATTAGCTTTGTCGATTGGGAAGAGCCCAGCATTTGGGCAGAGAAGACAGGCTTTGCAGTCTTATTTCCCCTCCTAGCAGGTATGTGCATCCTCTTCCATAAAATGGATGTAAAAATTGCCACACCTAGCCCTGATATAGAGTTCAGGGTGTGCCAGATTTTGTTCTAAAGTGCCACTTTTCATAATCTATTAGTTTGATCCTCAAAACAATTCTTCGAGGTAAATATGTCCATTATCCCCATTTTACAGATGAGGAGACTGAGACTCAGTAGTAATTTAGGTTACAAATGGAAGAGACAAGGTTTGAACCCCAAATGTAGGTCCTTAGCTGCCATTTTATGCCACCAGAAGAAAGAAATACATTATTGTAGATGGCGCTGCTTACTGAGCACATTCCATACCCATGTGCTCTCATTTAATCCCCCTGATATTGGTCTCATCAGCCCCATTTTACAGATGGGCCAACTCTAGGGCTTGGCGAGCTGTAGTAATGGGTATATGGTCCTAGAGAGGCCAGGATATAATCCCAGCTCAGGCTGATTCCCAAGCCCACATACCTAGCCACCACACTGGTGGGCCCCCTTTCTGGCTAATCCTAAAACTCACCCAGGAGAGTGCTAAACATTCAGATTCCATTCGTATAGGCTTTCTGGAGTAGGTCTTAGGAACGTGTATGTTTAAAGTATGCCCAAAGGGTTTCTAATTATGAGACACTTGCAAAATTACATAAAATAATACAGAAATGTGTTGGCAAACTGCAAAGTGACATAAAAATGCTATGAAGTATCATACTAATAATAACATATATCCTTAGTATTAATTAATGACAAGCCATGGTAAATGTGTGCAAAGTTCTGATGAAGGTGCTATCTGAAAAAATGGAAGAAACACTTCCTGACCTCAAGAAGGTAGAATTTTATCAATTAAGACGAAGGGTGGCTTGTTTGTTTATTTGTTTCTTTTTCAGGAGTGAGTTGCCAATATAACATGCCAAGAAATAATAAGCTAGTCCATGCTACTGCCAGCATAGAAAGCTGGTGGGCTTTTAATTACCTGTGTTCACAGAACAAAAGGGAGCTATAGTGTGTTTGAATTCCTGGAATCCATTCTGTCAGAGGGTGGGGAAAGGAGCTGAAAATATTCTACCCAGAAGGAAGGGTAGCTATATCACACTATGGGTGCAGTGTCTGGGTGTAGAAGTGGGAGGTTCTATCAGAAATATGATAGAGCCAGCAAAAGAATATTATTGGACTTCCTAGCTCTCTGTGTATAGAAATCACCCAATTGTCATCAAGATAGAAACAAGCACACACTGCAAGCAGCCTAGTACTAATTCAAATTGAACCCTATCTACTTAGCTAGGGTTCTGCTTATGATGTTCAGGACAACTATGACTTAGCATTCTTATAAACAAACATTTCTCTCTCTCCTTCCATTGCTCAATTTTTAATACTGTTTGCTCATGTTTTCTTTCACTCCTCTGTGATTCATTGAAAACCAAATTAAAACAAAAGATTATCTTTGCCCCTGGTCCTCTCTGGGCGCCCTGTTTATTTCTAACCCTGGCAAACCTTTTTAAAAGTACCTAGTGGTTTTCCCAGGATCCACTGATATTTTGCATCTGAAGATCCAAGAGGAGGGTTTAGGAAGTCTGCATTTTTTTAAAGAGACAGGGTCTCGCTTCATTTCCCAGGCTGATCTCGAACTTGTGGGCTCAAACCATCCTCCTGCCTCAGCTTCCCAAAGTGCTGGGATTACAGGCGTGAGCTGCTGCACCCAGCTCAGGAAAGCTGTATTTTTAACAAGACCCCCCAGTTGAATTCTATGTGTAGACAAATTTGAGAGACACAGGGAACATCATCAGACTCATTCACTCATTCATTCATTCAGCAACTATTTGCAGAGCACCTACTATATGACAGGGTCAAAATAAGACCAAGAGACATACTGATGAACAAAACCAGACAAGGTTCCCATCTTCATGGAGCCTAGAGTCAAACAGGAACAATGGAAGTGTCACAGACAGTGCAAGAAATGTTTAAGGTCAAATTACGTGGGAGCTAGAAAAGGGAAAATCAGGGAGTTATGCTGGTCAGCCTAATTCAGACTGGAGGTGGGTGACCAGGTGAGGTTATCACCAGATGCAGCACTTTAATTAAAAGTTTAGAAGTAAATAAGGAAGAGAACGAGGCTGGGGTGAGAATGGGAAGTGAGAAGGGAAGAAAGAGCTCCAAGGAGGGGAATAGCACATGTGAATCCCCTAAGACAAGAGGCAGAGATGCCCCCAAGGAACAGAAGGCAGGCAGGTGGGGCTGCAGTATTTTGACCAATGTATCACAAAATCAGCATTTTGATCAATGTGTCACAAATTCAGAGTGGAGTGGATGCAGGGCCAGGTCTGCATGTGTCAGGAGTTTAGATTTGACGCTAAGACAGGTGAGAAGCTGCTGGAAGGTTTGAAATGGGAATTGACATGATCTGAATTTACAACCTTTCAAAAACAGCAGAGGGCCTCCTCCCACCCCTATAATACTTTGATCATCTAATGTCCATGGATAAGACTGCACTTTTCAAAACTGAAGAGTTGATTCCATTCTGGAATCCTGGGAGGAAAATTAGCCAGGAATTGTGCTCTCCAGCCTCCAGCCCGTGCCCTTGGCCACTCTCCCAGAGGGTGAATAGAAGTCTATTTTGAAATTAAATGTGAGGTCACGAGGACAGGAAGGAAAAACCTCTCCCTATGCGTGTGCTCTGCTCCCCTTCCTACCACCTTTTCAATTCCATACCTGCTGGAAACGAGTCTGTCTGCCGTGTTCTCTAGAGAGCAAAGTTATCAAAAAAAACTCCTCCCACAACAAACACTAAAGAAGAGTCTACAAAGGGCCCTCGAGGAATGACATGCTGGGCTGGGCAAGGCCTGATTGCCCCAGGACTGTGGGTTATGAGCATTTAGGAGGCTGCACAGGGCATCTTGCAGGGTCTGCTCAGCATCCAGAACTCCTTCTGGTTTGGGTGGGTGGGGCTGACTCTATATATGTAGATAGGATAGCCCAGAACTGGCCAATCAAGTGTTCACATCACCGTGGTCTTACTGATTGACTGAACGATAGGATTATGAACCAATCACAACAAACAAGACTCTATCCTTTGAATTTGGGGGAAATACCAGGAAAGGAAAATACCTCCATTTTGTTCTTTGGGTTTTCTTTCCTTTTCTTCTCTTTCTGAGACAGAGTCTCACTGTTGCCCAGCTTGTAGTGCAGTGGTGCAATCTTGGCTCACTGCAACCTCGGCCTCCCGGGTTTAAACAATTCTCCTTGCCTCAGCCTCTCGAGTAGCTGGGATTATAGGCTTCTGCCACCATGCCTGGCTAATTTTTGTATTTTTTAGTAGAAATGGAGTTTCGCCATGTTGGCTAGGCTGGTCCTGAACTCCTGACCTCAGGTGATCCAACCACCTTGCCCTCCCAAAGTGCTGGGATTATAGGCCTAAGCCACTGCAGGTTTTCTAAAAGAATAGGATATGAGCCTGGAGCTGTTGGTTATCTTCTTGTTATCACAAAGGAAGAGCCTGCCTGAGAATGAAACCAACACGCAGTAACTAAGAGCTGAGACAGGGGAGGGGGAAAGGATGGGAGGAGACAGAGAGGAATAGAGAGAGGAGGCTACAAAGGATGTCATTTGACCCAAGGGATCCAGCTGGAATGACCAATGTTTCAGTTGTATGAACAAATATAAATCATTTTGGGGGGCCTAATTATCTTTGAATTAGGCTTCTGTGTCTTGTGACCCAGAGTGGCAAGTCTTGCAGATGCATTCTCCCTTCTCCTGAAACTTTCACTGCATCTCATCCCAGCAAGCTTTGGGAATGTAGGAGATAGAAGTGGATCATGCCAAGGGCTATCTGCACTGGCTGTGTCTCTTTAGACATGAGCACCAGGAGAATTCGAATTCCCATAAATGGGAGAAGAAATAAAAGTATGACATAATTCAGTTGCAGCATGCAGGATTCAAACTAGACTCCTGGAAAGACTTCCTCATCGAGAGATTCTCTTGAGAGTATTCCTATCAATAGTCTCTCCATGATCATTCCTTTAATTGGAGCAGACAGCTCTTTCTCAATTCACCTGTCTGCTCTGCATCACAATGTTTCCAAAAAAAGTGAAGGAAGAAAAGGAGGAAAGAGAGAAAAAAAGAGGGAAGGAAAAAGGAAAAAAGGGAGGGAGGGAAGGAAGGAAGGGAGGGAGGAAGGAAGGGAGGGAGGAGAAAGGAAGGGAGGGATGGAGGGAGGGTAGGAAGGAAGGAGAAAGGAAGGAAGGAAGGAAGGAAGGAAGGAAGGAAGGAAGGAAGGAGAAGGGAAGGGGAGGGGGAGGGGAAGGGAAGGGAAAGGAAAGGAAAGGAAAAGAAAGGAAAGGAAAGGAAAGGAAAGGAAAGGAAAGGAAAGGAAAGGAAAGGAAAGGAAAGGAAAAGAAAAGAAAAAGTTCTTAAATCAGCAGTTCTCAATCCTCACTACATATCTGAATCACCTGTGGAGCTTCTGAAGACAACTCATGTGCAGGTTCTACCTCCAGAAATTCTGATTTAATTCACTGTGGGTGGAAGGAAAAGTTGGCATTCTTTGAAGGCTACTGAGTAGTGCTGGTGTCTTCCTCATGAAAGTGTGGTCCGTGGATCTGAAGTGTTAGCATCGCCTGGGAGTGTATTAGAAACGCACATGTCTCAGGTCCTGCCCCAAACGTGCAGAATCCCAATCTGTGTTTTCAGATGATCCCTAGATAATTCAGATGGTTCATGTACACATTCAAGTTCAAGAAGTGTTAAGAGACAGGAACTCCCCTGAATCTAGCTTCAATTCTGGGGAGAAGACATTGCTCTGTGCCCTGTGACACACAGTGTCTTCAGAGGAGCAGCCTGCCCTGGTGGGGAGGGGCGGGTGTGACTCTTCAAATAGAGAGGAGAGGACCACTTCAGCCAGGGAGATGGAATTATCTAGCGCTCCCATGCCTCTCTATTGCCTCTGCCTTCCAGGAATGACACACCATGCTGTGCAACGGGCACTTCAATAACCCACAAACAGAGCAGCCCAGAGTTACAACTCCACAGCAGCATCCCACAATTACAACCAAGGAAATCATTTTTATGTTTCATTAGTGTTCCTAAATAGAGACGATCTGCTCCCAGGTGTGACTGCCTCAGTGACATGCTGGACTAGCTGCTTACCCTTTCTACCAGCCAATTCAGATGTAAATGTGAATCACCAGGGAGATTCTGATTTGGTTCTTCTTGGGTGGGGCCGGGATTCTGCATTTCTAACCAGGTGGTGCTGATGCTGCTGGTTCTTTCAGTCTTGAGGAGGCCTTAGCCTCCACACATATGTCCAGAAGACCCACTAGGGAGCATTCCTGTGCTAAGAGTTTTCTCTAATGCAACCTCATTTACTTCTAACAATGCCACAAGGTGGTGGAATAATTATAAATCATACCCATTCTTCATCAGAGGCAACTGAGACTCAGAACCCACTTGAACCTCAGTCAGCTGAATTCTCAGACCTGACCAAGCATTAGAATGGCCTGGGGACCTTTTCGAAATCAACTCCCTGGAAGATTTCGATTCTGGGGTGGGTGCAGGAATATGTATTTTTTAAAAGGTCTTCACGTAATTACAATGTAACTAGTATGTGGACTGACGTGCTTTGGGGAATTACAAGTAAGACATCACTACCTGTCTAGAGCAGATCAGAGCAATCTTGTCCTTCCTATTTCCTTTAGAGTAGCTGTATCTTATTTTCTTTATGTCTTTGACACCTAGCCCAAAACCTGTCAAAACACAAGAGCTTAATAAGAGTTATTGATTGGCTAAAAGGATTGAGAAGTGGATAGTGGATGGATGGATGCATGCATGTATGTATACAAGGATGGAGGAAGAAGGGTGGGAGGGAGAAACAAACAAAGGTGGGAGGGAGGAGGAATCAATTTGGGGTCTCCTAGAGTTTACTGTTTACACACAAACTTGCATCAAGTTCTCAGAAGCATTTTTTAAAACCCATAGATATAAAATAATGGGTAGTATCTCAGCAGGTGAGTAATGCAAGATGCAATGACTATATTCACAGGATGCACCAAAATCCATGCCAACTAATGGACAAAGGAGGGGGGGAATGGAGAGCCTGACTCTGTTGGAAGATGTGAAAGGACTGTGTCAGCATCTGTGGCAACCAGCATGACTGGCTCCCCAGGTGTCAGTGATTAACCTAAAGCCACAGCCTATTTGCAGAGACAAGCCTCCCTGGGCTCATTTTTGCCAACTTGAATATAACCTAATCCTTCTTCTTCTTCCACTCTTCTTCCTGACCTGGCCTCCTTTTTATCTTAATTTCCTGCTTTTCCCTCTGTCTTGTTCTCAGGGTCTTATAATCTTCTGTACAATGCTCAGTGCTCCTCACCTCTATCTTTCTCTAGAGGTAAAATTGGGACCACTTTCTCATCAAGATCAATCCCGTTATCATCAAGCATATAGAACCAGCCTGTCTTCAGCACAACCACAAATTAAGTGAAGGTAGTCTTCACATTCTCACTATCCCCCAACCCCATTGAAACTCAAGCCTCCCTTCTCCCAACCCCACACCAAAGAGTCATTTTCCCATCCAGTCCCATAACTTTCAAGAGCCGCTATACACTGATGACTCAGAGATTTATATTTTATTTTATTGTTTTGTAGAGACAGGGTCTTAGTCTATGGCCCAGGATGGAGTGCAGTGATGTAATCATAGCTTACTTCAGACTCATATTCCTGGACTCAAGAGATCCTCCTACCTCAGGCTTCCAAGTAGCTAGGACTACAGGTGTGTGGACCATGCCCAGCTACTTAAAAAAATTTTTTTAAAGACAAGGTCTTGCTATGTTGGCCAGGCTGGTGTCAAACTCCTAACCTCAAGCCATTTTCCCACCTTAGCCTCCCAAAGTGCTGGGATTACAAGCATGAACCACCATGTCTGGCCTGAAATTTACATTTTTAATTGCAACTTGTCCCCTTACTTCCAGGCTTGTATATCTAACTGAGTGGTTAGGATCTCCCCTTGGCAGTCTAACAATGATTTTAACCTATCTACAACCAAACCTCTAACTCTCATCCATTCTTCTCCTCCCATGGTCCTCCCCAGCACCAACCTCCTTCCCACCTCCTTTGAACTTGCTGCTGGTTCATTCTTCACTCAAAGGATGCAGAGAAAGGGGAACTCATATACTGTTGGTAGGAATGTAAATTAGTACAGGCACTATGGAGAACAGTATGGACGTTCCTCAAACAACTAAAAATAGAACTACCACATGACCTAGCAGTCCTACTTCTGGGTATATGCCCAAAGGAAAGGAAATCAGTATGTCGAAGGGATATCTGGACTCCCCTATCTATTGCAGCAGTATTCACAATAGTCAAGATAATAGAATCTACCTAACTGTCCATCAACAGATGAAGAAAATGTGGTGTATATACACAATGGAATACTATTTAGCCATAAAAAGAACACAGTTCTATCACTCACAGAAGTATGGATGAGCTCAAAGGACATTACGTTAAGTGAAATAAGCCAAGCACAGAAAAATAAATACCCCATATTCTCACTCATATGTGGAAGCTGCAAGACAGATCTCACAGAATTAGAGAATAGAATAGTCTTTACTAGAGGTGGGGAAGGATGGGAGGAGGGGGGATAGCTAAGGTTAGTTAAGGGAAACAAAAGTACCACTAGTAGGAGAAATAAGTTCTAATGTTCTACAGTACTACAAGGTGACTATCATGGAGCAAAACTTATTGTATATTTTCAAATAGCTAGAAGAGTGGATTTTAAATGGTTTCCACACAAAGAAATGATAAATGTTTGAGGTGATGGATATGCTAATTATCCTGATTTGATCATTACATATTGCATCCATGTATGGAAATACCACATTTCCCCTCTTAAATGTGTACAATTGTTATGCATCAATTAAAAATAACAAAAGCAAAACAAAATAAAATAATGTCTTGTCATTCCTCATTCTCTCTCCTGAACCCATCTTATTTTCCTTCATACAACCTATTACCAACTCATCATATTTATAAACACACACCTATCTACTCACGCATTTATTTCCTTATCATCCGTCTCCATCCAACAATAAAAGAGCCTCATAAGACCTTTTCTATACTGATCTCAGACGCATCCCTGATGCCTTGGACATTGCCTGGAACATAGCAGATATTCAATCTAGTTTTGAACAAATGAGAATTGTCTGCCTCTGCCTTGCTCAGCAGCATGTTAATCTGGATTATAAGAACCATGCTTTATCCATTCATATATCCATCATTGTCCTGGCATTTTGCTTTTCAACAAATAAGCTCAGTAAATGCTTGCTACCATATGGCTTGTCAAGTAAGTAACAATACATTCACATCATGGAATTCTATATATTCTTATTCCATTTTTGTAAAAAAAAAAAAAAGTCATAATGCTATAGAAAAGAAGACAAGAAGGTTATACCCCAAAATGAAAATAAGATAATCTTTGTAGGATGATGGCTAAAGTTTTGTTTCTTTGTTGGCTTTTCTTCATTTTCTAATTTTTCTCCAACGAAAATTTACCACTCGTACAACCAAAATCTAACTGCAAAACATTTTAATGTAATCCTGTTTGAAGGTAAAAACACTAATCATCTAATACTCTGACAGTTTATATGCTGAGACCTGGATTCTCACCTCTGCTCTTTAGGTTGCTCCCAGACAAGTCACTATCTTTTAGGACCAAGACCCAGTTTATTCCTCTGAAAAATGGGGACGTTATTTGTTCTTGATATAGAAATGTGATGAGGCTCAAATAACAATGTCTACATGCAAATATTTTGAAAACAGAAACAGCAGTATATTTCGAGGGCTCATCAATAATGAATCCTTACAGAGCATTGGTAGATGTTACAGAGTTTGCTCCCTTCTTAGCAAAGACATTTGCATAGCCATGCTTCATCCCAAAGGGGTACCTCATGGTGGAAATGTTAGGCACTGTAGGGAGGTAAATGGAGGAACCAGTTTTTCATCAGGCCGCCCTTTGGGCTCCCCTAGATTCCCATTACTAAGTGACCACCCACTGTTTACATGCAAGACTTAATGTTTCGGGGCATTCTACTGAAATGACCCCTCTGGGGAGGAGGGATACAGCAAAAACTAAAAGCAAGCTATTGGACCATGAAACGCCCTTCCTTTTGCTTTCCCTTCCAGTCATACCCAGATTCCCAACTATATCCCATAACCTGCCCAAATATGCCAACACACACAAGCATGCATATGACTAAACAGCCTTCATTAAAGTTTTGACAATTCTCCCTTTAAAAATAAAAGTGCATCTGACAGTCTGTGATATTTTGCCCAAATGGAGCTGAGTGCTGCAGACCAAGGATGATGGCAGACAGGAAGGGTTGGCTCATTAACCTTCCCTAATATCTCCTACCACAGTCTCACAGAAAAAGGCTCATTGGGCAGCCACCAGATGAAACCTCCATTAGGTTCCTTCCTGATGTATAGGCCTCAGTTTCCCCATCTGTAAAATTAGAAGGATAGCAGGGAACAGGGAAGCATGTAGGTATCTATCTTACATACATCACCTTGTAGTATCCTATTTTTTAAAATTCAAAAGAAATTAGCCCAGACCCTCATCCCACATGCAGCAGAAGACTCAGGTTCTTTTCCAAATTGGTCCAGGGAAACTTGAGGGTGAAGGTGGAGCTTGTATTTCTTTATATCCAGATTTTCTCTCTGTCTCTCTGTCTGTCTGTCTGTCTCTCTCTCTTTCTCTCTCTCTCTCTCTCTCTCTCTAAGACAGGGTCTGTCTCTGTTGCCCAGACTGGAGTACAGTGGCATGATCCTTGACTTCTCAGGCTCAAGCGACCCTCTCACCTCAGCCTCCAAGTTAGCTGGAACCATAGGTGTGTGCCACTGTGCCTCGCCATTTTTTTTTTTTCCGAAGAGACAGATCTCACTATGTTGCCCAGGCTGTTCTTGAATTCCTGGGCTCCACTGAAGCTCTCACTTCGGCTTCCCAAATTGCTGGGATTACAGGCATGAGCCACCACATCCGGCCTGGATTCTCTGTTTTGCTGAGTTGGTTCCTTTTGTGGATCAACACTTCAGCACCTTACATGCTCTCTTATTTTCCCTTATTGTGTCATCTCATACTGAACACTGCTCCCATTCCTTTATTTCCCCAAATGCCACCAACACAAGTCTCAGCATGTATGAAAGGCTAGAACTGTCAGTTTTGATCAACGAATTGGAAATGAGCTATTCTGACTTTTGAAATCTTTGTCTGCTCTACCATAAGGAATTTCCCATGTTCTCTTCCATTCTCTTTGAAGCTCCACTACCCAGCATGTAGCTCAGCCTCTTTTCTCCTACACTTCCTTTTTCTTTTCTGCCTCTCCTGCTCATCCATGATCTCGAATTCTTATTCATTTGGCAGAACAATTGACCTCTCATTTTGTTTTGCTATTTTGTTATAGCTTATGTCCATCAGGCCCTGTCTTTAACACCTAAAACAACCTGTAAAAATACATCCAAGACAAAGATAGTTTTCTCTCTAAAAGGACCTCTGGATGCCAAAGAGCTTTTTTTGATACCTGCCACCAATCTCTGATTTCATGCCCAAAACAGTCGTCACTAATCAATCTCACCACTCTTTGCTACCAATAGGGCCTCTTCCCAACAGGTAAATGTAGGCAGACTGTATTAGTCTGTTCTCATGCTGCCAATAAAAATGTACCCAAGGCTGGGTAATTTATAAAGGGAAGAGTTTGATTCACAGTTCAACATGGCTGGGGAGGCCTCACAATCATGGCGGAAGGCAAATGAGGAGCAAAGCTACATCTTACATGGTAGCAGGCAAGAAGGCATGTGCAAGGGGACTCCCCTTTATAAAACCATCAGATGTCGTGAGTCTTACTATCATGTGAACAGCATGGGAAAACCCCACCCTCATGATTCAATTACCTGCCACCGGGTGGCTCCCACGACACATGGGGATTATGGAAGCTACAATTCAAGATGAGATTTGGGTGGGGACACAGCCAAACCATATCACAGATGCTACCATTTGACAACAGCTGCCACATTAGGTGCAATCTCTGTGCAGTCTCTGAGCCCCAGATGACATCCAAGTTTCCTTCTAATTTTGATTTTCTAAGGTTACCAAGAGCAGAATATTCACTGCAAAAAATCAACTGACGACCTCATAATCACATGCATGGAAATAGTCCAGGTGATCTGAATACGACATATTCTTGCCTCAAATGATTCCCTTCCCTCAGCTCCAACAGTGTGCCACAGACCCTAATGTCACCCACATTTGATTACATCTTTGGATTAAAATAGGAAATATCCTGGTTAAATAAGCATAACATACCTTGTTCTCTGCTCAGAATGTTCTCCTCCACCCTTTTCTTTGGCTTGACTTTCTTCTGCTCAATCCTCTAGGCTCAGCTGAAACGTCATTTTCTCCAAACAGACATCTCAGATAACCCTTCCCCCAAAACAGGTCAGGTCCCCCTCCCTTTACTAGGTGCTCTTACAGCACATGTACTTCCCCTGTCTAACTTTTACCAGCATTTAATTATATCATTTTACTTATTGTCTACCATCCCAACTAGACTCTAGCCCGAGCACCAAGACATGCCCGAACATAGAAGATACTCAGTAAATATTTGCCGAATGATTGACTGGTTATTGACTGATTAATATCTACTTGCCAGGGAGGTTGTGAGACTTAGAGATGCATACTGTATATAAAATACTTAACAAAGTGCCCGGGATATAGTAAGTGCTTCATAAAAAACAGTAATAAGAGTATTACTAATAGAGGATTCTGTGTTCTCTCTCTCTCTCTCTTTTTTTTTCTCTCTCTCTCTCTCCTCCTCCCCCCTCTCTTTCTGTACTATCTCATTTAATCCTCACAACAACATCTACAAAGGCACTGGGGTTGTTCCCAGTAGAAAAATGAGGAAATTGAAGCTCAGAGGAGTGAAATGACTTGCCCAACGCTGCTAATCGGCAAGCTCAGAGCCTCTGCCTGTGGGTTGTCCTAGAGGGATCAGAGAAGAGGCATTAGGACAGGGACTTGAAGGTGAGTGAGGTCTACACTGCAAGGAAAGGGTGAGTACAGTAGAAGGGCTAACTAAGGCTGTAAGCCTTAGAGTCAGAACAGCCTGAGCTCCAATCCCTCCGCACCCATTTCCTAGCCCAGTGGCTTGGGCAAGTGACTTTACCCCTCTGAACCTCAGCGCTCTCCTCTATAAAATGTAAATAATAATACCTCTATCTGTAATTGTGGTGATGAAACCCGATCCCACAAGTGAAGCCCTTGGCAACTTGGCACATTGTGTGAATCATTATGCAATACTCATAAAAATAAACATGAAAAATTTTCTTTCTTCTTGATTTTCTTCTCCTCTCTCCTCTGTTTCTTCTCTCTCTCTCTCTGTCTCTCTCTCTCTCTCTCTCTCACTCACACACACACACACACACACATGAACACACAGCCTTTGATTCTTAGAACATTTTTAAGTGAGTAAAGACACTGAGCAGAAGCTTCCCTACCCATTTCTCAGTAGAAAGATGTGTTTTGGGGAGAACAGCGTTTTTTCCCTAATGCCTGAAAACAAGGGGAGATTATTGGGTACAATTAATTGTTCAAACTGCCAGAGATGTGAAAGTAGAGGGAGTAAACAGATGCTGCTCTGAGCTCTGTGCTCATTAACTCAGAGAAGGGATTCATTTCCTATGCATGATTAACTCCCCATCGTTGGTGATTTACACAGCAGATGATCAAATGAGAATTCATTATCCCTCAGACAGAGGGTCTGAGAACTAGGCATTCAATCTCCTGAGACATCTCTGTCCCCTAAATTCCTAGGGTGTCTGTGATTAGTGCCTTGACCCAGGAATATGCTATTTGTTTTGGTCAAGTTCTCCCAGGGGCTCTAAAAAGAGCAGTCATCAAAAGCAGCTCCGGATAAGCCACAAGACCTCTCCCATGGCTGGAAGGGACCCAGAACTCAGCCACCTTTAGTCTCCACTGCATCTTGCCATGGTTTAAAGGAACAGCTGTATTCTGCAATATAATGCCAACCATGGCAAGGCTCATGTTCAGCAAAGAAAGTTCTCAGGACCAAAAGGAAGAGCTAACATCAGAGTCCAAGGTCGAGCCATAGAAACTTGATAAGTATTTACTGAGCCTACTATAACATGAAAAATCAAGAATATCGTAGCCTCTTTTCCCCACATTGGACAGAAAATGTCTTCCTGCACGGCTGAGTGATTACCTTTAGTGCTAAGTAAGTGGCACAAAAATGCAAGGGGCTCTACAATGTCCTCAGCTTCCGGAAAAGGTAAGTCTACTCTAAGGGCTTTCTTTAATCATCAATGGTACAGAGACCAAAGGATGAGGAACCAAAACTATTCGAGAGAAAGAGCAGGGTCTCTGCCCTGCACTGTCCTCTATCAAATAGTCTTACACCATTCACCATGAGACAGGATTTGCTGGGGAGATGGTGGTGATTCAGACACTTCAGAAGCTCAGGCTAGAAGTGGTAATGGAGTAAGGACATGAAGAATTAGATGACAAATTTTTCATATTCCCCTCTCTGGACCAGGGCTTTGCTGTGATGAATTCTTTACTAGGACTCAGAAACAAGAGAAAAATAAGAACCACCCTTGTAATAATTTTTCATAGAACTAAATTCATTTGTTAAAATAATTCTTTATTTTGAAATCATGCACTTCCTTCCCTTTCTCTCATGTTTAAATAAGTTTCTTGGCCGGGTGCAGTTGCTCATGCCTGTAATACCAGCAGTCTGAGAGGCTGAGGTGGGAGGATCACTCGAGCCTAAGAGTTTGAGACCATCTTGGGCAATACAGTGAGACCCCCATCTCTATTTAAAAAAAAAAAAACTTTAAAAAATAAACATTAAAAAATAAAATAAAAGATAAAGAATTAAATTTCTTTTATAAAATGAGGGTGGTGACAAGATCTGTTTGTTTCAAAGGCTTTTTAGCAAAATCCAAAGTTGCCGAATCTATGTCAGACATCTTCTTTAAAAAAAAATCATGAAATTTCCAAGTCAGACAGCCACAGCTATAAATAAAGGCAGTATAGACAAAGCTCTATGGAGGCTTAGCAAGGAGGGCGATATGTCTTCTCACTTGGGTGAAATCAGAAAAGGCTTCAAAAGAGTTGACATTTGGGTTGAGACTTTAAAGATGGATGAGCTTTGTATACATTGCGTTTGAGGTGAATTCGAAAGGGCATTCCAAGTGGAGGACACAGCCAGAACAAAGGCACAAGGATGGCAACAGAATCCCAGAATGAATCATGCTGCAGGAATAACAAAGACCTAGTTTAACCAAGCAGTGGTATCTAACCGGCGAGCCACCGCCTCCTAGAGGGCTGTAGAGGTATTGCAAGGTATCTGCTAATGTCTCATCCCCAATGCAATTACTTGCCAATGTCTGTATGTCCATCCCTTTGAAAGCGTTACTGAATGCGTAGACATATTTGGTCAACAAATGGCTCCTTGAACAAAATTTATTCAGATACCTGCTATTTTAAAAATCCATGATTTTTTTTAATGTCAAAAAGAGATCCTTATGCTCATTCCCTATCCATTCATTCAGCAAGAATTCATTGAGAACCCACTATATGCCAGGCACTGTACTCAACACAACCTGCTTTTCTGAGCAAGATTTGGACCAGGGACACCACTGAGGAGGTTCTTGTAATCTGGGTGAGGGATAGGGGAGAGACAGGCTGGGATGATAGCAAAGAAAAGGACAGAAAGTGGGCAGATTCAGGCATAATTGAAAGTAAAGTAAACCAGACTTGCCAGTATATTTGATGTAATCAGAGAAAGACAGGAATCAAAAATCATTCCTAGGATTTTAGCCCGAACAACTAGGTATGATGTATACACCTACTATGTACCCACAAAAATTAAAAATATTTTTTTAAAAAAAAATATAGAGAATGGCAAGAAGTTAAAAGCTCCTTCTTGTGTGAAATAACCCAAGATCAAATTCTCCCTTCATCACTCGCTGGCCATGTGACCTTGTGCAAGTCACTCAACTTCTCTAAGCCTCAGTTTCCTCATCTGTAAAATGGTAATGCACATAAAGTGCTGAATACCATGTATATAGAATACAATAAATAATGATACTACAGTATGGTAAAAATGTTGAAAGCATCGAACATTAACATAAGGCTTGTAAAGGTGGACGAGAGGGTCATCGGAAATAACCCTGGAGGCCAGAACATGAGGGTGAAGGGAAGGGGGAGGACCTCAAATGCCAAACCAAGAAGCCTAGATATTCATAACTGAAGGAGTTTTCTCTATTTACTCCAGAAAGTCAACAGCTTGGGATTCCTGAGAATACCTGGGGAAGATGATCTTCAATCAGCCAACGCTTGCTGAGCACCAACTGTCCATAAAAGTCACCACGCTTGGCACCATGGGGAATGCAAAGAAAGATAAGACATCATTTCTGCCCCTGAGGAGTCAATTGAATCTCAAGAGTCACAGATCAGAAGTGTTCGTCTTTAACAGTGTTCATCTTTAAACAGCAGCATACTATAAGATAGCTCCTGGTGGGAAGCTGGAGGTTGTCGAGATCCTTATGAGGACTTAGCTGGAAATCTCCTGGGTGATATCAGCGTGGGTCTGCCCTTAATCTCTGCATCAAGATGTTCATCCTCAAGCTACATAAGAACAGAAGTGATATGCACACTTTGTTGAGTTCCCATTCATCATCCTTCACCCTGAACAATTTTTGGTGTACGCAACTCTGATCCACTTTACTAGCCCAGGACATCCATACCCTAGACTTTGCGAGAGTATTGGCTGCAAGGCTGACATCTGCCCTAGAGGAAATTTGCTGTCAGCTAAACAGGAGCTGTCTCACCCAGAAAGCTCACTTTGGGTACACAACTTCCCTCAAGACATCCTGCATCCAATAACTGACCGACCTGGAGTTTTAAAAGGCTCATCCCCTTGCTTTAACATGGGATCAATTCTGCACAATTCATGCTCCAGAGCTCCCTGTGGGACCAGGCCATAGTTTCCAACTGAGGCCATACCCTTGCTTGGCTCCTTCCCCTGATCACTCCTGCTTCTTTTCCTCCACTTCTCCTTTTCTTCTAAGGGTCTTACCTCAATATATTACATTCATGAGAATCTCAATCTCATCTCATATTCTTCTTCTACAGAACCTAACCTAAAATCTCAACCTTGCACTCTACTCTCTAACCCAATGTTATTGTTAATAATAGACAATATTTTTGAACTTCTACTATGTGCCAAACAACTCTTTATACAACTCATCTTGTATTATCTCACGGGTTCAGTGCTATTACCCCATTACAAAGATGAAAAAAAAAAAACAGAAGCTCTAAGAGGTTATCATGTGTGGTATGCCTAACAAGTTTCCTCTGGCCTCTGGGAAAGAACCTGGATGTCCTATGGGATTGCACTCTTCATTCTGCAGAATGATTCTTTCCTCCCTTGCAAATGCTCTTCTGAGCTCCTGTGAGCTCCTCTTCTTTCCCCCTGCCTTCTTACTTCTCATATCCACCCACCCCCTCTGAAAACCAGTGGTCAATTACGTGGGTTTCACAGCTCAAGATCTCCTAGGGCAGAAAATTCAATTTATTTCCATCTGCTTTAGTTTTCTCTCGGAATGCCTTTTTTTAAAATTGGCAATAAGCACTTTAGTTCTCCCAAGGATTGTTCACTCAACAACATGTTCCTAGCATTTTTAATAGGTATGTGTTGTGGGAGGAGGGATCATACATCCTTCTCTTCCAAGTGCTTAAAATAATTGATGAGATCAGGGTCTACTCTGGAAATCACAGAGGGTTCTCTCTCCCCCCCAAAAAGGCTAGTGCCAGCAAAGTAAAATGGTAAATATCCGAACCCTTCCTGGAGGAAGGAACATAAGAGAGTGAGGATGACTTTAAAAAAAAAGAAAAGAAAGAAAAGACAGGGGTGTGGTGGATATAGCTAAAGGAAGAAGGAAAAAATATAAGGAAGAAGCCTACATGCTTTACATATGCTGTTCTTCTGCATGGAATGGCTTCTCTCCTTCTCCAACTATTGTACTCTTATTCATGCTTCAAAACCCAGTTTAAATTTCATCAACTCTAAGAAGATTTACATGAGCTTCCCCAGCCTCCCCACACAGTCACTTCTGCCTGTGGACATACAGAATACAACCCATTCTTAAAATGTATTAATAGAATGAATGGCTAATGGGTACAAAAAAATAGAGGGTCGGGTGTGGTGGCTCATGCCTGTAACCCCAGCATGTTGGGAGGCTGAGGTGGGTGGATCACGAGGTCACAGTTCAAGACCAGCCTGACCATCATGGTGAAACCCCATCTCTACTAAAAACAAAAAATTAGCCAGGTGTGGTGGTACATGCCTGTAATCCCAGCTACTCAGGAGGCTGAGGCAGGAGAATCACTTGAACCCGGGAGGCAGAGGTTGTGGTGAGTCAAGCTTGTACCACTGCACTCCAGCCTGGGCAACAAGAGAAAAAATCCACCTCAAAAAAAAAAAAAATAGTTAGAAAGAATGAATAAGATCTACTATTTGATAGCACAACGGAGTGACTATAGTCAATAATAACTTAATTGTACATTTAAAAATAACTAAAAGAGTATACTTGGATTGTTTGTAACACAAAGGATAAATGCTTGAGGGGATGGATACCGCATTTTCCATGATGTGATTATTACACATTGTAAGCCTGTATCAAAGCATCTCATGTACCCCATAAATATATACACCTACTATGTACCCACAAAAATTAAAAATAATTTTTTAAATATAAAGAATGTCAAGAAATTAAGAGCTCCTTCTTGTGTGAGATACCCCATGATCACTCTCCTGTCATCACTCACTGGCTGTGTGACCTTGTTCATGTCATTCAACTTCCCTAAGCCTCAGTTTCCTCAGCTGTAAAATGGTAATACACATCGAGCACTTAATGCCATGTGTCTGGGATACAATAAATGCTCAATAAAATGATACTAAATTTCTTTATTACTATCACCATCAACACTCCCTCCTCTGAATTCCCTAAGCACCATTTTCCTATTGTTCATTCCATTAATTTGCTATTTACCCTAGATGGCCTTGCTTTGTTAATTAACACTCCATGTGTGCATCTCTCTCTTCCTTAACTACGTTGCAAGGTCCCTGGGGACAGGAAGTGCATCTTATACTTTTATATCCCACACAGCTGTGAGAGCAGTGCCAAACACGTAATACACGCTCAAATATTTGCTGACTAAATTCTTAAAGCTTTGGCTACAAGTATAGGTGCTTATTTTCCTTGGCAACAGGACAAATAACATTTGTGTTTACACTCTTGTTTCCAAGGCTAATTGATGTAGGTCTTAAACTCATAAAAACCCCTTTAAACTCTCCCCTAATAATGGCAGAAGCCATCAATTAAACAAATCATTAGATGTATCAACCATCTATTAATCCACTCTTAGTGGAGGGACATTGGTTGATTTTGAGCTGAATGGCTGCACGGTGGAATTGGACTTAACTGGAATATTCTTTCTAGTTTCTAGCTCTTAATCAGCATTGCTTACTCTGTGAAATGAGGATTAAATGATAATGTAGCCAATACAAATAGGGATATAGATAGGGATATGCAGATAGCATCTCACCCAATTCCTGGCATATCATAAATCCTTAATACATGATGGCTTTAAAATTTAGGAGGAGAGCTGGATAATAGTAAGGAGGTTCAAGCCCCAGCTCTGCCTCTTGCCAGCTATTATGTGGCCTTGGGCAAGTCATTTTATCTCTTTGATCTCTAATTTCCTCATAAGCAAAATAGGAATAAAAGTACTTGCATTGCAGAATTATTATGAGCATTAAATGAGATTACGTATATAAAATGATAGTGTCCCAATCTATTTCACCCAACCTTCCTGCCTTCAGGCATCATTTTCTCTACTTCTACCATCCTTCATTCATTCAGCAAATATTTACTAACCACCCACTGTGTTCCAGAAACCATGCTTGATGCGAGAGATATAGTGGGGAAAAAAGAACAGAGTGCCTGTCCTCATGAAGTTTATAGTCTAGGGAAAGATACAATCAGTTAGTACAAGAGAGTAGCAAGTGCCCTTACAGAAGGTGGTGCTGGGGACCAAGGGTACACCTTGGAGACTGAATGAAGGAGGAGGTCACTAAAGGCTTCCCCAAAAGAGGTGTCAGCTATCGCTACCAACACGCAGCTTCCACCCACCCTCTGATCTTCTGTGTGGCGATGCTGGGCTGCAACGACATCCTGCCTTGCCTGCCTCCCTGGTTGATTCTGTAAGACGAATGGCTTCAGAGATGACTTCAAAGATGGAGGAGGCTGTATTAGTTTGCCAGGGCTGCCATAACAAAGTGCCACAAACTGGATGGATTAAACAACAGAAATTTGCCATCTTAGAGTTCTGGAGGCTTGAAGTCCAAGATCAAGGTGTCAGCAGGGTTAGCTCCTTCCTAGGTCTGTGAGAGAGAATCTGTTCCACGCCTCTCCCCTAGCTCCTGGTGGTTTGCTGTCAATCTTTGGTATTCCTTGGCTTGTAGAAATACCTTCTGGCCTTCCTGTTCCCACTATCTTCTCTCTGTGTGCGTGTTTGTGTCCCAATCTCCACTTTTTTTATAAGGACATTAGTTGTATTGGACTAGAATCCACCTGAATCCACTTTATCTTAACTAATTACATCTGCAATGACCCTATTTTCAATGATGTCTCATTCTCAGATACTGTGGGTTAGAGCTTCACCATATGAATTTGGAGGGATGCAATTCAACCCATAATGGAAGCAGAAGTCTGCATCCTGTTCCTGTCAGTGCCAGATGGCTGCAGAAACAGCCATCAGCTCCTGTTTCCAGGTGTTTTTTCCTTATACTCCCGGAAACAATCTCATTGTACCCTGTCAGATTTACCAGTATTAGCTGGCCAGGGCCACCTCCTCAGAGTCAGTCTCAGCCCCATGGGAACCCTTCTCCAAACATCTGGTTTCTAAAACCACAATCTTTCCTCCTTGTTCTTCCAGCCCTGTGGGATTTATTAGTTTCTTTCTGCCTGCGAGGGGCATCCTCTGAGATGGTCCTCAGTGACACGTGTCCCCTGATGTTCATGCCATTGGGTAATACTGTCACAGGATCCTTGGGGTGTCACTTTTCTAGCCAAAAACCTTTGTGGTTGGTGGCATCTTCGCCCGAGTTTTGCTCAGGCCTGTTGGGCTTGTCCTGCCCACTTGGCCCAGCAGGCTGAGCTCAGCTCACACTACCAGCCTGGATCCCATGCCTGCCAATGGTGAACCAGATGTGGAACTGCGAGGGGTGAGTGAACACAGGGTCTGGCCACTGTGTACACCCAAGCATGCCAGCTGTGGCAGGGCAGGTAGCTCTAGGCATTGGTGTAGCTCCAGGCAGTGGCACAGGTGCCAGCTCTGTGTGAGGCTGTGGCTGGACAAGACATACCACGCATGGCTTCCACTGTGGGCACTGGGGAGTGTGGTGGTGTCCAGAAGCTTGGAGATGCCAGAAACTGCAGAATCCCAAAGAGAGTGTCACAGCCCTCGCTCAGGGTCCCCTAGGTCTGGGCTCCCCAAAGGGCCCCAGCTCTTCTCTCCTTCTCACCACCCACAATGGGGTGAGCAGGGGGGCGTGTTTCAGCCCTGTTTGTGTTACAGTTCCTTCAGTCCCACCATTTGGTGGGTCCGGAGTTCTTGTTCCACATCCAGGAAGAATGAAGTGCAAGGACAACTGGAGGGTGAGCAATGTAAAGGGGAACTTCACTGAGTGACAAAATAGCTCTCAGGAGACTTTAAGTGGGTAGCTCCTTTCTGCAGGAAGGTCTTCCCCGATGAGTGTCCAGCAGTGAGGAAACCCAAAGTGGGCATCTCCTTCCCACAGCTGGTAAGTCCCGACATCTGTGTGAACCTGGCTGGGGGAGGGGGTAGTTTTATGGGCTCAGAAGGGAGGCAGTGCGTGCTGATTGGTCCATGGGCGGCCATGGGCGGCCTTGGGCAACCCAGAAGAATCACCATAAGCTTTCACTTGTGGCTGTGGACTCCACCCGGAACTGGCAGCCCCGCCCCCAGGTTTCAGGCCGTCCCTGGCTTGAAGAGAGGCTTTCACTAGGAATCTGCCCCTTCCCACCCAGGAGCCTGTCTGCCTCCTGCCACCATCAACATGCCATCCACAGCACCCAGGCTGTTCGTGCTGAGGGGTGCCTGCAGTCCTCAACACCCCCCACCTACACCACTATCTCCCTCCTGCACTCCTCAGCACCCAAAGTCTGGAGGGGCCTGAGGCAGCAGGGGGCTGATGTGTCAGCACCACCCCAGGCATGTGCACACCTGGCTGGGTTGTGACAGCACCCAGGCTTGGCTACTACTTTGCTCCACCCCAGAGTGGGCACCAGGAGCTGGGAGAGGCCAGGGAGCAGGAGCAGGCATTTCTGAGCCTACAGGGGCAGGGGGACTTCCTGAGTCCCAGAGAGCACAGGGATGCCTGGGTCTGCAGCCATGGCTGGGAGACTACAGCTGCACCCAGGAGCACGGGGCTCTCACCCTGCCAACTCGGAAGGGGACAGAGCTCCTGCCAGTTCCTGGCTCCTGCCAGCTCCATGAAGCACACAGCCCCAGCCACATCTCCCCCGCTGCAGCTGGTGTCTCAGCAGTGGCTGCTCCAAACAGGCTGCCGCTGCCATCAATCCCATCCCCTGGAAAGGAGGATGGACTTACTGACTCACTTCTCATGGCACAAGTAATGGGATGTTACTTCTGAGATTAAATAATAAAACTGTGGCCTCCATCATGGGTTTTCTCTTCTGCTTACTTACTCTGATGAAGCCAGCTGCTCTGTTGCCAAGCTGCTCTATGGAGAGGCCCTTATGGCAATGAACTGAGTGGGGACTGCAGCCAGCAGACTGTGATAAACTAAAGTTTTCAGTCCAACAGCCCATGAGGAACCAAATTCTGCGATCGATCACTTGAATGAGCTTGGAAGCAGCTCCTTCCCTAGTTGAGACTTCAGATGAGACGACAGCCCCTGCTGATCCCTCAATTGTTGTCTTGTGGGATATTCTGAGGCAGAGGATCCATTGAAGCCATGCCCAGATTCCTGACCAACAGAAAATATGAGATAATGAATGTTTGTTGTTTTAAGCTGCTAGTTTTGGGGTGATTTGTTATGCAGAAGTACATAACAAATCCACCACAATTACTATTGGTTATCTTACTGTTCCCTCTTTATCTTTCCATCTTCCAGTAGGTATTTAACCAATTCCCTATATTAAATGCTGTCAGTTAAATTAACTGTCATGATTCCTATTTTCCAGATTAGACACTGACTGACCCAAGATGGCATCTAAGCTGTGAAATAACTGGTGGTTAGTTAAGTAACAGCATGGGAAGAGTGTTTCAGGAATCAAAAGCAACATATGCAAAGATCTGGGCAACATTTATTCTTTAAACATATTTATTAAGCACCTACTATGTGCCAGACTCAATGCTAGATGTTTCAAATAAAGCTATAAATGAGAGAGCAAGATCCTGCCTCATGGAGGTTTCCTTGGTATGTTCAGCAATGAGACAAAAGCTAAGACCAGTACATCAGAGACAACTCACACTCTAGGCTTCCTCATAAAGGACATTGACACTTGGTGTTCTTAATATAGGCATGAGACAAGTAACCACCTTTCAGCATCAGTTTCTCATCTGTAAAGTGAAGAAGACAATCTCTTCCTCACAGGACTGTAGCACTGATCAAAGGAGGTTTGAGGGCTTAAAGCAGCTTTATATAAGAGACAGAACTCTACTGCCATTAAGATAAAGCAGTCCTATTTTAACAGCTAGACTCAACTCGGAACGATCAAAGTCTCTCCTCTGTCCAACTGGCCAGCATCCCTCCGCTGGCCTGGGGCTGGCTGCAGCCAAGGCCTAGGTTAACAGGATTAAACAAAGAGCCTGTTGCTTCTGGCCCCAGCCAGTGGGTTGCTGGCCATTGATTAAAAAAAACAGGCTGTAATACAAAGAGCAACCTCCCTGTGGCCACCCACCCCATAAATCATCTGCTACCAAGGGCTATTGAATTACCTCTGGAAGATGGATGACACTGGGCTGGAAGGCTGCTTGATAAGGTTTCCTTTTGAATAATTTCACGTAGAAAGCTGGGTTTGAGAAATGGGGTCTTTCCACCAGCTCAGCCCCATCCATGTCGTCTCTGCCAGGTGCATTCAAGATAAACACGTTTCCTTACAGGCTGCCAGAGTGTCTGTGATGAAGGAAGAAAACATACTGCCAGGCCTCTGGGAAGTATCTACTTCCATCTGAGGCAAACATGGTGGCTTTGTTTTATTATTATTATTATATGTCATTTATTGTACTAACTTATTAATAGTATCTATCATTTATTAAGCATATTTTATGTGCCAGGCAAAGTATTTGAACTTACGAAGTCCTTAAACAATCATATGAGAGAGGTCCTGTTACTCTCTTCCTTTGACTGATGAGAAAATTAAAGCTCAGAGAGGTGACATGACTTTCTCATGGTTACAAAGCTAGTCAGTGTTGGAGGTGGGACTCAAACCTATGCTCTTAACAGGAGTTGGCAAACTTTCCGTAAAGTATTTCCGTAAAGACAATAAGTATTTTAGGCTTTGCAGGCCATATTGTCTCTTTTGAAACTACTCACCTCTGTTCTTATAGTGCAAGAGCAGCCACAGACTATGTGCATGGCTGTGTTCCAATAAAACTTTATTTATACAAACAAATGTGGCGGGGGGGCAGGACCTGATTGGCCTATGAGCCATAATATGACAACCTCTACTCTTAACAGTTATATGGCATTAATTCTCACCATTTGGGCTTTACAGTTTCTTATACTTATCTGTTTTCACTTAGAAAATGCATTGGCTCCTCATGGAGTCATCTGGTTTATTCAATTCATTTATAATTTCTTTATTGCCTTTGTGAAGGTTCTAGCTCTATGGAGGAAATACAGATATACTGCTAGTCAGAGAAGTAAGATGTGTAATATATTTCAATTATTCATTATTTTAGTGAGGAAAGGGTCTGCTATGCTATAGTAACAGTAAATCCCCCAAATTTCTGTGCTTTAGCAGAGGGTTTCTCAACTTTAGTGTTATTGATATTTTGGGGCTAGACAGCCCTGTGTTATCCTGTGCATTGTAGGATTTTTAGTAGCATTTCTGCCTCTACCCACTAGATGTCAATAGCATCTGCCTAGTCATGACAACCAAAATGTCTTCAGACATTGCCAAATGTACCCTGGTGGGGAAGGGGGGCGAAATCATTCCCAGTTGAGAACCACTGGGTTAGGACAACAAAAGTTTATTTCTCACTCATGAGAATGCAAATAGGTGCCATCAGCTATCTGTGACAGTTCCCCTGTAATGGTTCACAGGGATCCTAGATGCTTCCATCTACACTCTGCTATCTCAAAGTTCTTCACTTCCTGCCATGCATGTGGAAGAGATAGAGAATGGAGAACTCACCCCCTCTCTTGACTTTCTCAGACCAGAAGTGTTGCTTATGCCAGTGGGTCACTGGCCATAGCCTAACTACAAGGGAGAAAGAGCACATGGGAATCTCTCCATGAGGATTCAATTACTCAATAAACATTTAGTGACTACCTATTCCAGTTGACAGTGTGCTAATGCTGGTGATATCTCAGTGGATAAATCAGATTCTCTCTCTACCCATATAGTGTTCACATTCTTGCTTTAATGTGCTCTTTGGGGTTGCAAAAAAAGGGAGCACACTCAGATTTGATAATAGGGATTATTGAAAAGATACATATAAATGGGAGAAATGAGATCAAATTATCTCCACAATTATGGTAGGTCCAAAGCTCCAAAAGCCCCACGAAGAACCTGAATAAATATCTTGAAGTCTGAACCTAGTTGGTCCTTTTTCCCCTCATTCTTTTACCATTCATATGTCCTTAAAAAACAGAATACAACTGGATCAATTACCATCCAATAATGAGTCTTTGTTGACCACTTTCACTAAGTTACGCTGTGGTCACAAACAACTCCAAAATGTCCATGGGTTACAACCACAGATATTTATTTGTTGCCTATGTACATGTCATCTGCAAGTTTTCCTTGAGTCAGAGTTCAGCTCTGTCTTATATCCATATCTTCCTTATTCCAGAACTGAATGAAGGACAGTCTCATTCTCAGTCATGAGTCAGAAGAAGAGGAGCAGTATTAGAATCACTGTTAGCTCTTAAAATTCCTTCTCTAGGCATGAAATTAATATCTATGGAAATTCCATTGGCCAAAGCAACTAGTGTTACCATGTAATGACATCAGCAGGGCAGGAAGCATATTTATTACCCAGGGAGGGACACCAGGAAGTAGCACTAGTTGATAGATGAATCTATCATTGACAAATGAGTCTATCAACTAGAGAAGGGCTCTGGCATCTAGTAGGTAGAGGTCAGAGATGCTGCTAAACATTCTATAATGCACAGGACAACAAAAAAATATAGAGCGCAACATGTCAAGCAAATATCTTGAATGTAACTTATCACAGCAATTCTCAATTTTGTCCCCTAGGAAATATTTGAGAATGTCTAGAGGCATTATTTGCTGTTGCATCAGGGGCGATGCATCTCTGGTAGAGTCAAAGAATGCTGCTAAACATTGTACAATGCACAGGAAAGTCCCCCACAACAAAGAATTATCTCACCCCAAAAGTCAACAGTGCAAGATTGAGAAACCCTAACCTACCATAAGAAGTAACTGGGTTCCTCCATTCATTCATTCATTCATTTTTCTCATTATTTATCAATGATTTATTGAATGTCTATTGAATGCCAGACACTGTGCTAGGCCCTGGGGATATAATAGGAGCTAAAGTAAACATGATTCCTGTTCAAATGGAGTTTATATTCTACTTGGAGAGACAGACATTAATCAATTAATCAAGTAATTACATAACTGAGTGTTTCATTATAAATTAAAATAAATGGGAGAATGGAACGGATTTTATAACAGCCTGTGGGGAAAGGCGGGAAGGTGGAAGGTTAGGAAAGTCTTTCTCAAGGAAGTGATAAGAATTCTGAAGTGTATATAGGAATTAACTAGATAAAGAAGAAGGGGAAGAGAGTTCTGGGCAGAGAAGTGGAAAGGAGTATGCTGTGTCAGATGGTCTGAAAAGTCCCGTGGGATAAACACACAGAAAGTAAAGGGTAAGTAGTATGTGCTGCAGCTTAAGAAGACAGCAGGGACCAGATCACCCAGGGCTTTGTAGACCAGTCTGGAGAGTTTTGTGTTTCTCTTATGAGCAATGAGAAGCCACCAACAGGTTTTCAGCACTGAGGAAATAACGTACTTTGTATTTCAAACAGATCACTTAAGCTGCAGTGTGGAAAATGGTGTGGAGTAGGATAGAATAGATGCAGGGAGGTCTATCAGCAGACTTTCAGTCTTTCAGAGGAGGGAGGATGGGAGCTCAGAGGAGCACGCTCATAGGGAAGACAGAGAAAAGTGAATATATCTGAGAACTAATTAGGTTCCGAATGGATAAATTCAGAAATTTAGAAGATAGTCTGATGGATAATGGATGTATAAATGGATGGATGGTTGTGAGTTTCAGTGAGACAGAAAATAATGGAAAAGGACCAGGTTTAGAGGCAGGGGAGTAGGAAGGCAATGTAATCTATAATAAAATACCAGCTTAAGAAGTAATTGAGGCAGCCTGGTGAAAATATCAAGAAAGCAGCTGGATATATGTGTGTCTGCAATTCAGAGGAGAGACAAGGCTGAAGTTATTAATATAAGAATAATCAGGATATAGATGCCCAAACCTCACATGGAAGCCTTTGAGTTGGACCCTAATCCCTGGTTTCATCATTTGTGGCTGGTTTTCCTTGACTCAATCCCAGTAACCATAACAACTCTATGAAGATAGAACCACTTGTCTGCTTCCCTCAGAATTCACTAATTCATATCATAGTCTTGGATGTCTGTGTGTCAGACTTTATCCTTGGGGGCTGGTGATACAGCTGTAAATGAGAACAAACAAGGTTATGGTCCTGATAGACATTTACTATTTTATGGCTTCTTCCTTCATATAAATTGTGCAAAACAACTGATTCTTGGTCTTTCCACGGCGTTCTGGAGTAAATCATCCCACACTGAAGGAAATGCTTGCCTGTAAAATAAACTCAAAATCATAATAGGATAATAGAATTTTAGTGTCTCAGCCTTACATTGGTAGAGTCTACTTGGTTCAATGATGTTGAATAGATCCTCTCACATGCCAACTTTAATTGATTGGTAGTAGCTGCCTGGAGAGTTAGGCGGAGAATGATTCAGCTGGAATAAAAAACCAAAGCAATTGATTAGTGATGTCTGTCAAGGGTTTGATATGGGAGAGTGAAAGGCAATTACCCACTGCTCTAATCTCATTGATCATTTTTATATATTGCTAGATTCTATTTGATAATATTTTGTTAAGAAATTTTGTGGTGTTTGTGGGAGATCTTGGTCTATTAGTTTCTTTTTTTAAAAAAATTAATATCCTTGGCAGGGCATGGTGGCTCATGCCTGTAATCCCAGCACTTTGGGAGGCTGAGGCAGGTGGGTCACGAGGTCAGGAGATCGAGACTATCCTGGCTAACATGGTGAAACCCTGTCTTAACTAAAAACACAAAAAATTAGCTGGGTGTGGTGGCGGGCGCCTGTAGTCCCAGCTACTCTGGAGGCTGAGGCAGGAGAATGGTGTGAACCCAGGAGGCAGAGCTTGCAATGAGCCGAGATTGCGCCACTGCACTCCAGCATGGGTGACAGAGTGAGACTCCGTCTCAAAAAAAAAAAAAAAATTAATATCCTCATTAGGCTTTCTTATTGGAGTTGTGTCGGCCTAATGAAATGAGTTGAAAACAATTCTCTATTTTATAAAGGAGTTTATGTGATATTGGCATTATTTTGTTCTTAAATATTTGATGAAACGTGCCTGTAGTTGTAGGGGAGGAAAGGCAGGGAGAGGTTTTAATAGGATAATCCAATTTCTTAAATGCAGGGCTATGTAGATTTTCTATTTCTTTTTCGGTTAATTTTAAGTTGTATATTTTGAGGGATTTGTATGTTTCACCTAAGTTGTCAAATTTAACCCATTCCTTTAAAAGGTGAAGAAACTAAAGCTTAGATATGACCATTACTATGCCCCAGGCCACAGAGTAAATGACAGATCAACAGAACTCAGGTCTTTATGGGCTGAGTTCATTGCTCCTAATCTGCCACATCCAGATTTATCCTACTTCCAAAAACCACAGGGGGATTTTCTGAGGATCTTTCCAGGAATAACACATGCATGCATTTCAAATGCCCCATGCTGCAGTGTTTAGCATGATCTAGTGATAGAGAGAAAGAGCTGTCCAGGGCAAAACCAACAAACTCGAGCCTTAGATTTTAGCAGTCTTACCTACCAAAGGCTGAGGCTTTTTTAAGGAAACTCATGGATCACAAGGAAGAGAAATCTATTCTGTTTGAGTTGCCCTGGAAAGCAGTCAAGGCTGCCTTTCCCTGTGGTGCCCCCAGTTCAGTGTAGGAAGCCAGGAAGCCAGGCTGTCCATGCAGATTACTACTCCCTGCATCTGGGCCTGACCACTGGAAGATAAAGTCCTCAGGAACCATCTCTGCCTAACCTGACCTACTTAGATGTGACAAGCCTGATGAGGTTGGGAGTGGAGCTAATGGAGATGGACAAGAAGGCAGGCTTGGGGTGGCCCAAGGGAGGTAAGCTCATAGGACTTGGCTCAAAACACGCCTGGGGAAAGGTCTCTCTAGAGGAGAAGCATCTGTTAAATCTGACCACATCAGCACCCTGCTTAAAACTTTTCAGTGATATCCTCGTGGGCTCATGAAATCATCTAAACTCCTTAATGTGGCCTCCAAGACGTGACCATATGATGCTTCTTTCTCCATCCTTCCTCCTGACCACTGTCTTTGAGTGAAACTCAACTGTCTTTAGTTCCAAAATGGCAACATGTTTCCCCTTAACCCAGGGCCTTTGCACAGGCTGCTTTCTTGGACTAAAATATGTTCTCCCCTTATTCTCATCTGGCTTGTCCTGTTGGATCTTCAAGGTTGCAGCTTAAATATCACTTGTTCCAATGGCATTTCCCAACAGCACAAGTCCATGTCCCTTCTGTGTGTTTCCACAGCCCATTATACTTACACTATAGTCACACTTACACATTGTTTTGGAAAAATTTGCCCATTTATTTACCAGTATTTCCCACTAGACCGTGAGCTACATGGCCTCTGCCTTGAGCCCCATAGTCTCATAATCCATTGCTTACTCAGTGTCTTCATCTGTATATCCTTTAACATGATGGACTTAACATATCCAATACTGAACTCCTGATACTCTTACCAAACCCATCCCTCCCTAGTCTTTCCTATCTCAGCAAATGGCAACTCTATCCAATTAATTGCCCAGGCCAAAAACCGTGGATATCCTCAATGCCTCTCTTTTCATTATCTCCCACATCTTATCCATCAGCAACTCACATTTTAAAATATTCCCAGAATCTGGTGTTGCTACCCAGATGGAAGCC
Source organism: Nomascus leucogenys (assembly GCF_006542625.1). Taxonomy (NCBI): domain Eukaryota; kingdom Metazoa; phylum Chordata; class Mammalia; order Primates; family Hylobatidae; genus Nomascus; species Nomascus leucogenys. Next base: position 85,999,359 of record NC_044390.1, on the reverse strand, counting down.
ACTGTGACCCTCACTCAGGTTAATGCAACAGGCTTCTAAGCAGTCTCCTGATCTACCCTTGCTTCCCTACATTCTATTTATTTTCCCCCTTTGACTTTTATTTTAATTATTTATTTTGGGTCTCACTCTGTTGTCCAGCCTAAAGTGCAATGGCATAATCATAGCTCACTGCAGCCTCAAACTCCTGGGCTCAAGCAATCCTCCCACTTCAGCCTCCTGAGAAGTTAGGACTACAGACACTTGCCACCACAACTGACTAATTTTTAAATTTTTTTGTAGAGATTTGGCGGGGGGTCTTTCTATATTGGTTTCCCAGGGTGGTCTCGAGTCCCTGGGCTCAATATTTTATTTTTATTCTAGATTCAGGGGGCACATGTGATGGTCTGTTACATAAATATATTGTTTAACGGTGAAGTTTGGGGTTTTAGTGTACTCATCATTCAAACAGTGAATACTATATGCAATAGGTAGTGTTTTAAATCCTCACTATCCTCCCCCATTTTGGAGTCCCCGATGCCTGTTCTTTCAATCTATATATCTGTGTGTACTCACTGTTTAGCTCCCACTTATAAGTAAGAACATGCGGTACTTGATTTTCTGTTCCAGAGTTATTGCTCTTAGAATAATGGCCTCCAGCTCCATCCATGTTGCTGCAAAAGACATGATTTCATTATATTTTACGGTTGCATAGTATCTCCGTTGTGTATATGTACCACATTTTCTTTATCCAAGCATCCATTGACAGACACTTAGGTTGATTCTGTGACTTTGCTATTGTGAATACTGCTGTGATAAACATATGAGTGCAAGTGTCTTGTTTATATAATGATTTCTTTTCCTTTGGATAAATACCCAGTAGCAGAATTGCTGGGTTGAAGTCAGATCCCATCACTTCTCTACTCATGGCCCCCTCAATCTTACTCATGATATAAACAAAATCCCTCCTATGGCCAATATGTCCCTGCATGATCTGACCCAGCTACCTTCTGTCTTTCTCCTCCATACTTCCCTTCTCTCATTCCAGTCCAGCCACTTCCACCTCCCTGTTGCTCCTGGAACATGCCAAGCATATTCCTGCCTTAGAGCCTCCGTACCTGCGATTGCCTCTGCCTGGAATGCTCTTCCTCCAGACAGCCACAGCATTCCTTCTCCTTTTTCTATCAGGTCTCTGCTCAAATCCCACTTTATAAGTGAAGACTCCCCAGCTGCCCTATGTAAAGTATCAGTCCTCTAGCCATTCCTCCCCTTCCTCCCCCATCCTCTTTATTCTCTTTTATTTTTCTCCATGACACAGATCATCACCTGACTTATATATTCCATGTGTATCTATTTATTGTTTATACTTCATCTCCCCATACTAGAATGTAAGCCCCCTGAGGGCAGGCCTTCTGGTCTTTCACTGATGTAACTCCAGTGAGTAGAATCATCCAACCACACTGCTGATTGAAAGACTTAGACTCCTGGGAACATGACCCATTGACGGGTATAGGCAACCTCAATGCCACAAAAACGCTAATTAGAAATAATTAAGTAACGGAGAGCCAGGCTCAAACAAAAGAACACCCCAAAGGGTCAAAAGTAAAACAAACAGAACTAAATACTATGTGGGTGAACTCCAGCTGAGACCAGGGCAACCCAGGGGAGTTCAGACACTGAACATAAGCTCTGAGCAGCTGAGGGCTGGAGTTCTAATGTCACTATGGCAACAAGGGACATGGATTTGGGGCTCTGCAAAGAGGGGAGCCGAATGTGAGACTGTTGCATAAAGTGAGGTCTCTCAAAGGGAACAGAAGCAGAAAGGTTTCCTACTAGCACAGATGAGTCTGGGCTCTCGGTGGGTCTTTTAGTCTGGGTTCCCCCAAAGCAGACTCTGAAACAAAGATTTGGATTCAGTTGGTTTATTCAGGAGGTGATCCCAGGAAGCATAGTGAGGAAATGAGGGAAGAAAGAGAGGAAAAGAGAAAAAAAAATCAGTAATGGGTACATAATAAGCAAGTCACTGTCGTGGACAATTGAGGTTCAGTCCTGCTGGGGACCTCTGGGAGACTGTGTAGAACTCACTTAGGAATCATTCCACCTCAGATGGGGGATGGCACATTTATCCAACAACTCTCATCCCCCAAATGTTGAGGGTTGCTCTGAGGGTATTAACTTCCCTTGTGTTTCCATACTGTACAGAACTCAGCCAGAAAAGCTCCTATGAAACCAACAGAGCCCCTACACAGGGAAGGAGAAGCAAGCACTTAAGGTAGGCTGAAGGTAAGCTGCCAGACACATGCTGGGAAACATTGCAGCTTAAAAAAAAAAAAAAAAAAACTCCCAGCCTGGGCAACATAGTGAGACCCCATCTCTACAGAAAATAAAATTAGCTGGGCATGGTGGTGCATGCCTGTTGTCCTAGTTACTCAGGGGGCTTAGGTGGGAGGATCACTTGAGCCCAGGAGTTTGAAGTTACAGTGAGCTATGATTGCACCACTGTACTCCAGCCTGGGCAACAGAGCGAGACCTTGTCTCTTAAAAAAAAAAAAAAAAACTCAAAGGAATACAGCTTAGGGCATTACTACAATGGGGAAAAAAGTCTCCTGTAGGAAATTGGAACCCCAAGCATGCACATATCATGGTGTGTGGGTCTGATTTTTATACGCCCCACATGATACAGAAATCCTCAGACAAGAAATTAACATAAATATATAGCTCTTGAGGCCCAGTAGAAAGAAAAGCAATAACATTTTGTAAAGATTGAATTCATTACCAGGAAAGTCTGCTGGGGCCTCCACCTACCACACTGAGTTTATGGACAACGAAGCCAGATCTGTGGAAATGACCAGCAGAAAGAAGCAGCCCTAACTCCCAGCACAGAGGTGTTCCCATGTGGAGACAACAGACAGGAAAACGATCAGCTCACCAAGGACAATGTCATGAGGAAACGTCCTCTTCTCCCCTTCCTCCTTCCCACTTTAACATAGCGGAAAAGAAGCAGGAAAGTGTGTGGGAGGCAGGAAGAGGGCAGGCCAGACCAACCTCGCCAGCCCAGCCAATGCTGGAGAACTGAAAGGGGGAACTTGGAAGTGAGTATAAAATCGAAGTTTAAAAATGGACTGGATTGTAAAATTGGGACCCTTATGCATGGTTGGTGGGAATATAAAATGGTGCAGCCACTGTGGAAAACAGTATGGTAGTTCCTAAAAAAAAGAGTTATCACATAATCAACAATCCCACTTCTGGGCATATTCCCAAAAGAACTGAAAGAAGGATCTCAAGATATTTGTACACCCATATTCACAGCAGCATTATTCACAGCAGCTAATATGTGGAAGCAACCCAAGAGTCCGTCAAAGGATGAATGGATAAACATAATGTGAAATATATATATATATATTTGACTACTGTTTAGCCTTAAAAAAAGAAGGAATCAGGTGCAGTGGCTCATGCCTATAATCCCAGCACTTTGGGAGGCTGAGGCAGAAGGATTGCTGGAGCCAGGAGTTCAAAACCAATGTAGGTAATATGGCGAGGCCCTATCTCTGCAAAAAAATTTTAAAAATAGCCAGGCATGGTGGCGCGTATCTGGTCCCAGCTACTTGGGAAGCTGTAGCAGGAGGATCACTTGAGCTCAGGAGGCTGAGACTGCAGTGAGCTGTGTTCACACCATTGCACTCGAGCATGGGAAAAAGAGCAAGACTTCTGTCTCAAAAAAAGAAAAAGAAAAAAGAAAAGAAAGAAATTCTGACACATGCTACAATATGGATGAGCCTTGAGGACATTATGCTGAGTGAAATAACCCAGTCACAAAAAGACAAATACTTCATGATTTCACGTACTTATGAAGTGCCGAGAGTAGTCAAATTCACAAAGACTGAAAGTAGAATGAAGGTTACCAGGAATTTAGAGAGAAAGGGAGTAGGGAGTTATTTAATGAGCACAGAGTCAGTTTTGCATGATGAATAGGGTTCTTGAGATGGATGGTAGTGATGGTTGGACAATGATAGGTGCTTAATCCCATAGAACTGTACACTTAAAAATAGTTAAGATGATAAATTTTATGTTATATTTTAATATAATAAAAAATAGAAAAACATGGACCAGTAACTAGGCTATTTTAATAGCCCACGGAGATTGAAAAGTTATGAGATCTAACTGACTTACCAGGGAGCAAGAAGGCCAGATGAGGGTGGGAAGTATAACAGAGACTGTCTTTTTGGTAATTATTGGGGAAAATACAAGAATTTCATGTTTGTTTCTCAATTATACAGGCTACAGTGGCAATTTCTGAGATCTTTTCCAAATTAGATACATTTCCCCATCTCTATGTCTAGTGTTTACCCTCATGCATGCATGTGTGGGCACACGTGCATGCACACACACACATACACACAGAGCTGAGGAAGACCCTTGAGGCTGGCAACATTCAACATACATTGCCGCTTTTGTTGGTAGAACACAGGGCATTTTAACAAGAATATTTCTGGCTCTGCCGAGAAGCAGAGTATCATTAACCATCACAGTTACAAGATTTCACACTTCTATTCCAGTTTGTTTCAGAAGGCTTAGAACACTTGGCATACTTTCAGTTACTGGTGTGTGCACACACACTCCCCACCCATGAGAGGAATTGCAATTTTGAGATGCTCCTGCCCAAGTCTAACCTGGTGTAATAAGATCCCAGAACATCTGTCAGGCGATTACATGGTGCTGTCTCCATCATTCATGTCGTGTGACACGCACCTGTTCCATGATGCTGAGACAATAGCTCCCCTCAAGGCTTTCCCTGTAGCTCGTGGCATATTGAGCTGCCATACTGGTTCTTTAGGCTTCATTCACAGAGGTTCCTTCTTCTCTTTACCTTGACTTGGGTCTCTCAGCTTCTAGGGAAGCATGGAGACATTGGCAAGAGCCCCAAAAAATGTTTTCGAACAAAACTGAGTTATGGTCATGATTCCGCATCTTATAACACACCTTTTCCTCTTTACCAAACAACAGCACAGTGGCCCTCTTAATTAAAGTGCTGGAAAAATGCCCCAATCCTCTTCACTTTCCAGGATGGGAGAGATGGAAATGGGTTAAAGGGGGCTCTCTCTCTCACAAGCCATGTTCCTCCCGCTCTGGGGCCTATGCAAGGACTGCTCCCACTGCCTGAAACACACCCGCCCATGCTCTGTTCCTCATTTAATCAATTCTGGCATCTCCTTTAGATCTCAGCACCCAAGTCACTCTCCCAGTCTACAGCAGATGTCTTTGTTAGCTTCTCTGACAGGAGCAAGTTCCTGTGTCCTTCACATTTTGTTCTCTTTATAACAATTCACCATTTTTTAGAGAAGCTGAATACGATCTACCTTTTTACCCAGACTCTAATTTCTCCCATCCAAGTATTAACCAGGCCTGACCCTGCTTAGCTTCCAAGATCAGATGAGATCGGGCACGTTCAAGGTGGTATGGTTGTAGGCAAGATGCTAATTTCTCTGAGAGCAAAGACTGTCTAATTTTGCTCAAAAATATATCCCCAGAATTATATGTGCCTGGTACACAGTAGGTACTTAATATATATTTTAATGAATAAATCAACTAATCCTATTTTGCTGAGAAATGCAAACACATTCACTAAATATTTGTTTGAATAAGTTAACCACTATGTTTAAAACTGATATAAGTACCTACCTAATAATAGTATCTACTTAATAAAGTTATTAGAAGAATTACATTTGTTAATGCAAATAGCTTTTAAACAGTGACTGGCATATAATGAATGCAAGATAAACATTAGTTCATTTTATTATTGATATCTTGCGCCCATAATAGGAAGATATTTTGAATTTTTATCTAAAGTGGGCTTTCTTTTCCATATTTTCTGGTAACCCAGCTCTCCTTTCAGCCTGAGCAGCATTTTTCAGACGTGACGACTGAGGCTAAAAGAGACCCTAAGCTGCACAGCCAGGAAATGGCAGAGCTTCAATTCCAATTTACATCTCTCTAACTCCAAAACGCTAGTGTTTAATCCGCTTTTTCTCAAACCATCTAGAATGGTCAAATAGACTAAAAGAATTTCAACATTATCATTTCAAAAGATCAACTTTTGGGGGGTGGGGGGTTGGAGAGAGGTATCTAAAAAGAAGATATTATTTTACTCAGTAATCACCACCATTAAAAAAGTACCTACAATGGCTGGTGCGGTGGCTCACACCTGTAATCCCAGCACTTTGGCCAAGGCGAGTAGGTCATGAGGTCAGAAGTTTGAGACCAGCCTCGCCAATATGGTGAAACCCTGTCTCTACTAAAACTACAAAAATTAGCCAGGCGTGGTGGCACGTGCCTGTACTCCCAGCTACTGTGGAGGCTGAGGCAGGAGAATCACTTGAACCCTAGAGGCGGCGGTTGCAGTGAGCCCAGATTGCGCAACTGTACTCCAGCTTCAGTGACAGAGTGAGATTCCGTCTCAAAAAAAAAGAGAAAGAAAGAAAGTACCTACAATGATAATAATCCCATGCCTAGCTAAGAAATGAATCTCCTTTTCTTTTTATTATAACAAGGACAATGGTGTGTACTGATGCAGTATTGGAAACAATTATCTCTATACCTGGTCGGGGCTGTAGCTCACCAAGAAGTTGCTGCCTCAGCCGGTATTACTTATACAGGGTGATTTTTTTGTGGTTGTTTTATTTTTAGGCTCATAAAGTATATTTTAACAGTGAATAGAAGACCCTCTTGGAAAAATCGATTGCGTATTTCCATTTTAATGTAAACATTTAGTGTCCAACGCTTTGCCTCACTATCTCATTAGCATTTGAATGCCAAGCACTATTCCAGAAATTTATTTCAAAGCCCTTTTTTTTTTCCAGGCAGAGAGGGCAAATAGAACAAAACAGTCACCTCAGCTGATAGTTGACTAAACACAATCATCATGATGAAAGGTTGCTGGGGGGTAAACTTTGGGTGAAAAAATAAAAATATATGATCACTTTAAATTCATCTTCTCCTCCCAGGGAGCTGCTAAGGTGCTTATTTGGAATTTTTGGAGAATCTTTTCAGTTCTGTTTTGCAAATCTTACACTTCTCCCAAAATAATAATGAATAAATGAAGTGGATTTTACGATAGTCTGTTGAGGCCCTAAATTACCAAATTTTTCTTTTCTCTATATTAAGGAATTACCATCCCCCGAGGTTACCAACAAAAGGGTCTTTTACTGACATCTGTAGGGTTTGAAAGGAAAGTGCTGTTTCAAGTCCAAAGCTAGGTTTAAGTCTTATCTCCGTGGTGAGCTGGTGTCCTGCTTCGAAGGCTGGGGAAGACAGCCCATCTTGTTCCGGAGAAATATTCAGACTGTATGAGCTGTGCCACCTCCACCCAGCATGCCAGGTGCAATTAAGGCAATTTAGGTTGAGTGCAAAGTGCTCCATTTCAGGCTGAAGTCATGCCAAAGACTCCTTACAAACGCTATATTCAGCACCTCCTATTTCCCATACCCGCTGCACGTTGTCTGCCATTATTACCCAGGATTCCAAAAGCACTTGGCCGCATTAAACAAGAGTCAGGAAGGAAAACAATAGCAAGGAGCTGCTTGAGGACACAAAGCTGGAAAAATGAAGAGGGAGCAGCCAGAGATGTCAACTGAGCTCTGGAAATAGATGTGGCTTAATGAACATGAGAGGGGTTAGGTTTATCCAAAAACGCAGATTCAACCTGGTAAGAATTTGATCCTCACACTCTACAGATAGGGGTGTACCTTGGTTCAGCCCCTTTGGGGGACTGTTTGGCAATATTTATTAAAACTAAAAAATGCATGTGCCCTAGGATCCAGAGATTTCTTTCCCTGGCATCTATCCTAGAGAAAAATGCAGATGGATGTGCACAATGAGAGCTACACAAAGATTTTCAACACTGAGTTGCTTGTAATAGCCAAAACATGGGAAATGATCTAATATCCATCTATGGGGAAACAGCCACACTGTGAAATACTTTGTAGCAGCAAAGGGACCATGTCCTCTTTCAGATAGATAATAATATCCATGCATACTTGGCCAGGGGCAGAGATGCTCCAGAAACTCTCCTAAATGCCTACCCACAATAAACAGCTTAATCCTTACAACAGTTATTGAAGAGGTTCCCAAGTTATGCTCACAGAACAATTGAGGCACCAAGATGTTAAATAATGTGCCCAAGGTCACATGAGTACACAGGACATTCAAACCCAGGTCATCTAGCTCCAAAAGCCATACTACTTTTCAAGGATTTTAACAACATACTTTTCGCCTTTGAATTAAAAAAAGCAAGTGGCAATATGATACGTACAATGTGATATGATTTATGTTTGTATATACAAAAACACAGGTGAAATAATGCTATATATTTTCCTTATTTATTATTTGTGATTTTTAAAAATAGAGATGGGGTCTCACTATGTTGCCCAGGCTGCTCTCAAACTCCAGGCCTCAAGTGATTCTTCCCCTTGGCCTCCCAAAGTTCTGGGATTACAGGCGTGAGCCACTGTACCTGGCCCTACATATTTTCTATGGACACTTTTTGCAACACAGAGAAAGGTATGGAAGGATACATTCCAGAGGAAAGAGGTGGAAAAAGAATAAAGATTGAGGGGGTAGTTAAAAGAGTTCTTATCTTTATTTATAATGTTTTAATTTTTTTAAAAAAAGAAGAATATAGCCATGTGTAACTCAAAAATAATTTTTAAAAATTGATTCAAAAGAGCCTTTCTGAATTACTTGCAGAGACACCTAAATAAGCCAGGCAGGAAATGTCTAGTGGCTTCCATGTGTGCAGCATTCTATAGTTCAGAACCTTTTCCACCAATATTGTTCTAGTCAATCTTTTTTTTTTTTTTTGAGACAGATACATTTGGGAACAAGACAAGCAAAATCCTTGCCCTTGTGGAGTTATATTCTAGAATGGAAATACATGATAAACAATTAAATGAATATGACCAGATGGTATTAATTGGCTCAAACCAAAAGGAGGCTCTCATGAGAACTTTCAGTGAAACAATAAATAAGTTGAGGAATCCATAGACGAATAAAGATTCAAGTTTTAGTAAGTTTAGGCTCTGGGAGTTTCTTTCTTTCTTTCTTTCTTTCTTTCTTTCTTTCTTTCTTTCTTTCTTTCTTTCTTTTTCTTTGTCTCTTCCTTCCTTCTCTTTTCTCTTTTCTTTTCTTTTCCTTCCTTTCTCTTTCCTTCTTTCCTTCCTTTCTTCCTCCCTTCCTTCCTTCTTCTTTCTTTCTTTTTTCTTTTTTTGGAGTCAGAGTCTTGCTCTGTCACCCAAGCTGGAGTGCAGTGGTGTGTCTTGGCTCACTGCAACCTCTGCCTCCTGGGCTCAGGCGATTCTCCCACCTCAGCCCCCCAAGCTGGGACTACCCGTGAGTGCCACCATGCCCAGTTAACTTTTTGTATTTTTAGTAGAGACGGGGTTTCACCATGTTGCATAGGCTGTTCTCGAACTCCTGAGCTCTGGCAGTCTGCCCACCTCGGCCTCCCAAAATGCTAGGATTACAGGCATGAGCCACCAAGCCCAGCCTAGCTCCAGGAGTTTTTCTATACAATGGTTCTTAACCAAGGACAATTTTGTCCCCTGCTATGATATGAATGTTTGTGCACCCTCCCCTCAAATTCAGATGTTGAACCCAATCCCCAATGTGGCAGTATTAAGAGGTGGGGTCTTTGGGAGGTGATTAGGCTATGAGGGCTCTGCCCTTATAAATGTAATTTGTGTCCTCATAAAGGAAGTTTGAGAGAGCTTGCTTGCTTCTGCTACCAGAGGGAAATGCCATCTTTGAAGGAGAGAGAAAGCCCACCTGTAATGCCAGCACTTTGGGAGGCAGACGCTGGAGGATCGCTTGAGCCCACGAGTTCAAGACCAGCCTAGGCAAGAGAGGAAGACCCTGTCTCTGCACAAAGGTTAAAAAATTAGCCAGGCATGGTGTCACACACCTGTAGTCCCAGCTGTTCAGGAAGCTGAGGTGGGAGGATTCCTTGAGCCTGGGAGGTCAAGGCTGCAGTGAACCGTGATCATGCCACTGCACATCAGCCTGGGCAATAGAGCAGGACCCTGTCTCAAAAGGGGAGGGAGAGAGAGAGAGAGAGAGAGAGAGGAGAGAGAGAGAGAAGAGACAGAGAGAGAGCTCACCAGACACTAAATCTGCTGGTGCCTTGATCTTGGACTTCCCAGCCTCCCAAACTGTGAGCAATAAATTTCTGCTGTTTATAAATTACCTAATCTAAGGTTATTTTGTTATGGCAGCCCAAGTGGACTAAAATACCTCCTAAAGGATATCAATGACTGAAGACTTTTTTTATTGTAATGACTTGGGTAGGGTGGCTGGTGTTACTAGCATCTGTATAGCAGAAGCCAGGGATGCTGCAAACACATCCTACAATGCATAACAAATAATTATCTGGCTTCAGATGTAGTTAGTGCCATGACTGAGAAACCCTGTTCTATAGGAATAAACTTAATCTGTCTGGTAAACACAGAATCACATATGCATACAATTGCCCATTTACCCTTTCTATGGAGAACCTTGTCTAGTGTTCCTTACCTTAATCAATGGCAACCATAACCTTGTAGTTGCTCAGGTTCAAGCCTTCAGATCATCTCTACTACTTTCCTAGGGCTCCTATAACAAAGTACCACAAACTGGGTTTCTTCAAGCAACAGAAATTGTCTCCCTGTTCTGGAGTCGAGCCGTCTGAGATCAAGGGAATGGCAGGACTGGTTACTCCCAAAGTTTCTAAGGGAGAATCTGTTCCATGCATCTCTCCTAGCTTTTGGTAGCTTCCAGCAATCCTTAGCTTGCAAATGCATCACTCTAGTCTCTGCCTGTCTCTTCAGTTGGCATTCACCCTGTATCTCTGTGCCTCCCCATGGCTGTCAACTTATGAGGACACCAGCCATACATATGACTTCACCATAACTAATTGCTTCTGCAAAACCCCTATTTTCAAAGAAGGTCACATTCTGAGGTATTGGGGGTTAGGAGATATATATGTATATATATAGGCTCAGAATCTTGAGCAAGTGCCTGAAGCTATTTAAAGTCGTGAACCACACCATTCCTGCTGCTGGACATTTGCTGGAATTCCTGGTGCTTATTCTCTTGCAAGCCTGATTCTTCAGTTTCTCATTCATTCATTTCATGCACCCCCAAATCCTTCTTGTATGTTTTCTTTTAGGTGAAGAAAGCCAGAGGAAATTCCTTTCACTTGCCAGGAATGCTGGCTGATACACCTGCTGAGTACAAGATGCAGTGTGTATAGGAACTAGGATGACACCATCAGTCCCTGTGCTCACCCTGCCCACAGCCTTGCAGGGAAGTTCAGAGCATTCTCATCAGGTTTTTGGTTATGTAGCATCTCCCTCTTTCAAGCCCCCAAAAAGGCAACATCTGATTAGAACTGAGATAAGAAAGAAGGGTAGATAATGACTGAACAACTGATATTTGACTTCCCTGCATACTACAGCCCCATTCTAGAGACCTGAGACCATACCCAAGCTTAATCTTATGGGCCTATTTACAAGTCTGGCTAATTAATGACTGTAAAAGCAGTTTGGACTTCGCAAGCCTTTTATAATGTGCCTCATTTAGACATAATGGGCCCAAGATTGCCTCTGGCATCCTCAAGAAAATTAAAAATCCAGTAGGCAGCAGAATTGCCTCTATGCGATTTTCCTATTACTTTTATTTTTATTATGATTGTAAATAGCAGCATTACTAATGGTACCTTGGAATGAGGATGCCTTTCCGGGGAAGGCCTAGCTGATTTCTCACATCCACAGCATGACTTATTGGGGTCCTTTAGCAAGCAGCATGCTGGTTCCTTCTGCATGATGTCATTGAACACTGGCCAAATGGACGGGGGAGCTCAAGGGCTCCTGAACACGTAGAGTCATTCCTAACGGGGGGCCACTACAAAGGGAGACACCATTCATTATACTCCAGCTCAACGACAGAATCCTAATTGCTATTTCTCTAATCCTTGGCTCTGGACAAGGAGGTGTCTGACGTGTGTGAGCTGGGCAAAATTTGGTATGCTGGAAGTCTGGGTTGGCACGCAGTAGAGAAAGATGGCAACAAATGAACTGGACTGGGGAGGCATTGAATAACGTGACGAAATCTCCAGCCATCTCATTCTGTCCCACCTGGCACGGGAATCCTCCCTTTGTCCAGCATCCCCACCTATCAGTCACTTAGTAGCCATCTAGGTCATCAGATCAACTGTCACAGTATTGCAGTGCTTGTGTTCAAGTAACCTTTATTTTACTTAATAATGGCCCCAAAGCACAAGAGCAGTGATGCTAGCAATTTGGCTATGCCAAAATGCTTCCTTAATGTAAAAAAGGTGAAAGTTCTCGACTTAATGACGGAAGAAAAAAAAAATCATATGCTGAGGTTGCTAAGATCTACAGTAAGAACGAATCTTCTATCCATGAAATTGTGAAAAGGGAAAAAGAAATTCATGCGAGTTTTGCTATCGTATCTTAGACTGCAAAAGTCATGGCTACAGTGCGTGATAAGTGCTTAGTTAAGAAGGAAAATGCATTACATTTGTAGGTGGAAGACATGAACAGAAACGTCTTCCAATGGATGGCAATCAGCTACAGTACTATCTGTGGTTTCAGGAATCCACTGGGGGTCTTAGAACATATCCCCAGAGGATTAAGGGGGACTGCTGTATTGTCAGGAATAAATCTAACCTGTGACACTTCAGCAAGGACAACTGCTACCGCTGTGCTACAGACACCTCAGTTTAACTGTTTTAAACACCACCTCTGTTGGGGTTTCCACTTCGAAGCTGATCAAGGAAAAGGATATGACCAGCAGAGGCAGTAATACACCACAAGCATTACTGAGTAGTGCTTGAATGTGGCTGCATGACAGGTGAAGTCCTCACAGCAGGAGACCATCCAGAGGAGGGGAGGGCGAGGGGACTCCTCGAAGAAAGGGGATCAGACAGCAGGTTATTCGTCTAGATGCTGGGGCTCATCAGCACAGTGGTCTCTGAGTCAGAGAGCTCCAAAGGGCAGCAGGGGCCTGGGGCCTCATAATTACAAGGCTCTTTCTTATCAATGGCTAAGAGCTGAGGTTTCCCAGCATAGGCTCTAAATGACGGGAAATCTGGGCTATTTTTAAAACAATTGGATGTGCAAAAATTTGAATTTCATTTCTTGGGCTTTTTACCTAATAGGTCTCAGCCTACAGTGAAAAAATAAACAACCAAGGGCCAATATACAGAGGCCAACTTGGGGTTAATATACAGAGGCCATTTACAGCTCATTTATATCACAACTCCCCTGCCATTGCTTCCCGTGAAAAGCCGAGTGTGTCTTCCACCATGCTCATCCAAAAAAAAAGGCATCGCTTATATTTACCTACCTGTGTTTCTCACTTCCAAACTGATGTCTTTCATTGGTTAATCAAATTGGTGAGATTAGGTTGGAGGCACATTAAGGGCAGTGGGACTGGCCTGCCCCAGGTGCACAGAGTGACAGCTGCATGATTAGTAGAAAATTTAAAAGGGCTGGCCACGGTGGCCCACGCCTGTAATCCCAGAATTTTGGGAGGCTGAGGTGAGACGATTGCTTGAGCCCAGGAGTTCAAGACCAGCTTGGGCAACATAAGGAGACTCCATCCCTACACATGCTTAAAAAATTAGCCAGGCATGGTGGTGCACACCTGTGGTTCCCAGCTACTCAGGAGGCTGAGGCAGTAGGATCACCTGAGCCTAGGAGGTCAAGGCAGCAGTGGGCCATGATTGTGCCACTGCACTTCAGCCTGAGTGACAGAATGGGACCTTGTCTCAAAAAAAAAAAGAAAAAGAAAATTTAAAAGCAATATAATCATACTGACTACAATCAGTGTGCTTTATATTACTGTCATGAGCCAGTAATTCTAAACAAAGTCAATGATAAAATATATCTTCCAGGAGGGGCAAACCATGCCCACTCTTCTTCCTCGGTAGACCACAGGATTCATTCACATTCCTGTGCCCCAGCTACACAGGAGGAATGTATTTGTCAAGTGGGATAACAACAGAACCTACTGCACAGGGTTATTGTGAAAAAAAAATCAATACTGTGAGGACATCAATCCTCCCCAAATTGATATAGACACTGTAATCAGAATGAAAACCCCGCAAGTTTTTGTTTTGGTGGAAATTTACAAGGTGATTCTGAAATATGTATGGAAAATCAAAAGCCAAGATTATCACAAAGAAGAACAAAGTCAGATGATTTTCATGACTGGATATCAGGAGTTATAATAAAGCCAGAGGAATTAAAGGAGTATGCTTTGATACAGGAAAAAAAAATGGATCAGTGGAACAGCATAAAGAGCTCAGAATCAAACCCCTCACACACAGAGGCACTTTATTTTATTTTATTTTATTTTTTTTTAGGCAGAGTCTTGCTCTGTTGCCCAGGCTAGAGTGCAGTGATGTGATCATGGCTCACTGTAGCCTTGACCTCCCAGGCTCAAGTGATGCTCCTGCCTCAGCCTCCCAAATAGCTGGGACTACAGGTAGACACCACCAAGCCCAGCTAATTCTTTAATTTTTTGTAGAGACGGGGTCTCCCTATGTTGCCTAGAGTGGTCTCGAACCCCTGGCCTCAAATAATCCTCCTACCTTGGCCTCCCAAGGTGCTGGGATTACAGAGACGAGCCACTGTGCCCAGCCTAGGGACACTTCATTTGTAAGAAAGGTGCCATTGGAGAGCGATGGAGAAACAATAGCTTTCTCAATGAAAGGTTCTGCGTCAATTGGCCATCCACATGGACAAATTTGAATCTTGGTCTCTACCTCATATTATATACAAAAATCAATTACAGATGGATTGTAGATCTCCATGTGAATGGAAACATGATAAAACTTCTAGAGACAATATAGAAGAATATCTTGAGCTTGAGGTAGGCAAAGGTTTCTTAAACAAGACACAAAGAAACTGGGATAGGTGAAGCCCCATGGTGCAGTTGGCTCAGAATAAGGGGAAATCCACAAATCAGACTCCTTGTCCAAGTCTTATCCCGTAAAGTTTCCCTGCTTTAGAAACATTTTAAATCTCAAAATATTCAGGCTGAAACATTCCAAAGCAGAAGAGAATTTCCCATGATACTCTTCATGACAAGCCTCTATGTCTATGCTGCTTTAATAGAGGTCGTGATTGTTTACTATGATCCAGGCACTGTGCAAAGCACTTTGCCATTTTTTATTTTAGAGACGGGATCTTGTTCTGTCACCCTGATTGGAGTGCAGTGGCATGATCCCAGCTCACTGCAGTCTCAACCTCCTGAGGTGAAGTGATCCTCCCACCTCAGCCTCCCAAGGAGCTGGGACCACGGGCATGCACCATCACACAGGGCTAATTTTTTATTTTTTGTTGAGACAGGGTCTCCCTATATTGCCCCAGCTGGTCTTGAACTCCTGTGTACAAACTCCTTCCACCTTGGCCTCCCAAAGTGCTTGGATTACAGGCGTGAGCCACCATATCCAGCCACTTTGCCATCTTTTTCTTACTTATCTTTATTTCAGCCAGCAGTTAATGCCTGCAAGTTGGTCACCATGGAAACAACAACACAAGAAAATCTCCCTCTACTACCTCATTCTTTAATATCTGAAATTTTAAATTTACAAAATTAAGATACAAAGAATCAATCATGAAGTTGAAGTTTATATGAGTGCTTTCTGCTGCTGCGTGTTGCTCAAGGTACAGTAAAACCTTAACATCGGGTTGATGACTGTAACTTTAAAAAGTCTATTTCCATGGGTTTTCTTACTGAATCTCTGTGAAATAGCCATCACTGGCTATTTCTGTTTTCCAAATAGGTAAACTGAGGCACACAAAAACTGTCTCTAGTTTCTGGAACCAATGCTAAAAACATTTTCAGTCATATCCCCCATGAGTGAAAGCACTAGGTGGTCATTTTGGCAGGGGCCTTCTTGAGTGAGGAATGGGACTGCTATCTCTAGGTTTGCCTCTGTGTAGGTAAATAACTGCAGCAGGAAGACAGATATTCACTTAGCCTTTAATTATCCATGTTCAGAACCTCCTCACCCTATTCCTAAGCTGCTCCTTCTGCCTTCAGTTTTTCCCCATTCCACACATCTCATGGCAACACTCCCAGATTCCCCTGTGACTTCTTTGCCCCCAAACCATCCTTTTACTTCTCTTTACTTATTTTTAATACAGCATCTGTAATCAAACACCACCAGAAATGATCTTGGCTCACATTTTGACACCAGTGCTTACCAATGATGTTTCTGGTCTACTTCCTTAACTTCTCTGAATCTCACTTTTCTCATCTGTAAATTGGGGATAAGACTAGAGTTGATGTGAGGGTGAAGAGGAATATTTTAAGTATAATGACTGAATACATTGGTGGTTTTAAAAGACAGAATGGAACTCTTGATTCAGTTGACAATACAACCTTTCTTTTTTCTTTTTCTCGTTTTTATTTTTATTTTTTTATTTTTATATCTAGTTTTGTGCCAAGTCTGTGCTAGCACTTTTCATGCAGGCCATTATCAAATCAGCACAACTACCTCCTGAGGTAGGAATTACTATTTTCTGCATTTTTATATACACAAAGAAACTTAAAACTCTCAGGTGCCACCCAGCTGGTAAATAATAGAATTTAGTTTTAAGCTCAGATCTGATTGACTTCAAAACTCATACTTTTCACAGCTATGCTTGGATTACCTATATCAAAATCTCCTGGGGGGTTGCCAAAGGCAGATCTCTGTTCTTTGCTCCAGACTCAGTATGATGGCGACGGCTAGACTTCCAGCAGCACCCATTCTCCCCTTCCCTCTTTGTGGCTGGAAAATGGCTGCATGTCTAGAGATTGCATTTCCCTGTCCTCTTTGCGACTGAATGCAGCCATGTGACAAGTTCTCACTAATGAAATGCGAATAGAAGTAATGCGTGCCAGGCCTAAGCAAGCTGGATAAAAAATATGCATGGCCTCTCTACGCTCTCCCATTGCCTAGAATCTGAATATGGTTGTAACCTAACCTTGACTAAGTAAATGATAACTAACCTTGACTAAGAAATGTTTGTTGAGAATGGGGGTGGTGCCTCAAGAGGAAAGAAACCTGGGTCTTTGAATGCCTATGTGGTTTAGTTATCTACAGCTGCCTAACAAACCACCCTACATCTCAGTCACTTTAAATAACAGTCATTAATTGGACCTGTGAATGTAGAATTTGGGCAGAGATTGATGAGGATGGCACCAGGAGGGAAGGCTTAACTGTGGCAGGAGGATCCACTTCCAAGGAACTCTGGTAAGTAACAAGGAGGTCAGTTTCTGGCTGCCCAATGCCTCTGAGGTAATGAAGCCCTTGCATGTAGTTGGCAAACGGAGCTCATCTAGGGCTGACAGCTAGGAACTCCACCTCTTCTCCACATGTGCCTCTGCACAGGGTGTTGGGCTTCCACACAGCATGGCTACTAAGTTCTAGGAGTGAGTGTTACAAGATCAAAGAAGTGGAAGCCTACCATCTCTTAAATCCTGGGCCCAGGAACTGGCACAGTGTCACTTCTACAACCTTCTCTCTGTTAAAGCAGTCACAGAGCCTGCCCAGGTTCAAGGGGAGCAGACAGCAACCTCATTTCTCAATGAGAGGATTGTCAAATAATATGTGGCCCTCCTTATTCTGCCACATCACATGAAACAGATTCCACCAATGAGGAAACCTCACTTTGGATTGTTGTGTATGCAGAAGAAATAACTTCTTTGTTTTCTAAGCCATGTTATTATTGGGCCTCTTGCTTAGCTTTTTACTGTAACAAACACTTCCAGTGAATCAGACTCTCTCGGTACCAGGATCAGGAATCTGCAATCTAAAAAGCAACCTGATGGTTTATTGCACACCGGCATTTGAAATTCATTCTGCTAAGCAACGAGGGAGGTCAGTTTCTGACTGTCCAATACCTCTGAGATATTAATAGTTAAGCCCTTTTATCAGATTGTTCATGGGGTTCAGATCTTAGAACAGACAACATCTCCACAGGGATGATCTTCAGATCCACAACTTGGCTAAATCCCACTTGGAGACACTCTGAGGGGCCTCAGAGACCATCTGGTGAAATCCTCACTGATACAGGAATTCTTAATATGCTAGTGTTATAGGATGCTCAGTTCAGTGGCAAAAATGACAGAAGTCCACGGTTAAGGAAAGTGTTTTTTGACTGTCTTTTCTAAAATGCAACTCCTACAGACAATTAAATCAAATGATTTAACTATTTCAGAGACATCAGGAGAACAGAAACTGACAGTATAGTAGTATTGCTCAGCCAGGTGGATCTGAAATACCACAGACACGACATTAATTAACAGTGAATCACTTTATGAGTTACATTCATTTTACATAACAGGGGAGACTAGTTCCTATCCCAGGATGTTAAAACTCTCTAGGCAAGAAAGTTGCAGAAAAGAGCAGTGGTATTTAAAGCAATTAAAGAGATGCCCAATCAACAAAAGGATGGTTTCTAGACAATTATCTGGTTATTCAAGGCTCTTTCCACTGAGAGTCTTATAATACCAGGTCTCTAATTCAAAACCATTCTCCTCTTCTTAGTTTACTTCGAATTCTGTTTGAATACTAAGTTCCTTATGGTTAATATTGAGTCCCTGCAGACTTAACTTGGTAATCTTCCTCAACAGGCATTATGATAACTGTCCCATGTGGTTGTTGCAATAATTAAATAAGATAACAGGAATATTCATGCAATGAATATTTATGATGAAGATCCATAGAACATGTAGTACAATGTTCAAAACAACATAGCTGCATAGTAAATATAAAAGTTCCCTTCATTCCTTCCTAATTTGTAGGAAATAACTTCTAAATCTGGAATAACAGCCAAATACAGCCATAGATATCTGGTTTGCTATGTGTAATTTAAAAAAAAAAATAGATTCCAACATAAAAATTAGAAAATTTCACATAAAAATTCAGACTTGTTTTTTTCTAAAAGGACAGAAGCTCTAGGAACACAAATCAGCCTGGCCTCCAACAGGCATGAGTTTGAAAACGCAGGACTTAATGTTCTCTCTCACCTATTTTTGCCTCCTAGGCCTATTTTCCTGGGCTCTTATTTGTCCCCTTGGTCTGGGGCTAGTAAGTAGGAAAATAATTTGCTGGAAGCTTTGACATCACCATGAATTTTGAGTGGAGAAAAAGGCATTTGATTCTTGGTCAGGTGCTGGGTGCAGGCATTGACAAAGGACATGCTAATAGTACTGTTTCTGAAAAAGATAATACATCTCCATTATAGCTTCCCTAGTCAGTTACCATTCAACCAGAGAATTGCTTTCAGAATCATCATGTTTTATTCATTTATTGATTTAGTGAATCCCTACTATGTTCAGGCTCTATCCTATGGAATATTCAAAACTGGCAAGATACAGACCTCATCAAATTATGCCCTGTTCATCTCTTAAGTCTCCGCATTAATGTCCCTTCCTCCAGAAAGCCTTCCCTGATTCTTCTAAGTTAAACACCCAGGTATGCACTCCTGAACCTTTCCTTTGTCATGTTCCATGAACTCAGTCAGTATCTTTCTCTATCTCCCTCCTCTGAGTTCCTTATGATGTCCTTTTAATCACGTCCCTGGTTCCTAACACAGTGCTGATACCCAGGAGTCCCTTAACAATATGCTGGAAGAAAGAATAACTGAATGATTTCATGAGTGAATAAATGAATGACAAATTAGATGTTTATTCAAATAATTGGAATAGAACTGAGAAGTGGGGCAAATGCTTTCATTGGTCAATGGCAGTAGGTTACCATTTATTAAACATTTAAATATCACCCCTGAATATTAGGAGTTAACTGTCCACTGTATTAATAGCTGTAATTAATTAATCACTAAAATGATTACATGCAGATAATTAAAGTATTTTACAGTAAAGGGGCAGTTCTCTCCCCACAAGGAATTCTGGTATAAAGCTTCTTCTATAAATTAAGCTCCTAAAACACAGTAGGTGCTCAATGCATGACACAATAGTTATTATGAGTGTTGAGATTTATAATACTGCATTTTAAAATCTTCACTGTTACATTCTCAGAACAGAATCTGGTTCACAGTGTGTTCAATAAATATTGAGTAAATCAAATATTTAATTAATGATGAATTAACAATATTAACTCAAAGAAAGAAATTGGTCTGATCTTTCTAAGGACTATTTAAATGGGTCATAAACCCCCAGAGTGCACTCTGAGACGCTTAGGGTCAATGATAGAAAGGTCAGTTTTCCACCTGGGGGATGGGGTCTCTCCAGGATCTTGGAGTCTGTGCTTTTTATCTAGTCTGCTAAGGGTCATGCCCAAGTCATCTCTGCAACCAAGGGCACCTTATCTCTGGCAGCACAGGAGGCTGAGGGCCCCAGATAAGCCCTAAAAGAGAGTGGGTCAGACTCCAATGGGGGCTCTTGATTAGAGCTAAACATTCTGAGGTCTACAAGAGTCTGGGGGTCTGACCTGGTATTTCAGGCTTCTCCACAGGAGACTCTTCTTGTATTTCACAGGAAAAACTGCAGAGCTGCAGGGCTGGGTGGAAGAGGGGTAGGGATTTACAAGAGGGAAAAAGAAAAGGACTGAAGGTACAGAATAACAGAGACTTATGCATCTCACACACACACAGGCTCAGATGCACAGAGAGATGCACAGCAGGGCAAGACCAGAGAAAGGCAAGAGACACCAGAGTCAGGCCAAGAGAGACAGGGCAGAGACCACAGCACACAGGAACAACTTGAGAAGAAGAAGAAATGAGAGAGATGTAGAGAGGCAGCGTTTCAGAGACATCAGCCGGAGAGATGACACAAGTATACAGAGACAGACGAGAGAGACAGAGAGTACATGTGCACATGAAAGACAGACAGACAAAAAAAGGGACCAACACAGAGAGTGACAGAAACACAAAGACACAAAACAAGAGAGACACATAATGAGGGAGAAAAACATAAGGAGTGGAGGCTTAAATATTTACCTGATGATATGGTTTGGTTCTGTGTCTCCACCCAAATCTCATCTTCAATTGTACTCCCATAAATCCCACATGTTGTGTGAGGGACCCGGTGGGAGAAAATTTGAATCATGGGGGCAGTTTCTCCCATACTGTTCTTGTGATAGTGAATAAATCTCTCCAGATCTGATGGTTTAATCAGGGGTTTCCGCTTTTGCATCTTCATTTTCTCTTGCTGCCGCCATGTAAGAAGTGCTTTTTGCCTCCTGCTATGATTCTGAGGCCTCCCCAGCCATGTGGAACTGTAAGTCACATGGAACTCAGTGTATTAAAATGACTTGAGAGTGTTAAAGATGAAGGTTCTTGGGTCCTTCTAGGGCTATGAGTCAGACCTATGGGTGTGGAGCCCAAGAAACTGTATTTTTACAAGCTCCTCCGGGGATTCCAAGGAATACTTCATTTTGAGAACCATTGTTTGAAGCTGGGGGATTTAGGGAAGCCACATACACACTCATATGCACACACATACACACATCTCAGGGTACACTTGATGATGGTGTCCCCGTGTCCCCATATGCTTGGGCTGGCCTTTACAAAACTTCCCTAGCCCAAGCTGTCTTTATGCGTGGAAGCATAAGACTCATAACTACTTTATGACACAGATATTCTACTATGATTATGCCCACTTTACAAATGAGCAAGCTGAGGCTCAGAGAGGTATAGTATTTTGCCCAGGGTACAGAATAAGCAAATGGTAGAGCCCGGTCCCTACATTTTAGATCTAAAAAGGAACCTCAAAGACGAGTCTATATAATAACTTCCCAAAGTTCAGTGAGATTAGATGTCTGACCAAGGTCATAGAGGGAGTCTGCTATATCCTACTGCAAATTATTTTAAACAAATGTCAACCATGACAGACAACACGCTTTTATGTGTAGAAAATCCTAATGAATTAATCCAAAAAAATCTACTATAATAAATGAATTTATCAAGGTCACAAGATCCATGCCAATATATAATAAACATAAATTGTATTTCTATAAGCAACAAACAATTGGAAAACAAAGAAACAATAGAATTTATTAAAGCATATAAATATACAGGTCTTGCACATTTTAAATTAAATTTATTTCTAATTATTATATCTATCTTTGCCGAAAAATATCTTTGCTGATATAATAATTAGAAATAAATTTAATTTAAAATGTGCAAGACCTGTATACTGAAAACTAAAAAAGGATGCTGAGAGAAATTAAAGAAGACTTGAATAAATGGAATAATATACCTTGTTCATGAGTCAGAAGACCAAATATTTTTAAGATGCCCATCCCCCTCAGATTGAATGGAATTCAAATCAATATCCCAGACAGAAGAGATTGACAAGCTGATTTTAAAATTTTACAAAAGAGCAAATGACCAATGTATGAGTTTTCAAGGGTAGTTATAACGAACTACCACATACTGGGCAATAAAAACAACAAAAATGTATTGTCTCATGGCATTAACCATATTTTTTTAAATTCATAAATTGGATGTCATAAAAATTTAAAGCTGCAGTTCATTAAAAAGATACCATTAAGAAAATCAGCAGGGAAGCCACTAATTGAGAGAAAATAGTCACCATAAATGTGTCTAAAATAAAGTACTTGTATCCAGAATAGAAAATAAAGTCCTATAACTCAATAATAAAAAGTAACCCAATTAAAATGGTCAAAAATCTTGAACAGACACTCCACAAAAAAAGATATACAAATAATCAGTTAGCACAGGAAAATGTACCTAATGACATTAGTCATCAGGGAAATACAAATTAAAATCACAATGAGAAAGGACTATGTGTCCATCAAAATGGCATACTAAAAACCAGACAACATAATATTGGCTAGGATGTGGAGCAGCCAAGTACTCAGTCATTCCAAATGGGGATATAAAGTGTACAACCATTTTGAGAAAAAAAATCTGGAAGTATCTTATAAAATTGAACATATATCTACCCTATAACCCAAAGAAACTCATTACTAGGAGGTTTTCTGATATGGTTTGTCTGTGTCCCCATCCAAATCTCACCTTGAATTATAGTAATCCCCACACGTCAAGGGGAGGGCTAGGTGGAGATAATTGTTTGCTTGTTTGTTTGTTTTTTGAGATGGAGTTTTGCTCTTGTTGCCCAGGTGGAGTACAATGGTGTGATCTCAGCTCACTGCAACCTCTGCCTCCCAGGTTTAAGCAATTCTCCTGCCTCAGCGTCCCAAGTAGATGGGATTACAGGCACCTGCCTCCATGCCTGGCTTTTTTTTTTTCTTTTGTATTTTTAGTAGAGACGGGGTTTCACCATGTTGGCCAGGCTGGCCTCAAACCCCTGACCTCAGGTGATCTGCCCATCTCGGCCTCCCAATAGGTGGAGACCATTGAATCATGGGGGCAGTTTCCCCCATATGGTTCTCATGTTAGTGACAAGTCTGTCGAGATCTGATGGCTTTATAAACGGGAGTTCACCTGCACAAGCTCTCTTTTCTGCTGCTATGTAAGACATGACTTTGCTCCTCATTTGCCTTCCACCATGATTGTGAGGTCTCCCAGCCATGTGGAACTGTGTGAGTCAATTAAACTTCTTTCCTTTATAAATTACCCATTCTCAGAATGTCTTTATTAGCAGTGTGCAAATGGACTAATACATTACCCAAGAGAAATGAAAACATCTATTCGCACAAAGACTTGTGTGCATGCTTTGTTTATAATAGCAAAAAGCTGGAAACAACCCAGATGTCCACCAATGGAAGAATGCATAAATAAACTGTGGAACATCCATACAATAAAAAAACTATACAGCAATAAAAAGGGATGAACTGTTGCTTCAGGGTTTTATGTGAAGTTCAAAAACAGGCAAAATGACTCTATAGTGTTAGAAGTCAGAAGAACTGATCACCTCTGGAGATGGAACATTAGCTGGGAAGAACTATGAAGGGGTCTCTTAGGATACTGCAAACGTTCTATAACTTCATCTGGGAGGTGATTGTAGGTTTAAGACTTGCACACTTCAATTATGTTATCGTTCATCACATAGAGGGGAATAACACACAATGGGGCCTTTTGGAGGGTGAAGAGTGGGAGGAGGAAGAAGATCAGGAGAAATAACTAATGGGTACTAGGCTTAATACCTGGGTAATAAAATAATCTTTACAACAAACCCCCATGATACAAGTTTACCTATGTAACAAACCTGCTGTTGTATGCCTGAACTTAAAAGTTAAGAAAATAAAATAGTAAAGATAATGGCAACTCTACCTCACATTTAAAAAAATAAAATGCCAGTACTTCAGTGCCATATAAAATAAATATCAAAATACTGAAATGTCATTTTAGTCACAATTTCAATCCCTTTCTGTGAAAGTGGTTATCCACCAGGCAGCTGAGAATTGACGACAATAACACCTGTGTCTTGGTCAGAAAACATGCAGGACTCAGAACCCCAACCAGTTCACAAAGGTAATAGTGGTTTCTCAGATGAGAAGGACTCGTCACCCTTATTAAACGAAGTGGGACATCACTGGAGTCCACCTGTAAAAGGACTCGCTATGTATACAAATGTGAAAGAAAACAAATACAAAGCCATGGCAGTAAGTTCTCTCCATAAAGATGTCAGAATAGTAAAATTGGAACTTCCTCTGAAAAGTAAAAGGGCGCAAATAAGATTGATAGACTCTAGCTATACTAATGAAGAAAAAAAGAGAGAAGATCCAAATAAACACAATCAGAAATAACAAAGTGGACATTACCACCAGCCCCTCAGAAATACAAACACCCCTCAAAAACTATTATCAACACCTCTATGCACGCAAACTAGAAAACCCAGAAGTGAATACATTCCTGGAAATATCCAACAACCCAAGATTGAAAGAGGAAGAAATTGAATCCTTGAACACACCAAAAATGAGTTCAAAAAACTGAATGAATACTAAAAAGCCTACCAGTGAATAAAAGCCTTGGACCAGACAAATTCACAGACATACAAAGAAGGACTGATACCAGTCCTACCAAAACTATCTCAAAAATTGAGAAGGAAGGACTCCTCCCTAACTCATTCTATGAGGCCAGCATTCCTCTAATAGCAAAACCTGGCAGAGACAAAACAAAAAATCTTCCTGCCAATATCCCTGTTGAACATAGCTGCAAAAACTCCCAACAAAATACTAGCAAACTGAATCTCCAGCAGCACACGAACACGCTAATCCACCATGATCAAGTAGGTTTTATTCCTGGGATGCAAGGTTGGCTCAACATACACAAATCAATAAATATGATTCATCACACAAACAGAACAACAAGAAAAAACTCACATGATCTTCTCAATAGACACAGAAAATCCTTTTACTTATTAATATTTATTTTTCTGAGACAGGGTCTCTCTCTGTTGCCCAGCCTGGAGTGTAGTGGCATGATCTCAGCTCACTGCCACCTCCGCCTCCCAGGCTCAAACCATCTTCCCACATCAGCCTCCTGAGTAGCTCAGACTACAGGTATGTGCCACCACATCCAGTAGTTAATTTTTGTTTCTTGTTTGTTGTTGCTGGGCTTTTTGTTTGTTTGTTTGTTTGTTTGTTTTTTTGCTTTTTTGGTAGAGATGGTGCTTTGCCATGTTGCCCAGGCTGGTTTTGAACTCCTGGGCTCAAGCAATATGCTAGCCTTGGTCTCCAAAAGTGCTGAGATTGTAGGCATAAGCCACTACACCTGGACAGAAAAGGCTTTTGATAAAATTCAACATCCCTTCACGTTAAAAACTCTCAACAAATGAGGCAGTGAAGGAACATACTTCAAAAAATGAATCCATCTATGAAAAACCCACAGCAAACATCATATTGAACAGGCCATTGCTGGAAGCATTCCCCTTAAGAACTGGAACAAGACAAAGATACTTATTCTTACCACTCCTATTCAACATAGTATTGGAAGTCCAAGCCAGAGCAATCAGGCAAAAGAAAGAAATAAAAGGCATCCAAATAGGAAGAGAGGAAGGCAA
Source organism: Nomascus leucogenys (assembly GCF_006542625.1). NCBI lineage: Eukaryota > Metazoa > Chordata > Mammalia > Primates > Hylobatidae > Nomascus > Nomascus leucogenys. The sequence goes on along the minus strand of NC_044390.1, from coordinate 85,973,379 downwards.
ACTATCTCTCTTCAAAGACTATATGATTTTATACCTAGAAAACCCTACAGCCTCTGTCCAAAAGCTCCTAGATCTGATAAACAACTTTGCCAAGGTTTCAGGATACAAAATCAATGTACAGTTGGTTTTTTGAAAAGTTAAAAAAAATTAACAAACCTTTAGCCAGACTAAGAAAAAAGAGAGAAGATGCAAATAAATAAAATCAGAAATAAAAAAGGAGGCATTACAATTGATACTGCAGAAATTCAAAGGATCACTAGTAGCTACTATGAGAAACTATATGCCAATAAATTGAAAAATCTAGAAGGACAAACTCCTAGAGACATACAACCTCTCAAGATTGAACCAGGAAGAAATCCAAAACTGGAACACATCAATAACAAGTAATGAGATTGAAGCCATAATAAAAATCTCCCACAAAAGAAAAGCCTGAGACCTGATGGCTTCACTGCTGAATTCTACCAAACATTTAAAGAACAATTAATGCCAAACCTACTCAAACTATTCCAAAAAATAGAGGAAGTACTTCACAGAAATAGAGAAAACAATCCTAAAATTTATATGGCACCAGAATAATAAAAGCTATCCTAAACAAAAATAACAAAACTGGAGGAATCACATTACCTAACTTCAAATTATACTACAGAGCTATAGTAAACAAAACAGCATGATACTGGCATAAAAACAGACACATAGACTGATGGAATAGAGAACCCAGTAACAAATTCACAAGCCTATAGCAAGCTCACTTTCAACAAAGGTGCCAAGAACATACACTGGGGAAAAGACAGTCTTTCCAATAAATGGTGCTAGGAAAACTGGATATCCATATGCAGAAGAATGAAACTAGACCCCTATCTCTTGCCATATAAAAATCAAATAAAAAGGAATTAAAGACTTAAATCCGAGACCTCAATCTATGAAACTACTATGAGAAAACATTGGGGAAAATCTCCAGGACATTGGGTTGGGTAAAAATTTCATGAGCAATACCCCACAAGCACAGGAAACCAAAGCAAAAATGGACAAATGGCATCACATCAAGTTAAAAAGCTTCTGCAGGCAAAGAATACAATAAACAAAGTGAAGAGACAACCCACAGAATGGGAGAAAATATTTGCAAACTACACATCTGACAAGGGATTCATAATCAGACTATTTAAGGAACTCAAACAACTTTATAAGAAAAAATATAATACTCTGATCAAAACACGGGCACAATATTTGAATAGACATTTCTTAAAAGAAGACGTACAAATGGCCAACAGGCATATGAAAAGGTGCTCAACATCATTGATCATCAGAGAAATGCAAATCAAAACTACAATGAGATATCATCTTATCCCAGTTAAAATGACTCATATCCAAAAAAAACAGGCGATAACAAATGCCAGCAAGAATATGGAGAGAAGGAACACTTTTACACTGTTGATGGGAATGTAAATTAGTACAACCACTATGGGGAACAGTTTAAAAGTTCCTCAAAAAACTAAAAACTGGCACAAGACAAGGATGCCCTCTCTCCCCACTCCCATTCCACAGAGTATTGGAAGTTCTGGCTGGGGCAATCAGGCAAGATAAAGAACTAATGCATATTCAAATAGGAAGAGAGGAAGTCAAATTGTCTCTGTTTGCAGATGACATGACTGTATATTTAGAAAGACCCAGTGTCACAGCCCCAAAACTCCTTAAGCTGATAAGCAACTTCAGCAAAGTCTCAGGATACAAAATCAAGCTGCAAAAATCATAAGCATTCCTATACACGAATAATAGACAAGCAGAGAGCCAAATCATGAGTGAACTCCCATTCACAATTTCTACAAAGGGAATAAAATACCTAGGAATACAACTTACAAGGGATGTGAAGGACCTCTTCAAGGACAACTACAAACTGCTCCTCAAGAAAATAAGAGAGGACACAAACAACTGGAAAAAAATTCCATACTCATGGATACGAAGAATCAACATCATGAAAATGGCCATACTGCCCAAAACAATTCATAGATTCAATGCTTTTCCATCAAGCTACCACTGACTTTCTTCACAGAATTAGAAATAACTACTTTAAATTTCATATGGAACCAAAAAAGAGCTCATACATCCAAGGCAATCCTAAGCAAAAAGAACAAGGCTGGAAGCATCGTGCTACCTGACTTCAAAATATAATGCAAGGCTACAGTAACCAAAATAGCATGGTACTGGAACCAAAACAGATATATAGACCAATGGAACAGAACAGAGGCCTTGGAAATAACACCACACATCTACAACCATCTGATCTGATTTTCGACAAACCTGACAAAAACAAGCAATGGGGAAAGGATTCCTTATTTAATAAATGGTGCTGGGAAAACTGGCTAGCCATATGCAGAAAACAGAAACTGTACCCCTTCCTTACACCTTATATAAAAATTAACTCAAGATGGATTAAAGACTTAAATGTAAAACCTTAAAACCATAAAAACCCTAGAAGAAAACCTAGACAACCATTCAGGACACAGGCATGGGCAAAGACTTCATGACTAAAACACCAAAAGCAATGGCAACAAAAGCCAAAACTGACAAATGGGATCTAATTAAACTAAAGAGCTTCTGCACAGCAAAAGAAACTATCATCAGAGTGAACAGGCACCCTACAGAATGGGAGAAATGTTTTGCAACCTACTCATCTGACAAAGGGCTAATATCCAGAATCTATAAACAACTTAAACAAATTTACAAGAAAAAACAAACAACGTCATCAAAAAGTGGGCAAAGGATATGAGCAGACACTTCTCAAAAGAAGACATTTATGCAGCTGACAAATATATGAATAAAAGCTCATCATCACTGGTCATCCGAGAAATGCAAATCAAAACCATATCTCACGCCAGTTAGAATGGCGATCATTAAAAAGTCAGGAAACAACAAATGCTGGCGAGGATGTGGAGAAATAATGCTTTTACACTGTTGGTGGGAGTGTAAATTAGTTCAACCATTGTGGAAGACAGTGTGGCAATTCCTCAAGGATCTAGAACCAGAAATACCATTTGACCTAGCAATCCCATTACTGGGTATATACCCAAAGGATTATAAATCATTCTACTGTAAAGACACATGTACATGTATGTTTACTGCAGCACTATTTACAACAGCAAAGACTTGGAATCAGCCCAAATGCCCATCAGTGATAGACTGGATAAAGAAAAGGTGGCACATACACACCATGGAATACTATGCGGCCATGAAAGAATGAGTTCATATCCTTTACAGGGACATGGATTAAGTTGGAAGCCATCATTCTCAGCAAACTAACACAAGAACAGAAAACCAAACACCACATGTTCTCACTCATAAGTGAGAGTTAAACAATAAGAACACATGGACATAGGGAGCGGAATATCACACATGGGAGCCTATCGGGGGTTGGGGGGCAAGGGGAGGGAGAGCATTAGGACAAATACCTAATGCATGTGGGGCTTAAAACCTAGATGATGGATTGATAGGTGCAGCAAACCACCATGGCACATGTATACCTATGTAACAAACCTGCACGTTCTGCACATGTATCCCAGAACTTGAAATAAAATAAGATAATAAAAAAAGGAAAATGTGGTACAAACATCATGTATACACATTGGAATACTATTTGGTCATTAAAAAACATCCTCTCATTTGTGACAGCACTGATAAAACTGGAGGACATTATGTTAAGTGAAATAAGCCAGGCATAGAAAGACAAATAGAAATACATAGTCTCATAGATATGTGGAATCCAAAAAAGTTGAACTCACAACAGACAGTAGAATGGTGGTTCCCAGGGACTGGGCTTGGGCTGAGGGTTGGGAAGATGCTGGCCAATGGGTACACAATTTCAGTTAGGAAGAATAAGTTCAAGAGATCTATTGTACAACATGGTGACCACAGTTAATAACAATGTATTGACTGAAATACAAATTTCTTAAAAATTCAAATTTCTTGAAAATTGCTAAGAGATTAGATTGTAAATGTCTTCACCACAAAAATAGATATGTGAGGTAATACATATGTTAATTAGCTTGATTTAGCCATTCTACAATATATATGTATTTCAAAACAACATGTTGTACATGATAAATATATACAATTTGTAATCGTTGATTTGAAAACTTTTTAGAGTACAAGGTTTGTTTCTGCAGTTATAAAAATGCTCTAAAATTGACTATGGTGATGTTTTCACACATCTTGGAATATAGTAAAAAACACTGAATTGTATACTTTGGGTGAATTGTATGGCATATGAATTATTTCTCAATGGAGCTGTTATTTTTTTAAAGATTTCCTAGGAGATATATGCCGAAAAAATGACCCTAGAAGATAAAATAACCACTAATATTTACAAAGTGTTTATGATGTGGTGGGCACTGTGCCATCTGACAAAAGCATACTAAGTGCTTGCTATGCACTAGGCACTACTCTAAACCCTGGGATACAACAAGAACAGAAACAAATTTTTTGCCTTTATGCAACTTACTTTTGAGTGGAGAGAGCTAGACAATGAGTAAATACATATTAAGTGGTGATAACTCAAGAAGAACAATAAAGCAAGACACATATATAAAAATGATGGAGAGCTGCCATTTTGCAGGAGAAGCACAGGAAAGTTTTGCTGATAAGCTGGTATCTTTGCAGAGACAGACCTCAAGGAAGCAAGACCTGGGAGGCAAAGGGTTCAAAGCATTAGGAGCAGCTGGATGCAAAGGCTTTGAGATGTGGACATGCTTGATGTGTTATAGGATGAGCAAGCAAAGGGGTCAGTGTAGCTGGATGAAGTTAGCGAGAAGGAGGATGGTGGGAGAGGTGGTCAGACAAGAAGGCAAGGGCTTCTGAAAGGCAGTGGAACTTTACAAACATCTAGTGCAAGGGTCTATCTCACGCCAGTTGATAGACTTGCCCTTAATCCTATGGCAACACTTCAAGGGCATCTTCCCATCTTCCCTGCAATATCTGAGTGTCCCAACATATGGTTTGGGCAACCACAATCTAATCTAAGGTTTTCCAAACTGTGGGCTGCAACATGGTGCCACAAGGTCATGAAACTAATTTAGTGGGCTGAACCAGCATTTTAAAAAATGAAAAAATAACCCAATGCAAGCAATTATATATGTATGCCTGTGTGTGTGGGGTGTGTGTGTGTGTGTGTGTGTGTGTGTGTGTGAGAGAGAGAGAGAGAGAGAGAGAGAGATTGAGGAGATGTATTGGTTGTGATGTAAAATGTATTTCTTACTGAGGGTCACATCGAAATATTTGAAGCTGACTCTAGTCCATTCCCCCCTTGCACAGCCCCATTGGAGCACACACCACATACACACATCTGCACCGAAAGGCACCTTGGCTGTTGATTTGTGTGTAGCCTCCTATACAGGCTGTCAACAATTTGATCCAAAAGATGAACTTGCCTGCAGCTGCAGAACCAAAAAGGTCTTCTGTGTTAATTGAGATGTTTACTTTAAGCAAGGCAGCAATTCCATTGCAATGACTGTTTGTCTTTTTGCTTTTGTTGAGTTATCGTAGACCTTGGTCTGCAGAAGAATCCCCTAGATTCAGCCAATGATATCCCTCTGAGTCCTCATATGCACGTAGGTGAGGGGCTGGTGGCTCCCTCTCAAAAAAGAACAGACCCCTCAAAAGTGGAGTTTTACTGGAGTCAGACAGGCATAAACTCCAATCCTGATGCTGCCACCTCCCAATTGTGTGACCTGGACAAGTGACATCATTCTTTTGTGCCTCAGTTTCCTACTCTGCAAATGGGGGTGATAATAGTACCTATGTCATATATTGTTATGGGTTAAATAAAAATAAATGCTTATAACTAACACAGCCCTTGACTATGCCTATTAATCCAGTTAATTCTCGCTACTACCCTGAGAGGTGAAGAACCTATTATCCCCCATTTGACAGATGGGAAAATTGAGGCCAAATAGCTTCAGTAACTTGCCTAAGGTCACATAGCTGGTATGTTGTGAGAGCTAGGATTCAAATCAAGGCAGTTTGATATCAGAGCCCACCTTTGCATATTCCATATTCTGTTTACTTCAATGAGATAATGTTGGTGACAAGGCCTGGCACACAGAGGTGCATAAATTATTTATTTAACACTTACATAGTGCTTACTAAGCAGTGCTTAAACAGTGCTTATTAAACACATCTACAGATATTATTTCATTTAAACCTCATAACAACCTTAGGAGGTAAAAGTCATGCTGTCTTCATTTTATAGATGAGAAAACTGAGACATAGGTTAGGTAACTTGCACAGGGTCACTCAGCTGAAAGCAGCGTTAGGATGCATGTTCAGGCAGCCTGGCTCTGGAGTCTAAATATCTAACTACTTTACTATGCTGCCTCTCATTCCATTGAGCAAGCTGTGTCTCACTCTCCAAGACCCTCACCCTACCCTCAACCCCTTGCTAACATAGAATAGTGGTTAAGGATAAGGACTATGTAGTCAGCCAAGTTGGTGCTGGAATTGTAGCTAGTAACTGATGGCTGTGTGACTTTGAGCAGGTGCTCTCTCCTCTCCGGGCCTCACATTCCCCCAAATAGGGATGAAACTGATAGCACTTGCTTCATAGGATTGGCATGAGGAGTAAATGAAGTGATGCATATTGAGTCCTCAGCACAGGGCTGGCATGCAGTAGGTGCTTGATACGCATATTTGGTTATAGCTCAGCAGTGGGGTCTCCATTCGTTCCTCTCTCCCAACTGTACTGGGGGCCCTAAAACCCAGGAGTAAGGGTACCCTGGCTTCAGGGGAGAGCTGAGATGTGGAACTGAGAGGGCCTAGATAGAGGAGGAAAGCAGAAGGACTGCAGCCCATCACTCCTTCGTTCATTCATTCGTTCATTCATTCATTCATCAACCACATGTCAGTCCAGCTCTGAACAGGGCTCTGCTAGGCGTGCAGACACCAAGATGAAATTATCTCAGAGAACTAGACAAGAATAGAGGAAAAAGTATAAACAACTTTTTATGTTGTTAAATACACCTCACACCTCAGGATTATCCCATTTGAAGGGAAGTGAACTGGAATATTTATAGACAAGAGTTTCTCAACCTCGGCATTATTGATGTTTAGGGCTGTATAATTCTTTGTTACAGGGCTGGCTGTCCTGTGCATTACAAGATGTTTAGCAGCACCCCGACCTCTACTTGCTAGATGCCAGTAGCACCCCCACCTCTCTACAGTCATGACAACAAAAAATGTCTTCAGGCATTGGCAAACTTTCACCTTCAGTTGAGAACCACTGTTGTAGATCAGCTCCTGCCAGTCATTGGTTGAACGATATTGGAGAAAGGGATGTCATTTCATCAGGGAAGACAAACAAAAGTTCAATGGCCAGAGAAAGCCTTCAGGCAAAGAAGTCAGGCGCTGGCAGTTGGAATCCCGCTAGCATACACTGAAATCGTGAGGGAGGGGAAATGGGTGAGGCACTGACCAGGTACATCTCCCCCAGCACAGTTCGAGAAACCCTCTTCTATAGGACTATTTTTGCAACTTCATGAAACTGTCACATAGACAAAACAAAATGTATTTAGCCAATCACTTGTCACTAAACATTCAGGTTAATTCTGATTTTTCAACATTATGAATAATAGAATAATGAAAATATCCTTATGGCTTAATCTCTGCCAATATTTATGATAAGCTAGGATAAATTCATAGCAGTTGAGTATCTAATTCAGAGTGTGAATATTTTTTAACTCTTTTATATTATAAATTGCCCTCTTGTCAGTAGTATATAAGAATATCCATTTTCTTACATCCATATCAGTACTAGGCATTATATACTTTTTGGCCTTTGCCATTTTGGTAAGCAAAAATGGATATGTGTTTTATTTGCATTTCATGTAAGTGTAGGCTATTGATACTTCTTATTTTGTAAACTACAAGTCTAAGGCTTTGCCCATCACTCCACTGTAGGGTTTCCTTTTGAGGTTGGGGGAGGTGTTCTCCCCCAACAGATAAGATGCCTTCTCAGAGCTTTGCTTAGTCTCCTAGGCCTCCCCAATACCCTGTTGCCAGGAGTAATTGTCAACTTCTGGCATAATTAATTGTGAACATGAATCAGCCCAATTGACTCACTAATTAATTCTGATCCCTCCTGAATGAGATATTTTGAATCCCCCACCTCTAGGACACATTTTTCCAGACCAATTGGGGCTACTCAGAGCTTGAAGCTTCTGGTACTAGATCGTGCCCTCCACTGTATGGGTCTAGCTGTTTCAGATCCCCCTTCTTAGCTTCAAAAATAATGGGGAAATGGGGAAATTCCACCACCTGAAAATCAGGTTAAAACTGGTAATTTATGTAGACTCTTTGCTGTCACAGAAGGGCAAGCACAAATCTCCACTCTTTAAGGTAGGCTACACATGGAGTCTTCCTTCCAATAAAAAAAAAAATACAGTATGGAAAGGGTGGGGGAAGAGTAACTTTACAGTTGAGAAGCCTCACAAACAGTACCTCAGTCAGGTGATCAAGTTCAGTATCAACAGCGATAAATCATTTTGATAGTATGTACCCTTGATATGACATGATAAAATGGCAACTTAGCTCTGTGCTCTTCCTCCCAAAAACCCATTACCCGAACCTAACCATGAGAAAAACATCAGACAAATTCCAACAAAGGGACATCCTACAAATACTTGACCAGTACTCCTCAAAACCTTCAAAGCCATCAAAAACAAGATGAGTCTAACAAATTGTCACAGCCAAGAAGAGACTAAAGAGACATGGTGAGTAAGTGCAATGTGGTATCCAATGGTATCCCAGAGCAGGAAAAGACATTAGGCAAAAACTATAGAAATCTAAATAACCCATGGACTTCAGTTAATAATAATGTATCAGTATTGGTTTATTATTTGTGAGAAATGTGTTATAGTAATATAAGCTATTAATAATGAGAGAAACCGAGTATGGGAGATATGGGAACTCTCTGGAATACCTTCATAATTTTCCTGTAAATCTGAAACTATTCTAAGAAAAAACGTTCTACTAAAGATAACTTTTTGATGATAAAGGGGAATAATTTTGTACCAAGAGAAGGCAATACACTGTCAGCTAAGGATACAGCCTATATCTGAAATGGGGCCCAGCTCATGGTCTCTCCCAGAGGAACTATCTCTTGTGGAACTTCAGATGAGCATTCGGTCATAGAGTCTGAAGATGGGAATGCAAGTCCTTCATCTTTGTGACCTTGAGCAAAGTCACTTGGCCTCTCTGAGGCTGAGTCATCATCTGTAAAATGGGACCAAGAACACTCACATACTTTCCTGAGATGCTGTAAGGTTACTCATAACAGCAGGTATGATATACAGAGCACTTACTAGGTGCCCAGCACTGGAAAAAACTTTTTTCATCTCATTTATTTCTTACAATGCTCCTATGGAGTAGCTACTATTCTTAAGCCCATTTTATGGATAAGGAAAATAAGGTTAACTGAGATGAAGCAACTTGTCCAGGGCTATATGGCTAGGAAGACTTGATGGCCAAGAAAAGACTTGATGGCAGGCTGTCCCCAGAGCCCATGCACCTAATTATGACACTATGGTTCCTTTAATCAAGAGACATGAGACTGTATGCTCAACAAGAACAGAAATTGTAGCCTATTTAGTTCACAGCTATATTTCCTTTCCTGGGCACATAGCAGGTGTTCGGCAAATATTTATCAAGTGATTCAATGTTGAGTAAGTGAGTAAATGGATGGGAAAAAAAATTATGAACTGTGGAAGCATATATTTTCATGAAAATTATTACCACTTGTATTAGTGATCTATTGCACCACCCCAAACTTGGTGGTTTAAAGCAATGATAATCATCTATTACCTCTCACTTTTCCTGTGGGTCAAAAACTTGGTTCTGCTTTGGGATCTCTCGTGTGGTTGATGTTAGCCAGGGCTGCAGTCATCTGAAGCTTGACAAGAACTGGAGGATCTGCTCTCAAGGTTGTTCATCCATATGACTGGCAAACTGGTGCTGACTGCTGGCAGGAGGCCTCAGTTCCTCTTTATATGGATCTCTCCACAGGCGTGCTTGAGCATCATCACAGCACAGCGGCTGGCTTCCTTCAGAGCAAGCAATTCCATAGACCATGAAAGAAACTGCAGTCTTTCTTATGACCTATCCTTGGAAGTCATACATGTTCTAATGGTCCAGTGGTGTAGCCCTCATTCAAATGGGGAGGAAACTACAAAAAGTCATAAATGCCATGCTGTAAGGATTACAGGGGGCCATCTTGGAGGCCACCATTCATCTCTTAGATTTGAGTCTTGAAGTCGAAGTTCTCTGAATTGCACTTCTAATATCTAATTGTGATAAAGACAGAATGCCTCACTTCTTCCCAGTTCATCCCTTTAAGACCAGCACAAGCTTATGCAAGGGAGATAAGGGCTATCAATTTACTGCAAACAAATTCTTTTTGTTTAACCCAAACATACAATTTCTGGTGATATATCTTGGGATCCAAGTCAGTCTCCTCCTGGTTTGGCCACAGTAACTTCTCATCTCTACTCTTGTTCCCCATATGGAGACATTAAAAAGGCTCTAAAAGCAGGGTAATGAAGGTGTGACATCTTTGGATTGATGAGGCAAATTCTAGTGGAAATGCATTCTGAACAAACTGAAAAAATGGAAAGAGATTGTCTCTGAATCCTTTTTCCTCTCAGTCTCTCATCCTTACTATCTTTCAGTAGACCCTGTCTTCATCCTTCATCAACCTGGCCTATTTCTTTCTGGATAGCATGTCTCACTGTTCTAGGTTTAGTGTGTCTCCTTAGTGGAGCAATGGCATTGTCAGTCATTGACACTTTAGTATGAATTATGTCCTGTGACTCCAAGTCCTATACTATTTACTTGATGCCCGTCATGACTCCCATTGTAATATACCACCATGTTTTCTTTTGTTAACCATCTTAAAGTGGCCAAAAAAGAAGCAGTTGGCTAAGTAGAGGATTTCATATGTGTCTCCACCTCAACTTCCTTGCTTCCTTGACTTCTCTGGCCAAAGCTTTCTTCAGCTGTGTTCTGGGTAACCAACATAGAACACAGAACTTATACTGGTTATCTGCCCTTTCAGAACTACCATCTGCTCTTCTCTGCCCTGCCCTGTCCCTAGGAGGCTGATCTCTATGAACCACATAAAAGTCCAGCCTCGTCCTCTAGCTTTCAGTTGGGTTAGAGCAATGAGAGGCAGCAGCAAGAGAATAGGTGAGGAAGGAGGAGGAAGATATTTCTTCCCTCTGCTCCCTCCCTGCCAGGCCATAGTTTTGGCAATGGTTGTTTGCCTACCTATGGCCATGGCTCCTGTCAGGTGAGCTCCTTTGCACAATCACAGGTCATCTGGAGGGTTCCAGAAACACCACTCCTTCCCTGGCCCCTTTAGATCTGGTGTATTAGTAGCTCCACTCTGATGCCAGCCCCTCGGTGCTTGACCGTTCCTTGGTTGTCTCCTTGAGCCTGCCCCTGTCACTGCCCCTGTAAATAGATCCATAAACTTTTCTTGTCTTTTTTGAATGTACCATCTGTTTCCTGCTGGGACCCTGATGAATACAGATTCCCTTTCTGGTTCCAACCTGCCTCTTTGTTCTCTTAACTTGGCAACAACTGCAGGAATATCCTCCCAAATTCCAGAATGTAGCAGCCACATCAACTAAGTGTTAAGAAGTTTTGCCAAAGCACTGGGGCCTGTAGAGAGGATGAATTACAAGGTGAATAAGGTAAATGCTTCAGGAGAGATGCATTCTAGCTGCTGAATGTGGTGATATTGAAAGAGAGAGTGGAGCTGAGTGGGAAGAGAAATTTGGCACACCTGTCTGTGAAGATTGGTCCTCCACTCAGATGGAGGCAACTGTTGCTTTCTTCAACCTCATTCTGCAGAAACAACTGCTGCAGGTGTTAGAGAAGGTACATCTAGAGCAGAGAATCTGTATCATTTAGGGAAGATTCCAGAGACAAAGAGCCAAAGGTAAGAGATGCAGGGGGTTAAAACCAGCCATCTTCATATCCTCACTTTAAAAATATAGTGTGTGAATAGAAAATTTGAGCTGTGTGAGGCCAACAGATCAACGGATGACTGCCATTGAAAAGACAGTTTGGTACTCACAGTTCCCAAGAGGAGGATGTGTGCCACTGGACAGCAGGGGACACACGGAGAAGCATTAACCTTGGTCAGGAGGCAAGGGAGAGAGGGGAAGCTGTGGGCCAAAGACTTTGTTGTGGTATCACAGGCAGGAACAAGCAAAGCATGGTAAGCAGGCTTATTTTTGGCTAGTTTGAATAATTTCAGCAGTCTCTGGGGTATAGGCGCTGTCCCTGGTTGTGTGGTACCTGGCCTTGGGTAATTATAGCAGTGATCCTAGAGTATGAGAGCCTGATACAGGAGGTGGTTGGAGTATGGGCTCTGGTGGTTGGTTTGCAGATGAAAAGCATGCTCAGTAGGCTAGTTTTTTACTACCTGTAATAATTGGCTAACCCTGGGAAGGCAGCAAGGCCTCAGAAGTCAAAGCATCAAAATACAGAAAATAAAGGCATGGTTAATACACTCCAAGATTACTTTTCCAAGGCTCTTGCACTCCGAATGGAAAATCTAGATTTGTTGAAAGGCAGCCAGGGGCCATACAATATTTCAGACAGGGAAACAGTGGCATAATATAGAGACTAGGGTCCAGGACTCATTAGGCCTAGTGGAAGTTCTGATGGACAGACTCACTCTTACTGAGTAAGCTGCTTTCCTCCCACCTCAAACCCCATCTTCTCTCCCCTCTGTCCACTCAGCAGTGATGGATAGTCTTATGTTTGGGGTCTCCCAGCATCCATGTTTCCTTTCCAAACAGTAGCCTAAATATCCTTTCTGAAGCCAGCACTCCCTTCTTCTCAGCCATATTATTTGGGTAGACTGGCTTCAGCCCATTAGTATAGCCCACCTCCTGGGCACACGATTGGTTTAGGGATAAATACATGTAGCTAGCCTCAAGATCCATGAGTTATTGGAACATGTTTGTAGAGGTTCTTAGGAAAGAAAAGCTTTCTTTTCCACAAGCACTATTAGAAAGAACTGTCCCTCATCCCTCAGACAACACGGTGGGAAGAACTCTGACAACCATCCTATGGCTGCACAAAGGAGATCCTGGAGCCTGGGAAGAAACAAAGTACCTGAATTCTTGGTGACATCCATTGTGCTGCTACAATAAAGCCAGCCTGCATCTTGATGCACCTCTGGACTTTTCAATTACCCTAAGCAATAAATTCTCCTGATTGTTTAAGTAAGTGTGAATTGACTTTTATGTCACTTGTAACATAAAGTCCTGACTGATGCAACATCCACCTCCAAAATCCAGCTCTGAATGATTCCTCACCCCCCCGCTGTGGCTGCAGAGCCACTTTACTCCCCCTAGTGCTTCCCTCCTCTTGATGCCTCCAGCTTGTGCTTGGTGGAGACTCCCCTTTCAAAGACTCTTGGGTACATGTCCTACCCACATATGACCAGCACCTTCCTCTGGCTTAAACCCCTTCATTGTTACATAACTAGTGTGTACCTTTCCAGCTCCACCTGCTGTACCAGTGAACCTCATGAGCAAGGATGATGTTTGGGGTGGTGGACTGTCACTAAGGGGAAGGTGCACTGGACTAGGAGTTAGGTCTTCATCCTATTTCTGACCTTCATCTACTGGGTGACTTGAGCTAGGTCCCATAACCTTCTCAATGTTCTTATCTAAAAAATGAGAGTTGGAACAAGATTTGTAGGTTTTCAATCATGTTCTTTGAGATCCTAGCATTCTAAATGGTTGTCGCCAGGGCCTCTGTGGAAAAACGGGGATTGACCAGAGGTGTAATGCCCACCCATATTTTCTGCTTAGTTTCAGCCACAGCTACTTAATGAAAAAAATTAAAAGCCACTAGAGAAAATGATATCTAAGAGCTGAGGGTAATCATCAAGGCTGTTTCCCAAGAAATTCTGGTTCTCTTTCCAGGCACATGTTAGGATTACTCTGCTTCACCCTCTTGAATTTGTGTATTGCCATTTGCTTGTTTCAGCTAATAAAATGTTAAGTACAAGTGATATATGCCACTTTCAGATGAAAGCTTTGAAAGAGGGCATGCAATTCAGCATATCCCCTTTTCCCTGCTATGGAAATGATTGTGAAAACACATCAACATGAAGCCTCAATTTGCCTACTTTCCTGAAAAGCTTTGAGCAAAGACCCCCCCGCCCCGCCAAAAAAACCAATATGCCTTTGTCACACTACATGAATGAGAAATAAAGTTTTGTTAAGACTCTGAGATTCAGGGTTATCTGTTTCTATAGCAACACCCAGCCTATCCTGACTGATATACAGATGGTGAAACTGGGGCTCCAAGAGGTTAAGTAAATTGCCCAGATTCCCACAGCTGATAAGTGGCATGGTCAGGACCCATACTCAGACCAGTAATAATAATTGCCTCCATTGCATGTAAGAATTGAACCCAGTCATGTCTGAAGCCAGATCCTACGAGCTCATGAGAGCTGACTGTGGGTATCTCTTCTCAAGTTCATATTTAGCGACTTCATATGGTAGCTTGAAATTGACCATGGTGGTATTTATACCATGGATATGAGCACATGCTACAATTCAGGGATTTTCTGTGGGAGTCCTAATCCGCTAAATTTGTTCATGGAAATTCCCAGAAGCTCATCTGGGACACCTTTTGGGATTCCGTAAAGTATATTTCATTAATGAGAAAGAATCTGCAGTGAGACTAGCACCATGCAATGGAATCACAAATTGAGTTGTTAAGAGAAAGAAGAGAGAAGGTGCTCTGCAGGATGGCTAAAAAGTATGCTATGAGAGCAAGAGGAAGAAAAAAAATCCAGTGGAGGAAATAAAGATCTTCCAATAAAAAGAACAGAGATTTTAATCTTTGCAGCACACATTTTGTCAAGTCTGCATAATTTATGAAACACAAGAACATCCGGAGGACAGCTGAAGTTCAGGGCAGAAGATCAAGTTGACAAGATTGGCTTTGGGGTAAAACAAGTGGATGGGGGCTTGGCTGTCGGAAATGACCTATATTTCTCTGTGTTTACTCTCCGGCAGGAGCTGTCACTGTTCATCCATCACCCCGGCTAGGCTGCACCCAAAGTCCAGTTTTCCCTTAGGGGCCTTTGGAACCTGGAACCACAAAGATGGCTATTGTGTTGGGTTCTGGCCACTGTTCCCACATATCCACACCACTGTATTCATTGATAATGACAGTAACTCTGCCACTTATAGGCAGGGTGACCTTGTGCAAGAGACCTTACTCTGTAAGCCTCAACTTAGTCTTTGTAAAGTGGAGCTGATAAGAGCTCCTAAGTCATAGGGCTGCAATGCACAGTGCCTGGAATATAGTAAGTAGTTAATAAATTAAATACTTAATAAATATTGGTTATCAACTTTTAGTACTACAATAATTATCATATCTAACAATGCCAGCACATTTTAAGAGCTTTGCTTAAAGTACATTTTTTAATTGTCACAGCAAGCTTATGAGGTAGGTACTATTATTGTCCCCATTTTCCAGATGGGGAAACTAAGTCAGCAGAGGGAATGTCATTTGCACAAAGTAAGTGGTAGAGTCAAGCAGTTACGGAGCCCCTGCTAAGTGCCAAGCAGTTTATAAATATTATCTCATCTCCGCCAAACAACTTTGAGAGTTAGGGATTATTGTTTCCCTTTTAAAGATGAAGAGATGGAGGCTCACAGAGTTAAATTAGCTAAGCCCAGGATACCAAGCAAGTAAGCAGCAAAGTGGGAATGCAAGCCTAGGTCTGTTTGTCTCTTAGTGCAGGTTTCATTCAACCACCTTTCATTCCCACAAATATTTCCCAGAAATAAAAGCAGCCACACTTACTTTTTTTTAAATTATAATAGAAATGTTTATTTTATATGTTGTGATCATATAAAACTTGGGAAATAAAAATAGAAAAAAATTCAAATGACAATTTGTAGTTTTTTAAGGTGCTTCTATATACATTGTCTTTTTGATAAACACATTTTTGGGTTTTTTTATTATTATGCTTTAAGTTATAGGGTACACGTGCACAACGTGCAGGTTTGTTACATATGTATGCATGTGCCATGCTGGTGTGCTGCACCCATTAATTCGTCATTTACATTAGGTATATCTCCTAATGCTATCCCTCCCTTCTCCCTCCACCCCACGACAGGCCCTGGTGTGTGATGTTCCCCACCCTGTGTCCAAGTGTTCTCATTGTTCAATTCCCACCTATGAGTGAGAACATGAGGTGTTTGGTTTTCTGTCCTTGTGATAGTTTGCTCAGAATGATGGTTTCCAGCTTCATCCATGTCCCTACAAAGGACATGAACTCATCCTTTTTTATGCAGCCACACTTATTAAGGCTAATTCACATTTATTTCATTTAAGATACGCAAGACACTAGGTTAAGCCTTCTACAAGCATTTTCTTCTATAATTATCTCCACAGCCCCAGGCGGTGGGTATTTATCTTCATTTGACAGAGTTGAAAACTGAGGCACATGGAGGTTTTACTTGGTCAAGGTCACACAACTAGAAAGTAGCAATGTGGGGAATGACTCCAGAACCTCTTTGCTAACCACTGGGATGTATTCTGTGAAGCTATGGGGTCTACTCAACGGACATCCTCCACCTGCCACGAGAATCCCAGGTTCTCTCATTCCCTTTGACCAATATCTAAGCAGGTGTGCTGACGAGGGAATGGGTGAGGGGAGAGGTACTCAAGAATTAGAGAAATGTTGGCGGGGGGCAAAGTTAGGGCTAAACCTGATGGACAGAAAGCTAAACCAGGGGCCAACATCTGGGCCAGCCCTCCGTCCCCTTCACCTCCCTCCCCTAAACCCACAGAAGGAATCCTAGGACCTAGCCAGGTGCATCCTGGAGGTCATGGAACTGCCAATTAAAGCAGGGTGGGGAGTTTAAAAAAAAAAAAAAAGAATCCCTTGGTCTCCTTGGAGACAGCGTGGCTCTCCCTGTGCTCCAGAGAGAGCAGCTGGGACCTAGGCTGGGGACTGGCAGAAGTAGGGGGAGGCCTCTCCTCAGCTTTCTGGGCTAGAAAGTTTAAAACAGAACCTTCTGAAATGACTAGATAAAGGTCGGTGGCTGCCAGCTGGATGGTCTTCCAGGCAGTGTCTGATACAGTCAAGACAGGAGCTGGAGGAACACTCAGCTCCATGAACACCACCTCCATGGGAGGCCTGCCTTGGAGGTGATCCAGAGGCAGGGCCCCCACCCAAGGAGGAAATTTCATGTCTTCTGTGGGTACCAAACTGAATGTCAATGTGGAGAAGAAATCAGTCGTGCACTGAGCTCACCCTCTGCAACCTCCAGACATGCTCAGGATGACTGCTGTGTCTCTTTCTGGCTTACATGCCTCAGAGGGCTCCCTGGTGTCTGCACAAAGCTTTGAAGTTCCTCATGTGGACTTTGGGACCCTGAGGAATCTGGCCTCTGCCTACCTTCCCAGCTTCATCTCACACCTGTCCTGCATTATTCTAGAAATGCTGCCCCTGCATGCAGGTGCCTGCCTACCCCGATCTGTTTCTCTTCTCCTGGACTATGTTCAGTCTCTCTGCTCCTGGTCTTAGCCCCTGCTTCCTGGAATGCCCTTTCCCTATTCCCTGTCATTGGCCACTAGGGTCATGGTGGGAATCCTTTAAAATTCCTTTAAAATTCACCCCAGACTTTCCATTCTTGTTCTCCCCGACCAGTGCTGAATTAGGTGCTGTATTAGTCTCTGAAGACTTCTGTAACACATTACCACAAACTGCTGCCTTGAAACAACAGAAATTTATTATCTCTCAGTTCTGGGGCTTAGAAGTCTGAACTCAGGGCATCAGCAGGACCATGTTCCCTCAGAGGCTCTAGGGAAGAATCTTGGCTTGCTCCTCTCTAGCTTCTCGTGGCTGCTGACAAACCCTAGCATTCCTGGGCTTGTGGCTACATCATTCCAGTCTCAACCTCTGTCTTCAAATGTCTGTCTTCTTTCTGTGTGTCTTTGCACCTTCTTATTAGAAGACCAGTAATTGAATTTGGGACCCACTCTCATCCAGTATGACTTCGTGTTAACCTGTTACATCTCCAAGACCCTATTTCAAATAAGGTCACATTCTTAGGTTTCCAGGAGGATGTGAATTTGGGGGAATACTATTTAACCCAGTACAACCAGTTTAGAGAGGGGAACAGTATTACAGGCTGGGAAGATCAAGGAAAGGTTCAAAGAGAAACTAGGTCTCTGAGGTTGAATATTATTTGCTTAGGCAGAGTAAAAAAGAAAAGATATTTCATTTTGGGAAAACGGCTTGAGCAAACACCCAAAGGTAGGGAGCCAGTGACCCCTGTAAAACTTCTCCAGTAGATTCAAGCTTGTGCCTGATAATATGTTTTCCCAAGGCCCTTGGGACTCCTCCCATTTGCTTCCCCCACTTAAAACAATCTGGCAGCAGAGGAGAAATACTCAACACCTTTAAACAGAATCCATCTGCTAATATAACTGAAAGCAATAATCTGTCACTTTGAAAGTATGAGCCAACATGTTTCTCAAGAAGTATTCTCTTCCCTGCAATAACATTGAGCCAGTAAACTGCTTCCTTTTCTCTCTCCCTCTTTTTTTCTCTCTCTTCCTCAGCTATGCATTTTCAAATAATCGATGTCAAGTCATCCTTGGGGTATTAAATAACCAGGTAGCCCATGCAATTAGAGAGCAGGTACCTTATTAATGCCAAAAGACAAGAGGAAAAAAATAAAACCCAAAGTAGTAGAAAGTAATGGAGTCAGATAGTTGGGGATTAAAATACTGCCTTCATCACATACTGACTTGTGACTTTGTGACCTCTTAAACCTCAAATTTCTCATGAGTAAAATAGAGATGATAATCTCATCACCCTCCTGGTTTGTTTTTGGATTAAGCAATATGATATATGTACCATGCCTGGCACAAAGCCAGAAATGGAATAAATGCTAGCTGATAATCTTTTTTCAATGATATTTTTAGTAATAATATTGTTATTGCAATTCCAAAATATATTTGTATTGTGAAATAAAGCAATGAGTACCTAATTTCATGTCATTAAAAATCAAGGTTTTCAGTTGAAAAGAGATATATGATCAAAGGAAAAACACTGTATCCTGATTTTGAATGAGAAATATCAGTATAAACTCATGATGTGTTTTCTCCTAAAAAATATGTATTTTCTAACTGTCCTCTTAAAATACCTAGAGCCAATAACTAACCCAGGAGCAGTGAGCACTCCCACCATGCAGATTATGGTCTCAAATACCATTTTCCCACTCAAAGAGTTCAGAGCTCCTTGGAGAAATGGCTGACTCTGGCTTTGAGTAGAAAATGTATAAGATAAGTCTGAAAGGATTATCATACCAAAGTATGAGAAAGCTGTTGATATATTAGGGTTATTTCTAGAGAACTCAAGGACCAACTTTAATAGTCTTCCACTAGCCAAAAATGAGATCATCTGAGCATCAAATGTCCCTGTATTTAAGTTCCTCCAGTAAACCCTAGGTCTCATTCAGTGTCTCCAGGGCACAGTGCCATTTCAGTTGGAGTTGACAGGTGTTTGGTACAACACCTTCCTTGGTGCTGCTGTCTGAGTTAAGTCACCTCCTCTGATCCCATTATATCTCTCTCATAGCACATCTTAAAATACATAGTATCTGGCAGGTTATGTGCCTGGTGCCTCACCCCCTTTGAGTCCCTGGAGAACAGAGGCCATGTCTTTTTCACCATTGTATCTTTATTATCTTGTATAGTTTCTTGCACATTGTAGGCTCACGGGGCTTATTAAATGGGTGACTGAGAGAATGGAGGAATGACATCCTCCTCTTCATTTTCATTTCATCATGGCACACACTTTAGCTCAAGTATCCTCTGAACTCTTCCTTTCTTCACTCCCTTGTCAATAACAATTTTCTTGCATGCTGCCCCATTGGCCTCAGGCCACAATCCTGGCAAAGGGGATGAAGAAGGACAATATGGTTTTGTCATCCAGATACTACCATTTAACCTAGGTAATTACTTGCTCTTCTGTGGCACTTAACACTTTGCAAACTCCTTCGATAAGTATGAGCTCCTTACAACAGCCCTGGAAGGCAGGCAAGGTTACTCTTGGTATCCCCAGGATAGAAGTGAGTGAGTTTACATAGATAACTCATGATGTCTGTCCCATCCACAGCACCTGTTTTGGCAGCCCTTGCTGAAGAACTGGCCACAAGTCAATTGGCCACTCATGTTGTATGCTTGGGGCCTGACCCTTGGCCGGAATTGATTGGATCAGAACTGTACACTTGATCGAAGTGAGCCAATCAGGCTGTCTCTTGAAAATGTAAACTGGAAAAGAAAGGAGACTTCCTTGAAGGTCATTTTGGCATTTTTGGCACTGAGCCAGTGTGCAGACAGAAGCGGAGAGGAGCCACCAGGAGGTCTCAGAAAGAGAAAGAATAGTCTCCATGACTTCTGAGCTCTCTGTAGTACCCAGTGGAGTTTCTTGTGAAAACCAGCTCTGATTTCTGCCCTTGGATCTCAGGAATCTTTCTAGTGTCTTTCTGATAAATCCCCCATTTCACTAGAGTTAATTTGTGTAGGCTTCCGTTCCTTGTAAACAAGCCGTGGCCCAGACAGGGATATAAGTGGAAGGAAGAACATCGGGCTAGAGATCGGAAGACCTTAGTGGCTTTGCCACTGAGTAACTGTGTGACATCCGGTAAAATATTTCATCTCTCAGAACCTCAGTTTCCACTCTTGTAAAGTGAGAATGCTGACAATACCTAGCATACAGGAGCAATTGAGCAACACGCTTAACAGCATTTTGTTGCTATATAATTACTAAATGAGTTAACTTGTCCACGATCACTATAATGGCGGGAAATTCAAGCATCATAGTTGGCAAGCCATAAGAGAGCTTCTACGGAGAGATTGAGCATTGTTCAACCAGAAGTCACTTTGTACAACAGCCTCCTGGGAGTGGAGCTGCCTGTGGACACTGCCCTGAGTCAGGAGGAAGGGTACGATGGCTTTGAGCACACCCTACCCGGAAGTCACCAGCTTCCAGGAGACAATGGCCTGAAGAGAGAGCCCCAGTCATCCCATGGGAGGCAGGCAAGCATCTACCTCTGGCTCTATCGCTAGCATCATTCTTTCTCTCTGGGTCTCTGCGTTCTTAGGTCAGGGATGGTGTCTCTCTTGCTAATAGCCCTGTCTCCAGAGGCACACAAGCTTGGCACACAGTAAGTGAATGAATGTCTCTGTGTCCCTGTCTGTCTCTATGAGCCTCTGTTAGCTGTTTTTTAACGTGGCCCTCTCGCTCTCGCTCTCTCTCTCTCCTCTCTCTTTCTCTCTCTCCCTCTCTCTCTCTCCTCTCTCTTTCTCTCTCTCCCTCTCTCTCTCTCTCTGCCTCTCCCTGCTCTTTGTCTCTCTCTTATCTCTCCCCTCTGTCTTCCTCTGTCCTGGGTGTCTCTCTGCATCCTCCTCTGTCTCCGCCCCACCTCACGGCACACGTACTTACACCTGCCCCAGACCTTTCCCTCTCCTGAGCTCCCTTTGTCTTGGTCCCTCTCCCGTTGCCTGGTAACCGCCCTTCCCTTCACCAGCCCCGCGGAAACCATAGCAACGGGCAGCCGGAAGATGCGGCCATTCCTCTGCCTTTTGTCCACTGCATTTCAGCAGCGCCCGCGCACGTGGACGCTCCAATTACAGGTACTTGGAAGGGGATGCCTTTGTCCGCGGCCCATTCACGGCGGAGCCGGCTCCGGGAGGAGAAGCTGTCGCACAAAGCGCTTTTGTGCCTCCTCCCGGCGCCTTCCTCCACCCCCCGCCGCGTTCAAGGACAAACAAGGACCTCCAAATTCGTGTTCAAACGCCCCGCGTGGTAGGCAGTGTGGGGGGGATCGGAGGAGAGTCTGGAAGGAACCCAAAGGATGAGCAGACCTAGCCAGTGAAGAACACACAGACATACTGACCCGGCAGCCCCCAGAAGAGAAGCCAGGGACCAGAAGCGCAGGGCACGGGAATGTGTCATGATTGGCGCACGGGCTATGGCCCCACCGCTGCCTGCCTTACGCCCCTCTGCGCTCTGACCAGCACCGAGGTCCTTTTCAAACCAGAGGCTTCACACCTGTTCTTCCCTCTGGCTCAGATTTCCCATCCCTCTTTGCACACTTAACTCCTACTCGACCCTCAATCTCAGCTCCAGCGTGCCTTCCTGGAAGAAGCTTCCCTGCCCACCCCTCCATTCCCCTTTCCAGGTTCCCACAGCCCCCTAAGCTGTGCTTTCCACGTGTACAATCATATATATTTCTTAAATGCCATATAAGTTTCCAGCGGCTCCTGTAACAGATGCCCACAAAATGGATGGCTTAAAACAACACGAATGCATTGTCTCCAAGCTCTAGAGGCTAGAAGTTGGCAGTCAGGATGTGTGTAAGGCCACGCTCCCTCTGAAGGCTCCAGGGGAGGATCTTTCCTTGCCTCCTCCAGCTTCTGGTGGCTGCCAGCATCCTTGGCATTCCTTGGCCTGTGGACACATCACTCTAATCTCTGCCCATGTTCACGTGTCTCTGTCCTAATTTCCCTCATTTTATAAGGATACCGGTCATTGGATTCGGGTTCACCCTAATCCAGAATGACCTATCTTAACTTGATTATATCTGTAATGTTATTTCCAAATGATACGGACAGGAGACAGGGTGACACTGCGTAGACAAGGGTGGTTCCCCAGCAAAGGCCCCACCCTCAAGCCTAGATACCTGAGGCCCTAAATGAGAATGGGAATTCCTGTTTTCAAGCCCCCAAAGTTGCCTTTTGGCCTGCCACGCCCCCTATCCTGCCCCCATATAAACCCAGAACCCCAAGCTCCAGAACAGACCAGCAGGCTAGGAGACAAAGAGGCAAGCAGATGGATGGCAGAACAAAGTGGCAGAGAAAGAGAGAAGAGGAGAGATGTCTGGACGCCAAGAGGAGTCTGGCTGGGGCCGGTCAGAGTCCAGCAGCTGGGCAGCCCGACTCCAGGGGAAGATCACCTTCCCACTCCATCCCCCTTCAGGCTCCCCATCTATCTCACTAAGAGCCATCTCTACCGCTCAATAAAACCTTGCACTCATCCTTCAAACCCTTGTGTGATGTGATTCTTCTGAGACATTGGGCAAGAGCTCAGGATACAGAAAGCTGTCACATTGGCCCTCTGCCCTTCTGATAAGGCAGAGGGTCCACTGAGCTGATTAACACTCAAGCCATCTGCAGATGGCAAAGCTGAAAGAGCTTTGTAACACTGGGGTTGCAAGCACCCACCCCTAGACACTACCGTGGGGCCAAGAGCCCAAAGCACTTGCCCAGCCTCTCCACCTGCCCATCTGCGTGCTCCCCCTAGGTGTTCGAGCTGCGGGGTGACTGAACAGGCAAGCCACACCTCTGTCGCACATCCTGCTAGGGGAATCAGGGAACTCTCCCATTTCACAGAAAAGGTCACATTCCAAGGTCCAAGGTAGAAATCAATTTGGGGAGAGGAAGCACTATTCAACCCAGTATACATGGTTATTCATCCTCCCTCCTCTAAACTTATAAGCCCTGAGACCTCTGCAAACCTTTACCCACGACTCTGTCCCCCAATGTCTGGTCAGCTAAGAGGCCAGTCAATATTCAGTGAACGAATGAGCAAGCAAGAGTTGCTTCTCCTCCATGAGCCTTAGTAGTCCTTATCCATAAAATGGGCATAATGGCATTACTTCAAAACATCATTGAGGAGGAATCCACACCTGACAGGCAGAGAATGTGAAAAAATCAATAACCATGTGTATCAGTTTCTTGCCACTGCTATACAAATTACCACAAATTTCATGGTTCAAACCACTGCAATGTACTCTCTCACAGTTCTGGAGAAATCCAAAATCAACATGTCAACAGGACCAAACTCCCTCCAAAGGCTCTAGGGGAGGATCCTTTCTTGCCTCTTTCAGCTTCTGGTGGCTCCAGGCATTTGTTGGCTTTTGGCTGAATCACTCCAATCTCTGCCTCCATCTTCACGTGGCCTGTCTCCTGTCCTGTGTCCTCTCCTTTTCTTATCAGGACACTTGACATGGAATATAGTGCCTACTCAGATAATTCCAGATGGTCTCATCTTGAAATCTTTAATTACACCTGCAAAGACCCTTTTTCCAAATAAAATTACATTCACTGGTTCAGATGATTTGACATGGGGACATCTTTTGGGGGAGGGGGGAAAACCAGCATTCAATCCACTACCACGATTCTTATTTCCACAATTAAGGTACGAGCTGTGGTTGCTGACAATTTATATTCAATCAATATTCATGAGGACCAAGTAGTTGCAGTTCTGAAATGTCCTGATTTTTACTGAATTTTCACAATGACCCTGAGGAGTAGGCACTACTGTTTGCATGTTAAGAGTTGAGACAAATGAGGCAGGAGAGGTAAGGTGATTTCCCCCTACATCACAAACAGGGCAGAGTCCTCCAATGTACCCTGCCCCAATCCCAGCCCAGTGTGTGCACAAACCATTCCTCTGCCCAAAGCCCTTTCTTTTTCTCACCTTCACTAGTTAGGTCTGCTCATGCTTCTGGTTCCTTTCCGACTCTCCTCTGACCCTGCAGGGCTACGTTAGGGTTCCTCTGGTTTCCATGGCATTCTTTACTTTTTCTCTCTGTGTCTATTTGTATCTGCTTCCTGTGAACTGTGAACTCCTTGAGGGTAAAGACTGAGTTTTGTTCAATATTACACCATCACAGCTTAGCATGGAACCAACCATAGAGCAAGAGCTCTATAAATATTTATTGAAGTGAAATTGTATGTGTGATGGTATTGACATGGACTTATTCAACTGAAACATATCAATACCAGTTACATTATTATTATGACTTGTTGTCTGAGACCCAGGTCCCACAAAAATCCTGAGTTAGAGAAAGCTAGTGGACACTTACTCCTAGGATTCAAGTGATCGCAAAGTTTGAAAGACTGAGCAACTGGAAAAAGCCTGGTGCCATTAATAGAAATCAAGAGAATCGATAGTGTAGACCAATGCTTATCAAACATGAATATGCACGTGAGTCATCCAGGGACTTGTTAAAAACACACATCCGATTCACTTGGTCTGTGGTGGGCCTCTGATTCTGCAGCTACAAGCTCCCAGGTGATGCTGATGAGGCTGGCCCTGAAACACACTTGAGAAGCAAGGTTGCAGCTGATTTGAGCAGGAGGTCAAGGATGGTGAGTAGTTGGATTTGGAAATGCTGAGCTTGAGTTGCTCAAGTGATTATCTGATGAATATTTCAATGAGGCAGTGCTAACAACACAGGACTAGGCACTGGAGAGAGGGGTGATGATTACAGCTTTCAATATGGCACATCATACAGGATGCTGGTGAGCATGAGTATCGGCAAGGAAAAAACAAAGAGATATTTGGGAAATATCCACATTTGGGGAAAAGAAAAAAAAGAAATAGAGAAGGAGCAGTTAGAGAGAGAGACAGAGAAACCAGGATGGCACAGAGTCCCAGGACAGTCAATTGCTGCAAAGGGTGAGGACATTGAGGCAAGGACCTGCTCATGGAATTTACAACCTTGAGAAAAGATTTCACTAGGGTGCAGGAGGGCAGAGCAGACACTGTTGATCCCTACCCCTGCCTTTGGGCCATGTGAATTTACCAGCAGCTGCAGCAGATTATTCCCCCATGCAGAAATTTCCCACCTTGAACAACTGTGTCCAGTTATCCTCCTCACCTGAGGACTTTCTCCAACTCCAGAGAAGCTTGCTTGGCCTCAAGTAGTCTCAACTCAGATGTGTAGGGGAGTTAACATCCTGGGGGACAACCCCTAACCAGTCTGGTGTGGGAATGGGTAGATAAGTACCCCAGTTTCTCAGTTCTCTAAGGAAATGTTTCTGAAGCATGGTTTCTCAGCAGAATTAAGCTCCAGTTGCCCACAGCAGTAACTGCTCAACACCACACCTTTGATTGGCTTATGCTTCCTAGAATCACCTCCCTAATGAATTCTTTGTGCCTAAGTCTTTGTTGCATAGTCTGCTTTGGGAGAAACTCACGCTAAGGCAGGTCAGTAGCCACATTGCAAGAGTTTAAATCAGGACAAATACAAGAAACAGGTGCATTAACACAGAATGGGAGTTATTTTAAACTAGCCTTGCAAATAGCCCTTCACTCACCAACCCTGATCTGAGCAAGCAGGTAATCCAGTGATTACAATCACTGATTTCTCACTGGATAAGGGAAAGACTTAGAAGGCAGGTTCGCATTAGCACTTCCAAGCATCACCACCATCACCGATCCACTTTAACACTTGCCCCCACACAAAAAAGCTGACATTATCTCGGGAAATGGGCAAAGCTTGAAGAAGGGGATAAAGTTTGCCTGGTTTGGTTCACATCTCTGGAGACAGTGTCTGGGTGCAGCTGAGGTTGCTGCTATATATAACACACAAGCACAACTAATAAAACTGATTGTAAAGCACTTTGCAGATCCAAAGTGCCACATAAATGCTAAATAAGAAAATTAATCTTAGCTACAAAGAACTCACGTTGTGAGATTGGAGTGATTTTTGTGGCTGTGCCAGGGGAAGGGGAGTGTGTGCCATCTCTCATCTCTCACTCCTACTCTCTGCCCTCATTTCCCCCCAACCAATATATGCACACATACTCCTGAGAAGTGTACAGATGCTCCCATATGCACCCCTGACACACGCCCCCCACAACAAATATACCCCACATGCATACTCATTACCCTGCACATATATACATCCAAGGAAATCTTTATAGCCATGTGTATATACCCACATGCACCCCAACACACACACACACACACACACGCCAGCATATATATCACATACACACGTATTCAGAGACATCTTTATAGTCATGCATATACACCCAGAGGCACACACATACATAGCCTCCCAGGTACATGGCATCTTCTAAATATCCTCCTCAGACATGCTCTTATACATGTGGCCACAAATGCATCCCCTAAAAACCGCACACATACAAAACATTCTCTCACATACAACCCACCACACACAGTCTCACACATGCCTTTATACATGTTGCAGTATTTTAAATCATTGTTTGAAATTCTCGGCTGGCCATAGTGGCTCACATCTGTAATCCCAGCACTTTGGGAGGCCGAGGCAGGTGGATCAACTGAGGTCAGGAGTTCAAGACCAGCCTGACCAACATGGTGAAACTCTGTCTCTACTGAAAATACAAAATTAGCCGGGCGTGGTGGTGTGCACCTGTAATCCCAGCTACTTGGGAGGCTGAGGCAGGAGAATCGCTCGAACCCGTGAGGCGGAGGTTGCAGTTAGCCAAGCTTGCGCCATTGCACTCTAGTCTGGGCAACAAGAGCGAAACTCCATCTAAAAAAAAAAAAAAAAAAAGAAAGAAATTCTTCACACCCTCTTTGCATTAAAACCATATGTCCATGCCCTTCATCACAAAATTGCCTCTCACTATGGCCCTACTTTACTTCCCCACCTACTGATGGTGGACTTGATCACATAAGTTGCTTTGGCCAATGAAACATTAGCAGATGGTTATCTAAGGAGGGTTTAAACACGTTTGTAAGCTTTGGGTTGTTCTCTTGGTCTCCAATGGTCTGCCAGGAATAGAGCATGCCTCTTCAGCCGGGACCCCAGGATGGACACAGAGCAGATCTAAACTTCATGTGCAGTGTGTGCAACAGCCCAGCTGGACTCACAGCCCAAGGTAGAGCCACCGAGATGAGCCCAACCTAGATTAACCACAAAATACAAACCCGGAGGCGTGAGACTAGACCAGGGATCAGAAAACTATAGCCTATGGGCCAAACCCAAACTATTCCTATTTTTGTACATAACAGTTTAATAGAGCACAGCCATGCCCATCATTTATATATTGTCTACGGCTGCTTCCACTTTACAAGGGTAGAGTTGAATAGTTGCAATAGACACCGCATGGTCAACAAAACCTAAAATTGTATCATCTGACCCTTTATGGAAAAAGTTTTCCAACCCCAGGATTGGTGCTAGTTGTTGCAAGCCATTATTGGGGTGGTTTGTAACACAGCATGATTGTGGCAGTGGCTAATTCATATGTACAAACACTTCAGATACCTTCTCACATGCACGTTTTTGTTTCCATGTACCTATAGGTGCACAAGTTTCATCTCATAAACTCACCCATAGATATCCTCAACAGACACATAGAGATACACCTTTTTTTTCTTTTTTTTGAGATGGAGTCTCACTCTATTGCCTGGCTGGAGTGCAGTGGTGCGATCTCAGCTCACTGAAACCTCCGCCTCCTGGGTTCAAGCAATTCTCCTGCCTCAGCCTCCTGAGTAGCTGGGACTACAGGCGCGCACCACCATGCCCTGCTAATTGTTTGTATTTTAGCAGAGACGGGGTTCCACCATGTTGGCCAAGATGGTCTCGATCTCCTGACCTTGTAATCTGCCCACCTCGGCCACCCAAAGTGCTGGGATTACAGGCATGAGCCACAGCGCCCGGCCCTTGGAGATATACTTTCATGGTCTGTATACACATGGATCAACACACACAAACATATGTAAACATGTACCTAAGTTATTCCCACACAAAGTCACACATGTAATGTCCCTACAACCACTCACACATTCATCCACATGCCACTCATGTGTTCATGCTACCTGCCTTCACTCATGCCTACATACTCCCACGCACAAAGGAACACATGGGGACAGGTGCAACCTTTTCGGTTCCACTTCAGTTCTTCTGCCCATCTGTGTAACGAAGCTTGAGCAATCCGATAAACCTAGTTTCTTCCATAAAAATTACTTGGCGTGTGATTACATGCCTGTAATCACAGCATTTTGGGAGGCCGAGGAGGGTGAATTTTTTTTTTTTTTTTTTGAGGGGTCAGAGAGACTGCCTGTTCACAGACTGTCTTTACCTTCTGCCCCAACAACCCTTGATTCTCAGGTTTTCTTCCTCTGAGCACCTTTAGCTGGCTCTGTATGCTTCTTGGCTTCTCCTCATTGCTTTAAAAAATCCTGATGCTCAAACCACACTCCAGATAACAGTAGCTGGCACTTGGAAAAGACTCAATACATACTCATTGTTATCTTCCTTGATTACCACAGGACATACTCTCGTCTGCTTTCCAAAAGCTGTAGAAGCAGAAGAGGCTTCTTTCCTGCAGGCTTTTCCAGCACCCTACCTCCGCCCCTCCAAAACTCACTCCTCTAAAATTTTACTTATTGGCTTAAATAAAATATAGCTCCAGAGTCAGCCCTGTTTTTCAAGCACAAACAGGAAGCCAAATATCAAATTTTTCGTGAATGGAGAGCAGCCAGCTGAGTCCAGATGGGAATATGGATGATCCTCACAAAAGGCTCTCAAAAGACCCTAAGAATTCGCAAGCTGGACAAGCAGGAATGCCCTGAGCTTTGATAGAGCAGCAGCCGGTACCTCTGCCTGGGCTGGGGAGGGAGGAATTTAGGGTCTTGATCACCTTCCACTCCAATGACCATGTTTCTACTTTTCAACGGAAGCCAGGTTGGAGGCCTGGTGTAGCATACACAGAGTTGGAATACTGGAGACCAGACCAGCAGGGCAGATAAGGGGTTGTGGGGTCACCCAGACCTAGGTTCAAATACCAGCACTACCTGGTTTTAGCTGAAACACTTTGGGTAAGTCATTTCACTTCTTCAAACCTCCAATACTTCCTCGTAAAAGCAGCATAATAAAATACTGCCCTTGTAGGGTTATGTTGAAGATTTTAAAAATGAAGTATGTCATTATGTTTGTCACATAGCAAGTACTTGATAAGTGGCCCTAATTCCTCCCTACATGAGTGTCAACATTTATAGATGTTTTTGTTGTTAAGTATGTGGGGCACCTAGACTTCTCTGTCACATGCATTATCCTATTTAATTTTTGTTCCCGTTTCCTTCTCTTTCATTATGTAACATTTTAAAAACCACATGTTCATTCAGCTGTTTCTCATCAGCTTCATTCTGTTCCCAAATAAACACATTCACATAAAATAAAACAATTTTAATGAAGAGAATTTTTTCTCAAAAAAATTTTCTGATGATAAAATGCATGTAAATGATGAAGATGAATTCTATTTAATTTTTTGTGGAATATTTTTCACCAGAAAAGTGTTTGCTGAAGGAACAAGCTATGCAGTTGATATAACCCTCCTTTCCTTGTTATAATAATAAGTGTTTACCACGTCACACCACATTTAACCCCCATCACCTCCTGACCAAGTAGGTACCATTTGGGTCCCAGCTTTATTCTGTTTAATTATTTTATTGAACTATAACATATTACTCAGAAAAGTGCACGTCATAAATTTACAGGTTGGTGACTTTTCACAAGTGAATATACCTGTATAACCAGTACCCACATCAGGGGTCCCCACACATTCCCCTCAAGGCCTAATAACTCTCCTGATTAGATTGGTTTAGCCTGTCTTGAACTTTATATAAATGGGATCATACAGAATTGCGATAGACAGAATAATGACCCCTCAAAGACGTCCACATCCCAATCCCCAGAATCTCTGAACATGTCACCTTGTCTGGCAAAAGGGACTCTGTAGATGTGATTAAGGACTGGGAGATGGGGAGACTATCCTGGATTTGGACCCATGTTTTAACGACGTGGCCCAGATTGGTTAACTCTAAGGCCAATTGTCACACACCAGTGATGAGGCTGGGATTTAAACCCAGGCAGTATCTAAAATCTACATTTTTGACTACTGTTCCAGGTGAGGAAACTGAGGTTCTGCGAGACAAAGTGCTTTATCTAGGATCACCCAGGCCAAAGGGCAGAGTTGGGCTTTGGCCTGGACCTCTGCCTCCTGACTGCACGGTCCATCACGTCTGAGCTGAGATGCCATGGGCACTTCCAGCCTGGATCCATGATGCTGGAAGCTTCTCCTGATGACAGACTCTTCCCAGTCTGCCACTGTTGTGACAGCTCCAGGACAACAGCGGCATGAGCCACTTACCAGGGAGGCTCAGTGGACGCCCAGGTGTCATTTACTGTCCCCAGCCCTTTAGGGGAAAGAAAATGCCACCAGACACCTGGTGATCTCTGAGGAAGGCTGTGGTCTCTAGGGCCCTCCACACTGGATAGCACTGACCACCTGGAAGGAAATGCCAGGTGGACTTTTTGCACGGCACGTTGACTGTGGGATAGCTTAACAGAGAGATGGAGCTGAACATTATGGCTGCCTGGGAAGGTTCTCTCTGGAGCCAAAGGGATATCAACCGTCCCGTCTCTTCCAGAGGAGCAGTGAGCTGACCACAGGGCTGAATGCAAAGCCAGGATCCCTGAGACCAAACAGGATTCATAGACCATGTGGACTCAAAGGGATATTTTACGAAGTCCCTAATTCTTAAGATAAGGAAACTTATCGCCTAGAGTAATACTGGCCAGTCTTTGTTACGTACCTACTAAGCACTAGGCACTATGCTAGGTGCTTCTGCATTGTTTTCTTTATAATCCTCACTAGTCTAGAGACATGAGCCATTACTAGGCCCCCTTTACTGAAGAAGAATGAAGGTTGAGAAGACTTGCTCATGGCCCCACAGCTGGAATTGGGAACCAGCCCTTTCTGACTCCAGAGGTAGAGGGCATACCCACCACAGTTTACGCCCTCTAGAAAAGGAAAGTTTCTTGTCCCAGTTATACTCCAAGCAATGACATCTAAGACCACAGTTCCGGCATTCTAACTCCAGATTTATCTTATATATCATGAAATCTACTTTGCAACTAATAATAGACACAAATAGAGGATGAGTCACAGGCCCAGAATTAACAGTATAGTAGTTACAAACATGGAGGCAGAGGACAATTCATTGCCCATCAGGCTCATTTCCCCCTCTCTCTCGTCTCAGATGTAAAGTCTAATAGTCTAAGGAAGTCCCACTCCTTTGCCAGAGACTGGTCTGGGAAAAAGACATGTGACCTAGCTTCTGACCAGTGACTTCTGGGAAGTGTTTCCTTGCACTTAAAGCAACATAATTAAGAGCAGGCTTCTCATCTTCCCTGGATGTTGTATCTGCATATGACATCTGGAACCACAGCAGCCACATTGTGACCTTGAGAGGAGCTGACCTGAGGGTAATTCCCACGAACTCAGAGATGGAAGGAATCCAAGTCAGATGACATCATTGAAATGTTGACTAACCACAGAACCAAATGACCTCCAGACAACCTGTTATGAACTTTATGAAAGTCTTTCTTAAATATATTGAATCACGGTTTTCTATTACTTGCAGCCAGAAGCCCCCTCCCTAATACAATGAATTTTAATTCTGGAGTTAGACTGCATGGGTTCTAATCCTCATTCCATTAACAATTAGCCATGTGATCTTGGGCAAGTCTCTTGACCATTCTGACCTTGGTTTTCCTCTTCTGTAGAATATGGTAGGTGATAAAAATTCAAGACCAGTGGGAGGCTACAATAGGAGGATGAAAATCAAAGCACTTTGCAAATGGAAAAGCCTGAGGTATTGCTGGATATTATTGTTGATATTATAGATTCAGCAGGGCCAGAAGAAGCCTGAGGCATCCTGGGGGGCTCAGAGCCTGCCCTTGTTCCTGGGGATGGACTCTAGGAAGGGAGCAGCTGCAGCTGCTCAGATAAGAGCACATTTGCATTCTTCCAGCCTCCCTGCCTAGAGCTCTGCAGACTGAGCCAGACAAGCAGCCTTTCTTAGGGGCACAGGGCCAGCAGCATGCATCTGATAGAGGCAAGGATGCTGAGGTGGGGGCTGAGAGGGGGCTGCACCCCAGCCATGTAAGTCCACCAGGGTAGGTCATGCACTAGTAACTGTGTAATAGTTCAACTATCACTTCCCGACAGTCTACTAGGTGGCCAGATCCTTTGTTTTAAGCATCTCCTTCAACCCTGGCAACAACTCTATGAATAGAAGTAGCTTTATTCCTATTTTATGGATGAGAGACCCAATGTTCAGAGAGGTTAACAAACACGTCCAAGTTTACACAGTCAGGCATGGAAGAGCCAGGTCTGTCTGACTCCAAAGCCGTGCTCTTAATCACTATGCTGTAGCCAAGAATATTAAACGCCCCTCAAGCAGCAAGGAAAGAAGTAAGCAAGAGCAGTCCTGGAAAGAGTGGGTCTCTGTGTTTATTGACCTCCTTGCCTTCCTGGAGCTCACTGCCCAGCCTATGACTGAAGCATTCAGACTCCAACTCTTCCTGCATTTTGCTTTTAACATCCTGGCCTCTCTCAAAACTTTAATTTTCTTGTGTCAGCTCTCTTAAGAGTCCCCGAGGGAGACAATGCTGCTCTGAAAACAGCTCCAGAAAAGTGGAGAACATACCTTTCACGCAGGGTCTGGGAGCCCAACAGCGCAAGTGAAGAGGAGCATTTGGGATTGGACCGGCTATTCTCTGTTTGTGACACTCCCCCAACCAGATCCACTCTCTGCCATGCTCTGCACTGCCCCAGGTCCTAGCAGGCTGGCCTGTATGGATGGTATCAACGGGCTCACTTTTCCTGTGGCTTCTCAGTGGATTTGACCAACAGCATGTCACCGGAAAAGACTAAAAAGCTAGAAGGAAGTTCTAAGTATTTCTCCCTCCAACCCTACCACGACTCCCCCAGCCTCAGTGCTGCAACTCCACCTGTGGTGAAGTCCTTCTTTTTTTTTTTTTTTTTTTTTTTTTTTAACAGAGTCTCGCTCTGTCACCCAGGCTGGAGTGGAGTGCAGTGGTGTGATCTCGGCTCACCACAACCTCTGCCTCCCAAGTTCGAGATTCTCCTGCCTCAGCCTCCCAAGTAGCTGGGGCTACAGCTGTGGATCACCATGCCCACCTAATTTTTGTATTTTTAGTAGAGACAGGGTTTCACCATGTTGGCCAGGCTGGTCTCAAACTCCTGACCTCAAGTGATCCGCCCATCTCAGCTCCCAAAGTGCTGGGATTACAGGCGTGAGCCACTGCTCCCAGCCAACTGTGGCTAAGTCCTTCCTGACTAGCTGGCTCCCTCCCTGGTTCTACCTGTCACCAAGTTCTCGTAGGCCCATTCCTCTCTGCATATTTAAGCCTAAGGGTGGTAAGAGTTCCCAACTATTGCTAGTCTCTTGGTGCTTCAACATCTCTCATTGGTTCTCCCAACCTTGCCTGCTCCTCTGTGAGTAGTACCTTCATTAAATTTTCTCTAATCTTTCCCTAATCTTTCTCTAATCTTTCCCTAATCTTTCTCTAATCTTTTCTCTAATCTTTCTGTTTCCTCATAGGGCCCTGAGTATGAGGAGGTGGGATAGAGAGTGGGTGGCAGTTTGTAATATGTCCTCAAGGAGTTGGACTGTCTTGGCTCAGCTATTTGGGTATTAATAAATTTGCCAGTGGAAGGAACTTTCAGAAAATTGCAGTGATTGGTTCTACTCTGTGTGATGTCATCAGAGGAGGGTGGAGCTTTGTGGCTAGGGCAGTCCTCCACTTCCAGAGATCCAGGCTCCAGAAACAGAGGAATTTCAGGCTTCAGGATTTCAGAAGCCAAATTCCATCTGGCCTAGTCTGCCTGGCTCACGGTAAGCTTTAGAATGGTAAAGAATAGAAAGTCTATGGTGGCAAGATGGTATGTAGTTGTCACACACAATAGCACCTCTTTTCGGTTATATGGCACCTTTCAAATTTACAAGGCATTTTCTCACGAATTTATACATCTGAGCCTCATAACAATCCTCTGAGACAGATTAAGGCTGCTTACTCCCATTTTATAGACGTGAAAATTAAAAATTAGAGAAGGGAAGGGACACATCTAAAAATCACATAGCACCAACGGGTCTCAACCTCCAGCCATGGTGATCCCGAGTCTGGGGCTCTTTTGAACACACCTCACATTTCTAGCTGATGAAATAACTGCTTCAGTGGCTGCAGGATCACTTGTCAACCCTAAGAAGGCTGTCCTTCCCTCAAACTCAAAAAATAAATAAATGAATAAAAACTAGCATTTGTTCATTGAAAATCTATTAAGTACAACACATTGGGCAAAATACTTTATATACACTTTATCCCTTTTAATCCTCAATAATGCTGTGAGGTACTTATAATTACCTCATTTTAATGAAAAGGAAGCTGAGGCTCAGAGAGGTGAAGTGATTTTCCCAAAGTCACAAAGATATAAGTGATAGACTTGGGATTTGAAATAAATCCATCTTATGCCTCCTGTGCTCAACCATTGCACCAAACCTCCTCCTAAAAGAAAGCATTGTAGTGATGGATGAAAGCCATGTCCTTCTCCTCTGCCAATGCCTGGAGCTATGTTTGCAAATGGAGTAAGCTGCATGTTGAAACCTAATTATTCTGCAGGCAGCACCCATAACAAGGCAACCCCTCCCCTGGCAGCTTTTCTTCAATTCTTTGCTCCCACACAATATTGCCAGAGGCTCAGGAGGGATGAGAGTCAAGTTTCCATAGACGGAATGGATGAGACCTCACTCCTCTGTAGCATTTCATAGTTTTGGATGTGTTTGAACATCCATTGGGTCACTTCATCCTTGCAGTAAACCTGTTGAGCACACAGGACAAATATTTCCACACCCCGTCTTTCTCTAGAGAAAATGAAGTATACAAAGAAGCAAAGAGACCTTGTCCAAGGTCACACAGCTGGTATAGGTAAAGCCAGGATTCCAACCTACATAGATTGTGTTCCAAATCTTTCGCTCACTCTACTACTCTGTGCTTGTCGTCTTGAAATAAGAATCTGAGAGGTAATGCGACTTTCCCAAGGTCACGCAGCAAGACATCGTTACCAGACTTAAACTCAACCGACATACCTTGTGTATCCCAGCCACCCCCACCCTTCCACATTGTCTCCTCTTTACCTCCTTCTCCATTCCTAGAAATTCTCCCCTCTTGATTTCCCACCTCAAGTTTTCCCTCTAGAGGTGGTTCAGACTAAGAGATGTCTCTCACCCCATGACCTCCTTGAGAAGAAATACAGAAAGAGAAGGGGAGGGAAGCCATTGCAGGCAATACTTGTGTGAGTTGGTGATGGCAATGTTTCTCAAACTCTTGCCAGCATCTGCCTGCTCTCTGCCTGCAGGAAGGAGGTGGAACAGCTGTGCGCACATCTGCCAGAGGAGCTCTTTAAAGAGCAGAGAGGATGCTATTTTCCTACCAGCAGTAGCAGCAGCAGGGCAAGCGCTTGAGGCTCATTTTGGGTTCATTCTCTCTCTGACTAAGGTTCATGTCTTCAGAACAGCTGTGCACACAGAGTGGAGTAAGGCTGTCAAGCAAGGAGACCTCTGAAGCAATCTCAAAAGCCCCCTGGTCAAATTCATGTGAACTGACTATTCACAGAGGTTGCTTACAAACAGAATATAATAACTAAGACTCATTGTGTATGCCAGATATATAACTTAGAACAGCTATCAGCTATCATGTGTATATGTGTATACTTACTAAATATATATATATCTACTATATATAAAATACAGATATCTACTATAGATTATATAATATATAATATATAAATTATATATATATAAATAATATATATATATATAATTATCATCCCCATGTTTCAGAGGGGAAAGCTGGGGCAGAGTTAGGTTAAATACTTTGCCAAAGGTTACACAGCTTCATTGTGGTGGAGCCAGAATTAAAGCCCAGAAAGTCGAGTTCCAGAGTCAGTGTCCTTTATCTCTGCACTATATTTACTCTGAGTGATTCTAAAAATGTAGTGCATGTAAGAATTACCCTGACACTGTTTAAAATTCAGATTCTTGAGCTCCTGCCCTCTAAATTCAGGAGGGATGGGCTAGAGAGCTCAGGGATATGCATTTTAATAAGTTCCCTTGCTTGGCTCTTGTACCTATGGTTGATAGACCACTCTTTAAGAAAGCATTACAAAGAAATGTATTCATTCACATACTTTATAGGGTAAGAACTGTATGTCAGGACCTGGGATAGGCATAGCAGATATGAGGAAAAGTAATTATAATGCCAGCTGTAATTTTCTGAATGCTAACCATGTCCTAGGAACCTTGCTAAATGTCTTGCATTCATTGATGTTTAATTATCACCACAACCCCATAAGGCAGGTGATATTGTGACCTCTTCATTACAGATAAGAAAACTGAAGTTCACAGAAGTAAAAGTGACTTGTCCAAGACCTCACAGCTGTCAAGTAGAGAAACTGGGATTTGGACGCAGGTCTGTCTGACTCCAGACACCGTGATCTTAACCATCGAGGCAGAGTTTCTACCTTTTAGGAATTTCCAAATAGAGGGGACAACCTCAGGACCTAAACAATGCAGAAACACAGTCAAAAATACAAAGAGCTAGGGAGTGACGCCTATATTGTGCTGTGAGGGTTAATATCGCTTCCTGTCAAAGGACAATCTAAGGGAGGTGATATTTATTAATATACAGGGTTTTTTTTAAAAGAAGGGGTCAGCTTTGAACACATAGTGATCGCAGCTGGGGAGAAGAGCAACCAGGAAGAGGATATATCATAAGCAAAAGCACTGGTGTGGGAAAGAATAGGGATTTGGTGGGAAGTGTGAACGATATCACTGGTTGGTGTGAAAATATAGGCAAACCCAAATAGCTCACGTCCTCTCAACTGTTTGTTCAGAAGCCACCATCTCAGTGATGCCTAAGCAGACAATCCCATTCACAGATGCATCAAAATTTGCCCTCCTTGTTCCTCTTTTCTGCTCTATTTTTTCTCCAAAGAACTTTTCACCTCTAATAGACAATGTACCTTCCCCACCCATCCCCTGCCCCCCGATTCTTAAATATCTCCATCCACTAGAACATAAGCTTTAAGAAGGCAGGAATTTTTGTCAGCTTTACTCATTGTTGAATTGCCAGGGTGTATCACAGGACCTGGAGTGTGCTGAGGGGTGATAGGTGCTCAATAAATATCTATCAAAATTTGAATGTAGAGCCAGGCATGGTGGCTAATGCCTGTAATCCCAGCACTTTGGGAGGCCAAGGCAGGCAGATCAGTTGAGGTCAGGAGTTCGAGACCAGCCTAGGCAACATGACAAAACCCTGTCTTTACAAACAACACAAAAATTAGCAGGGTGTGGTGGTGCATGCCTGTAGTCCCAGCAACTAAGAAGGCTGAGGTGGGAGGATTGCTTGAACCTGGGAGGCAGAGGTTGCAGT
This sequence comes from Nomascus leucogenys, assembly GCF_006542625.1. Lineage (NCBI taxonomy): Eukaryota > Metazoa > Chordata > Mammalia > Primates > Hylobatidae > Nomascus > Nomascus leucogenys. Next base: position 85,935,193 of record NC_044390.1, on the reverse strand, counting down.
GAGCCAAGATGGTACCACTGCATTCCAGCCTGGGTGACAGAGTAAGATCTTGCTCCCACCCCCCAAAAAAAATAATGTAGGAAGCAAGAAGGGGCATCAAAGGAAGACAGAGAGAGAGAGAGAGAGAAAGAGAGAAAGAGAGAGAGAGAGAGAGCGAGAGCCAAAAAGTCAGCACCTTGGACAGAAACCCACTGCCCTTCTTCCAGGGAGTTTTATCCCTGGCTGCCCAACAGATTGCAATCTCATATAGGACTCTGAATTTCTTCCTTCCTTCCCTCCTTCCTTTCTTCTTTTTTTGTTTTGTTTCTTGAGACATACAGTCTTGGCTCACTACAGCCTCAACATCCTGGGTTCAAGTGATCTTCCCACCTCAGCCTCCCAAGTTGCTGGGATTACAGGTGTGCACCACCACACCTGGCTAATTTTTGTATTTTTTAGCAGAGACAGGGGTTTGCCATGTTGGCCAGGCTGGTCTCGAGCTCCTGAGCTCAAGTGATCCACCCACCTCGGACCCCCAAAGTGCTGAGATTACAGGCATAAGCCACTGCGCCCAACCCCTGTCTCCCTTCTTCTTTCCTTCCTTCCCTTTCTCCCTCACTTTCTCCTTCCTTCTTTCCTTCCCTCCCTACCCCATCCCTCCTTCCCTCTTTCCTGCCTTTCCTCCCTCCCACCTTTCTTCCATCCCTCCTTTCCTCCCTCCTTCCTTCTCCCCTTTCTTCCTTCATCCTTCTAGCTCTCTACTGATGGGTTTAATGTATATCCAGAATGATACGCCATCACATCACCTCCAGCTGTGGCAGCCCATGCAAGCCACCCCAGCTGCAGACATCAGTAGATTCCAGGGTCCTGGCATTCTGACCACAAGTCTGGGGAGTGCAGATGGTGTTTTCTCATTAAGGCAAGTTTGGAAGCACAGCTCAGTCCACTGGAGTGATTCCTAAATCAATCCTCCACCAGAAGACAGCCTTCTGAACTCTTTTCTCCACCAAAACATCTTCGACAAATCCTCTTTTCCTCTATCTTCCTTTCTGATGAGTCCTCAGAGACTCCAGTCAGTCTGTTTTGATCCATGTTTGTCAGCTTGGGGCTGTCTTCTCTGCCACCATCATCCTCATATTCTCCCCCAAGTTAATTGGAGAAGATGGATGGATGATGGTGCCCCATGTAACTTAATTAAGATAAAAGCTTCCACTGATCTCCCTGCCAGAGAGACTAGAGATGTTGCCAGCAATAACTCCTGGGTGCAACATGTTTGATACGTGCAGCCCAGTGAGGGAGCCAAGGGTCTTAGTAGCTGCCTTTGGTGCCAAAGGATCTCAGTTACACAAGCCCCCATGGCCTGGACAGCTGTGAAAAGTGGAGAAGACAAATCTCAAACTCACGCTTGTTGGAAACTCTTCATCTCTGTATTCGGAATCTGGTCACTTTTCACCAACTCCATATGGTCCAACCCCCCATCATCTCTTACCTGGCTTCTTGCAGTAGCCTCCCCACTGGTATCCCTGATTCCATTCTCGCCCTTCTATGGCGTATTCTCAATACAACAACATTGTTGTATTATGTGTTCCTTTTGAAATATAACTCAAGTTAAGTCACACCTCTTCTTGCAACCTTTCAGTGATTCTCCATATCACTCAGAGGAATAGCAAAAGTTTTTGCAACAGCCCTACCTGTTTAGCCCCAGCTACCTCTGTGATAATCTCTCTCACCACCCTCTGCTTGCTTACTCTGTTCTGATCACACTAATTTCCTTGCTGCTCCTTGGACATACAGCATGCTTTGGCCATCTGCTTTGCACTAGCTGTTCCCTCTGACTGGATTGCTCTTCCCCCAGGTAGCCACATGGCTCATTCCCTCACCTCCTGACAACCTTATTTAAAATTGCAACACACAATGCCAATCACCCTTACGCTGATCATTTTTTTCTGTAACGTTTGTCATTTTCTAATATAGTAGCTAATTCATCTGTCTATTATCTGTCTCCTGCCACCCTCAAGCATATGAGTGCCCCAAACACAGAGGTTTTGTCTGTTACATTCCCTGGTGCATCTCCAGCCCCTTGAACAGGACCAACACATAGTAAGCACTCAATAAATATTTGTTGAATAAGTGAATGAATCAGTAGGAATATAAAAATGTGTTTTACTAAAGATGGTTGGAAGGAGCAAAGGTAACTGTGGTGCTATAGTTTGGATATTTGACCCCCCCAAACCTCATATTAAAATTTGGTCCTCAATGTTAGAAGTTGGCCTGGTGGGAGGTGCTTGAGTCATGGGGGCAGATCCCTCATGAATAGCTTGGTGCTGTCCTCCCAGTAATGAGTTCTCACTCTGCTAATTCCCTTGAGAGTTTCTCCAAAAGCTGGTTGTTACAAACAGCTTGGCACCTTCCCTTTCTCTCTTGCTTCCTCCCTCATCATGTGATCTGCACATGCTGGCTCCCTTCCGCCATGAATGGAAGCAGCCTGAAGCCCTCACCAGAAGCAGATGCTGGTGCCATGCTTCTTGTACACTCACAGAACTGTGAGCCAAATAAACCTCTTTTCTTCATAAATTACCCAGCCTCAGGTATTTCTTTATAGCAACACAAACTGACTAAGGCATGTGGAAAAGACATGAAAACCAACATAAGATATTCCCTGAAGTGCAATCATCAATTTCTTGATGACCTAAAGGTGTGCAACCTGACGTGTCAGAACTGGCATCCTGTGAGTATACCTGACTGAGGTCATATTAACTTCCCGGCTGTGTGACTTCCTGGCTGTGTGACTTGGGCAAGGCAAGTTACTTAAAAATTCTGAACTTTGGTTTCCTCATATGTATTATGTGGATAATAACAGATACCTACTTCATGGGGTTGTTGTAAAAATTAAATTACTTAATACACCTAAGGAGTTTAAAATAGCACCATAAGCATAGTGGGCAGTTACTCCATGACACCCCCATGTGCTGGCACAGGTCCTGAGCCACTGGCTGGAGGAGGGTAGAGAGCAGAAAGCTGGGTCTTACAGTCGCTCAGTGCTTTCTCTTTGACTTTCGCCCCCCTATCCCCAGCCGTATCCTCTAAAGGCCAACATGAACCTTCAGCACTGAGGCCTCAAGCAGAGATGATGAGATGAAATTTTCCTTAAGTCAAGCTCTCACTTTATCCCCAAGAAGCCTTGCTTGGGTCCAGCATCTGACATATTTCTTGAACCAGACAGCTTTGACTTTTCATCACAGCTGCTGACTTTATTGGACCTCAGAATTAGGCCATTAGGCTAGGTGTGGTGAGTTGGTAGAAAGAGGGACAGACACTCAGCTAACTTTATTTCTCTCTCCTTCCTCCCCAAGGCCTCTGGCCTTAAATCTCCCTTGTTCTTAACCACAAAGCAGCAGCCCCGCTGCATGTCAATGAAAGGAACACACTGTGGCCAAGATGGTAACTGTGTGTTGATTAAGCTGCTAAGGTTTGGGATAACTTGTTTTGCAGCCATAGATAACTAATACTTCTGGAATGGGGCCCCAAAACCTGCATTTCTAACAGCTCCCTGGCGACATCCATGCCTCCATGTACTACACTTGTAGTAGACAGGAGATTAGATGATTTGCTCAAGAAGACATAGCTTGTGGTAAGTGGTAGAACATGACTTTGAACTCAGGTCAGTCTATTCATATATCCTTGGTGCTCACTGTTCCAAGAGTGAAGAGTTGCACTGCAGTTCTCTACCTAAGGGCTTCCTCCCTGCTCACTCGGGACATGCTGGAAGTTCTGGGAGTTCATGTCTTAGTGGCAGCACTTACTTACCCCATGGTGGGTGGGAGCTGGAGGATAAATAGCCCAGCTTCTGTACCTCATAAGTGAGATAATTCTGAGAGATGTTCTATAACATTTCCCAGAAGTCTGCAATGGGATTGAGCTTCAGTTGCCCATAGTGTTAGTTTATCCAATAATAACCCAGTATCGACTTTTTTCCCTTTCCTTTGTAACTTCACTCGCCCCCATGGGTACTTCTTGGCATCACCTTCCAAATGCACTACTGGCACCCAAATCCTTATCTTGGGATAGTGTGTGCCAACCACTATGCAAAGAGCTCAAATATAGCATCTCATTTTATCTCTACAACATTTTGTAGACCCTTGAGGCACAGAGACGGTGAGCAACTTATCCAAGGTCACCCAGCTGGGAATTAGCAGGGAAAAATTTGAATACAAGCCCTTCTGACCTGAAAGGTTAGGTTCTTCTACTTCTATTCACCCTCTACCCGCTGCCATCTGCCTTCAACCCAAAGCTACCCATCTCCATAGTCAGGTCCTTTCACTCCCTCTGTGAAATCTTCCATGCTCCAGGCCCCATCTCACTGTAATCCCTCACCCTGCAAGGGAAGAGGCCAGTAACTCAGTTTGACCATTCCGAAAACCTTCACTAAGTAACTAAGACCTTCTCAACACATGTCCCAAAAAAGTAATCCCAGAAATAGGAAATAGCATCAGGTTTTATGGCACATTATTGGAGAATCCAAACAGAACACAATCCACTACGACAAGTGGATTATAAATCCATCCTTACATGTGATAATTAAACTTGAGAAACAATAGGGCTTTTCCAGGGGGTGGTGGGGGGAGTAGGAGTTTCACTTACCACTCTCCGCCCCAACTCATTCCCACAAATTTAATTTAATTTAATTTATTTATTTATTTATTTTTATTTATTTAATTTTGAGACAGAGTCTCACTCTGCTGGAGTGCAGCAGCATGATCTCGGCTCACTGCAACCTCTACCTCTCGGGTTCAAGCGATTCCCCTGCCTCAGCCTCCCGAGTAGCTGGGACTACCACCACACCCGGTGCACACCACCACACTCGGCTAATTTTTGTATTTTTAGTTGACATGGGGTTTCACTATGCTGGCCAGGCTGGTCTTTTACTCCTGATCTCAGATGATCCGCCCACCTCGGCCCCCAAAAGTGCTGGGATTACAGACATAAGCCACCACCTCCCGCCTATTTTATTTTATTTTTTATTTTTGAGACAGATTCTTGCTCTGTCACCCAGGCTGGAGTGCAGTGGGGCCACCTCAGCTCACTTCAACCTCCACCTCCTGGGTTCAAGCAATTCTTGTGCCTCAGGCTCCCGAGTAGCTGGGACCACACGTGCATGCCACCACGCCTGGCTAATTTTTTGCATTTTTAGTAGAGACAGGGTTTTGCTAGGTTGGCCAGGCTGGTCTCAAACTCCTGGCCTCAAGCGATCTGCCCACCTTGGCCTCCCAAAATGCTGGGATTACAGGCATGAGCCACCACACCCGGCCCATTCTCACAAATTTTAAATAAAATCTACCCAGTGTTTAGCTTAGAGTAGGCACGTTGTAAATAGTTCTTGAATAAATGAATCAATTGGTGAATGGATTAATGAGTCAGTGAATATAGATGTACCACCCAGCTAGGCACAGAGCCTCCAGCTAAGACCCTTCCCCTTCCAGGACATCCCCTGCCCATTGGACAGAGGAGCTAAACCACACGCACCAAGAATTATAACCCTCCTTGTGTGAAGTGCTTCCCAAAATTTTCAAAATGATCCCCTATATGATGTCTCATTAACCTCTCCCTGCCAACAATGTTCGAGCTTGTTGGAATGGGAATGGAGGCAACTGAGTGTGGGAGGAAGAACTTTTGCCTCTAAATCCAAGAGATGTAAATCTTCAGCCCTGGTTTTGCCACTATGTGTCATGAAGTTATATGACTTTCAGATAGTCTCTTTCCTACTCTGAGGGCCAGTTTCCTTGTCTATAGAAAGACAAGGGTTAAGCTAATCTAAGATCAAAGATTCCCTTCTGATGCTAACATGTTCAGATTCCGATACCTATCCAGGTAAGAGGGGAAGGCAGAAGAGGGTCAAATTTTACATATTACAAATTTCCCAATGCTTCCTCAAATCTCACCTGTGAATCTCTTGGTACAGCTATTCCTACCAATAATAAATGCTGCTCTTTATTGTATGCTATCATGCTTCTGGGACTATGTGGGAAATTCTTCATACATTATGTTATTTATTTCTCACAACAACCTGTGAGCCTGCGATTGATATATCATTTAGAAATGATATTTCTCTGCCCATAACAGGAAACATGACCGCCAATGGCTTAAGCAATAAAGACATCCTGAACAAAGAAATAGAATGCCTCACTGTTGGTTCAGCATCTCAATAACATCATCAAAGATCCAGGTTCTTATATCCTGCTGTTCCATCATCCTCAGATTGCTAGTTGTAGATTCACAAGTATGTTGCCTCATGGTTACAAGATGGCTACTATGGCTCCGGACATCACAACCTCACAGCACAGCATTCAAAGCAGAAAGGAGGAAAGGGAGCAAAATATCTCTTCTTGAGCACTGCTCTGTTTTTTATTGGAGAAAAATTATTCCAGAATCCTCTAAGCCAACTTCCCTTTTATCTCATTGGCCAAGACTTAGTCACATGGTTACCCTTGGCTACAAGAAAGGCTGGGAATGTATCTGGCTTTTTCAACCTCTATAGTGAGAGATAGGCATGAGAGGAAGAAATGTGGCATGGCTAAGGAGTACGGACCAACAATGTCTGCCACAGTATTTATCTCTATTTGAAATTAAGAAAACAGTCTTAAAGAAAATTATCTGCCCTTATTCAAGGTCACACAGTGAATAAGTGGCAGAATTATAAACATGGTTATGCCCAGCTCCACAGCCTATGCTGTTATTAACTACTGTCAAATCCTGTCCTAGGCAATGATTAGATTTTAAAAGTCGAATGGTGGACTGTTTTCTAAAGGGTATTGAAAGAGAAGAAGGATTTCAAGTCAAGCTTGAGGATCCGGTGGTCAGAGAGATGGGAAGTGGATCTCTAGCAGGGAATAGGGCTCTGCTTAGACACCTGGGAGGATGGTGCAAAAAAGGCAGCATTGTCCTAAGCCCTTGGCACCCTCCCCCAACTACAAATTTGGCTTCACAGGGATTTGACTTGCCCTCATCAGCATAAACAGCTGAGTCAGAAGAAGATTGTCCTAGGAACAGTGGCAGAAACCCTGGGAATAAGGTCTGGTCATTCCCGGGCCGTGTGTCAAGGAGACTTTAATAGCATAATCACTTTCTTCTACAGAGGCCAGTGGTGACAAGCCTTTTAATGAAGGGTAATGGTATTTTGCATTTAAATATATTCAGCCATTGACTCATTACTGCAGTAGCCACTGGAAACACAAGTAAATGAGAGGGAAGGAAGAATTTGTCAGGCTTTGGGAGAAACCAGGCTAAAATGTAGACCACTACCACGGACCCTCATGGCTGCTGCATCAAGCACAGGCAGCTCTCTGGCCCTCCTTGGAGAAGTGGATTCTAGAGCACATTTCCATCATCACAGAAAGTCCTGTAGGACAACCCTAAAATGGAACGAGGATGGAAGAGGGTTGGTTTCCCCAAAGGAAAATCAAGATGCTGGGACCTGAAAAAGGGCAAATGGATGTTGGTGAAGCAAAACAGATGCCCATTGTACGTCATTTAATTTAAGAGTTGCAGACTTCTGAGGCTGATGAAAGCTATGGACCTTCTCTCCAAGGGAAAAAAAAATTGCAAGCAATTTTATAAACACAGAATTCTGCTTAGAGTTTTAGAGGGGTCCCTGAAGCCAAACAATGAGCAATGACCCCAGTTCAGAATGTCTGATGTTCTGGGAATTTTAGCAAGAGAGCGGGTCTGGAGGGAGTAACTTTTAATAGCTTTCCAGCCTGAGAGACATCTCCAGAGATTCCTTTCTTCTCCACCCCAGTGCCCTTAGTCTGGGAACAAGAAGAATTTGTCTCCACTCCTAATTATCCGGTAAGACACAAATGATGCAAATATTATGCTAAATGAGGCCCCTTAAAATAGCAGAGAGCAAACCAGCAGCAAAAGATGCCTTGTCATTTGCAATTTGCAAACGAGTTTGATGCCTTTCTTCATCCTCTCTCCGCCTCCCCACCCCTCTTGTTGATGCTAATCTGAACTCCTGAAGGAGTCACCTTCCCCCAGAAAGGTGTCCCTTGAGGGGAGGAGAGAAGGGAAATGGGGGGATGGAAATGCTTTTTGATTGCCTGCATCTGATTAGTAATTACACGCCAAGAGCTGCTCTAGAGAGAAACACTGTCTCCCTCTGATGAGGAAGAAATTTGATAAGGCAGTTCTTCCAGGTGGAGGTTGGGGTAGGAAGATGATGAGGAGTAGAGGAAGGTGATAATAGATATACAACTGGGGGACCTGCTGCTAGTTGGGCTGGGGTACAGGTCGGCAGATTATTGTATCCTTCACCAGCATTACTACTTCTCCACTTGTCAGCATGAGTAATCTTGAGTTTTGTGGCTTAAACTCTGCGCCTCAGTTTATCTGTAAAATGGGAATAAAGCTGGTACTGTCAGAGGCATGTGAACCAGAGAAACTCTATCTCGAACAGAAGCTGAGTAAAATAAGGCTGAAACCTACTGGCTGCATTCCCAGATGGTTAGGCATTCTAAGTCACAGGATCGGATGGGAGGTCTGCACAAAATACAGGTTATAAAGACCTTGCTGATAAAACAGTTTGCAGTAAAGAAGCTGCCTAAAACCCACCAAAACCAAGATGGCTACGAGAGTGACCTCTGGTCGTCCTCACTGCTACATTCCCATCAGCGCCATGAGAGTTTACAAATGCCATGGCAACATCAGGAACTTACCCTATATGGTCTAAAAAGGTGATGCATGAATAATCCACCCCTTGTTTAGCATATAATCAAGAAATAGCCATAAAAATGAGCAACTAGCAGCCCTTGGGGCTGCTATCTATGGAGTATCCATTCTTTTGTTCCTTTACTTTCCTAATAAACTCGCTTTCACTTTACTCTATGGACTCGCTCTGAATTCTTTCTTGCGTGAGATCCAAGAACCCTCTCTTGGGGTCTGGATCAGGATCCCTTTCCTGTAACAGTGCCTGCTTTTTAGGGCTGTTGTGAAGATTGAATAGAGTCTTATTAGAGTACCCGCATCCAAACAACTCCAATTTGGCCCCCAGTTGACAGGATATTGTGCTTAACACACTACAAGACCTTAGGAAATCTACCTGGTCTCTGCCAACAGGACTGTAGACCCACATCCTTAATAAAAGTAATAGCCTAGTCAATGATTAACTTCCAACTACTTTTGTCACCAGAAAGGAATTGTGACTTGGGCAATCCTAGATACAACTAACCAAAAATTACTTTTGACCCTTGAATGTACAGTTGACCCGTTAACAACTGGGTTTAGACTGCACAAGTCCATTTATACTTGGATTTTCTTCTGCCTCTGCCACCTCTGAGACAGCAAGACTCACCCCTCCTCTTTCTTCTCCTCCTCTGCTTTATCAACATGAAGATGATGAGAATGAAGAACTTTATGATGATCCACTCCCACTTAATGAATAGTAAATATATTTTCTATTTCTTATCATTTTCTTAAATATTTTCTTTAGCTAACTTTATTATAAGTATAAAATACATGTAACATACAAGATATGTGTTAATCAACTTTTATATTATTGGTAATGCTTCCCGTCAACAGTAGGTTATTAGTAGTTAACTTTTGGGGGAACCAAAAGATATGCAGATTTTTGACTGAGCAGGGGGTCAAATCAAGTGGCTCTAACCTCCATGTTCTTCAAAGGTCAATTGTAATTAATTTTAACTGTTTTCATGAACTTCCACCATACCCAGAGAATGAGAAATACATCATTCACTTCTCTATCGTTCTCAGTTGTTCAAAAGACAGACAAGACCCTGAAGGAAGAACCCCCATGAAGCACTCACTAGGATGGATGGATGGATGGATGGATGGACGGACGGACGGACGGACGGACGGATGGATGGATGAATGGCAGAAGGCCCAGTGAATGTTTCTCCCCACTCCTTAAAAATCTGAACATGTGACTCAGTCTACAGATTGCTGAGTGACCTTGGGCAACTAGCTCTATTTTTCTAGGCCTGAGTTTATTTGTGAGTAAAAATGGACACAATAAAAGTAGGCTTCTCCACTGCTTTCTCTTTCCTCTCCATTTCCTTTTTCTTTTCCATATGACTTAGATCAGGGCCCATCCCTTCTCCCTTTCTATAGAGTATACCTACGTTCCCCCGAAGCTAGGGAAACTAGGAGGCATTGACTAGCTAATGAATAACCTAGAGTGATAAAGTCTTAAATCCACTTTTTTTTTTTTTTTTTTTTGAGACGGAGTTTCACACTGTCGCCTGGGCTGTAGTGCAGTGGTGTGATCTCGGCTCACTGCAACCTCTGTCTCCCAAGTAGCTGGGATTACAGGCACCCACCACCACACCCAGCTAATTTTTTTGTATTTTTACTAGAGACGGAGTTTCACTATGTTGGCCAGGCTGGTCTCGAACTCCTGATCTCGTGATCCGCCCACCTCGACCTCCCAAAGTGCTGGGATTACAGGCATGAGCCACCACACCTGTCCTTAAATCCACATTTTTAACTTTTAGCATAAACAAAATATCTATCTATTTGATCAAGATTGTTTTAAAAACTTAAAACTTTTTTGCTCCTCCAAAAATCATAAGCTAAATTAGAGAGCCAAACACCAACTTCTGAAGAAGAAATTTTAATAAAGATAAAGGATGAAGGAGAAAGTGTTCATTTCCCCATCTAGCTCAGACAAATAAAAACCTCTGTCATATGTAAAGAGCTCTTACAAATCAATAAGACATATAAAACTAAAACTCCAACAAAAGATTAACAAAAGACATAATTCTCAGTAGAATAAATATACATGTCTAATAAACTTTGAAAATTTGTATTAAGTCAGGCTTTCAGTATCAAAAAAATGCAAATGGAAACAATAAGACTGCCTTTTAAACATATTACACTTGCAAAGACAAAAAGGAAAAAAACAACAAAAAACCTCTCTACTGGCCAGGGTGAGGGATATATGCTCCAACACCTCTGGTGGGAATATAAATTAGTTCATCCTTTCTGGAAGGCAATTTGGCTGTACAATCCTAATTATGTTAAAAATACATATGTATGTACATTTAGGCATACAAAAAAGACTGTTGAGAGATAAATGTTAACAGCAATTTTCTTTGTGTAATAAGGTTAGAGTGATTTTTATTTTCTTCTTTATATTTTTCTGTATTTTCCAAATTTTCATAGTGAACATGAATTGCTTTCATAATAAGGAAAAAAGAAAAACAATGAAAAGACATTTAAAAAAATAAAACCTTGTTATGTTCTTTTGAAATGTATTTTTTACAGTTTCATTACTGTTTCATTCCAGGATGCTTGGTTTTGCAATGCTAAGCTTTTTCTGAAGAGTTTTGTACTTCATCCTGAGAGAGTTAGAGAATAAAAGGAACTGTCAGTTATTCTAGTCTGTCTAGCAAAAGAGAAAGCACACCTGCTTTGCCCTCAGCAGACCTGTGTGGGTAGGGCAGCCTTGCCCCTTCCTGGCTTTGTGACCTTGGGTCACTTGTTTAACCTCTCTAAGGTTTGGATTCTGCCTCTTTAAATGGAGACATATAATCATCACTTCTACCACATAGGATTGAGTGAGGAAGCACATGTAAAGTGCCTGGGACAATGCCTGGTGCATAGTAGGTGCTCAGTAAATGGTAACTAGTACAAACCAGATGGTGAGGAAAAGGCACGAAGTCTTCATACATGAGAAGCAGTCATCCAGAGGAAAAAATTCATCCCTTTTGGAAAAAATTATTCTGATAAGGAAGCCTCAGGTAATCACTCCCATTTTCTGAAAAGTCTTTGGAAGCTCTCATAAAGGTAGAATTCTCTGCTCAAGATCTCCCAGGACTTCAAAGATTAGGGGCTGAACAAGCAGCAAAGCCCAGCTTTCTTTACTCTTAGAATAATGTTCCACTGCTACTTCCCTAGCCCAGAATGGCATGTGATCCTTCTTCCCACATCTCTGCAGACCAAGAGCAACATCTTCTCTCACTTTCCACCAACATGATCCTCTAGGGCTCACTGCTGTTAATTAATCGCAGGAAATCTTGCACATTATCTAAATGTCTGTGAGCAGTATCTTCAGTTTCCACTAGGTTGGGGGCATGTAATGTCATCCTCTTACTGATACTTGCGAGCACCTCCACAGGGAGACTTTATCTGCCCAAATGTGCAGGAAAAAAAAATAGTCCCTCTTTGGTCTTTTAACACTAATATGTCCTAATATCAGGCTAGGTGTCAGGTATCAATTCATATGCGTTCTCCCAAGGCCAGAGGGCTCCCTAGTTGATATCCCAGAAGCTGTTTTTCCTGATGCTCGTTACTATTGTTCTTCCATTATTGCTGCCTATGCAGCCACCCCAGCTCTCTAAGTGACTAGAGACTTCGCTCTCAGGCCAAGCTAGAGATCCTGGAATGAGGCTTCTATACTCTGATGCAGTGATCCATGTGTTGCTCCTGCTAAGAGAAGCAATAGCCTTTTCCAAATGTAGAATAGGAGGATCTATAGGAGGCAAGACCTACGGAATAGAAGAACCTATAGGAGGCAAGACCTATGGAATAGGAGGACCTATGGAATAGGAGGACCTATACGAGGCAAGACCTATGGAATAGAAGAACCTATAGGAGGCAAGACCTACGGAATAGGACCTATGGAGTAGGAAGACCTATAGGAGGCAAGAGAGATGTGGACCCCAACTGTCATCACTCTGCAGTGATGTAGTCATGCTTTCGCCATGATCAGAAGGGGCTTCTAAGCCCCTTGCCCCTGTTCATTAAGCCATTTATGCAGGCCAATAAAAGCCAGCCACATGATCCTATCCCAGGAAGTAGGAGCTGCTGCCCTCACTTCATATATAGAATGCTTCTCGTTGCTTAAAATTCACTTTGTTTCACTACACCCTATTTTCTGCCCCAAGGAGAAAAAAAGAGAGGCTATTTTGTTGTATTTATAGTGAGTGTTGAAAAAAAGGAGGCACATTAGACTTTGCCTTTTCACTGAGTTTTAGCGAGGAACACCAAGGCTTACTCTATTCTCTCCCTAGGTTGTTTTATCCATGCCCAAAATTAAACTGCCACTTATTGACAAACAACTTCCAAATATCTATCTTCAGGTGAGATTTCTCTTCTCAGCTACAGACTCATATAAAATACTTTGTATTCAACATCTTTTGTTGAATATAATACATCTTATTTGTTGTCTAAAACGCATTCCATGCTCAGCATGTCCAAGGTCAAATTCGTGATCTTCTTCTATTCCAACACACCCTATCTTCGTGAACAGCAGCGCCATCCACGTAGTTCCCTAAGTCACTTGGCATCATTCATGGTTTCCCCTCTTTCCCCCTCCGCACTGCTCCTCTTCTTCACCCTTCCCTGTCCCCGTCACCCTCTCCCTTCCTTCCCCTCCCTTCCTCTTTCTCTTTTCTGTCTCTCCTTTTCTAGCCTATCGCTGGGCCCTGTCTATTCTGTCTGTTAAACAGCTTTTGAATATGTCAAATCCATCTTCTTTTCACTGTTTCAATCTAAGCCACACTAGTCTAACCCACTTCCATCTCTTGCCTGGACAACTGCAAGTACTGCCTTTCTGACTTTGCTGTAGTCACTCTAGCTTCTAATCTAATCTAATCTTTAGGCAGAGAACCTTTTCAAAACACAGATATAATCATGTGGTCCCCACTTCAAGCCCATTAAATGGCTTCCCATTGTCCTTCAGATAAAGACCAATATATTCATCATGGCTCAGAAGGCCACGCATACAGGCTGTGCCCTGCCTCCCCTCTTCTCCAATTACCCACCTGATCACTCTCTGTCCACTTGCCACACTGGCCTCCTCATGGTTTCTCAGATGTCCCACCATATTTGGAAGCAATGAGATTTTCCAAATGAGGAATAGGAGGCCCTTAGGCAAGAGAGATTCGGACCTCAAATGTCCTACCATAGGACTTTCACACAGGCTGCTGTCTCCTAACACCCTAGGCCCCTCCCTCACCTGGTTAATTTTCTACCTTTATATATCAACTCGGATGTCGCTTCCTTCCTAACTCCCCAACCTAGTTTCATTTCGTTACTGTGCATTTTTCATGGATGTGTTTCCTTCCTTCACAGCATTATTTCCGTTTATAATCACAGATTGATTAGTGTGATTATTTAGTCTATCTCTCCACTAAAGCTGTAAGCTCTTTGAAGACAAAACCTGGTCCATTTTGTAATCCCCATTTTGTATCCCTAACTTATTTGCATGATGCATTAGTCTGTCTTGATGCTGCTAATAAAGACATACCTGAGACTGGGTAATTTATAACGGAAAGAGGTTTAGTTGACTCCCAGTTCCACAAGGCTGGGGAGCCCTCACAATCATAGGGGAAGGCGAATGAGGAGCAAAGTCACATCACACACGGCAGCAGGCAAGAGAGCTTGTGCAGAGGAACTCCCATTTATAAAACCTTGAGATCTTGTGAGATTTATTCACTACCACGAGAACAGTATGGGGGAAACCGCCCCCATGATTCAATTATCCCCACCTAGCCCTGCCCTTGACACATGGGGATTTACTATTCAAGGTGAGATTTGGGTGGGGACACAGCCAAACCATATCACATGAGTCAGAGTTGAGTCAGAACTAGAAAGGAGAGAGGAGGATTCAAATGGCTCCCAGGGCTTTGCTTATTGGCCTTTCCAAATAAGAACTATAATCCTTCCTCCAATTGCTATCAGCAAAACTGAGAGGCAAAGTGGACCACTAGATAAATGTCAAGCTGTTGAAAAATCTAAGATTGACTACTGTAATTGGCACCATTCGTCGGCATCATGAATTGTCATAACAAGCAGGAGTTTGTTACCAAAGAACACTGTGTTTTCAGGGGGGAGATACCTCCCTGTTCTCTATTTCACTAAAAAAAAAAAAAAAAAAAAAAAGTCCAATTATCTCTTTAATTAAAAACAAAGATTTTTCTGATTATAAAGTCAAGGTGGAAATCCCACACCGAGCATTTAGAATAGCAGATGAGAAGCCTCATTATGTGTATGTGTGTATGTGTGTGTGTGTGTACATATGTGTGTGTGCCTTGCCCATGCACATGCATGCATGATCAGTATTTAAATGGAGTCTTAGAATCGCCATACGCTTAACCACCACAGCAGCCATGTTTGTACAATGGGACTATTTCTGCTGCTGATTGGACCAGGGATGAACACCTCATCCAAGCTCAGCCAATCAGATTCCATTCCCTGGGAATACAGAATTGGAGCGAAGAAAATCAGTCTCTCTGGGTAATTGCACCTGTAATGCATGAACTTGGTCGGAAGCCATCTTTTTCACCCCATGTGGACTAAGTGGCAGAGAAATTCCGTCTGCTAAGAAAGCTGAAACAAGTGTGCAGAAAAAAGTAGAGATGGACTGCCGTGTTCTAGTTTGATCTCCAGTTTTCTGTGTCAACCTTTTCATGTCCCAGGCACATACCTGCCCTGTGAGTCCATGGGTCTGTCCAGCATCATTCTTCTAATAAATGTCCTTTTAAATTAACAAGATCAAGGAAGTTTCTGCAACTTACAACTGAAGCAGTACTAACAAATGTACACACCTTGCTCAAATGTCTCTCTCCGTGAGTCCTTTCTTGAACATTCCATTTAAAATTACACATACTCTTTATCCCCTTCCCTCTTTTTTTTCTTCCTAGTACTTATGTCCTTCTAACATTTGTATATATATTAAAATATATGTGTGCACTATATAACTATTTATTTTTTATTCTGTTTATTGTCTCATCCCACTAAAATGTAAGCTCTGCAACAGAGATTTTTTTTTAAATTATACACAACAAAACAAATCATAAGTAAAAGCAAATCATAATTTTTTTAAAAGCCACAGACCAGAGAAAATATTTGCAATGCACAAAACCAACAAAGAGTTAAAAGCAACAGTATATAGAGAGTTCCTTTAAACCATAAGAATAAAATAAGCAACTCAGGAGAAAAATTGGCAGTTCACAGGAAAGGAAACACAAATGGCCAATAAATATATGGAAAGATGCATAGCCTCATCTATACTCAAGAAAATAAAAACTAAAACAAGATAATATTCATGCCCATCATTTTGGGAAACATACATAAGTTGACTTGCTTTCATTCATTCATTCAATTAGTTCAGCAAACATTATTAAATAACTGGTATGTGCCAATTCTGAGCACTGGAGATACAGCAGTGAGCAAAACAGACAAAAATCCCTGCCCTTAGGGAGTGTATACTGTACTGAACATAATAATAACAAAGAAAAGGAAATAAGATAGTCTGTTAGTGATACCTACTAACGTGAAATTTTAAAGCAGGTAAGGGTATGAATTAGTTGGATAGAATTAGAAATTTTAAAGACGGTGGCAAGGGAAGGCATTGCTAAGAAGTAAAGACTTGAAGGAAATGAGAGTGATCCATGTAATATCTAAGGGAAGGTTTTGAAACAAAGAGACCAAGTACAAAGAGTCTGAGGCAGGAATTTCCCTCTTTTCCTTGTTCAAAGAACAGAGAAGAGACTATTGTGGCTGCATCAGAGCAGACAAAGGAGTGTGGCAGGAGATGATGTCAGGGAAACAACATGGAGGGCAGATCACATAGAGTCTCGTAAGTCACAGTGAGGACTTTGCTTGTACTTGGAGGACAGGGATGTTTGTCTTTTTGTTCACTGATGTATCCTCAACACCTACAATAGTGCCTGACACACAGTAGGCACCCAATAAACAGTAGTTAAAACAAACCAATTATGCAGTCAACAAAAATTTCTGCCATAAAAATATATATAATATACCACTCAGTTGGGTTTTGTTTAGTTTTTTTAAATTTCAGTAAGTTTTGGAGGAAGAGTCGGTATTTGATTACATGAATAAGTTTTTAGTGGTGATTTCTGAGATTTTGGTGTACCCATTACCCACTTAGTTGTTTTTTTTAAAAAGATAGATTACAGAAGAGGAAAAAAGTGGGTAATTACAGACTTTTTTTTTTTCCAGATAGAATCTCTTGCTCTGTCACCCAGTCTGGAGTGCAGTGGCACAGTCTGTGCTCACTGCAACCTCCACCTCCTAGGTTCAAGTGATTCTCGTGCCTTAGCCTCCTGAGTAGCTGGGACTACAGGTGCCCGCCACCACGCCCAGCTAATTTTTGTATTTTCAGTAGAGATGGGATTTCACCATGTTGGCCAGGCTGGTCCAGCCGCAGCCTCCCAAAGTGACAGACTGTTAACAGAGATTGACTTGGGGTCATGAACTTGGGTTCCATTTGTTTTCTGTTTATATAATTGAATTTTTATTTAAAATGAGCTGTAATATTTGAAAGGAGAAAAATAAATGCATAAATTGAATGAAGGAATAGGAAGGAAGAAAGGAGGAGGCTAAGAAAAGGAGAAATTAATTTAGGCTATGGAAATTCAGCCCATGTCCCCCAACCTCCATCCTCTATCTCTTTCATACATAAACAAACACACACACACACACACACACACACACACACATCTGGAAGCACCCCCGCCCGGACTTGGCCTTGCCCTTGGCTGCCTTCCAGGCTCTCTCTGCTCTTGACAGCTCCTCATGCCCTCCCAGAAGCTAGATGCACAGCAGCTCCCTGCTACTCCAGCCACAGTGGAGGCTGCATCAGATCCACAAACAAAGGCAATTCACAAGTGCCTGCCACCTGGCTCCTCTAATTGCCTAAACCCCTAAAAAGAAAGAAACAATGGCTCTTTCTGAGAAAATAGAAACGACTCAGCCATTAGCCCCACATGCCGGCAGAGAGGCCTCCTTGAGGAATGCCCAGAAATAGGAATCACACTACCAAAAAAGCCACCACTGCCCCAGGAGGGATGTAGTCAGCTGACCACAATGGCCCCTGGACTGGTGTCTAGAGACTAAATATTAATCCCCTTAATGTGAAATCAAGGCCTCTGGAGGCTGATGGAACTAGGTGCAAACCCCATCTTTACCATTCATTGGCTGTGTGGCCTTGGGCAAATCACACTGCCTCTCTGAGCCTTGTCTATAAAATAGGAGCAGTGAAAGCACCAACCTCAAGGGGTTATTATAGGAGCTAAGTGAGAAAAGTGCACAATAGAAGCTACTGATGATTTTTTATGAGCATCCTTCTCCCTCAGCCTATGTACCCTTCCCCCATCCCTTTCTATATCTTATTACTCCTCCAAGATTCAGTTCAGATGTTTCTTCCTCCAGGTTGCCTTCCCTGACCTCTTCAGGCTCAATTGGGTGCCCTTGCGGTGCATCCCTACTGCACACACTACTTACCTGTATAATTCAGGGCTCCTTGGTTGTAAGTGACAGAGACTGCCCTGGCTAACTTAAAACAGCAAGGGAGTTTATTGGAAGAATATCAGGGCTCAAGAAGTCAATGTGAGTTTGCAGAATGGGCCTTGGGAATGAACCAAGAATGCTCCAGGAAGCTGGGATGGAAATAGAACCTCAGACCTCTCCAGCCCCTTGTCCCTCTGCTCAGCATCAAGTCCCAGGGAGGGGATGGTGGATTGGCCTTGTTAAGAGCAAAGGCCCACTCCTTGGCCAGAGTAGAGCAGAGTCCCCAGTTATGGCCCCATCATACTCTCTTCAGTGGGGAGAGGTTGCCTCAATAAAGGCAATGATCTGTGAAAAGCAAGTGGGTGCTGGTCAGTGAACAAACAACAGAATCTCAAATATAAGAAGGGATTTCATTTCATTTACTCATCTGAGTCTCCACCACTTCATGCAGTGTCTCATAAAGTTTGCTGAGTGAATCAATGATGGGGAAACCACAGCCTACAAGGCAAATAGTGCTAAGAGCACCAACTGAGGCATAAAGAATGGGAGGCAAGTGGGAGATAGTGTTCAAAAGCATAGACTTAGGAGTCAGACGCAGGTGAATTCAACTCCAGCTTCGCTTTCACCTTTGACTCTGCTATCTTTGACATGGGCCAAATTTCTCTCTGGACTTCAGTTTGCTTATTTGTGAAGGGGTGATAATTATAACAGTATCTTTGTAAGGTTGTTGTATCAAAGAAAAAGATTTATGTAATGAATTTCTGCAATGCCTGGGACATAAGTGCTCAATAAGACACACTGTTAATATTCTATTGTTTTGATCAGTGTTGTTATTACTATGGGAAGTGTGGGGAGAGAAGAGAATTGGCTGACTTGAGGATGCAGAGCCTGATGGAGAAGGGGTCATTGTGATGGGTGTCCCGTAGATGAACAAGATGGGAACCCTGCCCTATTGAAGCTCAGAGCTGAGTGAGGGAGACAGATGAATTCTCACCCAAGAAAAAGTGTGAACCTCATATTTTTAAAACATTGAAGAAAAATGAAACAAACATACGATGAAAAAATTACACAGCCCAAGCATCCTGAGGTGACCCGTGAAAATGGTTTGCAATTTACCTGACCCGGAAAACCACACAAAACCATACAAATCAAGAGGTTCAAATCTTCATGTTCACTTTAAGAACAGCACGGAACTGCCTGGGCCATCACGGTATTCAAATACAAAAAGTCACCAAGTATCTGAAAGATGTCACTTTACAGAAACAATGTGTACCATTGCAATGTTACAAGGGTAGCATTGTGGGTATGCCCAGGCCAAACAGTGAGGTTGGACACAGGGACAGTAGCCCAAAAAGAGTACTGAATTTTTGTTGCATGTGCATAAAAATGCAGAGTCATGCTGAACTGAGGGATTTAGATGTAGACTCTCTGGTCATTGAGCTTATGCAGGTAAACAAAGCACCTAAAAATGCACTGCCAGATTTAAAGAGCTCATGGTTGGATTAACCCATACATGAGCTCTCCCTGCCACACTGAGCTGATCATTATGGAATAGGAACAGATTGTTATTAAACCAGAAGAGGAGGTTGCACAGAAGAAAAAGATATCCCAGAAGAAACTGAAGAAACCAAAACTGATGGCATGGGAATAAATTCAACAGAAAATAAATGCAAATGAAAGTAGAAGAAAAAATTATGCAGCTGGTAGAACCAGATGCAAGATGAAGGCAATCAAATGAAGTCAAAGACTGAATTAAGTCAACTCACTAAATGCCTTGATTAATGATGAAATGCCTAAGCCCTTGGAAGGAGAGAGGACTCACTCAACAAGCCTTCCAAAGTCAGAACTTGAACTGGGGTTTAGGATAAGCTTGCAGAGGTCAAGAAGGAGGAGAGAATTCTGGGCAGAGGTGCTGCACAAGCAAAGGCATGGAAGTCTTAGAAGGCTGTCTTAGCCCAGGGTGCTATAACAAAATACCATAGACTGGGTGGCTTAAACAAGAAACACTTCTCACGCTTTTGGAGACTGAGAAGTTCAAGATCAAGGTGAGGGCAGATTCAGTTCCTGGTAAGGACCCTGTTGCAGGGTTGCAGATGGCTGCCTTCTCACTGTACCTGCACATGATAGACAGCTCTGGACTCTCCCTCTTCTCATGAGGACACTAATCTCATTATGGGGGTCCCAGCCTCATGACCCAATTACCTCCCAAGGGTACCACCTCTACATAAATTACAGTGGGGTTAGGGTTTCAACATATGAATTTGGGGCAGGGTGAGGGCCACAAACATTTGATCCATACAGGGACTTAGGGGAAACAAAAAAGGAAACTATCATTTTGCATGTGGCTTAAATTTTTGACAGATACTGTCTCTCTGAATCTTTTTTTTTTTTTTCAGACAGGGTCTCACTTTGTTGCCCAGGCTGGAGGGCATTGGCGCAATCATAGCTCACTGTAGCCTCAACCTTCTGGGCTCAAGCGATTCTCCTGCCTCAGCCTTCAGAGTAGCTGGAACTATAGGTACACACCACCATGCCCACCTCGTTTGTTTTTTCTTTTAGTAGAGACGAGGTCCTGCTTCATTGCCCAGGCTGGTCTCAAACTCCTGAACTCAAGCAATCCTCCTGCCTTGGCCTCCCAAAGTGCTGGGATTACAAGCATGAGCCACCGTGCCCAATCACCTTCTGGATCTTTATGGCTTTAGTTCTAGCTCAGACGGGGAGCGGGGGTGCTCTCAAACCTGGCCTCGCATAAGAAGCAGCTGCTAAGGTTTCCTTCTACAATTCAAAGTCCTGGGCTCTGCGCCAGACACACTAAAGCAAAATCTCCAAGTACAGGGCCAGGGAATCTGGATTTTTTTTCTTTCCTCGAGTAATTTAATTTTTTAAAATTAATTTTTTATTGAGGTGAAATTTGCAGGGTAAAATTCAGCATTTTAAAATGTGCAATTCAGTGGTATTTAGTACATTCACAATGTTGAGCAACCCTCATTTCTTATCCAATCCCAAAACATATTTATCAACCCAAAAGGAAAGCCCATATGTCACTCTCTCCTCTCAGCAACTGGCAACCACTAACCTGCTTTCTGTATCTATAGATTTGCCTATTTAGGACATTTTATACAAGTGGAATCATAGAATATTTGTTCTTTGTGACTGGCTTTTTTCACTTAGCATAATGTTTTCAAGGTTCATCCATACTGAAGCATGTATCACTTCATTTATTTTTTATTATTAATTTTTGTCTCACTCTGTCGCCCAGGCTGGAGTGCAGTGGCACAATCACGGCTCACTGCAACCTCCACCACCTAAGCTCAAGCAATCCTTCCACCTCGGCCTCCTGAGTAGCTGGGACCACAGGCGCATGCCACCATGCTGGGCTAATTTGTGTACTTTTTGTAGCGACAGGTTTTCACCATGTTGCTCAGGTTGGTCTCAAACTCCTGGGCTCAAGTTATCTGCCTGCCTCGACCTCCCAAAGCTCTGGGATTACAGGTGTGAGCCACAGCACCCAGCCTGGATATACCACAATTTGTTAATTTATTCATCGGTTAATGGATATTTGGGTTGTTTTCACCTTTTGGCAATTGTGCATAATACTGTCCCCAAGTGATTTTGATTTTACCAAGTTGAGAGTTGGCATTTGGGAACCAGTACTTAAAAAAAAAAATTACAATCACTTAAAAAAAAAAACCAAACTTCTTGAACTTCAGCATGCTTCCCTCAGAATCACCTGAAGAGTTTGCTAGAGCCACTCCCCAAAGATACCCTGATTCAGTAGATCTGGGTGGGACCTGGGAATCTTCATTCATAATGAGGCCCCCGCCCCTCATCCCTGATACAATTCTAATGCAAGCGGCCTACGCACCACTCTGTAAGACACAGTGATTTAAAAGCAGGTTATCCATGGTGGCTTGCATGCCGGGACATTTTTTTCCTGTCCTTTAACGTCTGCCAGTATTTGTTAAATATTCAATAGGGAGCATGATTTACTTTTATATTCAGAATTATTCTGGATGTTAACAAATAAAGAAAAAAGGGAAAGAATTCTAATGCCTGGCCTGATTCGTCCTCTCCACAGCCCTACTCTCACCGGCTAAGACTTCTTAGACGGAGTCTTACTTTGTCACCCAGGCTGGAGTGCAATGGCGTCATCTCGGCTCACTGCAACCTCCACCTCCTGGGTTCAAGTGATTCTCCTGCCTCATCCTCCCGAGTAGCTGGGATTACAGGTGCCCACCACCATGCCTGCCTAATTTTTTGTATTTTTGGTAGAGACGGGGTTTCACCACGTTGGCCAGGCTGGTCTCGAACTCCTGATCTCACATGATCCACCCACCTTGGCCTCCCAAAGTGCTGGGATTACAGGCGTGAGCCACCGAGCCCAGCCTGGCTAAGACTCCTTGACCCCACCCCCATGCTTCCCGAAGCTCAAGCCTTTCTGAAATGCACGCGCGCATGTTAAGAAAGCCAACGGCTGATATCTATGCACAGGACCCTTTTGCCTATGGCATGTCATACAATTTGCTTACTTACTGTGCACCTTTTGGAGCATCTAAGGAAATCAGAGCTGGGGGCTGGATCTCTGTTTGTTTTCCTACAGATAATGATACTCTCCCACCACCTAAGTTAATAGATTGAGGCTTGCAGGCATTTATGAGTGGTGTCTTTAATATGGTTCTGGAATATTTGCCCTATAAATTCTTAAGAACAGACTTATAGATTGCCCATTACCAACATTATGGGCTATTAATAAATCAGTTACAGTCCCGTATTTTTTAAAAATTGCATTTCTCCCTTTGTGTTCACATTCTAAGCAGCTAAAAATTGGTGAGAGAGAGAACATCCGTGCTGGGTAAGGGCTGTGATTTCCTATAGAAAGATGGCAGGGGAAGGGAGTTGACAGCTAAGTCTGAAAAGACAAACAGTTTGAAGGAAGAAAGGAAGAGGAGTTAGCCCCCCCCCACCCCACCCGCTGGGCGTTGTTGAGATATTTTAGAGCCACAGTCTATCTTCTGGTGTGCTCAGGCAACAAGGATGAGTCCACCAGTGTCTGTCCTACTGTTTCCTTTGCTTTAAATCCCCTCGATATTTCTCTGCCCAGCTGCTCTGGGTTCACTTTGCATTTATGGATATGCTGCCTGTTGTGGACAGTACCCTGGGCATTGCCAGGACTCTATGGCTGGTATGCACACAAATGCAGTCACATGCAGGGACAGACTTGAGTTCTCCAGCTCCATAGCCCCTTCCCACTGGCATAACTGGCAAAATCCCTTATTCCTGTCAAGTTTCTCATTCCAATCTAGAAGTCCCTAGGGGATGATGTCGCATTAGTGTTTGGTACTCCTGGAATCTGCTGTTTTTATACCACCACTGCCACAGCACTGTTTTCCACCTGTGGCACTCAGCGCTCCCTCCAATTGGCACTGCTTTTTCTAGCGGTGTACATAGTTTATCCATCACCTGGCCCACAGGAGGACCACACTGCACTGGTGCTGGGGATCACAGTGTTGCAGCACTTTGTATTTTTACCCATACAATCCTTTTCTCCAACAGCGGTAAATCTATGATGATAAAAGTAAGAATCCGTTTTTGTTTTCAGAACTGCTCTTTTCCTTGAGCCCCCAGGACTTGTTGCTGAAACTGAGTCACAATGCCCATTGAAATTTTCCTCTCCCAGTGGATTCACCTGAATGGATCATTTGGCCACTTTACAACTTTTCGTTATTCAGCCCCATCTCCCCCTACCCAAGCTATCATCCATGGTGTTGTCTGAACACCAAGCCACTGAGGCTAGTGGCATTTTTCCCCCAGAAGGCTCCAGTGCAAATCAGTAGATGCAAATAGATAGCAATTTCTGGCATAACAGACCCTGTGTGATATAAGAAGACATTGCTGGCTGCCATAACAAACCAACTTAACATCTCAATGGCCTAAGACAAGCAAGGTTTATTTCTCACTAACCTCACAGTCTGATACAGCTCAGGAGGCCTCCCTGATGGCTCTCCTCCAAGCAGTGACTCAATGATCCAGGCTCCATTCATCATGTGTTGCTGCAATCTGCAATGTATGACCTCCACTGTCACTGCAGAAGAGGAGAGAAAGGGGTTAGTGGTGGAAGATATCTGAGACATGGCACCAAAGTATGGTACCAGTGGTGAATCCGTACAGGTCTGCGGCAACCTCAATTATTGCCTCCTCAGAAGAAAGAACTCAATAGGGGGCAGAAGACAGAAAGAGAGGCCAAGGCAAGTTTTAGAACAGGAGTGAAAGTTTATTAAAAAGCTTTAGAACAGGAAGGAAAGGAAGGTACACTTGGAAGAGGGCCAAGCAGGCCACCTGAGAGATCAAGTGTATGGTTTGACCTTTTGACTTAGAGTTTTATATGTTGGCATAATTCCAAGGTTTATGTTTTGTTTTGTTTTGTTTTGTTTCGAGACAGAGTCTCACTCTGTCGCCCAGGCTGGAGTGCAGTGGCGTGATCTCAGCTCACTGCAAGCTCCGCCTCTCGGGTTCACGACATTCTCCTGCCTCAGCCTCCTGAGTAGCTGGGGCTACAGGTGCCCGCCACGATGCCCGGCTAATTTTTTGTATTTTTAGTAGAGATGGGGTTTCACCGTGTTAGCCAGGATGGTCTCGATCTCCTGACCTCGTGATCTGCCCGCCTCAGCCTCCCAAAGTGCTGGGATTACAGATATGAGTCACTGCGCCTGGCCAATTCCAAGGTCTTGAGTTACATCTCCCCTGATTTTTCCCTTGGGGTGGGCTGTCCACATGTGCATGTTTAAGCCCACTTTTCCAACTCCTGAGATCTTACTGGGAAGCTGCTGCTCACCAGTTTCAGATGTTTTCTATCTATTGGGAGCCTGCCTTTCCCTGGCACCAGCTGTGACCAATTATTACTTTACAGAGACAGTTAACAACAGCCTGACCGTCACCTGATGATCTCCCGACACTCCTGGCATGTGTGTGTGTGTGTGTGTGTGTGTGGAGGGGGAGCCTTCTCCTGCCCTGCTCATGCCATACTAGCTACCCACTATAACAAAGGGAGCATTAAGGAACCTTCAATGAGACACCTACATTCCACTGGCTAAAACCCCGTCATGTGGTTCCAACCTAATTGCAAAGAAACCTGGGAAATTTGATTTTCCTGCATGGCTAAGAGGAGGGTATGAGATTATTGAGCATGTAGTTTGTCTCTGCCACATACCAGTCTCCATTTAAACTCAACCAGGAATCCAAGCACATGTGGACTCTTAAAGATTTTGTTCTCCTAATGAGATTATACATTCACTAAGCGTAGAAATTATTATTCTCTTGAGTATCCCCAAACCCATAAGCAGTGCTTAGTACAGTGGTCCCCAATGTTTTTGGCACCAGGGACAGTTTTCATGGAAGACAATTTTTCTGTGGATGGTAGAAGTGGTGGTTTGGGGATGAAACTGTTCCACCTCAGATCATCAGGCATTAGATTCTCATAAGGAGCATGCAACCTGGATCCCTCGCATGCGCAGTTCACAATAGGATTCACACTCCTATGAGAATCCAACGCTGCCTCTGATCTGACAGGAGGCAGAGCCCAGGTGGTAATGCTCGCTCACCCAATGCTCACCTCCTGCTGTGCAGCCAGTTCCTAACAGTTCACAGACTGGTACCAGTCCATGGTCTAGAGACTGGGGACTGCTGGTTTAGTATACACTGAATGTCCATCCATGGCCACAGACTTCTAGAAACCAAGGACATCTCCAGAGGTAATTTGGGCCAATTATCTGCCTTCAATTCCTGAATAAGTCTGGACCCACATATTGCCTTAAAAGATACCAAACATATTCATAAGCATTATCTCATTTATGCCTCATAACATCCCCAAGAGGGCAGACAGGATTGGAATTGTTATCCCCCTGTAGGAGATAAAGAAACTGAAGGACAGTCTAAACAATAAAAATAATAATATGGACTAACAATTGCTGAACACTGTGATGGTTAATTTTAGGCATCAACTGGATTGGGCCACAGGGTGTCCAGACATTTGGTCAAGCATTATTCTGGTTGTGTCTGTGAGGGTTTTGGAGGGATGAGATTAACATTTGAATCAGAAGACTGTGTAAAGCTGATGCCCACCCCTCCTACTTGACATGGATGGGCCATGTCAAATCAGTTGAAGGCCTGAATAGAACAGGAAGGCTGAGAAAGAAGGAATTCCTCCTGCTTAACTGCATTCAAGCTGGAATATCAGGTTTTCTTCCCTCCCTTTGGACTTGAACTTGAGACATAAGCTCTTCCTGGGTTTCAAGACAACCTGCCTTTGGACTGGAACTATGCCATCAGCTAGCCTGAGTCTCTAGCTGTCCAACTGCAGGTCTTGGGACTTGTCACCCTCCATAACAGCCCGAGCCAATTCAATAAATAAATGGATATCCTATCGGTTCTCTGGAGAACCTTGTGTAATACAAGCACCTAGGATGCATGAAATGTTTCAAAATATATGTTATCTCATTCCATACTCTTAACAGTTGTCCAAGGTCATTTTTATAATTGTCCCAAAGGCATCACAGTAAATAGTGTGAGATTTTAGCCAAGGCAGGAGATTCTAGAGAACTGGCTATTAATTCCCACCCTAAGAAATGTACAGTCAAATTTGTCATTTTTTAAGATCCTACTCCACAAAACATCCCAGATCATCCCAATAGGACTCCCACCAGAAGTATCTGAGCCAGCTGGAGTGTGCCTCCTATGTGCTAGTGGCAGGCACACATATTAAGGAAAAGTGTGCTAGTGTCCAAGGATATACCATCTCATCAGTCCACCTCTCAGTCCCTCATCCCACCTGGGCACTCAGCCTGGCTGCTTGCATTCCTGTCTCCTAGCTTCTCACCACACAGCCCCAGAGACCATTCAAGGTGATAACTCCAGCTCAACTCTGTCCCCAGATCTCATTTTAGATCGAGTGTCCCTTGGGGTCGCCCCATACACATCCTGTTCCAATCTTTCATCCAGACTGTAGCAAGTCAACAGATAACTAGGAGATAGGAGAATTCGAGAGGCCCTTAGAAGCTTCTCAAAATATCACCCACCTAAGCACTTGCTGAATTAGGACCTTCCCTAGTGGAGTCATCCTTGGATGAGGAAATTGTCTCCAGAAGGCCCCTGTTAAAATGTTCTTTCAGGCTAGGTGCAGTGTCTCACACCTGTAATCTCAGCACTTTGGGA
The DNA here is from genome assembly GCF_006542625.1 of Nomascus leucogenys. Lineage (NCBI taxonomy): Eukaryota > Metazoa > Chordata > Mammalia > Primates > Hylobatidae > Nomascus > Nomascus leucogenys. The sequence continues at coordinate 85,907,734 of NC_044390.1, read as the reverse complement.
TTACAAGTGATCTGCCAAGGTGCCATGAGTTCAAGGCCAGCCTGGGCAACATAGAGAGACCCTGCCTCTACAAAAAATATAAAAATTATCTGGGTGTGGTGGCACATGCCTGTAGTCCCAGCTACTAGGGAGGCTGAGGTGGGAGGATCACTTGAGCCTGGGGAGGTCAAGGCTGCAGTGAGCTGTGATCACACCACTGCACTCCAGCCTGGGTGACAGAGTGAGACCCTGTCTCAAAAAAACAAAGATAAAATAAAATGCTCTTTCAGAGGAGCATCCCTCATGTGGATGTGCAAAGTCCACCCAGAGAATGAGCTCATTTACTGATTCATTCAATGTCACTGATGCCTATTGGGTTGCCCAACTGTGGATGCACCTGTGTGACAAGAGTGTCCCTTACAGAGCAGCAGGCAGGGTTCCACGGAGTAAGGGCACAGGATGGGAATAGATGACACTTGGATCCCTAAAGTGAGGGTGGGGGATGAGGAATGGTCTGAGCCATTGAGGAAACATCAAAGGGCTCTTGCTATGAAACACCGGAAGGTAGAGAAGGGTTATTGAGTGATTTTTGCCCAAGGCCAGCACTGCCCCTGAGCTGACTTTGTCTTCCAGCCCCTGTCACATCCTCTGGCCTATTTCTTTGAAGATAAGGTCTGGGGTTTAAAACCAGAGGCCTTCAATTTATGTAAACATAAAATTATCATTGGTAAGACTGCTTGGCATGGTGGAAAGGCTGGACTGGAACTCAGGAAACCGGCTCCAGCTCTAACTTATGTTCTGGTCACAATGGTCACTCATCTCTCCTCTTGGGGCCTTGGTTTTCCCGTGTACAACTGGGCCACACCAGAGACAGTAAGGGGAAGGGTAATATTGTAGCAAGGCCTGAGGCTTTGGCCTTAATAACATCCAAGTTCAATTATAACTCAGACACACTCAGCCCATGTGGCCAACACCTTCACCTTCCCAGAGGCTTTTGCAGCTAGGGGTGGTTATGACCAATGAGGAGACACAAATCTAGGGAGAGTGTCTTCCAGGACAGAAAGACAAAGCTGCTGTGGAAAAAGGGGTTTGTCACACCCACTTTCTATTGCCTGGATCGTGGACAGAATGCTTGAAGGTGCAACAGCAGCCATTCTGACACCATGAGTAAGAGAGTCACACTATGAGAATGGAGAATGGTACAGTAGGCAAATAGAAGGGGCCTGGGTCCCTAAGGATGTTCTTGCAGATGCAATCCTGAGCATCCGATCGCAAGCCTCTTATTTTATGAATCAAATACAATTCCTGACAAGTTTGCCAGGTTTTCAGTTACTCACAGCCACACACAATTCTAACTAACCTTGAAGCAGTCTTTTCTTTTTCACTTAAAATTCATTGAGCATTTACTCCATGACAAGCATGTGCTAAACATATCACGTCTATTCTCTCCTAATCCTCACACTAATCTGTTTTACAAATGTACAAACCAAGGCTCGAAGAGGGTAAGTAATTTGCTCAAGGTGATACCACAAATGAATTTGATCTCTAGTGGCTGGGCATGGTGGCTCACACCTGTAATCCCAGCACCTTGGGAGGACGAGGCAAATGGGTTGTTTGAGCTCAGGAGTTTGAGACCAGCCTGAGCAACAGGCTGTAAAGACTGCCAAACCCTGTCTCTACAAAAACTACAAAAAAAATAACTAGGTGTGGTGGTGCACAGCTGTGGTCCCAGCTACTCAGGAGGCTGAGGTGGGAGGTTCACTTGAGATTGGGAGGTGGGGGTTGCACTGAGCCGAGATTGCACCACTGCATTCCAGCCTGGGTGACAGAGCGAGACCCTGTCAAACAGAATTTGTCCTCTAGAACCCAGTCTCTTAACCACGACTCATTTTTCACATTCCCTGTGCCTCAGTTTTCCTATCTGGAAAGTAAGACATCAGAAAGCAGTATTATAAAGAAGCCGAAGCTATGAGCCTTCAATCCAGATGGACTTCAGTTCAAATTCTGCCTTCACCGCTTGGTGCTGTGTGACTTGAGCAAGTTATTAAACCTTTCTGAGTCCCAATTTCCTTTGTAGTAACTGGTGGTGATAAAAGGACCTACTTCATATGGTTGTCCTAGGGATTAAACATCATGTAAAGTTATTAAGTGCAGTGCCCAGCATGGACCAGGCAGTTCTCTGCGGCTGCAATGATCTTATCTGTTCCATGCAGCTCTGGGTTTCCATGGCATTAGTGACAGGCAGTACACCGAAGCTGAAATGTCCAACATATTTCCCTGGGGGAGAAGTGCTGCTGTGGCATTCTAGGTACACAAGACAAATTGAATACAGAAATTTTTCATCTGAAACCAACTATTTTTTAAAACAACTGTTTATAACTTTGTTTACTCCCAGCAAGGGTGAGACCAAGGCATCCGGCCCGTCTCTGCTGTGGGTAATGGAGGAGAGAGAGAGCGAATCACTCTCCAGCGGCCTCACCAGACTCCAAAGCTAAGCTAAAAACTTAAAAACCTGAAAATGGGAGGGAAAGGAGGAGGTGTGAAAATAAGAAGAAACAGGTCCCAAGGAGGTTATAGAAAAACAATGAAATCGTAATATTTTCCACAACAGATTTCATCAGCGCCACCTGAGTGCATTCTATTAAACCTAATTTATTAAATTTCTAGGAACATAATTTAGATACAAGATTCCGGACAAACAGGTTGTGAAATAACTGATTCCGGATGCATCGACATTCCCCCATGCGTGGAAAACAGGCCGGTATTTTTCGTTTTGATGGTCTCAGGGGACACTTCCTCTACTGCTTGCGGGGTAGAAGGAAACACTGTGATGGAAGCTGGGGGAGCTGCATGCTGTGATTTGCAGACCTTCCCACTCCACAGTTATTTGGAGGAATTGTGTTTCCTGCCCTGTAGCATAAACATCTCCGAAGTTGAACGGGCACGCTCAGTGGTGTTCTGGCATTTGTAGGCCAAGAGGAAATAGGTGTACAGGTGCCAAGAAAGCAAGGTACACACACAGCACAAATAGTTTATTTGTTCATCTAAGGGTCTCCCCTGAGCCTCTCAATACTGCCCCCCAAATATCTTTTGCTGATGTTTACAAGGCAGGACTTGACCAGGGTCTTCCTAGTGGACTAAATAGATGATATTTTTTTTCTGGGATTTCCAGGTACCATTGGGAAGCCTCAACTCTGCTCTCTAATGCTCAAACTGGCTCTTTGTGAAAATGAGAGGAAGAGGGGGCATCATGCCAGAGACTCCGTCTACATTATTTAATTTTCTCCTCTCCTTGGTCCATTCAAGGCATTGATTATTGACTCTGCTTTATGGATGAAAAAACTGAGACTCAAGCCTGGGCGCAGTGTCTCACGCCTGTAATCCCAGCACTTTGGGAGGTTGAGGTGGGCAGATCACCTGAGGTCAGGAGTTTGAGACCAGCCTGGCCCACATGGTGAAACCCCATCTCTACTAAAAATTCAAAAATTAGCCAGGTGTGGTGGTGCAAGCCTGTAATCTCAGCTACTTGGGAGGCTGAGGCATGAGAATCACTTGAACCCAGGAGGCAGAGGTTGCAGTGAGCCAAGATAGCGCCATTGCACTTCAGCCTGGGTGACAGAGTGAGACTCTGTCTCAAAAAAATGCTCTGTCTCAAAAATGCTCAAAAAACAAAAGAAAACTTAGACTCAGACACATGAATAAATTTCCCAGGATCACTCAGTGATTAAGTGGCAGGGCCAGGAACTCAAGCCCAGGTGGTGGTGTGTGAGATTTTAGGATTCTTTGGATGGTGGGATACAATCCAGTGACACTCAGACAGATGAAAGACAGAACACATTGTTACTTCCAGCTCTGAAACAGAGAAGTTTGCCATGCAGGGCCACACAAGGGACTGCACCTGGGGACAGGATGGCAGCAAGCTGGACCATAAGGGACAGCTTATATATGACAAGCAGGGTGGAATTAGTTAGGTTTCACTGACTTCTTGTGGATTTGCCAAATTGAATAATTGTGTGGGTTCTAGCACAACGGGCTAACCCTAGTTGTCTGGTACCTGGCACTGGGGCAATTAGGGCAGTGCAGAGTGGCCCCAAGTGTGAGAGCCCCAGAAGGGAATTGCTTGGAGTGTGACTTAATCAGGTGTTCACGAAGGGGAACTGACTGACCACTAGCCAGGGCCTCAAAATGGGGTTAAGACAGCATTTTTTTTTTAAGATGGAGTCTCACTCTGTCGCCCAGGCTGGAGTGTAGTGGTGCAATCTTGGCTCACTGCAGCCTCCACCTCCCGGATTCAAGTGATTCTCCTGTCTCAGTCTCCCAGGTAGCTGGGGTTACAGGAGCCCATCAGCACGCCCAGCTAATTTTTGTATTTTTAGTAGAGATGGGGTTTCACCATGTTGGCCAGGCTGGTCTCAAACTCCTGACCTCAACTGATCCACCTGCTTTGGGCTCCCAAAATGCTGGGATTACAGGCATGAGCCACTGTGCCCAGACAAGACAGCATTTACAAATATATGTTACAGGCAGGTCTAATTCCAAATCCTACATCCCTTTTCTCTTCTTCTGTGCTGCAAATATCTATAGTCCTTGGGGTCAACCATCCTCAGCCCATATTCACTTGGTCACCATCTCCTGTTGGTGCAATCTCTGAAAAGTCTCTTAAATCAGTCTCCTGCTCTAAAAAGTCAAGTTCAGATCTCTCTCACGAACTACAAGGCCTTTTGAGAGATCATTATGGTTAAGTGTCAGAACATGAGAGCAACAGTCAGACTGCCTGGGTTCAAATTGTGGCACTGCCACTTGTTAGGTACAGGACCTCAGAAAATCACTCAATCTCCCTACTGAGCCTCACCTTTCTCATCTGCAAAGTGGGAATTAAAATACGACCAGCAATTGGGGATTGCTGAAAGCAGTAAATGAGATTATATGTTGGAAATCCTAACGCAGCGTAAGTCATCAGTCAAAATACCCAATACTGCTGCTGCTGTTGATGTTACTCTGGTGCTAACCTGTAATTAACCTCACTTCTCTGTTCTTCCCAACTCCAGCCATACCCAGGTCACCAGACACCCCCATGCTTCTCCATATGTCTCTGCTGTGGCTGGGATATTTTTCTCTACACCTCACCCACTTCCCAGCCTGTCCTGTTCATTCTGCTAGGCCCAGCCCCATAGTCACCTCCTTAGAGAAGCCGCCTAGAGCCCCTACCCCAATCCCAGCAGAATCCAGCTCTGTCTGCCCAGTGCTCACTCTCACTCTGTCAAAATCTGAGCATGCTGTCTCATAAGAAAGAAGCAAGGTCCCTACCTGGCTCCCCAATGGTGAGCTCCTCGAGGGAGGTGCAGGGCCTTATTCATACACCAAAGTGACCAAGGGTGCAGATCTGGTGCCTGACCACCTGGGTTCAAATTCCAGATCCACCTGTAAGCAGCTGCCATCTTTCCCATGCCTCAACCCCCACCCCTCAATTCTGCTGGGATTGGGGTAGGAGCTCTAGGCGGCTTCTCGAAGGAGGTGACTATGGGGCTGGGCCTAGCAGAATGAACAGGACAGCCTGGGAAGTGGGTGAGGTGTAGGGAAAAATATCCCAGCCACAGCAGAGACCTATGAAGGAGCATGGGGATATCTGAGGAGCCGCATATGGCTGAACTTGGGAAGAACAGAGAAGTGAGAATAATTACAGGTTAGCACCAGAGTAACATCAACAGCAGCAGCAGTATTGGGTATTTTGACTGATGACTTACTCTGTGCTAGGATTTCCAATATGTAATCTCATTTACTGCTTTCAGCAATCCCCAGCTGCCAGTCATCGTTTAATTCCCACTTCGCAGATGAGGAAGGTGAGGCTCAGTAGGAGACTGAGTGATTTTCTGAGGTCACATAGCTGCAAGTGGCAGTGCCACAATTTGAACCCAGGCAGTCTGACTTTTGAGCTCATGTTCTTTCAACTGCATTTCTTTACCTGAAGGCCTTTGCCTGATGATGGATTCCACTTTGCTGCCTGTATGGCCAGGCAGAAGTGCCAGAGAATTAATACCTGCCCTCCAATTCAGGAACAGTGCTCAGCCAATGCCTGATAGAAGTAAGTACTGTATACAGCTGACCCTCGAACAATGAGGAAGTTAGGGGCACCTACCCTCACACAATTGAAAATCTGCATATAATTTTTTACTCCCCTCAAAACTTAATTACTAATAGTCTAGTTTTGACTGGAAGCCTTACTAATAACATAGTCCATTAACACATATTTTTATATGCGTTATATACTGCATTCTTACAATAAAGTAAGCTAGAGAAAATAAAATGTTATTAAGAAAGTAATAAAGAATTGTACCCCAGAACTTAAAGTATAATAATAAAAAAAAGAATAGAAAATATATTTACTACTTATTAAGTGGAAGTGGATCATCTTAAGGGTCTTGATCCTTGTCACGTTGAGTGGGCTGAGGAGGATGAGGAAGAGGAGGGGTTGATCTTGCTGTCTCAGGAGTGACAGAGGGGGAAGAAAATCTGCATACAAGTAGACCCGCAAAGTTCAAGCCTGTGTTGTTCAAAGGTCAACTGTATAGATCCACAGTTCCCTCATCCCTCAGGTGGGATACATCTAAGGCACATTGTCTACCTGGCTCCCAGTGTTTCTCCAGTATAATTAAGTTCCAGATGCCCACAGTGGTAGCTAGCTGGACAATTCTCCCTTGAGTATCTGTCTTCCTTTTCTTGTCTCACTCCCTCACTCCGTTTTGCTCCCCACTTGCTCTCAAATCCTTGAATGAGTAGCTACTTCTAGAGGAAACCAAACTTCTACTAGCTATGACCATAACTCCTACCAGCTATGAAATCTTGAGTGCATTACGTAAATGCTCCGTGTCTCAGTTTTCTCATCTGTAAGTGGAAATAATTTTACCTGTGGAATTGTGTTGTGAGGATAAGATGAACTAATACGAGCTTGGAAAGTGCCTGATATATAGAAAACACTCTAAATAGTAGCTGTTATTATTCTCAGGGTCTAGAAATGAACATATGCTGCAGCTTCAAAAATAAAAAAAAAGTTTGCCGATTAAATTATGTTGAATCTCTGGGGATGGAGAAAGGCTTTCTATTAAGCCTTTTCATTCCATGTTAGTTTGGTTCTTCTGGTTGCCAAGAATTCACTCAAGCTAACACAACAAGCAAGGAAGCTTGTTGTAAGGCTGTGACTATAAGAATAAAGACACGCACCTCTAGGGAACCATAGAACAATCAGCCAGCCAGACCACAGACCATACCAAGGCAGGAGCATAATTGGGAAATATGAAGGCTCAAAATCTAAGAACAGCTCTAGTGGTTGGGTTATCTTGTCACCCCCTGAGCTGCAGAATGTTTTTCCTTCTAGAAATCTATTGCTGACACAATTCACTAGTTCTGTCTTGCCTCTCTTTGTACAAGCTTCTAGTTCCATTGAGTTCTCCGAGTTTCCAATTACATCTTTTCCCCTTGTGCGTTCTGACCCAACTGATAAATAGTCATAGGAGTCAAATAAAAATGAAGATATCAGCTTCAGAGGAGGTTAAGTTGAGCTACAAATGCAATGTAGACCTGTGACTAGTGGCAAGAACTCTACTCTTTCTCTTTGAGAATAGAACTTGGAGCAGACATCTGACCCAAGAGTAGAGGCTCCCAGCACAGCCTGCTTCACACCTGCCGAGCCAGGAGAGACCTGAGGGGGTATGGAGAGCATCTCATCCTGTGACACAGAAGCAAGAGCCAGGCATGGGCATTCCTTATAGCAGGGCAACTCTGAAACCGGAGCTTGAAGAAAAGATTGAGCTGGTCATGCTCAGGCGTTGCTCCCAGCGTCACCAACAGATCATCTATTTACTCCCATTGGGTAGAATGAGGAAGAAAGGAGGAAGGGTAGACTGATGCCTTCCCCAGTATTTCTGAGAAAGCAGAAGTAGGTATTATATGTGCAGCAAACCACCGTGACACATGTTTACCTATGTAACAAACCTGCACATGTGCCCCAGAATTGAAAATAACATAAAATAAAGAAGTAGATATTTTAATGAACCATGATAGATTAGGCAGGAATGAGATCGATTTTTTTTTCTCTTACAGCTATTAACTGACCCACTTTGCCATCTCTCTAGTTCAAATTCCCAAAGGAGAGGATCCAGTTGGTGCAGGGATTCACCTTCATCCCTGTTTGGGCAGTTTCCATGAAAAGTCGACTCATAGGCCATTGGCCAGCCCACACCTTAGTGCAACCTGAAATTATCCTGTTCATGTATCTGTTTATTGTCTGCTGCCATCCCTACTAGAACGTTCCTGAAGGACATAAACCCTGTCTGTCAGGGTCATTGCCATATCCCTAGCATCTAGAATAGTCATGGCTCCAGGTAGGAGCCAGATAAATAGTTACTAGACAAATGATTGAATGATTGATTGATATAGTGAATAAATTAGTGAATGAACAAACTTAATGAGTTTATAGAAAGCCCTATCTAATTCACCAGAGCTTCTCCTCCATTGCCCAGGGAACTCAGCTCCAGCCCCAAGCCTGCATAGCCTACTGAGCAAAGCCCCCCACAGTAACAGGACCCCTCTTACCTAGAAGGAAATTGATTGAGCTTCAGTTATTGTGACAGCATGTCCCCCCTATCTCCATCGAAGCATCTTACACAAGTTATCCCATCCTGGAATCTTCCTGAGAGACATTCTGGACAACATACTTTTTTTTCTGTCTGATTTTATTTCCAGTGATGTTTTAGCCCCTCTTGAAATGGGACCACTGCCCTGATTATATGCTTCTTAATCCAACTCTGTCTGCATCAGTACTCTTGATTAATGCATTTTCCCATACACAATCAACTCTCCCTCCAACTCACCCACCAGGGCATTATTAAACATAAACCTAAACCCAGCATGCTAATAAAAACAGCTCTTGCAAATAATCCTTTAAAGAGATTCTAAGTTCCCAGTGCCTAATAAACTGATGCAAATTAACAACCTTTTGGAGGCTTCTAAACATCACAATATCTCTGGCCTCCCAATATTTTCACCCAGAATGGGGTAGGGAATGAGGCCACGGACTATTGGAAGCACCAAGACAAATTGGTCCCTCCAGGAAAGTCAAGTTTCATCACTGTGTTAGAAGGCACCATGTTAGAAGGCAACAGTGCCCTGGAGAGCTTTGAAGAACAAAGATCCCAGCATTGCCAGGAGAGATAGATAGGGAAGCCCCAAATAAAAGGACTTTATTGGCCAGGCACGGTGGCTTATGCCTGTAATTCCAGCACTTTGGGAGGCCCAGGCAGGAGGATCACTGGAGCCCAGGAGTTCAAGACCAACCTGGGCAAGATGGCAAAAACCTTGCCTCTACAAAAAATTAGGCAGGTGTGGTGGTGTGCATCTGTAGTCCTAGTTATTGAGGAGGCTGAGGTGAGAGGATTGTTTGAGCCTGGGAGGCGGAGGCTGCAGTGAGCCAAGATGGTGCCACTACACTCCAGCCTGAGCAACAGAGACCCTGTCAAAAAGGGAAGGGAAGGGAAGGGAAGGAAAGAGAAGGGAAGGGAAGGGAAAAAGAAAGAAGGAAACAGAAGAAAGAGAAAGAAAGAGAGAAAGAAAGAAAGACAGAAAGACAGAAACAAAGAAGAAAGAAAGAAAGAAAGAAAGAAAGAGAAAGAAAGAAAGAAAGAAAGAAAGAAAGAAAGAAAGAAAGAAAGAAAGAAAGAAAGAAAGAAAGAAAAAGAAAAGAAAGAAGGGAGGGAGGGAGGGAGGGAGGGAAAGAAAGAAAAGAAAAGAAGGAAGGAAGGGCAGGAGAGAGAGAGAGAAAGAAAGAGAGAAGAAAGAAAGAAAGAAAGAAAGAAAGAAAGAAAGAAAGAAAGAAAGAAAGAGAGAGAAAGGCAGGCTTTGTATTATCTTCCTCAGCATTGGTCAGAGAGTCTGGGAAGCTTAAAGTATGAACCTGGGATGAGCTATACTTGTGAATAAATAACACGTGCAGGGTCTTGTAAAGATCAGAGATAACATGTGACAAGAGCCAGTATATTGGTCTGTTTTTTGCATTGCTATAATGAAATACCTGAGACTGGGTAATTTATAAAGAAAAGAGGTTTAATTGGCTCCTGGTTCTTCAGGTTGTACAGGAAGCACGATGCTGGCATTGGCTCAGCTTCTGGGGAGGCCTCAGGAAACTCACAATCATGGCAGAAGGCACAGTTGGAGCAGGCATGTCACATGGTAAAAGTAGGAGCAAGAGGGAGGGAGGGGGCAATGCTACACACTTTTAAACAACCAGATCTCATGGGAACTCACTATCAGGAGGACAGATAGCAAGAGGGATGGTACTAAACCATTCATGAGAACTCCGCCCTCATGATCCAATCACCTCTCACCAGGCCCCACCTCCAACACTGGGGATTACATTTCAGCATGAGATTTAGGTAGGGATGCAGATCCAAACCATATCAGCCAGTATACAGTAGGTGCTCACTAAGTGGTAAATATTGTTATGATGCAAATCACACATGAGTGCCTAGAACAGGCAGGGGCCTGGAGAGAAAGGCTTCTCAACCCAGGACTTTGGTATGTTGGCACCAACAGACTTTCTGCACACAACTAAAGTGGAGGCTTTGAAGCTATGAGTTTCACAGCTCCAGTTTTGCTTTTAAGGTCTTCTAAGACTAAAAGGGCTGATTTAAGATAGGCCAAAGATAGCTGACTGGCTGAGAAACTGGAGCAGGGAGCTCACATCAGGGTGAACATCCCAAAGCCTGTGAGTCTAACTGGCCCAGAAGGGCCTATTCTTGTCTCCCTCTTCAAACTTACAGCTTTCAAACTTTCCATCCCTTCCCACATCCCTGTCTCCTGAGTCTCAGTTTTAGGCTCACCTCATCCAGGCAGCCTTCCTAGGCTTTTGCAAGCTACATACTCTGTTTCCCATCTCTTTATCCCTATGGCACCGTTGGCATTAAACATTTTAACTCCTCCCCCTACCACTTTTATTTTTTTACATTATGCCTTACTGGTTTCAGGTATGTGAGATCTTGGAGCCCCCTTGAACATTAAGACTGACTCACATGCCTCAATATCCCCCTTAGCAATCTTTCCTAGTCCAGCTCTTCTCACACCATAATGTGCATGTGATTCCACTGGAGATTCTTGTTAGAATGTACAGATTCTGATTCTGTATGTCTTGGGGAGGGCCTGAGATTCTGTATTTTTAACAAGCTCCCAGGTGATGTTGATGCTACTTTGAGTAGCAAGAATCTAGAGCGTTTTATATAACAATGTTTTCTCTCAAGCTTTTAATGTGCTACATATTTTTAAAAGGTAGAGAAACAAAGTTTACTCCAGGACTTCTCAGAACATTGCATGATATTGTGACTCTCCAAGACAGGGAGAGCTGTGATGTGCAGCATCTCCAAATAGAAACCTTTCATCTGGGCACTGACCTACAGCATTGATCTCATTCACAGACACACAACAGAGTAAATATTTATTGCATCCTTACTATGGGCCAAGGAGTTACATGCATCATCTTATTTAATTATTCCACTCAACCCTATAAGGTAAGCACCATCGGGATCCCCATTTTAGGGGAGGAAATGCAAGCTTAGAGAGGTTAAGCCATTTGCCCAAGTATGTGTGTAGAGTCAAGACTTGAACTGCTTCAGTCTGACTCCGGGGTACTCCTTTTTAGCCACCTCACTTGATCTCTAAGCCTGGGCCCGGAGCCCTTCCTTTTGCCATAAGTTCTGGCTGAGAGGCCAGTCTTAATGAGGGCAGGTCTTTGACTGCAATCAGTTTTAGTCTAGGTACTCTTTTGCATTCCTGAAGACAGTTCTGTTTCAGCTCAGGATGCATCTGGCTGCAAGTAACAGCCGACAAATGACTGTTTGTTCCTACCACATTACAAGAAGTCCAGAGGTTAGGGACACTAGTTCAGCTACCAGGGACCCAGGTCTTTTCTTTCTTTTTAGGTGTCCTGAACAGAGGACACGCATGCCTCAGTTCTGAGAGAAGTTGGTACGAGCACCTTCTTCATTCACCCTTTCATTTGAAAGGCATATACCAAATGTCTCTCATATACCAAACGATGGGCTTAGGGACAAAGAAGAAAAAGACACCACTTAGTATGTGGGTCAGATTAACTTACACAGACAAGTAATCTCTCAATTGTAATACCATGCATTGACTACTATTCATTTCAACCCTGGCTTTCTACAGAAAGAATCTGAGGTACTAATGTATCGTGATAGGTATTAGACGAAAGGTAAGCACAGGAGTTGCCGGAGCCCAGAGAAAGGGCCCCCAGCCTGGAGTGAGAAAGGGGAGGAGGTGTCAGGAAAGGAATGGATCTGAGTCATACAGGGCAAATACAAATTAGCTGGACAAGAAAAGGTCAAGTAGACAAGGCATGCCAAGCCAAAATAAAAGGAGAATGTAGGTAGTCAGGATGCTTTCAGCTGCACACTGTTTTGGCTTTTAAAAAACATATTTTTTTCTCATAAAAAAAAAAGTTTAAGGGCAGATAGCTCTAGAGTTGTTTCAGTGGCTCAGCTACAGAAGAGTCCTGTATCAGCTTCTCTGCAATTATTTTGTCCCTCCCCTCACAGGTGTAATATGACTGCAGCTGCTCCAGACATCACAGAAGGACAGCATAAGGGTCTCATCTTTTTCTGTGCCTTCTTCTCTGACACTTTCACCCTTCTAAAGTTGCTCACTTTGCAGTGTATAGAATAGTGGTTTATGCACATGGACTGGGAAATTAGACACTATTCACTGGGAGCACACAAAATTTTTAAGAGAATTATATTTGGAAAAAAAAAACTGTGATCTTAAACTGATAAGGACAGAGAGAGGACAAAACTAAAAGAGACCTTCAGACCATAAAATTTCTATAAGCGGGAGGCAGGCTGCAAAAATTACTCAGCAATGACACACACAATCTTTTTTTTTTTTTTTTTTTTAAGGAAGGATAACTTAGTTCAAGACCAGTCTGGCCAACATGGTGAAACTCCGTCTCTACTAAAAACACAAAAAATTAGCTGGGCGTGGTGGCACACACCTGTAATCCCAGCTACTCAAGAGGCTGAGGCAGGAGAATCGCTTGAACCCAGGAGGCAGAGGTTGCAGTGAGCTGAAATCATGCCACTGCACTCCAGCCTGGGTGACAGAGTGAGACTTGGTCTCAAAAAAAAAAAAAAAAAAAAAGAAGGATAAACTAAATAGTGGAACCAAGAGCCCAGAGAGTGGAGCCAAACCAAAAAACTGCAAATCTGAGCCCAGCTAGAGTTTAGGATTGATATGGACCAGTGATTTCTGTATGCCTCACAATTTCCCCTTTGTGAATAGGAATATCTATAGCAGTTATCCTACGCCTGTCCCCTCATTGTATCTAAAGACAGTTTGTCTTCAAATCTTGGCTCTGCTACTTGGTACTTTGAGCACCCCTTACCATAAGCCTCAATTTCTTTGTGAAATGGGGACAATAATAGTGCCTTTCTATTGAATAGATTGTTGTGAACACTCAGTGAAATAATGTATATAAGCACTCCACACAGTGCCTGACACATAGCAAGTGGCTTTCAGTAAATGGCTGCCATTATTCTTTTTCACTATTTCTCCAATTTGTACTCTGAACATATTCTTACTATATACGTCCTGTCATTCTGCATTGGAATTATATACATGACTGTCTATCCAGATGGGCTCTAAGTGACTGGGGATAGAAAAAAATATATATTTTTTTTATTTTTAACAAACGTAAATATCCTGGCACATGGGAAATGCTCAAGAAGTGTTTGTCGAATGAGTAAATGAATGAATGAGTGTATAATCAAGATTCTGCATTCCACTCTGCCGGCTTTTGGTGGCTACTCTGGTTTCCCTCCTGGCTGTTGCTGTGGAAAATGACTTGAGAACACCAAGGGTCCTTCCTATCAGTCATGCTCACTACACGATTCTGATTATCTGGGATGGTGAAGAACTCCAGATGCAGTTCCTACAACAGGAAGCTGCTGTGGCTGGGATGAGCACCCTGGAGAATGAGGAGCTCCTCCTAGTTGGGAAACATTTGAGCTCCAGAAACACACAAGAAAACCAGCTCTCCTCAAGCCACTTCCCTTGCCCAAAGCACTCTACTGGCCACCCATCTTCCAACTGTGTGTTGTGAGAGGATGAAGTACAGTGACCTGGGATTCCTCTGGTGGCCCCAGACAGTTGGAGGCAAAGTGGGATGTAGACACAAAGATGAAGATTTATTGACTCTCCTTTAGCGCTTCATGAAACATTACATTTGGCTAATTTAGGAAGTATATCAAAATAAGAGATACTCTACATGAGATTGGTTAGGAACAAAACTCTCATGAAACAAAGGGCTCGAGTGACTGAGGTGACCCATGACCTCATTCAGAGCTAGGGTCCTTAACAAGCATCAACAGCAGTCCAAACCTGAGATGGCAAATTCTTACCATAAATGATACCACTCACCCATGGCAGACATCACTAATCAATTGCAGCACACTTTCACCACAGACACAGCCTCAAATGCTTCTCCATTGTAATTTATTGGGGATGCCATGCAATATTAAACCCACTTTCCAAACTTGACCTGGATGTTCACACTACTTGTGTAATCTTCATAATTCTAACAATCTCCTTAGCTATTTTCTCTTTATGTCTCTAACAATGTGATCTAAATAGCATCCTATGTCATCGTGGAGCAGATTACTTGCATCTTATATTGCCTCCTTTCGTGAGAACTCTTTTACTTTTCTAAATTGCACTTTGGTGGGACATATTACAAGACAGTCAAATGAAATCCATGTTTTCTATAAGGGCATCACTGAGGATACTGTTCATTACTTTACATACTGTCTTCTCTATCAGGCTACAGGAGAAAATATCAATGACTTTCTGGTCTTAGAATCAGGAATAGATGTGTCTCTCCTGAGCCACCAGATTTTTGCCTTATAAGCTCTACGCATTCTTTGACTGATACATTTCTCTCTCTGCGCTGGGTTCAGGATGCTTACAGACCAGGATCATACTATTTGCCATGTAATTCATGCATTAACTTCTTTCCTGAGTTCATCTTATTTTTCCAGATAATTTCCCTTCTTTGTCTTATTTATCTTAATTTTTATTTATCTTATTCTGTTGTTTTTCATGCATCCTTGTAAGCTACCTTGAATATTTTGGAAAATAACCTTGGTATAAACAGATAACTAATATCCTAATGAATGTGAAACATTATTCAAGCTCTTTAATATCAAATTCACGTGCAAATGTTAAGGGTGAGGGTGCACCAGACTTTATTTATTCAGAGGGGGAATGCGTAAGACCATATTTCTCTCACTTTCAGCATTTATTCTTTTTCCACTTACTCTGAAGACTCTAAGAAAGGTGTATGGAAGGGAGAGGGTATACCTGCTTCTCTGCTTTATATATGCTGTTACAGACATGAGATCACAATACAGCATCCTAAATCCGCTTGCCAAAAGGCACACAGTTTAACTGTAAATACCAAATGCCCAGGGATACCTAAAGTGGCAAGATGAAAGAACAGTTACTGTCATCATCCCCCACAGTCACAGTTGTCTATTGTCTAAACTACTTGTGGAGGCCACTATGCTTTGAAGTTAAATCTGTGGACTTTGAAGCCATATAGTCCTGTGTTTAAATCCCCGTTCTACCCTTCAAAACTGTGTTTATTTAACCTCTTTTCATAAGCCTACTTTCCTCTTCTGTAAAATGTCTACCTATTTGCAGGGGTTGTTGGACAGCTGAAGTGAGATAACATAAGAAATGCATTTGGCACAATGATTGGCACTTTGTGAGTGCTTAATAAATGGTAGCTATCACTTTATATCTTTTGTTACCCTTGTCCCCCTTAACCTTGTAAATTGAGGGCTCTGCTTTACCATATCTGATGGAGGTAGAGAATAATGTGGTTTGTTACATCCCTACTAGCATTAACCCAGGATCAAGCACATAATGAGTGTTTCATATCTTGTTGCTGCATATCTGCAAGAGTGTGTCCCTGGAGGCATTAACTATCAACAGACTTGCTGCAGAGTGTGATATCGCATTGTAGCATACTACTTCTTCCTAGAAAGCCCTCTCTTCCGTTTGCACCAATTGCATTCATAGCGCCCTCTGTTGGCTAGCAACAGATATTTGTCAATAACAACAAATAACCGCCCAAACTCAGCATGACATTTGCTCTGAAGAAACAGAAAGGAAGAAAACAGACATGTACTGAGCACTCGCTGTGTGCCAGGCAATGTCCTGGACACGTCCATCATCTGCACATGAAATTGTGTGGTTTGTGAGTGAACAGCCTCATCATCCCCCATCAGGTCAATTCTCCCTATGTGTAAATTCTATGGCCCAAGCACCTAACAATCTATATTATTTTCCAGGTCAAAGAAATAACAGGAGGATTAAAAATGTATCTCAGAAATCCATAGACAGAGCCCAAGAAGGCAGCAAAAGGGGGAGTCCTGGTTAATTTCAAGATGCCAAACAGACGGCTTTCCATCAATTTCCAGGACCTTATTTTCCCCTCTTCATTCTCAGAATTGATGTTTATGTTTCCACCAGGATAGAGACCAATTCTCCTTGGCATCCTCCGTCAGAGAGAATCAGAAATTTTCCACCTGGGATGCTACAAATTGCATTTTTCAACACAGTTGTGGAATACAGGGTATGACCAGCATAGCTAATGCTAAGTGATCAAACCTGAGGTGCTCTAACTTTATAACAATCGTCATCAGGCAGCTGGAGTTTCACCAAAGCGTGGAGCCTCTTGTTCTCCAAGATTCAAAGAGCAAGAGCACATCAATCTGGCAGCAGCTCCCCAAGGAAACAGCAACATGAGGGGAGGCTGGGTGAAGGCTCTGTCACTTCCAACTGTGTGACTTTGGGCACATTGCTATCTTCCTCTGAGCCTCAGTTTACCCATTTTTGAAATGAGGATAAAAGCAGAACCTCATTAAGAGGGCTATTGGGAGGATTCAATAATAATACATACAGAGGTCTTAGCACAGTGCCTTGTTCATGGGAAATGTGCAGCAAATCTTAGCCAAGCTATAATAAGCAGTTTGGTGTTCATCTTTCTCTAAGAATATCCCTCACTCCACGCTCCACTGAAACCCTTGGCAGCTATATTTATACTCTCTGAGCCCCACCCCCTTATCCCACCTTCCCAGCCAATGGTGGTTGGACAGTGGAGGACACCTCCCTAAAACTGGACCAATCAGATTCTCCCTCCCAAGAATCCCTGGGATAGAATTAAAGGGGCTATTCAGGCTCTGCTGGCTGTTTAAACTGAAGACATGGAAATTCAGGAGTCAGGAGGATGACATTTCCCACCATGTAACCACAAAAGAAGAGAAAGAGTGAGTCTGTGGCCACCGAGAGAGAGAGAAAGAAAGAATTTAGGTATTCGTCCTAGTTCTAGACCTTTTCCAGCTCACAGTTCCAGGGTCATGGAAGGCCTGGATGCACCTGCTCCCCATACACTTCCTGATACAGACCCGGGGGCTTTTAACAAGCCCCACTTTTTCCTTAAGCTAGTCTAAGGAGATTCCTCTTACTTGGAGAAGAGTGCTGAGACCACAGCAGAGACTTCAGGGCCCAGGCCCTTGTCTTGAGTATATGCAATTCCTTGGGATTTAATAAGGGATTCTATGAGAGAGGAAAGGAAAGGGAGGAAAAATACCACTTAATGGGCCCTTATTGGGTAGCAACTCCTCTGTGAGTGCACTCCTGAATGTGAGACAACTGTACAAGATTGGGACACTCATCACCATTTTAAACATGATGAACTTAAAACTCAGAGAGGTTGAGGAACTGGCCCAAGGTCACACAACTTAAGATATGGCAGAGCTCAGATCTGAACCCAGATCCTTCTGAATCCATGTAAGTATATCTCATAAATCTGACCATCACAAACTGGGGCTTAACTCAGTGTCATCATCATCATCTCCATCACTATTATTCCCATAATCATTACTCATCACCAGAATCACCACCATCATCATTGCCATCACCATCCTAATGGATATCATTTATTGTTATTCTATATTGTTAGACTATTCAAATAGTCTTCGTATTGAGTATTTTATGCTCATTACCTCATAACACGCCTTTGAAGAAAGTGGTGTTACCATCTCTATTTTACAGGTGAGGAAACAGGTTTTGCGAAGTTAAGTCACTCATCTGAAGTCACTTTGCATGTAGAGCTGGGATTCAAACCAAGTTTGTCTGAATCCCAAGCCTACCCTGTAAGACTACACTCTCCTGGAGGACAGGGGCTGCATCTCCTGTTTCTTTCGTATGCCCCATGATGCCTGGCACTGTGCCATACATGCAGTAGTTGCTGAATAAGTATCTGCTGAGATGATGAACAATATGGGAAGGATTTCAGAGGTGCCAAAAGAAAAAGGGTTAAATTTCCCTGCTTCGGGTCACCTTTAGAAATAGCTGGAAAGCCAGGGTCTGAGCACCACCATTCCCCCAGCACAAAAGGATCTCTTACATGTTGATGATAAAGATGTTTGTCAAAAAGCCTTTTCATGAGGGGCTGAGTGACTTCCAGATGTATGTTTAGCATCTCAAAGGGTGAAGTTCCCTCTTCAGTCCTTTTCCTTCTCTCCATGACTGTGTCAAGCCATAAGTAGATGCCAGAGAAGTCCTCTCTGACCCCAAACTCAAGCCATGGGGACAATAAGAAAGACCATGTTTAGTGAGTGCTTATATGTGCCAGGCACCATGCTAGGGGCTCTCCTGAACCACGTCGAGACAGCAGAGGTCATTTGACAATATAGCACAGCAATTAGACACACAGGCTCTGGAGCCAGACTGCCTTAAACTCTGGATCCACCAGTCACTACGTGACCTGGGCCTCAATGTTTCCATCTCTAAAATGGGATGATGTTATTAATGCTACTGTCTCTAATGGGTTATTGTGAGCATGAGATGAGCACATGGTTAGTGTTCTATAAATGTCAGCAAGTGTTGATTCTCCCAATGACCCTGTGAAGTAGGTCATCAACCCATTTTGCAGATGAGAATACTGAGGCCCTTATGTGTGCAGTGAGTTGTCCAATATCACATGGCTAATGAGTGCAGAGACAAGATTGGAACTTCAGCTGTTCACATCCTAGTGCTGTGCCCTTTACCATTCATAGTATCCCATTATCATAGGGTAACTGTTCATTGTGCCTTCACCCTGGGAAGGAGAAAAGGTCAAGCCTTCTGTCCTCTGCAGACCCTCTGTTGCTCTTCCAATGGCTTGTTTTTGTCACAGGCATACATAACTGCATGCTATTGACACAGAAGTCAAGATTCAAGGTTTCCACCATGCATTTTTTCACTCATTACATATTTATGGTGCCATGCACTAAACTAGGTGTGGGGAACAAAGTGATGGGCAAGACAGGTTTGGCTTCTGAACCTCATGGAGCTCAGTTTTGCAGGGGATGCAGACACTCATCTAAAAATCATGCAAATATCTATTTGTGGCTGTGCCTAGAAAGAGTGCTGTTGGTGCTCAGAGGATCTACAATGGAGGAAGTGACCCAAGAAGAGGGTTGGAGAAGGCTTCTCTGCCAAGACAATGGCCAACATAGGGTATGACCGATTAAAGTCATTATCCACATGAAGGAGGGAGAGAAAGCCAGTTCAAGTAGAAGAAACTGCATAGGCAAAGGCCCTGTGGCAGGAGGGAGAATGGAAGTAGGAGAGATTGAAAGGAGACTTGAGTGGGTGCAGCAGAGAGAGAAAGGAGCATGTTATGGGGTGAAGCTGGAGACACTACCGGGAATCAGACCATAGGGGACTTGGGACTTGAGCAAAAGGCTCAGACCAATGTCACAAAGCAAAATTAGGATTCCCTTTATTTACTTCTTCATTTTTGTGAGTTCCATGAGGGCAGGTGCTATAGGTTGGATATTTGTCCTCCAAAACCTCATGTGGAAGTTTTATCCCCAATGTTGGAGGTGGGGCTTAATGGGAGGTGTTTGGTTTATGGGGGCAGATCCTTCACTAATGGCTTGGTGCTGTCCTTGAAGTAATTAGTGAGTTCTTGCTCTGTTAGTTTCCCCCAAGAGCTGGTTGTTAAAAAGAGCCTGGCGCTCGCTCTCTCTCTCTCTCTCTCGCCTCTGTTGCCATGTGAAATCCTCACATGCTGGCTCCACTTTGCCTTCTGCTATGAATGGAAGCAGCCTGAAGCCCTCACCAGAAGCAAATGCTGCCACCATGCTTCTTGAATGGCCTGCAGAACTGTGAGCCAAATAAATCTCTTTTCCTTGTAAATTACCCAGCCTCGGGTATTCTTTTGTAGCAACACACAAATGAACTAAGACAGCAGAGATGTTGTCTATCTGGTTTAGACATGATACTGTTCTTGCAGTATCAAATACAGAAACAGATACAGATATTGTTGTATCCTTTCTAGAATGGTATACAGAACACGGTAGGTACTCTATAAACATTTTTGAATTAGTGTTATTTATTCATTCACAAACATGCACTGCTTCATACAAAACCCTGGTCTAGGTTCTGATGGTCCCTGCCCTTGAGTAGTTCACAGCTAGTGAGGAAGACGGACAGTGCACCAGACTAAGAGTATGGCAATAGGGACCATGTCTTTGTCAACTCTGCACCCTCTACAAGAGCAAGTCGATCTTTAGATCTTTTGATCTAAAGGCAAGTATAGCAAGTAGATCTTCTCCATCTTAATTGTGCAGATCCCTGGGCCCTAGTCTCAGACAATCTAACTTGACAGCGCATGTGTGGGGCCTGGTGATTCTGTAGCAGAAAGTTCTCCAAAAACACTCTTAAGAGACACTGTTTTTGGCTGGGCACAGTGGCTCATGCCTGTAATCCCAGCACTTTGGGAGGTCGAGGCAGGTGGATCACCTGAGGCCAGGAATTCAAGGCCAGCCTGGCCAACATGGTGAAACCCCTTCTCTACTAAAAATACAAAAATTAGCTGGGTGTGGTGATGCACACCTGTAATTCCAGCTACTTGGGAGGCTGAGGCAGGAGAATCACTTCACCCAGGAGGCGGAGGTTGCAGTGAGCCGAGATTGCACCACTGCACTCCAGCCTGGGTGACAGAGTAAGACTCCATCTAAAAAAAAAAAAAAGAAAGAAAGGAAGGGAAGGGAAGGAAAGGAAGAAAGAAAGGAAGAAAGAAAAGAAAGAAAGAAAGAAAGAAAGAAAGAAAGAAAGAAAGAAAGAAAGAAAGAAAGAAAGAGAAAAGAAACACTTTTCTAGAATACTGCTCAGCACACAAGAGCTTTGTATGAAGTTGATGAGTGAATAGAATGGACTGAGTCATTGACAGGAAACAACCTATAATGTAATGAGATTAAATGCCATCCTAACAAGGTACGTGGAAAGAACTACAGAAGTGCATGTAGGAATGTGATCGCAGACCTGGGAAGGCTTCCAGGAGGAAGTGACTTTCAAATTGAGTCTTGGAGGCTGCAATGACATTTTTCAGGTGGACAGGTGAAAGAGAAGCCTCAAGGCAAAATGCACAGCATTGAACGATAAACAGCCAAGGGCCAGGACACACCTAAGGGAGCAGCTGGAAATGAAGCAGCAAGGCAGGCTCCCTTGGTCCAGAAGATGTGATCCACAGCAGAGAGCCCCAGGGGGTTCATTTGGGCATCATCAGTTCCTTGCTGATCCCTCGCTCCAGGTGACCCCCATCCCTTGAATATGCACCAGAGCCCACTATAAGGAGCACCAAGCTCCTTCTTGCCTGCCCTACACTGGACTCACTGAGAAGGGAAGTGCCATGCTCAGTTGCCTTCCATTTAAACAGGTACTAAATGACAACTGCATAGCAGAACATCAGCAAAACAAGACAAAGTCTCTGGGGGAAGAGGGGAGAAGTTTCAGCTGTAGACACATGTAGAGTTAAAAGTGTCACCTGCCCAAGGTTGGGGCCCCGGATGAATGGGGCTGTACACATGGTGAGGAGACACAGGGCGAACCTGAGATATGAAAACAGGAGCAAAGGAAGGTGAGTCCTATCTCCTGCTGCAATGCCTACCACCATCACCATCACCACCATCACTACCATCACCATCACCACCACTCCACCATCACCATCACCACCACCATCACCATCACCATCACCATCACCACCATCACTACCATCACCATCACCACCACCATCACCACCACCATCACCACCACCACCATCACCACCACCATCACCATCACCACCACCATCACCATCACCACCACCATCACCATCACCACCACCATCACCATCACCACCACCATCACCATCACCACCACCATCACCATCACCCCCATCACCACCACCACCATCACCACCACCATCACCATCACCACCACCGCCACCATCACCATCACCACCACCACCACCATCACCACCATCACCATCACCACCATCACCACCATCACCATCACCATCACCACCACCGCCACCATCACCATCACCACCACCATCACCATCACCCACCATCACCACCACCATCACCATCACCACCACCATCACCACCACCATCACCACCACCCACCATCACCACCCCACCATCACCACCACCATCACCACCATCACCACCACCATCACCACCATCACCATCACCATCACCACCACCACCATCACCATCACCACCATCACCATCACCCCCATCACCATCACCACCATCACCATCACCATCACCACCACCGCCACCATCACCATCACCACCACCATCACCATCAAGCCGCCATCACCATCACCACCATCACCATCACCATCACCACCATCACCACCACCACACCATCACCACCATCACCACCACCATCACCATCACCACCACCACCATCACCATCACCACCACCACCATCGCCACCGCCACTGCCATTGCCACCGTCATCGCCATTCCCATCACCATTGCCACCACCACCACCATCACCACCATCACCATCACCATCCCCATCCCCATCCCCAAGCTCTGCATTAGCCCTCTGAGGAGGTTGCATTTGAGCTAAGCTTTACATGACAAGGAAAGAGCCTTCCAAGCAGAAGGAGCAGCAGTTTAAAGGTCCTGTGGCAGAAAGTCTGGCAGGTCCTAGGCAGTGACAGAAGGCCAGAGGGACTGGTGCATAGCAAGGGAGAGAGGCAGGGGCCAGGCCATGCAGCGCTGGAAAGGTTAGGTAAGGAGGCCAGGTTTGTTCTAAGGTTGATGGGAAGATAATGAAGGGTTTTAAGCATGTGAGAAACATGATCTGATTTATATAAAAGATGACTCTGGCTGGTATGTAAAGGATGATGTATAGGCAAGGGAGGAAGCAGGGGGACCAGCTAGCAGGCTACTGCAATGATCCAAGCAAAAAATGCTCACAGCTTGGATTAGGGTGGTAGAGTGAAGACGGAGAGAAGGGGACAGATTTAAGAGACATACTCTGAAGATAAAACAGTCAAGATTTGACCTTGTATTTGATGTTGAGCTGAGAAAAAGAAAGGATTTATTTCATGTGACTGCTGGATTTATGACCTTACTGCATTAGTCTTTTTGTTTTGCTTTATTTTTACAAGTGTGGAAGGATACCTACAGAGATTATATAAGTCGTGCAGAGTAAATTATCACACAGCTAGGACCAGTCTGACCCAGCTTTTGAATTCTAGTAGTTTGACCTGAGTGCTTGTGCTCTTAACCACCACCCCCAATGCTGCCACAATTAAACAATGGGGATGTGGGAGTCAAGAAACCAGGTTGAAACTCTGCTCAGTCACTGTGTGACTCAGGCAAACCCATTTATGTCTGAGCATCAGTTTGCTGAAGCATATGACGGGAATAATAATAGTGTCCAGGAGAAGAATATAAGAACTATATGAAATTTATTTATTCATGCAATAAATATTTATGAAGCATCCACCATGTGCTAGGCACTGTTCTAGGCATGTGGGATACATCAATGAGCAAAAGAGTTCAAGATTCCTCCTCCTGAGTTGCTTACACACTAGGAAGGAGACAAACAACAATCCTAATAAATGAGTAGATTATCTAGGATTTACAAAGTGATAAGTGTTACCAAAAACCAATAATACAGATCAGGTTCTAGAGGGCAAGGGGTGCCAGGGCAGAGCAGGGGAGGGGTGTGGGCTGAAGTTGCAGCAGGTTGGGTGATGAAGATGGTTGGGATGGTCTTTCTTGCAATGGTGAGCTCTGAGCAAAGGCTTGAAGGAGGTGAGGGAATGTGCCAAGCAGATATGTAGGGAAGGAACATTCTAGAAAACCGAAGCAAAGCCCTGGGCAGGAGTTGACCTGCAGTGTCCAAGGAACAGCAAGGAAGCCAGGGTGGCTGGAATGGAGTGACCAAACCAGAGAGTTGCAGTGAAGGAGATTAGAGGAACTCTAGTGGTTTGCCCTGAGTGCTTGTGCTCTCACAGACCATGCGTGGCTGTGTGGGCTGCAGTAAGGACTTGGGGTTTTCCTGAGTAAGCTGTTGCTTTTGAGCCATGGTGTGATACTACCAGGCTTATGTTTTTAAAACTAGGGTGTGGCAAGTGAGACACTTGCTTTGAGCTAAAAATCCCCCCAGTAATCAAGATAAATAATATTTTAACACAATCCTTTTTAAAATCTCAAAATTTATGCAAAAAAAAATCCATCAAGAACAAAATATCAACATTTTAAAATAAAATATAAGATTAGCGTTCTGATTTTTCCTTTTGCCTCAGGCTCCCATATAGCTTGGCATAGAACTGGGCAACTGTAATGAGAGGAGAGGGAAGACAAGGAAGGGTAGAAGCAGGTAGGAAATGGGTGGAATAATCGGGGTTCATAGTAACAGGGGGCAGGACCAAGCTGCTGGCAGCGAGGGTATGAGGATGCCATCCAGCCCTGGAAATGTTCTGCAGGTAGCACCAACAGAACCGCCCACAGATTAGATGCAGAGGTCTGAAAAAGGAGAAACATCAAGGGTAGCTCCAAGATTTTTGACTTGAGCAATTTAAAGGGAGATAAAATATAAAATACCTGAGAGCCAGCACACAGTAGGTGCTCAATAAATGTTGCATTGTCACTCCCTGTGTGGCTATATCCAAGGACCACGTCTGTGTGTGAAAGAGAAACAGAAAGGGGGGGAGGGGAGAGAGAGAGAGAGAGAGAGAGAGACTAATCTTGATCTTGATAGCATATCTCGGATTTAAATAAAAGTGCGTCTTGATTTTAAATAAGAATGCCCTTAGAAAGCACTCAGCATAGTTCCTGGTAGGTGCTCAGTAAAGACAGCCATTGCTGTTATCATAATTATTACATTTTGAGTAAATAATTGCTCTTTTTGACAGATCTCATATTTTTATGGCTTTCCTGGCTTGGGATAATAAATCTGTGCTTCCTTGGATGACTCAATAATGACAACAAGAGATTCTTCTCACCCACAGAAATGCCTTTCACCATGAAAAACAAAAGCAAAAGCAAAACAAAAACAATCTCCTGCTGCAAGCACTTGATAAGTGGAAATATGAGATGTGGCTAAATCGTTTCCACGATCAAGTTCCATAAAAGCCCTTGAGCCCAACAGTGTCCTAAAGCAAAAGCTCTCAATGGGGATGGTGTTGCCCCCTAGGGGAGACCTGGAACATTGTGGAGCTTGTTTAGATTATCACCAGGACTGGGGATGTGCAATGCCTTCACGTGAATATCCTCCCAAACATGTACATCTGTAAAAAACAAATTCATCATAATCGTCTGAGCCTAACTCTAACTCCCTTGTACATATAAACCCTCTTAAAAATTTCTGCATGGTTTAAGTAGACATTGAGTTGTAAAGGGATACAACTGCTAGGTCAATTGATCAAGGGTTAATCTTTGTTTTGTTAAGAGCTTTAATAAAAGTTGTGTGCTGTTTCAGAAAATCAGGTCATGGATAGCAGCCCTGCGCATGATAGGTGACACAACACATCTGTACAAGTTTGTGTTTGTAGTTGTGGCTGTCTCAGAGATTATATATAGAAGTAATTATCTGGTTTTATCATTATGTTTTATGGTAGAGTCCTATGCAACACTGACATATTGAAATACTGTATATTGGTACTATCTTATTGTAAATGTTTTCACTTTATTCTCTATTATAATACTGTTAGGACATAATACTGATTTTTTGAAGTTATATGTATATATAGATTATATTATCTGTAAAATTCATTTCCGGAGAGTAAAGAGGGTGTTATAAAATTTTTCTATTATAAAAAGGGGCATTAAGTCTGACTAAGGAATGACATCATCTAAATGCTGCTATTAAGCTCTGGAAAGTAAAGTATGACCCGTGAACTTGGGAACAGCTGCCAAAACTCCTCATATTTCAAGAGAAACCGAGCATCCATATATGTATACACAAGCTTTTGATTTTTAAAGAAATGGAGAGTAGTCTCAAAATATATACTAACATGATTCAGACCAAATAATTACATATTTTGGATACATGTAGCCAGACTGTGATGTCAGCTCTAAAACTAGGTGTGTTTGACAGAGCAACTAGCAGAGGTGTGCAACCTCTCTTTAGTGTGTGTGTAATCATTCAAGTTGCCATTTATTAAGTGTATACAGTACATTGTGGAGTTTATACCCATTATCCTGCTTTCATAAGAAGCCTTTAAGGTAAGTAGTGTCAATGTCACACATGGGAAAACTGAGGCTTGGAGAGGTGAAGCCACTTAGCTTAGCAAGTGAAGACAAGGTTGTCAACCAACTCTAGGGTCTTATTATTAATCATAGTAATTACTGCCCCCAAAAACACATTTTAGTGCCCACTGTTTGCCTGACCCAATGCACAGTACATTACAAAAATTCTCTTGTCCAATCATTACAATCACCATGTTTTGAGGCACATTTTTTTATCCCCACTTCCTAGATATGAAGGTGAAGCTCAGAGAGAAGCACTTCCTCAGGTCTTACAGCCAGAAAGTGCCAGAGTGACCTCAGTCATCCCTGCCAGGCTGCTCCCAACACTCATATGATCAACCACAATTGCTATATTGCCCTCCAAGAGAAAAAAAAAAAAGCAATAATAATAGTGAGCAAACCCCTTCTATCACAAGTGCTTTTTCCACTGTGTCTGCACCAGAGATGGTCAACCTTGATGACTCATTAGGATCGCCTGGGTGATTAGACAATCTTGGTGCCTGGGTTCACTCCCAGAAAGTCTCATTTCCTTGGTCTGAGATATGACCTGGGTACCAGGATTTGTAAAACTTCCTCCAGGTGATTCTAATCATTGGCTTACCATCCCTCTCTCCCCACACCTCCAACTACCTGGGCCAGGTCAATGGTTCTCGACTCCAACAATGTGCTGGAAGCACCTGGGGGCATTATTTTTTTTTTCTGGTTACAGATGCCCAGACCCCACCCAAAAGATTTATTTTCAGCTGGTATAGGAAGGGGCCTACTCACTGACGCAGATTAAAAAGCATCCCTGGTGATTCTAGTATGCAGCCAAGTTTGCAAACCACTGAGCCAGGTATAAGCAATGTCCTATTTTGCTTATGAGGTAACTGAGGTTCATAGAGGTGAAGTGACTTTCTCAAGGTCACATATCTAGTAAACTGTGTCTTTAACCACTATTTTAAGATATGTTGAAAACTGGAAAATGGCTCTCTCTTCCACTAAATATAGGTTGCTGCTAGATCCTCCAAGTTCTTTGCCTGATGGAAGTTCTGTTGCTGCTGTAACAATCACAAACTTGGTGGCTTAAAAACACACATTTATTATCTTACTGTTGTGAAGGTTGTTTGTGCTAAATGGTCTCAGTGGGCTAAAATCAAGGTGTCTTGCAGAGCTGCATTCCATTCTGGAGACTTTAGAGGAGAATCCATTTTCTTGCCTTTTCCTGCTTCCAGAGGCTGTTTTCCTTGGTTCATGGCCCCATCCTCTATCTTCAAAGCCAGCAATGGGGGTCAAGTATTTCTCATGCTGCATCACTCTGACACTGGCCCTTCTTCCTCTTTCTTCCACGTCTAAGGACCCTGTGGTTATATTGGGCCCACCTGGCAATTCCAGTCTTAATGTCAGCTAATTAGCAAACGTAATTCTGACTGCTACCTTAATTCCTCTTTGCCTTGTAAAATTACATATTCACGGGTTCTGGAAATTAGGAATGTGGAAATCTTTGGGAGGCCATTATTCTGCCTGCCACACCTGCTTTCTCATCATGGAGGCTATTTCACTCACAGCCAAGGAATCAGGCAACCCCAGTCCACAGGAGCAGTGTGTCTTGCTTTGACTGGGAGCATTCAAGGGAACAGCCCATTAAGTAGGGTGATAGTTTACAAAATTGTTTGGCATCACATGGATCTAATTTTCTTTCTCTCGGCCTGTTTTTTTTTTGAGACAGTCTGGCTGTCACCCAGGCTGAAGTGCAGTGGTGCAATTTCGGTCACTGCAACCTCCACCTCCCAAGTTCAAGCAGTTCTCCTCCTTCAGCCTCCAGAGTAGCTGCGATTACAGGCATGTGCCACCATGCCCAGCTAATTTTTGTATTTTTGGTAGAGACAGGATTTCACTATGTTGGCCAGGCTGGTCTCAAACTCCTGACCTCAGGTGATCCACCCACTTTGGCCTCCCAACGTGCTAGGATTACAGGCATGAGCCACCGTGCTCAGCCATGGACCTAATTTTCCATATTCAGTCATCCATGTGACATTATTGGCCAAGTCATGATGTTTAACACAGCTTAGTCAATCACTGTCAGGTAGTCAAGCAACCATATTCCAAGGAGAAGAAAACTAGATAACTTCCT
This sequence comes from Nomascus leucogenys, assembly GCF_006542625.1. Lineage (NCBI taxonomy): Eukaryota > Metazoa > Chordata > Mammalia > Primates > Hylobatidae > Nomascus > Nomascus leucogenys. The sequence goes on along the minus strand of NC_044390.1, from coordinate 85,878,991 downwards.
GTCAAGTCAGAGAATGATAGGATCCCAGGGTAAGTATGGTCCTTCAAGACCACCATAGTCCAGCCTATCATCTGATGCTAACCTCCCTCTCCAAATTGTCATCTTCCTTCTGCTTGGTTCCTCCAGGGACAAGGAAAACATGAGCTCTTAAGCAGCCCATGACATCTTTGAACTGCCCTGACTCTTTAAAAGGGTTTTCTTCCTTACTACATGGCTGTTGAAAATTTTGAGATAGATCTATTTGAACTGAAACAGAAAAATCTCCAAGATGCATTCTTAAGGGCAAAAAGCAAGTTGATGGACTATATGCCTAGTATTATCTAATTAGCATGCAAACCTTCTAAGTGCATATGCAATTGCATAGGAAAAGAATCTGCAATCACAAATCAATAGCAATGGTCAACTTTACTAGGAAGAGGGAAATTCAGAGGGATTAAGTGCATATTTTTCTGAACTGTAATGATACCTCCTAAGTTGTTGCAAGGGTGAGATGAAATAAAGCAAGTAAAATATTTAACATGGACTTCTTATGTTACACTAAATGCTCAATAAATGTTAACTAAATTTTTTTAATTGTAGAAAAGTTTCAAAAAGATGTCAATGGTGATTATGGATTTTTTACTTGCTCATTTAAATTTTTTTCTAAAATGAGCATTAACTTTCAAGCGGAAAGAATAAGAGATCACTTCTATATTAGCTTGGATTGCATTTGGCTGCAAATAACAGAAAAACCTAACTAGCAGTGGCCTAGACAAAAACAAAAAAAAAGGAAAGTTGAGGGGGTTGTTTTTATCTCTTAGAAAGACATCCAGAAGTAGGTGGCTGTGGTCATTAGTTCAGTCATCAGGAACCCAGGGACATTTGTCATTCTTAGCATATTGATGTTCTTCCTCATCCTTGTCACTTCATGGCTTCAAGATGATCACTTCATCTGCAGACAAACTTTTCGAGCAGAAAAAGAGAGGAAAGATAGTGTCAACTATCTTTTCCCCTTTCTTGGGAAACACCATTTTCCCAGAAGCACTCACAACAGACTTCATTTAGTTCCCGTTGACCTGATTTGTGTCATTTCTAGCTGCAAGAGAGTCTGGCAATGTGAGGAACAGGTTTGTCATCATTGACTTTGACTAGTCAGGACTCATAGCCTAGGACTGGGTAAACCACTGCCTGTAACCAAAAGTGGGGTTCTGCTGTCAAGCAACAAGGGGGTTTACATACTGGGTACACACATGTCTATCACAGCTTCCAATTATGGAGCCTAAATCTCCACCCCAAGCATCCACCATTTATCCTAGTTATTATCTACAACAATTTAGGCCTTATTAATAACTCCACTTATAAGGCTGCTTTCAGTCTGAAAACATCACTTATTTGAAATCTCATGGGGAACCAGCAGGATCAGAACTGGGATTGACAGACTTCCAACTGTGGAGATGAGTAATGGTTCTTCCTCCGAGTAGTTATATACATCCCAGTGAAACATAAGACAGAGGAAAAACCTTGAATCCTATCCACAGTTGGGATGTATACATGTTTGAACATCTTCTAAGAGGAGATGGAGTAGGCAGTGGAAGCCTAGTTGCATGGAGGGATGGCTCAGGTCCTAAGGGAAATTTCATCATAAAATGAAAAGGAGACTGGCACTGAGGAGACCCAATTACAGAATCTGCAGGGAAGAGTGAAGTGGGAGGTCTAGGTTAAGATGCAACAGCTGGATCTTGACATAAGCCAAATGATGGGCTATATGTGTGTGAGTATTTGTGTCCTGGGGAGAAAAGGGATTCTAATAAATATTGAGGTGAGACCTCCTCAAATTAAATGTAGCAAGGACAGATAATGTATTTTCACACTTCACAACACAATACTGACCTACCATGGCACTGTGGGAATTGAAAGCCTGGACAGCTGCTTAGAAAAGAGGTTGAGAGCACAGGTTCTAGAATCAATGTAGAATCTAGAATGGCAAATGTCCCTGGGTCCCTCATGACTGACAGCAGCCATGCACTTCTAGACATCTTGCTAAGAGATAAAAACAACCCCCATTTCCATTTTCTGTCTAAGCCACTGTTAGATTTTCTCTTATTTGCAGCCAAAAGCAATCCAAGCCAATATAGAAGTGATTTCTTATTCTTTCTTCTTGACAATAAATGCTCATTTTAAAAACTTTTAGTGGGTAAGTTAAAAAGTCCATAAATAAGCACCATTGACATCCTTTTGAACACTTTCTATGATTTAAAATATATGAGCGCACATCCCACCTCTACCAGCTGCTAGCTGTACGACCTTGGGCAAGTTGCTTGACTTCTCTTTCATGAGTTTCTTCCTCTGTAAAATGGAAATAATAATAATATATACCTTAAAATATTGTCATGAACATTAAATAGGGTAACATCTAAAGAGCTTAGCACAGTGCCTGGTGCCTAGTAAGTTCTTGCTGTTTGCTAGCTAAGAGTATTATTGTGCAAAAGCATCAATACCACCAACAATTACGGTGGGATCTCAGAACAGTCAAGAACAGGAGTTATTAAAGCCAGAACTGATTCAAAAGTACACACATAATGTGAATCAAATTCAGGCTCCCATGTGGCCCAGTCTGGAACACTGTAGAATTTAAAGAAACTCAGCCCAGCAACCAAACGTATGCTAGTCCAGTCTTTTGCATCTCTTGGTCAGCTTTAAAGGGGGATCAAATTCACATTCTACAGAAACACTTCTTTAAAGGACCCCTTTCTTTCACCAACTCCCCCTACACCTCTTCAGCACATTCCTCACTCCCAACTCTCCCTCCGAACCTCCAAATCCCCCTACTCATGAGTGTCTCATACAGTCTCTCCCTCTCATATAATTCTGTTCTCTTTTTCTCCCTGACAAGTCAGTCTATGTTGTTTCAGAAGAAAATCCCACCTTCCCTCCCCTGGTTCTTCATCCACTGATTAGCATTTTCTGCATTTGAGTCTGGGGTAAGTGAGAATGGAAATAATACTAAATGGACAATGCCAGAAATCATCACAAGAGAATGAGAAGTAGGCAAAATGTCACAGATAGGAATACATTCATAAATTCTGACTGCTTTTTATGTAAGGCGCCTTTCTTTTGCTAACTTGATCACTCCGCAAGTATTTATTTGTGCCGGCACAATTCTTGGCACAGGGATATGGGGATGATGATACCTGGTCTCTGCTTTTAGAAGGTTGCCCTAATCTCCTTCCGTCTTTATCCACCTCCTAGGATGAAGGATGCTCCAGATCATCCAGGACCCAGGCCAAGTGCAGATGCTCAATCCCCCCAAGAAAGTTCTCCTGAAGACCCCTGCTGGAGGGTGGGATTCCAATCTGGATGACTATTTCCAACCTCTCCTTAACAGTCTAGGGAAATGAAGACACTGAGTTGACAGTGGCCTTGGAAGATCCAACAAGAGATTCCAACACATTTATCACCAGCCTGGGAGCCACTGTTCAGCCTCACTGACTTGTATAATCCACACTAAACTCAGTGCTGACTCTTCAGCTTCTGCATTTGATTTAGACCACAGTTAAGGCCCCTAAGGCCTGGTACTGACAAATCACCATTTCCCAGGACTGTTCTACTTAACATGGGAGTTTAAAGAGTGCCAGAAACCAGTGAAAGGAATCAGACTTGCCTCACCTACTAGGCACAGATTCAAAAAGCCACGGGGGTCCCCAACCCCCAAATGCCTCCTCATCTTGGCACTTGTCCCTCCATAGTACTAATCACATTTAGGATTATTATACTAAAATCTGTCTTCTCTGATGGAATATTAGCTCTTGGAGGACAGGGGTCATATCTGACATATTCACGGCTCTACCCCCAGCATCAAACCCAGTATATGGCACATAGTAATTACTCAATAAATATATGTTAATTTCATCATACATGATATTGCTTGAGGAACAAAACAAAAAGTATGGTAATAATAATATTAAGTCAACCAATAGAGTGCTAAACAGCTTACATCCATTATCTTAAACAAAAAAAGTCAGAGAGGAAAGATTTATATCCTGACAGCCATTTCCCAAATGCATACCTTTGGGCAAGTGATTTAAGCTCTCTGAGCCTCAGTTTCCTAATTTGTAAGAGGTTAGCAATAATAATACCAAACTCATATCCATGTAAAGAGTGTAGCATAGGAGCAATGTTTTAAAAGAACCCAGTCCCCACTACTTATCAAAATTTTAACTGCTCATGTCTACTAATCCAGCAATTTAATTTTTAGGAGCTTCTCCAATAGAAAAGTTTGTGCAGCTGTGAAAAGACAATGTGCAAGAATGTTCATTGCAACATGATTTGAAATGAAAAACTGACAGCAACCTAAGTGTTCAATAGGGGATGGCCACATAAATTATGATATAGTGTATTAGCTCCTAGAGCTGCTGTTACAAATTACCACCAACCGGGTGGCTGCAAACAGCAGATATTTGTTCTCTCACAGTTCTGGAGAAGTCTGAAATAAATGTGTCAGCAGCGCCACGATGCCTCCAAGGGCTCTAGGGGAGAATCCATTCCTCGCCTCTTCCAGCTTCTGGTGACTGTTGTCATCCTTGGCTTGTGGCCACATCCCTTTGCTTTGTCTTCATATGCACCTTCTCCTATGTGTGCTTTTGTCTGTGAGTAAAATCTCCCTCTGCATCCCTCCCATAAGGATACATGTGATGACATTTAGGGCCCATGGAGTAATCCAGGATGATCTTTTCATCTCAAGATCTTTAATCACATCTGCAAGATCCTTTTTTAAATTAAAGTAACTTGTACAGGTTTGTTATGAACTGAATGTGTCCCCCCAAAACTCCTAAGTTGAAGCCCTAACCCCCCAGTGTGATTGTTTTAGAGGTGAGGCCTTTGGGAGGTAATTAGGATTAGATGACGTCATGGGGGTAAGGTTCTTGTGACTGGATCACTGCCCTGATAGAAAGAGACACCCTAGAGCTTGCTCTCTCTTTCACCCCCTCGTGCACACAAAAGTCATGTGAGCACATAGCAAGACTGTAGCCACCTACAAGCCAAGAGAAGATCCCTCAGAATGAAACCTACATTGTTTGCACCTTGATCTTGGACTTCTTAGCCTCTAGAACTGTGAGAAATAAGTTCCTGTTGTTTAAGCCACCCCATCTATGATATTTTATTATGGCAGTCTGAGGAGGCTGAGATACTGTTCCAGGCATTAGAACATGGACATATCTTTGGGGCCACCATTCAGCTCACTACATACTGTATGGGATGGAACGCTATGCAGTCATCAAAAAGAATAAGGCTATTTCAGTGTCCAGGTGACCAATGGTAATAACTTGCACTAGGGTAGAGAAGGGAAGATGGAGATAGGGAGCAAATTCTAGATGTTTCTGACAGTGGAGCTGAGAAGACTTACTTATATTTTGAATGTGGAGGATGAAGGAAGGAGAAGAATCCTTCTCCCATTGCTGCAGCAGGGGAAAGAGACCTAGATGATCATACAGGATGATTTCAGGGATAGGCCTAGAATCTGGATATATACATATTTTTCTTATCGAAGCATGAAATACAGACAGCAAAATACACAAACCTTCAGTGTATAGCCCAATGAATTTTTTAAATAATTTTTATTGATACAAAATAGATGTACATATTTTGGGGGTACATGTGAAAATTTAATACATTCATATAATTTGTAAAGATTGTATCAGTGTAATTGAGATATCCATCATCTTAAATATTTGTCTTTTCTTTATGCTAGAAACATTTGAATTATTCTCTTCTACCCTATTTTGAAATATACCATAGATTATTGTAAATTACAGTCACCCTACTGATCTATCAAACACTACGTCTTATTTCTTCCATCAAACTGCATATTTGTACCCATGAATCAACTTCTTTCAGTCGATAAATTTTTTCATTTGTATTTACCCATGTAACAACCATACAGAGCATCATTTATGTAACATTTTTAGCAGCCCATAAAATTCCTTTGGACTCCTTCTGAATCAAAATCACCCACCCATGCAGAGGTAACCAGTATTCTGACTTCTCTAAGTGTTAGATGTTCTTAAACTTCATGTAAAAGTTTTTTTTTTTTTTGAGACAGAGTCTTGCTCTGTCACCGAGGCTAGAGTGCAGTGGCATGATCTCAGCTCACTGCAACTTCTGCCTCCTGGGTTCAAGCAATTCGCCTGTCTAAGCCTCCCAAGTGGTGAAATTACAGGTGTGCACCACCACGCCCAGCTAATTTTTGCATTTTTAGTAGAGACAGGGTCTCACCATGTTGGCCAGGCTGGTTTGAACTTCTGGCCTCAGGTGATCCGCCCACCTCGGCCTCCCAAAGTGCTGGGATTACAGGCGTGAGCCACCGCTCCTGGCTGATATAAAAGTTCTTTTGTACCTGATTTCTTTCACTCATCACTATGACTCTGAGATTCATTTATGTTGTTGCATGTATTTGTAGCCTGTTCTTTTTTATTGCTGTCTCATGTTCTACTGTCTCCAGATGGAATCTACAGGATTTGCTAATTGGGTGTGAGGGAAAGAGAGGAATCAGGGTCTCTGTTTCAAGCCTCTGGAAGGATGGAGTTGCCGTTAGCTGATATGGTAGCGTTGTGGGAGGAGTAGCTATGAGGTGGGCAGACAATAATGATCAGGAGCTCACTTTGGGATATGGTTAAGTTTGAGTTGCTCTTTAGACATCCAAGTGTTGATGGTGAGTAGCCCGTTAAGTCATCAGGCAATAAGGGAGAGTAACAATGAGAGGGAGAGGTGACTGCAACAAGGTAGGGTAGTGGATGAGGAAGGGATAACAGGAAATTCAGAGCTGGAAGCGAGGAAGGATTGGGAAGTGGCTAGCAGGAGCAAGGAGAACACTGACCTCACTTCCAGGGCCAAGAGTATGAGGCATGTGCAAGAAAAAACATCCCCCAAGAGGGCTCTAGGGGAAGCCACATTACAGCAACAGGGAAAGAGGATATCCACAGAAGGGGCTGTAACGTGCCAAACTCACCAATTTTCCAGGAGCCTCTCACCCACTCACAAGCAGACATCCCAACACCCACCCACAGAGAGGCATTGGCAGCCCCAATTTTGAAGTTTAAGGCTACTGCCGGCATTAGCCATCGGATCCACTTTCACTGCTGTTTATCCTCTTGTTATTCTTAACATCTGCAAAGTATTCAATGGAATTATGACAGCATGCCCCGTGACCATTCCCCTTTGCTTGCCAAGCTAATTCACTCCTCGGTCTCCAGCACAACTTACAGCGCAGCCTTGGCTGAACTCGGGAGACCCGAGTCCCAAACCCACCTCTGCCGCTGATGTAATGTGTGACTTTCAGGATGACCCTGCCCTTCTCTGATCTCAGCACCTGGCTCTATAAAAGCGATGAGAAGAGTGCAGATAAAGAAAGTGTGGGCTTTGGAATCAAGCACACTTTATATAGAAAATGAACATATGTGGTTTCACGTGCCCAGAATCCATACACTCTTCTGATAAAAGTTCTCTGATTTTCTTTAAGAGACATTCCCTGCTACACCACACACCTTCAGCCCTTAAGGTTCAGATGGAGTTGATGACTCACCCCCTAGATTGTCCAATCAGAATCACAATAATTTGTTTTGGGATGTGCAGTGACCTAATTCATGTCCATGGGCATCAACCGTAGAACTTTTGTTCAAACCACTGGGAAAAGATTTTCCTTTTCACTGGTTGGATCAGCTAGTAGGCTTTAGGCTATGGCTGCTTGGGGACATCTTGCTTCAGAAGATTTGGGTCAAATTGTAAAGAAGCCTTTATGTTATGCTAAAAAGTATGAAGGCTTTTCCCTGAAGTTGAGGGCAGGGAATGTCCAATTTTTTTTTTTTTTTTTTTTTTTGCCAGAGTATCTATAAACAGAAGAGAAGGACAAATTATGTAACTGTTCATTCTGAAGTGCTGAACTCATGACTTCAACTGCAAAATATCACCAAGAACTCTTGTTGTCTCAGTTTCTATACACGCATGCATACTTTGATTACTTGTTTTAGGCCGGGCACAGTGGCTCACGCCTGTAATCCCAACACTTTGGGAGGCCGAGGCGGGTGGATCATCTAAGGTCAGGAGTTTGAGACCAGTCTGGCCAACATGGTGAAACCTCATCTCTACTAAAAAAATACAAAAATTAGCTGGGCGTGGTGGCACGCACCTATAGTCCCAGCTACTTGGGAGGCTGAGGCAGAAGAATCGCTTGAACCTGGGAGGTGGGGGTTGCAGTGAGCCAAGATCACGCCACTGCACTCCAGACGGGGTGACAGACCGAGACTCCATCTCAAAAAAAAAAAAAAGTTTTAATATTTAAAAAATGTTGTAATATTTAAAATATTCTGCCCTTTAAAAAAATCTTAAAGTTATTAGTCCCAGGAAGTTCTCCCTGTTTCACCTGTGGCTTTCTGACTCTCCTAGTTTATTGTCATGTATCTTCAGGGCTATAGGTACTCCACTTTGAGATATATGGCTTTAAATAAGAGGCAGACATGGAAATTTGGGGGGGTGGGTAATGTAGCCTAATCTTAACTGTACATTGGAAGATAACTCTGGGCCTTGATATATCGTGTCCATAATTTCCAGGGTCAGGGTTGCAGCAGATGTTCCTACAATCCCACGTGAACCTTGACAAGAGGTCAAGCCTGTTACCTTGTTCTGGAATTTTCCAGTTGCTCCAGTCATTCATATTGCAAGGATCCTTCACATATTAAAGTTGACTTTTTCCAAGGACACAAGAGTCCTTGCTGCTTGCATCAAATTTTATTTCCCCATGGGGCCACATGCTGCTGGGAGATAGATTCCTGCTAAATTGCTTTGATAAAGTTGATTATGGGCCTTAGATCCCTAAGCTTTCCTGGAAGTTACGATAAAGCTTTTAACTGAAATCTGTCTTAGCACTGACCTAATCTCAGAAGGGTCAGTTTATACTTCTTCAGGGTCACCCTGAAATATTGTGGAATCCTTATAGTACAGAAAAGGGATCCATAACTGGTTGGGACAAGGGTCACAGACTCTTTTAGGAATCTGATGAAAGCTCTGGGATCCTCTACGCACCCCCACCCCGCAAAAAAATGCCTCTTGCACAAAATGTTAGACACAATTTCAGGAGCACGGTAGACACTCCAAAAATTCTGAGATTAGGTTAAAATCCAGGGATAAGAATGTCAGAACTGGAGGAAATCGAAATTATCTGGCCTAGTTGGTCTACTGAATAATAATGATAATCATCATCATTATTAAAAACAATCACATATTATGTGTTTATTATGTACTAACCACTCTGCTGAGACTTTACATTCATCATGTCACTAAAATTTTACAATAACCCAGCCTATTACATACCATGTCATCCCTACTCTACAGATGAGACAACCGAGAATCCCAGAGTTTAAGTTCCTTACTTGTGGATACCAAGCAACTGAGTGGCAGAAGGCAGCTGCCTCCTAGATCCATGCTCACATCCACTGTGCATTCATGTCTGGTTATTCATAGTTGCTGTTGTCACCCTTCCTACCAAGTAACAGGAACCCACTGATGCTACCTTAAGTACAAAAGGGGTTTATTATAAGGAAGGAGATTAGGGTGTACTACAGAATCTATAAGCAAGGAATTAGCTGAATTGGAGGAATCACCTGGGACGTAGACATTGGTTTGCCATAGGAACCAAAAACAAAAAGCAATCTCTCTGTTATGAACTAAATGTTTGTGTCTCCCCAAAATTCAAACATTGAAGGCCTAACCCCCACTGTGACTGTGTTTGGAGATAGGGCCTGTGAAGAGGTGATAAAGGATAAATGAGGCCATACCTGTGAGGTTCTAATCTTACTACAGAGCTGCTACCTTTATAAAAAGTGGAAAAGACACAGACTTCTCTCTCCACCATGTGAAGACACAATGAGAAGGCAGCCATCTGCACACCAGGAAGAGAGCCCTCACCAGAAACTAAACCCTGCCAGCAATTTGACCTTAGATTTTCCAGCCTCCAGAGCTGTGAGAAAATAAATTTCTGTTGTTTACGCCAACAGTCTATGGTGTTTTGTTATGGCAGCTTAAGCAGGCTGAGACACCCTCTTTCTTTCCCTCCAGATGAAGAAAGAAAATCAACAAAGGGAAAACTTAGAAACCGTGTTTCCTTAGCATGAAGATTAGGTCACCAGATGAAGATGGCCTCCCAGAACCTCACATACCCCAAATGAATGAAACACTGAAAGTGTAAAGGTCGATGCCTCAAATGCCTAGAAGAGCCAGACAGGGAACAAAAGCGAGTGAAGTGCACTGGATGTGCACAAAAGGGGAGAGGTAGGGATTGCAAATATGCAAGCCACCACTCAGCAGCAGCCAGCCTTGCCATGTAGCCATTCACATCAAGTGTTGGCAGATTGTGCCCTTTCTTTTTTTAAAAAAAAACAAGAAGCTCATAATCTGCATTTTCATATGAAATTCCCAGATTTTAAACATTGCAAACTTGTGTGGTCCAAACTAAACACATGTATGAGCTCCTTTTTAAACTGAGGGCAGCTAGTTTGTGAGCTATGTGTACAAAGCCCATTTAGAATCCAGATGTGGAGGACACAGGGAGGGGCGAAGAAAGAGGATATGCAATGGAGTCATAGACCCAGATTCAAATCTTGGTCTTCCACTTCCTTACCGTGCTACCCTAAAGGTCACCTAACCTCTCTGATCACCCCGAGATAATCATTCTATTGTTTCCAATATTTTTCCAGTACAAATAATGCCACTGTACATATTGTTGCACAGATGTCATGTGTATTGTATGTTTCTCTGCAGGATAAATTCCTAAAGAGGAAACTGCCAAGTGTCACGGATTGGATTCTCCAGAACAGATGCTGAGATGGAGTTTGGGTTGCAAAATGTTTATTAGGAACATATGTCCATGCATGAACTTGTATATAAATGTTCATAGCAACATTATTCATAATAATCAAAAAGAGTGGAAACAACGCAAATGTCCATCACTTATGAATGGATGAATGAAATGTGATATTTTCATACAATCGAATAGTATTCAACAATAAAAAGAAATTAACCATTGATACATGCAATAACATGGATGAACATGGAAAACACTAAGAAAAATAAGCCAGATGCAAAGGACCACATATTATATGATTCCATTTGTATGAAATGTCCAGAACAGGCAAATCTTTAGAGATGAAGGTAGATTAGTGGTTGCCTAGGACTGGGCATTTGAGGGAAATGAAAAGTGAATGCTAATGGGTATGGGGTTTCTTTAGGGGGTGATGAAAATGTTCTAAAATCGATTGTGATGACAGTTGCACAATTCTGTGAATACACTAAAAATGTATTTAATTGTACACTATAAATGGATGACTTACATGGTGTATGCATTATGTTTCAATAAAAAGGAAGGGAGAGAAAGCAGAATTGGTCAGAGAAAAAAGTCAAAATGACAATGCAGGCCCAACAAAGCCAGCCAACCAGGCAGAACCGAAACAGCCAAGCCTTTATACCCCTGTCTCATTCAGTTACTGCATGTCAACTGCCCCGGAAGGGCATGACCTTGGGGGAGGGAGCTCCCTGCAGCTGTCAAAGGGGCTGACAGCTGGAGGCCATCTGCTGACCACACTCCCCATGGCTGGGCAGCAAATCCTCCCTTAAAGGGGGATCTGAGAAGCGCATCTCCATGTCTACCTCACCAATTCTAAAGGAAATTTAATTAATTTTGATAGATATGACCACACTACACTATTGTTCCTGTTATCATTGTCATTCAAGAATTCCTCACCCACTAGTAACATTTTTATATCTGGCAGATGGGATCCCATTGAACAACAATAAGAGATAAATTTTAGAAGACCACACTGAGGAATACCTAAAACGCCATGGGAAAGACTTTTCGTTTTCTCTTGTAAGGATCAGGGGACCCCAGCATTGTTTTGTTGTTTTGCACAGAAAACTGACACAATGTAAAGCTACATACTAGAATACTTAACTCTAGGGACAGTATGCAAGTTGGACCAGAAAGGGAAGACCCAGAAGACAGGGAGACTAATCAGTAGGTTATGGAAGCCACCTAGGCATGGGGTGGGGATAGTAGGTGCTTGCTATAGAAGGGAAGGGAAGGGAAGGGAAGGGAAGGGAGGGGAGGGGAGGGGAGGGGAGGGGAGGGGAGGGGAGGGGAGGGGAGGGGGGGAGGGGGAGGGGAGGGAGGGGAGGGGAGGGGAGGGGAGGGGAGGGGAGGAGGGGAGGGGAGGGAGGAGGGAGGGGAGGAGGAGGGGAGGGGAGGGGGGGAGGGGAGGGGAGGGGAGGGGAGGGAAGGGCAGGGCAGTTTTAGTGCATCTGGAGGTGAATTAGACCTGCATAAAAGGAGAAGGTGACTCATTTTGGGTCAAACACAAGGGTAGATGCTCAGGCCCTATCCCACCATGATACTGACCTCCTAAAAATCCTCCACATTTACCCATATCCCTCCATTTCCACTAACACCAATGCCATATTTTGCTCAGAAACTCCACCAGCCTTCATACTGATTTCAGAACATCCATTCTACCTTGCTACACTCTATTCTCCTTAGAGCAGATGAAGGGATGTTTTTAAAACTTAAATCAGGTCCTGTCACTCTAAGGCTCGAATTCCTTCAATTATTTCTTATTGTCCTCAGTATAAAGTACTATGTCTACAAGGCTCTCCATTATCTACCACCTGGCCACCTCCCCAGCCTCACTTCTTACCACTCCTCCATCGTTTCCTGGCTGCTCTTCCTTCAATTCTCTGAAAGTTCCACGTTCCCTTTTGACTCTGGGCCTTCACATATCCTGTTTCTCTGTGCCCAATAGTCCATGGTCTCTTGCCTATTCATATGTAAACTGCAGATGTTGAGTTAGATGTTGCCTATTCCAGGAAGCCTTCCTTGGATGAGATGCCTGTGTTGGATTGTCTACAAAGATGGCACCAACAATTCTCCATCTCTGTATGCACCCATGCTGCTCTTCCCAACCTGAAATGGAGTGTGTTTCTTCATCTCTTGAATTGGGCTTACCATGTGACTTGCTTTGAGCAATAGAATGAGGCAGCAGTGATGTTCTGGGGCTTCAGAGTCCAGACCTTAACAGACTACAAAGCCTCTTCTGCTTTCATTCAGAGAGGAACACAGCCTCTGTGTAAAGCAGCCCGGGCTGTCCATCACCATATGTGATGTGCAAAGTTGGAAGTGACATTGGAGAGCTCTCAACACAATTAAGCTTGGTTGAAACACCTGGAAGACCAGGTCCCCATTCATATGCCCGTAAACCATGCACAGGTGGCAGAAGAAATCAAAATCCTTCTGTCCCCAGGGGCCTTGGAGACCCCATTTTTCTCCCAGGTCTGCCACTTAGTCATGAGATAAAGCAAGGACAGATTTTCACTAGCATAAGAGAAATGTGACTGCAATGAGTGCAAGCCAACCTCTGCCTCTAGGACAGGGTACACCTCTACTGTCTCTTGAGGAATCTACACCCTCAGAAGCCCACCCCCACCCAGCCCTCAAAGAATGTGGGATCCCTCTGGGTGAGTATTATATACAGCATCCTTTCATTTCTGTACCTCAGAACCTAGCACTTCCTTAGCTCACATTAAATACTCAAGTAATGTTTGTATGATATAGAAAGAAAGGAATGAGAATGGGTTGGATAGAAAGGGAGGAAAGGAATGGCCATTTAGTATCAGCTGTGTAGCCTTGGCAAGTTACCTACCTTTTCAAACCATCATTTACCTTCCTCATCTGTAAGATGGACATAATGATAGTACTGTTATCTAACGTTTACTGCAGATGTAATTACTATATGCCAAGCACAGGTTCAAACCTAATATCTCATTTAATCCTCATAGCCTACAAAACCCCTACCATTACCACTCACATTTTATTCACTGATTTTTGTTGTATATTTTTATGCTCCAAATCACTCTCACTTTGTTTTGTGTTGATCTCTGCAGTTTTTTTTGTTTGTTTGTTTTCTGAAACCACATTTCACAGATGAGGAAACCAAAGCACAAAGTAATTGAGTAACTTGCCCAAGATTACACAGTTTGTAAATGGTGTAATTTACAGGGATTCAACCCCAGTCATCTCAGGCACACAGGGTAATTCTAAGAGAACTAAGTGGAATTATGACTGTCAAGTGCTTGGCACAGGGCTCAATATGTGTGGACTGTTCTTAGGAGTAAGGGAGGGAGGGAAGAAAAACAGAGGCAACAGCAGACCTCACCTGTCTAGTTTCTTTCTTGTGACTGTTCCCTCTCCCCAGATACATAGAATTGGATCTATCATTACCTAATGATTGGCCCTTTTATTTTATTTATTGTACTTTTCAAATAATATAATGAACACCATGGATAGAACTGGAAGGCCATGATCTTAAGCGAAACAAGTCAGACACAGAAAGACAAATACTACATGTTCTCACTTATAAGTGGGAGCCAAATAATGTGTACAAATGGATGTAGAGTGTAGAGTAATGAACAGTAGACACTGACTGGGAGGGGCAATGGGGTGGGAGGAGGGTGGATGATGAGAAATTACTTAATGGGTATAATGTGTGTTATTCAGTTGATGGATACCCTAATAAGTCTTGACTTTACCACTACGCAATCTACGCGTGTAACAAAACTATTCTTGTACCCCATAAATGTATACAAATAAAAATAAAATAAATAGTATAATGAATACCATGAACCCACTGTCCAAACCAAGAACCTAAATATTAACAATAATTTCATCTACCTATCTGCTCCTCTCCTACTGCTTCTTGCCTTTCACTTCCTGGTAGCCACAGTCCTAGATGTTGGATTGACCATTCCATTGATTTTTTTTTTTTACGTATGTATGCCTAACAAGAAATTGTTTCATCTTTCTTGTTTTTGACTTTATAATTTCAAAGTCTTTCCATTATAGGCTCTCACTTCTTTTGTTGGAGTTAAATTTTACAAGTTCACCCAGGCCATCACATTTTGGCTGTGTGGGTTCTTCAGTGCAAGAGGCTCCCCAGCTGAGGGTGGCAGTGGTACTGAAATCAGCCTGCAGCTCCTCTTGCCTTAAAGATGCCATTCTCCCATGAAGCCATTCACCTTGGAGGCTGCATGCACCTGGAGAGGGGGCCATTTTCTAATCTGCACAAAGGCACAGGAGAGGTTAATGGGGGCCTGAAAGCACCATCCCTGGACAATCAGCTAACCTTCTTGGCCCTATCATGTTCAAGGGCAAGGTTGAGCCCACTCAGGATGATAGGTAGGAAGTGGCCCACAGTTACAGCCCAAGAGACAGCTGCATCATGTGAATCATGGTTCCTGCTAGAAGCTCAATGGCCTCACTCCAGCTGTCTATCCCTAACCTATCAGGAGGGATTTCCTAATCAAGTTCCAGGAGCCTTAAGATTTATGTCAAGGGGCCTCAATTTATTGAATTAATGCTGCTGAGCAGAACTGTAGCTGTTAAACAGTGTGGAGATCTGGATTTTACAGCAATGTAACTAACAAGGCTATTAACACAAACTGGGCCACTGACATTTATAACACCATAAATCTCTGTTCCCGCTGGAAGTATTTATGGCGTGGCAGGCACTCAGAGTCCACTGCCTTTTGCTGTGCTCTGCTTTTGAGACTCAGCAGGGAAAAAGTGTTGACCAATAAAGGGATACAGTCAGGAGGAAGGAGGAAGAGAATGGAGCCTAGGCTGATTCTCAGCTGCCACCCCCTCTATCAACTTGAAACACGAGCCATTGCCAAGGGTGGCTTTCGATTTTTCTGTTTTTATTATATAGTATGTATTTATTTCCCCTTTAGGGAGCACTTACCATAGGCTAAACCCTTTGCCAATGTAGTAATTATTAATTTCCCAGCATCTTCTCAAGGGTGAAAACATATTAGCTTCTTGTGTGCGTGTGTGTGTGTGTGTGCGTGTGTTCCCACTGAACTAAATTTCTGTCTTGAGTCTCCCAAACTCTCTGAAGCAGAACATTTAATCTTGTCACTTCCAGGTAAACTCAATTGCTTTAGTGATTTTTATTCTTCTCATTGACTTCAGGTTAAACCAAGACAGATTTTAGATTTTTCTCACTCCTTTACTCTCCACAGGGAAGATACCAAGGAGTGTTCGGATCTTGCCATGCCATTAGTGGGGAGGGATGGCCAGGTCTGTGTTTTTGCCCATTGATATGGTATGGCTGTGTCCCCACCCAAATCTCATCTTGAACTGTAGTTCCCATAATCCCCATGTGTTGTGAGAGGGACCCAGTGGAGATAATTGAATCATGGAGGTTGTGTCCCCCATCCTGTTATTGTGATAGCGAGTGAGTTCTCATGAGATCTGATGGTTTAAAGGTGTGGCACTTCCTCCCTCACCCTCTCTCTCTTCTGCCACCATGTAAGACATGCCTTGCTTCCCCCTTGCCATGATTGTAAGCTTCCTGAGGCCTCCCTAGCAATGCAGAATGGTCAGCCAATTAAACCTCTTACCTTTAAAAATTATCAAGTCTCAGGTAGTTCTTTCTATCAGTGTGAAAATGGACTAATACACCTATCCATGTCCTCTGTTGGCATCCATGAAGATGTAGCCTGTACCATGATGCCCTCCCCAACATCAGCTGCCCTCTGGCATGGAATACACCTTCTCTAATCCTCACATCCTTTGTTGCAGTCCCTATGTCTGGGCCACAAGAAGGCTTGTAGAACTTCTAGCCCACTCTCTCCCTTCCCCCTAATCTTCAAGTCCTATTTAGGGGCCAGGGACAATGACACTCCAGGGACACTGGAAAGCCACACATACTCTCTCTCCCTCTCTGGATTTCACATACCCGACCATGCCACCCACCATGCCCATGCTCCCTCTCCTAGTGCACCATGTTGACATTAGTGTCCTCCCCACCAGGACTGCAATCTCCCTTGGCCTTTTTTCACCCAACTTACTGAGTCTTTTTTAGTCACCATTCTTAGCACTTTACAAGATGTGCTTCATTTATTCCCACCAACAACTCTCTATAGTAAGATCCATTATTATCCCCTATCATAGCTGGGAAAACTGAGGTTCAAACACTTAAGTCCCCGGCCTAAGGTCACACAGTGTGATCACTGATTTTCATATGCCAACTTGACTGGGCTAAGGGATGCCCAGATAGCTGGTCAAATATTATTTCTGAGCATGCCTGTGAACGTGTTTCTGAAAAAGATTAGCATTTGAATTGGTGAACTGAGTAAAGAAGATCAGCCCTCACCAACGTGAGTGGGCGTCATCTAGTCTGTGAGGCCCTCAATAGAACAAGAGAGTGGAGGAACGGCAAATTTGCTGTCTCTGCTTGAGCTGGGACATTCATCTTTTCCTGCCCTCAGACATCAGAAGTCCAGGTTCTCAGGCCTTCGGACTTGGATGAATTAAACCACATACTTTCCTGGTTCTCCTGCTTGTAGATAGCATTTTGTGGGACTTGTCCACTTTCATAATTGTCTGTCCCAATTCCCCTAATAAACCCCTTTTCTACATCTATATTCTATTGGTTCTGGTTCTCTGGAGAACTCTGAATAATGCACGCAGCCATTAAGAGATGGAGCTGGAATTTGAACCCAGATAGCCAGGCCTCACCAGAGCAGTGAGACGCCCACAGAATCCAAAACTTAAAGTGGCCCTTCTCCCTAACACCCCTCCAGAGCTTTGCCCCAGAGAGGCACTGTTAAGAGTTCCACTTGAATCCAAGTGTTTAACTTTGCACTCTTCCTCCAGTCTGGAATTTAGGGAGTTTAGGGTAATAAATAATTCTTCAGAAAATCTTTCTAAGCTCTTGTTCCTGTCAAGAAGACCTCAGCCTTGTGGACTTCCACAGCTACAGATGTCACTGGAATCCTTTTTCCCTTAGGGTAGTAAAGGTCAAGTCCTGGGTTTGAATGGAGTCTAGGGTGACAAGCAAACCCGGATATTTCAGGATTCAAAAACCCCACAGAGGTTGAAGCTTCACTCTTCATCCACAACCACGTTATCACATTCAACCTCACAGCAACCCAGCTGAGAAAGACATAGGTAGTCTTTCCCTTTGTGCAAGAGAACCCAGCCTCCAAAACACTGAATGGCTTTTCCAGAGAAGGAAGGCTGAGAATTTTGGGAACCAGAATTTGGACTCAGGTCTAGGTTTCTGGAGGAATCACTAAACTTCATTTTCAAGGCTCTAACAAAATCCATTATATGTGTACACTACAGTTTACTTACCTAGTCCCTAATTGTTAAGTACTTAACTGGCTCAGTGTTGTAAAGAATGCTGCCATGAACATCTTAGCTGTCTCTTTGGACACATTTGTGATAATTTCCTTAGGATAAATTCCTAGATGTGAAATTATGGGATTAGGGGCTGTGCATATGTATAAGGCTTTTTGATTTATTTTACCAAATTCCTGTCTATAAAGTGTATCTGAATTTGCCTTCCCATGCCACTGTATCAGAGTGTCTACTTCTTCCTGTTGGCACCCTCACTGGGTGCTCTCATTCTCTACATATCTTTCCATTTTAGAGGTGAGAAATGATGTCTCGAGGATAGTTTGATTTGCAATTTTTATTACAAGTGAGGTTAAATCAATCATCTATTGAGTAATTGCTCCAAGTTCAGCAAAGAGAAGAGGAGCTGGGAGGAGTAGTAACACAAAGAAAGTTATTTATCAACACAAGGACCACACAGCAGAAGAAGACAGCAGCCCAGGAACAGCATGACCTGATACAGAACTAAGTGCCAGAGGAAGTCAAAACAGAGTTTAGCAGGAAAGGGCTCAGTGCCTGTTGGTCCTGGAGCTGAAAGGGAGACTTTGGGGAGGAGAAGGCAGGACTGGAGCCCTGAACCACTGGAAAGTGCCACCCACACACTGTTTCTTTCAGTTCCCCAAGGGCTCCACCATCCTCTTACCTCCCAGCCTTTGCTGTTTCCACTGTCTCTCTCCCCTTTGCTTTGCTAAGTTCTCCTCCTCACCTTTTTTAAATCTTAAGATCTTAAATCTTAAATCTCTCTTCCTCAAGAGAAGCCTCTCAGACCCCAGATCAGTTCATGTCCCTCTGTCACGTGCTCTCACTGTGCCCTGTACTTCTGCTTTAAAATACATATCATAATAACAATTAATTGTGTTTGTAATTATTCATGTCATGTTCCAGACTGGAATCTCTAAATAGACTGTAAGCTCTGAGAGTCTAGATTGTATCTATTTTGCTCACCTCTGGGTTCCCAAGACCTAATTTAGTACATAATAGGACAAGATAATCTAGATTAAACCCAATACATAAATAGGTTTACTACTTTTTAATTCTTGTCTCTCAGTTCTAAATTCACCTTTTATTATTCTGCTTTGTGCTAGTGGTGCTATGTCTGCAAACTGCGTTTCTGTTTTGCCAGCTGGATTTCTTTGTTGGGTTTGTCACTAGGAGGAGATGTGAAACCTGGAGGAGGGGGAAGGGATTTGCTCTTTCTACCTGTTTGCATCCTGTCCCTTTAAGCACCTCCCCAGCAAAGCAATTTTCCCAATCCTCTATTCCCTTCTACCCCAACCCTAATTTCTCCCTCTTCCCACCACCTCACTTAGGTAGGTAGTTCCCATCTCCAGTTGCTTCCAGCACTCCTAGAATCAGCCTGTTTATGCCCTTTGATGGATACCACTACAAACCAGGGGTGTCCCTTTATCAGAGGTTGAAGTCCAAGCTCCATGATCCCTCCTCCCAGTTTTTAGGTTTTAAGAAACACATGCCCTTCTCTTTGTTCCCCCACCTATAGGGGCAGTAGCTGCTTCCCTCGATTATTATATCTGGGCTATCTCATTGATCTGCCTTCACTTTTCCATCCTTCATAACCTGTCCTTCCAAATCCTGAAATTAAATTCTCTCTGTTGAAATACCTAATGTGGTTTCTGTCTTCTTCACTAGATTCTGATTATATAATTGACATTCAGCTAAAATTTCATTAAAGCCACGGATGGGTTAGAAAATGGAATGAACAACTCACATCAGCACTGGATGATTGAGCATCTACAATGTGACTGGCATCTACAGGCACATCAAGGGCATGAACAACTCACATTAACGCTGGATAACTGAGCATCTGTGATGTGCTCGGTCCTGGAGACTGAGAGGTAAAACAGAAACAGAATGTCCCAGAAGTGCCCCAAATATTTTACTTTCAAAGACAGAGCAGAACCCCTTTTCTCCCACCTACCTGCCTAGATAAGAAAAAGAACCCCTTTTCTCCCACATCCCTGCTTCTTAAAAGGGAGCAGTTATCCCTCTGCTTTCCGTACTTTGCCATGGTATTCAACGGATCTCCAATGGCATACGGAGAACAACAATCCTTTGTTGTGCAGGACAGACTTTGCAAGAAGCTTGTCGTTTTTGGCCTTCTCAACTAAATAATAACACCTCTCCTCTAGTCATTTTGCCAGCCAAAAATGCCCCCACAAGTTGACAAATGCCCCTTTGGTGCGGTCCACCCTCCCTGATCACTATGAGGTCACCCATTGAGGAGATACCCCAGGGGAGGAAGAACTTGCTAATTATATCTTGCATTATCAGCCCCAGCAGAGAAACCTTTAATAAATGTAGAAGATGGTGTAGTTCTGCATGAGATCTTCAAATTAACCAAGACAGCCAGCAGAATGCAATCCAACAGAGGGCATGACAGGGCAGCAGGCCGGCAGGGGGTGGGTAGAGGAAGAAGGAAGTCGGAAACCTAATTAGCCAGGGCTGCTCATATCTGAGCCGCTCCACTCCCAGCTGCTTCCTGACTCATGACATGTTGAAAATGAAATCATTAGGAAGCACTCATACACAGCTCCTTGTTAGAGATCGGTCCCAAGTAGGCTTAATTGGAAGAGGAGAAATGGGGAAGAGGTGGAGCATGAAAGGAGAGGAAGAGAAATGGTGTGTGGCAGTTGACCGTGGGTCCCACTCACACAAGATGGGATATTTCTGAAAAAATGGAGGTTTTCTCTGCTTCTTCCCCACTCCCTTCCTTCCACCCCACCCACCCCTCACTGTTCTCAACAAGCCAGGTTGACACCCTCTTATATATGGAAATTGGTTATGAGAAGTGGGAAAAGTAACCACCCTGTGTTAAAAAGTAATCACAGCAGATTGAAAAATAACAAAGTCTGACAGTTTTTTGCCTTCCTTCTATACCTTTCTTCCATCCTTTAAAAAAGTATATAAATAAAAACAGATTCGGCCAGGCACAGTGGCTCATGCCTGTAATCCTAGCACTTTGGGAGGCCAAGGCAGGAGGATCACCTGAGGCCAGGAGTTCGAGACCAGCCTGGCCAACATAGTGAAACCTCATCTCTACTAAAAATGCAAGAATTAACCAGGCATGGTGGCGTGTGCCTGTAATCCCAGCTACCCAGGAGGCTGAGGCAGGAGAATCACTTGAACCGGGAGGGAGGCTGCAGTGAGCCAATATTGCGCCACTGCTCTCCAGCCTGGGCGACAGAACAAGACTCCGTCTCAAAAATAAATAAATTAATCAATTAATCAATTAATTAAAAAATAGATTCAAGGTGTCTTTAGTACTATCATTCTCTGGCACTTATATTCCAATATCCTGTCCTACATGGCAGAGAAAAAATACAAGGTTCCAGGTATGGTTTACAACCCCAGCCAAACTCACCTTCCCAACTCAGTTATGAATAATGTTTGTTGTTTGTTCTTTATTTCACATACCCATCCACCATGCCAACAGAAAAAAATGTTTTGACTTTTTAGATCAGCATAGCACAGCATAGCGTGATAATGGAATTTGAAGTCAGAAAGAACTGAGCTCCTGGACAGGCGAAGTGGCTCATGCCTGTAATCCCAGCACTTTGGGAGGCCAAGGCAGGTGGATCACTTGAGGCCAGGAGTCGAAGACCAGACTGGCCAACATGGTAAACCCCCGTCTCTACTAAAAATACAAAAAAATAGCTGGGCATGATGGCAGGTGCCGGTAATCCCAGCTACTTGGGAGGCTGAGGCATGAGAATTGCTTGAACCCAGGAGGTGGAGGTTGCCGTGAGCCGAGATCATGCCACTGCTCTCCAGCCTGGGCAACAAAGTGAGACTCTCTCAAAAAAACAAAACAAACAAAAAAAAAAACACTGAATTATAATCCTTCCTTAGATATTTAGTAGCTCTCAAACCAGTAGCAAGTGACTGAACCACTCAGAGCTCCCCATTTTTCCCCCCACTGGATACAGCCATTGGTATCTCAGTCTCCAAATCCTAGCTGCTGCTGAGAATCAGGGACCCTAATACCTATACTGCTAATCTCACAGAGTTGTTGTGGGGATCTATACAGATAAAAGATACAAAGATCTTTTTAACATTAAATCATTATATATGCAGATATTGTTAGACCTTGGTTATTTGCAAACACCTTTATAAATTCCATTGATTATCTATAGCTGTCTCCCGACTCTGCCTCTTTACAGATCTCAGATGGGAGATCTGGCCAAAGCGATTGGGTAGTGGGGTGGGCCTTCTCGAATGTATACCTGACATCCATTCACCCACCCCTTCCTTCTCTTCAACAGAACCTTAATTGTATTCACTCTCCGAACAGTTAAGTGTTTGAAGTGAGCCTGTACCCCTTTCAACCCAAAGGGAGGAGTGAGCCTTGACTGTTCAAAACCAATTCACAGTAATTCCATTGCCCTTGTCAGTAATGATTGAAGCATGGATGTATGACATGATTCTAACCAATGAATGTGATGGGAAGTCTTCTGGGGGCTTCTGGGAAATGCATTCCTTCCTCTTACAAAGTCAATGCCTTTGGATAAGACTGATGTCTTGATGCTTGGAGCTGTTGCAGCCATCTCTGAGCTTGAAGCAAAAAGTATAAGGACAAAGGCTAGCCACTGGGACTTTGAGAGTCCCAATGGCTTTGAGCCCCAGAACTAACCCTGGAGCTGCCCTGCCAAGAAATGTCTTGATATGTAGGATAATTATGATAATGATACATCCTGGATTTCCTGGAACTCCCACAGTTTACATTTGTGCCAGCATATGGTCTGATTTAGTATTTGTCCTAAAAAAAAAAAAAAGTGCTGGTTTGGATAAGTTATACGGTCTCCCTACTGATAATAAATGTCCTTATTAAGTCACTTTGAGTTCAGTTTACTCTATGTAGCTAAAATATTCTAATTAATACAGAGCTAGAGAGTGGTACAAAGCACATATGTATGTACATGTATGTGCATATTTATGCATGCACGTAAGCACATGCATGACTATACTAAAGTTTAGGGTGAGTGCTCTAACCTCTACTTAAAACTGTCTATGCTTTCTCTTCTTTCTTCTTTAGTAAACATTATCTTTGGGCCCTTCAGGGACTTTTCATTCTGCTTATTCTCTTCACTCATTACTTCCTGGGGTGCAGAAGGTGTACTCAGTAGGACCATTAAATTTTAAAGAGTTGTTGGCACGTATACACCATGGAATACTATGCAGCCATAAAAATGATGAGTTCACGTCCTTTGTAGGGACATGGATGAAGCTGGAAACCATCATTCTCAGCAAACTATCGCAAGGACAAAAAACCAAACACCACATGTTCTCACTCATAGGTGGGAATTGAACAATGAGAACACATGGACACAGGATGGGGAACATCACACTCCGGGGACGGTTGTGGGGTGGGGGGAGTGGGGAGGGATAGCATTAGGAGATATACCTAATGTTAAATGATGAGTTAATGGGTGCAGCACACCAACATGGCACATGTATACCTATGTAACAAACCTGCACGTAGTGCACATGTACCCTAAAACTTAAAGCATAAAAAAAAAAAAGAGTTGTTGCCAAAAGGGGCATCCTGAGACCTCAAGGCAAATTCTCATCTGGATGGTGAAGCATGCCACTCTCCACTCCGCCCTTGTCATTTCATTTCATGATTGTGGAAACGCAACGAACATGAGAGAGAAACAAATAGGGGCATCCTAATCTGAGAATTCATCCTCTCCCAAGTGTCTATGAATCTTTGAAGCAGTGCCTTGCTTTAAGGTGAGCCTCCCTTATCCCCATATACTGTATTTTCACTATTGTCTTAAGCAGCAAAACTCTGGTCCCTCTCAATGTATGTAGCTCTTTAACTCTCCCCAAAGTTATAAATCCACTGTCAGCAAATGCATCCACAAGTCCTTGTTCTTATTCTCTCCTTTATCTGTCCTTTCCGCAGTCATTCCCTTAATGGCTTCAATCTGCCAGTTGCCTTCTCTACTTACACTGTAATCAGGAGGGTGGGGCTGACCTGGGCATTGTCAGAGAGAAAACTGAGCAGTCTGCTGATGTAGTGTGTCAAACAAGTGCCCCATTAGTTTTTCTATCATCTGGCAAGCCTCGTCTATTAACTTGGCTGATTTAAGACAAAGTTTCAAGGTAAATCTAACAGGCAGACACATTCTAAGTTAAGACAAAAGCAACTTAGAGCACTCAATGCCTGCCCAGCCTGGAAATAGCCCTTGCAGAAAAACTCTGTCTCTTTTATTCCTCACCTGATGCAAATCCATGTTTCTGAACTCAAGCGCTGACTACCCAAGGTCAGGATCACCCAGAGTTGGAGATTGGAATCAAGGAATTTAGAAGATGCTCACAGCCATTACTATCATTCTTCCAAACCAATGAAACAGGCACTCATCTATTCTGACCACAGGAGTATAAAAAGGTACATTTTTGAGAGGGTAGCATAGACAGTATGTATCAAAAGCCTTAAGAGTATTCATATACTTTTATTCAGCAATGTAATCTCTATGAATTTATCCTAAAGAAATAAGGGGACAAATATATGTGTGTCCAATAATATTCACCACATCACTGTAGTAGAAAAAAATAGAGATGCTCATTGGCAGGGGGCTGATTAAATAATTTATGGTACATCCATGCAATGGAGGATGATGTCATTTTTAAAACAAGTACTGGACAGTTTAATGAGTAAGAGTATAAACTGGTACAACCGTTCTGGGACATAATCTGGCAATACATATTAGAAGCCTTTAAAATATTCACACCCTTTGAGATAGTCATGAATAGTGTTCACCAAATAGCTCCATCTTTCCATCTGCCAGGCACGTGGTAGAATTGAACTTTACGACCCCCAGATGTCCATGTCACTGGTTCTGCCCTATGAGTTGTAAGGGGGAATGATGAGTACTACTTCCAAGCCTGGGCATTGAATTGCCTATGTAACATCTATAGAACTCTTTGCTTCTTCTGTAGTGACTAGCCATGTTTGAAATGGTGGCAGTCCCACCAGCCTTGGTCCGAGAGTGAAAAGATTTAAACATAACCTGGCTAGATGTGTGGGATGAGTGAGAAATAAGTCTTTGTAGTTTTGTTGTTTTAAGGTTTTTTTGTTTGTTTTTTGTTTTTGAGATGAAGTTTCACTCTTGTTGCCCAGGCTGGAGGGCAATGGCACCATCTCAGCTCACTGCAACCTCTGCCTCCCGGGTTCAAGTGATTCTTCTGCCTCAGCCTCCCGAGTAGCTGGGATTGCAGGCACCTGCCACCACGCATGGCTAATTTTTATATTTTTAGTAGACAGGGTTTTTCCACGTTGGCCAGGCTGGTCTCAAACTCCTGACCTCATGTGATCCACCCCGCTCAGACTCCCAAAGTGCTGGGGTTACAGGCATGAGCCACTGTGCCTGGCCTGTCTTAAGGTTTTTAGAGTTGTTTTTTACTGCATCATATCCTACCTATCCTGCCTAATACACTCTTTGACCTAGCATGCCCATTTCTAGGATCATATCTTAAGGAAACACTTGCGCACAGAGAAGCATATTGGAGAACATTTCATAAATAGATACAAGTTGAAGGATATTCACCACAAAATTGATAACATACACAAACAAAGTACACAACAGTAAGACATACAGCACACCCATGGTGCCAAGATAGTCAGGTCAGAAGGCATTTCAGCATTGTCCATACACCATGACATTACCTAAGGAGATCCAGGCCTTGATGTTGAACCCAAGCCATCATCACAGCTTCTTCCATCCTTCTTTCATAATGAATTTGCCCTCAGAGTTCCCTGACATTAGTCAAGGTTTAATTTAATATTAAATTTTAAAAAGCAGGGGTTAAGACCTCAATCTCCTTTCTCCCAAGAATCTCTGAGATTCCTTTACAAATGTATCCAGCTCCTCCCCATAAGTCATCAAGGTCCACAGAATAAGGAATTTAGGGAGAAAAAGTCTTTATCTATCCAAAAATATACACGCTGTATTTCTCCCCTGGAACAATGAGAACTAACTTGCTTTGCATCTTCATAATCCACATTCAAGCAAAGTCTCCACCTCTAGAAACAAAAGAACTGGCACGTCTGTAAGCCCAGCACTTTGGGAGGCCTAGGTGGGTGGATCACCTGAGGTCAGGAGTTCAAGACCAGCCTGACCAACGTAGCGAAACCCTGTCTCTACTAAAAATACAAAATTAGCTGGGCGTGGTGGCACGTGCCTTTAATCTCAGCTACTTGGGAGGCTGAGGCAGGAGAACTGCTTGAACCCAGGAGGCAGAGGTTGCGGTGAGCCAAGATCATGCCATTGCACTCCAGCCTGGGCAACAGAGCAAGACGCCATCTCAAAAAATAAAAATAGTCGATCCAAGATGGCCAACTAGGAACTGGGTCTGCAGCTCCCAGCGTGATCGACGCAGAAGACGAGTGATTTCTGCATTTCCAACTGAGGGACCTGGTTCATCTCACTAAGATTGGTTAGACAGTGCAGCCCACGGAAGGCGAGCCGAAGCAGAGTGGGGCATCACCTCACCCGGGAAACATGAGGGGTTGGGGGATTTCCCTTTCCTAGCCAAGGGAAACCATGACAGACTGTAACTGGAAAAACAGGACACTCCTGCCTAAATACTGCACTTTTCCAGTGGTCTTAGCAAATGGCACACCAGGAGATTATATCCCATGCCTGGCTTGGCGGGTCCCATGCCCACGGAACCTTGCTCACCACTAGCACGGCAGTGTGAGATTGACCTGCAAGGCAGCAGCCTGGCAGGGGGAGGGGCGTCTGCCATTGCTGAGGCTTGAGTAGGTAAACGAAGCTGCCAGGGAAGCTCAAACTGGGCGGAGCCCTTGCTGGGCCAGCTCAGCAAGGCCTGCTGCCTCTGTTGACTCCACCTCTGGGGGCAGGGCATAGCTGAACAAAAGGCAGCAGAAACTTCTGCAGACTTAAATGTCCCTGTCTGACAGCTCTGAAGAGAGCAGTGGTTCTCCCAGCATGGCATTTGAGCTCTGAGAACGGACAGACTGCCTCCTCAAGTGGGTCCCTGACCCCTATGTAGCCTAACTGGGAGACACCTCCCAGTAGGGGCCAACTGACATCTCATACAGGCAGATGCCCCTCAGGGACGAAGCTTCCAGAGGAAGTATCAGGCAGCAATATTTGCTGTTCTGCAATATTTGCTGTTCTGCAGCCTCCGCTGGTGATACCCAGGCAAACAGTGTCTGGAGTGGACCTCCAGGAAACTCCAACAGACCTGCAGCTGAGGGACCCGACTCTTAGAAGGAAAACTAACAAACAGAAAGGAATAGCATCAGCATCAACAAAAAGGACATCCACAGCAAAATCCCAACTGTAGGTCATGAACATAAAAGACTAAAGGTAGATAAAACCACAAAGATGGGGAGAAACCAGAGCAGAAAAGCTGAAAATTCTAAAAACCAGAGTACCTCTTCTCCTCCAAAGGAACACAGCTCCTCACCAGCAATGGAACAAAACTGGATGGAGAATGACTTTGACGAGTTGACAGAAGTAGGCTTCAGAAGGTTGGTAATAACAAACTTCTCCGAGCTAAAGGAGGATGTTTGAACCCACTGCAAGGAAGCTAAAAACCTTGAAAAAAGATTAGATGAATGGCTAACTAGAATAAACAGCATAGAGAAGACCTTAAATGACCTAATGGAGCTGAAAACCATGGCACGAGACCTACGTTACGTATACACAAGCTTCAGTAGCCGATTTGATCAAGTGGAAGAAAGGGTATCAGTGATTGAAGACCAAATTAATGAAATAAAGTGAGAAGTTTAGAGAAAAAAGAGTAAAAAGAAATGAACAAAGCCTCCAAGAAATATGGGACTATGTGAAAAGACCCAATCTACATTTGACTGGTGTACCTGAAAGTGATGGGGAGAATCAAACCAAGTTGGAAAACACTCTTTAGGATATTATCCCGGAGAACTTCCCCAACCTAGCAAGACAGGCCAACATTCGAATTCAGGAAATACAGAGAATGTCACAAAGATACTCCTCAAGAACAACAACCCAAAGACACATAACTGTCAGATTCACCAAGGTTGAAATAAGGAAAAAATTTTAAGGGCAGCCAGAGAGAAAGGTCGGACTACCCACAAAGGGAAGCCCATCAGACAAACAGTGGATCTCTCAGCAGAAACTTTACCAGCCAGAAGAGAGTGGGGGCCAATATTCAACATTCTTAAAGAAAAGAATTTTCAACCCAGAATTTCATATCCAGCCAAACTAAGCTTCATAAGTGAAGGAGAAATAAAATACTTTACAGACAAGCTAATGCTGAGAGATTTTTGTCACCACCAACTAGGCTTGCCTTACAAGAGCTCCTGACGGAAGCACTAAACATGGAAAGGAACAACTGATACTAGCCACTGCAAAAACATGCCAAATTGTAAAGACCATCGATGCTAGGAAGAAACTGCATCAACTAGCGAGCAAAATAACCAGCTAACATCATAATGACGGGATCAAATTCACACACAACAATATTAACCTTAAATGTAAATGGGCTAAATGCCCTAATTAAAAGACACAGACTGGCAAATTGGATGAAGAGTCAAGACCCATCAGTGTGCTGTATTCAGAAGACCCATTTCACATGCAGAGACACACATAGGCTCAAAATAAAGGGATGGAGGAAGATCTGCCAAGTGAATGGAAAGCAAATAAAAAAGCAGGGGTTGCAATCCTAGTCTCTGATTAAACAGATTTTAAACCAAACAAAGATCAAAAGAGACAAAGAAGGCCATTAAAAAATGGGAAAGGGATCAACTCAACAAGGTAACTAACTAACCTAAATATATATGCACCCAATACAGGAGCACCCAGATTCATAAAGCAAGTCCTTAGAGACCTACAAAGAGACTTAGACTTCCACACAATAATAATGGGAGAATTTAGCATCCCACTGTCAATATTAGACAGATCAACGAGACAGAAGGTTAACAAGGATATCCAGGACTTGAACTCAGCTCTGCACCAAGTGGACCTAATAGACATCTACAGAACTCTCCACCTCAAATCAACAGAATATATATTCTTCTCAGCACCACATCACACTTATTCCAAAATTGACCACATAGTTGGAAGTAAAGCACTCCTCAGCAAATGTAAAAGAACAGAAACACAACAAACTGTCTCTCAGACCACAGTGCAATCAAATTAGAACTCAGGATTAAGAGACACACTCAAAACCACACAACTACCTGGAAACTGAACAACCTGCTCCTGAATGACTACTGGGTAAATAAAGAAATGAAGACAGAAATAAAGATGTTCTTTGAAACTCATGAGAACAAAGACACAACATACCAGAATCTCTGGGACACATTTAAAGCAGTATGTAGAGGGAAATGTATAGGACTAAATGCCCACAAGAGAAAGCAGGAAAGATCTAAAATTGACACCCTAACATCACAATTAAAAGAACTAGAGAAGCAAGAGCAAACAAATTCGAAAGCTAGCAGAAGGCAAGAAATAACTAAGATCAGAGCAGAACTGAAGAAGATAGAGACACAAAAAACCCTTCAAAAAATCAAGGAATCCAGGAGCTGATTTTTTGAAAAGATCAACAAAATTGATAGATCACTAGCAAGACTAAAAAAGAAGAAAAGAGGGAAGAATCAAATAGACACAATAAAAAATGATAAAGGGGCTATCGGCCACTGATCCCACAGAAATACAAACTACCATCGGAGAATACTATAAACACCTCTATACAAATAAACTAGAAAATCTAGAATAAATGGATAAATTCCTCGACACATACACCTCCCAAGACCAAACCAAGAAGAAGTTGAATCTCTGACTAGATCAATAACAGGCTCTGAAATTGAGGCAATAATTAATAGCCTACCAACCAAAAAAAGCCCAGGACCAGACAGATTCACAGCCGAATTCTACCAGAGGTACAAAGAGGAGCTGGCACCATTCCTTCTGAAAGTATTCCAATCAATAGAAAAAGAGAGAATCCTCCCTAACTCATTTTATGAGGCCAGCATCATCCTGATACCAAAGCCTGGCAGAGACACAACAAAAAAAAGAGAATTTTAGATCAATATCCCTGATGATCATCAATGCGAAAATCCCTAATAAAATACTGGCAAACCAAATCCAGCAGCACATCAAAAATCTTATCCACCACAATCAAGTCAGCTTCATCTTTGAAATGCAAGGCTGGTTCAACATATGCAAATCAATAAACGTAATCCATCACATAAACAGAACCAATGACAAAAACCACATGATTATCTCAATAGTTGCAGAAAAGGCCTCAGACAATATTCAACAGCCCTTCATGCTAAAAATGCTCAAAAAACTAGGTATTGATGGAATGCATCTCAAAACAATAAGAGCCATTTATGACAAACCCACAGCCAATATCATACTGAATGGGCAGAAACTGGAAGCATTCCCTTTGAAAACTGGCACAAGACAGGGATGCGCTCTCTCACCACTCCTATTCAACATAGTGTTGGAAGCTCTGGCCAGGGCAATCAGGCAAGAGAGAGAAATAAAGGGTATTCAAATAGAAAAAGAGGAAGTCAAATTGTGCCTGTTTGCAGATGATATGATTGTATATTTAGAAAACCCCATCATCTCAGCCCAAAATTTCCTTAAGCTGATAAGCAAGTTCAGCAAAGTCTCAGGATACAAAATCAATGTGCAAAAATCACAAGCATTCCTATACACCAATAACAAACAGACAGCCAAATAATGAGTGACCTCCCATTCACAATTGCTTCAAAGAGAATAAAATACCTAGGAATACAAATTACAAGGGATGTAAAGGACCTCTTCAAGGAGAACTACAAACCACTGCTCAACGAAATAAAGGAGGACACAAACAAATGGAAGAACATTCCATGCTCATGGATAGGAAGAATCAATATCGTGAAAATGGCCATACTGCCCAAGGTAATTTATAGATTCAATGCCATCCCCATCAAGCTACCAATGACTTTCTTCACAGAATTGGAAAAAACTACTTTAAAGTTCATATGGAACCAAAAAAGAGCCTGCATTACCAAGACAATCCTAAGCCAAAAGAACAAAGCTGGAGGCATCATGCTACCTGACTTCAAACTATACTACAAGGCTACAGTAACCAAAACAACATGGTACTGGTGCCAAAACAGAGATATAGACCAACGGAACAAAACAGAGGCCTCAGAAATAACACCACACATCTACAACCATCTGATCTTTGACAAACCTGACAAAAACAAGAAATAGGGAAAGGATTCCCTATGTAATAAATGGTGCTGGGGAAACTGGCTAGCCATATGTAGAAAGCTGAAACTGGATCCCTTCTTTACACCTTATACAAAAATTAATTCAAGATGGATTAAAGACTTAAATGTTAAACCTAAAACCATAAAAACCCTTGAAGAAAACCTAGGCAATACCATTCAGGACATAGGCATGGGCAAGGACTTCATGACTAAAACACCAAAAGCAATAGAAACAAAAGTCAAAATAGACAAATGGGATCTAATTAACCTAAAGAGCTTCTGCACAGCAAAAGAAACTACCATCAGAGTGAACATGCAACCTACAGAGTGGGAGAAAATGTTTGCAATCTACCCATCTGACAAAGGGCTAATATCTAGAATCTACAAAGAACTCAAACAAATTTACAAGAAAAAAACAACCCCATCAAAAAATGGACAAAGTATATGAACAGACACTTCTCAAAAGAAGACATTTATGCAGCCGACAGACACATGAAAAAATGCTCATCATTACTGGTCATCACAGAAATGCAAATCAAAACCACCAGATACCATCTCACACCAGTTAGAATGGCAGTCATTAAAAAGTCAGAAAACAACAGGTGCTGGAGAGGATGTGGAGAAATAGGAATGCTTTTACACTGTTGGTGGGAGTGTAAACTAGTTCAACCATTGTGGAAGACAGTGTGGTGATTCCTCAAGGATCTAGAACTAGAAATACCATTTGATCCAGTGATCCCATTACTGTGTATATACCCAAAGGATTATAAATCATGCCACTATAAAGACACATGCACACGTATGTTTATTGTGGCACTATTCACAATAGCAAAGACTTGGAACCAACCCAAATGTCCATAAATGATAGACTGGATTAAGAAAATGTGGCACATATACACCATGGAATACTATGCAGTCATAAAAAAGGATGAGTTCATGTCCTTTGCAGGGGCATGGATGAAGCTGGAAACCATCATTCTGATCAAACTATCACAAGGATAGAAAACCAAACACCACATGTTCTCATTCATAGGTGAGAATTGAACAATGAGAATGCTTGGACACACCAGGGCCTGTCATGGAGTGGGGGCCTGGGGGAGGGATAGCATTAGGAGAAATACCTAATGTAAATGACGAGTTAATGGGTGCAGCAAACCAACATGGTACATGTATACCTGTGTAACAAACCTGCATTTTGCGCACATGTACCCTAGAACTTAAAGTATAATAAAAATAAATAAATAAAAATAAAAATAAAAGAGCTGGAAATGTAGCAACTTCTCTCAACACTGACAGAAATAGTTTTTAAGTTTACCAATTTATTACACTACTATTAATAGGAATTATACTGACCATATGATAGTGATGAGATGTGAAATCTTAAGGGTAGAGTAGAGAATAGCATGTTTCACCATTCGGATTAGAATTTGCCTTGGGGATCTCAGGATGCCCCTTTCAGCAACAGCTCTTTAAAATTTAATGTTCCTCCTGAGTATACCTTCTGCACCTTAGGAAGTAGATAGTGAAAAGAATAAGCAGAATGAAAAGTCTCTGAAGGGCCCAAAGGGATGGCTTTTCATGAAGTAGCTAGTGGTGGCAGTTGTGATGGTGGTGGTAGGAGGCGTGATGGCATTGGTGGTAGTAAGTAAGCCTGGTAGTCCCACTCATTAGCCCAATCCTGACCCCTCAATTCACAAGCCTAAATTAATGTGACAGTGATAGTGACATTAATATTTACTAGCATCTAAAATTGTATGGCCAGTTGCTCACTCTAGCAATGGATTGGAAACAGAGAGGCCAGCTGTCATCAGGGAAAGCAAGAAACTCAAAGTAACAGGACAAGAAAAGGGAAGGAGCAGGGACAAGTCAGAGGGATAAGTAGAGCGGGGAGAAGAGCCAGTCCCTCAAGGAGAGCTGAGGATCTTGGGACATCTGCCCTAATAGGCTCTAAGCCTGTGGGACACAGGTATCACCAGACCATCTGGTCAACTACCACACCCCACCTCACCCCACCTCCACCCATTGCACTTCCTCTTAGAACATTCTGCCTCTGTTGGCACACCTCTCTTTCCTTCTGTGTGGGACAGGAAGGGAAGAGAATGTGCCTTTTTATACCTGGAAAGCCAATAGTAAGACTTCAGGTTGTGTCCAGGCCACCATTCAATGCCAGTACTAGGATCTATTCACTGGCTGCCCTTGGAATACCTCCTTCCTGGCACTGGTTGAACCCAACTTAGAATCACAATTTTCCCCAAAGTGTAATTGAAGAAGTGGTCTGTAAGATGGACAGGTGGCTCTGTGAGGGTAGGGACAAGGTCTGTCTTGATCACCAGGGTTTCCCAAGAGCAGGAAAAATGCCTGCAACATGGTTAGTGTTCAACTTTATTTGTTAAATGTAAAATAAATGGATAGTACTATGGGATTTTGTATGTTTTTTAATAAAGGGTCTCAGTCTGTCATCCAAACTGGAGTGCAGTGGCACAATATAGCTCACTGCAGCTTCAACCTCCTGGGCTCAAGTGACCCTCCCAACTCAGTTTCCCAGGAAACTGGGGCTACAGACATGCACCACCATGCCCAGCTAAATATTTTTTCGTAGATACACGGTCATGCTATGTTGCCTAGCTGGTCTCCAACTCCTGGGCTCAAGCAACTCTCCCTCCTTGGCCTCCCAAAGTGCTGGACAGGCATGAGCCACCACACCCAGCTAGATGTTACATTTTTCTTAAAAGTTTCCATAGTCAAGAAATCTGGAGTCAGATAAACCAGGATTCATATATCAACTTCACCAACTTCCAGCTGGGTTACCTTAGACAAGTAACTTAATCCCACCAAGCTTCAGTTTCCTCATCTATGAAGAATCTGGCATCATTGTCATTAGCTTCATGAAATCTCTCATGGTAGGCCAGATCTACAGTTACAGATCTCATATTAAACAAATTTAAGTTATAAAAGTTGCTATGATTCCATGCTGTAATTCTGAATTGTAACAATGTCTCCTTTATGTACCTCATGGGGGTGATTACAAGAACCTAACAAGATACTACACATGGAAAGTAGACCACTTGCCCATTGCAGTTGTTTGTTGCTGTTGCTAAAAGCCAGAAGCACACACACACACAGACACACACAAAAGCCAGACACGTGTCAAGTCAACATTGCCCAAAGCAATTTCTATTTCAGTTTCAGGTTCTGCTAAAGATGTGCCAAGGTCCGATCTTTGGGAGCTTCTTGGGCCTTAAAAATGAATTTCCAGATACCAATGAGCTTTATCATAGAAAATTAATACCCAAATTAGTTTAAAGGCCACTTGAAACATTGTGGTAGACCTTGGTTATTCACAATTCCTTTATTTATCCCTTGCCACCTTCCACAGTTTGAAGGCTAGAAAGTCAAACACTCAATTTCCAGACTCCCTTGCAGCTAGGGTGAATGATGGCCTATGGAATAAGGCCTTGGCAGACATCTGCAAAGGAGACTTTGGGAAAATACTTTGATTTTCCAATTGAAAACAAGAGTCAGACTTTGTACATCATGGTGGCTGTAATTAATAATAATATGGTGTATATATGAAACTTGCTAATGGAGTAGATTTTAAGTGTTCTCACCACAAAAAGGAGTATATGAAGTAATCCATATGTTAAATAGTTTGATTTAGTAATTTCACAAGGTATACATCTACTGAGACATCATGTTGTACATCATAAATACATACAACTTTAACTTGTCAATTAAAATTTAAAAATTGGTTTAAAATTTTAAAAATAAAAAAGGCAGACAAGACTGGCATAACCTTCTCTCCATCGTCTTCTTGAATTTGATTCAACTGTGAAGGCTGGAACAGCAACATCCATCTTGCAATTTTAAGGGAAGATAGAAGAGAATTGTAGGGGTATTATTCTGGAATTATTGATCCAATGCACCAGAGTCAGAAATCACCTTCCCTCAATTTCATGTTTTGTTTTATTTTTTGAATTTAAGCCACTGTACTTTGGCTTATGCTACTTGAGGCTAAATAAAATCCTACGTGATTAAAATAGTAAAAAGAAAGGTCTGATTATGACTTTATCTTGAAAAGCAATTTTATACTTATGAAAATGTGTTTAGATCTCATATTTAAAAAATTTAAGTTATAATGAAGTTGCTATGATTCCATGCTCTAATTCTGAAGACCAAGAATGTATCATTGATTTATTTGAGACAGAACTTTTTTTTTTTTTTTGAGACAGAGTTTCACTCTTCTTGCCCAGGCTGGAGAGCAGTGGTGTGATCTCTGCTTACTGCAACCTCCACCTTCTGATTTTCAAGTGATTCTCCTGCCTCAGCTTCCCTAGTAGCCGGGATTACAGGCACCCATCACCACACCTGGCTAATTTTTGTATTTTTAGTAGAAACGAGGTTTCACCATGTTGGCCAGGCTAGTCTCAAACTCCTGACCTCGTGATCTGCCCACCTTGGCGTCCCAAAGTTCCAGGTTTACAGGCGTGAGCCACTGTGCCCGGCCAGAACATAATTTTTCTAAGCAAATTCTATTCCAACATATTGTAGAGCTGCATCACCTCCTATTGACTTTTATAACAAGTTCATTAAGAAGGTGCTTCATCAATTTTCCCAAGTGTCTCTTTTCATCCTTTGTTATTCCCTTCACTCCCCTTTGCAGCACCCATTGTAGGGTCAGCTTTGTGGATTTTTCTCCTCTTTAATTGCCTGACTCTGCCAGCTGTTCAGTTGTTAATGGCTTTGCATGAGATTTGAGCAGTTCTCTGGCATCATTGTCATTAGTTTCATGAAATCTTGCATCATAGGCAAGATGTGCAGTTTCACGTTGCAGTCAATATGCACTATACCTCCTTAACACTGCTGGATGCTCATGACATCTGATAATTGAAAGGCAGGCTGGCTGAGATGCTGATCCTCACCAGATGGGTGAGGATAGACTAGTGTTCAGTGAAAAGATGTATTTGCATGGGGATTGATTTTTAAAATAGATAATTCACTCATTAATATTTTCATGCATTGATGGCATCCAAGCTCTACAGTGGATGCTCATCTTGATGTAGCCAACAGATTAGGAGTCAGAAGACCTGTGTTCCAGCTCCACCTCTGTTCCTGATTTGCTGTTTAACATTGAGCAAGTCATTTCCTCTCACTGGAACTCAGTTTCCTCAACTGCAAACTGATGATACTGTACACATTCTAAGATCCTTCAAATTCTAAAAAGGCCACTTTCCTGCAAACAATTGATAATAGGGGAGAGGGGTTGCCACTTGAGTCCCTCTTCACTGAGAACCTCTGAAGGGGATGGCAGAAAACTATGGACATGGTCCTTTGCTAAATCTGACTCTGGCTACACATTTTCATTTTGAGGATGCCCTCAATATCTTAGCAGCTGAGAAACTAATTAGATTTAATAAGAGACAAGGCTGCTAAATGAAAGTACATGAGAAATATCACAGTGCTAAAGATTAACACATGTTCTCGTCTGTCCTCATAATACAACCAGGGCCCTCATTTATCCCAGGATTTGTGACCTAGACAAAGAAAGAGGAATAAGGAGCTCATTCATCTAGAATGAGTAAGAATTTCATCCCAAAGGAAGAACAATGAATACTGGCCCCATTTAGAAACAGACAATATACAAGTGTTAAAAAGTCAGTCTTACCCCATCACTACTCTAATTCTTAATGCCCATAAAGCTCCTAATGTTTGAAATGTTTCAATGGCTCCCTGCTACATTCAAGATATCCATCTATCAAGCATGGTGTTCAAAACCTTTCATGGGGGGTGGAGCCAAGATGGCTGAATAGGAACAGCTCCAGTCTATAGCTCCCAGCGTGAGCAACGCAGAAGATGGGTGATTTCTGCATTTCCAACTGAGGTACCAGGTTCCTCAGTGGGTGCAGGACAGTGGGTGCAGGGCACCGTGTGTGAGCCGAAGCACGGCGAGGCATGGCCTCACCCGGGAAGCACAAGGGGCCAGGGAATTCCCTTTCCTAGTCAAAGAAAGGGGTGACAGACGGCACCTGGAAAATCGGGTCACTCTCACCCCAATACTGTGCTTTTCCAATGGGCTTAACAAACGGCACACCAGGAGATTATATCCCACACCTGGCTCAGAGGGTCCTACGCCCACAGAGCCTCACTCATTGCTAGCACAGCAGTCTGAGATCAAACTACAAGGCAGCAGCAAGGCTGGGGGAGGGGCGCCCACCATTGCTGAGGCTTGAGTAGGTAAACAAAGCCGCCCGGAAGCTCGAACTGGGTGGAGCCCACCACAGCTCAAGGAGGCCTGCCTGCCTGCCTCTGTAGGCTCCACCTCTGGCGGCAGGGCACAGACAAACAAAAGGCAGCAGTAACCTCTGCAGACTTAAATGTCCCTGTCTGAAAGCTTTGAAGAGAGTAGTGGTTCTCCCAGCACGCAACTTGAGATCTGAGAACGGGCAGACTGCCTCCTCAAGTGGGTCCCTGACCCCTGAGTAGCCTAACTGGGAGGTACCCCCAAGTAGGGGCGGACAGACACCTCACACGGCGGGGTACTCCTCTGAGACAAAACTTCCAGAGGAACAATCAGGCAGCAGCATTTGCGGTTCACCAATATCCACTGTTCTGCAGCCACCGCTGCTGATACCCAGGCAAACAGGGTCTGGAGTGGACCTCCAGCAAACTGCAACAGACCTGCAGCTGAGGGTCCTGACTGTTAGAAGGAAAACTAACAAACAGAAAGGACATCCACACCAAAAACCCATCTGGACGTCACCATCATCAAAGACCAAAGGTAGATAAAACCACAATGATGGGGAAAAAACAGAGCAGAAAAACCGGAAACTCTAAAAATCAGAGCGCCTCTCCTCCTCCAAAGGAACGCAGCTCCTCACCAGCAATGGAACAAAGCTGGACGGAGAATGACTTTGACAAGTTGAGAGAAGAAGGCTTCAGAAGATCAAACTACTCCGAGCTAAAGGAGGAAGTTCGAACCAATGGCAAAGAAGTTAAAAACCTTGAAAAAAAATTAGATGAATGGCTAACTAGAATAACCAATACAAAGAAGTCCTTAAAGGACCTGATGGAGCTGAAAACCATGGCACTACAACTACATGACGAATGCACAAGCCTCAATAGCCGATGCAATCAACTGGAAGAAAGGGTATCAGCGATGGAAGACAAAATTAATGAAATGAAGCGAGAAGAGAAGTTTAGAGAAAAAAGAATAAAAAGAAACGAGCAAAGCCTCCAAGAAATATGGGACTATGTGAAAAGACCAAATCTACGTCTGATTGGTGTACCTGAAAATGACGGGGAGAATGGAACCAAGTTGGAAAACACTCTGCAGGATATTATCCAGGAGAACTTCCCCAATCTAGCAAAGCAGGCCAACATTCAAATTCAGGAAATACAGAGAACGCCACAAAGATACTCCTCGAGAAGAGCAACTCCAAGACACATAATTGTCAGATTCACCAAAGTTGAAATGAAGGAAAAAATGTTAAGGGCAGCCAGAGAGAAAAGTTGGGTTACCCACAAAGGGAAGCCCATCAGACTAACAGCTATCTCTTGGCAGAAACACTACAAGCCAGAAGAGAGTGGAGGCCAATATTCAACATTCTTAAAGAAAAGAATTTTCAACCCAGAATTTCATATCCAGCCAAACTAAGCTTCATAAGTGAAGGAGAAATAAAATACTTTACAGACAAGCAAATGCTGAGAGATTTTTGTCACCACCAGGCCTGCCCTAAAAGAGCTCCTGAAGGAAGCACTAAACATGGAAAGGAACAACCGGTACCAGCCACTGCAAAAACATGCCAAATTGTAAAGACCATCAAGGCTAGGAAGAAACTGCATCAACTAGCGAGCAAAATAACCAGCTAACATCATAATGACAGGATCAAATTCACACATAACAATATTAACCTTAAATGTAAATGGCTAAATGCTCCAATTAAAAGACACGGACTGGCAAATTGGATAAAGAGTCAAGACCCATCAGTGTGCTGTATTCAGGAAACCCATCTCACATGCAGAGACACACATAGGCTCAAAATAAAGAGATGGAGGAAGAACTTCCAAGCAAATGGAAAACAAAAAAAGGCAGGGGTTGCAATCCTAGTCTCGGATAAAACAGACTTTAAACCAACAAAGATCAAAAGAGACAAAGAAGGCCATTACATAATGGTAAAGGGATCAATTCAACAAGAAGAGCTCACTATCCTAAATATATATGCACCCAATACAGGAGCACCCAGATTCATAAACCAAGTCCTTAGTGACCTACAAAGAGACTTAGACTCCCACACAATAATAATGGGAGACTTTAACACCCCACCGTCAACATTAGACAGATCAACAAGACAGAAAGTTAACAAGGAATTAACTTTCTATTAATATATAACAGAAAGTTATATATATATTATATATATATAATATATAACAGAAAGAATAATATATCTAATAATATCCAGGAATTGAACTCAGCTCTGCACCAAGCAGACCTAATAGATATCTACAGAACTCTCCACCCCAAATCAACAGAATATACATTCTTCTCAGCACCACACCACACTTACTCTAAAATTGACCACATAGTTGGAGCAAAGCACTCCTCAGCAAATGTAAAAGAACAGAAATTATAACAAACTGTCTCTCAGACCACAGTGCAATCAAACTAGAACTCAGGATTAAGAAACTCACTCAAAACTGCTCAACTACATGGAAACAGACAGCCAAATAATGAGTGACCTCCCATTCACAATTGCTTCAAAGAGAATAAAATACCTAGGAATCCAACTTACAAGGGATGTGAAGGACCTCTTCAAAGAGAACTACAAACCACTGCTCAGTGAAATAAAAGAGGATACAAACAAATGGAAGAACATTCCATGCTCAGGGGTAGGAAGAATCAATATCATGAAAATGGCCATACTGCCCAAGGTAATTTACAGATTCAATGCCATCCCCATCAAGCTACCAATGACTTTCTTCACAGAATTGGAAAAAACTACTTTAAAGTTCATATGGACCCAAAAAAGAGCCTGCATTGCCAAGTCAATCCTAAGCCAAAAGAACAAAGTTGGAGACATCATGCTACCTGACTTCAAACTATACTACAAAGCTACAGTAACCAAAACAGCATGATACTGGTACCAAAACAGAGATATAGACCAATGGAACAGAACAGAGCCCTCAGAAATAATGCTGCATATCTACAACTATCTGATCTTTGACAAACCTGACAAAAACAAGAAATGGGGAAAAGGATCCCCTATTTAATAAATGGTGCTGGGAAAACTGGCTAGCCATATGTAGAAAGCTGAAACTGGATCCCTTCTTTACACCTTATACAAAAATTAATTCAAGATGAATTAAAGACTTAAATGTTAGACCTAAAACCATAAAAACCCGAGAAGAAAACCTAGGCAATACCATTCAGGACATAGGCATGGGCAAGGACTTCATGTCTAAAACACCAAAAGCAATGGCAACAAAAGCCAAAATTGACAAATGGGATCTAATTAAACTAAAGAGCTTCTGCACAGCAAAAGAAACTACCATCAGAGTGAATAGGCAACCTACAGAATGGGAGAAAATTTTTGCAACCTACTCATCTGACAAAGGGCTAATATCCAGAATCTACAATGAACTCAAACAAATTTACAAGAAAAAAATCAAACAACCCCATCAAAAAGTGGGCGAAGGATATGAACAGACACTTCTCAAAAGAAGACATTTATGCAGCCAAAAAACACACGAAAAAATGCTCATCATCACTGGCCATCAGAGAAATGCAAATCAAAACCACAACGAGATACCATCTCACACTAGTCAGAATGGCAATCATTAAAAAGTCAGGAAACAACAGATGCTGGAGAGGATGTGGAGAAATAGGAACACTTTTACACTGTTGGTGGGACTGTAAACTAGTTCAACCATTGTGGAAGTCAGTGTGGCGATTCCTCAGGGATCTAAAACTAGAAATACCATTTGACCCAGCCATCCCATTACTGGGTATATACCCAAAGGATTATAAATCATGCTGCTATAAAGACACATGCACACGTATGTTTATTGTGGCACTATTCACAATAGCAAAGACTTGGAACCAAGCCAAATGTCCAACAATGATAGAGTGGATTAAGAAAATGTGGCACATATACACCATGGAATACTATGCAGCCATAAAAAATGATGAGTTCATGTCCTTTGTAGGGACACGGATGATGCTGGAAACCATCATTCTCAGCAAACTATCGCAAGGACAAAAAACCAAACACTGCATGTTCTCACTCATAGGTGGGAATTGAACAATGAGAACACATGGACACAGGAAGGGGAACATCACACACTGGGGACTGTTGTGGGATGGAGGGACTGGAGAGGGATAGCATTAGGAGATATACCTAATGCTAAATGACGTGCAGCACACCAATATGGCACATGTATACATATGTA
This sequence comes from Nomascus leucogenys, assembly GCF_006542625.1. Classification (NCBI taxonomy): domain Eukaryota; kingdom Metazoa; phylum Chordata; class Mammalia; order Primates; family Hylobatidae; genus Nomascus; species Nomascus leucogenys. The sequence continues at coordinate 85,837,058 of NC_044390.1, read as the reverse complement.
ACAAACCAGCACATTGTGCCCATGTACCCTAAAACTTAAAGTATAATAATAATAAAATTTAAAAAAAAACCTTTCATGTATCTTGGACCTTGTCACTATTTCCTGCTTCTTACTTTAGCATCAAGGGATTTTTGAAGCATTGCTAAAGCTAATTGTTTGGGTCAATGAAGGAGATGGCTTTGCCCAATGCAGTACTAAAACTCTCCTCTAAATAAATGACATTTACATTGAGTGATTTCCCACTTCCATGGTTGTATTTCTGCTGAACTTCTCAGAATTCTCTTTCCTACCTTCCACCCAATTCTGCAGCCCAACTATTTACAGTTCCCTGAGCATGCTTACTTGCTCCAGATTCCTTGCTTTTGGAACTTCTGAGTCCTCCTCCAACAACACTTTATCAATTACAATGCAGTTGACTGTAATTAACAGAATACCCAACTAAAAAATAGCTTAAATTGTAAGGAACTTAAACTAGTTTGTTCAGCAGCTCGACAATGACATAAAGGACATTTCCACCTTTTCAATCCACTTGCTTCCTGTTGGCTTTTATCTTCAGGTGTTTCCACCCTTAGGGTAGCAAAATACTTGCCACAGCTCCAGGCATCACAACTCACACAACAGCATCCAAAGGCATTCAGAAGAGGACTTTCCCGGAAGCTCCTGCCCTCACCAGAATTTCTGTCAAATTTTTACTGACCAAAAAGTTCTCAAACTTCCCAGGAGTAAAATTTATCAAGCCTTGACCCTCTCCTAAATGTCTCCAGACCTTCCCCTAGCCTCCAGTCTGATTTTGTTTATTACTTTACCAACATTTCCTGAGTATTAATAAGCGCCAGGTACTCTGCTAAGCACTCTACAAACATTATCTTATTTAGCCCTTACAACAATTCTGTGAGATAAGCACTGTTATCCCCATTCTAGGGTTGAGAAAACCAAGCCTGGAAAGGTTAAGGGATACACACCTAGCAAGAGGCAGAGCCAAGATTCAAATCCAAGTCTGTCCAACTCGAAAACCCAAGCTTTCAAACATTCTTGGTCCTCCTACTCCTGTCGCCTCTTGATACTTTTTGCCCCTCAATTTCTCCTCCTCTTTTATGCAGAATTATCCCTGTCTGACAGATCCTTCCCCTCTGCTTAGCAACATGTTCAGATCTTCCCTATGATTAAAGAAAAAAATGAGAGCCATTTCCCTTCACCCTGTTCTCTCCTCAATCTATCAAACCTCTCAAAAGTACCGTCTTCACACCTTCAGATTCCACATCCTCGGCACACATGTACTTCCCTTAATCTAGCATCCTCCCCATCTCCCCAGTGAAACTGCTCTGCCCAAAGCTATCAGCAACCTCATGATAGCCACTCAAATGGCTTCTCCCCATGCCCCTTCCTTCTGGACCTGATTAATTGGCAGGGCAGTCAGGCAGGTACACAGGGCTCCAGTCTATATAGGACTCTAAAATATCACTGTAATATCACAAAAGGAAGAAAACTGGGTTTACCAGAACTCCTTCCAGGGATAGTACAATGTGCTGTTGGAAAACAAATTTTGAAAAGTTACTTGGGGAAGGGCTGAGAGATCTCCCCAAGTCACGCTTGAGTGCTGGCAAATGATTTATAACTGCCCCCTTCGAGAGTTGGTCACTTTAACTGCAGGGCTTTGGTTTTGCTGAATATGGAATGCAATCTGGGAGCCACAGCTCATTGTCTGGGTAAAGAGGGGAGAGGTCTTTGCCCCATGCAGTGCTCAGGCTGTCCTCTAAATCAATGCCAAGCGAATATTTAAAGAACATCAGTATGAAGTGTGCAAAAGTATTAGCCTGCTCTGGGACCCATATTTCTCAATTTCTCAGTCTGAATCTCTCTGCTGTATATAATTTAGCCAACCTACTCAGTGGCCTGGTCTACTTCCTTCTGGCTTCTGGTACCCCACTGGTTATCCCTCTCTTTTCTTCCTCTTTCTGTCTGTAGCTCATCTCTTCTGTGTTACTGGTTCCTCTGAATCTTCCTATCCCCACAATAAGGACATTTTCCCAAGCTCTAACTTCAGACTCCTCTCTCTACACTTTTTCTCTCCTGATCTCAGCCATTTCCATGTGTATTATTAGTTATCTACTGCTGCATAACAAAGTACCCCCAAAACTTAGTGGCTAAAAAGAACAAACTTTTCTTAACTCACACTTTCTTTGGGTCAGGAATCCAGGAGTGGCTTCTCCAGGTGATTCTGGCTCAAGGTCCCTCATGAGGCTGCAATCAGGTGTCAACCAGGGCTGCAGTCATCTCAAGGCTTGACTGGGGGAGGACCCACTCCCAAGCTCGCTCATATGGCTGTTTGCAGGCCTCAGGTCCTTATCACATGTGGCTCTGCACAGGACTGCATTACAACATTGCAGTGGGCTTCCACAGAATGAGCAATCGAAGAGAACGAAAGATGGAAACCACAGTCTTTTTATAACCTAATCTCAGCTTGACAGCCTATCACTTCTGCTGTATTCTATACAATTAAAGTGTGTAAATAAGTCCAGCCCACACTCAAGGTTCTGGGGATTATACAAAGGCATGAATACCAGGAGACGAGGACCACTGGGGCCTTGTTAAGGTCTGTGTACCACCCCACAGCTCTCCCATTTAAGAGGAGTCCCCACCTCTGTCACGACTTTTTTCTCTCTCCCTTCTATGCATCCCAACCACCTGCTAAATGATTCCATGTGGACATGGGAGATTGCTGCCACCTCATATTCTTCCTACTTCAAACCAACTTTTCTGTGATCCCTTAAAGCAGCCCAAGTTGCCTTTTCTCTTTCACTGATGGCAATGCTGTTTTGTTCCTGAAGTGTTAGGCCTCTGAGTCATCCTTTATTCTTTAACAAAAATCATCATTGTCACTGTTTATTGAGCCGAGCCCTGCTATATGCCAAGCACTTTCATAAAAATTACACTATTTAATTTTGGCAGCACTATGAGATGGATATTACCACCCCCATTTTGCAGGTGAATGAACCCATTTTTCTTTCAAAGAGAAGTAGATCTGGAGTCAGGCCCTGTTCTGTGCGCTGAGACACAGCAATGAACAAAACAGGCACAGTTCCTCAGGGAGCTGATACCCAAACAGGAGAATTCTAGTGTACAAAGTAGTTCACAACTGAGATCACGTGTTGTATATAGTCGACAACCAGGGCTTAGACCCAAACAGACTTAGGTTCAAGCCCCAGCTTAGCCACTTACCGGATGTGTGACTTGGGATGAGTTATCAAATCTTTCCAGTCCTCTATTAAGATAATAGTACCCACCTCATGTAGCCATTTTCAGTAGTAAATAAGACAACACAAGTAATCCACTTAGCACAGAGTCTAGCACACCAAGGTTCCATAAAAGGAAGTTTGCAATGATGACAAATGATGATGATAGTGATACTGCCCAACTCACAGCAACGACAATAATTGCTAACACTTATGGACAACTGCCATGTGCCAGACACTTTTCTAAGCCCATACATGCAAGAATTCACTTGATTCTCATATCATCTCTATTATCATCTCTGTTTTACAGATGAAGAAACGGAGGCACAGAGAGGTTAAGTAACTTATTCAAGGACACAAAGCCAGCAAGTAGAAGAAACAGAATTTGAACCCAGGCAGACTAGCTTTGGAGCCAGGAACTTGACAGAATTTTTGAAGACTCCCAAAAAACCCAGGGAATCCTGGTGGTATGTGTGTGTCTGTCTCTATGTGCATAATTGTGTATATATCTATTTGTGTAAGTGACTATGTAGGTGGGATTATGTGACTACACAAATGTATTAGACTGTGTATATGTACATGAAACCATGTGTGGGTCTATGTGTGAGCACAATTATGTATGTGTGATTATGTGTATGTATTTGTACATATGACTATATATGTTCTGTGTGTATGTGTCTTTGTATGTGATTACATGTCTATATGGATCTAGGTGTGTGACCATGTATGTGGCTGTGTATGTGGCTCTGTGTGTTCTACAGGTGTGTCTGTGTGTGTGAGTATATGCATGTGTTAGACTATATGTATTTGTGTGTATGTATATGTACCCACACTGTATTGGGAAGAGAGAAAGAAACTTACATTCTGTGTAACATTATGCATTCTCTTTGCACTTGGGCATGTAGCTTTTGGTTATGAGAATTCTTGCTTATTTTTCTTAAGCCCTCTCCTTATTCTAAAGTATGATCCCCACTTGTGGTTCAGGAAATTATGAAAAAGCCCCTATTGGCAACATAGAACCTGTCTCTTAAGGGCTTATAAAAAGAATTCAAAAATTCACTTAAACTGATAAATTATAGGGAGATTTTCTTAGTAAAGAAGACAAATAAATTATACAGTATTTCACTCCAATGTACTCTCCTCTTTCACTCTGTATGTTTCTACAATATTACAGGAAGAACAGCTCTATGGAATGCAGGTTCTTCAGTCAGCCTGCTGGTGTCCTTCTGTCTCCAGCCCCAAACTTGATGTCTTCATCACAAAGGCTTGACAGTTTGCAATCTCCTTCCCCACTGAGGATGTCCCCACTTGGAAATGACCAGTTCAGGCATTAACAAAACCCACCTTCCACATTCCTCCATCTTTTTGTCCTTTATATCTTACCTTAGGTTTTTCCCCTTCCCGATTTCCAACTCTCTCCCTCCCCGCTCTGTTCCTTCCTTTTATTTCCTATCTTTGCCCATAAAATTAGGAAGCAGTAGTGGTTAACAGCTAGGGATTTGGTGTCAGACCCATCTCTACCATTTACTACCTGTGTGACCTTGAATATTTTAATCTCTCAGAGCCTCAGGTCCTTCCTCTGAAAAATGAGGCTTATTGTGAGGATGAAATGAAATATGTAAGTATGGTGCGTAGAATCATGTCTGGCACATGGTAAGCACTCAATTTCTATTAGAAGTAATTATTAAATTCACAATGAATCACCATGTGGACTCAATTTTCCTGAGTAAATGGTTTTACATCTGTTAAGAATAGGCCTCTAGTCAAGGGTGAATTTGGTCTGGCTTCATGCCATGGTTGAGAAGACAGACCCAGGTTGACACATGACCTCCACAACATACTGACTTTGTGACCTTGAGTGAGAGACTTAAATTCTCCAGGCATCAGTTTCTTCAGCTGTCAGATGGAGACAATAACAATCCCCACCTGCAGATCACGAGGTCAAGAGATGGAGACCATCCTGGCCAACATGGTGAGACCCCATCTCTACTAAAAATACTAAAATTAGCTGGGCATGGTGGTGCACACCTGTAGTCCCAGCTACTCGGGAGGCTGAGGCAGGAGAATCACTTGAACCTGGGAGGCAGAGGTTGCACTGAGCTGAGATCATGCCACTGCACCCAGAGTGAGACTCTGTCTCAAAAAAAAATTAGTCCCCACCTCTCAGGAATGTTCAGAATCTGGTGCATAGCAAGTTCTCAATCAGCAGTTATTATTAGAATTGGAGTAGACCCTTCTCTTTACAGCCCATAAACTCCCCTTGTTCATTTTTAGCCGTTCTCCCTCTCTCTACTTAGTCTTGAACCCTCCTCACTTCCCATTGACAGACAGAACTAGGAAAGTTCACGTGAGTGTTTATTCAATGCTGTATCTGCTACCTATTGCTGTCTCAAAAACCACTCCCCAAAATTCAGTGGCCTAAAACAACAACAATCATTTATTTTGATCATGAATCTGCAATTTCATCAGGACTTGGCAGGGATGACAATTCTCTGCTCCATGCAGCATTGAGTGAGGCAGGTCAACTGGGAGCTGGATGTTCCACTTTCAAGATGGCTCAATAACATGGCTGGCCAGTTGGTGCAGACTTTAGGCTGGGAATTCAACCAAAGCTATGGTCTGGGGAGCTTGGTCCCTCTCCACATGGGCCTCTCCACAGGCTGCTTGGGCTTTTGCAGAGCATGGGTGGCTGTGTCCCAAAAGTGAATATCCCAAGAGAACAAGGAGGAATTGCATAGCATTCTTATGAAATAGCCTGGGATGTCATATAGCACCACTTCCATGGTATTCTATTGCTGAAGGTCATCTCAAAGGTCCACCCAGGTTCAAAGGGAAGGGACACAGACTCTTGATGGGGGAGTGCTAAGGCTCTGGAAAAGCATGTGAGATTGGCTATATTGTTATGGTCATCTTTAGAAAATACAGTCTGCCATACTTAGCTAATTACTCTGTCTCTCCCCTACCTCCCACCCTCCAAATAAAGCATTCTACGTTAAGTAGCTACCTTCTCCAAACAGCCTTGATTAGGTTAGAGCTAAAGAAAGTCAAGCTAGCAGCCTCACAAGACACTAAACTGACTCCATGTTCCTAGTTGGTTTAGATTTTCTGTGTGAATCCATTGGTTTGGGCAGCTTTGCCTCCATTCATCTGGTCATTTGCTAGAGATGATTCTGAGAAGGGTGGGTGGAGACAAGAAAATAATATCACAAATACTGTGGTCAAGCTCAACCCCTCAGTGAGGAATGTAAAAGTGGAGACCCAGGAAAGTGAACTGAAGTGAACCCAATCAGATGGGTTGGTGCCAGGACCTATAACCATCTCCTGATCCCAAAGTCAGTGCTCCCTGCCACTACTGCACTGCCTTGGGGCCTACGGAATTTTCATAACATGTTTATTTGCTAATAAGAACTAGCTAAAGGTTCAATGCAGGTGGCCATGCCCTGGCCAAGTCCCTTCTGACTGGGCAGCCTCAAGCAATCAGGTTTTATCCCATGCATGTGATGTGAGTTTGCCCTGCCATGGGACAGCTGATTGGCTTAAGTTTAATCACCTGACCTAAAGGCAGCCAATCCAGAGGCTGAGTACATAAGATGGAGCTGAACCAATCAGATTCTCTCTCTCAGGAGAGTGGCTTAAATGAAAGAAGGCATCTGTCATGGAAGCTGAAGGAACAGAACAGAGCCGGCGTCGTCGCCACGCCTGTAATCCCAGCACTTTGGGAGGCTGAGGCGGGCCGATCATGAGGTCAGAGTTTGAGACCAGCCTGACCAACATGGTGAAATCCCGTCTCAACTAAAGATACAAAAAATTAGCTGGCACGGGCCTGTAATCCCAACTACTCGGGAGGCTGAGGCAGGAGAATTGCTTGAACCCAGGAAGCGGAGGTTGCAGTGAGCCCAGATCGCGTCACTGCACTCCAGCCTGGGTGACAGGGCGAGAATCCGTCTCAAAAAAATAAAAAGAACAGAACAGGAACAGAAGCTGAAAAGTCACGAGGCAGAGTGTGACGGTTGGAGCCACCTCAAAAGTCTTATGCAAGCTGCTATTTAGATGAGCAGAAACGACGAGTTAGAGATGAAGCTGGTAGTTTGCAGAGAAGGGAGTGAAACAGTCCCAAAATAGACACAAGGTGTGACAAAAAAGAAGAGGGAGAAGACCGTCACTAGAGCTATTTCATATTCTGAGAACTTCCCATTCCAGTTCCAGAGACTTTACCATTAAACCCCTTTAATTTACACTGGCCTATGCCCTTTGCTGTCACTTCACTGCCTTACGTCTCTAAAACATGTAGATTGGATTCACCCATTTCACAGATAGAGAAACTGAAACCCAGAAACATTAACTGACTTACCCAAGATCACAGAGCCATTGAGTGGCACGGCCGAGCCTGGCGTGCAGAGCATATAGGATGCCTACGCCCTTTCTTTCATATCTTCTTTGAAAGGTTGTCCCTCTTTGATATGTCCCACTAGTTAGCATCCTCACCACCATCCCTTCCAGGGACTTTTTTCTTGGAGGCTGCCACAAAGTTTGTTTTAGTGACAAACCTGTCCTTGACAGATGACTTTGCCTTGGGATGCCATCTCCCCGATGGGATTCTTTGATTCTACCCCTTCCTCAAGCTGAGTTAATTGCCAAGACTGTGGGGGAAATTACACCACCTCCTCAGTTCACCCAGCAGGACACCAATCCTTAACAAGGCAACTTTCTGACAAAGTATATTAGACGCCCTCAGACAAAACTTTCCTAGCAGGGGACTAGAGAGGGAGAAAAATTGAAGGCAGAATGGAAAGTGGGGGGAGAGAGAGAGAGATTTCTTTCCATTGATTTCTTTGCCAATGAGAAGTCTTTAAAAATCACTTTTTAGCTGTAGCCCTCAGATGCATGAGCTGCTATGCTGACAGAAGAGGGAAAAAAATCAAACTCTGAATCAGATCAAACTGTGATCTTTCATTCTTCTGAACAGGCAGCCATCTTGGCAAATGGAAAATTAGAAATTCAAACAAAAGGAAGAGGGAATATCTGGGGTAGAGTTGGCCTTGGGCAAAAATTGTGAGGTTGGTAAGTCTGACTTCAGAACTCCACAGTGCCCCATCCTCTCCCTGCTTCCTGCCCTGGGCAGATTCTACCTTGAGTTAGGTGAGGAAAAGAGAAACATGGCTTTGCCTCCCTCCCAGCTTCTCCTCCTAATTCCTGATGGACCTTTTTTGACTTGTCTTATTCAGTCTTGGTGTTATATGTCCTATTACTGTTTTGTATTGATAGCAACTGCCCAGAAGGGGCTAACTGATAGTTAAAACAGTTAATTAAACAATAAATGAAATCTAAGCTGTAGATATACCCTCCTCACCAATCCATGGGTATTTGAGATTTGAAAGAGAAAGCTCCAGAAGTGCCCAAATTCTTCAAGGCATAAAGACTGTATAATGGAGGAATAGCAGATAGTGCAGTGATTGAGGGGTGTGGTGGATGCTGTCGCTTGCTGCCAAGACCCCCCTCCACCCTTAGAGATGAAAGACTTATTATCCTACTTCTGGAGTACTTTTGGAAAAGTGTCCTCTGCAATCAGCCCCTTCTTTCTTCAGCTGAAGAGAGCTATCTCATCCAAGCTACCTCATCCAAGGTCATGCCCCCATCTCTGGGCAGCCTGCATCCAACTACTAATTAACAGAGGGTATACAGGCCCAGCCTTTTTGCTGAGACAACTTCAGTGACAAGTATGAAGGATCACCACATCTTTAGAACTCCCCATAACTTTGGCTGAGGTTTCTGTTGAGACTACATTGCAGCTGATTTTCTTTTTTCAATCCTGCTTCCTTCCCTTCCCCCAGTAAGTACTGATCCCAAAAGCTCTCCTTAATAAACCTCCAGTCTGGCAATCCCCAACTCACAGTCTGCCTCCCAGGGGAATCCAACCTACAGCAGGGTAGTGGAAAAGCCTAACTGGCAGAGCCAACATTCTACTGTTTGGAAATGGTATTTCCTGGAGTTGGGCAATCCTGAAGCCCTGCTTCCTGTCAGTGCCTTAAATCATACCATTCATCCCATAAGCATAAATGAGTACCTGGCTGTTTACTCTATGGACCTCTAAGATTGGGCCTTCCAGGTTCCTGATTCCTTCACTATGGCCCATTATTTCCACTCAGGGTTTCCAATATGCTTTCTCTGCATCCCTATATGGCTTGCCAAGCTACTGCCCCACATCCTGATATTTCTCCCAATCTAGTCTTTAAAATATGCATGTTCTATGTTTGCCACCATTGGGCAAGTCTTTACTTGGCCTCCATTTCCTCATCTATCATGTGACAGAGGCTGATGATTATCTACCAACATCTATTATCCTCTCCTTCCTTTCCCAGAGTATATGGTCAACCACCCAGATATTTCTCAACCTGCCTCCCAGTGATGTGCCATGTAACTACATTCTGGCCAATGACATGTAAGTAGGAGAAACTACATGGTGTATGTAACTTCTATATTGTGTACCTAAAAGCAAGCTGTTTTCCTTCCATATTTCTTTTCTCCTTTCTGCTGAATAAGAAACTGCAAGTGGAACAGCTGCTTTAGATCCATAAATGGAAGCCAGCTTCAGACCACCAAACTCTGCCAGTTAACAAGAGAGAAATAAGCTTCTATCCTGTTTAAGCCATTGTATTTGGAAGCCTCTTGGTAGTAGCATTTTTGCATGCTATTATGAGCAATATGTGTAAAAAGGAGTTAGTAACCCTTACAAGCTTCCTAACATCTAATTACCTTCAATGAGCATTTCTTTATCCTATTCCTAGTGAACCTCATCTCTAGAAATAGGGGTCTGAAAAGAAGGGATCTCAAGAGATACAGAATGACACAAGGAAAGATCCTGAGTTCAGTGCCCAGATAAACCTGAGTTCACCCTACACAAGCTCTGTAATCCAGGGCCAAGTAACTTAACCTTTCTTTGCCTTTGTTTTTTTATCTGTAAAATGTTGATAAGAATTGGAGTTACTTCATAGGATGGTTGTGAAAATCAGATGAAAAAATGTATGTAATATGCTTATATAAATGCCTGTTATGTGACAGTTTCTAATTTTGTATAAACAGACTCTTATTCAAGACTGGCTGTTATTATTAGACAGGCTGCTTTGCCTAAGTGACATGATTACGTGCTCTGGAACCAGGCAGTCTAGATTGGAATCCAAGATCCTCCACATGCAATACATATGAACTTAGGTAGGTTATTAAAGCATTCCAGGTCTTAATTTCTACTAGAAATTATAATAGTATCCACTGCATAGGTTTTTCATAAGGATTGAAGGAGTTTGTGATTTTAAAGCCCTAGTAGAGTGACTAGTAGATGGTAAGATTTCAATGCATTCTATCTTTTGACTATGTTTATCAAAGACTCCCTTCAGGGCTGACATACTAGGACTCTCCTCACAAAATTAAAAGGCAACAAAAGTCCTAACCAAAGGATACTGCACAGTACAATGCTCTATGAAAAGTTAGATTTGCCCTCCATAATGTGTCATTGGTTGAAATTCTCATTATTGGAGTCATGCCTTTAAATTAAGGTGTGTTTTCATTTAAAAAATTCTGGCCCCAAGCCAAAATACATTAAGAAAAAAAGAGGCTTCCTGACCTATTTGACAACTCAGCAGAATCTTCTCAGCCATTTATTCATTTAAACACTTTCTAAGCAGCTATAAGCATAGCTCAAGCTTCTTAAGATACAAAAAAAAAAAAAACTTAAAAAAGGAGTTTCCCAAGACTATAAGCTCAGATTGTAAAGAAAAAGGGCAATGGCAGACACTATTAATCAACTCATCAATACTTATTCTCCTCCTTTCTTGATAATAAAATCAAATTTTGTTTGGAAGAGTAAAGTGCCAACTCTAGGTGGTGGGTTGTGATTGGTCTCAGTTGATCATGACAATCTTGTTTATGATTCCCAGCTTCTCTCGTAGCTAGAGATGGTCATGTGGCCCAGGTATAGCCAACAAACATAAGCAAAAGTCTACTAAGGGTGCAGTCCTCAGAAAACATTTGCATTTCTGAAAAGAGGAGACAGAAGCAGCTGGTGTGATGTCCCTGCCTTTTCCCTGTTCCTCTTCTTTCCATCTTGAACATATATGAGACATCTGACACTGAAGCAGCTATTGCATGACCTTGAGATAACAAGCATCAGAGAAAGGCTGAGGAAAAAAACAGCCTGACATTTCCAAGCCATTTACTGAACCAATACTAGCAACAATCTACCTCCTGAATTCTTGTTAGAAGCTACTAGAGATGTGTTTTACTTGCAGCTCAATGTATTCCCAACTTTACAGATCCTTCCACAGAATTTGGAGCTGTAGCAGGCAGATCCAGATAGTAGGTTCCAAGGTCACATAGGAGGATCTTCTTGTATCCAAGTTGTGAGGATGATATGGAGGATAAGATGAAGAGAGTGCTAAAGCAAAACCACTTCTATTTCATTATTATACTTGTGACCATCATTTAACTCAACCCAGTCTTTGGTGAATTTCCCTATTGTGGATCTAAGTGGCTTATTGATGATCCTATGGGGCACAATTCACCTAATAGCAGAGAGACTATGTGGTTTCTGCCCTCAAGTAATAGCTATGCTCTATTTGGACAGCCACTCCCCCAGCCCACAGCTTTTTCTTTCCTATCATTTCTGTTCTAGCAGATAGCAATTCTGTCCCAAAGGCTTCCTGTGCCTTTTCAATTCTGCAATCACCCAGCAGTTGGTAAGACCTATTAATATTTCAACTTGTTTTTTTCAATTGCAGGGCCATGACACTCATGGAACACAAACCATCTATTTGTCTACCACAAAATGCACCCAAGTGTCTCAAAATGCCCTTCTGGTTACAAAATGAGACACTGCTTCAGGACCTTGGAGAGCGCCCTTCCAGGTTAACACAAGGTCAATATCTCCAGGACCTCCCTGAGATCCACGGGATGGCATTTTCTCTTCTTGACATTAGCCAGAAAAACAAAACAAAAAAAAAATTAAGCAAACAACATGGGCTGGCGTGAGAAAATAATTTATTTCACTTGAAATATGGTAATCTTCCTCAGAGGGAGTTTGGAGGAAAATGTTTATATTTAGCAAGATTAAGACAATAATAATTCATTAAGTACCTGCTATATGCCAGAAATGTAAGACGTTGTTGTCATTTTATGTATGCAAAAGCAGAGGATTAATAAGCTACCATATCATGCACTTCCTAAATGCCAGACACTCTGCTAAGACATATATACGGATATACTCCATATCTACAAATGGAGTGCTACAATAAATCTCTTCACCACAATCCTATGATGTTACACTGACATACTTTGCTACGTGGATCTATTCAGTTCCTGATTTTGAATAAAAATTATTTAGATAGTGAAAGCTAGTTATATTATTGGCCCCATTTTGTGTGAAGAAATTGAGGCAGGTAGTATATAGCTCTGAATAGCAGTAACAGAATTCAGTTGAGGCAATCTGGTCATAACTAAGGTGACTATTTAATTTACTGTGCAAAAATGGCATTATTCTAGACAACCCACAGATAAGGAGAAAATGTTAGCAAACTATCCATCTGACAAGGGATTAATAACCAGAATATATAAGAAGCTCAAATAATAGCAAAAAAAAATCTGATTTTTAAAATGGGCAAAAGATCTGAACAGACATTTCTCAAAAGAAGACATACAAATGGCCAACAGGTATATGAAAAAAATGCTCAGTATCACTAATCATCAGGGAAATGTAAGTCAAAACTGCAATGAGATATCATCTCATCTCAATTAAAATCACTTGTATCAAAAAGACAGGCAATAACAGATGCTGGCAAGGATGTGGAGAAAGGTGAACCCTCATACACTATTGGTGGGAATGTAAATTCATACAGCCACTGTGGAAAACAGTATGGAAGTTTCTCAAAAAACTACAAATAGAACTACCATGTGTTCCAGCAATGTTACTACTGAGTACATATCCAAAAGAGAGGAAATCAGTATATCAAAGAGATATCTGCACTCTTACATCTATTGCAGCACTATTCACAATAGCCAAGATATGGAATCAAGCTAAGTGCCCATCAACGGATGAATGGGTAAAGAAAATATGGTGTCTATGCACAATGGGATATTATTCAGCCATAAAAAATGAAATTCTGTCACTTGCAGCAACATGGATGGAACTGGAGGTCATTATGTTAAGGAAAATAAGCAAAGCACAGAAAGACAAATTATCACGTGTTCTCATCCATATGTGGGAGCCATAAAATTGGATTGCATGAAGAAGGAGAGTAAATTCGTGGTTACCAGGGGCTGAGAAAGAGAAGGGTAAGTGGAGGGGATGACAGGGAAAATAGAATATAAATATGTTTATTACCACCGAACTGTACACTTAAAATGGTAAAGATGGTAAGTGATATGTACATATTTTACCTCAATAAAAAGAAATTAAAATCAAAACAAAAGAAATAGCATTCTTCTGAATATGAAATGGGTGCTGTTAATGATAAGGCCAAAACAGCAGATGTGAATTAGGACTGTCCCAGGTAAACCAGAAATATATAGGTCACTCTAGTTGTATATAATGAAATGAAATAATGTATTTAAGGCATTTACCCTCAACCTTGAAACAGTATGTGCTCAACATGTTTTTGCTGTTTTTATTACCCACCTCTCAGAGTCAGTGTGAGGCCCTCATGAGATTAAAGGTACAAAGTGATCAAGGGATATATAGCATCACCAATGTTTTCTTAACATTGCTTCCTCCATTCTGTCCTCTTGCTTTCAAAGGAAGCATCAGTTCTGGCACATGACAGTTCTGCCCCATCTGAGCTATGCAGAGCCAGAAGACCATAAGATGACTCAATGTCTGCCTGCCTCAGGTTGACTGATGGCAAACTAGTGAAGTGCTGAATTTGGCTCAAATGCCCGTCTGCCACATGCCAGGAAAGAAGCGTGGGTTTCTGGAGAAGCCATTGATGTCTGTCTGGCTGTCTGATATCAGCTAAATTCAGATTGGCAATCAATGAAGACTTCTCCAGAGACCTCATCTCTACAGTCTCTCTTAGCTCACCAGTATGTCATTTTGCAGTGGTGAGACTTTCATTCAGAGCTTCGGCTCCTGTTTATAAGCAACCGCCTGAAGTTTCCCCAGTTCTACTTCCACTCTCCTTCATGTCTTAAATCACTTCATCTTATAGACAAGGTAAACATGTTATCAATGGCCACTTTTCTCAAGATGGAACTAACAGATGTGAACTTGCAAAATTGTGGGAAATCTAGACAGAGCACGATGGCTTCAAAAGTCTCCAATCTGACACCCTGAATTTACAGATTAAGAAACCAAGACTTAGGAAGAGAAGAAACTTGCCTAATGTCATGTGAAAATTATTTTTGTATTAGAATAGGGGTTGACAGTAGGACTCTGGAGTTAGGCTGTTTAGATTCAAATTCTATCTCCATTACATTCAAGTGACTTTATCTTTCTATGCCTCAGTTTTCTTAGCTAAAAAATGATACTAAAAGCAGCACCTACCTCCTTATATTATGATGAGTATTAAATGAGAGAGTGAACATAAACTCCTTAGCACAGTTCCTGGGGTTTACAATAAGCATCGTATAACAGTTGCTTTTTATTATTATTTCTTAAACTATGGTGACGGGATCTCACTCTATTGCCCAGGCTGGAATGCACTGGTGTGATTATCGCTCACTGTGGCCTCAAACTCTGGGGATCAAGCAATCCTCCTCCCTCAGCCTCCTGAGTAGCTGGAATAATAGGTGTATGCTACCATGTGTGGCTTGCTTTAAATTATTTTTAATATTAATGGAGCTGATACAAGATTTCAGGTCTCTTAGTAAGAAAAAAAAAAGTGAACTTTTCCAGGTCTCATTTCCTCATGCATTCTTAAGAAAGAGGGCATTAAAAAAAAAGGGGGGAATTTTTTTAGGGCTTTAGATTTTAAAATGTTTTTCCTTTACAACGTTTAATGCTTTCAATGTAATGAACTTGACCAGGATTTCTTAAACTGTATTCCTCAAAATAGTGGTTTCCTTCAAAGCTAAAAATTCCTTGAAATTCCTAGTTTGGTGGTCATACAAGTTTGAGAAATACTGGACCTTCTATCTCCCTTTCCTTTGGTGATCCACAATGCACATAAACATATTAAAGGTCTGAGAAGTCCTATAAGAAAGAAGTTTGCATGATGTTATTTAAACTAGCATTTCCCAAATATATTTGACCTTAAAATTATTTTGAATACTCCTACTGACACTGGTATCCCAGGAACATGGTTTGAGAAGCTCTGAATTAAAGTTTCTTGAAGTCTTCCCCTCAAAATCAGAAGCCAAGTCATGTCATCTGACATTCCACAGCTTCTCAACTTGACAAAAAATTCGTTCCAGCCAATAACCCATATTTGACATCTTCTGCCCAACTTCAACCCCTCAGGCAGCACTGAGTCTTAACAACCACATTTGTCCAACTTTATTCTGTCCCGGCCCCTCAACCATGTAGCCACAGCTAATTAGACCAGAGGTGTACAACTAACTGAGGATGAACCAATCAGTTTCTACCCCCAAGAAAGTCTAGCTTAGGAAGGTATCCCTCCTCTAAAGTTAAAAGTTCTTACTGCTGGAGACCCAGAAACTATTCTGCTTCTAACTTCTCAAACTCTCCCCATTTGTTGGTAAAGATAATGAACAACATCTCCAGGCCTACATTTGATTCCTCACTTGCCACGATTCCAAGAAAAGTCTGAGAATTGAGTATGGGCCCTGATTGGCCCCATTTGGGTGACTTACTCATCCTGAACCAATCACAGAGGACAAGAAATATGTGGCTCTGATTGGCTGGGCATGAGTCACATGACCCTTCCTGGAGCCAGGATTGACCAAAAACACATCTGAATCTCCCAGGTTTGTAAGTATGGGAAGAGTTGTTCCTCCAAAGGACGATTGAGGTCCTGTGACCAGAAGGCGGCGGAATATATTGTAGGCAGAAAAAATACAGATATCTACCACGCCCAAGGCCATATTATGATTGTTTTGGGTCTTGGGCACTTTTGCCTCCCTGGGTCCCTTCCTCCATTAAGACAATTCTGGCATACAACTGTGTTGGTATGAAGACAAATATAATCCGGCTGGATTATATTCATATTTTACTTCTGATTTTAAAAGAAATTAAAACGTTTTTAAGGGCCCCTAAAAGTGTCATGGGCTCTAGGCAACGCACTTACTATCCCAATGGATAAATCAGCCCTGACCAAACCTGCTCTCAGAAGGAAACAATTGAAGCAGCTACCTGTGTTAAGTGGTCAGCAAGTATTCTTCCTGTACCTGCCTTGTACGTCATCGTCCAGTCTCTCCTGAGAGCTCATGAGGAGGGGCAGCCAATTCTCCTGCAGAATTGACTTAGAGAAAAGGGAGAGAGAGAGCAAGTAATTTATGAGAGAGACCAGATAAATTATGGGCTCCTTAATAAGCATAATCTTCCTGCTAAGGGGTTTATCTGCCAGTGTGCCTTAATCTGCTTCCAAAGTTCATATGCATTAACTGCCCAGTCTCTTAAGGGTGCAGACAGCCCCTTTCACAGATCTCTCGCATGCTATAAACCAACTTATATTCGTGGTTGCTATTTTTAGGATTACATGAAGTCAGTAACATTTTACTTTTTTTTTTTTTGAGACGGAGTTTTGCTCTTGTTGCCCAGGCTGGAGTGCAATGATGCGATCTCAGCTCACTGCAACCTCCACCTCCCGGGTTCAAGCGATTCTCCTGCCTCAGCCTCCCGAGTAGCTGGGATTCCAGGCGTGCACCACCACGCCTGGCTAATTTTGTAGTTTTAGTAGAGATGGAGTTTCATTCACCATGTTGGTCAGGCTGGTCTCGAACTCCTGACCTCAGTGATCCACCCGCCTTGGCCTCCCAAGGTGCTGGGATTACAAGTGTGAGCCACCATGCCCCGCCACCTTTTACTTTCTTTTTCGAGAGTTTAAAGAGCAATGAACAAAGGTGATGTTTTTATGGAGAGGAAAACCAGAGAGAGAGACAAGCTGAAAAGGATTCTGACTGCTTTGGAGCCAGAAGCCTTAAAGGGACTTTCCAAAGTTAGCTGAGAAATCTATTGCCCCTAGCAATTTGCCCCAAACTGCTCTGGGCAGAGGGTCACCATTCAGTATGGTATTGTGCACACATTTCCCATTTGCTTAACATGTTGATTATTTTTGCCATATGTATGTAATCAACTGAACCATTATTTACTAAGCTTTTGTTTAATTTAAACCAACTCACGTTTATCCACATAGCCTCATTCTGAGCAATATGATTTATGAGATCAAAAGTTTAATGAACCAGTTGCATTTTTTCTGACACTAGTTAATTAAAAATTAACTAGTCAAATAGAAAACATTTGTAGGTGTACAGCTTAAAGCCTTCATAAGAACCCCCAATCATATGCACACTCCCGGTAGGATATCTGCCACTAATTAGCTGCATGATCTTAGCCAAGTCACTTAACCTTTCTGAGTTTCAGTTTCCTGGCCCACTTCCTCGTTAATAGGCTATGATTCTGAAATTCCAGAGATATGTTTAGGTAGTTGAACTTGGCAGAACTGTGTTCCATTTTTCCCCACTTTTCTACTTTTTAACTGAGTATTAATTTTAAAATGAGGGGGTGCTGGAAATGGTGGCTCACGCCTGTAATCCTAGCACTTTGGGAGGCCAAGATAGGCGCTTCACTTGAAGTCAGGAATTCAAGACCAGCCTGGCTAACATGGCGAAAACCCATCTCTACTAAAAATATAAAAAAATCAGCCAGCCATGGTTGCGGGCACCTGTAATCTCAGCTACTTGGGAGGCTGAGGCAGGAGAATCACTTGAACCCAGGAGGCAGAGGTTGCAGTGAGCTGAGATCACACCACTGCACTCTAGCCTGGGCGATACAGCAAGACTCTATCTCAAAAATAAAATAAAATAAAATAAATAAGGGGAAACCTATATAAGCTTTGAAAATAGATATATCCTGAACCACTCTTTTTCCCCGTATTCTCTGTACTCCAAATCTACTGATTTTCCCCAAGATTCCTGTCTACCCAAGCTCCATGAAAAGCTCAGAGGCTTTGCACATGCTGTGCTTTCTGGACGCAACACTCTTCCTGCCATACTTAACGCTTACTCATTCTCCACATCGCAGCTCAAATGTTCCTTGCTCAGGGAAGTCTTTCCAACCTCTTACCACTGCTTCTACATAGGCCAGGTCTTCCTATTAAATGCTTCCACATCATTCTGTATTCCAGCAGGTAAATTTTTTTTTGTAAATTTCAGGTTATCACTTCATGAATGCCTGGCCTCCTCAACAGACTGTAAGTTTTTTAAGGGCAGGAATATCATTTGCTTTTCTTGCCATTGTGTTACCAGGAATTTCTATAGTGTCTGGAACACAGTAGGCACCCAATTTATTGAATAAATGAAATTTCCAGGAAAGAGTAATTGTAAAATTTAATATAAATACTTTTTTATCGGGGGTGGAGGGCAGTAACCTGTTCTAGAGTGTCTCAACCTTTCAGTCACAAGATTGATTTTAACGTTTTGCCTAAACTCTTTCTTACTCTTGGCAAAGAAAACACTTCACAAATAGAGTTATACCTGAATTCTGTAGTCTTTGAGAGCCAAGGAGAAGTTACAAGCTGCTTCTCTGATGGAGCTCTGGAATTTCCTCCCACTCCTTACACAAGGCAAACCCAAGTGTTCTTGATGCCTGTTAATTGCAAATGAAGCCTACTCTTACCTGGCTCAAACCAATTATCTACAAAGCTGGTCAAAAACGTTCAGATGGTGGTGGTTTAAGAACAAAGAGGAAGAGAGAACATTATTTGAGCAGCAAGTAACCAAGCAAAATCCATCATGGTTAATTATTTGCTCTTAATTGTCAGGAAATGAAGGATAGATGGAAGAGAGTTTAAACGGAATAATACTGAAAGTGTTCTACCCAAATGCTGTAGCCAAATTTGCAAGTGAGACTTTTCATAATCCACGGGTTGTTAATTATCTAAACACGGGTCCCTCAGAGCTGCCTGAGTGAAGATTAATTAGTTTTTGAAATAATAGCTAAATTGATGCAGGGAGGGAGTTCAGACTCCAAAATAATGGCTGAAAATTTGCCATCCTATTACTTCATTTTTCTGTGCTGGGCTCCTAGAGGACATTTATCTCCGTTGCTTTTGCAGAAAAGGCTCATTAATCACACAGGCAGATGGCCCTTCCTAAATTTGTGACGTGGAATGAAAAAGTGGCCCTGAAAAGTACACCAGGGAAAAAAACGCTGGTGACTTGCTGCACAGACTTTCTTCCAAACTCAGTTACAGCCAGATGCTTTCTTCCCAACACATGCATGGCAAGGCACAAACCTCGAAACTCTATTCTTTTCTCCTGGACTGGAAATTGGGCCTGTGGATGGAAAGAGATTCTTATAAATCCACAATTCAGCCCAAAGACTGGACTTTTGACTCAGAGAATCTATACTAGTTTCATAGGTAGAATCCTCTGAGATCATGGGAAGCACACCTCAAAATGGTCCCACCAGAGACCGGGGCATTTGGGATAAATCCCCATTAGGGATTGGGATAAAACAATCATTTACCCAATAATTTCCCTTCCCCAAGTGGCCGAGTGTTGCCCACCTGGGCATTAACTCTGGGAACCCTTCTCCCTGGTGCCAGAAGAAGCTCTTGGGCAGAGAAGAAAAATGCAGGTGGAAACTGTCCATAGCTGCAGGTAGTTTCAGACAGGCTGAGGAGGATACAGGATGACACACCAACAACATCTGCTACAGCAGCCATCCCCCAGAGCAGGTGAAATGGGTGTATGAGAAGTTTGGTATGACTGTCCAGACAGACCATGATATATTATTAAATTGTGGACACAGGAAACACATAGCAGTTTCCACAGTGAGCCCCTAAATTGAAGTGAGAAGGATAGACCCTTCAGAATACATCATTAACTTGAAATAAAGCTGATTCCTATGAGCAACTCTGTGCAGTGTGCTTTAAAGAGGACACGGATGGGGTTTATTTATGGAGTAATGATTAGAGATTCCAACAATGAAGTCTGGAGCATGGGGGCAGTTGGTACCTAATATGTGACCATATCCAAAGAAATATCCCCTGTCCTAATTATAGCCACTGGGCTCTCATGTCTTTTCACTCCTACCCTAGAACTTGGGCTGAGCCCGCTTTGTTTTCCTACCTTATTCACAAGCTCTAGTATTAGCTTGGATTTGGTTTTCCCAGAAAAAGCCAGACAGAGGAGGATTCAAGTAGTTTATGTGATAGGTGATCCCAGGAAAGTGGATGTCATTGGTTGGGCTTTCTGGGAAGCAGACTAAAAAAGTTAGCATATGGGATGTTTCTTAAAGAATGCACTTGGAATCAACACTCGTGGAAAACAGCAGAAGGAAGTAGGGATGGGCAGAGAGAGAAGGTGAGCCACAGTGCAGGCTGTGCAACCCTATAGGGAGCTCTGGAGCTAGAACAGACCTTCAGAATTGTCCCAAATTTGGCTGGGATGGCTAGGCCTTTATAGCCCCACCTCAACTAGTCAGTGGATGTGGGCTTCCCCAGAACACAATGTGTCCTTGGACGAAGGAGCTCTCTGTAGATGAGGCAATTCCAAAAGGGACAAATAGCTGAAGTTAATCCACTAGCAACACTCCCAGCAGCTGGGCAACAAGTTCATCAGTGATGGGGCATCTGGATGGTGCATCACAGTACCCAGCACATTAGGGATTGGGATAAAACAATGATAGGAAATAAGCCAACAAACAGGGTATTATTGAGCAGATTACCGCTGTGGGCAATCAGAGTTATCCCAACTGCACTAGCAAGGGAACTTGTGTATTTATCCACCAACTCTCATCAGGTATTGGTTGAGAACCAATTCGGAGGAGCATTAACTCTCTGGCATTTCCTGAGCACAGGGCCATTAGGCTCCCCCAGTCACTGGCAAAAGCCATCAGGCAGAAACACAGGCACTGGCTGTTGGAAGCCTCAGGCCAAGAGTGTACAGAATGGTGAAAGCCAAGGGCATATGGTTGGGCCATCAGGAATATCAACTAAAGCACAAGACTGTTAACCAAGAACAACCCTAAGAGAATTGTTTTTCTACCACACAACACAGCTCTGACTACTCTCTGCACTGCCAAATTTATTACAGCACTCAGGGAACTATTCTTTGGTCAAACCGCAATTAGGAATGATCTACCTAACGTACAAAACAGAACATGTCACTCCTGCTACTTAAAACCCCATCCTGCCTCCAACTGTAATACAAGAAGAAGTGCAAGTTTCTTACTCTGGCTGAAAAGGCCCACCTGGTCCCTTCCTGCCTCTAAACCATGATCTCTTCTCACCTTACCCTGTCTGACCCACCCAGTTATACTGAATTCATTTACGTCTTTCAGAGTCACCATGTTCTCTTTCTTCTTTGCCTTTGCATAGGCTGTTCCCCTTGCTTATAATACTTTTTCCCCACTCTCCCACACTCCTATAGCTCTCTCAGGTCTCAGCTTAGTGGCTCTTCTTCCAGGAAGCTTTCTTTGTCCCACAGGTTGGGTGGATACCCCTTCTTTACAATCCCATAGCACCATGGACTTTCCCACTGGTAGTATTTATATACGGTATTGTATTTTCTTGTTGCTGACACATCTGTCTCCCCTAGTAGACTCTGAGCTTTGCAAGGGCAGAGACCATGACTTGCTCACCAATATGTTGTTAGTACCCAGCACAAACACCTGGCACATGGTAGTTAAAAAATTGTGGTTGAATAAATGTGGGGTAAATGTTAGTGAACTTTGCCCCATACCCACATTACACGATGCCCTAAACCCCTCCCAATTTGATCCAGTTCCAGTTCTGTCAATCACTTTGATGTAATATAGACAATTTCACTGTGGACCCTGGAGGAAGTCTTTGCTGTGTGGTGTAGTGATGGGATCATACTTTTCATACCTGCGTATCATCAGAAATCTGATATCTGGGATCTCAAGAGGAAAGACACAATGATTCAAAGAAGAAAAGGCTTTTAAAACAAAATCATAGAAGTGAAGTGTATGGAGGGATAGATGTTCCAAAAAAAGAGAAGGTTTGATAAATCAAGAAGGAAGAATGTGAATTTAATGGGGTCTCTGTGGTGGCTGAGGTGCAGAACTCATCTTTTGCAGCTTCCCTCCCTAGAGAAATGGAAATGATAAATCAGAAATCTGTAGTCATTATCAATCTGCAAAGATTCAGTCCATATACTAATTGACCTCCAGGAATGACACTGGAATTTTGGAATCCAAATGCATCCAGATGTCCAAGCAATCAATAATCCCCAAGGAAGCCAGTCAAATTAGCTAGGGCCCAGCAGACTGTGGCATGGAAGAAATTGGACAGGGTCTAAAGGAAATCAACCCACAGGCCAGAATTGGAATAGAAGTCAGAAAGCAAGGTTTGACACTGGTACAACAATTCTTCTTTCAACTAATGCTTCTTTTTCCATAAAGTATAAACTACATGAGGACAGGAATTCTGTCTATCCTTTTACAGATGTATCCTCAGGGCCTATCACAGTGCCAAATATGTAGCAAATCTTCATTAAGTATTGGTCAAAAATGAAAAAATGAATCACTAAATGTTATAGTACTCTTCCTTAAAATCTTGCAATATCTTATTGCTGTCAGTTTCTCCAGTTTTGTCTCTCCCTTTTCTCCACCATGCTGTTGAGCCTGTAGGTGAGGTGAAGATATAGAGGAACTGGAGCTTTCATACATTGATGGTGGTAGTGTAAATTTGTACAAGTACTTTGAAAAACTATCTGGCAGCTTGCTAAACTTTATGACTAAGGTTGAACATAGGCCTGGTGTATGCCTGTCATCCCAGCATTTTGGAGGCCTAGGTGGGAGGATTGTTTGAGCCCAGGAGTTTGAGACCAGCCTAAGCAACATGGCAAAACCCCATATCTACAAAAAATTAAAATATTAACCAGGTGTAGTGGTGTGCACCTGTAGTCCCAGCTACTCAGTAGGTTGAGGTGGAAGGATCACATGAGCCAGGGAGTCAAGTCTGCAGTGAGCCATAATTGCACCACTGCACTCCAGCCTTGGTGACAGAGCAAGACCCTGTCTCAAAAAAATAAAGTTGAACATAGGCATACCTGATAACTCATTCCTAGGTATTTCCTTAACAGAAATACCTAATGTATGTCTAATATGCAAATACCTAATATTCATTTATGTTCACTATAAGACATGTGTAAGAATGTTCATAGCGTCACTATTTACGATGGCCCCAAATTGAAAATGACCAAGATGCCTATAGTAGAATGGATAACATAGATAAATATATTGTGGTACTGTCTTATAATGGAATATGGTAATGAAAATGAACAAACAACTACAGGCAATCAAATGGGTGAATACAACAAATATAATGTTGGGCGAAAGAAGCCAGACACAAGAGTACTTGTGTGTTATTCAATTTATATAAACCTCAAAACCAGGCAAGATTTCTGTTAGAAGACAGGGAGTGGATGCCCTTGGGGATGGTAGTGACCAAAAGGGGATATGGAGGATGTGGAGATGTTCTAGCAACGCTCCACTTCTGGATCTCAGTGTTGGTTACATGGATATGTTGTGCAGATTTCAAATATCTGCTGCACCACATGCACTTATGATCTGTGATTTTTGCTATACCTTGGTTATACTTTATTTTAAATGTTTCAGAATTTAAAAATTATTCTGGGCAATGAGCTGCAAACCCAATGCCTTCAGAGGCCACTACATCTACTTGATGTATGTGAGAGAAATGGGACACTGTGCCAGGTGTAAGAAAATAAAAAAGTGGTAGGGGTCATGGTGAACTGAGAAGACAGGCCCTCTAAAAACATTTAAATTCAGATTCAGATCCTATAAGACTATCTCCCCCACAAAGTATAAGCTCCAAGAGGACAGAAATTTCTGGGGTTTTAATTGGCTGAATCTTCAGCACCAGGGACAGCGCTTTGCACATAATGGATGCTTGATGTATGTGTTGAAAAATATTAACTATAGCTCTATGACCCCAGAACTATGCCCTTTATCCAGAAGGATGTGGTTACAAAAACCATAAACGAATATGCTTGGTCAATCAGTCCCCCATACTGAACCCAGAAGACTATACATACAGATCTTTACTTGAGATTTGGGTGGTATATTCTAATCTTTACAGACTCCAAAGAGGATACAGGTCTTGGAATTGTTTTTTGTTCTATTAAAACTCTATGCCAATGCCTACAAGCCACTCCAGCAGATATAAGATTTTCTTCTTGATTCTCGGAAATGATATCCATGACACACTATCCAACTTGGAAGCCTCTTCCACATGGACCCTCATTCTTAACTTTACCTCCCCTCCAGATCCTGTACTTATTCCAGTCATTGTTCATTCCTCATGTATTCAGTTTCCAGGGTGGTTTTTCAGCCATTTGGATCCTCCTTGTATTCTACTGTTGGGTGAGAGATTGGAGAGTGGAAGGGAACCCAGATCCCTTGAGGGGAGAAGAAGAGATACTCACCCTGGCTCCCTTACAGTGGATTATCAAAAAGCAATCAGCAAAATCACACTCCCAAGATTAACCTCCAGCTAGCTCATACGTTACACATGATTATACTAAAAGAATATTTATCTCCTACTGCTATATAAGCCTTAATATATGCCACAAGAAGGAGTGGAAGAGGAAAAATATGTCCCTCCATTCCCCTATCACAATTATCACACTGTATTTTTATTAGCTTTATACAATCTGCTTCTCCTAGGAGACTATGAGCTCCCTGAGGGCATAAACTATGTTTTATTTTTCTATATATCTAACTGTCCTCAACGCACTCACAGAGGGATGGAGGGGGGTGCCATATATTGAAGTGCTCTTCTAGGTAGTAGTTGAAAGAAAAGCTGCTGCCACTGGCAAAAAAAAAAAAAGGGAGCATTTTAAATCAAATTCATGTTTGTCTCCAACAGATCACATCTGTACAAACTTCTGTACAGTCAATACTTATGCTACACAAGACAAAAGACACCAAAAAAGAGTTAAGACAACTGAAAGCTTGAACCATTCCGAATGATGAGTTTGCATATAGTTCTCTCAACTGAAAACTCTGGGTGCCTGCCCTGCCTTTGGTGTTAGGAATACTACCTTCAGAGTAGAAAATTTAAGATAATATAAATACATCCTCTGGACTGTAAGAGCATCCACAGGGACCACTAGGCACCAGCACCGTAAACAACCTAATTTCAGCCTGTATTTTAAAATTAGATATATTAATACTTTTTGAGGTGAGGATGTAGAGAAATTGGAACCCTCATACACTGACGGTGAGAATGTGAAAATGTTTTTCCACAGCCACTGGGGAAAACAGTTTGGAGGTTCTCCAAAAGGTTAAACATAAGCTGGGTGCAGTGGCTCATGCCTGTAATGCTAGCACTTTGGGAGGACAAGGCAGGGGGATTGCTTGAACTCAGGAGCTCGAAATCAGGCTGGGCAACATAACAATACCCAGGCTCTATTTTAAAAAATTTAAAACATTAGCCAGCCATGGTGGTGTTTGCCTGTAGTCCCAGCTATTCAGAAGGCCTCTGAGGTGGGAAGATCGTTTGAGCTCAGTTTAAACTCGCAGTGAGCTATGATCATGCTACTGCACTCCAACCTGGGCAAGATCGTGAGACCTTGTCTCAAAAAAGAAGAAAAGTTAAATGTAGAGTTACCATATGACCCAGCAATTCTACTCTTAAGTATATATCCAACAGGATTGAAAATAGGTACTCAAATTCTTGAGACTCAACAAGATACAAATGCTCGTAGAAGCACTATTTACAACTGCCAAAAGGTGGAAACGATCCAAATGCCTATCAACAGAAGAATGGATAAACAAATTGTGCTATATCCATACAATAGAATATTATTCCACCAAAGAAAAGAATGAAGTACTGTTACATGCTTCAAAGTGGATGAGCCTGGAACACATTATGCTAAGTGAAAGAGGCCAGACACAAAATGTAACATACTATATGAATTCTATTTATGTGAAATATCCAGAATAAAGTCACTGAAACAGAAAAAATAGTTTTTTAATTAATGCAAACATAATATATGCTAATTGTAGAAGATTTAGAAAATACAAGGAAGCAAAAATGATTTTTAAAAAACACATATGATACTAGTACCTAGAAATAAACTCCATAACTCCTTCTGGGCTTTTTTTTTTTTTTTTTTGAGACAGAGTCTTGCTTTGTTGCCCAGGCTGGAATGCAGTGGCTCGATCTTGGTTCACTGCAACCTCTGCCTCCCAGGTTCAGGCAATTCTCCTGCCTCAGCCTCCCAAGCAGCTGGGATTCCAGGTGCATGCCATGCCTGGCTAATTTTTGTATTTTTGGTAGAAATGGTGTTTCACCATGTTGGTCAGGCTGGTCTCAAACTCCTGGCCTCAAGTGATCCACCTGCCTCAGCCTCCCAAAGTGCTGGGATTACAGGCGAGAGCCACTGCTCCCGGCTCCTTCTAGACTCTTATATACCAGTCCTAGCACTGGCCTCGGAGAGTGCTTGGCTGTATCTTCATGTTAATTCTACTGTGCTCTGCCTGGTTTCTGCCATGCGTGGTCTTCTTCTCAGTGCCTCTTTATACCCACAACTGTCTCCACTCCCTCCAGCCCTAGTGACTCTTACTTTAAGTAGACCATAAGCATTGTCTGCTGCTCCCTCTCTGTTCTCTTATATTTGCAGTTATGGCATAAACTCTATATCCTTTTCCTCTCAGCCCCTTCCTTTTGAATTGGCAAGAGCCTATTTTATAAGCCAAAAATTATAGTGTGTGGGGGTGTATTAATAGCTATATCTGTTATATATATATTTTATATATTTTATTATAGATTTATAATATATATAGTTATTATAAATGTATCTGTTATACTGACAGTCCTTGATTACAATGGATTGGCTTAAATTTTCAATTTTATGATGGTGTGAAAGTGACACACATTCAGTAGAAACCTACTTAAAATTTTGAGTTTTGGCTGGGCGCAGTGGCTCACGTCTGTAATCCCAGCAATTTGGGAGGCTGAGGTGGGCAGATCACTTGAGCTCAAGAGTTTGATATCAGCCTGGGCAATATGGTGAAACCCCATCTCTACAAAAAAAAATACAAAATATTAGCCAGGTGTGGTGGCATGCACCTGTAGTTCCAGCTACTTGGGAGGCTGAGATGGGAGGATCACCTGTGCCTGGGAGGTCAAGGCTGCAGTGACCCATGATCATGCCACTGCACTCCAGCCTGGGGAACAGAGTAAAATTTAGAAATTTCAACAGAGTAGAAAGTAGACATTTTCTACATTCAGAGTAGAAAATTTAAGATGATATAAATGTTATCTGGACTGTAAGAGCATCCATAAGGACCACTAGGCACCAGCACCATAAACAACCTAATCCCAGCCTATTTTTAATTAGATAAAGCTTTTGAGGTGAGGATGTGGAGACACTGGAACCCTCATACACTGATGATGGGAATGTGGAAATGTTTTTCCACAGCCATGGTAGAAAACAGTTTGGAGATTCTTCAAAATGTTAAACATAGGCTGGGCATGGGGGAAAAAAATTGAATTTTGATCTCTTCCTTCCTGGACTAGTAACATGTAGGTACCATACCCTTGCGCCCCTGGGCAGCCGCAGCAGACCACAGCCCCCAGTCAGCCACATGATCACGAGGGTAAACAACGAATACTCTACAGTGTGTTGTGTTGCCAGACGGTTTTGCTTAACGGTAGCCTAAGGTAGGTGTTCTGAACACATTTAAGGTGAGTGAGGCTAAGCTATGATGTTCGGTAGGTTAGGTATGTTAAATCCATTTTTTATTTACAATATTTTCAACTTATGATGAGTTTATCAGGAGGTAATTCCACAGTAAGTTGAGGAGCATCTGTATATGCAGCTGTTATAATATATGTGCATATATTTGTTATAACTATACACATATTTATAATTATATTCCTGCTACATAGTCCTAATTCTCAAAGCAAGATGACCAACTAGGGGTACATACATACAAGGAAATAGAGAAAAGCAAAGCTCCCCTTCAGCCCACCCACACCCACATACACACACATAAACATCTCTGCATTTCATCAAATCTAAGATGATAGCAATGGCAAGACACACCATTTAAAAAATTTTACTGAGGCATAACACATGTATAGACAAATGTATAAAACATAAGTGCACAACTCAGTGAAAAGCAACACCTTAGTGAAAAGCAAAACAAAGCAAACACCTGTATGATCATCCCCCAGGTCAAGAAATAGAATGGTGCCAGTCTCTCCAAAGCCCCGCCATGTTCCCTCCATCCCCTCAAAAGATAGCATCTGCCTTGATGTTTAAAACAGTCCATCTTAGTTTTACTTGCTTTTTTCAACTTTATGAAAGCAGCATCATACATCCTATAATCTTTTGCTTATGACTTCTATCAGTCAACATTATGTTTGTGAGATTCATCATCAATTCCTTCCTATTTTATGTAGCCCTAAGAAAGAAAAAAATCACTACCAATTAAACTATGGCACAAGGCTTTCTTGTCAGTTATATTTTTTCTTTTATACCTAAAGAGCTCTTTTAGACTTATTTGTTCACATTTTTATAACATTGTTCTTACACACTCATAGAAAAGGGGGAAATAGAAACAAAACAAATGGTGTCATGTTCCTAAAACCCCTTTGTGTTCAGAATCTAATTCTAAATCACTTTTGACTCACAGCCAAGGAGGTCCATGTTTGCTTTGGTTTTTTTTTTGAGACGGAGTCTTGCTCTGTTGCCCAGGCTGGAGTGCAGTGGTGTGATCTTGGCTCACTGCAAGCTCCGCCTCCCGGGTTCACGCCATTCTCCTGCCTCAGCCTCCTGAGTAGCTGGGACTACAGGTGCCCACCACCACGCCTGGCTAATTTTTTGTATTTTTAGTAGACTTGGGGTTTCATCGTGTTAGCTAGGATGGTCTCAATCTCCTGACCTCATGATCTGCCCACCTCGGCCTCCCAAAGTGCTGGGATTACAGGTGTGAGCCACTGTGCCGGGCCTAGTTTTTTCACACCATGTCATCCATTGTACCATGGAATTAGTGATACAGCTTTTTCTTTATAGAGGGTCCCACTATAGTCAGCAGAGTTTTCCTCCACGCTGTTCACCCCAGTCTGCAAGTTTTAATGCTGGCACTTTCTTAAACTTACCAGAAGTGTCAATGGGAGTTTTTCAGACAACAGCTGGAATTCATATTTCTTCCTCAAATGGTCCTTAACAGTTTGTTGACTGACACATTATGGAGCTGAGTTGTCCAGTAAGACCACCTAGAATAAGAACAAAATTTGCAACTGGTCAGACAATGACAACCACATAAAAATGGCTGTGTAGCTGGTAGTGATTATAAGAGGCCATCAATAACATCCCAACTATTAGATGACACAATGTTTTTAAATGTGCATTTTAGAATAAATACAGTAAACTTTTTTTTTTTTTTTTTTAGAGAGAGAGT
Source organism: Nomascus leucogenys (assembly GCF_006542625.1). Classification (NCBI taxonomy): domain Eukaryota; kingdom Metazoa; phylum Chordata; class Mammalia; order Primates; family Hylobatidae; genus Nomascus; species Nomascus leucogenys. The sequence goes on along the minus strand of NC_044390.1, from coordinate 85,807,256 downwards.
CTCACTCTGTCACCCGGACTGGAGTGCAGTGGTATGATCCTAGCTTACCATAACCTCAAACTCCTGGGTTGAAGTGAACCTCCTTTTTCAGCCTCCCAAGTAGCTGGGACTTCAGGCATGCACCACCCACCCCCCCTCTGTTCCTCTGGCTAAATTTTTTTATTGTTTGCAGAGACTGGCGTCTTGATATCTTGCCCAGTCTTATATGGAGCTCCTGGCCTCAAAGGATGCTTCAGCCTCAGCCTCCCAAAGTGCTGGGATTGCAGGCACAAGCCACTGTGCATGGTCCTCAATCCAGTAATAATTTAATGTACTTATTTTTGCTTTAGTATACAATAAGAAATGGAGAAATGGTCATGAGGTAGGACTTTACTTTCCTAAGAAAGGAAGTGAGAAAATAAACCACCAGAGGTGAACAATTCAATACATCAAGAACATATTTGCACCAAAGAAATCAAGAAGTTTAGCTGAGTTTGATTATAAAATGACATATGAGATGGATTTGGCTGACTATATTTGGATTTTAGCCTTAAAAATTCTTTGATCCTTTGCTTTATTTCTCTAATGATTTTACAGTATCTATGCTCACCATCACAGGGAACACTGCCACCACCCATCCACCCACCTGGCCACACCAGAAACTTGACCACCATATCTAATCCATGTCTAAACAAGGTATCTCCTCCCACCTAAAGATCTCACCCCTCTCTGCCCACACCTCTTTCTCTTCATCACAAACACCCTAGTTCAATCCACCATCATTGCTCACTTTGATGACTACAAAGGCATCTTTGTGGGTCTACCCTCTTCTCTTCTAGGCCCACTATATCCATGTTCTACCTAGCAAAAAAAAAAAAAGAAAGAAAAAAAAAGTTCTCTCTAAAATTTAAATCTAGTCATGCCACCTCTGTGGCTCTAACAAACAACATCCCAAACTTCTTACCATGGCTTATACGTTTCTGCACTTTCTGGTTGAGAAATGTTACACATGGCCATGCTGGTGTATCTAGAAGAACTCCAGGGCACACCATTCTCTAGATTATGATGTGACTATCAAGCCATGGAGTTGTGCCCTGTACAATCTGCCTACCATACACAGCCATCCCACCCTGCTGACCTCTCCGGCCTCATCTATACCACTTCCCCCCTTTGCTCCTCACATTGGACCTACATGGACCTTCTTCTAGGCCCCCAAACACACCAAACTCCCACCCAATTTTGACTATGCCATTCTGTCTTTTTAGATGCACTCACCCTCAGCTCTCCTTCACCTAATTAACTCCTACCAATCCCCCACATCTCGGTCCGAATGACACTTCCTCAAGAAAGCATTCCCTGATTGTCTGGGCTTTCTGTGCAATCATTCATAAAACCAGCTACAGTTGTAATGGGTAGTTTCTCATGTGCTTTGTAGCTTAATATCTGCATTCTTGTCTTGCATGTAAGCTGCCTGAGGGAAGATACTGTCTCTTCAGTAAGATACTCCCAATGCCCAGCATACTACCAGCACACAGCAGATGTTCAATAATTAGGAAATAAATGAATAAATGGATGAACCCATAGAGGAAGGGAGGAAAAGAGGGAGGGAAGATGGAGGAATGAATAGATGGGTAGATGTAGAATGGATGGATAGGTAAACTACTGAATAAATGAATGAAACCCTTTAAGACAATCTGAGGCAGCATTAATCCGTTTGTCAGACCTCATGAGAACTGCACGGTATCTTCATTCTTCTCTCCTTCTTCTTCCTAACCTGTCATCTACCTAATTTGGCCTGAGAATTGGGACCCTCCAATGGTTCCAATATTGCCTTTAACCTAAAGTTGCCAAATTTAATACATAAAAGCACAGGACACCCAGCAAAATGAGAATTTCAGAAAATGAATGAAATAAAATTTTTACATACTTACACTAAATTTTGTTTTGCTATCAGAAATTCTAATTTTACATGGAAACCTGTATTTTACCCAGCAACTCTATTTCAACCCCTGTACCAAACCCGGACTGTGTTGCCCCTCAGCTCCATGCCCCGTCTTCCTCTCCTCAACTCTGTATAATGGAATACAGATGACCTCTGTATAATAGGATTAGGTGACCTCGGCAAACTGCATTTCCCAGAAGCCTTTGCTAACTGGCTTTGGCTGGGTTTTGCCAATGGAAAGCCCAGGTGGGAGAAACAGTAAGAGAGAAGTCAATGTCATTTTCTCCCTTCTTCTTTGCCTCAGGCATTATCTCTAGTAGCAGCTGTGTCTCCTCTATAACTCTAGCTCCTGCCAGAAAGCTCTCTGTGGTTTCAGCTTCCAAAGGGTGACCTCAGCTCCTAGGCTCTGGTCACACCATCCCCTCTCTCTTCCTCTGGCCTAGAAGAGATAACAGATTCCTGCCGTTAGCCATCTCTGAGTTTTGCCTCACCGCATTAGTTCAGCTTCTCCATTGTTTGTCCATCTGTGTAACCTACACCCTGTATTAACTTCCTTTTGTATTAAAACCTCAGATGGTTTCTGTTTTCAGCCCTGATTCTACACCCCAAGCCTCTGACTCCTTGTACAGCCTCCTGCCTTGTTGCTAGGAATAACTTTTCCAAGACTGTGGGCCAAGGATAGCATTCTCAGTACTGTGTCTGTTTTCAAGCCCTTTCTCCCATATTGTAGTAACAGCTTGCTTTACCTGGTCTGATGTTTAGGGAAATGGCCTAATTATTATTTCATGAGTAACAGTAATAGAGCTAATATTTATTGAGCAGCTACTATATGCAAAGTACTGCACATGCTTTGTCTCAGTCACCTTTCAATGTAAACTTACGACTTGGTATTATTATCCCCATTTACCAAGTGAAAACCTTAAGGCTTAGAGACTCAGGTGATGTACTTAGGAAGAGCAAACCCAGACACATCTGATTCCAGGCTCTTAATCATCCTATTCTACTGCCTGGGAATCCAATCCCATCTTTCTCTCACACCATCCCTAGGCTTTGTTCTTAGAGCCAATGCTAATTCTCTCAGAAGATTTGGGTATCTTTAGAAGCTAGTGTGCAGGGTTTTTCTTGAGGGGTCTTGGAGTTTTCAGCCAGCAGCCTGAACCTCAAGACTGCTTCAAGTGAACCAGTCTCAGTGGTATATGTATGTATGTGGGGGAAGGGTAACAAAGAGGAGGTGACCTTGAAATTTGCAATAAAGTCACCTGTCCGCTATCATCATGGTGAGAAGCCAGCCAGGCAACTCTGCAGGAGACCCAGGGAGACATGAAAGGCATACAGAGCCAGGTTGAAGGTGTCATTAATCAGGCAGAGGTACCAAGGGAGTATCTGCTCAACAAAATATGGAGTGTCAACAAGCAGCACTGCGAGAAGGCCCCCAATGTATGTTACCTTAGAAAGACCCATTTTATAACCAAAGTAAATAATGAGATGAGCTTAATACCCATTCCTCCATCACTCTTTCCCATTCTTTGGAAAATTTCTGTTAATAGAGTCCTGTGTGACCCACAGAGTTGCCCCCACAGGAATGCAGATCCCGTGGGGAAGCTCAAATGCCGAAGACCTCAGTCCTCTTAGCCCTCAGCTGCCAGCCTTGCTCACATCCAGCTTTTTAACCTCTGCAAACCAGTATCTATTGTACCCACGGCATAGGTGGCAGGGAGTGGGCAGAACACCAGGTAGGGATGAAGCTAGCACGATTTAATTTGGTCAAGTTCCCTGTTCTGGACAGTGGTGGAATAGAAAAGGTAGAATAAGGTCCAGTCAGACTGGGAAGCAAATGGAGCTTATATCTGGCAGTTTCCTTCCAGACACTCCCACTCAAGCACCCAATGCTCACAGATCATTGCTGTGGTGCCCCAGAAAGGCCATCTCCAAAGTCCCATTGATTCATTCAACATTTAACAAGTATTTACTGAGCACCTACTATATTCTATGCGTTGTACTGAAGATAATCCTAGATGGCCGGGTGCGGTGGCTCACACCTGTAATCCCAGCACTTTGGGAGGCCGAGGCAGGCAGATCACGAGGTGAGGAGATCAAGACCATTCTGCCTAACATGGTGAAACCCTGTCTCTACTAAAAATACAAAACTTAGCTGGGCGTGGTGGCACCCACCTGTAGTCCCAGCTACTCGGGAGGCTGAGGCAGGAGAATTGCTTGAACCCGGGAGGTGGAGGTTGCAGTGAGCCGAGATGCACCACTGCACTCCAGCCTTGGCGACAGAGCGAGATTCCGTCACAGAAAAAAAGAAAGATCTTTGTTACCCACATATCCCAAATGGAGGGAGCGTCCCACGCCATGCAGGGCCACATGGGGGCAGCACCAGGGTCACCATGGTCGGTCAAGAGGCAGAGGGAGCAGGAAGAAAAAGTAAGAGCCTTTATTGTGATTTCTGAGGGAAGAAATGGGCGAGGCAGGGTAAGCAGGTGTAATATTAGCTCATTTGAATAATTTCAGTAAGCTCTGGGGCATATAGGCTGTCTCTAGTTCTCTGGTACCAGGCCCTGGGGTGATTAGGGCAGGTGGGTAGTGGCCCAGAGTGTGGGAGGCTGATATGGGAAATGTGTAAGGGGATGGGCTTCTATCAGTTGATTTGCATATGGAAATGTATAGGGGGATGGGCTTCTATCAGTTGATTTGCATATGGAAAGATGTAGGGGTGGGCTTCTATCAGTTGATTTGCATATGGAAATGTGTAGGGGGTGGGCTTCTGTCAGTTGATTTGCATATGGAAGTTGCACTCCTGGAGTGAGCTGTTTGCTCTCTATAGGAATTGCCCAGCCCTGGGACAGGCATTCTGTTCAGGGTCAGCAAGGCCCCAAGATGTTGAAGTATCAGAATAAAAAGACATGCTTAATATACAAAAATGAAGTTGGCAACAGGTAGAGAGAATGCCTGATCCTTCTCTCCTCCTTTCCTTGAATCCCCTGCCACTTGCCTCCTTATTGGCTGAATTCAGCAAGAAGCCAGAGGGCAAGGGAGCTTGGTTGATGATGTCTGTACAGTTTAGCCTTCCAAGGAACAGAGTGGGAAGGAGAAAGAGAAAGTGAATCTAGAGGGGCAAGTGGAGACTCCAGCATAAATGCTGTGGAGATGTGAAGTATTATTCAGTGGCATGCTTTATGGTGTATTTGTTTCTAACGGGGCCTGTCATCTATACATCCTTTCAAAATAATAATATCCCATTTATTGAGCATGTATTAATTGCCAGCACTGTATTAAATGCTGTACATACTTTATTTAATCCTCATTACAAACAGGCATGGTATTACTGTTCCCATTTTACAGATGAGGAAAGGAAGGCTTAAAGATATTCACTGACTTGCCTAAGATTATACAGCTGGATTGGTGTCCAGACCCATCTGACCCCAATACTTATACTCATGACTGCAATGTAGTCTTGGGGGCTGATTCGTTCTTTTTCTCCTTGTTAATGGTTTTTAAAGACTCCTTTCAGATCTCACCCCTTCCACGAAGAGTTTAAACATAACTTCAACCACCTGGTTTTTTTTCTTTTTTTTTTTTTGAGACAGAGTTTCGCTCTTGTTGCCCAGGCTGGAGTGCAATGGCGCAATCTCAGCTCACTGCAACCTCCACCTCCCGGGTTCAAGCGATTCTGCTGCCTCAGTCTCCCAAGTAGCTGGGATTACAGGCATGCACCACCACACCTGGCTAATTTTGTATTTTTAATAGAGACAGGGTTTCTCCATGTTGGTCAGGCTGGTCTCAAACTCCTGACCTCAGGTTATCTGCCCACTTCGGCCTCCCAAAGTGCCGGGATTATAGACATGAGCCACCAAGCCCAGCCCCTCTTTTTAAATATCTAATCTTATATATGTAAATAACATTTTCTTATATTTTTATATTATTGGTGTATTAATTTCCTAGCACTGCCATAACCAATTAACACAAACTTGGTGGCTTAAAGCAACCAAAATTTGTTCTGGCATAATTCTGGAGGGGAGAATTTTGAAATCAAGGTGTTCACAGGGCCATGATCACTCTGAAGGTTTTAGAGAAGAAGACTTCCATGACTCTTCTAGCTTCTGCGGTCCCCAAGTGTTCTTTGGTTTGTGGAAGCATCACTCCAATCTCTGCCTCCACCTTCAGATGACCCTCTTCTCTTTGTGTCTCTGTCTGTTCTCTACTCATCTTATAAGGACACCACTCATTGGATTTACAGCCCACCCTAACCCAGTATGAACTCATCTTAACTAATTATATCTGCAAAGACCCTATTTCCAAATAAGGTCACATTCTGAGGATCAGGTGGATGTAAATTTGGGGAGGACACTATTTAACCCACTACAATTGAACTTTGTTATCAATTGATTACTTTTTTTAAGGTTTGACTATATGTGTATGTCTCTTATTACTCAACCACCCTATAAACTCCTTGAGATTAGGAGCCATGTATAATGTTTTTCGGATCCCTCATTTTCATCAACACCTAAGTATCTTGTTGAATGAATGAATGATCGAATGAGTGAACTAAGAGATAATAGAGAGGGCTGCAAACTCAAGAACCAGGCTGGTAACAGAAATGTGGGCTGGAGTAGACCTGACAGGGCTTCAGGGGGAACTGGAGGGCATGTCCTAAGTGAGGGAACTGCTAGTCAACTCCAGACAACTCTTGCCATGTCAGAATCAAGTCCAGAGTTGCCAAGAGAACTGATTTTTCAATAGAAGCAGAAAATATGGCTTTTTACATGAAGTGTCCCAAGTTTTAAATGTTGGCAATAAATTCAAACTTCTAAAACACAGTACAGAACAGACGAAATGTACTGATGAACTGGATTTGGGGTACAGGGTACCCCCTTGTAACCTCTGCTTAAGACCCAAAAAGTGACTCTCAAGGCATCATTTCAGGCAGGCCAGTGATGAAGACATCTTTGACCCAGCTGGCCTTGTGGTGTCTCTCCTAGGATTATGTGTGGGGTCAATGTTTATAGAGCCCTGCAAAGATTTACAGGTGGAGGATTCATGTCCTGGTCAATTCATGCATTCAGTATTTATTGATGCTCCACTTTGTGTGATGCTATGTGCTAGGCTGGGCATACCCATCAGACCAAAACAGACATAATTCCTGACCTCATGGAGCCCACCTGGAAAGGGAGGAGACATTCAGCTGATGGTTATTTAAATAACTTTAATTACAATGATGGTGAACTGAAAAGAAGATGGCAATTTCTTCCTCTCTCAGTTTTTTGTGATGTCTGTTTAGTTTATCTGAGGATGAAATTTATGGAGGGGACCACTATTATAACCTGGAGAATCAAAGTAAGAAGATAACATTCTTTTTAAAGTGATTGGAAAAGTCAGTAACAACAGCTACCTATTTATTGAGCACCTACAATATAACCATCAATGCACCAGATATGTTTAAAATGCATTTTCTTAAACTTTCAAAGCAAGCCTACAGGGTAAATATTATTTTCTGGGTTTTTTTTGTTGTTTTTGTTTTGTTTTGTTTTGGTTTTGAGACAAAGTCAGCCAGGCTGGAGTGTAGTGGCATGATCTCGGCTCACTGCAACCTCCATCTCCCAGGTTCAATCAATTCTCCTGCCTCAGCCTCCTGAGTAGCTGGAATTACAGGCGTATGCCACCACGCCTGGCTAATTTTTGTATTTTTAGTAGAGACCGGGTTTTACCGTGTTGCCCAGGATTATCTGGAACTCCTGACCTCAGGTAATCCACCCACCTCGGCCTCCCAAAGTGATGGGATCACAGGCGTGAGCCACCGCGCCCAGACACAATTTTCATTTTCTAAAGGAAAAATGCTAAGGCTGAGGGAGATTAAGGAACCTGCCCAAGACCAGGCAGTCAAGCGAATGACAGAGTCAAGCTTTTAACCCCTATCTGTCCCACTCTGCAGCCCATGATCTTTCTACTACATAACACTCTTTCTCAGGAAGTGCTACAACCAACCATTACCAAGTACAAACTCCCTGTCCAGGCTTCCAGCCACAGTAACAAACAGTTCCCAAAGGGTGCAATAGCACAAAAGCAATAGAAATTTACTTCTCACTCACATATTCCAAAGCAGGTGTTCTTGAATGGTGAGCAACATTCTCCAAACAATAACTCACAAGCCCAGAACCTTTTTATCTCCCGGCTTCACCATCTTCAAAAACAAAAGGGGCTTCCAAGGTTAACAGTGTGAGACTAGGACAGGAAGGATTTTGGATGGAGGTTATTATGGGCCAGGTGGTCCATATTATTAGTTTACATTTCATTGGCTAGAATTCAGTTACATGGGACACCTACTGCAAGGGAGGCTGGGAAATGTAGTCTGTCCGTGTTGCAGAGGGAACCAGTTCCATGATCAGCTAATACTCCTGCCACACCACTTTTCAATAATCCATTTATATGGGTTGTATCTTTTGAGTGCTTGCAAACATTCCCCTAAGCTTCCCTTCCCTTCTGGAGTGTCCAAGGAGCTTTTTTATTCATGTGCCTTACAGTTTTATATTTACATTGATAGCTATTTAAAGTGTGTATAACTGCTTGACACTATCATTATCCTGCATGATTTGCAGAAGTTAGAGTCTCAGGGAGAGAGATGCTTTCTTTTCCATGGATTAGAAATGAATACAGCCTCCTAAGCAATCTTGCCAAGGACTAAGAAAATGATATAAAGAATGAAAAGCTTTCAAAAGGAAGATATTATTCACATAGTCATCCAGGACTGGGTCTGCAAAGGAGATGTGAAAATACCATAAGCCAATTTCAAGCAAATGTCATCCAAGACTCTTAAGAGGTTCCCTCTTGTCAAGCTTCCCTTTATGACACATTGAAAATTTTAGGGTATATAAATAAATCATGATTTGCCATTTCCTGCCAAAGCCCTCCCTGTTGTGAAATTCCACGTAGCTAATCCCTAGAACAATATCTTCTAGGGGATTTTTACAGGGTAGGTCCTGGTTTATTTTATGTTGCCCTTTATGTAAAGAACTCTTACCCTATTCACTACCAGCAGGGGATGCATGATAAAATGGATTTCCCGCCACCCTCCCCTACCTATTTGGGGAATACATTACACACAGCCTTCAGTGCCTCCCCTACAAAAAGGAATTACTCGAACTGTGTTTCATGGAATACTCTTCCTGTGGATGCTAATAACTGTTTTGAAAGAAAATAGGAGGCAAGGAAGGGACTCTGTAGGAAAAGTAAGCTGCATTAAAGAAAGGTAAAGAGGTTTCTTTTTTAAAAAATATACATTTACTATACAGATGTAAAGAGGTTTCTTTACTGTGGGACTTTTCAGAACCTTTGGTATGCTAATTATTGATTAAATATGAAAGAGAGGGCACGTATTGACTTTGGAGACAGAAACAGCTACCATCCTTTCAAACAGACATAAGGTGCTGTATTAGGGTTCTCGAGAGGGACAGGACTAATAGGATAGATGTATATATGAAGGGGAGTTTATTAAGGAGTATTGACTTACAGGATCGCAAGGTGAAGTCCCACAGTAGGCCGTCTGCAAGACGAGGAGCAACAAAGCCAGTCCGAGTCCCAAAACCTCGAAAGTAGGGAAGCTGACAGTGCAGCTTCAGTCTGTGGCTGAAGGCCCCAGAGCCCCTGGCAAACCACTGGTGTAAGTCCAAGAGTCCAAAAGCTGAAGAACTTGGAGTCCAGTGTTCAAGGGCAGGAAGCATCCAGCATGGGAGAAGGATGAAGGTTGGAAGACTCAGCCAGTCTCGTCTTTCCACATTCCTCTGCCTGCTTTTATCCTAGCCGTGCTGGCAGCTGATTAGATGGTGCCCACCCAGACTGAGAGTGGGTCTGGCTCTCCCAGTCCACTGACTCAAATGTTAATCTCCTTTGGCAACACCTCCACAGACACACCCAGGAACAATACTTTGCATCCTTCAATCCAATCAACTGACACTCAGTGTGAACCATCACAGATGCCAAAAGGGAAAGAACATGCTTTCCATTTACCTCAATATCATTCTTCCAAGTTTGAAAATGAAGACCTATACTCGGCTCAAAATATTACTAGATGGGATACTGGATACATTCCCTGGTCATCTCAATGTAAACCAAGGATTTAAAAATAAAAACTTAGTTCAACTTAAAAGCAGAAGCTTTGGGGTCAAAAACTGGATTCAAATTCTTGTTCTTTTGCTCACTGGCTGTCCAACCTTGGTTACGTTAACTAATCTCTCTGAGCATCATTTCTTTCTTTTTTTTTTTTGAGACAGAGTCTCTCACTGTTACACAGGCTGGAGTGCAATGGTGCAATGGCATGATCTCAGCTACTGCAACCTCCACCTCCCAGGTTCAAGTGATTCTCCTGCCTCAGCCTCCCAAGTAGCTGGGATTACAGGCACCCACCACCACACTCAGCTAATTTTTGTATTTTTAGTAGAGACAGGGTTTGACCATGTTGGTCAGGCCAGTCTCAAACTCCTTACCTCAGGTAATCCCCCTGCCTTGGTCTCCCAAAGTGCTGGGATTGCAGGCATGAGCCACTACGCCTGGCCTTATTTCTTGATGTTCCATTTCCTCATATGTGAAGTAGGGATATTAACATTATCTGCCTCATTGGGATATTGAGAGAATTAAAAGAGACAAGCTCTGGAAAATACCTGATAGGCTTCCTGCACACAATGGTCACCTCTCCTCCAAAAATATTAGCCATAATCATTGTTATTATAGTATGTTATATAGCCTAAATGTATATGACATGGGAACTTTTTAACAAAACATTCATTATCATCTTAAGAACACTGCAGAACTAAGTTTAGGAAATGCTAAGTAGGAAGACATGCTATAAGGCCAGACCACAGGCAAATTGCAGGACCCAGAAGGCGTGTACACTGGAGTTCAACATCATGTGGGTCATCTCTTTATCCATATCTCAAAATCCAGAATAATATATCTGGAGATTGTGCCAACTGTACCATTTCCCAGGTCCACCTGCAAATGTTTGGTGTCTGGGCCTCTGATCACCAATCTTAATTCCAGGCAGGACTGCAGAGTTTGGGGCTGACCTCTCCTAGTTCACAATCAGGTTCTGTTGGCTGCACATGGGACCCCACCAATGACCGTTACATCTACCACTTAAGGTCAATGCTTCCCTGTCGCCTCCTAGTGTTGATTTTGTTCCTGTTGGTAAAATGCCCCCTTGTCCTTTGAGTCTACTCCAATCTGTCTGCTCCAGGCTTTAGAAGAGAGGACCTGCCACCAAAATACGGTTGTAGCAATTCAAGTTCCAATGCATGTTGATAGTAAAATAATTATAGTTGCCTCACTCCTTAGCACTTACAATATTCCAGGCAGTGTACTAAGCACCTAATATGCACCACCTCATCTAATCCTTATAAGAACTCTATCAGGTAAGTCCTATGATGTGCCCATGATACAGATAAAGAGAGCAAGGTTCTAAGAGGTAAAATGACTTGCCCAAACTCTCATAGTAAGTTACCATCTGAACTTGGGCTAGGTTTCCTTAATTTCACTTATCAACTTCATACTGTCTCCTTTTTCATAGATTCCCTCCCTCTCCTGCCTCTTCTCTGCTGTGAGCTCCAAGAAATAAAAAAACACTGAATGGATTTAGGCTTTAGGCAAGGAGGGACAATGTCAGTTTGACATACTGATTTTCAGAAAAAAATCGCTTTCAGTCTATTGATATTCAGCAAATTGGCTTGCTTCCAATATCAGAACTAGTAGTGGGTGGCTTATTCAAGAAAGCAAAGTGAAGAATCATAAAACATAATGCATTCATTTCTTAAATGTTTTCATTTAACCTAAAACAAAGCAATGTCATTTGTCCACCAATCTTTTGATGTAGGGAGGTCTTGTCTGGGAGCATAAGAGCCCTAATGGAATTCCCTTTCTCATTTTTTCATAAACCAAAATCATAATACATTACTTTTTATATCCAATTCCAATTTCTTTACAAGTAATTTCTTTACAATTACTTTAAAGGCACATGTAAAGTAACCTGAGTGTAGCACTCTTCCAGATTTGTAATTTTTTTTTTTTTTTTTTTTGAGACGGAGTCTTGCTCTGTCGCCCAGGCCAGACTGCAGTGGCGCTATCTTGGCTCACTGCAAGCTCTGCCTCCTGGGTTCACGCCATTCTCCTGCCTCAACCTTCCGATTAGCTGGGACTATAGGCGCCCGCTCCCGCGCCTGGCTAATTTTTTGTATTTTTAGTAAAGACGGGGTTTCACCTTATTAGCCAAGATGGTCTCGATCTCCTGACCTCGTGATTCGCCCTCCTCGGCCTCCCAAAGTGCTGGGATTACAGGCGTGAGCCACCATGCCCGGCCTGTAATTTTTTTTTTTTTTTTTTTTTTTACCTATTTCTCAGTTTTTGACCCTTTATCTGACAGCATTTCTTTGCAACTCATCTTTTCAAGTTTAAAGCATTTACCCTGGTGTTCATAGAAATAATTCCTCTAACTCTTGCATTTTTTATCTGCGATTTGCAATATTTGATTAATCTATGTACTTATAATAGAACAAAATATAAGAGCCATATTCTACCTCCCAATGTCGGCCTGGCTCACTCTCTTACCTCCTTCAGATTTTTGCTCAACTGCTACCTTCTCAGTAAGGTGGTCTCTGCTTACTTTATTTAAAATTGCAACACTCCCTCTTCCCCTTCCCTGCTCACTTTTCTCTATAGCACTTATAACCATCTGACATAATGAACATTTTATTTTTTTTGTTTGTTGTTGTCTTACTCTATCATAAGATGTCATGAAGACAAATTTAAAATCTGACATATTCCTTGTGCCCAGCACATTTGTAGGTTGTCAACAGATATATGTTAACTGAACGAACCAATGCCCCAGAATTGTGACTAGGGCCCAAAGCTGACACCAAAGATATCTTGAGTACCTCTGTGTTTTAAAAAGAGCCCACCCAACTTTGAGCTCAGACACCTATCTCAGAGGCTTACCAAGAGAAGTAAACCTGACCCTCCCAGCCCCAGTTGTCATTCCGTGCTTCTGCCTTTTCCTAGACTATAAAAGAAGGCAACCATAGCATAGTGAGTAAAGTTTTTTGGTGTCAGATGATTCCTAATCCTCCACATAGGGTGAGTTGGTAGGGAGATAGTTTTCCCACTGTGAGGCCAAATAAGGACAGCTTTTTCTCTTTGGTTTGCTTTTTTACATTTTTTCTAGAATGTGCCCAGGTATTGATTTCTTTCTTTCTTTTTTTCGTTTATGAGACAGAGTCTTGCTCTGTCACCCAGGCTGGAGTGCAGTGGCATGATCTCAGCTCACTACAACCTCCACCTCCCGGGTTCAAGCAATTCTTCCTGCCTCAGCCTCCTGAGAAGCTAGGACTACAGGAGTCCACCACCACGCCCAGCTAATTTTTGTGTTTTTTAGTAGAGACGGGGTTTCACCATGTTGGCCAGGCTGGTCTTGAACTCCTGACCTCAAGTGATCTGCCCACCTTGGCCTCCCAAAGTGCTGGGATTACAGGTGTGAGCCACCGCAGCTGGCCTAATTTCCTTATATTTATCCTGTTTGGGGTTTGTGGACATCTTAAATCTATGGCTTGGTGTCTTTCATCAGCTTCAGAACATTTTTAGCTACTGTCTCTACAAATATCCCCTCTGCCGCATTTCCTTCCTCTTCTAATGGGACTCCAGTTAGACCTCATTACATGCCCCAAGTCTCTTACTTCTCCTTTGAGTTTACCAATCTTTTGTGTCTTCATTCTGGGTTTTACTATTTTCTTCTGACCCATCTTCCAATTCACCAAGTTCTCTTTGGACTCTGTCTAATCTGCTTGTAAGCCCATCTGCCAACTTAAGTTGGTTTTTGTTTTTGTTTTTTTATTTCTAGAACTTCCAGTTACTTCGTTTTATTATTTCTAGTTGTCTGCTGAAATTCTCAATTTTGTCTTTTATGTCCTTGAACATGGTAAGCAGAGTTATTTTAAAGTCTTTGTTTGATAACTCCAATATTTGGAGGCCTTAGGCAGTAGTCTCTGCCAGAGCTTGTCTACTTCCATTTCACCCTTACCTCTAAGGTACTGCCCTTCAGGGTTCCAACCAAGAGTAAGGAGGTTTCACCAAGGCCTCTTTTCCTTGGCAAACCATGAGTTCCAACCCCTGTGCCTCTGGCCCTATGAGAGTGAAAAAATTATCGCTCAACCTCTTGGCCTCTCATCACAAGCAGATTTACCAGATACTAGTCTCATCTCCCTGGGTCTCTAGATTCTGGTGAATTTTTACTACTTGTTAGCTCTCTGATGTCTTGAAGTAGTGTGTGTGTGTGTATGTGTGTCTGTGCATCTGTGTGCATATATGTCTGTGTGTATGCATGTGTATACATACATATATTTGTATATGTACATATTTATACAAGTATGTGTGTGAATACACATACATATTTTTTTTCTTTTTTTTCTTTTTTTGAGAACAGAGTCTCACTCTGTTGCCCAGGCTGGAGTGCAGTGGTGTGATCTCAGCTCACTACAACCTCCACCTCTGGGTTCAAGTGATTCTCATGCCTCAGCCTCCTGAGTAGCTGGGATTACAGGCACCCACCGCCACAGGCAGCTAATTTTTGTATTTTTAATAAAGACGGGGTTTCACCATGTTGGCCAGGCTGGTCTCAAACTCCTGGCATCAGGTGATCCCCCTGCCTTAGCCTCCCAAAGTGCTGGGATTACAGGCATGAGCCACCATGCCCAGCTATATGTGTGTATGTATATATATATGTTATTATTATTATTATTATTCACTCTGTCTAGTGGGAGGATTGGTTCAAACTGCCTTGTCTGCTGTTATCAGAAGCAGAGGTCTCCATCCTATCTATGTCAGGGTTGGTCTAGGGTGAGATGAGTGAGGTATCTGGGACACAAAACTGAAGGCGCTGCTCCTTGCAGGTCTATAAAATGCAGGCTGGCACCTGAGAATGAGCATAACCTTACACTTTTTGCCCTGGGCACCTCATTTACCTCCCCTTTATGCCAGTCCTGACCCGTATATGTTTGCAGAAGCTTAAACACCTGGGCAGACACACAGCTGAGAGAACTCACATGTTAGAAAATGGAAAATGGGCTGGGAAATATAGACTTTCCTTCTTCATTTACTTCTAAATTAGTTCACTGTTCTTATCAAATCAGATATTATTGTTGACTATATGCTAAGTGCCTGACATGCATTGTCTCATGTAATCCTCATAGCAGCCTTACTGAGTAGATTCCGTCCTTATCTCCACTTTGCACATGAGGAAACGAAAGCGCACAGAGATTAAGTAACTTGTCCATGTTCCCAAAAGTGATAGGGGATGGAGCCAGATTTCAAACCCAGGTAGCTGGGTTCCTACGTCTTTGTGTCTAACCACACATGTCCATCCGTGATGGCTCGTGTTAAAAGCACTTTTGCAATTTAAAAAATGGTGCAAAATAATACCTAAAATAATATTTAATTAATAATACATATATGTATATTATATGTGGAAAACAAATATCAAATTTTCATACCCCAAAACACAGGGCACTACTACTGTTGGCCAAAGCTGTTTCCACCCTGCAGCAAGGAGAAGCAAGTTTCCACCAGGCCCCTCCCTCCTTCCCCTCCCCAGCCCTTTCACGCTTCCAAGCACAAAGGAGAAATGACCTGGGGCCTATTCTCCGACATGTCCAGAGGCCAGACTACTGCCTGGGCCACATCAGTCTGCCTGTTGTTACCATGTCAACTCAGGCCTTTGTCCACGACATGGTGCCCCACTCCCATTACTCACTCTGTCCTTTCCTGTCCAGCTGTGCCAATAAAATGATTTATCAGCAGGAGCTTGGGACGAGCTGCCAAGTTTGGGGCAGAAAAAGGAGGCATGGGAACGATTTTACTAAATAAAGGCCCGGTCTCCAAAAAAACACACTTTATAATCTCAAACACCCATCCTGGGAGCTCTGGATGTTGCATTCATTTATTCATTCATTCATTCAACAAATATTTCCTGAGGACCTAGAGCTGGATTTGGCCTGTGGGAAATGGTGGTAAACAAAAGACAGGCCTCTTCCCTCTTGGGGATTACACACCTGAAGGGGAGGTAGACACATTACATGTTACTTACAGGCACTTCCAAGTAAGTAAGAGATGTAAGGCTAGAAGCAGGGCCCTCAACTGGTCCAGGGGGTGGAGAAGGACTCTCTGAGGAGGGGACTCTTGAGCTGTGATCTGAAGGCAGAAGAGGAGTTAACTCCACCAAGATGGAGGGGGAAAGCATGCCAGGCAGAGGGTAGCTCACAGGCAAAGACCCTGGGCTGGGAAGAAACTTGGTGGCTGTGAGGAGCTGTAATAGGAAGTGTGACCAGGAAGCAGAGAGGGGCCAGGGAAAGAGAAAAGGGAAGAGATTGCAGAGGTGAGCAGGTGAAGCTGTCCTCACAGGGCTAACAAGAATTCTGGACAGAAATGTAGTCATAATTAAGCATTAATCAGGCTGCACTCTGACCCACTTCCTCATAACCAAAAGCCATATGTAGCACTACATACCGACCAATGCATCCCCATTGTTCCTATAGATGGAATCTCTGACATTAGGATCATCAGGCTTTTGTTTAAGGATCCCTTAAGATGTGATGCCTAATTCCAGCAACCAGTTTGAAGACTCTCAAGGGGGAACAAGATCAGCATGAGAATATAGCTGCTTCCTCTTCCTGACCCATGACTTCACCCAGCAATCTTCCACCAGCCCACAATCTACACACCAGCCCACACCAATACGCTTAAAAATGCCAGCCCCAAACTCTTCCTTGGATACAGATTTGAGGTTTCCTCCCGTATCCTCATTTGGCAGCCCTATGATTAAACCTCTTTTTCTGCTGCCATTCAGTGTCTTGGTGTATTGATTTGCCATGCATGTCGGGTGAGGAACCTATTACAGTTACACAGGGACCAGGTGATGCAGAGTGAGGCAGGCCAGTGTAAAGACATTGGTCCTTATCCAAAAGGACATGAGAAAAGTCATTGCAGGGTTGTCAATGGAGGCGTCTCAGGATCCTGTGTGAATTTTATAAAGACTGCTCAGGAAAGCAGATTAGAAAGAAACCTGTGTGGAATGAGAGAATTCACTTGGCAACCCAGTGCAGTGCATCTCAGACTATCTGTCAAGAAGGACTATTTTCCCCCCAATTCATCACATGCCTTACCTGTTACCTTACCTTTATCACATACCTATTACATTTTACTTTTGTAAAATAGAGCAAAATTCACTGGGATGTTGCAGCAATGTCAAATCACTACGAAAGTTTCCAAACACTCCCAATTATTTAGTCATTGTGGACCAGTAACAGTTTGCTGACTGTCACCAGTTCATCAATGACAGCTTGAGTAGCACAACCATAGCATATTCATGGCCCCAGGGGAGACTCGAGCATCCAAAAATAAAGCTACCTTATTTTCTAGAACCTAGTTGAATTTCTGACACCTAGCCTGTGTTCATCCTGGAGGAGATAAATCTGCTGGTTACTACTCAGTTACATCTGGTGTAATTATTCTCCTTCACCTTCTTCATCCCCCTCTTTCTCCCTGCTCCACTCCAGGGAACTCATGCACACCTCAGCCCAATGTTCTGTGTTGAGAAAGACTTCTCCTTTCACTCTTTATCTGCCTCTGCCTTGCCCTGCCCTGGATGCAGCATGTCCCTTCTGGTCTTCTGCAATGCACTGATCTCCACGAGACAGAGTGGCATCTTCCTTTGGTCCTCATCTGTTTGTCTCATCTACACATCCTCTGCTACACAAGTGCCTTCGTCCTGGGACCAGCCTTCTCCCCCTCTCCCTCTCTCTCTATCCCTCTTTTCCTCCTTCCCCTCAACTGGTTCCTTTCCCATCCCCTCTGGGGCCACCTTCATTCTGCCCAACACTCCTCACAGCCATCCTGATCCGTAGCTCTGTCCCCATTGAAGAGGGCAGGGCTGCTGATGATCCGAGTATCAGAGGGGACCCAATAGACACAAGTGCCCCTAACCTTGGATCTCTATACTTCAAGTGGTGCTCCCAGTATTCAACTCAAGGAGGTGCAACAAGCACACTTAGGTAAAATGTTCTGTCTCTGCCTCTTCCTTCCTTCCTCTCTTTCTTTTTTTTTCTCCCTGCTCTTCCTTCTTCGTCTCCTTCTTCTCTCCCTACCTCCTTTCTCTCCCCACTACACCTTCCTTCATTTCTCCCTCTTTTCTTCTTTTTCTCCCTCTTTTTCCTTCTCATGCTCCTCCTTTTTTTCCTTCCTTTCTGTCTTTCCTTTTTTCTTTCTTCTTCTCCCTCTGTCCCTCTCTCTCTTTTCCATTCTCTCCTCTCTGTTTCCCTCTCTCCCCTCCTTTCCTCTTCTGGCTCTCTCCCTAACTTGCCTCTAGTCACTAGAGCTGGAGGAAGGGAAATTTGGTCTGGCTGATGTTGAGTTCTTGAATCTTTGTGTCTCACAGCTGGATCACTATTTTGAATTTAAAAGCTGATAAATCATCACCTTATTTTCAGCTTCTCTTCTGCCACCCACTCCCTGGGGGATGTAATTAGATATGAGTGCTGCTTGTTAATATTTCCTTTCCTGCTCTTTTGAATTACACATGATCATATGACTTGCCATGGCCAATAAAATGTGAGCAGAAGAGACAGGTGTCACTTCCGGATTCTTTTCTCTCTTTTCTCCCCCTGCAGCAGTTGGGAAAGCATGTATTTTTTTTAAGACAGGGTCTTGCTCTGTTCCCCAGTTTGAAGTGTAGCAGCATGATAATAGCTCACTGCAGCCTCAAACTCCTGAGCTCAAGCCATCCTTCCACCTTAGTCTCCTGAGTGGCTGGGACTACAGGTGCACCCCACCACGCCTGGTGAATTTTTAAATTTTTTGTAGAGGCAGGATCTTGTTATGTTACCCAGGCTGGTCTCGAACTCCTGGACTCAAGTGATCCTCTCACCTCAGCCTCCCAAAATCCTGGGATTACACACATGAGTCACTGCACCTGATGAAAGCATATATTCACATGGAAGAAGCCTAAGTTCAAAACAGTCTGGAATGCTGAGCTAATCACGGACGTGTACCCTAGGGCATCACTGAGACCTGTAGCTGACTTTGCATGAGTGTGCAATAAACTTGTTTTGAACCCACTGGTTGTCTGTTACAGCAGCATAGCATCGCCTATCCTGACTAGTACAGCACATTTCTGGCCCAAACAGAGGATGGTGAAAAGTGAAAAGAACAGTGCCTCCTAGCTAATATCTCAGCAGGTCATTCATCCAGGGGAGGCTGTGGCCATTCTCTAGCCTACAGATAATGGTGACCTGCTTTGTGAAAGTGGTGGTGGCAAAAATGACAGAAGTGCATAGATTGGATGCATGGCAAAAAGAAACGAGTCTTGGTGATGGATTAGACGAAAGGGATGAGGAGAGAGATGTGTCAGCTGATGCCTTGGTTTCTGCTTTAGGAAATTGGGAAAATGGTGGATCCATTAAAGAAGATATAGGAACACTGAGGAGCCAGGTGACCACATGTTCCTGACCCAAGAGTTCTGAACATAGCAGGTCAAACAGTAAGGACAAATAACGTATATTTTGGGTGCTCTCCTGATCTCAAACTAGATTGCAAGTTAGAGGAAGAGCTGTCTCAGTGACGTGGCAGGGGCTCAGTGAAACAGCCAACAGGACTTTCCTGTAATCACTCCCATTTATAATCATCAAGAAAATACCAAACTACAAGGAAGAATGCTATACTCCAGAAACCACTGGTATTTGAGCACCCGATGGAGCTGCCAAGGCTGAGGGTTTGATCAATGGAGAAGGCTGAGGGGACTGTCTGATTTAATTGTTCATCGTATTAACTAATTACATGGCATTCATTCATCAACACAGGATGAGGAAAGGGAGAAAGTTCTGAACTTGAGATCCAGAGACCTGGGTTCTTGGTTCCAATTCTGTCATCCATGACCCTAGGCAAGTCATTGTCCCTTTCTAGATTTCCCTAGCCCTGCACCCTCAAATAATATGACAGTACAGTGGTTCTTAACCTGGGTCCTGTACACTCCTTGGAGATCCATAAACGGGCCTTAGGGATCCCCAGAAATTAAATCCAGAACACTGTTTGAATGTGCAGGTGACTACATATTGGAGAAGGTCTGCAGCTTTTATCAGCTCCTCAAAGAAATCTGTGTCTTGGAAAAGATTAAAAACCACTGAGAGTGGTGTTGGCCACATCAGAGGGCTTTGGGGAATGAGACAGGAGAAGTTGGCAGGAGCCACATCGCAAAGAACTTCACAAGCCAGGCTGAGGAGCTTGGCATCTACCCGAAATGATTGCAGGAATCCTTTCTGGTTCTGTTTTCCAACTGCACCTAGGCAAGCCAAGAGAACAAGTACCAGAATGTTCAGGGACAGGGCAAAGAGGGAATAATTGAAACACTAATGCGCTTATTCATCCAACAGACATTTGTTGAGCAGCTACTATGTGCCAGTACCTGAAACTGAAGGCTGCGGATATTGTGATTAAACAGACAGTAAATGAAACAAATGGGCAGAGAGGTGTGTGTCTGTAGGTTTCTGTGTGTCTGTTTGTGTGCGTCTGTGTGTCTCTGTATCTGTGTATGTCTGTATGCATATGTCTATGAGTCCTTCTGTGTGTATCTGTGTCTGTGTGTCTCTGTTTCTGCCTGTGTTTGTCTCTGTGTGTGTCTGTGTGTCTGTGTATGTATATGTGTATGTGTCTGCATATGTATATGTATGTGTCTGTGTGTGTGTTTGTAAGTTGTATATGTATGTATATGTGTGTATCTGTGTGTGTGGCTGTATGTAGATACATGTGTGTCTGTGCATCTGTGTGTCTCTGTTTCTGTGTATGTTTTTATGTCTGTATGTGTGTCTTTCTGTGTGTATCTGTGTCTATGTGTCTATGTGTGCCTGTGTGTGTGTCCCTCTCTATGTGTCTGTACGTTTCTGTCTGTAGATGTATCTGTGTCTGTATGTCTGTGTATGTATATGTATCTATGTATGCCTGTGTCTATGTGTATACATGTCTGTGTGTGTCTTTGTATGTCTGTCTGTATCTGTGCGTGTTTATGTATGTATGTATATACCTGTATGTCTGTGTCTGTGTGTGTGTCTGTGTGTGTGTGTCTGTGTGTCTGTGTGTGTGTCTGTGTGTGTCTGTGTGTGTGTCTGTGTGTGTGTGTCTGTGTGTGTGTCTGTGTGTGTCTGTGTGTGTGTCTGTGTGTGTGTGTGTGTGTGTCTGTGTCTGTGTGTGTATGTGTGTATGTGTATTTGTGCACGTGTTGGCCCCCAGGGCAGCTGTGGGTCTGGGAGCTCCAACACAGCCTGATTGTGATCCTGAGATCTTCACAGGATCACACACTTCACAGTTAGGAAGAGCTGACAGTAAAGCTGCAAGGCAGAGAAGGAAGATCCCAGGGAGTAAAGGTCTGAGAACCAAGAAGGCGTGTTCCTACAACAGCAGAACTGGCTTCACAGGGACTAACTCTCCCAGGTCTTCTCCAGGGACTCCTGCATCCGCTATTGTTGCGCTAGTGCCAGTGTTGCACTGCCAAGACAGAAAACCTTACTGAAAATGAATTTCTGGGATTTCTCCATTCCTAGCTAGAAAACCTACATCATCACCAAAAATCCACACTGCAGAAATTCAGAGTTCTTGGTACAGCTACTTACTGCAAGCTGAAAGGGCTTTGACTATTAGGTGTCTTTCCCCAGTAAAAAGCCACAAGACACTTTGCCTCTATTTGAAAGCTGCAAATTTGAAGCTGCACAGCATCTAAAGATGGCAGAAGGGAGTGGTGAGCAGCCAAGGGCTTTGGAGTCAGAATGCATGAGTGGGAACCAGTGGACAATGTGTGCCTCGCTTTCCTTATCTGTCAAATGGGAATCATAACAGCACCTACCTCCTAGAGTTATGGTTTGAATTAAATGACTGAATGTGTAGAAGGGCTTACAATCGTGACTGGCACATAGTAAGCACTAAATAAATGTCTTCTGTTATTATCATTCATGAAAAATGGTTTCCTCATACTCACTTGAATCTATACATTGCTAGAAGAGAGAGAGAATAAAAAGAGGCAAGAAAATAAGATGTTACATATCTACCCATTAATGATACCAGGCAAGAGAAGAGCAAATCCATTTCCATGACACATTAATATAAATATTTTATCATATTAGAACTAGCTTGAGTTATATCTTTTTCTCCAGTATGAGGCATTTCTTTTTCCTTTCTAAATTAATTATGCCATGTTTCATTTACAAGAAAAGAAGGAAGGGAAGAAGGAGAGGAGAAGCTTCGCAGAAATACATAATCACAAATGTGCCCTTGTATCTTCTGTGCAATGTCTTCCAGATTCCTGAGCATTTGCTTTTTCTGGCTGCATGCAAATAGCCCTGTGAAACAGATATTCTCAGCTCCATTTCACAGACAAGGAGACTGAGGCTGGTGAGGTTAACAACTTGTCCCCAGTTCCTAGATCACACCCCACCCACCTCCTCTGATTCCCCATTGAGAAGCACTGTGCCCTCCTCACTGCCTCTCCAAATTCTTCATTTATTCATCAACAAGTAGTACTCAGAGTCCTGCCTGATGCCCGGCCCTGTGGTGGGTGCTACAGATACAGAAATGAATAAGCTACTATGGTTTCATTGAGGCAGATCACAGTCTACTTAGAGGAGGTTTTGTTTTGGTTTTGGTTTTTTCCAAGACAAGGTCTCACTCTATCACCCAGGCTGGAGTGCAGTGGTGTGATCTCCGCTCACTGCAACCTCCCCCTCCCAGGTTCAAGTGATTCTCCCACCTCAGCCTCCCGAGTAGCTGGGACTACAGGCTTGTGCCACCATGCCTGGCTAATTTTTGTATTTCCAGTAGAGACAGGGTTTCGCCATGCTCGTTAGGCTGGTCTCAAACTCCTGACCTCAAGTGATCCACCTGCCTTGGCCTCCCAAAGTGCTGGGATTACAGCCATGAGTCACCGCACCCAACCTAGAGGAGATATTTTAAAAGGGCTTTCTCCTAGAGTGATCTTCTGGGACATAAGGAATCCAAAGGTTATGGGGTCACACAGTCCTGGGATCAAGTCTCAACTCCTCCACATATTGCTGTGTGATATTCAGCACCCAAATGACCTCCCTGAGGGCCAACTCTGCAAGTGTCAAATGATGATGATAATAACACCTACTTCATAGGATTGCTGTGAGTCTTACATAAAAACAATTCCTGCAAAACACCTGTTCTGGGAGAGACTCCTTCTGAGAGGCCAACTTGATAGATTTTTCTCCCTGATGGATCTGAACATCTTGAAAGGAGATTTAGACAATTGGCAAAGATTTGAGGGTTGAGTGAGTAGAAAGTACATAGAAAATAAAGCCAAGGGAAAAACAAGGCAATTATTAACTTCAGAGAGAACAAAAGGTTTGTAGGAGGGAAAAGTCATCTGAGTTGACTGCAACATTCATAGCAAACATCGTTTACAGTTAGAGTAATGTAAACACTGAATATTGATCCAACAGAAATTACAACAGATCTGTAGCTGTGGCTGGGGCGGGGGAGGTCTTATCTATAGGCAAGAACAGTTGGGGGCAGAGTAGGGAGAGCTAATTTCGCACTTTTCATAGTGAGAAGCCAATAGATCATGTCTAGGATGGAGTAATCAGGAAATCTCAAAAAAAGCAGGCTATCTAGAGAAGTGTAGGTAAATAAAATAACCCACCAAGAAGGCAAAAGTGGTTGCTTTTAAGGAGAGGAAAGGGAGATAAGCGCTGAGAAATTGCTATTTTATGCAACATGCTTTGTAGAACTATTTGAATCTAAACTACGATTTCTCAACTTCGGCACCATTGAGATTTGGGAACAGATAATTCTGGGTTGTGTGGTGCTGTCCTGGACCCTGTAGGATGCTGGCCTCTGCCCACCAGATGTTGATAGCAACCCTCCCCACTCCTCAGCTACGACAAGCAAAAATATCCCCACGCATTGTCCTCCTCCAACTCAGTTGAGAACCACTGGTCTAAATTGTCTGTATAATTTTAATTTTAAAAATAATTTTATAGAGTACTTAGTGCAGTGACTGGTGAATGGCTAGTGCTTAATAAATGGTAGCAAGGATTAGTATTTACCTGACCTTGCTGGGGATGCCTTCTCAATCCATCAATACATATTTCCTGCATCACCACAGGAGGCATGACAAGCCCCAGTGATCTCCTAATCCTTCATATTTGAAGACAATTCCACTACTGTTATTACTATTAATAAACATAACCATAACAGCGTACAATTTCTGGGCCTGACACAGTGGGGTTCACCCAGGAGGGTGAGTGCATTAACATTTGGCAATATCTTGTTGCCAGGCTCTTTTTCATGGCCGGTGTTAATTTTGTCTTCATAACAGCCCTGAGGATATCCTGCCTATTTCTTTTTTTTTTTTTTTTTAGATGGAGTCTCACTCTGTCACCCAGGCTGGAGTGCAGTGGTGCCATCTCGGCTCACTGCAACCTCTGCCTCCCAGGTTCAAGCAATTGTCTCTGCCTCAGCCTCCCAAGTAGCTGGGATTACAGGCCCCTGCCACCACACTCGGCTAATTTTTGTATTTTTTAGTAGATATGGGGTTTCACCATGTTGGCCAAGCTGGTCTTAAACTCCTGACCTCAGGTGATCAACCAGCCTCGACCTCCCAAAGTGCTGGGAATACAGTCATGAGCCACTGTGCCCGGCCCTGCCTATCTTATTTCAAGGCTATTCTCCACCTATGCTGTGCAACCTTAGGCAGGTCACTTGACCTCTCTGAGCTTCATATTTCCCAAGTGAAATAGATCAACCCTGGATACCTCACATGAGAGGAAGATATTTTGAGGCCAAATAAGACAACATCTTTGAATGGGGCACTCATTCTTCAAAGAAACAGCACGTTACCAACGCCCATTCTCTAACTAGCGAGTCTTGTTTTGTTTTTCACCTGAATAGATGGTGGGATTCTAGCCCTTAGGGAAACCAACTGAATGAGGGGCTGGGAGGCAGGTAGGAACATCTGTAAAAGGAGATAAGGTTATCGCCATCTCCAGTGACTGGAAGCTTATTAAGGAGGATAGTTGGAGAGATGCTATCTCCACCCTGAAATATCAGCCAGTTTATCTCTGGCAGTGGCTCAGGCTGGTCAGGGGAGCAAAGGCAACAGGGCGATCAATTGCAACCTGTCCTCCTGTCCAAGGATGCTGGGAGATGCCACCAGTCCACAGGTGTGAGGCTAAGCACCAGGTCAGATGTGGATGGGCAGTCCAGCTCCATGGGGAAATTAGGTCAGTTGTAAGTTTAAACTCTTTCAGGGTAGAATTTGTATCCAATTTAGAAAATGACAGAGGCAGGAGATGGAATCAGAGGGCCCAATTCTAGCACCTTCTGGCTATGTGAGCCTGGGAAAATCACTGCACTTCTCAGAACCTGTTTCTTGCTCAGTAAAAATAAAGGGTATGCCCACCTGATCCACCTTCTCGGGGCTGCTTGAAGGGTTTCCAAAGGGCACTATGTATTTTACAGAATCCTGGTGGTATAAGACAAATCCAGATGGTACCTGAAAGGACATTTGTATTCTGGCAGGTATGCATTGATTTCATGTGCATCAGAAAATTTATGTATATAGTTATTGTATTACCCTGTTGCCTTCATCTGCTCTATTTTTCCTCACATCACATATCACCAGCTGATACTGTATACATTTATTAATTCATTCATTGTGTGTCTCTCCTTACTCTATGATCAGAGGTTTTCTCTTCTGGTGCACTGAAGTACTCCCAGTACCTAAAACAGTGTCAGGTACATACTACGTGCTCAATAAATATTTGTTGAAAGAATTTCAAACCATGAGTTCACTGATACTATTGCTTAGGATTGGCTCACATTTTTTGGTTTTCAGTTTTGGCTTTTAAGAGAGCAGATTTTTTAAAAGACATTAAAGGTGGCATGCAAAAGCCTAAAATGCAGGGAGCTACAAGACAATAGGTGTGGAAATGCTGAAACCACTGTATAGCATGGCCAGACTGTTGGCAGTTATTGGCAGCAGAAATAGCAGTGGGTTTGAGGGCCAAAGAGTGATGCAGGGCAAGTCTTGAATCCCCAGACCTCTCATCTAAAATAAAGGAGTCCTGGCCAGGCATAGTGGCCCATGCCTATAATCCCAGCACTTTTGGAGGCCAAGGCGGTCAGATCACTTGAGGTCAGGAGTTCAAGACCAGCCTGGCCAACATGGTGAAACCCCATCTCTACTAAAAATACAAAAATTAGCCAGGCATGGTGGCAGGTGCCTGCAATCCCAGCTACATGGGAGACTGAGGCAGGAGAACTGCTTGAACCTGGAAGGCAGAGGTTGCAGTGAGCCAAGATCATGCCACTGGACTCCAGCCTGGATGAGAGAGACTCTATCTCTAAATAAATAAATAAATATTAAAAAAAAATAAAGGAGTCTGTATTGGCCCTGCTGTTTTCCAGGTCTCCTGGGAGAGCCAAGTGAGTTAACCAAGTAGAACTCTTGTATAAACCTTTAAGAGCTACGGACATGGTAGTGGAATTCTATTATTACATAAACACTCAACAGGCCACCCAACATGATCTGAGCAAGAACCTCAATTCATTGTCATATTGAAGCTTCCCACTGGCGTCCGCATGGGCTCTGGGGTCAGCCAGACCTGGGTTCAAGTCCTGGCGCTGCCACTGTTATGTGCGTGATATGAGCAGTCTCTGAACCTTCATTCAACCAATGTTTTCTTCCTCTGTGTCTGTAAAATAGGGATAGTACAGCTGCCCTGACAAATGGCTATTCTATAAACAGCAAGAGTAGGTCTCAGATGCCTGCACCAATCTATGGTCCCCATTGTACAAATGGGGAAAGTTAGGCATGAGGAGGTGGGATTATGATCAGACAGCTAGTAAGAGATGGAGAGTTGCCTCACACTCAGGCAGACTGATTACTGAGCTCCAAGGTCATCTACACTAGGCCACACTATTTCCTTTAAAAAAATAAAATAAAAGGATCTGGATACCTATGTGATATGGTTTGGCTCTGTGTCCCCACCCAAATCTCATCTTGAATTGTAATCCCCATACATCAAGGGAGAGAAGTAATTAGAGCACGGGGGCAGTTTCCCCCATGCTGTTCTCATGATACTGAGGGAATTGTCATGAGAGTTGATGTTTATATAAGCATCTGGCATTTCCCCTGTGCTCACTCTCTCTCCTGCTGCCTTGTGAAGAAGGTGCCTGCTTCTCCTTCTGCCATGATTGTAAGCTTCCTGAGGCCTCCCCAGCTATGTGGAATTTTGAGTCAATTAAGCCTCCTTTCTTTATAAATTACCCAGCCTCAGGTATTTCTTTATAGCAGTGTGAAAATGGATGAATACAGTATGACTAATGTCTCCATTTAGCCATTGAACAAACAAACATTCACAAGCCAGACCCCAGACTAGTCACTGGGGTCACAGATGTAAGTTAAACAAGTGTGCTGCTCTCATAGTGAGGGAAGACAAGAGTATTAGACGGCAGAAATGCTACCAAGAATGAATGACTTTGGGGGCTCTTTCTGATGGGCTGGTCAGGGAAGACCTTGCTAAAGATAAGACATAAGTGACCAGAAGGGATTAATCTTGGGGAAGGTTTAGGGAAGGGAATTCCAGGAAGATGGAGCAGCTAGTGCCAAGATGCATGCAGGGAACAAGCATAGCATATCCAAAGGACAGAAAGAGAGCCAGGGTGTCTGATGCATGGTGAAGGGGAGAGAGCTTCAAGAAAAACCAAGAATGGCAGGCAGAGGCCAGAGTGTGCAGGGTTATTTTAGGCAGAGTAAAGAGTTTGGGGCTTGTCCTAAGGGCATTAGGAAGACTTTAGAGGCTTATGCAACTAAGTCACACAATTTTATTTAAGATCACTCTGGGCCAGGTACAATGGCTCACACCTGTAATCTCAGCTACTCGGGAGGCTGATGTGGGAGGATCACTTGAGCCCAGGAGTTCAAGGTTACAGTTCGCTATGATTGCACCACTGTACTTTAGCCTGGGTGAAAGAGCAAGACCCTGTCTTTAAAAAAAAAAAATCACTCTGAAAGCTATGCACAAAGTAGATTAAAGGGGGAAAATATATTAGGGAAAAGACTATTGCGGTTGCCCATGCAAGAAGTGACAGTAGAAATAAAGGCTTATGTCCATCAACAGAAATGCCTACAGCGCCTTATTCATAACAGCCACAAAGTAGAAATGATCCCTATGCCCATCAACATAAAATATATTTAAAAATTGCTGTCCATTCATACAGTAGAATGCTACACAGCAATGAAAAAGGAAAAGCTACTGCTATCCCCAAGAACATGAATCAATCTCCCAGACATAATGTGGAGAAGCCAGACACAAAACAGTACGTTCTATTTGATTCCATTAATAGAAAGTTCTAAATGGGCAGAATGAATCCATGGTGATGGATGCCAGGGAGTGGTTACCCTTGGGGTGATACTGACTGAGAGAGGACACAAGACAGCCTGCTGCAGTCTGAGAAATGCTCTATCTCTTGATCTACGTGGTGGTCCTATGAGTGTGTTCATATGTGAAACTCATCCAGCTTGGCTTTATGGTAGTGTTACACCTAATTTTAAAAGGAGAAAAACATAAAAAAGAAAAAAATGGTGATAGAATGGGCCAGGCTAGCAGCAGTGGAAACAGAGAAAAGGGAGTGAACTCAACAGGTCTGAGCCCTGGTTCCTCTCTGAGCAGCTTGGAAGAGAAATTGGCCTCCTGGTGCCACTGACAGCTCTGTCCCATAACTTATGAGCAGTGTGCTCCCTCCCATAGCCAAGGCTGTCACCACAAACCAGGGCTGACCCTGAGGCAGACACAGCTCCAAGAGATGAGAGTTTCCGAGAGTAAAGGAAATCACTGGCAAGAGTTCCAGACGGTGAGGTCCGGCCCCCCTACCCCAGCCACCCTAGCCAGCTGCACCAGGAAGGCCTGGATCTCAGCTGTGGGCAGGGTGTGGGTGGAAAGGGTAGGAAGGGGAGCTCCACTCCTTCCACTTCATCCCAGGCAGCTGCCGGGAGCACTGCTTGGTTTAAAACTTCTTTTTTTTTTGAGACGGAGTTTCAATCTTGTTGCCCAGGCTGGAGTGCAATGGTGCGATCCGGCTCACCGCAACCTCTGCCTCCCGGGTTCAAGCAATTCTCCTGCCTCAGCCTCCCGAGTAGCTGGGATTACAGGCATGTGCCACCATGCCTGGCTAATTTTTGTATTTTTAGTAGAGATGGGGTTTCTCCACGTTGGCCAGGCTGGTCTCGAACTCCTGACCTCAGGTAATCCACCTGTCTCGGCCTCCCAAAGTGCCGGGATTACAGGCGTGAGCCACCGGGCCCAGCCTAATTTTTGTATTTTTAGTAGAGACGGGGTTTCACCACATTTGCCAGGCTGGTCTCGAGCTCCTGGCCTCAGGTGATCCACCCACCTCAGCCTTCCAAAGTGCTGGGATTACAGGCGTGAGCCACCGCATCCTGTCTGGTTTAAAACTTCTGATCTCTATTAACCGAAGTGCCTCATCAGAACTGGAAAAACTGGGGCAGCCACTGACTCGAGTCTTTCTGTCTATTTTTAGATCACACACCCTGCACTGAGTTCCAACTCACATCAAAACTGCAGGTTGTAGCCCCCCTGC
This sequence comes from Nomascus leucogenys, assembly GCF_006542625.1. Classification (NCBI taxonomy): domain Eukaryota; kingdom Metazoa; phylum Chordata; class Mammalia; order Primates; family Hylobatidae; genus Nomascus; species Nomascus leucogenys. The sequence goes on along the minus strand of NC_044390.1, from coordinate 85,777,642 downwards.
TCAGGGAAGCCTCAGAAAGGATCTCCTTGGCCAATGGAAAATGGAGCTTGGAGATGCTTTGTGCTCTTGCAGTGAGATGTATGTCTTCAAAGTATCTCCTTAGAAAAACAAAACATGAAGTACCCCCACCCTGATCACACAATGCATTCTCATGCCCTTCGAAATTTTAAGAAATTTTTTAAAAGCACTAAGAAGAAAAATAAATTATATCTATATCTCCACCCATGAAAATGGGGTCCCTTCTCAATCGCCTTTTTTTTCACTTCATGATAAGTCTTGACTATATTTCACTATCATTTAATAACCTCCAAGCACATCCATTTTATTAGCTCCATAAGAAATAATAATCAATAAAGCTACTATTCATGCACAACACATTGTTCTAAGTGCTTCTTGTGTTTTTGTTCATTTCATCCCTACAAGTTGCATTATGGTTATCTCCGTCTTACACATGGGAAAACTGAGGCTTGCATGGAGTTTGCCTAAAGTCAGGTTTACCTGACATCCAGGTCTGCCCTCACCCAACACACTTGACCCTTTGGTGATGGTGCTGTGGTGTCTAGAATCCACAGGCCCCTTGTCATGTATCCAGACTGATTCCATGATTTTCCGTTTGTTGTACAGGCATACTGAAGAACATCCTTGTGAATAGACAGCTGGGAATCGCCATAGTATTTCCTTAGGACAAAAGCATGGTTGTGAAATGGCTGGGTGAAAAGGTCAGCCCTTTGCCAAATTAATTGCCCTCCAGAGAGGCTGTGCTGTTTATTCCCCCACTAGCAGTGTAGAAATTGTCACGACCCTCCTGCTTTTTAAAACCTCATCCAGGAGTGACTCCCCATCCTCCCTCTCTCATTCCTCCCTTTGAACATACCTGATGCGTTATTTGGAGATGCCAACCTAGGAGAATAGGCACAGATTATTCATCCTCGCTGCTAGACCTCAACCCCACTCATCTTTACTTCCCTCAAAGTCCCAGGGGTAAGGCCAGGTATCTGTATTAGGAATAGGCCATCTCCTTAAAGAACAGATTCTTACCTCCCAGCCTTTGCTGGATCACTTGTGTTTCACTCTCACTCTTTCTTATCCGCACAGCTTCAGCTTTGACATCGTCCTACCACCACCACCTCCATGAAGCCTTCCCTGCTCCCCCAGACAGGCCTGGATGCCTCCCCAACACCTCCACAGCCCCGTCTTTACTCCAACATAACACTGACCATGTTACATTATACTGTATTTCATCAAATCTAAGCCACTATCATTATTGTGTGGAACCCTAAAAAAGACTGACACACGCTTTTCTTTTTTAAAAATAGCATTATTGATGTGTAACTCACATACCATACAATTCACCCATTTAAAAGGTACAATTCAATGTGTTTTAGTGTATTCACACAGCTGAGCAACCATCACCACAGTCAATGTTAGAACATTTTCATCAACTCTAAAACAAATCTTGTACCTACTGCTATCACCTATCACCTCCCACTCCTCCTGTACCCCTGACACCCAGCGGTAAACAACCACTAATGTATTTTCTGTCTCTACAGATTTTCCTATACTGGGTCTTCACATGAATGAAGTATGTGGACTAATATGGCTGACTTCTTTCTCTTGGTTTTGGGCAATAAGATATAATCCCAAACACCATAATCCCAACACCATGTTGAAATCTGGAGAAATCAAAATCCCTAAAGTCCAAAATCCCAAAAATCATAATCCCAAAATATCAAAATCTTGAAAATATAATTCTGAAAAAAAATTTTTAATTTCTCTAAAAGACATTTGTTGACATTTGTAAAGGGGATTTATTTGAGAAACACATAAAAACATGACAGAACACTTAATAGGCCACACAACACAATAAAATAACCAATAATATGTATTTTTGCAAGCATAAACAAGTATGCTAATGACAGTCACACCCATATAAATGTTATGAGTAGCTATTTCTGTATGTAACTTGCGATCATCTGAAATACCATGACGGGCAACCTAAGTCTATTGATGAGACCGATCAAAAACCACGAAGCAAATCTGTCTGAGCTCTCAGAAGACAGAGATCAATTCACCTTTTGTGTTTGTTCTCGCCAGATACTCAGCCAACTGGATGGTGTCCACCATCATTGAGGGCAGATCATCCCCCCCGGTCCACTCAGACTCACACATTAATCTCTTCTGGAAACATCCTCATGACACACCCAAAATAACATTTGGTCAGGTTAAGCTTGACCAAATTAAGTCCACAAGTCCACCCTTGTCAACCTGGCACCCATATACAACTTGGCACCCATACGTATCACCTTAAAACATACTTAATTTCAAAAAAAAAAAAAAAAAAGACAATAACAAGGTAATAGTTCCACGTAACATGACGCAACTAACATGATACAGCTATCCTGCATGCAACCAAAAATGCACTAATTGTGATTTTGGGGCTTTTAGACTTTAGGGATTTTGATCTTTAGAAATTTTGATCTTTAAGGATTTCAGCGTTTGAGATTACGGTGTTTGGGATTGTGTTTTTCAGGGTTATGATTGGCACTTTCACGTAGCATAACATTTTCAAGGCTTATCCGTGTTGTAGCATGTATGCATACTTCATGACCTTTTATGGTCAAATAATATTCTGCCGTCTGGATAGATCACATTTTGTTTATCCATTCATCAGTTGATGGATATTTGGGTTGTTTTCACATTTTTTGCTACTGTTAAGAACATTCATGTACATGTGTTTTATGCAGTCATATGTCTTCAAGTCTCTTGGGTATATCTAGGAGTCACAGTGCTTTCTTATCACTTAGAATTTTTGTTTGTATTATTTTAAAAGTACTTTTAGAGTTACTTAGACATCAATTTTAATCACGTATCATATCACTCTGCACATACTTTTTTTTTGAAAAAAGAAAATACAAGTAAAATACATTAACTAAGATATTCCAAAAATGTCTTCAGTACAAAGTCTGTATCTTCTAAATGATTTTTAAAATCATGGTTGCCAATGTCCACGTTTTCCTACAAGATATTCTCCACTGTGCCATTAAGAACATTAAAGAGGCTGAGTGTGTTGGCTCATGCCTATAATCTCTTTGGGAGGCCAAGGAAATAGTATCACTTGAGGCCAGGAGTTCCAGACCAGCCAGGGAAACATAGGGAGACTCTGTCCCTACAAAAAAAAAAAAAAAAATTAAAATTAGCCAGGCATGGTAGCATGTGCACATAGTCCTAGCCACTCAGGAGGCTGAGACGGGAGGATCACATGAGCCCAGAAGATTGGGGCTGCAGTGAGCTATGATTGCACCACTGCATTCCAGTCTGGGCAACCAAGCAAGACTACCTCAAAAAAACATACAAAAAAAACACTTGAAGATACAATAATTCTTTTTTTTTTTCTTTTTTTTCTTTTTTTTGAGATAGAGACACTCTGTCGCCCAGGCTAGAGTGCAGTGGCGCAATCTTGGCTCACTGCAACCTCCACCTCCCAGATTCAAGTGATACTCCTGCCTCAGCCTCCCGAGTAGCCAGGATTATAGGCGCCCGCCACCATGCCAGGCTAATTTTTGTATTCTTAGTAGAGTTGGGTTTTCACCATGTTGGCCAGGCTGGTCTCAAACTCCTCACCTCAAGTGATCTGCTCACCTCGGCCTCCCAAAGTGCCGGGATTACAAGCGGAGCCACCGTGCCCGGCCACAAGAATTCTTAAAAGATACCTTCACCGTTCTCTCCCAGAAAGACCAACCTCATCCTGGCCACTACTAGCCTACAGTGATCTTACAACACCTTCAGTTGCAAAATGCATCCAATTTCAAAGAGGTTAATAAGTGAAAAAAAAAAAAAGTACATTGTAGAATTCATGAAGTGTGATCATTTCCTGTCTACTTGTTCATATCCCATGCAAGAAATCATAAGTGCTTTGAGAACTGGGACCAGCCTTGTCCCTTGTTGTGTTCATTGATGCATTTAATCAACAAAAATGAGTGAAGTACCTATACCACACATAATATATTCTTAATAAAAAAGTATATCAAGTGAACAAATGAATAAATGTATGAATGAATGTTCATCTACTTTGGAAAATGGAACAAACTCACCTCCTAATCAGTGGAACACCCTCAATTTATTTCATTTCTAGGAGGTGTTTCCTCATTTATGAGATGAAGGCAGTAGTGAGAATAAAAATGAGCTCATGTGCAATACTCCTAAGAAAGTACCTGACACATAGTAGGCTGCCTAAGAATACCTGTGGAATAAAAGAAAGAATAAGTGAATGATAAAATAATTATTATTGCAGCTAAAATCTATTGTGTACTTTTCTGGGGCCAGACACTGGTTCTATGCACTTCACTTGTCTTAATTAATTTTTTAATCCCTCATTTAATCCTCACAACAATCCTACAAGGTAGGTACTAACATTATCCCCAACTGACAAAGGAGGAAACTGAGGAACAGAGAGGTTGAATGAATGAATACAGGAATGAATGAATGACTGTTGACCTGCCTCAGTTAAAATCCCAGGCATTCCATTTCTAGAGGGGTGAACTTGGGCAGCCCCTTCAACTCTCTGATCTTCATTTCCTTGCCTAGAAAATGAGAACTAAATCATCTGTACCTCCCTGGGTGGTACCAAAGAGGAAGTGAGTTCATGTGTGTTAAGCACCTGGCTCAGGGACAAATGGGCAAGTGGAGGCCAATCCATCTGATATGAAAATCCCATTACTGCTTGGCTGGCTGGGTGACCTTCGGCAAGTCACGTAACTTCTCTGATCCTCATTTCCTCATCAGTAAAATGGGGATGCAAGTATCCAAGCTGGCAAGGAGGAAGCTTCAAATCACACTTGTAAAGCCCCTCACTCAGCTAGTGACTGCCTTAGAGAAAGCCTTGTACTGACAAGTGGCCCCTACCCAGCCAGGACTGCGTTCCAGGAAAGCTAAAGAGCCCAGACTGGCTCCTCCTTCTCAGGGCTAATCCAACATATGCCCGCAACACCAACCTTGTGAGCTGTCAGACAGGCTGGGCAGAACCCAGTGGGTGCACTCTGCTTCCCCTCTGCCAATGAATAAATCATTACAGGAGTGTTATGCATCCCACCCGCATCCATAAGGATCTGAATTATATATAATAAGGCAGCAAAAGCAATTTATTCCAGGCACATGCAAGTCATAAAATGGGAGTTCTTAGGTGCCTGAGACAATTTTCAGATATTGCAGTTTTTATCAAAGCAATGAGGCCCACCAATGGCGCACCCTGCCCCACGGGTGTGGGGACACCTTAATCGGGTTTATTTATCATCAGAGGAGAAAAATCTAACTTTCTCTCCCAGCTCTGCCACCTCCCCCACCCACCACCCTGATGCAGCTGCTTCTCAGCTTAGGGGCTCCAGGATGTGGGGCTGAGCTGCCAAGAGCATCCACCTTTCTAGTGGGAACCATCTGCTGAGAGTCTGGGGGTGGGACCAGGTGTGCTCCAAATCTCTGGAGGGAGAGAGAAGAGAGTTTGCAAGGAGAGAAAATAATATGGCAGCAAGAGCTCTAAATCAGAGCTCAGGAGTCCCTCCTCTGCTGCTGACTACAGGTGGAGAAACTGAGGCACTGAAAGGTTAAGTAACCACCTGTCCAAGGTCACACAGAGAAGAAAGGAGCTGGAATGAGAACCCAGTTAGGTTCGGCAGACATTTATTGAGCACCTACCATATGCACTAGGGATACAAGGTGGAGATGCCCATGTGTGTGACCTTCTGGCTGCCTTTTCATCCACATTCTAACAGTCGGCCCCCATCCCTGCCCTTCAGCCCACCAGGCTGCCTTGCTGATGATGCTCAAATGTGCCAAGTACATTCCTATCTCAGGGCTTTGGGACTTGCTGTACCTTGTGCCTGGAACACAGTTCCTCCAGACCTTAGCACAGCTGACTCCCTCATCTCCTGGTCTCTGCTCAAACATCACCTTCTCAAAGCAGCCTTCCCTGGCCATCTTATCCAAGATGCCAACCTTCCCCACAGGTCCCATGTAATCATGCTCCATTGCCTTCTAACAGATCAGGTTCTGCTGAAGCAAACAGAGATGGGGTGTGGGGTCTAAGAGGTTCTCTAGAAATCAGACCCTGTGAAAGCAAAAGGGGAAGAAGCAGGACTGGGCAGAGGGGGAGATACACCACTTTAGGCTCCACAAAGCCTCATCCACCCTGGCAAGGAGCTCTGCAGAGAATGCTGTCCATCAATGTCCTGAGTCAGGCTAAAACGACTGTGCTTTTATATCTCCACCTCTCTTAAGTCACAGGAGGTAGATTGTCCTGGGACAGACATAAGCTTGAGCAAGGTGGCTCTCCGCAGCCAAGGCAGACCCTGAAGGAGAAAACAGGTGAAGGCAGCCTGCTGACCACACTCCCTACAGCTGGACAGCAAGGCATCCCTTGGAGAGGCTGTGGGTAACGCATCTCCATGTCTACAACATTCCTTACCCTGCTTTATGTTTCTTCCTAGGACTTAGCACCACCTGACATTGTATATACGTATGTATCTATGTATTTCCCTGTTTACCATCTTTCTGCATCCTTAGACTGTGATTTTTCCAAGAATATAGGCTATGACTGTGTTGTTCTCATTGCCTACAACAGCATTTGGCATGCAGCAGGTGCCCAATAAATATTTGCTCAATGAGTGAATAAACAAATGAGTGCCTGCCTCCCATTGCTGCCAATTTAATAGGGGAGACTCGCCAGTAAACAGGCAGTTGCATTTAAACATGGTAAGCACTGCCAAAGGGAATACCCAGGGGCAATAGATGGTCTCTAACGCAGCCTGGGGTGTGGAGTGTCCAGGGAAGGCTGTCTGACTTCAAGTCCACTGCTAGTTCCACTACAAGAGGACAGGACAATAGTGCTGAAGCAGGCTTCATTGTACTCCTGGCTACTCCATCATCTTGATCTGCTGCGCTCGGTTACTTAACCATTTCATGTTTTTATATATTGCCTGTCCAACCAAGTTATACCTTCCCTGAGCCCAGATGGCATGTCTTACATTTCTTTTCTTTTATCCCCTTCAATGAAGAGTGCAGTGTTTTGTGCACCATTGACATTCACTGAATAATTACAGAATGTATGAATAGGGCCTTTAAGGATGAAGACAGTGAGACTCTGGGTGACCAGGTTTTCTGACCTCCAGTTTGAGACACAAGGTCTGCAAAAATATTTATTTATTTATTTATTTATTTATTTATTTATTTATTTATTATTGAGACGGAGTCTTGCTCTGTCACCCAGGCTGGAGTGCAGTGGCGTGATCTCGGCTCACTGCAACCTCCGCCTCCTAGGTTCAAGTGATTCTCCTGCCTCAGCTTCCCAGTGGCTGGGACTACAGGCGTGCACCACCACGCCCAGCTAATTTTTTGTATTTTTAGTAGAGATGGGGTTTCACCATGTTGCCCAGGCTGGTCTCGAACTCCTGAGCTCAGGTGATCCACTCGCCTTGGCCTCCCAAAGTGCTGGGATTACAGGCATGAGCCACTGCACCTGGCCAAGGTCTGTAAAAATAAAAATAGCTTTCCCTTAGTGAGCACTAGCTCCAGCCAGATACTCTGCCAAGCACATTGCATACATCAAAGCTGTCAATGCGACAGCAGCTTTGCAAGGTAGAGGTCTGAATATTGTCTCCATTTTACAGATGACGAAACTGAGGCTCAGAGAGGGGAAAACATTTGCCCAAGGTCACACAGTCAACATGGGGTAGAGCTGGGAGACAAGCCCAAGCTGATGTTCTTAGCCATGACACTGACCTCCTGAGGTTAATGGGCAGATGTTCAGAATCAGAATAGAATTATGAGATCTGGGACATGAGGTCAAACATCTCCAAGATCCTAAAGTCATCAGAGTTTCTGTGTATTCAAGAGGGCAGGGAGCAGGACAAATGACTATTCGGCTCGATTAATTCTCATCTCTAGCAAATTCAGTGTTTTCTCTCAGCCGTCAGTTGTCTCCACCAAAAGAAAGAACCAGCAAGCTGTCTCCCAAAAAGATTCATATGACAGCATGAAGATTAGATAACTTTAACCAGATCCTTACAAATATTAAGACTTGACTTTTTCAACACACTGAGAGTGGTATTAACTCAAAAGTAGACTCACATTAGCCATACCTTAATACTGAAGTATAAACCAGATGGCAATCTATTCATTTATAAAGAGAAATGGCTGGGTGCAGTGGCTGATGCCTATAATCCCAACACTTTGGGAGGCTGAGGTGGGAGGATCTCTTTAGGCCAGGAGTTCAAGACCAGCCTAGGCAATACTCCCAGCCTAGCAAGACCCACATCTCTACAAAAAAATTTAAAATTAGCTGGGCATGGTGGTGCATACCGGTATCCCAGCTACTTGGGAGGCTGACGCAGGAGGATTGCTTGAGCCCAGGAGGTTGCAGTGAGCTGTAATTGTGCCCCTGAACTCCAGCCTGGGCAACAGAATGAGACTTTATCTCTTAAAAAGAGAGAGAGAGATAAGGGAGGGGAGAGAGAGAAATGACTGTTGTAGAGATAGACTGGTTCAGAAAGTTCACACAAGCAGCACTTTTTCTCCTAGTAAGAAGACCAACCTGGAGAAATAAATACTACGTGGATTTCTGATTAATAAAATTGGGATAAAGAGTGATGGATGCATTCATTGAATGTTTAGTGGCACTAGATTGAATGCCTAGGAGCAAGCACCTTATGGAAAGGATAGTTCAAATGGGATAATAACTATCACAAGTCAGCCTGCATTTATCTTATGGCAGAGATTTTTGGTTGCTACCAAAACTAGAGACTTTTGGTTGCTACCAAAATGCCATTGCCAATCCCGTTTCCCATGGCTGCTTCACACTAGAGATTAGAAAAACTGACTCACTTTCCCTGCTAAGAAGGAGGGTCACATCTGGCCAATGAGATATAATGTCAAATTATCCTAGGGGCTTCTATAAAGACATTCAGCTTCCTGATGAAGTGAACAGAGGCAAGAGAAGACCTCTCCCTTTTTTCTGCTTTAAATATGGATGTGATACCTGGAGATGCAGCAGCCTTCTTGCCACCATGACATGATATCGTGAGGAGGATAAAAAGCCAGTGTGCTAACAATTGCAGAATAGAAAAGAAGAAAGAGTACAGACAATAGATGACATTGTTGATCTACTGCACCAAACCTGAATCTTCCAGCATCCAGGCTTCCAATTAAAGAAGACCACTAAATGTCTTTGTTGTTTAAGCCACTGTTATCTCAGTTATCTGTCGCACTATTAAAGTCGCACAAAAACCCAGTGGTTTAAGCCATTTATTATCTCTCATTATTCTATGAGTTGACTGGGCTCAGCTGGGTGGTTATTCTGTTCCACAGGGTGTTGACTGGGAGTCAACTGGAGGCTCAATGGAGCTAGAATGTCCAGAATATCCAAAATAGCTCATTCACATGGTTGGCAATTGGTGCTGACAGTTAGCTGAGAGCTCACTCTATATGGCTTAGGCTTCTCACAGCATGGCAGTTGGATTCCAAAAGAGAGTTTTCAAAGTGTGCAAAAGTGGGAGTTGCAAATCTTTTGCAGCTCAGCCTTGGAAATGATATAGCATTGCTTCTGCTTCTTTCTATTTTTAAAAGTAAGCCAGAGAGTAAGCCCAGATTTAAGGGGAAAGGAAGGAGACCACCTCACAATGGGAGGTGTGGCAAAGAAGTTTCAGCCACCTTTAATTGACTGCTGTCACCAATCTGCTTTTATATGACTTATAGCTGAAAGCATGTCTCTAGATCTAGTCTTGCCACTGGAACAAGAAATATTCAAAGACTGAGACTCCTTTATTGGACAAGCTGCCTTTGCAACTCTCTGTCCTCTAGGCTTCCATGGTGGACACAGCATCTCTTTAAATATGTTAATACATTTGACTGCATGACAGCCAAGTCTTGCAAGCCTGGGAGCCATCCTGTCTCTTTAAGGTGACTTTGCATTACTCTGCTCTGATCTATATTAACTTCATGGTTTAACCCTCAGATGGCAATCTTTACTCCTTGTGTTTTCCAGGAGCTTGAGAAAGCGTCACTGTAGCTCCCTACATCTGGCAGTAGTCTTCATCAAGATGAAAACCCTTGCCCTGTCTGCATCACAATGTTGTTAAGAGAATCAGAGGGAAATATGGCTAAAAACATATCTTGGAATGGTTAAAAGGGATTACTATTATCATAATCAAATAAGTGTGTTGTGTTGGTTGTGACTCTTTTCATAACAAGCAACATACAGCCCAATTCAAACCAGCTTAGGCAAAGAGAGAAATGTTGTCTGGAAGTCTGTGGCAGTAGCTGGTTTCAGGCATAGCTGGATCCAACACGATTTATTTTCTACCTCCCCCTTGGTCCTGATGTCCTCCAAGTTGCTTTATTTCTTAACAAATCACGGCTAGTAGTTTCAGATGTACATCCTCCTGGATTCTCTTTCCCTAACAAATTTAAACAAAAGTCCTTCATCTGACTGTTACTGGCTTAAGTTAGGCAACATGCTCATTTCATAACTAATCATTATGGCTAAGGGCACATACTGAGCTGATTGTCCAGGACTAGGTCACATGATGACCCGAATCTAAGGATAAGATCATTTCTACCATATTACATGGATGGAGAAAATTTGCAGTATTGTCACCAGGAGAAGAGTACCCAATGCATATGACACAGGATAAGAGCACTGGGTGAGAACTCTAGGGCCTGATTAACATCTTGGTTCTGCTGGGTTACTCAGTTTTGCTCCTGAAGCTTGCTCTCGACCCAAAATGATAAGAGCATTGTTGTGTCATTTTACTATCAGGGTCATCGTGGTATCTAGCTAACTCTGACCATGTTTTTTAGAGAGTCCTGAGAATGAGTCTGATTGGTTCAGTCTCATGTCCTTTTTATCAAGTCTAGTCCTTGGCCAGCCTATGGAATAGATGCTCTTGGGTCATGGCCCACCCTCAATCCAATAACCTATGGCTAGGGAGGGTCCAGCCATCATTATGGCTCATGAGTGAGCAGGGAGCATAGATGTAAAGAGGGAGGCAGAGAAATGGAGCCACCAAGAAAAAAGCAGAAGGGGAAGACTCTGCAGCCCCTGGTGGAAGACAGACATTTGAAGTGGCTCTTTAAAATGAAACACCTGATCCATGGAAGAAAAAAAAAGTTTTTAATAAAAAAAAGTTTTTAAGTAAAATGACTCAATACTGAGCCCGAATTTTCATAGCAAACTGTAGAAGAGAGAAGGGACTTGATTGGAAATATGATCTTAAAAAAATAAAACTATATCCTATCAAAATAACAAAATCTAGGTGACCATTTCAACTGTGCATGAATTCTTTAAAGAACAGAAAGTGAATTAAGCAGTGATTTTTTGTTGTTGTAATTTTTCTGACAAAATCCTTCACTTCAGGTTTGGCTTCCATAGCATATAACAAAAAGTTCATTTAAAAAAGTGTTCAAGGGCTTTACCAATTTTTCCTGAGGCTCTCTTGAATCTTTTGATATTTAAATATCTCTCTTTTGAAGTGTTCACTGAGTCGTTTTCCTTGTCATTTTTTTTTTCTTCAACTGTTAACTCTTCTTGGGATGGTATTCAAAATATTGAATAACCAGTATGATATAGGCACTGAACAATTCTCAAAACAGTCACCACGACAACCTACATGGCTGAACCTGCAGATTCAGGCTGAATATCAGCACTGATTCTTCCAATGCTGCTGGATTCTCAGGGGTCATCTGTGATTGTGTCTGTTTTTTAAGCATGTTTTAACATCACTTTCATCAGCTTCATGGAATCCTACATTTTGGACAAGATTTTCAATTACACATTTGCAGTTGGCTTATATTGTACATGCACCAGAGGGTCAGACAGTTAGTAAGAGACTGATTCTCTTTGACAGGACTCATTGGTTGTAAGAAACAGCAATCCATGCAAGGACATGTGATGGGCATTCAAAATTTGGGGGGGCCTTTGAGAGATGGAGTCACGAGGAAATTGATTTGGTAGAAAAGGCTTCATGTTAGCAAAGTAACACAGGAACAGAAAACTGAACACTGCATGTTCTCACTTATAAGTGGGAGTTGAACAATGCAAAGACATGGACACAGGGGGCCAGGCGCGGTGGCTCACGCCTGTAATCCCAGCACTTTGAGAGGCCGAGGCGGGTGGATCATTTGAGGTCAGGAGTTCGAGACCAGCCTGGCCAAGATGGTGAAACCCTGTCTCTACTAAAAATAAAAAATTAGCCAGGCGTGGTGGTAGGCGCCTGTAGTCCCAGCTACTCGGGAGGCTGAGGCAGGAGAATCGGTTGAACCTGGGAGGCGGAGGTTGCAGTGAGCAGAGATAGCACCACTGCACTCTAGCCTAGGCGACAGAGTGAGACTCCATCTCAAAAAGAAAAACAAGAAAAAAAAAAAGAAAAAAAAGACATGGACACAGGGAGAGGAGCAACACACACAGGGGCCTGTCAGTGGATGGGGGGTGAGGGGAGGGAATGGGTCAATAGGTACAGCAAACTACCATGGCACATGTACACTTATGTAACAAATCTGCATGTTCTGCACATGTATCTCAGAACTTAAAGTAAAATTAAAAAAAAAAAAAAAAGAAAAGGAAAAGCCTTCATGCTAATGTTAAGTAGGGAGGGTCATTTAATTATTAAAATTTTTCATAGTTCAAATTGTGTAATTATTGAAAAACATTTTATAACAACTTTTATTTTATTTTATTTTATTTTGAAATGAAGTCTCGCTCTTGTAGCCCAGGCTGGAGTGCAGTGGCACGATCTCAGCTCACGGCAACCTCCACCTCCCAGGTTCAAGTGAATCTCCTGCCTCAGCCTCCGGAATAGCTGAGATTACAAGCACCTGCCACCAAGCCTGACTAATTTTTGAATTTTTAGTAAAGATGGGGTTTCACCATGTTGGCCAGGCTGGTCTTGAACTCCTGAGCTCAGGTGATCTGCCCGCCTTGGCCTCCCAAAGTGTTGGGATTACAGGCGTGAGCCACCGTGCCCAGCCTTATTTTTTTTTTAAGAAAGGGTCTCGCTCCATCATTCGGGCTGGAGTGGAGTGGCATGATCAGAGCTCACTGTAGCCTCAAACTCCTGGGCTCAAATAATCTTCTTCCCTCAGCCTCCCAAGTAGCAGTAACTACAGGCACATGCCAGCATGCCTGGCTGATGTTTCTTTTTAATTTTTAAAGATGGAGTCATTCTATGTTGCCCGGGCTTGTCTGGAACTCCTGGCCTTAAGCAATCCTCCCTCCTCGGCCTCTCAAAGTACTGGGATTGTCAGAGGCATTCAAACTAAATGAGGCTGAGACCTGCTGGGCTGCATTCCCAGGAGGTTAGGCATTCTTAGTTACAGGGTGAGATAGGTGGTCAGCAGGAATGGTGATAAAACAGGATGCAGCAAAGAAGTAACCTGGCCAAAACCAAGATACTAACAAAAATGACCTCTGGCCGTCTTCACTACTCATTATATACTAATTATAATACATTAGCATGCTAAAAGACACTCCTACCAGCACCATGATAGTTTACAAATGCCATCAAAGGCATTACATCTAGAAATTACAAAGGCAACATCTAGAAGTTACCCTATATAGTCTAAAAGGAATAGGCGGATCACAAGGTCAGGAGTTCAAGACCAGCCTGACCAACATAGTGAAACCCCATCTCTACTAAAAATACAAAAATTAGCTGGGCATGGTGGCAGGTGCCTGTAATCCCAGCTACTCAGGAGGCTGAGGCAGGAGAATCACTTGAACCTAGGAGGTGAAGGTTGCAGTGAGCCGAGATCGCGCCACTGAACTCCAGCCTGGAGCCTGGATGACGGAGCAATACTCCGTCTCAAAAAAAAAAAAAAAGGAGGCCGGGCGCGGTGGCTCACGCTTGTAATCCCAGCACTTTGGGAGGCCGAGGCGGGTGGATCACGAGGTCAAGAGATGGAGACCACGGTGAAACCCCGTCTCTACTAAAAAAAAAATACAAACAATTAGCCGGGCGTGGTGGCGGGCGCCTGTAGTCCCAGCTACTCGGAGAGGCTGAGGCAGGAGAATGGCGTGAACCCGGGAGGCGGAGCTTGCAGTGAGCCGAGATCGCGCCACTGCACTCCAGCCTGGGTGACAGAGCGAGACTCCATCTCCAAAAAAAAAAAAAAAAAAAAAAAAAGGAACCCTCAATTCCAGGAAATCCCTGCCCCTTTCCTGGAAAACTCATGAATAATCCACTCCTTGTTTAGCATATGACCATAAAAATCACCAACCAGCAGCCCTCGGGGCTGCTCAGCCTCGGAAGAAACCATTCTTTTAATTATTGCTTAATAAACTTGTTTTTACTTTACTCTGCGGACTCCCCCCCGCCGCCCCATTCTTTCTTGCATGAGAGCCAAGAACCCTCTGGTTAGGGTCTGGATCTAGACCTGTTTCTGGTAGCAGGATTCCAGGCATGAGCCACCACTCCTAGTCAACAACTTTTGCTTCTCTATACAACTTCACAGCTACAAGGACTCAGATGATAAGTACTCAATAACAAGAGCCCCTTAAATTTTGTTTTTGAACGAGCTTGCATAGACTGTCCTTTCTTGCAACCAACAAATCCTGCCAAAAACAATCAGGATTTACAAATAGGGTCACAAGATGGTTTCAAAAGAAATATCAGACCCACTTGGAAAAGTTATGATGACCATGTATGGGTCTGATATTTTCTGAATTTGTTTCCCAAGCTTACATGCTTCCAACCGGAAATCCTGTTTATAAAATTCAGGACAGGTCCTCTACTCAGCTGTAGACTTTAGCCCACTGATTCGGGAAGGTAGGAGGTTTGTGCTGGTAATCGTGTGACAGAAAACATAGTAAACACACAAGAGACAGAGTAATTGATACATTTCACCATCTTGTCTCCTAGCAGAGGATTTGAAGTTCTGAGCCTTAGACTTAGAAATCAGGGCTGGCGTGGTTACAAGTCACTGAGTATCTCCCCACCCCCAATTTTGAGGAACAACGGCAATTACTTCATGTTCTGCAATGCTAATTAACTCAAATTGGTCAAAGGCTTGCTTAGATCAGACATAGCTCCAAAACAAACTTGTGAATTCTGCAGACTGTGAATTTTCCTTAATTAACATGAAACACATCCTTCCCATGCCTCATGCCAGAGCTTTTTCAATCTTGGGGGAAAAAAGAGCTATAGGATCCAAACAAAGCTAACCATCATTGACTCTCAAGAGTACAGCAATAAAAAGACGAGGTTCTAGAGCCAGACAGGTGTGGATGTCAATCTTGGCTCTGCTACTTACTTACCGCCTGACCTTTGGTAAGTCGCTTAACCTGTGTGTGCCTCAGTTTTCACACCTATTAAGTGAGGAAAATAATAGTATCGCCCTCATGGGGTTGTTGTATTAAGTATAAGGTGCTTTCAAGCCCAACAGGTAATGGGTGTTCGATAATTATGACTCTAACCCAGCAGTGGACACTGTCATTTTTTTTCTACCAGCACCCATTATTCTTCCTTATGATAAGAGTCTCTTGGTTTTCCTTTAGGGAACCACTCCCCTTCTACTCATAGACTAGTTCAAGTGGGACCTAAATAAATCCACCCTCAGTTCCAGAGCTGGATCTGTGTATTAGATTGCTAAGGCTGCCATAACACAGATTGGGCGGTTTAAACAGCTGAAATGTAATTTTTTTTCTTTTAAGACAGAGTCTTGCTCTGTCGCCCAGGCTGAAGTGCAGTGGCACAATCTCGGCTCACTACAACCTCCATCTCTCAGGTTCAAGTGATTCTTGTGCCTCAGCTTCCTAAGTAGCTGGGATTACAGGGGTGCATCATCACACCCGACTAATCTTTGTATTTTTAGTAGAGAAAGGGTTTCACCATGTTAACCAGGCTGGTCTAGAACTCCTGGCCTCAAGTGATCCACCCACCTCAGCCTCCCAAAGTAAAGAAATTTATTTTCTCATAGTGCTGGAGCCTGGAAGTTGGATCAAGCTGTCAGCAGGGTTGGTTTCCTCTGAGGCTGAGGCCTCTCTCTTTGGCTTGCAGACAGCTGCCTTCTTCTTGTGTTTTCACTTGGTTTTTCCTCTATACTTGTCTGTGTTCTAATCACCTCTTCTAATAACGACAGTCATAATGGATTTGGGCCCACTCTAATGACTTTGTTTTAACCTTAATCCCTCTTTAAAGACCCCATCTCCAAATACAGTCACATTCTGAAGTATTAGGTGTTAAGACTTCAACATATAAATTTTGAGGGGACACAATTCAGCCCATGACAATCTGTGACCCAGATCTGGCCAAAATATTTTCCTCCCCTTAGTCAAGGTGATTGATTCAATCTAAACTTTAAAAAACAAAAACCACACATTTCAGTACAGAGAACTTCTTCATCTGTACAATTGGGTGCTGTGAAGACAATGTAAAATAAAGCTGCATGGGGTTACCATGTTGAAAAAGCTAAAACAGGAAAAAAAAAAAAAAAAGCATAAAAGAGAAATGAAAAGACAGAGATTGAGTCCTGATGTCATTATCTGAGCCCCTGGATCCAGTTGAGCCTGAAACAAGCCCTACCCCCTTTGACAGTTCACTTGTGTAAGCCAGTAAATATCCCTTGTTGTGGCTTGAGCCAGGTCGAGATGGGTTTCTGTCACTTGCAACTAAAAAAAGCTTTAACTAACATAGCCCCTATTTGATTATTAAGGAACTTGTAGATCCCAAGGAAATAGGAAGGAAAGGAGAACATCAAAAACCAGGGCTGGAACATGGAAGGAATATTTACAAAACAAATTAGATGGGTAAATATGAGCATATAATACAGGAATTGGGATAGATTTAAGAACAAATGTGTCTCCCTTTAACCTATTCTAATATAAGGATTTTTTTACTCTACGCTGTAATTAAAGCAAGGAATTCTTCACTAACCCGTGGGCTTCTTGGAGGTAGTAACAGTGTCTTTGTTCAGATGCAATGGATTTCCAGTGCCTAGCACAAATTAGGCATTCAAAAAATATTTGTGAACTTAAATGGGCTTATTAAAAAATCTTTTGCGTTTATGATTCAACATAGACATCTCTTAAATAATGAATTTGCCATAGTATTATATTTGCAAATTCCCAGTATACTCATTGTTGAAGAGTTACATTGATAATCATATAGTAGCTGAGTATGAATTTTAATGAGGTCTAATAACTCAGAGAGGAAACTTTCAAGTGTATCCCCTCACCATTAGCTAACCCATAACTGGTCCTTTCTTTACCTATACATTGCATTATAATTCTCTGTTGCACACACTAGGGCCTGTCATGGGGTGGGGTGGGGTGGGTGGAGGGAGAGAGAACATTAGGAAAAATAGCTAATGCATGCTGGGCTTAATACCTAAGTAATGGGTTGATAGGTGCAGCAAACCACCATGGCACACATTTACCTATGTAACAAACCTGCACATGTACCTCAGAACTTAAAATTTAAAAAAAAAATTCTCTCTTGCAATATGGAATTGCAGCCCCTTGTAAAAGGGGAAGGATATATGTTCATGACGTTGGATAACAGCATGAAGTGAAAAGAAGCTGGCCTTGCCCTACTTGGATTATCAAAGGAAATAACAACTCTGGACAAGGAGAGATTGCTCTGCCTGGTGATAGCAGAGGAGTCTCAGAACCAGAGGAGGAGGTGGCACATGGCTTTATCCTGTGCACCTCTCCCTCACTTAACAACTTTCATTCTTCCTGAAAATGAAAGCCTGCCATATGCTTGCTGAGCTGTGGACTTTTCACGAGCCCAAGTGAAAAGCTGTCAAATGAAAACATATCTTTTTAAAACACTTTTAGGGAATAAATTATGATGCTTTCCCTCCCAACTCAAGACACTCAAACAATCCTCACAGAAAAATGTATCCATTGAACAATGAGAATGAGTTTATATAAGCAATAACAATCAGAGAGTAAATAAATGCAGTATGCTCATCAAGTGTAATGCAATAAGAGTTTATGTAGTCATCAAAGGAGGAAGAGAAGACTTGATGGCGGGTGGATGCTGATGGGAAAGACTGCAAGGGAGTCATTCTTTACAAGGTACATTCTTATTTCTGCATTATTTTCTTTACAAACTTTCCAACATTTTGGGGGTGGATGCTTATCCTATGCTCAAGCTGCATATAAAAATTAAAAGTTTTGGAATAGAGGTTGGCAAACTACAGCTCCTGGGCCAAATACGACCTGCCCAGACATTTATGTATTGTCCATGGCCGCCTTTGCACCACAACAGCAGAGCTGAGTAATTGCAAAGAGATAGTATGGCCTGCAAAACCTGTAACATTTACTATCTGGCCCTTTACGGAAGAGAGCCAATCCCTGGCCTAAATAAATAAACGTAAACAAATAATAAAACACCTTCAGGGCTAAGCAAAGGAGAGTACTCCAGTCCACAGCACATAGAAATAGCACATGTACCCAATCGTCTAACTGAGTTGCAGAAGATGTGACCTCTTCCTGTCTCTCATTTGTCCCATGTATGCAAACCAAAACGTTTTGGATTCATCTAAACATGCACACATTTCAAATTTGTTCCACGTATAATAATATTCTCTGACTAGAAACTGTTCCTGTGTACATCAGTGAGCATGTCTTTGCCTAAAATTGTACTGTCAAAATATTACTTCTTATGCCATATTTATTTGGTGTTTGGGGACGAAGGTGTCATTCTATTGACTCAAAGAAAGAAGAGTCATTCTCCCGAAAGTAGCGTAATTTTCCAAGAGCCATTATGATGAAAAATCATTTACGAACAGCCCTTAGGTGAGTTAAATATGTATTTCTTGACCAACATTTCTCGACCTCAGTGCTATTGATATTTTGGGGGATAGATAATTCTTTGTGGTGGCAACTGCCCTGTTCATTGTAGGATTTTGGCAGCACTCCTGGTCTCTATCCACTAAACGCAAGTAGCACCCTCATTCCCAGCTGTGGCAACCAAAAATGCCCCCAGACACTGCCAAATGTCCTCACCCCCAGTTGAGAAATACTAGTCTAAAGAGCATCCCCTGCCCTTCACCTCACCACATCCAACTGCCTATTCTCCCTCCCACCAATCCCATTTCCCCATATCCTCACCCTAGGCATGTAATGTGCTATGTCAGAAAGGGGTAAAACTGGACAAAGATTGCATAAGCTGGTATCTAACATTTACGTGGCACTCACCTACCAGAGGTAATATAATGTCGGAAAACCCAGAGCCAATCCTGAGTTCTAATCCTTTCTCTGCCGCTTCCGAGCTGCCTGAGCAAGTCACTTGATCTCTCCAGACACTTCTTCCTCTGTAAAATGGTGATAAGAATGTGATAAGAACAATCCTCGCCGGGCATAGTGGTTCACACCTGTAATCCCAGCACTTTGGGAGGCCAAGGCGGGCGGATCACCTGAGGTCAGGAGTTTGAGATCAGCCTGGCCAACATGGTGAAACCCCGTCTCTACTAAAAATACAAAAAATTAGCCGGGTGTGAGCCTGTAATCCCAGCTACTCGGGAGACTGAGACACCAGAATTGCTTAAATCCGGGAGGCGGAGGTTGCAGCCAGCTGAGATCGCGCCACTGCACTCCAGCCTGAGAGACAGAGTGAGACCCTGTCTCAAAACAAAACAAAACAAAACAGAACAATCCTCACTGGGTTATTGTGAGGACTGAGTTCACACAAGCAAACCATTTATAAGGCTTTTGTTCATTAATTTACAGTGGAAAGGTAAACAACACACAACTGTAAGTTCTTCTTACTATTATCAACCAGATTTGTGTTACCTTGACTTAAGTTGCTCCTCTATCACAAAGGGGTACAGTTACTTAAAAAGACATGAGGGGCCGGGCGCGGTGGCTCACGCTTGTAATCCCAGCACTTTGGGAGGCCGAGGTGGGCGGATCACGAGGTCAGGAGATCGAGACCACGGTGAAACCCCGTCTCTACTAAAAATACAAAAAATTAGCCGGGCGTAGTGGCGGGCGCCTGTAGTCCCAGCTACTCGGAGAGGCTGAGGCAGAAAAATGGCGTGAACTCGGGAGGCGGAGCTTGCAGCCAGCCGAGATCGCGCCACTGCACTCCAGCCTGGGTGAGAGCGCGAGACTACGTCTCAAAAAAAAAAAAAAAAAAAAAAGAGACATGAGGAAGTTAGGTGATGTGGTGGGGATGATTGGTACAGATACCCATGTGCCCCTCTGTATTTCCCAGCCTCCCTTGCAGGTGGGGGCCATGTGACTAGGTTCTGGCAAATGGGAATGCAGGCTGTAAGGATGCATCACCTCTAATCCAGGGTTCCTGAGAATCAGAGTCTCCCACCCTTTCTTCCTCTGCCATGCCAACCTGGAAGCCGTTGTTATGTCTGAAACTGTGAAGGACCTGAGATTTTACCCTACTGCAAGCTACCAAATTAGCCTGCTAAAGTTTACACACACACACACACACACACACCACACACCACATATACATACACAAATATCACATACACACACATCATACACACCACAAACACCACACACACACCACATACTAACCATACACAAACATACACACCACATACTAACATACACAAACATCACACACACAAAAAACAAACACCCATATCACACACACCACACACACACCACATACATACACACATACGTACCACACACTAAACACACACAAACATCACACATACACAAACCACACACACAAACCAAACACACACACCACACACACACAATCATACCAAACATACATAAACATCACATGTACACACAAACCAAACACACATCCATATCATACACACTATATACACATCACATACATACACACACACACCACACACTAAACACACACAAACATCACACACACCACACACTAAACACACACAAACATCACACACACACAAATCAAACACATACCACACACACATACAACCATACCAGACATATATAAACATCACCTGTGCACACAAACCACACACACTCATCCACAACACACACCATACACACATACACATCACACAGACCACACACACCATACTGAACACACACACACAAACCAAACACACATCACACACACACAAACCAAACACACACATCACACACACCACATACATACACACCACACACCACACATACCAAACATACATAAACATCACACATACACACAAACCAAACACACATACATCTCATCTATCACACACACCATATACACATACACACCACACACACACATACATATCACACACTGAACATACACAAATATCACACACACAAACCAAACACATACATACTACACACACCCCAAACATACACAAACACCACACACACACCAAATACATACACACCACATACAACACATACATACACAAATATACCACACACTGCACACATGTATACCACATACACACACAACCCTACACCCCCCCCCACACACACACACACACTGACTAAAGATGACAACCGATCCCTAGGTTAGGGACACAGGCCATTTATTAATCACAACAAAAAAAGCAGTGAGAGCACCAACTTTCCATACCCCAATCTTCTTGGGCAACATGATGTTCACCTGCACCACAGGACGCTAAACTTAGGAGCCTGTGAGCTTCAGTCAAGCTGGAGGTGACCTGCCTATCCTCCCTTATGGAAACATATGACTTCTTACCCTGTAAATTAAGCAAATATCTCTGGGGCATAGGGAAGAAGTCTCTAGGCTTATTACCCTAGACTATAAGCAAATATCCTCCTGGAAGAGGAGGGGACTTTATTATCTGGAATATCTCCAAGGAAGAAGAGGGTCCCTATCTTCTGCTTGTTGTTCATTCATCCCTGAACAAAACTTGTCAATACCCTTAGCTGGGAAAGCCTGGACCATACAAGAACACAAGAAATCCAGAGAGAATTATCTCCCAAGGTGGAACAGGATGGAAGGAATCTGGATCCCTGAGTCACCAGATGGAGGAGAGTCCTTGCCGACCTCCATCAGACTTTATGTGAGCAAAAAATAAACTGTTGTGCTGTTCCACCACTGAGATTTCAGGTCTTTTTTTGTGGCAGCTAGCATTAATTATCCTGACTAATAAAGATGACTTTAATGTGCATCAAATAAATTATACTTGCATGAGAATCAGAGAGCTAGATAATATGTAGTAAGCTCTAAATTATAATGATGGGGATGAGATTTGGGAGAGAATAGAAGATTGTGAAGAAGTAATCACCTTACTGGTGATAGAGCAAAATTAAATAGTATTTCAGAGACACACCACTGCCATCCCGGAACATAGCCCCCCGTTTCAGCACATCCAGATGTTATCAGGCCACCTGGTTCATGAACATTCATACTGGAGCCAAAGCTGTGAATGACTTTCACACCAGTTTAGACATTTCCAGATCATCTTAGGCTCAATTACAGCTAAACCAATAATATACCCCTAACATCATTATTGGAAAATCACCAACCAAGCTCGCTAATTGCATTTACCACTCCTTTATCCTATTAGCACAGCCATAAGTACAGCATACTCTTCCCAGGGGACAACCATTCACAAGGCCAATTTCCTTAGGATGAGACTTTCATATCACAGCAGTTTGGAACTAGTGTGTCTCGGGAAATAAACTGTCAGATCAATAACATTTGCAACCAGAATATATTTGGAACAAATAACAGAGTAGAGCCTGCAATTGAGACTGACACGACCCTCACCTGACACTTGGAAGCTATAGCAACTCAGAACTTGAGGTTTTCCAAGGGGCCAATTTGGAGATGCTATTCACATTCCCTGGCAAGACACAAAGAAGCCTCATTATATTGCTTTGCAACTCTTTCCCGGAAGCTCACTATATTATTGCTAATCTGGAAAAAGCAAACAGCACTTATAAATTCCTTCTGTGTTCCAGGCTTCATAACTTAAGCAATGTATGTAGAAAAAAAATCTTTATGGCAGTTCCTAAAGGGGTTCAAATTCTGGATCTGAAACTTCCTAAGGCAAGTTACTTTATTTCTCTGAGGCTCAGTTTCCAAATCTGTACAATGAAAATAATAATATCTACTCCCCAGAGATGTTCAGCTGATTGAAGATAAGGTATATAACGTGCATGCTACAGATGAGGTACAGCTAAGCATATGGCACATGGGAGGTACTCAATACATCATAGTTATTGCTATGATTGTAAGTACCTCTTCATGATTGAAGTTAAGTCAATGTTCATTAAAGAAATTAATGTCCCTCCCCCCAACACTGGGCCATTTGAGGGAAACATGTTTAGACGCCAATCTAGTTTGATCCATTCAATTCTTTCACTTCAAAATAAAAAGCATGTCATTTTATTTTTGAGATAATAGGAATAAGTGGTCAGCTTCTCTTTATTATTTCTTTCAGGTAAATTACTTCATCTAATTGCTTTGAATATTTGTGCTTCCCAAAAATTGCTGTGTTGAAACCTAATCCTCAGTGTGATGGCACTAGTTGGTGGGGCCTTTGGGAAGTGATTAGGTCATGAGAGTGGGGTCCTCATAATGGAATTAGTGCCCTTATAGGGGCTGCAGATACCAGGGTTCTTCCCGTCCACCATGTGAGGACACATCTAAAAGGTGCCATTTATGAAAGAGAGAGTGGGTCCTCACCAGACAACCAGACATCAAATCTGCCGGCAGTTTGACCTTGGACATCTTGGCCTCCAGAACGGTAAGAAATAAATTTCTGTTGTTTATAAGTTTCTGGTGTTTGTTATAGCAGCTTGAATGGGCTAAGACACTAATTTAGCATTCTATGAGTATCATATAATGATTGAAAAGTCAATAAAGAAAGAAGGAAGGTACAAAATCTTGGAAGAGTGAGAAGTGTTTAACAATTCATATCGTCAGGGTTACTTCTGAACCAGGTAGGCCTGGGTTTAAATTCTAGACTTGACACTTACCAACTGTGTGATTTTGGGAAAATACTATAATTTCTCTGAGATGTGGTTTACTCTATACAAATACCTCCCACCTCAAAGAGTTAAGATGAAAATTAAGATGATAAATAGTAAAATGTTAATGAATGTTATTTCTCATTCCCTCCTTTTCAACTTCCATCATTATAAGGTTCAAATTGACTCAAAGGACTAGATTTCACAAAGGACTAAAAAGAGAACTACCATTCAACCGAGCAATCCCATTTCTGGGTATATACCCAAGAGAAAATAAATTGTTTTACCAAAAAGACACATACATTTGTATGTTCATCACAGCACTATTCACAATAGCAGAGATATGGAACCAACCCAGGTGCCCATCAATCATGGATTGGATAAAGAAAATGTAGTACATATGTACCATGGAATGCTACACAGCCATAAAAAAGAATGAAAGTATGTCCTTTACAGCAACATGGATGTAGCCAGAAGCCATTATCCTAAGGAAATTAATGAAGGAAAAGAAAACCAGATACCCCATGTTCTCAGTTATAACTGAGGAGCTAACATTGGGTACACATGGAGACAAGGATGGGAACAATGGTAACTGGGGACTACGAGAGAAGGGAGGGAGGAAGTGGGAAAGAGTTGAAAAATTACCTACTGGGTACTGTGCTCAGTACCTGGGTGATGGGTTTAATCACACCCCAAACCTCAGCATCACACAATATACCTATGTAACAAACCTGCACATATACCCTCTAAATCTAAAATAAAAGTTGAATTTTTTAAATAAAAGGAATAGTTTGTGAAATAAAATGTTCTTAACAATAAAAAAATTTAAGTCAATACATGTGTAGGAGAAACTGTGGTGGGCACTGGAGATGTAGTGGTAAAAAAGATTGACAAGGTCACTATCTTCACAGTCCAGCCTACCTTCTGAAGAGGAATAGATCAATTACCCAGCCACTTTCACAAATCAAGAGAAAAGTTCACTTGCAGGAAAATCCACGTAGAAATAATGTGGAGGGTTCATGAGAGTTTACAAAGAGGACTTGGCTGAGGTGCAAAGAAAGGCCTCCCTGAAGAATATCTCTGCGGCTCATTCTGAATTGTGAACATGTTTCCTTAAGTGGCACCAAGACAGTTAGCAAGTGGCCAGATCATGCTGGGCCTTCCAGGATGAGCCGCAGAAGTGCCACATTGTACAACCGTGGAGGACTCCAGCGACACTGTACACACAACCTGTGTCATGAAACCAGCAGCCCTGGTAGACAATGTGCAGAAAATAAAAACTGCAAGGGACCAGAAGCATAAACAAAATATGAAGCATGTAAGAGAAGGCATTCACAAGAAAGAATAAATTATAAAACTTTCAAGTGCAGGTGTAAGAGTAGTTCCAGGCAGACTGATGTTCCTACCAAGTATAACTAGAAAAGCAGAATAGAACACAAACACACAAAAAGTCTGAAAGGATCAGGGAGCAACCAAGACTTGAGTCCTGGAAAGCAAGGGAGTTCAAAGTGGTATGATCGACATTTTGTTCACCACATTCTCCCTTGGGGCACTGATGAATCTTAAATGCCATGGAATGAAAGGCTGAGAAGTGGAAGAGAGGGATACTGCTAAGAGGCAGAGAAGTCATCAGGATGAGAGGAAACCCCATGAGAATAGAGATGTGCCGAGATCAGCTCAGTTGGGGAGACCCCAACCCAGCAGCACTAGAGGAATTAAAGACACACACACAGAAATACAGAGTGTGGAGTCGGAAATTGGGGTCTCACAGCCTTCAGAGCTGACAGCCTCCAACAGAGATTTATCCACATATTTATTGACAGCAAGCCAGTGATAAGCATTGTTTCTATAGATTATAAACTAAAAGTATTCCTCATGGAAAATAAAGGAATGTGCCAAAGTAAAGGGATAACCTCTGGCTAGTTATCTGCAGCAGGAGCATGTCCTTAAGGCACAGATCGCTCATGGTTTAAGAAGACCTTTAAGTGGTTTTCTGCCCTGGGTGGGCCAGGTGTTCCTTGCCCTCATTCCGGTAAACCCACAATCTTCCAGTGTGGGCATCATGGCCATCAAGCACATGTCACAGTGCTGCAGAGATATTTTTTTATGGCCAGTCTTTGGGCCAGTTTATCAGATTTGGAGGCCTATTCCCAACAGAGATGGAAATTAGCATTTTAGGGTGTCAAAACACCTAGGAGATGAGAGTCCAAATATCTCCCACAAAAAGGAGGTAATGAGAAGTGATTCACAAACACTGCACCAATTTTTCCTGTATTAATGCAGTATAAGGCGAGTATTTTAGAATCAAAGCAAAAGCAATTGAAAAGCTGAGTGGAGTTTTTGGCATTCTCCTAATACTGTGGCACAAAATTGGAGTCCAGGACCACCAATTAGGAGATGCCTTAGTAAACACAGCACTGGTTCTCATCTGGGATCCCTGGTTCCAGAGGGGTGGGTGTGAATGGGAGGCAGGCTGAGCATTATGAAGATCACAACCTACCCCTTAGTTGGCTTACTCCCTAAGTGAATAGAGGTGATATCGCCCTCTATATGGCTAGCTGCCAGCCAGAGGACAGGGAAGATACTCCTTGAAAAAGGTATCACCTAGAACCTGTACAAGTCTTATATCCAATGTCTATTATTCCACCAAAATTTACCAGGTATACTACAAACCCAAGCCAAGAAAGAAAAAAACAAAAAACAACAACAAAAAAAAACTAGCTAACAAGTGGGAAAAAACCTCTGATCCAGCTGATCCAGATATTGTAGTTATCTAAAATAACTATGGTTAACATAATCAAGAAAATAGATGACAAGATGGATATTTTGACCAGGGAGCTTAAATCTATAAAAACAGAACCAAGTAGAAATCCTAAAACCTGAAAATGCAAATTTGAAATTAAAAATTTACTAGAATGTTTAGCAGTAGATTATAGACTAATTTAAAAACAAAGAAAAGAAAAAAGATTAGTGAGACAGGAGACAAGTCAGTAGAAAATAGCCAGACTAAAGCTGAAGAAAAAAAATGAGATGGAAAATCCATAAAGAAAATCAGAAGCAAAAGAGACACAGTAAAAACGTTCTAACATATGTAAAAATGGAGCCCCAGAATTAAAGAATCCGGAGAATGTAGAAGCAATAGTTGCAAAAATCATAGCCAAGAAATTTCCAAAACTGAGTAAAAACATCAAGACATAGATTCGAGATGTTCAGAGAACCCCAAGCAGGATACATACAAAGAAAACCACAGCTAGACACATCACAATACATTGAAACCTAAAAACAAATGAAATTTAAAAACTTAAAATCACAGAGGAAAAAAAGACATTGATATCAAAGAGGCAAGTACATGAGATCTGACTTCTCAGCAGAGATGATGGAGGCAAAAAGACAACCAGAGAAAGTATTGTTCAAGATAGGATTCTATACATACCGAAAGTATAATTAAACAGGAAGGTAAAGATATTTTGAATAAAATAAGACAGAGGATTTGTCACCAGCAGAGCCAACTAAAAACAAACACTTAAGGAGATTCTATAGGTAAAGGAAAATGATCACAGACAGAAATACAGGAGGGATTGAAGAGCAACAGAAAGGGTATTAAATAGATCTGAATGAATACTGAAAACAACAGCAATAATTTCTTATGAGTTTCTAAATATACATAGATTTAAATAAATAAAATTAAAAACACAAAAGGCAGGAGAAAGATAAATTAATTTATAGTGTTCATAGTCCTTAGTATTTACAAGTAATAAAGATACTTACAAGTAATAAAGATACGGATTTATATCAGACTCAAAAAAACAAAGAAGGTATGTCTTTATTTCTAGGGTAATTACTAAAAGAAAGTATAACTAACAGGTTAATAGAAGAAATACCAATTTAATTTTTTAATAGATTGGTCCAAATGAAAGAAAAAAGGAAAAAAAACTCAAGTGGAGCAAATAGAAAAAGTAATAGTAATATGGTAGATATAAAATCAAAAATATCAGTAATTACATTAAATGTAAATAGACTAAATATTCCAATTAAAGGATCTAGCTTGGCAGACCACATTTGAATAAAACAGTTAAATACTGTTTACATGAGATACACTCTAAAAATAAGGGCACAGAAAGCTGAAAGTAAAAAGAGGGGAAAAGCAATAGCCAAAAGAAAACTGGTGTAGCTATGCTACTATCAGGGCAAATAAACTTGAAGGCAAGATGCCTAAGTAGATACAAAGAGGACAAGTTAAATGGAAGGTTTAATCTGCCAGGAAAATAAAACAATTTTATACTTGCATGCACATAATAGCATACTTTCAAAATATATAAACCAAAAAAAATTGATTAAAAGTAGATAAATCTATAACTTATTAAATATTTTAACAACCTCACTAAGTAAATAATAAAACAAGCAGACAAAAAAGTGGGAGCAGTAAAGAAGATCTAAACAGCACAATTAATGAATTTGACTTGTTTGACATTTACAGAATGTTACTAGGTAACTGAAATCTATAGAAAAGAACCAAATGTAAGTCCTAGAACCTAAAAATACAATAACTGAAATTAAGCATTTAGTAGCATATTTAACAGTAGATGGGACACAGCTATAAAAGGGGTGGGGGATTAGTAAAACAGAAGGTAAATATCCACTGTACCCAACTGTAGCAAAATACATATTATTTCAGGTACACATCGAACATTTACCTAATTAATCAAACATTGAGTCATAAAGCAAATTTAAACAAATTTCAAAGGGTTAATATTATTCAGAATATATATTCTGAGCTGGGCATGGTGGGCATGCCTGTAGTCCCAGCTACTTGGGAGACTGAGGCCAGAGGATTACTTGAGCTCAGAAGTTCAAGGCTGCAGTAAGCCACGATTGCACCACTGCACTTCAGCCTGGGTGACAGAGTGAGACCCTGTCTCAAAAAAATAAAATAAATATATACATACATACATACATACATATATACATACATACATAAGAATATATATTCTGGCCGGGCGCAGTGGCTCATGCTTATAATCCCAGCACTTTGGGAGGCTGAGGTGGGCGGATCATGAGGTCAGGAGATCGAGACCATCCTGGCTAACATGGTGAAACCCCGTCTCTACTAAAAATACAAAAAATTAGCCGGGCATGGTGGCGGGCGCCTGTAGTCCCAGCTACTTGGAGAGGCTGAGGCAGGAGAATGGCGTGAACCCGGGAGGCGGAGCTTGCAGTGAGCTGAGACTGCGCCACTGCACTCCAGCCTGGGCGACAGAGCAAGACTCCGTCTCAAAAAAAAAAAAAAAAAAAAGAATATATATTCTGACCACAATGCAATTATGATAGAAATCAATAATGATAAACTAAACACATTTTTTATTTTTAAATCTGCTTGGAAATTAATAAGAAATCACAAAGGAAATTAGGGAATATTTTGAACTGAATGATACTTTGGTTAGACAAAAACTTACAGCTTTAAATGGATAAATTAGGAAAGAAAAGAGGATGGAAATCAATGATATAAATAGCCATCTCAAGAAGTTAGAGAAAGTACAACAAATCAAACTCAAAGAAAGAAGAAAGAAAATAATAAAGATAAAAGCAGAAATCAATAAAATAGAAAGCAAACTTACAATAGAGAAAATCAACAAAGCCTAAAATTTCTTCCTTGAAAAGGCTAATAAAATTGATAAATGCCAAGCAAGATTTTATGTGTGTTGAAAAGATAATAACAGAACGTTATAAACAACTTATGCCAATAGAATTTGACAACTGAGATGAAGCATACAAACTAGGAAAACACACCTTGCGAAAACTGACACAAGAAGAAACATCTGAATACTTCCATATCTATTAAAGAAATTGAATCTGTAATTAACTTTCCCACAATCTCCAGGCCCAGATATCTTCACTCGTGAATTCTTTGAAGCTTTTTTTTTTTAATTTTTTTTCTTTTTTTTTATTATTATTATACTTTAAGTTTTAGGGTACACGTGCACAATGTGCAGGTTTGTTACATATATATCCATGTGCCATGTTGGTGTGCTGCACCCATTAACTTTGAAGCTTTTAAAAAAGAAATAGTGATGACCTTCCCCAACCTCTAATAGGAAATAGAAAAAAATGAAACACTTCTCCATTTTTTTTTCTGAAGACAGCATAGCCTTGATACAAACACCCAGATATCAAAACCTGACAAGGAAATTGCATGGAAAAGAAAATCATAGGCCAGTCTCGTTCATGGACCCAAATGCAAAAATCCTAAACAAAATATTATTGAATCAAATGCAGCAATACATAACAAGGATTCTGTATTATGACCAAGTTTGGTTTCTCCTGAGTACAAAATTGGTTTCACATTTGAAAATAAATTAATGTAATTCTCACATGAATTAAATAAAGGACAAAAAAGCATCTCAACAGATGAGAAAAGCATGTGAAACATTCAATACTCATTTATGGATTAATCGTAGCAAACTAGGAGTAGTTTTTTTGTTTTTGTTTCTGTTTTTTGTTTTGAGTCTCGCTGTGTCACCAGGCTGGAGTGCAGTGGCACCATCTCAGCTCACTGCAAGCTCTGCCTCCCGGGTTCACGCCATTCTCCTGCCTCAGCCTCCCAAGTAGCTGGGACTACAGGCGCCCGCCACCACACCTGGCTAATTTTTTGGCATTTTTTTAGTAGAGACGGGGTTTCACCATGTTAGTTAGCCAGGATGGTCTTGATCTCCTGGACTTGACCAGGATGGTCTTGATCTCCTGATCTACCCACCTCGGCCTCCCAAAGTGCTGAGATTACAGGTGTGAGCCACCGCACCCGGCCAACTAGGAGTAGTTTTGATAAAGGCTAGCTACAAAAAAAAACACTAGAGCCAACAAAAACATTCACATAGTGGTGAAATATTGAAAATTTCTCTCTGTGGTGGGGAATGAGTAAGGATGTGTGTTATCACCTCTTTTACTCACTACATCAGAAATCCTGCAGACCAGCATTTTGGCTCAGGTCCTTGGGCAACCTTCTCCATCATTCAATGGTAGGCCACACCTATGGGTCAGCTGTGACCCACATCCTCCTATTTCTTCATCACTGATGATGGCAGCCGCACCTTCTCCAAAGAAGTCTCGCAGCCTTAGCAGTGAGAAGGGGGCCCTTTTAAGTTTCTAAGTATCTTCGCTTATTTACTATCCCTGTGCCTTGGTGGCTGCTTTCTGCAGTTGCTCTTTTTGTACCTCTTAGGGTCCTCCTCTCTGTTTTTAAGTAGTTATCCACATTTTTACTGGTTAGACTAGTTAACACATTTTTATATTAAATTTTCCCTGTTCAAATTACTAATCTGGTTTCTGTCTCCTCATTGGACCCTAACTGATACAAGACCTAATTAAATGCAGGAGTAAATAAGGAGTAGAAGGCTCAATATTGCAGAGAAGTCATTCTCCCTAAATTGATCTATGGATTTAATGAAACTCCAAGCAAAATCTCAGCGGGTTTCTTTTTTGTCACAATTGATAAGCTGACTCTATAATGGAAACAAAGGGGGCCAAGAATATTCAAGACAATTTTGATAATTGTCAAAGCTACAAGATTCACTCTTCCAGATTTTAAGATTTATGATAAATCTATAGTAATTAAGATAGTGGAAGGTACTGGTGCAATGATAGACAAAGAGTTCAGTAAAAGAATAAGGAGTCCAGAAACAGGCCCGCAATATATGGTTACTTAATTTATGACAAAGACACCATTGCACTGCAATATGGAAAGATGATGTTTTTAAAACCCAGTGGCTGGTCATTGGAAGTCCATATGGATATTAAAAAAGAATCTTGCTTCATACTTTATACAAAAATAAATTCCAGGTGGATGGTATAATTAAATGCAAAGGTACAATAATCAAGCTTGTGAAACATAAACCTGGAATAGGCAAAGTTTTTTTCATCAGGACATAAAAAGCACAGACCAAGTAAAATGATTGATAAATTTGACTTCATTAAAATTAAGAACTTCTATTCATCAAACAAATCCATGAAATATTGAGGAACTACCACACCGTTTTCTACAGTGGCTGTACCATAGGTACCACCTACCATCAGTGCATGCAAGTTCCAATTTCTCTGTTTCTCCACATCCTCACCAATACTTGTTATTTTTCTTTTTATTATTGTTATGGCCTTCCTAGTGTGTGTGATGTAATATCTTGTGGTTTTCATTTGCAGTTCTCTATCTTGCATAAAAAGAGATGAAGTAGATACATGCTACGACATAGATAAACCTTAAAAACGTTATGCTAAGTGAAAGAAGACAGGCACAAAAGCCATCTATTGTGTTATTCCATTTATATAAAATATCTAGAATAGGCAAATCTATACGAACAGAAGGCAGATTAGCGTTTGCCAGGGCCTGAATGGAGAAAGGAATGGGGAATAACTGCTTAACGGGTATGTCGTTTCCTCTTGGGGTGATTTAGAAGTTCTGGAACTATTTTTAGTAAGAGACGGGGTTTCGCCTGTAGTCCCAGCTACTCGGGAGGCTGAGGCCGGAGAATGGCGTGAACCTGGGAGGTGGCGCTTGCAGTGAGCCGAGATCGCGCCACTGCACTCCAGCCTGGGGTGACAGAGCAAGACTCCGTCTCAAAAAGAAGAAAAAAGTTCTGGAACTAGATAGTGGTAATGCTTGTACAATATTGTGAATATACTTAAAGCCACTGAATTGTGCACTTTCAAATGGTTAAAATAATAAATTTATGTTTTTATTTCACCACAATTAAAAACTCATCAGTAAGAGAGTGAAGGGGCAACCCCCAAGTGAAGGAAGAGATTTGTAATACACATTACTAACAAATGTCTCATATTTAGAATACACACATTCAAATATACAAATCAATAACAAAATACAGACAATCCATCTTTTAAATGGGTAAAAGGCTCAAGCAGACACTTCACACGGGATATGTAAATAATCAGGAAACATAAGGAAAGGTGTTCAATATCATTAGTCATTAGGAAGATATAAACAAAAATTTCAGTGAGACACCACTGTACACCTGCCAAAGTAGCTTAATTGAGTTACTCATTCATTCATTACCTCATTTATTGAGACAGGGTCTTGGTCTGTCACCCAGGCTGGAGTGCAGTGGCACCATCATGGCTCACTGCAGCCTCAACCTCCTGCGCTCAAGAAATCCTCCTGCCTCAGCCTCCCAAGTAGCTGGAACTACAGGCACACAAAACCACACCTGGGTAATTTTTTTTTTTCTTGCAGAAATGAGGTCTTGTTATGTTGCCAGGTCTGGTCTCAAACTCCTGGCTTCAGCTAATGCTCCCATGTCAGCATCCCAAAGTGCTGGGACTACAGGCATAAGCAATTGCACCCAGCAATTAGCTTGATTCTTTTAAAATGACAACATCAAGTGTTGTTAGCAATGTAGAGCGATTGCAACTCTCATACACTGTTGGTGCAGTGAAAATTGATACATTCACTTTAGAAAAATATTTGGCAGTATCTACTATATCCAAACATACACACACCCTATCATCCAGCAATTCCACTTCTCGAAATAGCCCAAAACTAGAAACAACCCAAATGTCCACTATTAGTAGCATAAATACATCGTGACATATTTGTACAAGATGAAATATAATTGAGCAATGAGACAGAATAAACTACTGCTATGTGAAAAAAAAAATCACAAACATAATACTGGCCAAAAGAAGTAAGGTTAAAATAATACGTTTTATATTATTTCATTTCTATAAAGTTCAAAAACAGGTCAAATTATCCTATGGTGATAGAAATAAGAATAAGAAGTAAGGTTACCTGTACGAGAGCACCCTGGACCATCTAGGGCACTGGCAATGTTCAAGTTCTGAATCTGGGGGATTATTACACAGGTTTGCTCACTTTGTGAAAATACGTCAATCTGTACACATATAATTTGAACACATTCTAGTTGGCTGTTGCACCTCAATTAAAATTTTACTTTTAAAAAACTGAATGATGGCTGGGCACAGTGGCTCACGCCTGCAACCCCAGCACTTTGGGAGGCCGAGGAGGGTGGGTCACCTGAGGTCGGGAGTTCGAGACCAGCTTGACCAACATGGAGAAACCCCGTCTCTACTAAAAATACAAAATTAGCAGGGCGTGGTGGTGCGTGCCTGTAATCCCAGCTACTAGGGAGGCTGAGGCAGGAGAATCGCTTGAACCTGGGAGGCAGAGGTTGTGGTGAGCCAAGATCATGCCATTGCAGTCCAGCCTGGGCAACAAGAAAAAAACTCCATCTCAAAAAAAAAAAAAAAAAAAAAAAACCTGGATGATGAGCAAACTGGCACATCCATGCAATTGGATACTACTCAGCAACAAAAAGGAAAAAACTATCATTGCATGCAGCAACTTGGATGAATGTCAATGGGTTCCATCTTTGAGTGAGATGTCAGTTTTAAAAGTTACATATTGCTTAATTCCACCTACATGATATTCTCAGAAAAAAAAAAAACTATACAATGAAGAATAATCAGTGGTTGCCAGAGGTTAAGGATGGGGAGGGCGTGGCTATAAAGGAAGAACAGAAGAGAGTATTTGGGGGTTATGGACCAGTTCTTTACGGGATTTTGGTGGTGATTACACAAGTGTATATATGTGTTAAGATTCATAGAACTGTATATTCTCGCCCTGCCCAGCAAAACTCAGTTTTATTATATGATAAACTTTTAATGAAAAATAAAGTGCAGGCTCTGAAGCCAGACTTTCTGGGTTTGAATTGCTTACTAGCTGTGTGTCCTAAGATAGGTTAATTAATGTCCCTATTTCCTGATTTCTCACAAGAACAAAGTGGGTAACAGGAACCCTTCTCTCACAGGGTTGTGTGAGAACTGAATGAACTAAAAATACAAAACATTGAGAGCAACACCTAGTACATAATAAGTGCTCAACAAATATTAGTGATTATTAGTAGCACACATACCTACCATATGGGATTTATGTTATAAGCTGCACAGTTTTAAAAGACTAATACTTTTCAACAACCCAAATGTTCATCTGTTGATTAGTGGATCAACAAAATGTGGTCTATTGTGGAATATTACTCAGCCATAGAAATATGAAGTACTGATCCATGCCACAACATGAATGAACTTTGAAAGCATTGTGCTGAGTGACAGAAGCCAGACACAAAAGGCTACATATTGTAGAATTCCTTTTATATGAAATGTCCAGAATAGGCAAATTTATGGAGACAGAAAGTAGATTCATGGTTGTCAGGGCCTGGGGAGAGTAGGAATTGGGACTTACTGCTAATAGGTATGGGATTCCATCTTGGAGCAATGGAAATGATCTGGAACTAGATAATGATGGTGGTTACACAACTGTAAATACACTAAAAATCACTGAATTGTAGACTTTAAAAGGGTGAATTTTATGGTATGTGAATTATATCTCAATAAAGCTGTTATTAAGAAATATAGTAATGCTTAAATGTGAGCTCACTGTTCAGTCAACTTTTTCTACTTGCTCATCACCTTATATTAATTGTCTGTAGAACCCTTAGGTGTATTTTGCTTTTTAGCAAGTTCTGTTTATTCTTCCATAATAAATCAGTTTGCAAATGACTAAGAATTTTTTTTAAGGCAAATTATCTTAACTTTAAAGGACTTATTTTAAGTGTCAGTGGGTGTAAAATGAGGCTTTAAATAACTGAAAATATTTTTAAATAATATTAACCAAAATGAGGTGTGATAAAACCATTTAATGGCTATTAATCTGGATAAATAGGTTTTAAATCATAAAGTGGCATTTAATTGACCTATAATAACTGGCTTGTTAAATCTAAATGAAATCATTATCTGAAACACTTACAAAAAAAAGGAGAGTTCCTAAAGATTCGCAGAAAAAAATTAGTAAAGCCCAAGAAATAGCAGAGATATTATAGTTGGGTACTGAACCAATCATTGAAGTTCATAAACTATAAACCTTTGCATTACTTACATGTCCAGCCTTATTTAATAAAAACTCACCAAGCACTTGCTATATGTCAGGTGTTGTGTTACAGACTGAAGGTTCAGGGATAAAGCACAGAGCCCAGGTCTCTGCCCTCCTGGGCCTCACAGTCTAGCTATTGGCATTGTCCAATAGAAATTGAATGCGAGATACATCTTTTATCTTAAATTTTCTATTGGCCACATTAAAGAAGTAAAAAGAAACTATTGCAATTCATTTTTTAATGTTTTTTTAGAGACACGGTTTCACTGTGTTGCTCAGGCTGATCTCAAACTCCTAGGCTCAAGGTATCCTACCCACTCGGCCTCCCAAAGTGCTGGGATTACAGTCATGAGCCACCATGCCTGGCTCCAAAATCAATTTTAATAATACATTTTATGTAACCCAATATGTCCTAAATATAACATCAACCTGTGACATTATGAAGAATCATAAGTGAGATAATTTACATCGTTTCATTCATACGAAGTCTTTGAAACCCAGTGTGTATTTTACACCTTTCAGCACATTTCAACTGAGATTAGACACATTCCAAATGCTCAGCAGCCACGTGGGACTAGTGGCCTCCATAGTGGACAGCACAGCTCTAGCTGTATCACCATCAAGTGCTGGGGAATATCACTTGTCACTTGCACTGCCAGGGAACAGTGTATTCTAAACAGGCATAACTGCCATGACTCAATCTCTCTCTCTTTCATGAATCTCTATGAACTGACATGGAAAGATCTCTGAGACACTATTGTTAACTGAAAAGAGCTTGTTGTAAATCAATATGCATAGTAAGATCCCACTGAGGTTAAAGACACACCAAGAAAACAAAACTATCTATGTGTACTTAGTGTATGCAAGTTCAGAGAAAAATGAAAGGTTTGGAATGACAGGTGCACTGCTAAAGGTGTTCATTTCTGCAGCGGGGAAGAGAATTGAAAGCGTGCTGAAGGAAGTCCTTCCCTCTAGACTCTGTATATATATCTGATTGTCTGACCACAAACACTCTATTTAGACTAAACAAATTGTTTTTTATCTGAGCTGGTTGTCGACATTTGGAAATCACAAGACTTTGCATGAAAAATCTCTAGTTCTGGATTTTATTTTTTTTTAAGAATTGCAAAGTCTGACAGTGCTAGGTCCCTTATGGCAACACTGGGCCGGAGCTCAGGACAAAGCTCAGGCGCTCCAGGTCTTTGTCAGTGGCCACAACTGGCTGCCTATTCTAGTGACCTCCTGCCTCTTGCTAACAGAGCCTGGATTTTGTTCATCTATTGAGCAGCCACGTGCACTGGGTGTCCCTCCCCAACCCTGGGTGTCGGTGTGAATCTTGATTAGCCTAAGTCAATCATGGTGGGCACACATCCCTCTCTAGGGGCTCACTTAGGCTTAGGCGCATGATACAATCCTAGCCAACGGGACTTGGGGGTAAGAGGGCTGGTGGGTCCTCTGGGATATATCTCCCTCACTGATTAAAACTAGAAAAATCAACAGAGGAGAACACAGCCTCAAATTCCTTCACTGGAATGCCAGTGTGGAAACATGGAAAAACTTTGAATTCTTAGTGACCTAGCTGAGCTACTGAGTTAGCCACTCTGGAATCACCTCCCTCCAGACTTCTTGTGATGCAAAATATTTCTTTCCTAATATTTGAACCCTTTCTGACAGAGTTTTCTTTTACTCATAGGCAAAACATCCTAACTAATGCACACTTAGTCTCAATCATGCCTGGATCCTGTAGGCATATGACTCATTGGTCCCCAAATATGCCACCAACCCTCCCATCTCCATGTCCTTCCTTTACCCTGAGCACCCTCCTTTCACAGTCCCATCCTGAGATTCCTAGCTGGAAAATTCCTAGCCACCCCTAAAAGTCAAGGTTAAGTATTATTTTTTCTCCTAGAGCTTCTCCAATCCCTTGGCTGGCTCAGAGCTGTGTTAATTGTTCCCTCTTCTGTACTCTCATAAAATGCTCCAAAAATCTCCATTTCAGCATTTTCTTCCCTGAACTTTATTTGTGAGTCTATTTCCCGGTCTGCATGCTCCCCAAGACATGAACTATGTCTTATTCATCTTTGAACTCCCAGCACAGGCTTGCTGAATTGAATCAGTGTCTTGGTCAATGTCCCATGACCTCCAGCCTCCCCATCTGTAAAAGGAGACCATAAAATCATGGATGGCCTCTGAGCAGTATTAAGCCTAAAGACAGAGAGAAGGATTCAATGAGCTTCTGAGCCTCCCAACTCTGTGACAATTTTAAGACTCCCAGATCAGGATGCTGACATCCAGTGCTAAGAAGCAGAAGAATAGGGAACTGTCAGTAGCTTGGATTTGATAAGGATCCAGGGAGCTACACTCACTCAGTAAATAAAATAAATTAAGATCCACTCTGTGCCAGACATTGTGCTAGGCACTGGGGGTTTTCATGGGAAACAAGACAATCAGCCATGCTGTCATCGAACTCAATTGTTGGCAAGAAAGAGACAAACGAAAATGTCATGTGAGGAATTCTATAAAAGCTAGGGAGACCACGAGAACAAAGAAGGAATGCCTGCCTCAATCATGAGAAAACAGAAGATCCCTCCAAGAAAGGTGCTATGCAAGATAATACCTAAAGATTGAGTAAAAGGAGTTTGGACAGTATTCCAGGAAGAAGGAAGAGCATGTACAAAAGCTTAGAGGTGGAAGAGCATGTACAAAAGCTTAGAGGTGAGAAAGCACACAAAAGCTTTAAAAAGTTCAGTTTAGCTGGAACATAGAGCAAAAGGATATCTGGGAAGACAGGCAGAAGCCATATTATCAAGCATATGGCAAAGCCATAGTAAAGCATTTGGTATTCATCCAGAAGGCAATGGGGAGCCATTGAAGGTTTTACACAGGGGAGTGGCACAGTCAGATTCTTCCTATTAGCTCTCTCTGATTTGGTGTGGAGATATGCTTGCATTAGGCTAGAGGCAGGAATACGAGTTAGATGAAAGAAGATGGTGGCTTAATTTGGGGAAGTATTTGGAGGTGGAAAGAGCAAAAGCACATCTATCAGAATACAGAACACTGCACAACTGCAAGTCACTTCCCCAGTGTAGGCCGACAAAGTCTCACACACACACGCACACACACACACACACACACACACACACACAAGATTCTAACATGCTAATACTGATGTTATTCAAGAAAAGTCTGCAGAATCTTAACCACATGTTCTGTGTGGCAAAGACAGACAATTGCTTGATCAAATAACTTTGGGAAGCACTAGGTTAGCCAATGTCAAGCAGATCTCCTCAATGCAGGACATCTCAGAACTTTAATATGCTACTGTGAATTTACTAACAAGAAAATACAATAGGTGATGTTTTTCAGATTTACTTGTTTATGAACTGTGTCTCCTTCAGTCTTTTCCATTATAGGAGATAATACTTCAGTCTATTCTGGCCAAAAAGGCAGGAGTCAACCTTGATTCCTCTCTTTTTCTCAATCAACACAGTAAATGAATCAGCAAGTCCTGCAAGCTCCCCATGCCAAGTGCATCCACGTCTAACCATTTCCATTGCTACCCCCGGTTCAAACAGCCACCATCTCTCACCTGGACTGTTTCAACACTTCCTAACTCAGCTCCAGGCTTCTACTCCTGTCCCCTCTATTCTCCCAGCAGCAGCCAGAGTGATCCTTCAAAAATATGTTGGATTATGTCGCTTCCCTGCTTAAAATCATCCAGTGGCTTCCTATGTCCCTTCAGGGTAACATTCAAATGCCTTATGGTGAGAGGGCACGGTGTGATCTGCCTCCTACCCACCTCTCTGACCCTCTCCCCACTTCATCCTCTGTGAGCCACATTATATCCTGCTGTTCCTTAACTCCCCCTACCCCCAAGCTCATTCCCATCTCAGGCTCTACACTGGCTGTTCCCTCTGCCTGGAACATT
Organism: Nomascus leucogenys; assembly: GCF_006542625.1. Taxonomy (NCBI): domain Eukaryota; kingdom Metazoa; phylum Chordata; class Mammalia; order Primates; family Hylobatidae; genus Nomascus; species Nomascus leucogenys. Next base: position 85,737,880 of record NC_044390.1, on the reverse strand, counting down.
ATTCCTCCAGATCTATACATGACTTGCTGCTTCTCATCATTCAGGTTGCCCTGGATAAGGGGCTTTGCCTCATTTTTTAATGTGTCCCCATCATCTACAATAGTGCCTGGCACCTGGCAGGAGCTCAAAAAATATTAAATGAACGAATTTATTTTTATTTTTATTTTTGAGATGGAGTCTTGTTCTGTCACCCAGGCTGGAGTGCAGTGGTGCAATCTCAGCTCATTGCAACCTCTGCCTCCCAGGTTCAAACAATTCTCCTGCCTCAGCCTCCCGAGTAGTGGGATTACAGGCGCCCACCACCACACCCGGCTAATTTTTGTAGTTTTAGTAGAGACGGGGTTTCACCATGTTAGCCAGGCTGGGCTCGAACTCCTGACCTCAAGTAATCTGCCTGCCTCAGTGTCCCAAAGTGCTGGGATTACAGGCATGAGCCACCGCACCCAGCTGAATGAACAAATTTATATTTGAATGGCATGGTACCAAACCACTCCATTTGGGAGCACATTTGGCTGGATGAACATGATAAAATTCCCTTCCTTTTGCCACCTCCCACATAAGTAGGGGGAAAAAAGCCCTCCAAATAAATAAATAACAGGCCAGGTGCGGTGGCTCACGCCTGTAATCCTAGCACTTTGGGAGGCCGAGGCGTGCAGATCACGAGGTCAAGAGATCAAGACCATCCTGGCCAACATATTGAAACCCCATCTCTGTTAAAAATACAAAAATTAGCTGGGCATGGTGGCAGGCATCTGTAGTCCCAGCTACTCAGGAGACTGAGGCAGGAGAATTGCTCGAACCCAGGAGGCGGAGGTTGCAGTGAGCCAAGATCATGCCATTGCACTCCATCCTGGGCGACAGAGCGTGATGCCGTCTAAAAAAAAAAAAAAAAATTAAATTAATAAATAAATAAACAGCCACCATCCTTCCCTTCAGTGTGCAGAAACTGACTATTCCCTCACATCACCTTCAGTTCATTTTACAGGGAAAAAACAGCACTGCCCGACTTCTGCAGGCTAATTCAAAACTCCAATATTGACTGCCAAATGATGGATGCTACGTAATAGCCCTTGTCTGTCCTGTGTCTCTGGAACAGAGCTCAATAAATATTAGAAGGTGGGAGAGAACAGGCCCACCAAGTGAAAAAGTCTTACTCCTTATTGCCTGGAACATCCACTCTTTGGCCCTAATTACTCCATGCCACCCCTTAGTATTTTCTAGGTGCTTGCCAAGAACCCAGCTCTATGCTAAGCATGGAGAAACAAAACCTAGGATCCTCAAGGAATATCCAAGCTGGATCTGGCATAAGGTTTGAAACAAAATTCAAATCTCAACACAGTCTCATCCTCCTCCATGCAGTCGTTTCTCCCCCGTAGGTGGTCTCTTGCCAATTGGGAGAACTTGGGCAGATTATCTGCTTTTTGTGCTTCCATTTGGTCGTCTATAAAAGCAAACTATTAATCTCTGACTGAAAGAGTCATTGTAAGAATTAAACACACAATGTGCTTAACACAGAATTTGGTGCATAAGAATGATCAGCTATGAACATTAATAATAATGAATGACTTTCTCCTAACTCTCTACATCTCAATTTCCACACCTTGAACATGGGTTGGAGAGCACCACTTCCTGGGTTTGTTATGAGGATGAAATAAGTAGTTCTCAGTCTTTGCTGCACCTTGGAATCACCTGGAGAAGTTGTGAAGCTCCTGATGCTAAGGCTGCCCCTACACCCCCAGAACATTCACACCATAATCTCTGAGCATGGGCCACAGGCATCAGTATTTTTTAGTTCCCTGGGTGATTCCAGAGTACAGCAAACTTGAGAACCGGTGGATTAACCAGTCTGCAATCACGTAGAAAGTTCTAACAAATGTCCTTTCCCCTATCCTTAAAATGGTTCTGGAGGAATGAGTACCTAGTATGAGCTGAGATCTTTGCCACTTCCGTGATGACATAAACAGAAATGACAAAGCTTTTGGAAATCAAGTAATGTATAACCTCGCAGACCGAGACAGGGCATGCAGATAATACGCAAATTGCATGCAAATCTACAGTTAATTATGCTGATGCTCTTGTGGCCCTTCTAACAATTTCATAGGCCCAGATGAGGCCCCAGGAAGATTTTAAGCTAAAATGCCTGCCTTAAATGATAGACACAAAGAAAATCTCAGCTTACCTGAATACAAGGAAAATGCAGCAGCCAAGCAAAGAGGAAAAAAGGCTTGTTTTTGCTCTACTCAAAAAGTAGATGATCTTTATCTAGAGTTTAATTATCTCAAAACTGGGTGCTATTTTTCAAGAAGTACAAGAAACACATCTAAAAGACCCAGCACAGGAGTACAGTAAATTATTAATACCAATAGCACAAGGCGTTTTTACCTTGCTTTTCATCTGTGGCTTTGAAGGCACTTTATATATATTAGTTAATTAAGCCACCCAACAGCCTTGCAAGGAATATATTATTATCTCCATCCTTCAGATGGATGAAATCACCCTTAATTGAAGACAATGCTAATCAGTTATCCCAGGACCAGCCCCTGGCAATTCTCACAGCTGAATCCACACACCTCTGTTGGGAAAGCAGAACCCATTTGTTCTCTGGGTTCTTTTGTTCATTCATTCAGCAGGTATTTCTTGTGGGCCTATTATGGGCTCCAGGCCTGGGGGGGAAATGCTAGACTCTAATGATAGCAATTGTATCTTAGTTGTAACTGCATGCTTGGGGTCTAGAACCGTGCCTGGAATATAGTAAGTGCTCATTGTACTTTAGTTTAAAACTGAAGTGAAAAAGATGAATGAGATACTGTCCCTGATAAACACACATAGCCTGTGAGGAGGGCAAAAGGGACAACAGCTTCAGGCCCCTCTCCCCCTCCCTTAATAATAATAAGTACCAGGAACTCTGTGGTAGGCCCTATGGTTTAGACTCACTCATTTAGTCCTAAGAACAACTGTAAGAGGGGGGCCAGGTGCAGTGGCTCATGCCTGTAATCCCAGCACTTTGGGAGGCCGAGGCTGGTGGATCACCTGAGGTCAGGAATTCAAGACCAGCCTGGCCAACATGGTGAAACCCCACCTCTACTAAAAATTCAAAAATTAGGCAGCATGGTGGCACACACCTGTAGTCCCAAGTACTAAGGAGGCTGAGGCAGGAGAATCGCTTGAATCCAGGACGTGGAGGTTGCAGTGTGCTGAGATCACACCACTGCACTCCAGACTGGGTGATAGAGCAAGATGCTGTCTAAAAAAAAAAAAAAAAAAAAAAAAAAAAAAAAAAAAAAAAAAAAAAAACTATAAGAGGGAAGGAGTTTTACTTCTATTGGAAAGAGAAGGAAACTGAGACTTAAGAGGTGTTGAGGGAAGACAAAAGAGAACAGTGATTTCAAAACATGGACTCTGGAATCCCGCAGTCCCTGGTGGGAGCTGTAGCTCTGCCCCTCACTAGCTCATGATATGTGTGAAGCAGATTCACTGTGTACTAATTACCAGTTGCCTAAGTCTGGTGAGACACAACACTCACACCAACAAGTTGCATGAAGCAGGTGAATTACTTACAGATAGGCAGCAAGGGACAACAGAAGCTGAGGATTCATGGTGAGCCAGGCCCCCAAGGTCCAGGAACGCCGCCCAGGGCAGATGGAATCTTGTCTGTGTATGCCCCATTTGCACCACCGTTGAAGGACCCCAGGAAGCAGCCTGCCCTGGGCTTTATACCCCATGGGGAGAAGAATGCACTGCGCTAGAACATTGAAGGATATACTATGTCTAGAAGTCTGGAGCAGAGACTAAACTGTTGAGGCCAGTCCTGCCCTCTCTCAAGATGTTGCATTCCCAGTGCATTCTACAATTCTTCTTTTTTTTTTTTTTTTTTTACTTTTATTTTACGTTCAGAGTACATGTGAAGGTTTGTTACACAACTAAACACATGTCACGGGGGTTTGTTGTACCTGTTATTTCATCACCCAGGTATTAAGTGCAGTACCCAATAGTTATCTTTTCTGCTCCTCTTCCTCCTCCCACCCTCTCCCTCAAGTAGACCACAGTGTCTGCTGTTTCCTTCTTTTGTTCATAAGTTCTTATCATTTAGCTTCCACTTATAAGTGAGAACATGCAGTATTTGGTTTTCTTTTCCTGCATTAGTTTGCTAAAGATAATAGCTTCCATCTCCATCCATGTTCCCACAAAAGACATGATCTCATTCTTTTTTATGGCTGCATGGTATTCCACGGTGTATCTCCCAGTGAGAAATGGGTTGGTCTAAGACCACCTGGAGAATGGTCCTGCAATATGGGGCACATTTCTTAACCTCTCTTAAACCTTGGCATCCTCATTTGTAAAATGACCTACCCTAAGGGCATCCTCTGAGGATTAAATGAGATAATATAGGGCTGGCACTTAAAGCAGGACTGGCACACACGAAGTGCACAAATGTCAAATACTGTTGTCTCTACAGCATCTACCCAAGGCCATGCTGAGTGGTGGAACCAACATTCCAATCCAGGTCTGCCAAACACTGTGACCTTCCCATCATAGCTCACAACTCAGTGGCTTCTCCTCTTGATAAAAGATCTCAGAACCCAGGATCACCCATAATATCCCATCTTCAACAAGCAGCTCCTCCTAGACCCTCCCACCTTCTCTTCTAGCCCTCCCCCTTTTGCAGTTCTCATTCTCTCTAATCTAGTACCTCTCACTATGATGGTCTAGACATCAGCACGATTTTCCCCCAAGCACACAATGCGTTCACAGCTTGCCAAGCAGTCATCCCCCTATCCCTACCCAACTTGAAAACACTGATTTGGGTTCAAAACTTAACCCTTCTACTTATTTGCTGGAGATAATTATACCACCTATTTCTCAGAGTTTTTGCAAAAGGTAAATGCAATAAGTCATGGACAGAACTTAGCATAGTTGTGGGCACAGAGTAAGCAATTCAGGAATATGAATTTGTAATGATGGTTCTTAACCAGTGATTCTAAACCAGGGGTAACTTTGCCTCCTAGCTAGGTTTGCCAGATTCAACGCAACAACAGGCTACTCAGTAAAAACAATAAATAATTTTTAATATAAGTATGTCCCATGCAATATTTGCAATATACTAAAAATTTTTTCATTGTTTATCTGAAATTCACATTTAACTGAGGATACTGTATTTTATCTTGGCCCTACCCCTGGGAGACATATGGCAATGTGTGGAGACATTTTTGGTTGCTACAACTGGTGGGCATAGGGGTGCAACTAGCGTCTAATGGGTAGAGGTCACGGATGCTACTAAACATCCTTCAGGCCACAGGAAAGCCCCCCATAACCAAGAATTATTCAACCCATAATGTCAATAGTGCCAAGGTTGAGAAATCATGCATAAGCAAAAAATCATAATAATATTGAGAGAAAAGAGTTGAATGGACAGAGTTTTCTACCCCTATAGTGGGTGGAATTTTGTCCCCTGAAAAGATATGTCTAACACTTAACTCGTAGTACCTGTGAATGTGAACATATTTGGAAATGGAGTCTCTGCACATATAATTAAGTTAAGGATCCCCAGATGAGATCATAGTGGATTTAGGGTGGAGCCTAAATCCAATGCTTGTTGTCCTTATAAGAGAAAGGAGAGGGAGACTGGAGACACAGAGGGAAGCCCATGTCAACATGGAGGCAGAGACTGGAGTTACGAATCTCCTCTCCAAGGAAAGTTGAGCATTGCCAGTCACCAGAAGCTACAAGAGAAGCTTGGAACCGATTCTCCCTTGGAGCCTCCAGAGCCTCCAACCCTACTAATACACCTTGATTTCACACTTTTGAACATCGGAACTGTGAAACAACAAATTTCCAGTGTTTTAAGCCACTAAGTTTTTAGTAACGTATGCTAGCTCTAGGAAACGAATACAATCCCCTACAGATTTAAACCCAAGAACTCCCATTCTTTCACTTTCTTTTTAAAATTGTAATTATTATGAAATGACTCATGCCTGCAAAAAAAAGGATAGGGGCTAATATAATGAACACCATGAACTCATCACCCATCTTGGGAAATGTAGCTTTACAAATACTAATGAAGCCCCATGGCACCCCAATCCCATTCCGCTCTCCCCACAAGAGGCAAAGACTGTCCTGAATTTGGTGTTAATAATTCCCTTATGAGCTTTTATACCTTTACTACATACGTATGACTTCCTAAGTAACAAATAGAATTCTCTTACCTCTTTCTAAACTGCATATACATGGTGTCCTATAACCCATATGCTTTGCCAAAGGATCCTTTGAATTTTTACTTTACATCATTTTCAAGATACACGCTGATTGATGTGGTTCGAATTCATTCATTTTCACTATTCTGCTGTGTGCATAGATCACAGATGGATTGATATAATCTCCTATGGATAGCCATTTTGGGTTTCTGTTTTGTTTTTTTCCAATTCTTTTGTTATTACAAACAATGCATCAGTGAAACTTCATGTCTTCTGGTCTGTACTTTATGAGAATTTCTCTAGGTCCTGTTTCTCAAATTGTGGCTTGAGACCCTCTAGTGAATAATAAAATCATTCTGGTGGCTTTATGGTCAGCACTGCTTTGTTGTTTTTTTGTTGAGGTTTTATTTTCAAAAGAGAAGATTAATATTAGAGCACATCATATACCAAGGGTTAGTATTGCTTCATAAAACTTTTGTTTCAATTATAGATACGAATGTACTGGATTGCAATATAGAATATATTTCTTACTGGCAGTCACAGCCGAAAGAAAAAGTTTAGAAAACACTTCTCCAGGGCCTCACTATTTAAAGTGTGATCAGAGAACTAGGGGCATCAGCCTCACCTGGGAGCTGGTTAGAAATACGGACTCTGTGGCCCCATCCCAGACTTCCTGAATCAGAATCTGTATTTTAATAAGATATTCCAGCTTCTTCATCTCCCCACTGAAGTTTGAGAAGAGTTCTCTAGGGATATACCAACGAGTGGAATTGCTAGGATATACGAAGTGCCCATGTTTCTTTAGCTTTATTAGGTGTTGCAAAAATGCTGTCCAAAATGATTGTACCAGAGTTCCTTTAAAGATCTGTTTTCTGGCTGGGCGCAGTGGCTCACGCCTGTAATCCCAGCACTTTGGGAGGCTGAGATGGGCAGATAACAAGGTCAAGGAGTTTGAGACCAGCCTGCCCAACATGGTGAAACCCCGTCTCTACTAAAAACACCAAAATTAGCAGGGCATGGTAGTGCGCGCCTATAATCCCAGCTACTGGGGAGGCTGGGGCAGGAGAATGGCTTGAACCCAGGAGATGGAGGTTGCAGTGAGCCGAGACCATGCCATTGCACTCCAGCTTGGGTCACAGAGCAAGACTGTCTCAAAAACAACAAAAAAAGATTGCTTTCCATGTTAGAGTTTGTAATGAGATTTCATTTGATCAAAACATCCTGCAGCTACAATTTTTTTTTTTTTTTTTTTTTTTTTTTTTTTTTGAGAGAGGGTCTTGCTCTATCACCCAGCTGGAATGCAGTGGCTCCATCATAGCTCCCTGCAGCCTCCAATTCCTGGGCTCAAGCAAACCTCCTGCCTTGACGTCCCAAAGTGTTGGCGTTACAGGCGTGAGCCACTGCACCTCGCCTTTATAAAATGTTCATCACAGTCCTTCTTTGCTGCTTTCATGCAACTCTCTTGACTTTCTCTGAGGAATGAAGAAGTCTGGAATAAACAAGACCTCTTCTCTAGGAGAAGAAAGGGGCTCCACCCAGAGACAGAAAAAAGGACAGCTGTTATCACACAGAACCACACGAGATGTTTAAACATCAAGTCTGAGACAGAGAGCAGCCCTAGGAGAGCACAGCAGGCCTCCCTGGCAGCTCCTGGCTTTGCTGGGACTGAGGGAGCACAGCAGAATGCCCCAGTCAAGCTGACGTCGTTTCCTGGCCTAGAGCAGCCCCACTCCCGAATGCAAAGTTTAATTTGATTTTTCCACTCGAGTAACCAAGGCATTTCTGACACACTGCTTTTCATGAGGTCCTGGCATTGCATTAGCTGAGCCATTTCCTGGGGCCTCCTCTCTCTGCTCTGGCTTTCTCTTCCTTTCCCTGGGGTCTCTACGCCCGGCATCTGACTCACTACCTTGCACCCACCTCCTTCTGCAGAGTCGATGTAATAATACACCTCTGTGCTGGCAGCCCCTGCTTACTGATAGTCTATCTTGGGCCTGGACTGTGTTGGGGACTCCCTCCACACCACAGATAGACACCATTATTCCCACTTCATGGCTGAGATCATCATCCCAAGTTGCAATCTGTTACATTTATTATATTGGTGTGGGTCTTGGAATCAATGGCATCCCATCATCATGTAAATCAGATGGTGTTTGGGATGTAATGGATATCACCTGTGGAGAAGCAAACTTGATTGGTTTTCCTTATGGCCTGAGCAGACAACAGCACCGTTTCAACGCTGCAGTCAATCATGTCAGGACCACGTGGGCAAGAACCATGAGTCCCGAATGTTGTTCAGAGAACCTTCTTTTGACACTTTCTGGTAAGATGAAGGAAGCACTGGCACTGAAACTTGCAGGCTGGGTGTCAGAGGCTAGAATGCAAGCCCTGTAGTCAATAGTAGGGACCCTCTCTCAAGAAATGCTACATCACCAATGCTCTTGGTAACGTGATCTGGTATATGTTGCTGCATAACAAACCTCCCCCAAACAGTAGCTTAAAACAATAGCAATCACTTATTTATCTCCTGACTCTGTGGGTTGACTAGGATTAGATGGGCAGCTTTTGCTTGGGGTCTCGCTTGCAGTGACAATCATTGTAACTGAGACCTGGGTCATCTCAAAGGCCTCTTCGTTCATACATCTGGCACCCGGGCTGGGATGATTCAGACAACTGAATACTGGAACAGAGATGTCCAAAGAGCTGGGCCTCTTTAGACATCTCTTCTTTATCTGGCCTCTCTACATGGTCCCTTCAGGGTAGCATACTTTTTTTTTTTTTTTTAATACAGAGCCTCACTGTGGCCCAGGCTGGAGTGCAGTGGCATGATCTTGGCTCACTGCGAGCTCTGCCTCCAGGGTTCAAGCAATTCTCCTGCCTCAGCCTCCTGACTAGCTGGGATTACAGGCATGCACCACCACACCAAGCTAATTTTTGTATTTTTAGTAGAGCTGGGGTTTCACCATGTTGGCCAGCCTGGTCTTGAACTCCTGGCCTCAAGTGATCCATCTGTCTCGGCCTCCCAAAGTGCTGAGATTACACGCGTGAGCTATCGTGCCCAGCCAGGGTAGCATACTTCTTAACGTGGTGGCTGAAGTTTCCCAGAGTGAGCGTCCCCAGGAAAGCTGGCAGATGCCGCCTTGGCTTTCTGTCCTAACCTAGTCTTGGAAATCACACAGTGTCACCTCCACTGCATTCTATTCATCAACATGGTCACAAGGGCCCACCCAGATGGAAGGACAGGAAATATAGACTTCATCTCTTGATCGCAAGAGTGTGAAAGAATGTGTGGACATGTTTAAAACCACTGAGATTGCATGACTGCACTCCAGCCTGGGCAACAGAGCGAGACTCCATCTCTAAATAAATAAAGAGAGAAAGAATAAAACCACTTTAGTTTGCACTCATGGCACAAATTCTATATATTCAACCCACATGTAACAAACACTCACCTCCACCCCACAAGGACCCCTGTACATATCATTTAGAACGGCATCTGGCTGTTCCAGGATCCCTTTGTCTAAATCAAGTTCAAGTATAGGTCAGGCTCCTCAGCTGAAATTCCACAAGTACAGCTCCTTGAGTGCACTTCTCTTGATCTAGAGACTTGTGAACTCAAGAAGCAATGTATCCACCAGCCATTTAAACTTTGGAAAAATTAAATTAAAAAGAGGCAATATATCCCCCCCACCAACATACCCAACCTACAATGGTGAGGCAGGCAAACTGTTGGACATTTTAAAAGGAGAGAAGTGGGAGGCACACAATGGTTCACAGCATTTCTGGAGCCCAACTGGGCACATGTTGCCGGTGTCTCAATTAGAGCTCCATCCAACTGCCTGGGAATGATTCTTCATGTCTCTTGGCTCTATACCCTTGGCTCTTGGCTCTGCCTTCTGAGCCATCCTTCTTTTTCCATAAGAAATGTATAGTGTTTGCAACTGAGTAGTTTCTTTAGCCTGCTTCCTGCCTATAGTAGTCTGGGGATTCAAACACTTCTTTTTCCTTTATATGGTCTCTGACCCATTTAGTCTAAACTGATGGTGTTTCCATCAGCATAATTATCTTTAAAGTGTTGTGAGTTTCCTATTAATCTTATTGGGGCTCACTCCATTAAACAAAATAACAACTGCAAATATCTCCATGATAAATCTTTTCCTTTCTTGCTCCCTATGGGATCTCCGAGTAGCAATAACTTTAAGATTTTTAGACACACTGTTGTTTAAAAGAGAGGATTTACAAGACATATTCTTTTTTTTTAATACTTTAAGTTCTGGGGTACATGTGAATAACGTGCAGGTTTGTTACATAGGTATACATGTGCCATGGTGGTTTGCTGCACCCATCAACCCACCATCTACATTAGGTATTCTTCAATGCTATCCCTCCCCCAGCCCCCCCCACCTCCCAACAGGTCCCAGTGTGTGATATTCCCCTCCCTGTGTCCATGTGTTCTCATCGTTTGACTCCCACTTAGGAGTAAGAACATGCAGTATTTGGTTTTCTGTTCTTGCGTTAGTTTGCTGAGAATGATGGCTTCCAGCTTCATCTATGTCCCTGCAAAGGACATGAACTCATCCTTTTTTATGGCTGCATAATATTCCGTGGTGTATATGTGCCACATTTTCTTTATCCAGTCTATCATTGATGGATATTTGGGTTGGTTCCAAGTCTTTGCTATTGCAAACAGTGCCGCAATAAACATACGTGTGCATGTGTCTTTATAGTAGAATAATTTATAATCCTTTGGGTGTATATTTCTAGTTCCAGTTCCTTGAGGAATCCCCACACTGTCTTTCACAACTTTTTAGACACCAGAGGGCCATCTGACTGTTCAGAAGGTACTCCAATCTTTCTAAGGTCTCAACAAAGGATCTTATAAGCCCACCTTGGGTTTGATCTTTGGCCTAAGGCTATTTTTAATTTGCGAGATCTTTGCCATCTGTAAACCCAGCAAGCCCTGGTTTCTTTGTATTTCCTCCAAATTTTTCTTGAAAATTAAACTATTCTTTTTAAAATCATGTATCTGTATCTTTGTTCTTACTATATGTAGTTATAAGCCACCAGTTGACACTTTCAACATTCTTCCAGGAACTCTCCTTAGCTAAATCCACTAGGCCATTAGGTTTATTTTCTGCTTTCCACATCACCATAGGCAATACTGGTGTTAAACTTCCCACCATTGCAGAACATGGGTCCCCTTTCCTCCAGCTTTTAATACCATTTCCTCATTCTTCTCTAAGCCCTCACCAACAACCTCCTCCAAAGCCATCAGGCTTCTACTAACAGACTCATCAAGACCTATCTTTTGTTTGTCATTCAGTCTCACAACCACTGCCACATATTTTAGGCTTTGTTATGGCAGCACCCCACCTGGCACCAAAATATGCGTTGGTCTGGATTCAATCAGAAGAGCAGAACCACGAGGAGGGATGTGGAATAATGGATTATTAAAGGGATTTTATCTCATGCAATTTCAGGTACTGGTTAGAGAGTTTATAGACAGCTTTACTTCTGGATCTGGTGCTAGACTCAGAGACAGCAGAGCAGGTCATCCCGAAAGAAAGATGGACATAACACAGGAAAGAGCAAGGACAAACTGGGACCCACGGAGAGGCACAGGAACCCCTATCTGTCCCTCACCACCTGCAAGCTTCCAACTTCAGTGACACAGGTGACCTCCAGGAGACTATGGGCACAGAGGATAATATTGTGTCGGGGGGGAAAGGCATGGACATCCATGATACTAAGTCACAAATTATTCAAAAGAGCTGGGTCTAAATAAATGCACAATGGATTCAAGAATATCTTAACCAATTTGTTTTTTCTTATATTCTTTTTTATGAACATGCAGGAATAACACATAATAGCTATCTATAAGTCTAAAGGAGCTCTTTCAATAAGTATAAAAAATAAATGTTACACATTTTAAGACAACACTGTGTCATAGTTTAATTGGCTACATATATTCTTTCTCTGAATGACTCAATATAATTGTACATCTTACAGTTATCAACGGCATCTTAGATTCAATGAAACACGGAAAGATTGAGAGAAGTTAAACGATGTGTCCAAGGCAAATGCCTCACTTCCTTCAGCTCTTTGTTGAAATGTCCCCTTCACAGAGAGGCCTTCTCTGTCTACCCTATTTAAAAGGCAACTCACCCTCCACCACCACCACCATCCATGCCTTCCCAGCACTCCCTGGTCCCTACACTGCTTTAATTTTCTCTTTAGGATCTATCATTATCCTGGCACAACTACACATTTATGTATTTGTTTAGTTTATGTCCCCATAAGGAAGGGAGGAGATTTTTTCCATTTCATTCACAATGGTATTCTCCAGTGGCTAGACTTCCATTGCACCCACCTCCTTCTGCAGAGTCGATGTAATAACTCCACTCTATAGTAGACATTCAATAAATATTAGTTGAATGAATGTATGAATAATACTTTATGCAGTTAAAGCTGGGACTAGAAATAAGAAGATTCACTGGCCATCCAAAGCCCAGGCACTTAACCATTTGATCGTACCACCTTTTAGCTTAGCAGAAGAATGCCTACTAAAACTGGCACATTCAGCCGGGCGTGGTGGCTCACACCTGTAATCCCAGCAATTTGGGAGGCTGAAGCAGGCAGATCACCCGAGGTCAGGAGTTCGAGACCAGCCTGGCCAACACGGCAAAACCCTGGCTCTACTAAAAATATAAAAGATCAGTCAGGCGTGGGGGCAGGCACCTGTAATCCCAGCTACTTGGGAGGCTGAGGCAGGAGAATTGCTTGAACCTGGGAGGCAGAGGTTGCAGTGAGCTCAGGTTGCGCCATTGCACTCCAGACTGGGCAACAAAGCAAGACTCTGTCAAAAAACAAAAAAAAAAATTGGGGGTTGGGGGAGGGGGGAGGGATAGCATTAGGAGATATACCTAATGTTAAATGACGAGTTAATGGGTGCAGCACACCAACATGGCACATGTATACCTATGTAACAAACCTGCACGTTGTGCACATGTACCCTAAAACTTAAAAGTATAATAAAAAAAAAAACCTGGTACATTCACCTCAATCAGTGATTCACAATTAGGGGGAGGGGTGTGAAAGAAAGTATATATCCATGGGTAGGACAAAAGTCCCCACCTCATGGCAGAAGCCCACACTCCTCACCATTAACTACAAGACCCTACATGATTTGACAACAGACACAAGACCTGGGTCTCCTTCCTTTGCCCAGAGTATTCCTCCCTCATCTTTATTGAAACTGACAGAAAATCCAGCTCAAAGCAACTTAAACAAGAAAGACAATTTATTGGCACATAGGACAGAAAATACCATCATAGTACTAGCTTCTGATATGACTGGACCCAGGAACTCAACCTATTTTACCAGGATTCTGTCCATCTTCACATCTCAGGCCTCTGATCCTTAGTATGGAGTTCATTCTTGACAGGCTTCTCTAGTATGGTGACAAGATGGCCCCAGCAAGCCAGAGTTTACATTCCACAAGCTCAGAACTCTCCAGTGCAAAAGGAGCTTCTCTTTCCTAATAGCTTTAGATGAGTTGGCCAGGCTTAGATCACATGTTCACTCCTGGAGCAATTACTGTAGAGCCCGAAGGAGGGAGGAGTGCTCCGATTAGTCAGGTCTGAGTCACATTCCATCTCCTAGATCTGAATGGGCCTTGGAGGGAAGATCAGCCCATTCAGAATGCCAAAGACCGGGAATGGGGACAGGTGGTTCACCCACAGAAACTAGAGGTTCTGCAGCCAGAGAAAGGGGGTATAGAAGTTGGGCAGGAAAAATGTCAGATGTGGTTTACAATTTGTATGTTTTAGAATTTTTAAAATATTTACTAAAAAGAACACACATCAAACCCAACTAAAAGATAGTCAGTGATAAAGCAACCCACTCCCTTTTCCAGTGGGGAGGAGGTGAGTGGAGGAGGTTTAGTGCTCAAGTTCCCTGTTTGGTGCAGGCAGTAATTAAGAGCTTAGGTGCATAACTTTGGATGGTTATGTAATGTGTGCTGAGCCTCAGTTGTCTCATCTGTAATATGCGGCTGGTAACAGTGCATAGTTCACAGAAGCTGCCACAGGTAAACAGCCCAGCACAGTGTCTTGCTTATAGTAAACACTCAATTCAATAAACGTTAGTTGTGATTATGTTGATTATTTTACAGATGTAGAACATCTGAGCCTCAGTCATGTGCCTTCATCTGGAGCTGAGGGTGGAGTTAGCGTCACCTGAAACGCATGGACTGGGGTTGGAGGAGTGGTGCTTCCCCAAAGGAAAAAAATCTACATATTCTTGTCAGAAGAGGAGGATCGAATCATGAGAAGGAGGCCTAGAAGTCAAGAGGTCCACTAGGAGTTTGTGTTATTTACAGAAACACAATAATACAAAACAAAATAAATGTAAATTTATTTACATTTACAGATGCAGATTGACTGAAGCCCCCTGAGAGGAAAACATTTGCACAATGAAGTGGCACTTGCGATGAAGTGGCAGTGCCAGACTGGAACACACGATCGCTGACCCCCGAGTCGGTGTTCTTCCTGCTGTCCCCAACAGCCTAGACCTGGGCTGACTGGATTCAAGAATGCACTGATGTAAGAACGTGCAGTGTTTCAGAACAACTTTCAAAATGGCCCTAGATCCTGGTTGAGGGATACGCCCAGCCAGGGACATGAGCCCCACTGAAGCTCCCAGCAACTCCATCCCCCAAAGCTGCTCAAGCCAGCAAGTCCCACTGGAAGCTTATCGGTGAGATCACCTTCCTGCCCAGTTTTGTCTGTTTGTTTTGTTTTTGCTTTTCAGGACCCAGTTGATTAGCCTGAACATGCCCAGTCTTTTACTGATGACTTTGATTCTCTCCTGTCTCATTCCTGAAGTTTTAAATGTATTCTTCCAAAATCCACATTATGATTTTTTTTCAGGTGTACCAGGAAGGTTGTTTGGTTAAAAGTAGTAAGAAGCAGAAGGCATGAGACCCTGGAGAGAACCACCCACATTGAATTGGGTAGAATATAGGAAGGTTCAGTTTAGTAAAAATTTACCTGGTACCCACTATGACCAGGCATCAGATGAATTAGCCAGGACATAGCACAATGACTACCACAGAGCAGGTATTCAAAATCTTTATTGAAATAATGAATGAAATCTGTCCATGGCCTCAAGAGAAAATAGACTCATAAATATATCATCGCAAGAGCACAGAGGAGGGAGCATCTAACTCAACCTGGAGGAAATGTCATGCCAAACAAAGGGACATCAGATGCAGAGGGGTTTTCACATCCAATTAGCTACCCTGTGAGGTAGAGGGGATGCCATTCTATATACAGATGACGAAACTGAGCTTCAGAGTTCCATTTCCTGCCCAAGGTCACATATCTAACAACTGGCAGCCCAGAAGCAGAACCCATGCCTCCAACTCCTGATGCAAGGCTCATTTCCAATAAATGGATCATTACTTATTGATACAGGCGATGCCACAGTGCTTCGGAGACCCCAAGAATAGAACCACATCCTGTCTCATCAAAGCAGCACCTTGGAGGGGTGGCCAAGAGCTCAGACTCTGAAATCTGACTGAACTGCTATCCATTCGCCACCTTGTCACTTATTAGAGATGTGATTTTTTTTTTTTTTTTTTTTTGAGATGGAGTCTTGCTCTGTCGCCCAGGCTGGAGTGCAGTGGCGTGATCTTGGCTCACTGCAACCTCTGCCTCCCGAGTTCAAGCGATTCTCCTACCTCAGCCTCTAGAGTAGCTGGGACCACAGGCATGCACCACCAAACCTGGCTAATTTTTGTATTTTTAATAGAGATGAGGTTTCACCACGTTGGCCAGGCTGATCTTGAACTCCTGACCTCAAGTGATCCGCCTGGCTTGGCCTCCCAAACTGCTGGGATTACAGGCATAAGCCACCACGCCAGGCCTAGATGTGTGATCTTAAGAAAATTATTTTATCTGTCTGGATCTCTGCTTTATACATCTTTTTAAAATGGAGAATAATAATAACACAAACGCCTAGTGAACTTCTCATCTTTTATGCCCCCTTCTCATGACTCAGTGCCCCTCTTCTGGCAAGACTATGTAGATTTTTTCCTTTGGGGAAGCACCACTCCTCCATCCCCAGTCCTTCTATTTCAGATGAAGCTAACTCCACCCCCAGTTCCAGATGTAGGCACATGACTGAGGCTTGGCCAATCAGAATATTCTGTGTCCAAACACAGTGATTGGTTCAGAGATTAACAATGATGTAAGTTGGAGACCCAGTTATAGTATGAGCCCCTGGGAAGGAGAACCTGCCTTCCCAATGGGTTTGCTGAGCAAGTCACTGGCACTCCTATTACTGCTAGAGGCTAACTAGCCATCACTGAAAAAAGGGGGACAGAGAAGCTGCTTGAGAGTGAAGTCAACCCAGAAGAAAACCAGAATAGAAAGATGCAAAAAGACTGGCACGTGATTTTTTTTTTTTTTTTAATTGAGACAGTCTCATTCTATTACCCAGGCTGGAGTGCAGTGGTGCGATCTCGGCTCACTGCAACCTCCACCTCCTGGGTTCAAGCGATTCTCCTGCCTCAGCCTCCCCAGTAGCTGAGAGTACAGGTGCCCACCACCACGCCTGGTTAATTTTTGTATTTTTAGTAGAGACAGGTTTCTCCAAGTTGGCCAGGCTGGTCTCAAATTCCTGACCTCAAGTGATCCACCCACCTCCACCTCCCAAAGTTCTTGGATTACAGGCGTGAGCCACCACGCCTGGCCTGGCGACATAATTTAAACTCCTGGATCGAGTTGTGCCTTGTTCCCCTGGACTTGCCATTTCATGAACCAAAACATCTTTTTCCCCTGGAGCCATTTTGACCTGGGATTCTATTATTTTTAACCAAAAGAGCCCTAGTATGCTGGTTCCTATGACAGCTGGATGGGATAGCATGAGCAACGCTTGTGGAGCACTTCGCACAGAGCAAGCGCTCAAAAAAAATGACTCTTGTTATTTTGTCTTCCCTGGCCTGAACCACCTCATTACCCTCAAAATGATTAGCAGAGCAAGTGGCCATGACACTGAGGACAGAGCTGCTGACTTGGCCTGATGCATTCACTGGCTTCCTTCTCACTACCACTCAGCTCTCTCTGCAGAAACCTTCAATGCCAGATGGCTTGGGTAAAATGGGGACAGATGAAAGCTGGTGCAAGAGAGTGATCGCTGCTCCTGATAGAGAAGTAACTGGAAGGGTGAGAGGTGGATAGGGAGGAGGCAATTAGGGGCTAAATGAGCCCGAGGGACTGCCGAGCCTCCAGACCTCCAGCTGCTGGAGGGTCAGCCTTGGCATGGGCAGGTACCTGGAGCTCCCAGGGCCCAGCGACCTCATGCCAACCTCATCCATCTCACAGGGGGCTAAGAAGGCCCTCTTGCTTCCCTGATGCCTGTGCCATTTGCTGAATCACCTCCTCACTTGTTTCTGCACAGTGAGGCCTCAACATGTTGCTGAGGACTGTAAGGGACACTGTGATGACCGGTATTGTTAGCAGTGGTGTGGTGGAGGGACAGGGAAGTAGGGGGCTGTGCTACACCTCTTGGTTTCTCCTCCTCAACCTGATAAGGATGAGAGACCATCTCATCCGCCCCATCTCCTCACTGGTTCCTCCACTCCTCCTTCACCTCCTTCCGTTCCAGAGGGCTGTGATTTTCCCCATTGCAGAGACATTGCTAGAGCCCCATCCAGATCCTCTGGGATTCCTTTTACCACTTCTGTACACTCCAGAGCTTCTGTGTGCTTTGCTGCTAAAACTTTGTACCTGTGACCTTCAGAGCACTGTCCTTGAGCAGTGAGCTGCATCCCTATTCAGAGACCCAGAAGTCCCTGGGAATGGGTATATATAACCAGGAAGCCCATTGCCAATGACCAGTTCTTAGATACAAACACCCAGTTTCCTTGCCTGGAGGTGGGACACACTCTGATGTATGATTTACACTCACTGCAAAGCTAAGGCTGGGACTTCACCTGAAATCATACCCTTACTTGGCTTCCTCCCCCTTATCCTTATCCTGCCTCCCCACTCGCAGTAGTTTCTTCCATATGCATATTTCTTCTTATTTGCTTGCTTTTTTTTTTTTTTTTTTTTTTTTTGGTGAGACAAGGTCTCACTCTGTCACCCAGGTTGGATTGCAGCGGCATGATCATGGCTCACTGCAACCTCAAACTCCTGAACTCAAGTGAAGCAATCCTCCCACCTCAGCCTCCCAAAGTGCTGGAATTACAGGCATGAGCCACTATGCCTGGCCTGTATTTCTTAATAAATAAATTACTTGGACAAAAATCCTCATCTCTAGTCTGCCTCTGGAAGGACCCAGCCTAACACACCTGTCCAGCACCATTCCCTTTCTTCTAATAACAGAACCTAGAAGAAGATTCTGTCTTTCCTTTGGAGAAACTGCCCTCTCCCCCTCCTAGTCCCTATGGTTTGTTTAAAGCTGATAATCGCATCCTTCAGCTTGAGGGATGAACACACCCCAAATCTGGTCAATTTGTTTTGTCCACCCTTGACCTCAGTGATTGGTTCAAGGATGGGCACAAGACCCAAGTTGGTCCAACGGGACTCAAGTCTTTGAATTTTTCTATAACTAGAGGGAAAAATGTCTTGTTCCATTGGGTTAGCGGGTAGTACCTGAGTCTTGAGCTGCTGAGGACCATCTTGCCACCAGGAGAAGCAGATCATCCTGGGAATGAAGCCAATATGAATGAAAGCAGAGCTGAGAGGTATATAGAGATGATGTTATGACATCACATGAGCACCTGCATCCAGCTATACCTGAAGACCTAACCCTTCCATTTCAAGGCTCTTTAATGCTTCAGAATCTCAGTCAGTACCACGTACAGCATAGCAATAACATCCATTGACTGGGCACCAGCAGGTGCCAGGCACTGTGCTAAGTGCTTTCTATATATCATTTCTAATCCTCACAAGAACCTGCAGACATTTTTATTTCCCATTTGCAGAAGCAAAAACTGAGGTCCAGAGAGGTGCAACAGCTGTTCCGTCACACAGCTGTCATGCACCAGAGCTAGGACTGAAATCCAGGTATGTCTGTCTCCACAGCCTCTCTACACCAAGTAAGTGTTTCAACCAACGCTTTTTGATTTGAATCAATTCAACTCTCCAACCTCCCCAAGACAGTCAGTCTGTGAGACATGGATATTGTCCACCAGTTGGTCAGCTTAACAGTGGACAGCATCGCCTTCCTAAGCCTATGCCAAAACATTGAACCAGGCATATCCTGCCCAAAAACATCTCCCCATCTCTGCTTTCACTGCCTTCACCTCTGCTCTGGAGGTTAATCTATTCCTTCACTCTCAAATATTTTTGCTACCCACACATCCTTAGCTCACAATGACCCTATGAAACAGGAACCATTATTATCCCCATTCTACAGATAAGGACACTGGGGATCAAAGAGGTGACCCTGGACAAAATAAACTCTGAGTGGGACATTGTCTTCATCCCAGGCATGCCCACAGTACCTAGCACAAAAGAGGGAGCAGTAAATACTTGCCAAATGAATGAATGAATGAATGAATAATAGGGATGGAAGGGAAAGCAAACAAGTAGTTTCTTACTTTCAATATTTTTTAAAAGGTGAGAGATGACTGATGATTGACAGATGAGAAATAATCCTTTCAGTCTGTAATTTTCTCATGTAAAGATCTTTTTTTTTTTTTTTGATGGATTCTCACTCTGTCACCAAGGCTGGAGTGCAATGGCACAATCTCGGCTCACTGCAACCTCTGTCTTCCAAGTTCAAGTGATTCTCCTGCTGCAGCCTCCCAAGTAGCTGGGATTACAGGCACCTGCCATTATGCCTGGCTAATTTTTGTATTTTTGTAGAGATGGGGTTTCACCATGTTGGCCAGGCTGGTTTCGAACTCCTGACCTCAGGTGATCCACCCACCTTGGCCTCCCAAAGTGTTGGGATTACAGGCGTGAGCCACCACACCTGGCCCTATAATTTTCTCATGTAAATTTCTCATGTCAAGATCTAAGGAAAGGAACAAGGGCTGGCTTGGCCTAGGAACCAAGCGAATGAAGGTCTGACTCTGCATCTATTTCTAGAACATCTCATTTAATGATACAAAAGAAAAACCAAAGACCTTGGCAGTGAATCCAGGGTCAAATCCACAGTTCATCACTTATGAGCTATGTGACCTTGAATAAGTCAGTCTCTCTGGGCCTTCTTTCTCAGCCATAAAAATAAATAAATAAATAAATATTTAAAAAAAAAAAAAAAAGACAATTCACAGCTGCATGTCCCAGGGCATAAGATGCACATAGTAGGCATTCATGAAACACCAGCTCTCTTTAATACATCTCTCCACTCTCTCGTGACTCCGCTTTTCTCATGTTTAAGACAGAGGTGACTCTAACCTTTTCCATTTGAAGAGAACTGAATAGTCCCGGAAGCCCTTCTACATAATAGCCACCAGCTGCCTCCCTGGGGAACTGGAAGCTTAAATGGGACGTTGCATATGAAAGGCTTTGAGGGCCTTGGAAGAAAAGAGGCAAGAGAATCCAGAGGGTTATTATTAGACATGGAAACGAGAGAGCAGGAGCCCACACACGCCTCTCGTATAATCAAACTGACATGGAGGTTTACAGTGCATTGAACATTGCGTTCCAGTCCAGAGAGCTAAAAATGGAAACCTGTGAAAACAGCTTCTGGGTTAAATCAGGCTCCTGCAGGCTCCTGTGGGCCGGAGAGCAGAAGAGACACCAGGCCTTTGCCACCCAAGCTGAGGCAGCAGTGGGCTTTGGGCAGGCCGGGACACACACTCCACCTGCCCCAGCCCCCTATATAAGCCTTAGACCCTAGAGCCTTGCAGGACTGAGAAACAGCCAAGTCAGGGGTACAGCCTGTCCTTAAGCAAGGTACTTCACCACTCTGGGCTTCAGTTTCCCCATCTGTAAAGGGAAGATGTAACAGGGGTTAATATGAGGCTTTAATTAGTTAATACATGAAAGTGCTTAGCAGTGTGGCAGTAGGGCACTAGGATCAGCTCACGGTAGATGTTAGCTGATACCGCATGGGCCTTGTTTATCCTACCTCTTAGCCTTTGCGGAGGCTGCATTCCCCACCTGGATCTTCTCCTCTCCACTCTCCTCTAATCTCACTTATTTCTTCCTGAATTAATCCTGTTCATCCTTACAAATCTCAGCTCAAATTCCATCATCTGGTAAAACCACACACGTGCTGTGAGATTCATTCATTTATTTGTTGGGCACCCACTATGTGCCAAGTGCTGTCCTAGTGTAAGGTTTATAGTAGTGAACAAAATAGATAAAAGAAATCCCTACCCTCATGGAACTTCTCTTTCAGTGCATAGTTACAACGTTTTCCTCGTTGTATTCATATAACTAAAGAATGATTCACATTTTTAAAGTGTGTCCTTGTCCCTCCTAAAGTCAGCTCCTGTGCAATAAGAGTCCCTGCACTGATGTTTCAAATATGCAAATCTTTCAGCACAGCAGGCCGTAGAACTGCTCCAGGGCAAAGAGGGCCCCTCCCTTCTCTCTGGAGCACCCAGCTGGTCACTTTACTGGAGTAAAAAAAAAAAAAAAAAAAAAAAAAAAATTGAAATCCAGCTGCCTTGAGTTGAGAAACCACGCCACCTATTTCTCTCCCCACACCCATCCCCAAAACACCGGATTATGCTAAAAGAATCCTTTGTGCACGCCTACCCACATGTCCCCCGTGACTCTGCACCTCAGATGACATTTCACCAGCCTGATCAGCCCTATCCAGATCGCGCCCCCGAGGGCAAGAAGCTGTTTATGGAATCTGACAATGCCTTAGTATATGTCTTCGATGGAGCTGGCCTTGGGGACCCAAGGGCACTTGTTCTAAATGAACAGCACCCGACTGCTAGTAATCACCTTGGCCTTTTCTAGCACACGACCCCCAAATCCCCCAGGAGAAAAGGGTCGCAGTAAGGCTCTCAGCTCTCGAAGGAGGGAAAGCCGGGAGGCCCAAGCTCTGCCGATGGATGCAAAGCGTGTCAAAGCCCATGATCCTCACGCCTCTGCAAGGAGACAATCTTTTGTCCTCCCAAGCAGCCTAACAGAAGTCATGCCATGAGCTGGGAGTCAGAAGATCAGATTTCCCATCTAGTACAGTGGCCACTGACCATGGGAAGTCATTAACCTCCCTGAACCTCACTCTCCCTGTAAAATGGGGATCCCAAAAAAAACCGCTCCTCATCGTGCAGATTGCCCTGATAGGAAATGAAATCCCAGTTATGGAAGTCTCTTGTAACCACCCTTTACTAACTGTGCGACCAATAGTCAGTGTGCCTCAGTTCTTCATCTGCAACACAGGTTTGGGGTTCTTGTTGGTTTTTGTTTTGTTTTGCTTTGAGACAGGGTCTCACACTGTCACCCAGGCTGGAGTGCAGTGGCATGATCATAGCTCCCTGCAGCCTCAAATTCCTGGCCTCAAGCGATTCCCCCCCCCTTCAGCCTCCCAGAGCACTAGGATTACAGGCACGAGCCACCCAGCCCAGCCAACAACACAGGTTTAACAGTAGAACTTTTCCCAGAGATATGTCATGAAATAAGCAAGTGAGGTCAAGATGAAATGTTAAGTTTAGGGAGGGATTCAGTAGGGTGACCAACCATCCAGGTGTACCCACACCTGACCTAAAGTCTTTGGGCAGAAAATCCCTAGCAAACCAGAATGATTTGGTCAGTCCAGGATTCAATGAGTTAATGTACTGCCTGGCACCTAGTAAGGTCCAACAGGCATTAATTAGCTCAGTGAATAAGACCGATACTCAACTCCCCTCTCAAACCAATGAGCTCAGAATCTCCAAGTTCCCAGATGATTCTAACACGCAGCCTGCAGCCAAGATTGAGAATCACACCTGGAGGGGTGTAAAACCTCTCTAAGCCAAGGTTCTCAACTCTGCCTGCAAAACCTTGAATCATCCAGGGTGCTTTTAAAAACTCCCCATGCAGGGCTTCCATCCCAGAGTAATGGAATCAGAAACTGGTGTGGGGCCTGGCATCATTACTTTTGACAAGTTTCTTGTGTGAACCTAACTGGCAAGCAGGTGTGAGGACCCCCCCTGCTCTAAAACAAAGGAGGCCCCCACCCGAGGGAAGAGAGTCCTTGCACACCTACAGGGTGACTTTCCAGGGGCCAGGCATTGAATCAGAGTTGTTGTACAGATTAACAGAGAGAAGCAGCACCAAATAAGTAGCTCAGTAAATCATAGGCTTATCATTATTTAGTCAGCCTAAAAGCTCACTAAGATCCCAACTCTGGGCCTGGCGCGGTGGCTCATGGTAATCCCAGCACTTTGGGAGGCGGAGGCGGGTGGATCACTTGAGGTCAGGAGTTTGACACCAGCCTGGCCAATATGGTGAAACCCTATCTCTACTAAAATTAGCTGGGTGTGGTGGTGTATGCCTGGAATTCCAGCTACTCAGGAGGCTGAGGCACAAGAATCACTTGAACCCGGGAGGCAGAGGTTGCAGTGAGCTAAGATCATGCCACTGCACTCCAGCCTGAGTGACAGAGTGAGACTCCATCTCAAAAAAAAAAAAAAAAAATCCCACCTCTGGGGCCCACTTATATTCCAATCCTAGCCCTGTACTTTTTTAGTGTGTGGATTTGAGAAAATGACCCACCCCTCTGTGCCTCAATGTTCTCATCTGTAGAATGGGGATGTTCACATCTGCCTCATGGAGTTGTTGTGAGTGAAGTGGCATCATTGTCTGGGGTAAATACCCAAGGTTTGTTGTCTCATGCCAGGAAAACCGAAGATGCAGACACACACAAAAAGTGAGTTTTAGAGCAGAGGCTTAATAGGCGAAAGAAAGAGAAAAAGAGAATAGCTCTCTCTCCTGCAGAGAGAGAGAGGTGCCTGAGTGGGTCTTCCAGTTCCATGGTGAAGTGCATGGGGTTTTACAGACTGGCTTGAGGAGGTAGTACCTGATTTACATAGGGCCCGAAGATTGGTTGGACCAGATGTGTCATTTACATAGCATGTGAAGAGGCTGGCTGCCCCACTTTAATCTTCTATTATGTAGATGGGGTCTCTCCCTGGCTGGCGCCATGTTGTCTGTTCCTTACTGTCCACTTGGTTGACAAAAGGGAAGATGGAGCCGCCATGTTGAACATGCCTGGTCCCCAGGTAGCATTTTCCTATTGGCACAGCTGCCAGCATTCACCTTTGCAAGCTTCCAGCTTTCTTATCTGTGTCTGCAGCTCGATTTTACAGACTGCTTTTTGTTAGAAAAGAAACGATTTGGGGGCTGCTTTTTATTAAAAGGAAGCCTTACTGAGGACTCTCTTACCCTCACTGTCTGCCTAAATAATTTCTTTTTAACTCCTATATCATGAGGATGAAAGAAAGGGAGGTGGGTGGTCGCCAAGTGAGAGCTGAATAATTGTAAGGCAAAGGCATATTTTTCCTCATCACCCATTATTGAACCCATTCTGCAGCTGAGAAAATGAGGCTTAAACAGCTTGTCCAACTTCACCCAGCTGCTTAAGGCTTGGGACCAGCAGCCGTCAGGTCAGAAATCACTTGATTCTCTCACCCTCTCTCCACATTCTCCAACCCTGGCTGCCTCTTCTCACCCTGTCTGTCCCCCGTGTTCTTCCCATGACCTTCACAATTTCAGTTTTGGGGGCCTCTAGCCACAAGCAGACATGCAACAGTAATCACTGAAATGAGTTCTAAACCGAAGACAGAAACAAATACAAGGTCCCTGCAACCAGGTGAGTTTTCCAGGTGAGAATCTCAGAGCCTGACAACCTTTCCACCTTCCCTTCTCCATGGAGAATCCAGACCCTTTGGATGCCTGATGGCAGTAAATACCAAGCCTGGTCTAAGGGCTTCACATGTATTACTTTTCTGTGTTTGTTTTTGTTTGTTCGTTTGTTTGTTTTTGAGACAGAGTCTTGCTCTGTCACCCAGGCTGGAGTGAAGTGGTGCGATCTCGGCTCACTGCAACCTCCACTTCTAGGTTCAAGCGATTCTCCTGCCTCAGTCTCCCGAGTAGCTGGGATTACAGGCATGCGCCACCATACCCAGCTAATTTTTGTATGTTTAGTAGAGATGGGGTTTCACCATACTGACCAGGCTGGTCTTCAACTCCTAACCTCAGGTGATCTGCCCACCTTGGCCTCCCAAAGTGCTGGGATTATAGGTGTGAGCCACCTCACCTGGCCATATTACTTGTTTAATCCCCACAGTAACACTGTGGGTAGGTACTATTGTTATTCCCATTTCACAGATGAGGAAACTGAGGCTCAGAGAAGATTAAGAAATTTGTCCAAGGAACCCAGGGGGTCTGGCTGCACAGCCACGGTCTTGACCTGATTTCTCCCTCTCTAGGCAGCCAAAGATCAGTTCTCAGTTGGGGGAGAAAGGGAAGACATGTCAAATTAGACAAATAGTTGTCTGTATGGATTTTTGTTTGTTTTTGTTTTGCCTAGCTTGTTTGTTTTATGGGTTTGGTTTGGTTTTTCACTAGCTCCATAAAGGAAGTCTGGAGCCAAGAGTAAAGGACAAGAAGCAGTTTCAACACGACATAAAGAAGAGCTTTCCAACCATCAGAACTGCCATTAAAAAGATTGCCTTTGCCATAATTCCAAAGCATCTTGGAATTAAGAGTGGTGAGCCCCAGGGAGGTGGTGATGGAGGGGGACGGAATAGCCCCAAACAGCCAGCTTGAAACTTCTAGATGCCTCGAGCTCTGAAAAGATTATGTAATTCCATTTTAAAAAGTCAACCCAGAAAATAAGCATAAAGAATGCCAACAAATGCTTTCTTTGAAATACCGAATTCTTTCTCCCTACAAGAAAAACGTGAGTCGGGGAGGGAGAAGGAGGAGTTCCCTGCTTCTCCTCGTTTGACTTTTGTACGGTGAGCATGTACTACTTTCTTGGACAAAATTATTTTTAAAATAAAACTATTTGAAATGATTTGGAAGAGTATGATGGGGGAATATTCACGATGTCACGTTCAGTGAAGAATGACATTAAAAACATGTCACGATTTAACCTGTTTCTCTTTTACATCTATTTTTATACCAAAACATTAACAATAGCTGGCAGGGGATGGTACTGTGGGTGGTTTTTATTTTCTCCTTTATGCTTTTCTATATTTTTAAGCTTTTTTTCTATCATTCACATGAACCAGCTGTGCAATAAGAAAAACAAAAAGGTGTTCTTTAAAAAAAGAGGCTCTTTGCCGAGGACTGAGCTTCGTGGCTACAAAGATCCAAACAGAGGCAGAGAGTGAGTATGAGGGGACTCCAGCTTTGGAGAAAAGGTCAGAGATGTGAACTCAAAGAATCCTTGATGCTGGGATTCTGAGGTTTCTAAAACCCGAATAGCCAAGCTGATAAAGGATGTGCTGAGCAGAAACAGGGATGACTTGAAAAGGAATTTGGGAAAATAAAAAGATGGTGAGTTTGATATGATCTCTGACATATCCATAAAAGCGGAGGTTGTAAACCTGAGAACCCTGAAAAAAGGCAGAGTTGGAAAGTTAAATTTGGGGGGTTCCTGCTTAAAAGAGATCAGTGAAGCTTAAAAGAGAGCAAAGATTCTCAGGGAGAAAGTGTTGCCCACCATTTCCCAACCCTAGTTGCCCCTTAAAATCCACCAGAGGGCTTTAAAAAAAACCACTGATGCCCTGGCTCCACCCTGAGCAAGTAAGTCACCATCTCTGGGGACAGCTTGGGCATCAGCAGTTTTTAATTAATAGTCTTTCTCTTCCTTCCTTTCTTTCCTTTTCCTTCCCTTCCTTCCCTTCTTTCTTTCCTTCCTCCCCCTCTCTCTTTCCTTCCTTCTTTTCTTTCTTTCCTTATTTCTTTCTTTTCTTTCCTTCTTTCTTTTCTTTCTGATGAATTCTTGCTGTGTTGTCCAGGCTGGTCTCAAACTCCTGGGCTCAAGCAATCTTCCTTCCACCTCAGCCTCCCGAGTAGCTGGGACTACAAACACACACCACCACGCCCAGCATCTTAGACTCTTTTAAAGAGCTATTTCAGGTTCACAGCAAAACTGAGCAAAAGTGTAGAGAGTTTCTATACATCCCCTATCCCCTGCAACACACAGTCTCTCACCAGGGTGGTACATTGTTACAGTCCATGAATCAACATTGACACATCATTATCTTTTTTTTTTTTTTTTTTTTTTGAGACGTTGTCTCACTCTGTCGTCCAGGCTGGAGTGCAGTGGCGCGATCTCGGCTCACTGCAAGCTCCGCCTCCCGGCTTCAGGCCATTCTCCTGCCTCAGCCTCCCGAGTAGCTGGGACAACAGGCGCCTGCAACCATGCCCGGCTAATTTTTTGCATTTTTAATAGAGATGGGGTTTCACTGTGTTAGCCAGGACGGTCTCGATCTCCTGACCTCGTGATCTGCCCGCCTCGGCCTCCCCTAGTGCTGGGATTACAGGTGTGAGCCACCGCGCCCAGCCAACACATCATTACCACCCAAAGTCTCCTGGTTATGTTGTACCTTCTGTAACTTCAACAAGGGTATAATAACCTGTATCTACCATTATAGTGTCATAACAGAGTAGTTTCCCTGTCCTCAAAATTCTCCGTGAGCTTCAGTAGTTTCTGAATACTCCAAGTGACCCTCAGGTACAGCCAAGCTTGAGAACCACCACTCTAACCAGCAAGAAGACAGTTATCGGCATCAGACCTTGAAGAACACTTGCTCTTGGAAGAAAGACGAAGTTTGGAAAAAATAATGAAGAAAAGTTATAGAGGGAAAAGGACAGTGTCATGAAAACTAGGGAAAGGAAGAATTTTGAAAAAGAAGATGGAACACACTGCAGAAGTGAAGAAAACTGAGAAATGAGGATGAGAAGAATGGAGAATTGTGAGTGCCAGATCTTTGAGGGCCTTTGAAAATCTAGATTCAACAGAACATGGGCATGGGAAGGGTATGGAAGCAAACTTGTCTGGGTTAAGGTTGCCTGGGCAGTGAGATCGAGGCTGCAAATATTTGTTGAAGAAGAAAAAGAAGGGCCAGGCATGGTAGCTCATGACTGTAATCCCAGCACCTTGGGAGGCCGATGCGGGTGGCTCACCTGAACTCAGGAGTTTGAGACCAGCCTGACCAACATGGTGAAAACCTGTCTTTACTAAAAATAAAAATAAAAATATTAGGCCGGGCGTAGTGGCTCAGGCCTATAATCTCAGCACTTTGGGAGGCCGAGGCAGACGGAACACGAGGTCAGGAGATCGAGACCATCCTGGCTAACATGGTGAAACCCCATCTCTACTAAAAATACAAAAAATTAGCCAGGCATGGTGGCACATGCCTGTAGTCTCAGCTGCTCAGGAGGCTGCAGCAGGAGAATCGCTTGAACTCGGGAGGCGGAGGTTGCAGTGAGCCGAGATGGCGCCACTGCACTCCAGCCTGGGCAACAGAGCCAGACTCCGTCTCAAAAAAAATAACATAAAATAATAATTAGCTGGACATGGTGGCACGTGCCAATAATCCCAGCTACTCAGGAGGCTGAGGCAGGAGAATCACTTGAACCTGGGAGGCAGAGGTTGCAGTGAGCTGAGATCGCACCACTGCACTCCAGTCTGGGTGACAAAGTAAGACTCTGTCTCAAAAAAAAAAAAAAAAAAAAAAAAAAAAGAAGAAGAAGAAAAGAAGAATAGGAATAAGGTAGCCAAAAAGGGGAGGAAGTTCAAGGAAAGAGTCTTCCTTTTCTTCTTTTTAGGGTATGTGTAGATGAACAAGATTGTAGGCAAAGAAAGAACCTGTGAAGAGACAGAGATCAAAGATGGTTAGTTGGTTAGCTAGCCAGTTAGTTCGTTTTAGAACGCTGTCCGGAACTTAGTGTAACACACATTAGTTAGTTGATTGGTTATTAGTTAGTTGATCGGTTAGCTAGTTTTAGGAAAATGCCTGATAGCATAATACATATTAGTTAATTGGTTGGTTAGTCAGTTTGAGAACAATGTCTGGCTTAGTATAATACACATTAGTTAGTTGATGGGTTATTAGTTGGTTGGTTAGTTGATTAGTTAGTTTTAGTACAATGCCTGACAGTATAATACATATTAGTTAATTGGTTAGTCAGTTTGAGAACAATGTCTGAGACTTAGCATAATACACATTAGTTAGTTTGTTGGTTAGTTTATTGGTTTTAGTCAGTCAGTTAGTTTTAAGAGGAGAGGATGTAATTTTTAAAAGTAATCGTCTTCATTAAAGCATTACTCAGCTGGGTGCTATGGCTCACACCTGTAATCCCAGCACTTTGGGAAGCCAAGATTGGAGGATCACTTGAGCTCAGGAGTTCAAGACCAGCCTGGGCAACATAGTGAGATTCTATGTCTTTAAAAAAAAAAATTGGGGGGTTACCAAGGGATGGGGTAGAGATACCCACTTAAAGGTCTTACAAGATGAATTTCCTCATTCGTTCTGCTACAGATTTTATCTTTACTAAAGAATTGAGGACCTGTGCCACATGACCTGACTCTAATTTCAGCCTCATCTATAGGGAGAGTGTTCATGTCTGCTGGAAACTTCCCACATCAGATGTCCCCTAACTCTCTGGTTTTCTGCCTCAAAGCTACCCCAAAGCTACAGGAACATCCTTCACAGGTGCATTCTATAAATGCAAAGGGGCTCAGACCCCAGGGGGTAACCCTCAAACAATGGGGCATAGAAGTCAGTGGATACACACCTTACCTCCTGTCCTTTAGGGGGATCATTCTGAATGTATTCTTCTCAGTCTCATAGGGTGGACTTGCTCAACAATGCACCCTCTATTATCTCTTTGTCGTTCCCTGCCTCGTTCTCCTTCTCCCATTCTCTCGTTCTTCCTCTCTGGGATCACCTCCTGAATTCACTACCTACATCCAAGTCCCTGCCTCAGGCCCTGCTTCAGAGTGAACTCAAACCAAGACACTCACTACACTGTGAGTTCCATGAGGGCCGTGTCAGACTCAGTGACACACCACCCAGGTCCTCCTTCAGGACCAAAGGACTCATTCCCCCAGCTGTTGAGCATGCTGCCCTCAGCCCCCAATCCCCTACAGGGATTGCCTCCGCTGAAGAGAGCTGTTTCACCCAAGGTTACTTCCCAGGGATCGCCACATTGAGTGACTGGTTGGTATGGTCCGTCCTAAAGGATGACTCAGTTTCAGAACTCCCTGGAGGGGTTGGCTGAGGCCCCCACTTAGATGACATCACAGCTCAACATTCCCCTCTGCCCAATTGTGATTCAGTCCCTTCCACCCACGGATGTCCAAGAGCAGTCCCTCATAAACCCAGTGTGTGTGAGTCTCTGCCTCAGAGTCTGCTTCCCAGGGGAATACGTAGTCCACTGCATTCTTTTTTTGTTTGTTTGTTTGTTTGAGACAGTCTCACTCTGTCATCCAGGCTGGAGTGCAGTGGCGCAATCTCAGCTCACTGCAGCCTTCATCTCCTGGGTACAAGCAATTCTCCTGCTTCAGCCTCCCAAGTAGCTGGCATATGCCACCACGCTCAGCTAATTTTTATACCTTTAGTAGAGATAGGGTTTCACCATGTTAGCCAGGCTGGTGTCCAGCTCCTGACCTCAAGTGATCCATCCTCCTTGGCCTCCCAAAGTGCTGGGATTACAGCCGTGAGCCACTGCACCTGGCCCAACCACTGCATTCTCAATGCTTAGACAGCACCTGGCTTGTAAACATTCAACAGATACTTGTTGAGTTAACCGATTGTTTAATTAGGGGGTGGGGGAGCTTTCTATGGAAACTCTACCAGCCTTACGTGTGATCTCAAGCCAGGGGAAGTCCTCCTTCCGGGTGTTATCAGCATCTCTCTACTATTTTGAAGTCTGAGCACATTGCTGCTAAAGGCTTACTGCTTGACAGGACTTTCCAGTGGCCTGGGTGTGGGTAGGTAAAGCATTTCACAGTTCACCTCTCATGGGCTTTTCGCCTTCCTCCTAGCCATAAAGTCAAGGCCACAAAAGCAAAAGCCAACCTAGTCCATGAACTTCTCAAGCCAGGAGACATCCAGTGTGTTGCACTTGACCTCCCGCTCATGATTCAGATGGTGTTTAGAAGAGAGTCCAGGTGTGAAAACGGAAGATGAAACACAATTGCAAAATGTACCTGGGGCTGAAAGAAGTATTGAGCTGTAAATAAACCATTTTCCCCAGACCTAGGTTTCTCTGGATATGATTAATTGTTCAAGGTTGGAAACTAACTGTGTTTTGGTTCCTGTCTGTTAAGAAAGATTTGGCTCCAGCCGCCCCTTGGCCCAGCACCAGGGACCTGGCAGGGTAATGATGGGATTCAGTAGGCTGACCTTCGTAGCAACATCTGCTTGGGATAAGGCCACAGCAGGTCAGCATGGTGGGAACAGCAGCCAACAACTATGTCAGAACCCTGAAAATTTTTCTGGCTCTGGGTAATACAATTACAATACTTTGTGTCTTCTTTTAGGAAGTATGCCTGTGGGTGAGCATCAAGACCTTCTAAATGGGCAGACCCTTTGACTAGCAAGGCCTCTTCTAAAAATGTATCTCAATGATTAATTAGCTGCAAGTATGTTCATCAAAGCACTTTAAAAAATAATGGTGAGGCCAGGTGCGGTGGCCACGCCTGTAATCCCAGCACTTTGGGAGGCTGAGGCGGGCAGATCCTGAGGTCAAGAGATCGAGACTATCCTGGCCAACATAGCGAAACCCCATCTCTACTAAAAATACAAAAAATTAGCAGGGCATGGTGGCACAAGCCTGTAGTCCCAGCTACTCCAGAGGTGGAGGCAGGAGAATCACTTGAACTCAGGAGGCAGAAGTTGCAGTGAGCCGAGATCACACCACTGCACTCCAGCCTGGTGACAGAGTGAGACTCCATCTCAAAAAAATAAATAAATAAAAATAAATGGTGAAAGACTGGAGGCAACCTAAATGTCCACCAGAAAGGGGATTATATATGTTATGTAAATCCTGGTATAACATGCCAGGACATACAGTCATTAAAAATAATGTAATGGGGTGCAGTGGCTCACACCTATAATCCCAAAGCTTTGGGAGGCCAAGGCAGGCAGATTGCTTGAGGCCAGGAGTTTGAGACCAGACTGGACAACCTAGCAAGACCACGTCACCACAACAAAATTTAAAAATTAACCAGGTGCAGTGGTGTATATCTGTAGTCCCAGCTACTTGGAAAGCTGAGGTGGGAGGGTCGCTTGAGCCTAGGAATTCAAAACTGCAGTGAGCTGTGACTGCACCACTGCACTCCAGTCTGGAGTGACAGACGAAGCGACCCTGTCTCAAAAAAAAATAAATGATGTCATAATATACAATTACATTTGTTGGCATGTAATGACATGCCCCTAGTGTACTGTTAAATTTAAAAGGCACTATGTACAGTATACTTCCATTAGAAGGAAGGGAAGGAAGAGGAAGAGAAAAAAAGAAGGGGAAAGAGAAAGATGACAAGGAAAGAAGCAATGTGGTTCAGACCTGGAATCTCAAATTTCCCTGATGGAAAATAGCTGGAGACCTCCTGGAGCCCCAGAAGACAGAAGTTGATCTCAGGGGAATTTCTTCAAGAGATTATTTTTTTAAGGGTTCCAGAAGAGCAGCAAGAAGAAAGGAAGAGGTGTGGCAAATTGAAGACCAGAGATTCCTGCTTTCTACTCTGAGATCTGACACCAAACAGCTTCTTAACCTGGGCCTGTTTCCCCCAGCAGGGAAGGAGTCAGCCTGAGTGATCGTGAAGGTTCCTTCCATAGGGCAAAAATGTTGACCATGATTGGTCTGGTTGGCAGGATTTAAGGTGATTGTCCTTCTTGATCCTTTTCTGTGTTTTCCAGCATTTCCAAAATGAGTATCTATGATTTGGTAATTAGAAACAATCAACAAATGTTAAGAATTATATTAAATCCCGCTTACCAAAAGAAACAACTGACGCACATTTGAAAAGGGCATAGTGACTTTTGTTTTGAGTATGTTTTAATTATATCTGTTTGCTCAATCGCTGATCTTCCAAACTCCATGAATACTCACACAGCAAGACCCCACACTCATAGGAGCCAGATCCGTTTGCTCTATTGCCTAATAAGCCTGGTTTTGTGCTCCAGCTAGGTGCAGTCATTCTGTTCCCCCTGTCTCCTCCTTTCATATAGAGAATTCTGCATGTTGAACAGACAAGGATTCAGTAATTGTTCCTGAAGAAATTTCAAGAGCAGCGGGGAGGTTTGTTCCTCTTCATTTTTAGGGAAGAAAATTGAGCTTCCTGAGGAAGCTCAGATGAAATTAAACATGGTGCAAAACTGCACCCTCCTTCCACACACACCAATGTCCTACACCAGCCAGGATGGGTTCAGAGTCTGACTTTGCAGGCTCGGGGTCTAAATGCCTTCCCTGCACCCTCTGGAAATAATGTCTTCTGAAGGCAGAAGAGCTAAATGATGGTTTTAGAGCCATATACACTTGGATTTGCTTCAAAGTCCTGCCCCCCCACACACAAGCTTTCTACCTTTGTGACCTTGAGCTGGTGATACAGCCTCTCAGAGCCCCGGTCCCTCCTTTTTACTAAATGGACAGGACAGGCTCGACTCACAGGGCTGTTTAGAAAGTCCAATGAAATCAGAGAAGTAAAATGCTAAGCATAGTGGCTGGACATGGTGATCTGGTCATTAGTAGGGACACGAGTGACTTGTGGTATAGGGTATAGGGTAGATTCTTGTTTCAAGGGCATATGAGTTTCCCATTGCTGTTGTAACAAAGTCCCATAACTTGGTGGCTTTTAAAAACTCAAATTTAACCAGACATGGTGGTGCACCCCTGTAGTCTCAGCTACTCTGGGGGCTGAGGTGGGAGGATTGCTTGACCCCAGAAGTTCAAGGCTGCAGTGAGCTGTGATCTCACCCCAGCACTCCAGCCTGGGCAACAGAGCAACACCCTGTCTCTAGAAATAATAATAATATAATTAAAAATTTTAAAAACTCAAATTTATGATCTTACAGTTCTAGAGGTCAGAAGTCCAAAATGAGTCTTACAGGACAAAATCAAGGTATCAGCAGAGCTCCGTTCCTTCTGGAGGTGCTAAGGAAAAATCCATTTTCTTGTCTTTTCCAGCTTCTGGAGGCAGCCTGCATTTTTTGTCTGGTAGGTTCCTTTCTCCATCTTCAAATCTAGCATAACCTCCTCACATCTCTCTCTCTGACCTCTGCCTCCATTGTCATATCTCCTTCTCTGACTCACCTGTCCCACTTCTAAGGACCCTTAAAATTACCTTGGGCCCACCAGACAATCCAGTATAATCCCCATAACTCAAGATCCTTAACTTTATCTTACCTTCAAAATCCTTTTTGTTGGCTGGGCGCAATGGCTCACACCTGTAATCCCAGCATTTCAGGAGGCCAAGGCAGGCAGATCACTTGAGGCCAGGAGTTTGAGACCAGCTTGGCCAACATGGTGAAACCCCATCTCTACTAAAAATACAAAAATTAGCCGGGCATGGTGGGGCACGCCTGTAATCCCAGCTACTTGGGAGGCTGAGGCACAAGAATCACTTGAACCCAGGAGGCGGAGATTGCAGTGAACTGAGATTATACCACTGCACTCCAGCCTGGGCATCAGAGCAAGACTCTGTCTCAAAAAAAAAAAAAATTCCTTTTGCCATGAAAGGTAACATGTTCACAGGTTTAAGGGATTAAAATGTGGACATGGCATCAGAGAAATGTAAATCAAAACCACAATGAGATACCATCTCACACCAGTTGGAATGGTGATCATTAAAAAGTTAGGAAACAACAGCTGCTGGAGAGGATGTGGAGAAATAGGAATGCTTTTACACTGTTGGTGGGACTGTAAACTAGTTCAACCATTGTGGAAGACAGTGTGGCGATTCCTCAAGGATCTAGAATTAGAAATACCATTTGACCCAGCGATCCCATTACTGGGTATATACCCAAAGGATTATAAATCATGCCACTATAAAGATACATGCACACGTATGTTTATTGTGGCACTATTCACAATAGCAAAGACTTGGAACCAACCCAAATGTCCATCAATGATAGACTGGATTAAGAAAATGTGGCACATATA
This sequence comes from Nomascus leucogenys, assembly GCF_006542625.1. Lineage (NCBI taxonomy): Eukaryota > Metazoa > Chordata > Mammalia > Primates > Hylobatidae > Nomascus > Nomascus leucogenys. The sequence continues at coordinate 85,702,602 of NC_044390.1, read as the reverse complement.
CACTATGGAATACTATGCAGCCATAAAAAAGGATGAGTTCACGTCCTTTGCAGGGACATGGATGCAGCTGGAAATCATCATTCTAAGCAAACTATCACAAGGACAGAAAACCAAACATCACATGTTCTCACTCATAGGTGAGAACTGAAAAATGAGAACACTTGGACACAGGGCAGGGAACATCACACACCAGGGCCTGTTGCGGGGTGGGGGGAGGGGGGGAGGGATAGCATTAGGAGAAATACCTAATGTAAATGACGAGGTGATGGGTGCAGCAAACCAACATGGCACACGTATACCTATGTATCAAACCTGCACGTTGTGCACATGTACCCTAGAACTTAAAGTATAATAATAAAAAATGTGGACATGGGGTGGGGACACTTTTCTACCTGCTGCACAGGATATGAAAGGAGTCCAGCGTTATCCTTAAATAGCCACAGCTAATCATAATACTGGTAACACTCAGCCTCCTTGGGGGATGAAAGTAACCTTAGCTGCTCCAGTGGTTTATTGAGCATTTAGGATATGCCAGGCTCCCCAGAGGGGCCCCAATACTGCTAAAGCAGTGGTGAGGTTTGGTCCCCCTCGCCAGAGTACTAACCACTCCTTTCTGCTTTATATATTGCATTACATTTTTAAAACCATTCCACTACATTAAAACATTTTGAAAAGCTCTGATCTGCCAAATGCTCTCATTTTAATGATGAACTGAGGTCCAGGGAGATTCAGTTACTCACTAGCAAGGCAGAGAAAGATCAGCCTTAAAGCAAATGATCTTTCCCTTATACTCCGGTAGTCACTGAGCCCCTGAGCTAAGCCGTCCAGTCACTGAGCAACCACTCCAGAGGGAGTAGCATACAGTGGTAAAAAGCATGAACTTCAGGTGCTCACACAAGTTCCAGTCCTGCCTAGACACTTGCTGAGCAGTGGTTTCTAAGCCTGTTGTGAAACTGGATTAAATGAGATAGTGCACAAAAGGCACTGGCCACAGCACATGCTCAACCGTATAAGCTGTCATTGTTGACTAACTGGCATTATTTCTATTTCTATACATTCCTTGATGCTCAAACTCCACTGTAAGTTCTTTGAAAGTAGAACTTGTGGCCAGGCACGGTGGCTCACGCCTGTAATCCCAGCACTTTGGGAGGCCGAGGCAGGAGGATCACAAGGTCAAGAGATTGAGACCATCCTGGCCAACATGGTGAAACCCTGTCTCTACTAACAGGGTGTGGTGGTGCACGCCTGTAGTCCCAGCTACTTGGGAGGCTGAGGCAGGAGAATCGCTTGAACTCAGGAGGCAGAAGTTACAGTGAGCCGAGATCGCACGACTGCACTCCAGCCTGGCAACAGAGCGAGACTCCATCTCAAAAAAGTAAAAATAAAGAAAGTAGAACCTGCTGTGATCTGTCTTTGTGAGACAGCTGGGTGCCTCGTTCCCTCTGTTTACCTGACCGGCCCCTATGCATCCCTTCAGGTCTCTTTTGAAATAACCCTTCCCTAAGGAGGCCATCCCAGACCACACAGAAGGCATTGTGTCTCCTGGTTTACACTCTCCCAAGACCCTGAATTCTCTTTTGTAGACTTCGCTCCAATTATTATTTAATAATTACTTATATAATAATTTATTTGATCCCTGCCTTCTACAGCGCAAGCTACAATGCAAGCTCTCCAAGGACAGCAGTTAACTGGGGCCATGTGATTAATTCATGGGCTGATACGTGTCACTTTGGGGCTGAAGCATAGAAAAGTTGGCATGGTAACTCACCAATTATCAGTTCTCCTGCTGCAGTGACAGACGTTTTATCAGCCTTGGTCCCTGAGTGACCCTGAGCTCTGTTGTTCTACACTGGATGTACAGCATAAATGAGAAAACAACAACAACAAACAGGTAAACAAAACCTTTGTTGTACTAAATGTCTAGGATGTTTAAAGTTAACTTGTTACTGTGTCCCTATCCCAGCCTATCCTGACCAACACATCACTATATTCCCAGTACCCAGCACAGTGTTGGGTACATAGAAAGTGCTCTATAGAAATTTGCTGAATGAATGAATTGGCTTCTGAAACCACAGGTAAAAGTCAGAATACGTAATATTTCCTAATTCAGTAGCAGACAACTTTCCACTACCAAAAAAAAATTTTAAAAAGACTGGGCCATGAGTTAGCTACAAAAGTGAAATGTCAGGGTCCCTGTTTCCCTCTACAGAAGCTAGAAATGCAGGCTCTTTGACCTTGAAGCTGCTAGACTCTGAGTCACCGTCATGTTGCTGGAGGTCACAGAAACACTCAGTGAGGCTGAGGACAATTAGGTACTCAACAAAGTGATAAAATCCACTACAACCAGAGCCATTAGTCACAGGGCATTATTTAGAAATTCTTGCAATTTATAATATTTATGAATTGATCTGTAGGAACCCATAAACATCATGTGTCAATATAACTAACTGGCTTTATGAGTTTGGTTGGCTGATACATTTAAGCTGATGTCGTCGTGATGTCATTAAAAAAAAAAAGGAACCCATGCATGCTGGGCCTTTGGCTAGGCTGTTGGTGTTCTGATAATTCCACTGCCTTGGACAAGGAATTGGGTGAAAGTGGTATATTTAAAAAGTGGAGGCCGGGCGCAGTGGCTCACGCCTGTAATCCCAGCACTTTGGGAGGCTGAGGCGGGCGGATCACCTGAGGTCAGGAGATCAAGACCATCCTGGCTAATACGGTGAAACCCCGTCTCTACTAAAAATACAAAAAATTAGCCAGGCGAGGTGGCGGGCGCCTGTAGTCCCAGCTACGCGGGAGGCTGAGGCAGGAGAATGGCGTGAACCCCAGGGGGCAGAGCCTGCAGTGAGCAGAGATCGCGCCACTGCACTCCAGCCTGGGTGAAAGAGCGAGACTTCTTCTCAAAAAAAAAAAAAAAAAAAAAAAAGTGGAGGCTGGGCATGGTGGCTCACTCCTGTAATCCCAGCACTTAGGGAGGCTGAGGCAGGCAGATCACCTGAGGTCAGGAGTTTGAGACCAGCCTGGCTAACATGGTGAAACCCTGTCTCTACTAAAAATACAAAAGTTAGCTGGGTATGGTGGCACGTGCCTGTAATCCCAGCTACTTGAGATGCTGAGGCAGGAGAATCACTTGAACCTGGGAGACAGAGGCGGCAGCAAGCCAAGATTGTGCCACTGCACTCCAGCCTGGGCAACAGAGCGAGACTGTCTCAAAAAAAAAAAAATGTAGAGAAAACACCAGTACAGAGGTAGACAAGACATAGCAAATAAAGGGCACACTACCAAGCAAGCTACCACAGACATTAATCCCTTGAGGAAACTCTGGGCAAAAGGAAAAGACACACATGTTCCCTCCTCCTAATCCCTCAGGTCTCAGCTGAAATAACCCACTTAATAACCTAGTGAGGGAGCTGGGGTATTTATACACCAACTTCCAAAAGTCACTGGTGAAGCGGGGCTTCTGAAACAGACGGTGTTAATTCTTTGATACTCTGGCCTGCTACTCATGAGCTGATCGATTTTTGGAAGTTCTGGCACAGACACCAATACTAGTAACTGGAAGTCAGCTGGAGCCCACTGAAAGTTAAGAAGGCTTGGGTATGGCACTACAGTGTCAGCTGCGCCCACTTTACCTCCTTCAATCTAAGCAAAGAAACTCACCTAAGCCCATGGTTGGGGGCAGCACCTTCCATGTGCCAGGCACTGGGCAGGGGATGGGGATACAGCCTTGAGCATGACAAGCATGATCCCTGTCACTGTAGATGCATGGAACCTGTAATCTAGAGGAGACTCGGTCAATCCCAGTAGAGTGATGTAGCTATCACAGGGGCCTTGGGAACACAGTGGAGAGGCTTCTTACTGAGTCTGGCTGGAAAGGCATGGCAGGAAAGACCTCCCAGAGGACTCGAAGTCCACCTCCATCATGAAAATGAGTCCAAGTTCATCATTTCTAGAAGGTGGTTATAAGAAGAGTGCTTAGACAGGGGGAACAGTATAGGTAAAGGTACAGAGGTTTGGGGGTACATCCAGTGATCAAGGAACTGCAAGTCATTCAGGGAGGCTGCAGGGTAGGATATGTTTGGAAACCATGGGAGAGGAAGCTGGAGAGGTGAGGAAAATGTGAGAGATGCCCAATCTGAAAGGTTTGATCTTATTGGTTTATCAGGAAGATAATTTTCCAAGGCAAGGTGACTAAATTAGCATATAAACTACCAGGCACCCAAATGTCTGGGGGTGGGGGGTTTTAAAAAACAAACACAGGTTCTAGAACCAGGAGATTTAAGCAACTACTCATGTGCACTTGAGCAGACCCTTCCCCTCCCTGGGCCTCAGTTTCTCATCTGTCATGTAAAGAGATTTATGTAGATGACCTACTAGGTCCAGTGTTTTCATTCATTCATTTATTCAACAAATATTTGCTGAGCTCCTAATACGTACCAAGCATCATGTCAAGCACAAAGGATACAGCAGTGGAAAAGTCCCAACTATCATCGAGTTTACCTTCTAGGAGGAAAAACAAAAAGACAAACACATAAATGAAACGGCATCTCTGATACAATTTGGATCTGTGTCCCCACCCAAACCTAATGTTCAGTTAGTTTAATGTTAATCCCCAGTGCTGGAGGTGGGAGCCCAGTAGGAGGTGATTGGATTATAGGGGTAGAGTTCTCATGAATGTTTTAGCACCATCACCCCTTGGTTCTGTGTAGTGAGTGAATGCTCACAAGATCTGGTTGTTTAGAAGTATGTAGCAACCCCTGCCCCCAACCTGCAACCTCCTTCTTCCTGCTTGGGCCATGTAAGACATGCCTGCTTCCCCTTCGCCTTCCACCATGATTTTAAGTCTCCTGAGGCCTCCCCAGAAGCAGAAGCCACTATGCTTCCTGTACAGCTTGCAGAACTGTGAGCCAATTGCATCTCTTTCCTTTATAAATTACCCAGTCTCAGGTATTTCTTTAGAGCAATGTGAGACTAATATAGTCACTTATGGAAAACTCAATGAAGAATAAGATAGCAAGATCAGGAATGAGCAAGGAGGGGGCCTCTTTGAGGAGGTGATATGTGATTAGAGATGTTAGAGAAGTGAGGAAGAGAATTCTGGGAATATCTGGAAATGAGCACTCCAAGGTAGAGCAAGGAGGCCTCTGTAGCTGGAGAAGAGGGAGCTAGAGACAAAGAGTGAGCGGGAAGGGGGGCTGGTCATAGAGGGAGGCAGGAGCCAGGTCAGGTGAGGCTTCCCAGACCATGGTAAGAGCTTGTGATTTTCTTCTAACTTTAGAAAACATGGGAGCATTTGAGCATAGGAGTGACATACTTTGACCTGCTATCTAAAATGTTCACAGTAGTCCTATTCATAATAGCCAAAAAAAGTGGAAACAACTCAGATGTTTATCAACTGATGAATAGATCAACAAAATGTGATCTGTCCACTATCTATACAGTGGAATATTACTCAGTCATAAAAAAGAATGAAGTATTGATACATGCTGCAATATGTATGAACCTTGAGAACATGATACTCAGTGAAAGAAGACAGAAAAAAATTTCACAAAATGTCACTTGACATATGATTCCATTTATATTAAATAATCAGAATAGGCAAATCTGCAGACACAGAAAGTAGATTGGTGGTTGCCAGGGGCTGGGGTGGGGGTGCTGCAGTAGGGAGAGGAGAGTGACTGCTACTGTGCCGAGGCTTGATTTTAGGGTAATAAAAATGTCCTAAAATTAGATACTGTTTGCATAACTCTTCTGAACATATTTAAAACTATTAAGTTGTACACTCTAAATGGGTGAACTGCATGGTAAATTATATCTCAATAAACCTGCTTAAAAAAATTAAAGGAGGCTGAAGGTGGTAGCTCACTCCTGTAATCCCTGCACTTTGTGAGGCCAGGGTGGATAGATTGCTTGAGCCCAGGAATTTGAGACCAACCTGGGCAACAAAGCAAGACCCCGTTTCTACAAAAAACAACAAAAAAAAATTAGTTGGGTATGGTGGCACATATCTGTAGTCCCAGCTATTCAGGAGGCTGAGGTGGAAGGATTGCTTGAGCTGGGGAGGTCGAGGCTGCAGTGAGCCATGATCAAGCCACTGCACTCCTGCCTGGGTGATAGAGCGAGACCTTGTCTCAACTTAAAAAAAAAAAAAAAAAAAAAAGGACATTCAAATCACATATATACACACAGAGACAAGTAACTCTCTGGCTGCTTTGTGGGAATAGATTGTGGGGAGGCCAGGGCAGAGGCAAGGGGACTAGTCAGGAGGCTGCTGTGGAAGTCCAGGCAAGAGGCAGCGGTGACGTGGACTAGGGTGGGAACAGTGAGGATAGTGATAAGTGGTGGGATGTGAGATCTCTCGAAGCCAGAACAGAGAGGATTTGCTAACAAACTGGATGTGTATCATGAGTCAAGGCGAGAAGTCAAGAACCGGCATGAGCAATTGTGTGAGGAGTGGTGCCATTTACAGAGATGAAGAGCACTTGATGAAGTGCAGGTGTAGGGTAGATTAAGAACTTGGTTCGGGTCATGCAACGTGTGAGATGCCCATTAGACATCCAAGAAGAGATGCTGAATAGGTCACTGGGTGTATAACCCTGAGGCTAGTGGAGAAGTTCTGGCTGGATTTGTCAGCTGGGTGTCAGTCATCAACCTAGGGATGGAATTAGAGCTGCAGGGATGGATGAGACCCACTAGGGAGTAAATGTAGGTAGAGAAGAGGAGGAAACCCACAACTGGCCCTGGCCACTTAGATGATGGGAAGAGGAAGAGAAACATCATGCTTCCTAAAATGTAGACACTTTGGGGGTTCTAAGAGTTCTCTGAATGTCTAAGATCAGCCCATTAATTTAATCGAGCTTCTTCCAGCCCTTTTCTTTTTTTTTTTTTTTTTTTTTTTTTTGAGACAAAGTCTTGCTCTGTTGCCCAGGCTGGAGTGCAGTGGTGCCATCTCAGCTCACTGCAACCTCCACCTCACGGGTTCAAGTGATTCTCCTGTCTCAGCCTCCCAAGTAGCTGGGATTATGGGTGCTCGCCACCATCAGCTAATTTTTGTATGTTTAATAGAGATGGGGTTTCACCATGTTGGCCAGGCTTGTCTCGAACTCCTGACCTCAAGTAATCCGCCTGCCTCAGCCTCCCAAAGTGCTGGGATTACAGGCGTGAGCTACTGCACCTAGCCTTCTAGCCTTCATTTTAAAAATTATCATTGACCACTGGGTCTACACTTCCCAGGGGGTACCCGCTGCAGGGAGAATCCGTAAACACCAAAAGAATTTCCAAGATTAGGAATTGAGACAAACTTTCTCTTTAGCCCTTCAAAGAATTCTAAAGCGTTGGCCGTCTGTGAAAAGCGACCTTTCTTTTTGTCCTTCATCCACTTAAAAGACACTCACCTTGACCAAGCATAAGCAAGAAGGGCAGATTCATTCTAAGAATATCGAAGTGTTTCAGCCGGGCACGGGAGCTCATGCCTGTAATCCCAGCACTTTGGGAGGCCAAGACGGGCGGATCACGAGATCAGGAGTTCGAGATCAGCCTGGCCAATGTAGTGAAACCCCATCTCTACTAAAAATACAAAAATTAGACAGGTGTGGTGGCACGTGCCTGTAGCCCCAGCTACTGGGGAGGCTGAGGCGGGAGAATCACTTGAACCTGGGAGGCGGAGGTTGCAGTGAGCCAAGACCATGCCGTTGCACTCCAGCCTGGGTGACAGAGTGAGACAACTTCTCAAAAAAAAAAAAAAAAAAAAAAAAAAAAGAATATTGAAGTGTTTCATGGAATTGAAAAAATAAAAAATAGTATATTTCAAAATCGCCAGAAGATTTAAAATGTTCCCAACATACAGAAATGATAAATGTTTGAGGTCATGGATATCCCATTACTCAGATTTGATTGTTACACATTGTGTGCTTATATTAAAATATCACATGTACCTCATAAACATATACAACAATTATGTATCAATAAAAAGAGTAGAAAACAGCTGAGCCTTAGGAACAATCTCTGTGTCTTTCCTGCTCCTCCTTCTCTTTTTTTTTTTTCTCTCTCTCTCTCCTTCTCTCTCTCTCTCTCTTTCCTCAGTCTTAATGGGAGAAAAACAGCTACTCACCATTGTCTATATGTTACAATTTCAAGCACTAGAAACTATGTAACTTTTCTCTCAGCTCTAAGTCCAGACACCCAGGGAAGCGTTCTAATTGGTCCATCTTGGGTCTGCAAGTGTATTTCTGGACCAATCATCTAAGGCCAAAGGTGGCATCTCTTGGAGGTAACAACAGCTCTCTTGGCAACCTTGTGATCAGAGTACCATTTTGGGGTTGGGTTTACTCAGAAGAAAAAAGGAATTTTCCAATTTGCCAGAGATAATTATTTGTTGGATAATCTTTCAATTTTTTTTTTTTTTTTTTTTTTTTTTTTTTTTTTGAGAGAGAGAGAGAGAGAGTTTCCCTCTGTCGCCCAGGCTGAAGTGCAGTGGTGCAATCTCGGCTCACTGCAAGCTCCTCCTCCCTGGTTCAAGCCATTCTCCTGCCTCAGCCTCCAGAGTAGCTGGGACTACAGGTGCATGCCACAGCAATGGCTGTATTTTTGGCAGAGATGGGGTTTCACCATGTTGGCCAGGCTGGTCCCAAACTCCTGACATCAAGTGATCCACCCACCTTGGCCTCCCAAAGTGCTGGGATTACAGGCATGAGCCACTGCGCCGGGCCTAATCCCTTCAGATTCTGACAGTCTTAAGATCTAAATGCCAGATAAAATGTTTATGGTTGAAAGTGGCTAATAGCATGACTTTCAACAGCAATGATATGCTTAGCAAGGGCTAGCACCATTCTGCAGGTACAAAGTCCCACATGGTAGCATTCTGTGCCCATCAGGGCTTAGCAGAGGAATGGATTTGAGGATAAAGCAGACCTCCACACCCCTCACCACCAGCCTCTCATCTCCAGACTTGCCCTCCCAGCCCTACTGTCAAAGAACACAGTGACCCCGTGGGACATACATGTGAGACTACAGATGACTTTTCCATTGCCAGCTCAGCTGAAGTGCATTTCTCTGCATCACACAGAGATGGCCCTGGCTGTATCAGCACAGCTCTCACTTGAGCCACAGATGGCAAATGGAATGCTCATCCCCGCCCCTTGCTCCCTGGCCCGGCTGCTTGCACATTCCTTGACAATAATACTGGTTCAGAAGCTGGCACTTGGAGCCAACCCTTGCTAGGCACAGCAGGGTGGGCAAGGCAGAAGTAAAGCTGGCAAGGAGGGAAGTAGGGGCTATTTATTTTATGCTGGGCCCAGCAGCCTGGAAGGTACCATGAAGAGTGGGCAGCTAGACTGCAGCAGATGACAGAGCTTTATCAGGTAAGGGGTGGCAGCAGGGAGCACAGGAAAATTACAGCCCCACTTGCCAAGTCTCAGGGACACCTGCATCTAATTTAACATAAGGAAGACGTTATGGAAAAGAGTTGCTACCTCCCCCAGATGCAGACTCCTACTAAATCTAGTCTACTCCATCTCCTAAACCTCTCTCCAACTTATTCCCTTCCCTCAATCCCCATCCCACCTGCTCTAAGCCACCACCATCTCTTGCCTGGAGAGCTGCAATTGCTTCCCAAATGCTCCATCAGTATTCACTCTGGCCAGAACAGTTCATTCTCTATCCAGTGACCAGAGTGATCTTTCTAAGTTGCAGGTCTGATGACACCTCACTTCTGCTTTGGCTCCCCAAGGGATAGAGTCCAAAATCTTTCACACCAGCTCATAAGAGCGTTCACAAACCGATCTTGGCCCACTCCAACAGCTTTAAGCATCAAAGATGGTTGGGGTGTGTAGCAGATGCATTGGTGCCCTGCCTGATCCCCTCGCCTTTATCACACTGGCCCAACTTCCAATGGCCGGCACCTGCTTTCATTTGTCTGATGGCTTTCACTGGCAATTGGAGCCCACTTTGTTATGCATGGCAGGATGGAAGTACCAGGGAATCAATGGCCCCTGGGAGCAGGCCTCAAACAATGATTGATGGAAGAGGGAGTATAAACACCCCAGCTCCCTCACCCTTTGGGTGGGATAACAGGTGTATGTCAACACTGGCTCCCAGAATTACCCAGTTGCCCACAGTCATTGATAAACTCACCCTTTCCTGGTTCCTTCTTGACTCTGTCTCATTCTCTTGTTCCTCAACTGCTATTCAGGATCACTTCTTAGATAAAACTCTTGATGGCCAGGTGTGGTGGCTCACCACTGTAATCTCAGCACTTTGAGAGGCCAAGGCAGGCACACTGCTTGAGCCTAGGAGTTCGAGACCAGCCTGGACAGCATGGCAAAACCCCAGCCCTACAAAAATTTTAAAAATTAACCGGGCATGGTGGCACACACCTGTAGTCCCAGCTACTTGGGAGGATGAGGTGGGAGGATTGCTTGAGCCCAGGAGATTGAGGCTGCAGTGAGCCATGACTGCACCACTGCACTCCAGCCTGGGTGAAAGAAAGAGACCCTATCTCAAAACAGACAAACTCTTGCATTCAAATCCTTATCTCAGGGTCTTCTTTGGAAAGATCCCTGAAAAAGCAAGTATTTTCCAAAACCAGGTTATCCAGCTATGTATGTACTTATACATATTAGTGATAAATATGCCATGATATCTCTCATGATATCATGATCAGGCATCATGATATGTATGTATTTACACATATTAGCAATAAATATGCCATGATATCTGCAGCCTCTGGACTTGTACACAAGTTTCCTCTATGTAGCATGACCTCCCCCTGCCGTCCCATCTTCTGGATGGATCTTACTCTACCTTTAACTCTATCCATAGCTTAGATCTACATTCTTGGGTAGAACTCCTCTCACCTTACCCACACCTCTCCCGCATGCGCTGCCCCCCCCCCCCCCCCACACACACACAAGTTCTGTTTCCCTTGGAATTTGCTCCCCTCACACTCTAGTTTTCTTTTCTTTTCCTTTTTTTTTTTGAGATGGAGTCTCACTCTGTCACCCAGGCCGAAGTGCAGTGACGCAATCTTGGCTCACTGCAACCTCAGCCTCCCAGGTTCAAGTGATTCTCCTGCCTCAGCCTCCTGACTAGCTGGAATTACAGCCACGCACCACCACGCCTGGCTAAGTTTTGTATTTTTAGTAGAGACAGGGTTTCATCATGTTGGCCAGACTAGTTTAGAACTCCTGACCTCAGGTGATTCACCCATCTTGGCCTCCCAAAGTGCTGGGATTATAGGCGTGAGCCACTGCACCCAGCCTAGTTCTGTTTCATTGTGCTTATTGCACCCGTAATTATGTGATCAGAGCCTGTGTTCCCCATCAAAATGTTAGCCCCATGACAATAAGGATTGTGTTTGTGGGCTCATTTCTGTATCCCCAGAGTGGAGTACAATACAGATGTTCAACAGAGAGTTGAATAAATGGTGCTTTAACTTCAAAAAAAAAATAGAAAAAGAGAAAAGGTGTAATATAACGCAGATATGGAAATGTTCCACACATGCTAATTGAATAATCACAGCCACCATCACTCAGCACACCCAGTGGGCCAGGCATCCTCCCAAGGGTTTCACAAGCATCACCTCAATTAACCCTCACAGGCTGATACTGATGTTATCCCTGTTTGACAAAGGAGGAATCAGAGTGAAAGACAGGTTAAATCCCTTGCTAAAGGGCACATGGTCGCAACGGGCAGAGCTGGGATTTGAACCCAGAGAGTCTGGCACACAGTGCACATATTTACCTGCAAGTTTCTCCTACCTCTTTCCCCAATGGAATGATGCTCCAACTGTAGAGCTCTTCACAGCACCTGGATGAAGCCTTCTCCCCCTCCAAGGGCATGAAGTGAAGAATCACTGGGGATTTCACGAACCTGATGGCATTCATTCATTCAACCAGTTATTTCTAAAGCACCTACTATGTGCCAGGCACAAGGAAAGGGGGTAAATAAGACAGAAACTGTTCCTGCCCTCCCCAAGCTTACAGTCTAGTAAAAGAGACAGACACTGAATGAACAAACATGCAAACAGGCATATAATGGGCAATTGTAAACACTATGAAGACAACGGGTATGGGAGGTACCTGACTTAAATAGGTCAGAGACAATTTTAAGTGAAGACCTGAAAAATGAGAATTCAACCACTCTGGAGGGAGCGGGGCAGAACATTTCCCATCAGACAGAAGGAAATGTTGGATGCTATTCTAGATACAGTGGGAAGCCATTGGTGGGAGGTGATATGGTTTGGCTGTGTCCCCACCCAAATTTCATCTTGAATTGTAGCTCCCATAATCCCCACATGTCATGGGAAGTACCCAGTGGGAGGAAATTGAATCATGGCGGCAGGTTTTCCCATGCCGTTCTCATGATAGTGAATAAGTCTCATGAGATCCGATGGTTATAACAGGCAGTTCCCCTGCGCATGCTCTCTTACCTGCTGCCATGTAAGACATGACTTTGCTCCTCCTTGGCCTTCTGCCGTGATTGTGAGGCCTCCCCAGCCATGTGGAATTGTGAGTCCATTAAACTGCTAGCAGTTGCCCGTGAGACAGGAAAGTGCCTACAGCAGCCCCTGACCACCTGGCTCTGAGACTACTGCCTAGAGCCATATGTCCTCACCAATATCCAGCAAATGCTGCAGTTCTGTACATCCAGTTCATCTGGTTCCTCTCAGCCAGGACTAAGGAAACCTCAACCACAACCGAAAAACATCTAGCATAGAAAAGGAATTAGGATGTCACCAGGCACCACCAAAAGTGACAGGGAGAAGAATGCAGGCTGAAATATCCACCGAGTACAACCTTGTTCTGTTTAAGTGGCTCTCCTCTCATTCTCTGCCTCATTTAACTCTTTCACATACATTATCTCATTCTGTCTTCAAGAGGATGCAGGTAGGTGCACATCCTTCTACCCATTCCCACAGATGGATAAACTGAGGCTTAGCAAAGTGAAGTGACCTGCCAGCTCAGAGCCAGGTTCTAAAGACAGGGCCCTCTCAGCCCAAGTCCAACAGCACTTCTATCACTACTCAATGGCTTGCTTGTGAAAACCTTCTTAGAAGCTTGTTTTCTATTGGTTTTGTTCTATGTGCATTTTCACCATCTCAGTATCAGCCAAGAGCTGGTGGGGGAGGAAGGTGAAGGAGAGTGGGAAGAGCAAAGAGGCTTAAATGCATCAAGGGCATGATCCTAAGAAACTGATTTGAATTGAATAGAAATTGGTTTCCCGTTATCCTTGCAGCTACAACATGTGCAATTTAGGTCCTGACGCCAAACACTGCCACTGTTTTTCTGGTCAAATCTACTTCCTAGGAAGATAACCATTTTAAAAATTCTCTGTAACCTGTCAGGCAGACTATGTTCCTCTGAAAGACACATATTGCTGCCCAAGTCCACACAAAATTCCAACCCCAGTATGCAAAGCACCACCACATTTACATGGGGCCAGGAAGTAAGATAAATTCACAAAGCCTTATATGGAGCCAAAAAGAAACAGAAAGGTACTGAGATCCGAATCCATGCCTCCCCACCCACGCCCTTGCTGAGGGACTCTGCCCCTAATCACAGCCCCTGCTGTCTTGTTTGCCTTAAGAATGATATTCAGCCATTACAAATACAACCATTCTGCAGGCTCAAACACTGGAAACCTTTGAACACATTGATATATTCCCTGAGTGTCCTTAAGAAGCTCCATCAAAAACAATAAAATGTGTCATGTCACCCACCAAAGCCCATATGCAAAGAGAATTTCAGATCCAGTTGATTCAGCTGCTCCAAAGGACCCAGGTTGTTTGTTTGTTTGTTTGTTTGTTTGTTTTGAGAGAGTCTTACTCTGTCACCCAGGCTGGAGTGCAATAGCACGATCTTGGCTCACTGCAACCTCCGTCTCCCGGGTTCAAACGATTCTCATGCCTCAGCCTCCAGAGTAGCTGAGATTTTACAGGCATGCACCCTGACACCCGGCTAATTTTTGCATTTTGAGTAGAGATGGGGGTTTTGCCATGTTGGCCAGGCTGGTCTCAAACTACTGAGCTCAGGTGATCCACCTGCCTCAGCCTCCAAAAGTGCTGGGATTACAGGCATGAGCCACTGCGCCCAGCCAGAACCCAGGTTCTTGCTGTTCCTCTGCTCTGCCATCCACGGTGCAGACCACTCTGAGTCTGATTTTCCGCATGGTCATATGGATATCAGTGGCACTTGCTACTAATGCTTTCCTGTTTCAATCTAAGTCTAAGAGAACCTCTCCCGAAATAACAGACGCTAAGTCCTTTCCATTACTCTGTGTGAACCAGCTAGAGTCTTGTCACTATGTCTGAATCATTAACAGTCACCAGGGAGATGCCCTACCTGGGACAGTTAGCAATGCCTGGAGACATTTTTGGTTGTAGCAACTTGGAGAGAAGGGAGTGGGCGCTACTGGCATCGAGTGCAGAGAGGCCAGGGATGCTGTTAAATACCCTGCAATGCATAGGACAGCCCCACCATGAAGAATTATCCTGTCCAAAATGTAATACTGAGCTTGAGAAACCTTGGCTTAGATTAACCTACACTGGGGTTAGCAAACTACAATCCACAGACCAGATGTAGCCCACTGGCCTGTTTTTGTAAATAAAGTGTCACCAGAATGCAGCCACACACTCATCTGCAAGTTGTCTATGACTGCTTTTGTTGTGATACAGACCATTTGTCTTCACTCCTAAAGCTTAAAATATTTACTCTCTGGCCTTTTTCTGAAAAAGTTTGCTGACCCCTGGCCTAGGTCTACCCTTAAAGTTGGGGTTGGAGAGAATATGTGAACAAAATTAGAGTTCTGTTAGGAAAGAGGGAAAAAATTGGTGTTGGGAAGTAACAAACAGTAAACACGACCAAGAGAAAGTCTATTTCTAAAGACCTCACTGTATCCCATAGCTCTCAGCAAGGACCTTATCAATGAAACTATGCTTCTACTTAAAGGACTTGTACAAAAATTAAGCAGCCAGATAGGAAAAATAAGTTCTAATATTTTTTATCACTGTAGGATGACTATAGTTGACAATAAAATATTCATAGTTTCAAAACAGCTAGAAGAAAGATATTGACTGTTCCCACACACAAAAAAATAAATGTTTGAGATGATGTATATGCTAATTACCTTAATCTGATCACTATGTGTTATATGTACCAAAACATCACTAGGTACCCCATGAATACGTACAATTATCATTTGTCCATTTAAAAATTAAAATAAAGTTTAATTAAAAGATGGGAAAAATAAACTAGGAATTTAGGCCTTACACAACTTTTAAGTTACTAGGAGGCATGAAGCCCCCAAACTCTCACCCAATAATTAAGATTTTTGACTCCTACTACAAAGAGACAGAAATGACTATCAGAGCAATGGGTCCTGAGCCCATAAAAGTCAGGCCTGGTGTTGGCTCTATGGAAGGCCAAAGCCACACTGAAATCAAGGGAGAGAAAAAAGAAAGAGTAGCAAGGAAGTTACTTAGCAGAGAAAATCACAGGATGGAAGGAGAGAGGCACAAAAACCAAGCATCCCCAGAGGGACAAAGAAACATGGCTGCTTGCAATGATTGATCCCATGATACTTTGCAGTTCCATGAGATTTCACAACACCTTTTCAGTAAGTTCTTTTCCTGAACAAGTCCAAATGGGTTTCTGTTCCTTGGAATCAAAAGGTCCCTGAGGAAGATGAGACCCACTGAATCACTGGACACCGTCTATGTTAGTCCATTCTCATACATTCTCATATTGCTGTAAAGAAGTGCTTGAGAATGGGTAATTTATAAAGAAAAGAGGTTTACTTGGCTCATGGTTCCACAGGATGTATAGGAAGCATGGCTGGGGAGGCCTCAGGGAACTTACAATCATGGCAGAAGGCGAAGGGGAAGCAGGCACATGTTCACATGGCCAGAGCAGAAGGGAGAGAGAGGGAGAGGTGCCGCACTTTTTTAAACAACCAGATCTCATGAGGATTCTACTGTGAGAACAGCATGAAGGGGAAATTTGCCCCCATGATCTAATCATCTCTCACCAAGCCCCACCTCCAACACTGCGGATTACAATTTGACATGAAATTTGGGCAGGGACACACATGCAAACCGTATCACTCTCTCTCAGGGACAAGGCAAATATTTGCCCAAAAGGTTGACTGGCTTCTTCTCTCTCCTTTGATCCTAGTCACCCAGGGATTCCCATTCCACTTGGCAGGAGGTTGGGCAGACCCAAAGACCTGACATAACTTTTAAGACTTAAAAACTAAAAAAACCTAAGTGGGAAAATAGTACCTGATTTTTTATAGATGCTTTAAAGGTTCCTTTTAATAGTAAATATAAATGGTTACCAGACTTGTCAAATATAAGTCAATATCAACTCTCAAAAAGGACTAAGAAGGGAAAAAATTTAAGTGAAAAAAAAATTCATGGCCATTTCTTTTCAACTTGTGATAATGTTACTTTGATCTTCCTGTTCACTCAGCCTGGTTTAAGTTATCAGAAGCCCACCACTAAATGCCTTGTTCCTATTATTTATTTATTTGATATTATAATTGAATGAGAACTGTCATATCCTGGCCAGTGTTCCCCATCGGCTGCTTCTCTGGGTTGGGAGGGGGTTGTTTTGTTTTATTTTTTTTCCTGGGAGCACCGGAGGCAACATTTAGGAACAAAATCTTCTTTCTGACTTCCTCTGGAATAGATTCTCTTTGTTAAAGCCAGAACTATTCACCTCCTGGAGGCAAATCTGTCCTGTAGGTATTTCTCCGGAGGCCACCATCCAGATTTCCAAGCTGCCCATAAAGGATGGAGGATGGTAGTGCTGAGTTTCTGCCTCTGCTATTTGCAATCCACCTTCCTCATCCTGCAGCCTTTGGAAAAGGGGCCACCTCTATTTGCACCACAGCTAATAAGGCAGGATCAAGCAAATGATGATTCTGAGCTAAACAAACTGATTTCTTCCCAGCCTCATTGTGCAGAGAGAAAACTGCTAGATGAAGCAAGATCACAGTAAAGCCAAACACTTCATGTGAACATATTCAGGGAACACGCTGCAACTTTGTGCTGGGGTCTACAGACAGAGACAGAGAAGGTACAGTCCACATCCTTAAGGAAGCCACAGTCTTGAGCAAGGCTGTCCAATAGAAATATAATACAAGCCACATTTGTAATTTGAAAGTTTTTAGTAACAACATTAAAATAAGTAAAAAGAAACATAATAATGCTTTATTTAACCCAAAATGTCATCATTTCCACATGTAATCAATACCAAAAAATTATTAATAAGGTATTTTACATTATTTTCCTATTAAGCCTTTGAAATCCAGGATGTACTTTATGCTTACAGCCATCTTCATTCAGACCAGTCACATTTCAAGTGTTCAATAGTCATATGTAGCTAGTGGCTACTGTACTGGGCAGCACAGCTTTAGATGTGGAACAGATGTATACACAATTATAAAACAACATGAAGATATACCTACTATGTACTCACAAAAAATAAATTAAAAAAATAAAACAGGGCCAGGCATGGTGGCTCACATCTATAATCCCAGCACTTTGGGAGGCCAAGGCAGGCTGATCACTTGAGTCCAAGAGTTCAAGACCAGCCTAGGCAACATGGCAAAACCCTATCTCTACAAAAACAAAAAAATAGCCAAGTGTGGTGGCATGCGCCTGTAGTCCCAGCTGCTTGGGATGCTGAGGTAGGAGGATTGTTTGAACCTGGAAGGTTGAAGTTGCCGTGAGCCATGATCATGCGACTGCACTCCAGTCTGGATGACACAGTGAGACCCTGTCCCCCAAAAAAATAAAAATAAAAATAAAGCAACATGAAAGAAGAAGACAGCAATAAATGGAAAGATGTCCCACGTTCATGGATTGGAAGACTTGACATTGTTAAGACATAAATATCACTCAAAGTGATCTACAGATTCACTACAACCCCTATCAAAATTCCAGAGTGTTTTTTGCAGAAATAGAAATATTCATAATAAAAAATCATATGAAATCTTAAGGAACCCTGAAAAGTCAAAACAATCTTGTAAAAGAACAGAGTTTAAGGTCTCACACTTCCTAATTTCAAAACTTAGTCCAAAGCTACAGCAATCAAGACAGCATGGCACTGTCATAAAACAATGAACTGAATGGAAAGCCAAGAAATCCACCCGTGTATACATGGCCAAGTGATTTTTGAGAAGGGTTTCATGACTCTTCAATGGGAAAAAGATAGTCTGGACTCTTACCTTGTATAGGATCCTTTCCTTAAATCATGTAAAAAATTAATTCAAAATGAATCAACGACCTAAACATAAGCATTAAAACTACAAAACTCTTAGAAGAAAACATAGGGGGAAGCTTCATGACATTGGATTTAGCAATGATTTCTTGGATATGGCAACAAAAGAAAAAATAGATAAATTGAACTATATCAAAATTTAAAACTATGCATCAAAGGACACAACAGAATGAAAAGGCAACTCACAGAAGGGAAGAAACTATTTGCAAATTATATAGCTGAGAAGGGGTTAATATCCAGAGCATAGGCCGGGGCATGGTGGCTCATGCCTGTAATCCCAGCACTTTGGGAGGCTGAGGTGGATGGATCACAAGGTCAAAAGTTCAAGACCAGTCTGACCAACTTGGTGAAACCCCATCTCTACTAAAAATACAAAAATTAGCTGGGTGTGGTGGCGTGCACCTGTAATCCCAGCACTTTGGGAGGCAAAGGCGGGTGGATCACAAGGTCAGAAGTTCAAGACCAGCCTGACCAACATGGTGAAACCCCATCTCTGCTAAAAATACAAAAATTAGCTGGGTGTGGTGGCACGCACCTGTAATCCCAGCACTCAGGAGGCTGAGGCATGAAAATCACTTGAACCCGGGAGGCAGAGGTTGCGGTGCACCGAGATCATGCCCTCCAGCCTGGGTGATGGAGCGAGACTCCATCTCAAAAAAAAAAAAAAAAACCCAGAGTATATAAAGAACTCCTACAACTCAATAACAACAAATCCAGTTTTAAAAGGGGCAGAAGACTTGAAAACACATTTCTCCAAAGAAGATAAACAAATGGGCAAAAAGCACATGAAAACATGCTCAACATCACTAATCATTAGGGAAATGCAAATCAAAAGCACAATGAAATACTGCTTCGTTACACAATGAGATGCCATGAGATACTACCTGATACACATACACGTAATAGTCATTATCCAAAAAGGAAAAAAACAGATAACAACAAGCACTGACAAGGATGTAGAAAATTGGAGCCCTCAGGCACTGTTGTTGGGAATGTAAAATTGTGCAGCAAGCACTTTAGAAAACAATATGGGAGTTCCCCAAATAGATTCAAAGTATAATTATCATCTCCAGCAATTCTTCTGGGTATATGTCTAAAAGAATTGAAAGTGTAGACTCAAATAGATATTTGTACACATATATTCATAGCAGCATTATTCACAACAGATAAAAAGTGGAAGCAACCCAAGGGTCCATCAACAGATGAATGGATAGGCCGGGCGCGGTGGCTCACACCTGTAATCCCAGCACTTTGGGAGGCCAAGGTGAGCGGATCACGAGGTCAGGAGATCGAGACGATCCTGGCTAACACGGTGAAACCCCATCTCTACTAAAAAAAAAAAAAAAAAAAATTAGCTGGGAGGCCAGGCATGGTGGCTCAAGCCTCTAACCCCAGCACTTTGGGAGGCCAAGGCAGGTGGATCACCTGAGGTCAGGAGTTCGAGACCAGTCTGGCCAACATGGTGAAACCCCATCTCTACTAAAAATACAAAAAATTAGCCTGGCGTGGTGGGGGATGCCTGTAGTCCCAGCTACCCGGGAGGATGAGGCAGGAGAATGATGTGAACCCAGGAGGCGGAGCTTGCAGCGAGCCAAGATTGTGCCACCGCGCTCCAGCCTGGGCAACAGAGCGAGACTCCTCTGTCTCAAAAAAAATAAATAAAACAAACAAAAAAACCAGATGAATGGATAAACAAAATGTAGCATGTCCATACAATGGAATATTATTCATCCCTAAAAAGGAAGGAAATTCTGATATATACTACAACATGGATTAACCTTACAGGCATTAAGCTAAGTGAAATAAGCCAGACACAAATGGACAAATACCGTATGTTTCCACTTATATGAGGTACCTGGATTAGTGAAAACCATAGCGACATAGAGAAGGTAGAATGGGCCGGGCACAGTGGCTCACGCTTGTAATCCCAGCACTTTGGGAGGCCGAGGCGGGCAGATCATCTAAGGTCAGGCGTTCAAGACCAGCCTGACCAACATGGAGAAACCCCGTTTCTACTAAAAATACAAAAAAAAATTAGCCAGGTGTTGTGGCGCATGCCTGTAATCCCAGCTACTCATGAGGCTGACGCAGGAGAATCACTTGAACCCGGGAGGCGGAGGTTGCAGTGAGCTGAGATAGTGCCATTGCACTCCAGCCTGGGCAACAAAGTGAAACTCTGTCTCAAAAAAAAAAAAAAAAAAAAAAAGAATGGTGGTTGCCAGGGAGTGGAGGGAGGAGGAAATCGAGAGTCAGTGCTTAATGGATATAGAGTTTCAGTTTTGCAAGATGAAAAGTGTTCTGGAGATAAATGGTAGAGATGATTGCACAGGATGAATATACTTAATGCCACTGAGCTGTACACTTAAAAATTGTTAAGATGGTAAATTTTATGTGTACGTTACCACAATAAAAAAAAGAATAATTATAAGGCAATTGAAAAAATAACACCAAGAAGGGCCATAACCCAGAGAGGAAGTTGTAGAGACACCAAACATCTGTGGAAGACTTAGAGTGTCATAATTAAGAGTTTAAGTTTCAGCGACAAAGAGGCTTTCATCCTATACAACTACTTGGAAAAATCATATTCTCTCTCCAAGCTTTGCTTTCCTCATCTGCAAAATGCAAGTATTTAAAGGGCCACCCTCCTAGATTCCTGGTAAAGAATAAGTATGTGATGCAGTCAGCACAGTGCCTGGCACAAAGAAACCTCTTCTGAAATGTCAGCTGGTATCGTTGTTATTAATATAACAAGCAAGAGAAGAGGGGAACATATCAAGGAAGGCTTCTTGGATAAGGGGACACCTGAGAGGGGTCTTTTATTTTTTGAGACCGGGTCTTGCTCTGTTGCCCAGGCCAGAGCACAGTGGCATGATCACAGATTACGCATCCTCGACCTCCCAGGCTCCAGTGATCCTCCCTACTCAGCCTCCTGAGTAGCTGAGACTATGGTCACATACCACCATAGCCAGCTACATTTTTTTTTGTAGAGACAGGGTCTCACTATGTTGCCCAGGCTGGTCTTGAATTCCTGGGCTCAAGCAATCCTCCAACGTTGGCCTTCCAAAGTGCTGGGACTATAGGCATGAGCCACCATACTCAGCCTCTGAGATGGGTCTTAAAGATGGATGAGAATTAACTCCACAAATAGGGAGGGTGGGAAGAAATTTCCAAGCAGAGGGACAACTGGTGAAGACAAACAATGTAGTAAAGAGGTATACTATGTGCTTTTTCAAACATATACATCTATATATTCTTTCACACACACACAAACGAGAACATGCTATTCTGTGCCTTGCTTTTTTTCACTTCTTAATAGATCAGTTCTTATGGTGACAAAAAATGTCCTACAGTAGTGATGATGGTTGTGCAAATTTGTGAATATTCTAAAAACCACTTTAAAAGGGTGACTTTTGGTCGGGTGCAGTGGCTCACACCTGTAATCCCAGAACTTTGTGGCAGCCAAGGTGGGTGGATCATCTGAGGTCAGGAGTTCAAGACCAGCCTGACTAACATGGTGAAACCCTGTCTCTACTAAAAATACAAAATTAGCTGAGCGCGGTGGTGGGCATCTGTAGTCCCAGGTACTCTGGAGGCTGAGGCAGGAATGTTGCTTGAACCTGGGAGGCAGAGGTTGCAGTGAGCTGAGATCACACCACTGCACTCCAGCCTGGGCAACAAAGTGAGACTCTGTCTCAAAATAAAAAAAATTTAAAAGCGTGACTTTTATGATATGTGAATTATATCTCAATTTTAAAAGGAAATAGTGTTTATAGGGAAATCTGGTTGTCCCCCAAACTCAAACTCTAGTAGTGATATTGCAGATATTAAAAATGAATATAATGTATATAATACTATAGTATGTGACCCCGATCACATACAATTCCACTTCTGGGTATATGTCTAAAAGAATTGAAAGCATACACTCCAGCAGAAATTTGATCTACTGGATCCCGATTACACACTACAGTATTATATACATTATATTCACGTCCAATATCTGCAATATCACTAACTAGAGTTATTTGAGTTTGGGGGGAAAACCCAGTTTCTCTATAAACACACTATAGTATGTGATCCCCAGGGCCCCACCAGAATATATTACATTCTCAGTGTGGCTGAGACCACACTGTGCAGGCAGCCATCCAGCTTACGTCTGAAAAAGACTGCGTCCAGTAGAAGTGATGGCGCCCCGCCGCCCACAGCATAGTAGCAGCTTGTGTGTTGATGACAGACATAAGAGATACATAGAAATGCATTGTTGTTGAGACCTACTGATATCAGAGGGTTTTGGCCTGAAGGCTGAGTACCAGAGGAACTCAAGGCACTGACAGCTTTTTACCAGCTCTGTATCCTTGGACTGAATTTTTTCATGCAAATACCCTCTTAATTCATCAGCAAAGACTCACTGCTTATGTGCTTAGCACTCTGCAAAAAACAGGGTAGAATAGGGTTTCAGGTCACCTGGTTCAGCTCAGATAGAACTTTTGTTTGAGAACCTGAATTGGAATGTGTCCTATTCATTCTTTTTTTCTTTTTTGTGTGTGTGAATTCTATTGTTGATCACATGCAAGGTGCCAGGCACTGACCTAGGTGTTAGATATCCCTCTGCAATCAAGGATCTCTGCCCTCAGGGTGCTTACAGAACTAGAGGGATAGCGGAAAATGAGACAAGTGCCAATAATAAAGTATGGTGAGAATCATGGTGCAGGACAGGCGGTGAGAGCCTGGCCCAGACAGACTGACACCTTCCTGGCATTGACCTTGAAGGATGAGTGTGAGCCAGAAAAGGGGAGAACAAGAGGGAGAAAAGGAGGGTATTTCAGGCAGAGGGAGCAATGTGGACACAGACAAGGAGGCAGGAAGGGCAGCACTTAGCAACTTAGAAATGAAAAAATTCAGCCAGGCGCAGTGGCTCACGCTGGTAATTCCAGTACTTTGGGAGGCCTAGGTGGGCGGATCACCTGAGGTCAGAAGTTTGTGACCAGCCTGGCCAACATGGCAAAACCCCTCTCTACTAAAAATACCAAAATTAGCCGGACATGATGGCACGCACTTGTAATCCCAGCTACTCAAGGGGCTGAGGCAGGAGGATTGATTGAACCTGGGAGGTGGAGGAGGCAGTGAGCTGAGATCATGCCATTGCACTCCAGCCTGGGCAACAGAGCAAGATTCCATCAAGAAAAGGAGAGGAAGGAAGGAGAGGGAAGAGAAGGGAAGGAGAGAGGGGGGAGAGGAGAGGAGGGGGAGGGGAGGGGGGAGGGGGAGGGGAGGAGGGGAAGGAGGGGGGGAGGGGAGGGGGGAGGGGAAGGAGGGGGAGGGGAGGGGGAGGGGGGGGGAGGGGGGGGGAGGGGAGGGGAGGGGGGAGGGGGAGGGGAGGGGGAGGGGAGGGGGGGGAGGGGGGAGGGGGGAGGGGAGGGGAGGGGAGGGGAGGGGGGGGAGGGGGAGGGGAGGGGGAGGGGAGGGGAGGGGGGAGGGAGGGGGAGGGGGAGGGGAGGGGGAGGGGAGGGGAGGGAGGGGGAGGGGGAGGGGAGGGGAGGGGAGGGGGAGGGAGGGGGAGGGGAGGGGGAGGGGAGGGGAGGGGAGGGGAGGGGAGGGGGAGGGAGGGGAGGGGAGGGGAGGGGAGGGGAGGGGGAGGGAGGGGAGGGGAGGAGGGGAGGGGGAGGGGAGGGGAGGGGAGGGGGAGGGGAGGGGGGAGGGGAGGGGAGGGGGGGGAGGGGAGGGGGAGGGGAGGGGAGGGGAGGGGGGGAGGGGGAGGGGAGGGGGAGGGGGAGGGGAGGGGAGGGGGAGGGGGGAGGGGAGGGGAGGGGAGAAAAGATTCTATGTGGCTAGGATGGGACTAGGAGAAAGACAGGGAAGGTGGCTGCTGATTTGGGCCTCCTAGCCCTGGAAGATAAAGCAGTCAGTGGGGTCAGTGAATGTCTCACCAAGGCTAAATTGGGGTGAGGTTGTTCTTTAAGACTGCAGACCATCCCATTCCATAAGCACTTAAGGAATGTTCCATGTATGCCAGGGTCTGGGCTAAGCATTGAGGACTTCACAGCAATCAAGACACCCCTGACACTTGCAGGGCCCCGAAGATAAAGAGTACTGTTATTGACTGAATTGTGTCTCTCCAAAATTCATATGTGCCCAATGCAACTGCATTTTGAGATAGAGTCTCTTTTTTTTCTTTTTTTTTTTTTTTTTTTGAGATGGCGTCTCACTCTGTTGCCCAGGCTGGAGTGCATTGGCATGATCTCAGCTCACTGCAACCTCTGCCTCCCAGGTTCAAGAGATTCTCCTGCCTCAGCCTCCTGAGTAGCTGGGACTATTGGGACTATAGGCATGTGCCACCACGCCTGGCTTTTTTTTTTTTTTTTTTTTGTATTTTTAGTAGAGACGGGGTTTCACTGTGTTGGCCAGGCTGTTCTTGAACTCCTGACCTCACGTAATCCGCCTGCCTCAGCCTCCCATACTGATGGGATTACAGGTGTGAGCCACAGTGCCCGGCCTGAGATAGAGTCTTTAAGGAGGTAATTGAGATTAAAGGAGATCCTGGGCATGGGAGGGCTAATTCAACAGGACAAGTGTCCTTACAAGAGGAAGAAGAGACCCCGGGGATGTGCACACACGGAGGAAAGGCCATGTGAGGATGCAGTGAGAAGGCAGCCACCAACCAGCCAAGGAGAGAAGCCTCAGGAGAATCCAGCTCTGCCAGCACCTGCGTCTTAAGTCTCCAGAACTGTGTGAAAGTTCATTTCTGTTTAAGCTGCCCAGTCTGTGGTATTTTGCTATGGCAACCCTATCTGACAAATACCAGTATGAACAGAAGTTCCAGCTCTCTGCCTCCCCTTCCTGCCCATGAGAGGCCCTGCATGTATGTGTAGATCCCAGCCCATGTATCCAAGTTCTCTGCTCATATGCCAGCAACAACCATCTCTTGGCCCCCAGAAGGCCTGGCAGGTACACACACAAGTGGTGTCACCCACCCTTGGGAAGACAGGCACAGGGAGGAGGTTTGGGCAGTCCTTGGAAATGGGCTCAGAGCTGTTTGGGCAGGGAATTTGAAGGTCCAGGGTACCTTAAGTGTGATCTGGAAGGGGAGCACCTATTCCGGATGGGCAGATCCCATCGAACTCATGGATTCCTCTCCTTGTGAGGAAGAGTGTGGCCAGAGGGGAGCCAGAGTGGGGCCATCTGAAGCTCAAAGATCAAACAGGGGCCCTGGTTGTCTGGGTCAAGGGCATTGCTGGAGACAGGGGCAATGGAAGACGGAGTCTGTTCCAGGAGAAGGATCAGCACATACAAAGGATAGAACGGCCAGGTGCAGTGGCTCATGCCTGTAATTACAGCACTTTGGGAGGCCGAGACAGGCAGATCACTTGAGGTCAGGAGTTGAAGACCAGCCTGGGCAACATGATGAAACCCTGTCTTTATTTAAAAGAAAAAAAATTAGCTGGGTGTGGTGGCAGGCACCTGTAATCCTAGCTATTCAGGAGACTGAGGTGGGAGGATCAGTTGAACCCAGGAGGTGAAGGCTGCAGTGAGCCGAGATTGTGCCACTGCACTCCAGCCTGGGTGACAGAGTGAGACTCCATCTCAAAAAAAAAAAAAAAGCTAGAGGAAGGAAACCTAGAAAATACCAGTTTCCCAGGGGTCCTCCTGGCTGGAAGTTGAAGTAGGGAGAAGTAAGAGATGAGGCTAAAGACTCAGAGGCGGGACCAAGCAGGGCTTGTGTGTCTCGCCAAGGGAGCACGTCCCTGTGGGTGCAGTGGGAGCCACCTGCTCAGCTGGCTGCAGTGTGGGGAGATGGACTGGAGGTTTATCAAGTTTTAAATTCAGTTTAGGGCCCTTCTAGGATCCTTAGCCTGGCTTAGAGATAGACATCCACCAACCCTGAGAAGCACATCTTTCAACGTAAACTTCTCCCCAGCCAACTAGCTTATCACTTTTCACCAAGCTCAAACCCATGACAAATTTGCTTTTGGAAAGAGAACAACAGGACCCAGCTTGCCTTACTACTCGACTCTTCCCACCTAGTGCTCCATGTTAGCTAACCAGAAATATAACTATTTTTATCATGTTTCCTTTTTCACCTGGGCCACCAGGATTCTCTCTTTTTTTTTTTTTTTTTTTTGAGATGTGGAGTCTTGCTCTGTTGCCCAGGCTGGAGTGTAGTGGTGCAATCTTGGCTCACTGCGGCCTCCACCTCTAGGACTCAAGCAATTCTCCTGCCTCAGCCTCCCATGTAGCTGGGACTACAGGCATGTGCCACTACACCTGGCTAATTTTTGTATTTTTAGTAGAGATGGGGTTTCACTATGTTGGTCAGGCTGGTCTCCAACTCCTGACTTCAGGTGATCCACCTGCCTTGGCCTCCCGAAGGGCTGGGATTACAGGTGTCAGCCACCGCACCTGGCTCTTTTTTTTCTTTTTCCTTTTATTTAGCTTCTGATTCTCTGGTTGAATGGATACTCTCTTGATGGTTTCAAAAGGTGAATATAAAGCAAAACTTGTTAACAATTAAAATCATTTTTCAGCCGGGTGCAGTGGCTCACACCTGTAATCCCAGCACTTTGGGAAGCTGAGGCAGGCAGATCACTTGAAGTCAGGAGTTCAAGACCAGCCTGGCCAACATGGTGAAACCTGTTTCTACTAAAAATACAAAAATTTGCCAGGTGTGGTGGTGGGCACCTGTAATCTCAGCTACTTGGGAGGCTGAGGTGGGAGAATCACTTGAACCTGGGAAGTGGAAGTCACAGTGAGCCAAGATCATGCTACTGCACTCCAGGCTGGGCAACAGAATGAGACTCCACCTCAAAAAAAAAAAAAAAAAAAAAAAAAAAAGGAAGAAAGAAAGAAAAAGAAAAAAGAAAAGAAAAATGGGGGTTAAGTCCCCATGTGGTGGCTCATGCATGTAATCCCAGCACTTTGGGAGACTGAGGTGGGCAGATCATTCGAGGTCAGGAGTTCGAGACCAGCCTGACCAACATGGTGAAACTAAAAATACAAAAACTTAGCCAGGCATGGTGGCACACCCATGTAATCCCAGCTACACGGGAGGCTGAGGCAGGAGAATTTCTTGAACCCACAGGCAGAGGTTGCAGTGAGCCTAGATCACGCCACTGCTCTCCAGCCTAGGCAACAGAGCAAGACTCCATCAAAAAAGAAAGAAAGAAAGAAGGAAAGAAAGAAGGAAAGAAAGAAGGAAAGAAAGAAAGAAAGAAAGAAAGAAAGAAAGAAAGAAAGAAAGAAAGAAAGAAAGAAAGAAAGAAGGAAAGAAAGAAAGAAAGGAGGGAGGGAGGAAGGGAGGAAGGGAAAAACAGGGGTAAAAAGGCAGCAGACAGAGAGGTCAGCAAGACATGAGGCCAGAGAGACACGCAGAACCAAATCACGACAAGCCTGAGTAAGGAGTTTGGACATTTCCTGGAAGACAATGAGGGATTGTGCCTCAGCATCCACAACTGAAGTGGAGGAAAATGATCATACCCACCTCATAGGATTGTTGTGAGATTAAACTGCTTAGCATAATGATTGGTTCATATTAAGTGTTCAATAAATGCTCAATAATTATCATTGAAAGATTTTAGGGAGACTAATAACCTGGTAATATAAATCACTGTTAATATGACAACTACCATTAGTTAAACATACAGATGTATGTGCCAGGCACGGTGCTAAGCACTTCATGTACATCACTGTTTTTCTCCTAAGCATTATTACTGCTTGAAATTGCATCACATATTTGATTATGCAGTTACTGCCTGTCTCTCTCACTAGAATGAAAGTTCCATAAGAGAGACAGAAACCTGTCTGTCTTGTTTGCTGCTGTCTACCCAGTGCCTAAAATGGAGACTGACTCCTGCAGTAGGAGCTCAATAAGTAATTTCTGGATGAAGAGAAAAATGATCCCATTTACAGTAATCCAGAGAAATGAATTGTATTGCCTTGATTATTTTAAATGAAGAAACTGAAGTGTAGAAAGATCATTCATTCAGGCTTCATTGTGGACAAAAAAAAAAAAAAAAAAAAAAAAAAAATGTGAGATGGGAAAGGCCGGAGGCAAGAAGGCAAGCGAGGATACCATTGTAGACATGCAATAAAGAAAACTGGATGGGCCTGGCACAGTGGCTCAAGCCTGTTATCCCAGCACTTTGGGAGGCCGAGGTGGGTGGATCACTTGAGTCCAGGAGTTCGAGACCAGCCTTGGCAACATGGCAAAACTCTTGTCTCTAAAAAAATACCAAAAAAAAACACAAAAAAATGAGTGAGGCATGGCGGCACATGAGTGTGGTCCCAACTACTCAAGAGGCTGAGATGGGAGGATCACTTGAATCCAGGAGGCAGAGGTTGCAGTAAGATGAGATCATAGCATTGCACTCCAGCCTGGGCAACAGAGTGAGTCATTGTCTCAAAAAAAAAAAAAAGTAAAGAAAAGAAAAAGAAAATTGGATGGAGAGAAGTTACTACATTGGAGAGATTTTAAGAAGGTGGGTGGGAGGCCGGGCGCGGTGGCTCACGCTTGTAATCCCAGCACTTTGGGAGGCCGAGGCGGGCGGATCACGAGGTCAGGAGATCGAGACCATGGTGAAACCCCATCTCTACTAAAAATACAAAAAAAAAAATTAGCCGGGTGTGGTGGCAGGCGCCTGTAGTCCCAGCTACTCGGAGAGGCTGAGGCAGGAGAATGGCGTGAACCTGGGAGGCGGGGCTTGCAGTGAGCCGAGATCGCGCCACTGCACTCCAGCCTGGGTGACAGAGCGAGACTCTGTCTCAAAAAAAAAAAAGAAGGTGGGTGGGGTAGGTGGGAGATGGATGAGTGATGAATTGATTTATGAATGAATGAATATGTCGGTTGATGGGTGGGTAAACAGATAGGTGGATGTGTAGATGGGTGGCTATGTGAGTGGATGAATGATTCCTACCCAGTGGGGTTTAAACAGACACCCAATCATAATGGATGGGGGGACAGATGAGTGGACGAATAGGTGAGTGGATGGATGAATGGATATGTGGGTGGATGGGTAGATGATGAGCGAATATGTGGGTGGATAGATGGGTGGATGAACAGATCTTCAGAGACACCTAGTGCCCTTGCATGGTGCATTTTATGCAGAGAATAAAATTTTTCAGACATAGTAACCAGAATAGATATAAAAATATTGTCCAGGTATAAAGGACAGAGTCTGTAACACCATGAGATTCAGGGAATATAACAATCCTCTCCAAGATGCCTTCATACCGATTTTTTTCCAAGACCCATGTGCTCAATTATTCTTCCCTTTACCTCTCCAAGCCAAATAAAGCATAAATCAGCCTCTAACCTGTCATTCCTCCAGCTATTTTCCAAGTCCAGAGTGCTGAGGCTTTAAATTATTCTGTACCTAACTCGGTTAAGCAGTACCTGAGCCTAGCTAGGATGATCTTATTGTCAGGGAAACAGAGTTGGCCTGACCTGCAAAACCTCCTGCCAATGCTGTTGCTATTCTGGACAGAGTGTTAAAGGCTTTGAAAGATGATCCCTGCCCAGTGGAGCTCAAACAGACACCCAGTCATAAAACAATCCCAGGTGGGTTATTCTTCCTAATTAAAGACACCACATAGGTGTGATCTGTTCTTTCTCTTTCATCAGCCCCTTCTCCCTGCCTTTTCCCTGTGTCTTGAAAACACACATGCACACACTCACTGCCATGTTCAGGGCTAGAGTAGGTAAAATATATTAATATTTCAAAAAAAGCCTCATCTCAAAGCAGTGTCTTCCCAATCGTTTCTTGAAATCCCCCTTTATCAATACATTCCTTTGTGTTAACCACTGCCCTTTTGTGCCCGATGGTCTCTTTTTAAATAATATTTACAAACTCCAGCTGGGCATGGTGGCTCATGCCTATAATCTCAGGGCTTGAGGGGGTCAAAGCAGGAGGATCACTTGAGGCCAGGAGTTCAAGATCAGCCTGGGCAACATAGTAAAACCCCATCTCTCCAAATATACTTAAAAAAATTAGTCAGGCATGCTGATGCACATCTGTAGCCCTAGCTACTCAGGAGGCTAAGATAGGAGGATCGCTTGGGCCCAAGAGTTTGAGGATGCAGTGAGCCATGATTGTGCCACTGCACTTCAGCCTGAGTGACACAAGACCCTGTCTCCAAAAAAAAAAAAAGAAAAAAAGAAAGAGAATTTCATTCCTTAAGGCTGAATAATATTCCTTGTATAAATACACCAAATTTGTTTATCCCTTCATCTGTTGATGGACATTTGGGTTGTATCTACCATTTGACTTTTGTGAAAAATGCTGCTGTAAACATTGGTATACAAGTATCTGAGTCCCTGCTTTTAATTCCAGAGGAAATTTTAACAGCTTCATATAGAGCCTGTGTCATCAAACTCCACTCCCCTTTTCTTCAACTTGACTTTATTGCGTGGTTTTTAAAGCTCTTCTCTGTGCCACGGGGTTTTGGTCAGTAACTCCACAAATCCCTCCCACTGGATATCTCTAACTATCAATTTGGGAGATCAGAGGTTTGTGTATTGGTTCCTACTCTCCCAGGAAGCCCCAGAACCCTTATCCAAACTGATTCCCCCTTTTGCCTCTAGTGGGCTTTCCACACCAAGCAACTGAGGAGGCAATCGTGATAAATCCCAAAAAATTTCCTAAAACACTAATCGCAGGGCAAAGGCCAGAATGCACCCTACATTTGCCCAACAAAGAACAAAGATTAGTCGCTCTCAGTTAAAAACAAAAAAGGCCAGGCATGGCGGCTCACGCCTGTAATCCCAGCACTTTGGGAGGCCGAGGTGGAGCAGATCATCTGAGGTCGTGAGTTTGAGACAAGCCTGGCCAACATGGTGAAACTCCGTCTCTACTAAAAACACAAAAATGGCTGGGCATAGTGGTGCATGTCTGTAATCCCAGCTACTTGGGAGGCTGATCCAGGAGAATGGCTTGAACCTGGAGGCAGAGGTTGCAGTAAGCTGAGATTGCCTGCACTCCACCCAGGGCGATGAAGCAAGATTCCATCTCAAAAAACAAATGAATAAATAAATAAATAAACAATGCTAATCCTGTACAAGTTAGCCACCTAACAAATATTTATTGAATGGCTAAAGAACAGGATATTGAAATAATTTCCTTTCTTGAAGTCGGGCCAACACCCTCACATCCTAAATTAAGGTACTATGCCACCTGTACAGGACATGCCAAGGTATCATTAAACTGGATTGGCAAGGCATTAGCCAATCTCACATCTCTGGGCTACAAAAATGAGATTGGGGTTAGAGGCGGGTACAGTGAGAATTTTGTGTTGAGTATTTGTTGCGGGGCTGTGCTCCCTGTACTTTATCACAGTGGGGAAGGAAGTACATCCTCTCGCATCAAGCTGAAGAGGTACATGCATCCTGGGGTCTGATGAACTCAAAGTGGTGTTGGAACCTCAACAGAAGTGGTGTGTTGTCCAGCAGGACAATAGGCTGTGTGCATCTGAGTTTTCCATGCTTGGGAACAGAGTGAAGAGAGGACTAGGACTGCTTTGGGAACAAGTTGGCCCTCTATCAGAGGCATGTGAGCCAGAGCAACTCTGTCTTGAATAGGAGCTGGGTAAAATGAGACTGAGACCTACAGGGCTGCATTCCTAGATGTTAAGGCATTTTAAGTCACAGGATGAGATAGGAGGTCAGCACAAGATACAGGTCATAAAGACCTTGCTGATAAAACAGGTTGCAGTAAAGAAGCCAGTTAAAACCCACCAAAACCAAGATGATGACGAGAGTGACCTCTGGTCATCCTCACTGCTACACTCCCACCAGCGCCATGACAGTTTACAAATGCCATGGCAACATCAGGAAGTTACCCTATGTGGTCTAAAAAGAGGAGGTATGAATAAACCACCCGCTTGTTTAGCATATCATCAAGAAATAACCATAAAATGGGCAACCAGCAGCCCTTGGGGCTGCTCTGTGTATGGAGTAGCCATTGTTTTATTCCCTTACTTTCTTAATAAACTTGCTTTCACTTTACTCTATGGACTTACCCTGAATTCTTTCTTGAGTGAGATATAAGAACCTTCATGGGGTCTGGATCAGGACCTCTTTCATGTAACAGCTCCACTAATGAGGGTTGGGGGGACAAAGGAATGAGTCTCCTGGACTCTCATATGGTTCCTATAGAAGGGAGCTGGCTGGCATCATCTTAAAGGCATCCCGTCCAAGAGTATCACTTGGAGATGTGAAGGGATCATGGTGCAGCAAGGGGTCAGGGCTGAAAGTGGAAAGAGCTCTGTAGTCACATACCCGAGTGGGAGGCTCTCCTGAAAACCCACACCAGTATGCCCTGGGAGAGAGTCAGCTTTGATTTCCACCCCACCCAGAGGATAGAAATCTCACATGGCTACTGCACCTGCTGCAGAACAGCTTCACCACCGCTACCTCCCACCCCTACCCCAGTCTCTCCCTTCCACCCACCCTCCTCCAACCCTGAGGAGTCAAACACTGCAGCCTGCAATGAAGAAAGAAATAGTAAAAAATCTGCCCATGCTCCCTCCTCCAGCTCCTTCCAAGAGAGGAGGAGGAGATTTAAATGAGATAACAGACCCAGCTTTGTGGTTGCTAAAAGGAGCCCATCTTTGTACCTTGAATGGTTCTCAGAAGCTATGGGACCTGTCAGAGATTTCTTCCAAGAACAGGAGACAAAAAGTCCACCGACAGTAGACTTCTGTCCTCACTGTACCCCATCAAGAAAAACCTATCCAATAAATTATTAATAGTTATACCTATCACATGCCCTCTGCAAGGCACTGGGGCTCAAAACTAAAGAGACATAAAGTCTTGCCTCAAGGAAATTGCTATTTATTTCTTAACTTATTACAGGCGAGTATCCCTCATTCAAAAATCCAAAATCCAAAATGCCCCAATTAGCATTTTTTTGGGGTGGGCATCATGTCAGTACTTAAAAGGTTTTGCATTTTGGACCATTTCAGATTTTCAGATTAGGGATGATCAGCCGGTAAGTATAATGCACATATTCCAAAACCTGAAAATACCCAATATCTGAAACACTTCTGGCCCCAAGCATTTTGGATGAAAGATACTCCACCTGTATTGTAGAATTCTGTTTCTCCCAGTCCTAAACTCTGTGAAAAAGAAAGGATTGTGTACCTACTAGAGAAAGAAAGACCACACATAAAGGAAAACTCAGATTCTGGAAAGGTGATGAAGGCAGTTCTAGGCTTGCCCCAATTCTCCCCATAAAAACAGAGAGAATAACTAAGAGAGCATAGTAGATGGTATTGGATGCTATTGATGCCCCCTAGATGCTCTGTAGTAACCAAGCATCCATCCCCCACACTGATGGCTCACACTTGCCCCATCTCCAGAGACTTGCTCTCAGTTAAATGGGAGTCCTGTAACCACCCAATGGGTTCACCTTGTCTGCTACCTAGACAGAGCCAATTTCTTTTTCTTTTCTTTTCTTTTTTTTGAGACGGAGTCTCACTCTGTTACCCAGGCTGGAGTGCAATGGCATGATCTTGGCCCACTGCAACCTCCGCCTCCTGGGTTCAAGCAATTCTCTTGCCTCAGCCTCCAGAGCAGCTAGGATTATAGGCATCCACCACCACACCCAGCTAATATTTTGTTTTTGTATTTTTAGTAGAGATGGGGTTTTACCATGTTGGCCAGGCTGGTCTTGAACTCCTGACCTCAAGTGATCTGCCCACCTTGGCCTCCCAAAGTGCTGGGATTACAGGCATGAGCCACTGTGCCTGGCCCAGAGCCGATTTCTTAAAGCAGGAGAATTGCAATAGAGAAAGAGTAATTCATGCAGAGCTGGCTGTGTGGGAGACCAGAGTTTTATTATTACTCAAATCAGTCTCCCCACCACCCAGCATTCAGGGAGCAGAGTTTTTAAGGATAATTTGGTGGGCAGGGGAAGGCCAGTGAGCCAGGAGTGGTGATTGGTTGGGTCGGAGATGAAATCATGGGAAGTTGAAGCTGTCCTCTTGTGCTGAGTCAGTTCGTGGGTTGGGTGGCTACAAGATCAAATGAGCCAGTTTATCATTCTGTGTGGTGCCAGTTGATCTATCAAGTGCAGGGTCTGCAAAATATCTCAAGCACTGATCTTAGGAGTGACAGAGCAGGAGCATCGCCATTTTGGACAAACACTACCATTTTAAGTTCCCCTTGATTAAAAACCACCTAAATCCAGCCCAAAAACATCAGCCTAATGGCTAATGTCAGCATGACCACAAACCACAAGTGACGCCTCTGACCAGAAATATTCCAACCCTGAGATAAACCCCCTCTTTGGCCAGAAACATGTCAACCCCAAGATAACCTCCCCTCTGACCAGAAATACGCCAGCCCCAAGATAACCTCCCCTCCTACCAGAAGACATTTCAACCCCACTATAAAACTCTCCTCCACACAGAAACATTCTGAGCCTGTGATAAGCCCTCCCTCCCTGAACTCTTAATTACCCTTAGTCTGTAAAAGAGAATGCTCCTGACCAAAATTGGCCAGAAGCCCCTCTCAGGTTTATTCTCCAAAATAAACCTGTCTTTGACTGTTGAGCTGCTTTTTGTGTTTCTTTCTTCTCTCTTTAACTCTTACATTTGGTGCCAAAACCTGGGCCACGTGCTGGGGACAGAGGCTGTCTTGCAACCCAGGAAGCAGTGGGCAGTGGCAGCTTGTCCTGGGCTAACTCCTGGATCCTGAGGGTCTCTGACCACCTGCCCTGTCCTCTTTCTCTCTCTCTTTGGGTGTACAGGTTCTCTTGCAACCCAGGAAGCAGTGGCAGCAGCAGCTCCTACCAAGCTAACTCCTGGATCCTGAGGGTCTCTGGCCACCCACCATTTCACTCTTCTCTCATTTCACTTTTCGAGCAATTTGCAGGAAGAGGACAACTAATCTGAAGGGAATTGCAAGGCTCAGGCCGGGGCTACTCCCCAGTGGGCTCTCAAAACCCTCAGATCTCAGGAATCCACCTCTGATCACCTGCAATGGGTATTTCACTCTCTGACCCTTGCCCTCTCTCTCCTTTCTCCCCTCTCTCTCTCTCTCTTCCTCACACAGCTCCAGTCCAAGAGGCCCTTTGCCAATTCCAACCACAGCATCCAACATTGGACACTAATCCAGCCGCTTGGTAAGATTCCTTCCCCTGGCTTTCTTGTGGTACCTGGGAAAGTCAGGTCTGCCATCCCAGTCTTCAAAGGACCAGTGGGACTAAGCTAGAAGAAATCTTGGGGATGCCCAGTTTCTTCTCAGCTTAACTGTTCTCTTTAGAAAGAGGATGCTGGATCTCTGTCTTTTGTCTGGGGATGCCTAGAACAAAAACAAACACCCTCGGCTTCCTGTTACCAGTCTGCATGGGTGCCAAACAATCCCACATTCCTATGTCCTCCCCACTGGGCTGTCTCCTTTGCAACCTCACCAAACTTGGCTTATGAGGGAGCCTAAAGCCAAAGCATTTAGTTTTTTATTGCAACATGGCCTGTCCCCAATACAAATTACAAAATGATAGCTGATGGCCCAAAAATGGCACCTTTGACTTTCAAATTCTCAGGGACTTTGACAACTTTATAACCAGGAATGGCAAATGACAAGAGATTCCCTATATTCAGGCTTTCTTCTACCTTAAATCCCAACCATCCCTATGTCAAGCTTGCACCCCTCATGAAATCCTTCTTCTTAATGAAAATCCTCTCTGGGTCTTTCCTTCCTCCAAAACCCCTTTTGACCCTGCAGATGACCCCCTCTGTATTCTCAACCCCCTGCATCTGCTCCTTGCCCATCTGAACCCTCCTCCCTGTTGGTCCCTCTTACCCTCAAGCCTCTGGCCCCAACCCCCACCTCCTTCTCCACCTGTTACCTATTCAGAAACTATTCCAGCTAGTCAAACCACCTCTGCCATTCTCCCTCTCCAGGAAGTGGCTGAGGTTGAAGGCATTGCTTGAGTTCATGGCCCTTTCTCCATGTTTGATTTGTTGCAGATTGAACAACGTCTCAGATCTCTCTCTGATAATCCCTCTCATTATCACAGGGAATTTCTACACATAACCCAATCCTTTAATTTAACTTGGCATGACATTTATATAATTCTAACCACCACCCTCACTCCTGATGAAAAAGAGTGCATCTGGCATTCAGCTGAAACACATGCAGATGAACTCCATAATCAAGCCCCTATACAAAATCCAGTGGCCAATGATGCTGTCCCCTGTAGAGACCCAGATTGGACTTAACCAACAGGGAGACACTGGCATCAGCCGAAGAGACCACATGGTTACCTGTCTGCTTGCGGTCATGGACAAAAGTGCTCATAAGGCAGTTAACTATGAAAAACTTAGAGAAATTACACAAGAGCCCCAGGAAAATCCTGCCCTTTTCTTATCATGCCTCACTGACGCTATGTTAAAATGTACCAATTTGTACCCAGAATCTAAAGAAGATCAAACTTTTCCCCACCTTCAATTTATTTCAATCTGCCCCAGAAATCTGGAAAAAAATTACAAAACTTAGGCCGGGTGTGGTGGTTCATGCCTGTAATCCCAGCACTTTGGGAGGCTGAGGTGGGCGGATTGACTGAGTTCAGGAGTTCGCAACTAGCCTGGGCAACACAGTGAAACCCTGTCGCTACTAAAATACAAAAATTAGCCAGGCATGGTGGTATGTGCCTGTAGTCCCAGCTACTTGGGAGGCTGAGGCAAGAGAATTTCTTGAACCCAGGAGGCGGAGGTTGCAGTGAGCCAAGATCACACCACTGCACCCCAGCCTGGGTGACAGAGAAAGACTCCATCTCAAAAAAAAAAAAAATGACCAAAATTAGAGGAGGGTCCCAAGACATCTCAGTGGGCCTTCTAAACACAGGCTTCCATGTCTTTAACAACAGAGATGAGGAACAAAAAATTCAAAAAGACAAACATCTCCATTTAAAATACCAGATGCTTGCCTCTGCTGTCCAAAAGTCAGTTACATAAAAGTCCCCCAATAACCCAAAAGGAAACTCCCCCATCTCTCTGGAAATACGTTTCTGATGTGACAACCCTGGACACGGGGCAAAGTCTTGTCCTAACCCCTGGCCCCCCCCACCAAACCATGCCCAACTTGCCTTTGGGGACACTGGAAAATGGACTGCCCCCAATGAGGACACCTTCCCCATTCGGATGTGTCTCATAATGAAGCCCCCTGACCATCACAGGAGGAAATCTCGTCACTGCTGGTGCCGAAAATGTAAGACTGAGGGTGCCCGGGATTCTTCACTCCTGAGTCTAGTGAGTCCATGGAACCCAGGGTAATTGGGATGGTATCCAGTAAGATTATTTCCTTTCTTTTGGATACTAGGGCGAACCTATCAGTATTAACTGAAATCAAGGCCCATTAGAACATTCTTCTGTTTCTGTTCTTGACATGAAGGGCATACAAGAAACCCCATACAAAACACCATCTCTGTACTGCCCATTTCAGGGAGTCACCTTCACTCACTCTTTCTTGGTAATTCCTCATTGCCCTACTCCTTTACTAGGAAGGGACATCCTACACAAACTGGGAGAAATCATTCATTTATCGGCCCTACACCAAAGCCACCCTTATTTATTATTATGTCAAGAACAGAACCGTTCCTCAAACACTTGACATCAAACAGACTGAAGTCACAAATTCCTCAGCCAAGTAAATCCCATCGTATGGAACACCAACTGCTCCATGGTAGCTACCAACCATTCTCCAATTCAAATTTCACTGAAAGATCCTAAATGCTATATAGAGGTCCCACAATATCCCCTCAACCCTAATGGATTACGGGGACCCAAGCCCATCATCTCCCGACTTTTGGCTGCCAGTATTTTAATCCCCATGCATTCTCCCCACAATACTCCTATTCTCCCAATTAAAAAACCAGATGGCTCCTATAGACTGGTTCAGGATTTGTGACAAATCAGCTCGGCTATCATTCCTGTTTGTCCTGCTGTCCCAAACCCTTACACCGTCCTATCGTGAATTCCTCCCAATCCCAGCCATTTCTCTGTATTAAACCTCAAAGATGCCTATTTTTCTTTTCTTTTAAAGATGTCTTTTTTACTACCCCTCTACATCCCTCCTCTCAAAACCTTTTTGCTTTCACTTGGACTGACCCTGACACAGGCTACTCCCAACATCTCACCTGGACTGCCCTCTCCCAGGGGTTTAAGAACAGCCCTTGCTATTTTGGTCAGGCACTTCTATTGGATCTTTTCCAACTACCTCTACAACCTAACATGGTGCTTTAATATGTGGTTGATTTACTCCTTTGTAGCCCCTCTCTAGAACACTGTATTCAACACATCAAGCTTTTAAATTTTTTGGCTGAATGTGGATACTGGGTATCCAAAAGGAAGGCCCAATTAACTTCTCCAAAAGTCTCATACTTACTATTAATCATAACTCCAAATACTCAAGAAATTCCACCAGCAAGAAAGCAAGGCATTCAACAAATCCCATTTCCCAAGACAAAAAGAGACTGACTTTCTTTCCTCGGATTAGTGGGATATTTCCAATTATGGATAGCAAATTTTGCCATTATCACTAAACCCTTTTATGAACACACAAAAGGAACTCTTGACCAACCACTCACTCCCATCCCAGACCTTTGTCATGCTTTGTCTCGCCTAAAATGTGTCTTATCACAGGCCCCTGCTTTAGGCCTTCCAAACCCCGTAAGACCTTTTCATCGATATTCACATAGTTCTCATAATCTCGCCCTTGGACTATTAGCCCAACCTGTGGGAGATTCCCTCCAACCAGTGGCATATTTTTCAAAACCACTAGACTCCATTTACAAAAGCTGGCCCCTTGCTTAAAAATTTTGGCCGCAGCCTCTCCAATTATCCCTGAGGCACAAAAACTCATGTTCTATGAACCCCTTCAGGTATTTTCTTCTCACAGTCTACAAAATATGCTCATCCATAAGGCGCTCACCTCCATCTCATCCTCTCTCATGCAAGCCCTACATTCAACTTTCCTTCAGCCCTCTATCTCTCTTCACAGATGCCCCCCTGCCAATCCTGCCACTCTTTTACCTTCAACATCAATTTTGGACCCGGACCAACACTCATGCTCTGATCTAATTGAGAGTTCTCTCACCATGTTTCACCACCTTACTTCCACTCACATAAAGGGAGCCCCAGATTGATTTATAGACGGCAATGCATCAAAACACCCTCCCCTCCAAGCAGGATATGCCATTATTGAGGGATATCATGATGATATCCACTCTGTCCCACCTAGAAGAGTTGTAGAGACTGCACAGTTGCCTTTAGGCACATCTTCCCAACAATCAGAATGAATTGCCCTAATAAGAGCACTAATACTAGCAAAAAAAACCACACAAGTTAATATATACACCAATTCTAAATATGCCTATAACATCATCCACTCCAATGCCCAAATTTGGAGTGAGTGGGGCTATCTCACAGCTAAGGGAACTCCTATCATTAATGGAAAACCAATCCATCATCTACTAAAGGCAGCTTTACTTCCAGAAAAGGTTGCAGTTATCCATTGCAAAGGACATCAATCAGATAAAAGCCACGTTTCTTTAGGAAACCGTGAGGCTGACTATTGGGAAAAATATGCCTCAACCAATCAATCACCCAATTCCCCAATACCTATTTCCCCTCATACAACATATGCCCTCCTTTTATCCAGAACACCAAATACAACAACTAATCATGGTGGGGGCACAAGTCAAACCCTCATACTGGTTTATATAAAACAAATTAGTCCTACCTGACCCTTAAAAAAAAAAATATATATATATATATATATATATATATATATATATATATTTTACGAGACATTCACAACCTCTTCCACGCTAGCCATTCCCCTCTACAACATTTCTCAAGTTCCCATATACACATAACCCCAGATATAAAGAAATAGTTGAAAGCCATTTCCCATCAATGCTCTATTTGCCAGAAAGCTTCACCCCACTCCAACACAAGACCCTCTTCTTTCCCAACCCACCAAGCTAGGGGATACCTTCCAGGACAGGAGTGGCAAATTGATTTTACCCATATGCCCCCAGTAAAAAACGTTCGATTTCTTTTAGTTCTGGTTGATACCTTTTCAGGATGGGTCAAGGCTTTTCCCACAACCAACAAATGAGCTTCCACTGTCACCACCAAATTAATAACAGAAATCATCCCCAGGCTTGGGGTACCTCTTTCTTTTCAATCTGATAATAGTCCCAAATTCATTTCTCCAATTACTCAAACACGCACAAGCCCTACAAATCAGCTGGAAGCTACACATCCCCCCTCGACCTCAATCTTCAGGAAAGGTTGAGAAAATGAATGGCATTCTAAAAAACACCCTCACCAGGTCTCACGCCAAACACATAAAGACTGGGTTACACTTTTACCTTTGGCCCTTCTAAAAATTTGGGTGCTCCCATGTAAACCTTTAATGCTCGGTCCCCCATTTTTTTCTGAGACGGAGTCTTGCTCTGTCACCCAGGCTGAAGCGCAGTGGCGCGATCTTGGCTCACTGCAACCTCCACCTCCTGGGTTCAAGTGATTCTCCTACCTCAGCCTCCCAAGTAGCTGGGACTACAGGCGCATGCCACCACGCCCAGCTAATTTTTTGTATTTTTAGTAGAGGCAGGGTTTCATGGTGTTAGCCAGGCTGGTCTCAATCTCCTGACCCTGTGATCTGCCCGCCTTGGCCTCCCAAAGTTCTGGGATCACAGGCGTGGGCCACTGTGTCCGGCCAATGCTCAGCCCCTTTGAACTCATGTATGGGAGACCACTCGCCCCTTTTGTTCCACCTCAGGGTCAAGTCCCGCCTCTACCAACCCTTCTCATTTCCCCTCTTCTACATAGCATCCACCATTTCACTTGGGAATATGCTGACATATACCCGCCACAACCTGTCACTGACTCCTCTAACCCCTTCCTACAGCCAGGAGACTGGGTTCTGGTAAGAGATCCCAGTCCTAGCCCCAATTCCCCCCTCACACCTAAATGGAAGGGACCTTACCAAATCATCCTTACCACACCCATGGCAGCAGAACTCCAGGGACCCCCCAACTGGTTTCATTACACTTCTCACAAGAAAACAAACTTGCATTCACCACATACCCAAACAACCAAATATAAGACCCCTTCAGCCTTCTCCTGTGGTCTCCACAGGACCCACTTCCCTTCACCTCACCTGAATCCTGGAGGAAAAGGAAGACAAATCCACATAAGCCACTTATGTCTCTCTCTCCCAAACTTTCATCGCTTCCTAACCAACCTCGTTACAGACCTCCAGTGGTACCCTTACGAAACTCCCATTACACATCCTGATCAGCTCCTTACTGTTCTATGGGACCTATGGCTTCAAGGAACTTTCCAGTACTTGAAGTTACCCAAGTAACTTTTTTCTCCTTTTGCTTGTTTCTTTCAATATAAATTTCCTAATTATGTTAACCTCATCAATACAACCACTCCTCACTGCACTCAAACTAGAACGCTCTATAAACCTTACACAATCTCTCTTGCTGCAAACTAACTCTTCCTTTGCTCCAGAATGCTGGATGTGCTTATTGTTGTCTTCCTCAGCTTACACAGCCCTTCCTACAGCCCTTCATATCCTTTTAATCAGAAACATAACCGTAATTTATAAACTCCTAAAAGGAGTTTCCTTTTTTTTTTTTTTTTTTTTGAGACGAAGTCTTGCTCTGTCCCCCAGCCCCCAGGCTGGAGTGCAGTGGCGCGATCTCTGCTCACTGCAAGCTCCGCCTCCTGGGTTCACGCCATTCTCCTGCCTCAGCCTCCCGAGCAGCTGGGACTACAGGCGCCCGCCACCACGCCCGGCTAATTTTTTGTATTTTTAGTAGAGACGGGGTTTCACCATGTTAGCCAGGATGGTCTCGATCTCCTGACCTCGTGATCCGCCCACCTCGGCCTCCCAAAGTGCTGGGATTACAGGCTTGAGCCACGGCGCCCGGCAGGAGTTTCCTTTTTTAAAAGAGTTGACACCCTGGTTGGTGATTATCCCACTTCCAGGGCCAATCAGGCCAACAAATTATTTCAGACCTATTAAAACTACCTATAACACCTCCAGCCCCAAGGCCTTCCCATTGAAGGGCCCATAACTAAACATAGCCCCCTTTTACAACAAGCCTCACTTTCCTTTTCAGCCTCTGAGGGAAATCTCCCTGTAGGATCCTTAGCACCTAGCCAATGCAACCGCACTACACCCCTCTGACCATCAGACTAACCGGGTTGACTACCAAGTATCACCTGAAGCAAACAGAACATTTCTGCAACCGGCTCATTTTATGGCCTCTCCCTCAACCAATGCCTCCAGCCTAACTTGTGCTGTCCCTGGTGCCCACCTTTATCCATGGCTCAATATCAATGGTGCAACATCTGATTGCATTAGATGTGCAAAAAATAACTTTTCCAATATCTCTACTATAGTGGGTGTCTCCCTGGCCTCCTCCTTGTCCACCTGGAGTAATGGCCACAGGAAAGCAAATACAACCCATCTTTAATTCACTTGTTTTCTTTCCATATCTCTGCCTGTATTTATGAAAAAGTCTTGCTCTTTTTGTGTGGCACCAACAATTATCTTTGTCTCCCCACCAACTGGACCATAACCTATACCCTAGTTTATCTTTCTCCCTCCATTGGACTAGTTCCTCCTAATCAACCTTTGCCTATTCCATCCATCCAATATGTTAGAAAAATGGGGGCCATCCATGTCTTTCTTTTGATGGCTGCCTTAGGTATAACCTCCGGACTTGGATTAGCCACCTCCTTAACATACTTTAAAGCACTTTCAACAGAACTATAGGGTTCTTTAGAAAATATAGCCTGAAGCCTTATAAGAATCCAAGACCAACTAGACTCCTTCGCTAGAATAGTCCTCCAAAATAGATTGGGACTAGATCTTATAAAGGCTGAAAAACGAAGAATGTTGCTTCTATCTCAGCCAATTGGGCCTAGTAACAGACACTGCTTAAAAACTTAAAGAAAGGGCTAAAAAGCTAAGGGAATACCAAAACAACCAAATAGATTCTTGTTTGGAAACAAAATCATAACATGGGTCATCGCATTCCTGGGCCCTCTCCTAATAATATGCCTAGGACTAATGTTCTTACCCTGACTGACCTTTTTCAAAGATTTTTAACTAACAGGATCACGGCCATCTCACAAACAACTACCCAGAAACATCTACAGGTGGCATTACTCCTATAGTCAATTCAAAGCCAAAAACTCTCTGCCCTTCCCCTCAGCAGGAAGTAGCCTGAAAGAACACGCCACCCCTCATCCTTTTATGACTATAGGGTCTGGAGTGACAGAGCAGGAGCATCACCATCTTGGACAAACACCATCATTTTAAGTTCCCCTTGATTAAAAACCACCTAAATCCAGCCCCAAAACATCAGCTTAATGGTTAATGTCAGCATGACTATAAACCACAAGTGACACCTCTGACCACCACATTCCAACCCTGAGGTAAACCCCCAGCACGAACAGAAATATGCCAAACCCAAGATAACCTCCCCTCCAACCAGAAGACATTCCAATTCCAGAATAAAACTCCCCTCCGCACAGAAACATTCTGAGCCTGCAATAAGCCCTCCCTCCCTGAACCCTTAAATACCCTTAGTCTATAAAAGAGAATGCTCCTGACCAAAATTGTCCGGAAGCCTCTGACAGGTTTATTCTCCAAAGTAAACCTGTTTTTGACTGTTG
Source organism: Nomascus leucogenys (assembly GCF_006542625.1). Classification (NCBI taxonomy): domain Eukaryota; kingdom Metazoa; phylum Chordata; class Mammalia; order Primates; family Hylobatidae; genus Nomascus; species Nomascus leucogenys. Next base: position 85,658,626 of record NC_044390.1, on the reverse strand, counting down.
AGCCACTTTTTGGTTTCTTTCTTCTTTCTTTACCCCTTACAAGGTGCGGTTTAGGGGAGGTCAGAATCTTGTAGCCTCCAGCTGCATGACTCCTAAATCATAATTTCTAATCTCGTGGCTAATTTCTCAGTCCTACAAAGGCAGTCTAGTCTCCAGGCAAGAAGAAGGTTTGTTTTGGGAAAGGGCTTTTATCGTCTTTGTTTTAAACTATAAACTAAGTTCCTCTCAAAGTTAGTTCAGCCTATGCCCAGGAAGGAACAAGGACAGCTTAAAGGTTAGAAGGAAGATGGAGTTGGTTATGTTAAATCTCTTTCACTGTCTCAGTCATAATTTTGCAAAGACTGTTTCAGTCTCTTGTCCAGGACATTACACCTCTCAGGAGTAGCCCATAGCCAATGACTGAGGGACATGGGATAAAAAGGCCACCCCTCTTATCTAAGGTAGGACAAGTCTGCAGTGCAGCTCACATACCGGAGCCCTTCCTGAAGCCAAGCTAATGCTCTTCTCCAGCTGAGACCACTTCTCTGCTTAGCCCTTTCCTCTGCTCTCTCCTGCATCCCTCCTTTTTCTCCTAAGAACATTTCCCCAGTTAATCACACACAAGGGGCTGGGCGTGGTGGCTCACACCTGTAATCCCAGCACTTTGGGAGGCCAAGGTGGGTGGATCACCTGAGGTCAGTAGCGCGAGACCAACCTGGGCAACATGGTGAAATCCCATCGCTACTAAAAATACAAAAATTAGCCGGGAGTGTTGATGTGCGCCTGTGGTCCCAGCTACTCGGGAGGCTGAGGCAGGAGAATCACTTGAACCTGGGAGGCAGAGGTTGCAGTGAGCCAAAATCACAACACTGCACTCCAGCCTGGGTGACGTTACAAGACTCAGCTGAAAAAAAAAAAAAAAAAAAAAAAAAAAATCACACACGAGTCCTCATCTCAGACTCCTCTTCCAGGAAACTTGACTAAAAACAGAGTGCAAAACCAGAACTTCACAGACACCAAAACTGGGTGACAAAGTGTCCCCACAAATCCCAAAATATGTGTATGGGGACAAACCATCTGCAGCTATTGGACCCACATGGTACTGTCAGAGGTATTTGAACCAGAGCAAATCCATCTTGAATAGGGGCTGGGTAAAATAAGGCTAAGACTTGCTGGGCTGCATTCCCAGTAAGTTAAGGCGTTCTTAATCACAGAATGAGATAGGAGGTTGGCACAAGATAAAGGTCATAAAGACCCTGCTGATAAAACAGTTGCAGTAAAGAAGCCAGCCAAAACCCACCAAAACCAAGATGGCAACGAGAGTGACCTCTGGTCGTCCTCACTGCTACACTCCCACCAGCTCCATGACAGTTTACAAATGCCATGGCAACATCAGGAAGTTACCCTATAGGGTCTGCAAAGGGGAAGCATGAATAATCCACCCCTTATTTAGCGTATCATCAAGAAATAACCATAAAAATGGGCAATCATAGCCCTCAGGACTGCTCTGTCTATGGGGTAGCCATTGTTTTTTTCCTCTACTTTCTTAATGAACTTGCTTTCACTTTACTCTATGTACTCACCCTGAATTCTTTATTGTGCGAGATCCAGGAACCCTCTCTTGGGGTCTGGATTAGGACCCCTTTCTAATAACAGTATCAGCATCTTTGCAAGACCAAATGGGGAGTAGAAAAAAGGGTTCCCCTGAGATCACCAAACCACCAGCTGATGCTCGTAAGAAAACAAGGCAGGCCAACCTGAGAGCATCAGCTGAAACGGGGAGGGGTCTGCAGATTGCAGCTCACAGGTGAGTGCAAGAGGTCCACCAGGAGACAAGGTCTGAGTGCCTGATGGTCTCGCCTTTCAAATTCTGCAGTCTAGCAAATCAAAGCTCCCTTCTAGGGAAAAGGCCTGCACTGAGGAGAAACTGTGAAGAGAAGAATTCAAACAGGACAAGGACAGTGGGGCAGAGGAAAGAAAAGGTCCAGACGCAAGCAGAAGAGGGAAGTAGAGAAAGAACACATCTGAAAGTATTAGGCCATATTTTTGATTACTTAGTGAAAACAACTGAAGATGAATCTCTAGAGACAGGAAGTTTGAAAAGTTATCCTAGTATGATTTCTCCACAGAAAAGTATAGGAAATCTCACTTCACTATAAAACAAGTCAAAAAGTGTCACTGTCAAATCTTATCCAAAATTCTAAGAAATCAGAGAATTTACAGATGATAAAAGCATGCAAGAAATACATGCCCATGAAAGAGGGAAGAAAGGAAAAAGACAACTAAAACCTAACATTTCAAAACAGCCTAAAAGAAATCAAGAAAATGATAGGTATAGGATATTTATACAAGTCCCTAAAGAAGAAATTCAAAACAATGAAACAGAACAAAGACTAAGGACTATAATTCAAAAAAAAAAAAAATGAACCCAGAATGGCTAACACTGAAACATTCTTTTAGAAAAAAACTTTAAATAATAATACTTTGAGCACCGAACCAAAAAAGACCAAGTCATTTATAAGGAAAATAAAATCAGATTGTTGTTAGACTTTGTTAAAGCAGCACCGCTAAAGGCAATGAAGTGTCTTATTTAAGATCCTCAAAGAAAGAAAATGTGAGCTAAGGATTTCTATCCTATACTGATCTTCAAACAAAATTAAATTTCTTTTTTTGGTGGGGGTTGGGGGACAGAGTCTCACTCTGTCGCCCAGACTGGAGTGCAGTGGTGCGATCTCAGCTCACTGCAACCCCAGCCCAAACAAAATTAAATTTCAAAACCAATCCCTAATATTCAACATAAAATAAAAATAAGTGATCTAAATATGTTATTTGGTTAGTATCATAACCACATAGATAGGAATTTTTCAGTTATCTGTAAAATGTAAAATTTGACTCTATACCCCTCATGCTGCAAGAATAAAAATTAGCTGCAAAAAACAATATACTCACAAGAATTGAAAATGAGGGCCGGGTGCGGTGGCTCATGTCTGTAATCTCAGCACTTTGGGAGGCTGAGGTGGGTGGATCACCTGAGTCAGAGTTCGAGACCAGACTGGCCAACATGGTGAAACCCTGTCTCTACTAAAAATACAAAAATTGGTTAAGTGAATTATGCTACATACATACATCGGAACACTATAAAGTCATTAAAACTCCTATTTTTCCAAAACCATTTAATGAATAGGAAAATACCTATGATATATTAAGCGGAAAAATAAAAACAAATGTAAAGAGCATTGTCAGGCATAGTGGCTCATGCCTGTAATCTTAACTACTCTGGAGGCTAAGGCAGGAGAATCACTTGAGCCCAGGAGTTCAAGGCTGCGGTGAACTATGATCATGCCACTGTTCTTAAGCCAGGGCAGCAGAGAAACACCTAATCTCATAAAAAAAAAAAATAGAAATGTTTTAAAAAAGAATTTATATACAAGATCCAAAACTTTGCTTTAAAATATGTGTGTATGCATGTGCATTATATACAACTAATACATTTACATGGATAGAAAAATGTCAGAATGACCATAAAACAAAATATTAAAGGGTTCCCTCTGAGGTATAAAATTATAGGTCATTTTAATGTTTATTCTTCCAATAACCTCATAATTATTGTGCATCTACCAAGCATTTTCTGCATTTCCCTTTTTATGAAAATGTTTTATTTTTGTAATTATAAAAGAGCAATAAGTGTTTATTTTAAAGGTATAAAAAAGGATCTCTGTGAATGAAATGGAATACCAGCATCCCTCCACTTGCCCGAAGTCTGAACTGTTGTTTGCACTTGACCTGAGCACCTGGACATGGGATCTGACCACTACAGGAGCCTCAAAGTAAAGAGAGGGTAAGTGGGGAGCCAAGTATTGCTTCTGCCCAGAACCATAACCCCCATCACCCAAAGTGGCTACTCACCCTCATCCACGTGGCGATCCCCCAGATGTACAAAGCCCACTCACTTCTCCCCTTTCCTACCTAGTTCTCCTCTTTCCTGCACAAGTCTTTGAATTTTCCACACCACTGCTCAGGGTCATGTTCCTAGGAAGGACCAAGGTGTTGCATGTCTTGTTTATTTGTTTGTTTTCTTTGGGTATTGGACATCTGTAGTGTTTGCCAGCCTGCATCCATTCACCCTTCTCCTGGCAAATATCCTGAATTAGAAGGTATTCCTACCACCTATAGGTGGGCCTCCATCCCTAGCCCAGGATAAAATCCTGTGATTGGCTCAAGCCAATCAACACTCAATTTTTCTGATCAAAACCACTGGTTCAGGAATAATTATTAGAGTCCATGAGATGCAATGAGACTTTTACTGAGAATGTTGGGACAGACTATCTTACTCCTTCCTTTTGGATGTAGATCTAAAAGGATGTATTCTTGGGAATTGATAGAAGTCATTACAAGACTATAAAGAGAAAATTTGTCTGTCAATGGAGTTAACTCATAAAAGGCAGAACAAAGAGGTGAAGATGAAGAGGCAGAGACAATGCATCTTGACAATGTCACTTAGGCCACTGGATCCAGCCATGCCTGAAAACTGTCCTAACTGACTTTTCAGCTACCAGAGCCAAGAAAAGTCCCTCTTTTGCTTAAGCTAATTTGAGTTGTGTTTCTTCTGACTTCCAACCAAACACTACCAATTGACATACATGTTTTGTTTTCCTTTCTTTCCTTTTCCTTTCTTTTTTTTTTTTTTTTTTTTTTTGAGATGTTGTTTTGCTCTTGTTGCCCCAGCTGGAGTGCAATGGCGTGATCCTGGCTTACTGCAACCTCTGCCCCCCAGGTTCAAGCAATTCTCCTGCCTCAGCCTCCTGAGTAGCTGGGATTACAGGCATGTGCCACCACAACGGGCCAATTTTGTATTTAAAGTAGAGACGGGGTTTCTCCATGTTGATCAGGCTAGTCTCGAACTCCTGACCTCAGGTGATCTGCCCACCTCAGTCCCCCAAAGTGCTGGAATAACAGGCATGAGCCACTGTGCCCAGCCCGACATACCTGTTTTCTTATAATTGCCCAGGAAAAGGACATCTTGCAGTTACATGCACTGGGGGGTGGCTTTAGGAAATGGCATAGGTATAATAAACAGAAACCTAGAATCACAAGACCTGGGTTTGAATTCTTCTTCTACTACCTATTAGTGGTGTGACCTTGAGCCTGTCACTTACCCTTTGTGAACTTCAGTTTCTTCATCTGTAAAATAAAGATATTAATACTTACCTCACAGCCTTGTTGTTAGAATCAAATATTAAGAGTCTTGATTTTTAGCTCAAGAAAAATGGGAAGCCCTTGACAGGCGTGAATGAGAAGAGTTATTCAACTTACGTTTCGAAAATATCACTTTGGCTGCTGTGTGGAGAGTGGGTTGGAGGAGGGCAGGAATGAAAGCAGAAAGACCTAGTAGGAGGAGGCTTTAGAAGTCTGGGTAGATGATGATGGCCTGAATCAGGACAACATTTACCCAGTGTCAATTACCAAATGACAGGTGCAAAATGGTAATCATCAGATTCCAAATGTCAAACTCCCATCCCATCTCTGACTTGTTGCTGCACTATTCTTACATAAGTGATTTTTGTGCTTAAATAAATTCTACCTCACCCTAAGCAATAATATTCACATCTCAGGTTTGACTTACAAGATATATAGATATATATTTCTAATGCACATTAAGTACATAACTATTAATTTTTTAACAGTTATGTAAAGATCATTTAAATCCATCTTGACTCTCCTACTACCAGTAGGAGTCAATAAACCAGGATCATGGGTGGCAGAGGGGACAGAAAAATGTATTTCTTGTTATTCAAAGAAAAAGTGCTACCTGGCATCAAGTAAGGTGGTTTAAGAAGGCTAACAGGGGCCAGGCATGGTGGCTTATGCCTGTAATTCCAGCACTTTGGGAGGCCAAGGTAAGAGGACACTCGAGCCCAAGAGTTTGAGACCAGCCTTGGCAATGTAGTAAGAACCCCATCTCTACAAAAAATTTAAAAATTAGCTGGGCATGGTGGCACACACCTGTGATCCCAGTTACTTAAGAGGATGAGATAGGAGGATCACTTGAGCCTGGGAGGTTGAGGCTACAGTGAGCTGTGGTCATGCCACTGTACTCCAGCTTGGGCAACACAGCAAGACCTTGTCTCAAAAAAAAAAGGCTAACAGGAAAGGGAATGTTTTACCTGTAGATGGACCTTACTTTAAGAAAGAACTCAGTTTCCAGGGGGAAAAAAAAAAAAACTCAGCCAAGCAGAGAAATTAGAGGGTGATTATTTGAATGACATTCTTGCCTTTTACAAAATGGCTCACCATGGAGACCCTTTACACTGAGAGCTCCCCCACTGAATAAGTGCCTGGTACAATCATTAACTACTTGATAGAGAGCTTGGGGGCAGCTGGAGGAGGAACAAGGAGGTGGAGAGGAATCTTAAAGTCAAGCCCTGGCCCATTTAAGACCAATTTGAAATGAAGATTTCAGAAAGTCTGAAAGTATAATTTAAGTGAATGGGCTAAGTAGGCTTCTGCGAATAACTCTTCCACTTAGACGATATTCTCAGAAACACCCTACTCTGCAGCCATTAACAAGTATGTGTTAGGAGAATATTTAATGACATTGGAAACATCTCGAAAGCAGGTGGCAAATCAGCGTGTACAGCATGATTTCAGTTTCAGGTTTTAAAAGGAAATTCTATACATGGGTTAAAAAAAATGACTAAGAATCTACATAAAAATGTTAACAGGGGTTATATTTAGATGATGGGATTAGATGGGCAATTTTTATTTTTCTCTTTATTCTCCTCTCTATTTACCCAAGTTTCTGATTATTTTTTAAATAGGAAAGGACAATTAAAGGGTGTTTTTTAAAAAACTAAGAATTCATTGATGGTCAATTGCAAGTTGTAGCTATTACTTATTGACTAAAAACATAAAGTAGGAAATCTCTTACTAAACAGGTCAAATGTCTTATTTCAAATATGATGATATAATGATAGTTAACATTTTGTAACCACTCATTATGTGCCAGACACTTTGCTCAGTACCATACATATAATCACGCCATTGACTCCTCACAACCACTCTGAGATGAGTAATTTTATTACTCCCTCCCCCAAACGATTTTCCAAATGAAGAAACTGAGACTCAAAGCAATGATGTAACCTGTTCAAGGTCACTAGCTGGCAGGTGGCAGAGAATTCAGGTCTCCTGATTTCTAATTTGGGACTCTCTCTTCTCCATAGCATTGGGCTTCTACAGATGCCCCTAGTTTATGGGCTGAAAATATCCCATAATTACCCCATAAATAAGCCATTGAACTTATTTATTCCTTGCATTTAACTTATTATTTAGCATTTAAAGGACACATTACATTGAGCAAGAACCATCAATCTTTCACGTAACGCTCTGGTTAATAATTTGGTAATTATCATCCACAGTCACAAAGCTGAATGCACTTGTCGTTTCCATGGGGCCAGAACCCCTTTTAAGGAAGATAACTCATCAGTTATCTCTGACCTGCCTGCTCTGTGAATTTACAACCTCCCAAACCACCAAAACTCACCCTGGTGGTCGGAGGGTGCAATGGTAATTGCAGAGCCCCTAAACCTAAGGATTTGAAAGCCACATATCTATAATCTACTTTAACACAGTATCAGGATGTCATTTAACCATTCCACATGCTGACCAAAGAAATTATTTATAAAGCATTATAAAGCACTCACTTGGAGTGTGCCAAGACTTACAGAAGGAATAGCAAAATGTAGTGCTTATCAAATCTATCAGATCCAATAAGCCTTTGTATCAGTCAGTTTCCGGTGGGTAACAATCTCAATACTTCAATGACTTACAAGAATGAGTATTTATTTTTTTACTCATGAGTCTGTGGTTGGCTATGGTTTTGCTGAGCTCATCTGGGATCCCACGGGCTTGACACCAGGTTTCAGGGTGGGTTTTGGTCTGTTCCAAGGGTCTTCCCTTTCTCCTCAGACAAACAGCCTTCCAAAGCATTTTTTTTTTATAGCAACTAGCAGGAATGCAAGAGGACTAATGGAAAGACTGGATGCCTCTTAATGGCCAGGCTCAAGTCTGTCACATTTCCACTTAGCCCACATTGCACTGGCTAAAGCCAAGTATCATGGCCAAGCCCAAAATCAATGAGGCAGAGAAACAGTCTCCACCAACTCTAGTGGGAGGTACTGCAAGGTCACACAGCAGAGGGTGTTGATGCGTATTAACAATTCCATTAAGGGAGAGAATGAAGAATTGGAAGAAATGATCCATTTTACCTGCCCTTTTATAACATATATTGTAATGTGCCTTTTAGTATCCCGAAATGAAATTCAGAGATAATATAACCTGCAAATATATATATAAAAAAATATATATATATATAACATTTTTTTTTGAGATGGAGTCTTGCTCTGTCACCCAGGCTGGAGTAGAATGGCACAATCTCAGCTCACTACAACCTTCGCCTTCCAGGTTCAAGTGATTCTCCTGCCTCAGCCTCCTGAGTAGCCGGGATTGCAGGTGCACGCCACCACGCCTGGCTAATTTTTATATTTTTAGTAGAGATGGGGTTTCACCCTGTTGGCCAGGCTGATCTCAAACTCCTGACCCCATGATCCGCCCACCCCACCTCCCAAAGTGCTGGGATTACAGGTGTGAGCCACCATGCCCAGCCAACATTTTCAAAAATCAATTTTATATGTAAATACTAAAAGACACTGGGATTATCTGATGTTAGCACCAGTATTAGTTTGTTCTCATACTGCTGTAAGAAATATCTGAGACTGGGTAATCTGTAGAGAAAAGAGATTTAATTGGCTCATGGTTCTGCAGGCTGTATAGGAAGCATGATGACATCTGCTTCCGGGGAGGCCTCAGGGAGTTTTTACCCATGGCAGAAGGCAGAGTGGGAACAGGCACTTCACATGTCGAAAGCAAGCACAAGAGAGTGTGGGGGAGGTGCTACACACTTTTAAACAACCACATCTCGAGGACTCGGTCATTATCGTGAGGACAGCATCAAGGGGATGGTGCTAAACCATTCATAAGAGACCCAGCCCCGTGATCCAATCACCTCCCACCAGGCCCCACCTTAAACATTGGAGATTCCAATTCAACATGAGATTTGGGTGGGGACACAGACCCAAACCATATCAGCACCTAAACAAACACCACTGTGTGCATAACAGTTACAAAATGCAAGCCAGTTCAGTGTTGTGGTATAGGCTTCTCAACTAGCTTGAACAGCATTTGCTATTGATAATGTCACTTTTCTGAAATGGTGTCTAACTGTGGATAAAGTGTGCAACAAAGTAAACTACAATCATTCTCCATGTACACTGAAAGTTGCATTCTAATAAAAGCAGAATATGCTAAAACCATGCAAATATACCCTATGTTTATACGCAGAATGGCTCGGATGATTATAAACAGATTTCTCACCTATGTGAATGTCTGACAGGACACTGGGAAGGCAAGCAGGACACAAGACAGATCTTCCCTGGACATTGCTATATGTCTAGCTCTCTTGGTCCCCTAAAGCAAATCATGCCAATATCACACCTTCCCCATCATTGTAACTACCAAAATAGTTCCCAAACATCTCTGAAAGGAGTCCTGGGGGGCAGCCTTACTCCTATCAGAACCACTGGTGTTGGCCTGTATTCCTATAAGAACCACGGTGGCTCAGGCCTGTAATCCCAGCGCTTTGGGAGGCCAAGGTGGGCAGATCACCTGAGGTTGGGAGTTCAAGACCAGCCTGACCACCATGGAGAAACCGCGTCTCTACTAAAGATACAAAAAATTAGCCGGATGTGGTAGCGCATGCCTATAATCCCAGCTACTCGGGAGGCTGAGGAAGGAGAATTGCTTGAATCCGGGAGGCGGAGGTTGTGGCGAGCCGAGATCGTGCCACTGCACTCCAGCCTGGGCGACAGAACGAGACTCCATCTCACACACAAAAAAAAAAAAAGAAAAAAGGTTGTGGGATTGATCAAGTCCATGGGGAAAGTGGAGGGTCTGGATTCAGATTTTCAGATTTCAGGCTGGGATATACAGTGGCGTTATTATGAAGAAAGTACCCTCCGTTCACATGTCTATCAGTGTCATCACCCGGCACACTCAAGAGTGGCAGCACACACTCACCCCACAGCACTCCACAGGAGGGTGTCGCCTTCAATAGTGATGCCAGGAGAGATTTGGGAGAGGTGTTTTCCCTTGGAAGACAAATTCTGGATCCAGCTGCCAGGATTCCAATCTCAGCTCTATCACCTAATATTCACGCATTCCTGTGACCTCCTTGTGCCTCGGTTTCCTCATGTGTAAAAGGGGGTAATAATGCTACATACCTCATAGGGTTTTTGTGAAGACTAAATGAGTTAATACGTGTAATGCATTTAGGACAGTATCGGCATCTAATAAGCTTTATGTAATTGTGTGCCATTATCATGATTGATGAGGCAGAATGATTGGTGTCCACCCATGGGTTTAGTGTAATCATATAGAGCCTGACCCATAGGGAAGAATAAAAAGTAACCAACAGGGCCGAGCATGGTGGCTCACGCCTGTAATCCCAGCACTTCAGGAGGCCGAGGCGGGCAGATCACCTGAGGTCAGGAGTTCGAGATCAGCCTGGCCAACACGGTGAAACCCCGTCTCTACTAAAAATACAAAAATTAGCCAGGTGTGGTGGCGCATGCCTGTAATCTCAGCTACTTGGTAGGCTGAGGCAAGAGAATCACTTGAACCTGGGAGGCAGAGGTTGCAGTGAGCCAAAATTGTACCACTACACTCCAGCCTGGGCGACAGAGCAAGACTCCATCTCAAAAACAAACAAACAAACAAACAAAACTAACCAAAGGAATAGACGAACGAATGGATGATGGTTGGAAATAACTGTGAGCTTTGGAAATATATTGTTTAGCTTCTGATTTGGGCAACTGGAAAATTGCAGTGGAGTATTTATGCTCATATACTCAGCCCCCATGATAGGACTGGTGGCTTTATGAGAAGAAGAGGAGAGGCCTGAGCTGACCGCATACTCCTGCCCTCTCACCATGTGATGCCCTCCGCCATGTTATGAGGCAACAAGAAGGTTCTCACCAGATACAACCCCTCAACCTTGGACTTCCCAGCCTTCAGAACTGTAAGAAATAGATTTTTCTTTATAAATTAGCCAGTCTGTGGTATTGTTATAATACTGCCAAATCAACTCAGACACCATGTTTCCCATGTTAGGCAAATTATGAATATCTCAAACTCTGGTGAAAGCTCTGCCACTTACTACCTATGTGGCCTGGAGCAAGTCATTTTCTTTCCTTGAGCCTTGTTTTCTCATAAGTGGTCCCTAAGAATCTGCACAGAGCCAGCATCATTTAATACTATTAATGGTTTATGTGGATGAGTGTAGGCTCAGATTTATACATTGTAGCCTGTGCCCAATTTGTTAGCTTGGTTCATTCTAACCCCCTTATCATTATTGCTACATAGTGTATTATTGTATATTGGTGACTCATTATTTCTACACAGTACTCAAGAATTTGTGAAATATTGTAATACCATGGCCATAATTCATTTAACACTTACTAAAAGTGCTGGGACCTGTCTTATAGGTCCTCATAAGTCAGTAAGTATTGCTAATCCTGTATTAGTCATATATTGCCCCCAATAATGCTGCAAAACAAGTAACCACAAAATCATCAGGGTACAGCACAATATACATTTACATGGGTTTCAGCTGATCTGGGTTGGGCTTATCTGATCTTGCTGCTGCCTTGCTCACACATCTGTGGTTAACTGCAGGCTCTCTAGGCAGCTCTGCTGATCTTGATTGAATCACTCATATGTCTGGTGGTTGTCTAGCTGTTGGCTGATCTAGGAAGGCCCTAGCTTGGATCATGACTGGGACAACTTGGCTCCACAAGACTGGCCTCTCATCCTCTGACATGCTAGCCTGGTAATTTTCCCTTGGCAATTTCAGAGGAACTAGAGCGAAAGTAGAAATTTACAAGCCCTTTTTCAGGCTTCTGTTTGCACCACCTCTGCTGATATCCCATTGGCCAAGACAAGTCATGAGTCCAACACAAATTCAAAGGATGGGGAAATCGACTCCACCTCTTTTATGAAAGGAACTGTAAAGGCTCTGGAGATAGGAGAGGTGTTATGGGTTGAACTGTATCCCTCCCGAAATTCATAGGTTGAAGTCCTAACCCCCAGAATCTCAGAATGTGAAAGTATTTGGAGATAAGGTTTTTACAAAAGTAACCAAGTTAAGATAAGGTCATTAGGGTGGGCCCCTAATCCAGTGTGACTGGTGTCCTTATAAGAAAAAGAAATTTGGGGCCGGGCACAGTGGCTCATGCCTGTAATCCCAGAACTTTGGGAGGCCGAGGTGGATGGATCACCTGGGGTCAGGAGTTCCAGACCAGCCTGGCCAACATGATGAATCCCTGTCTCTACTAAAAATACAAAATTCGCCAGGTGTGGAGGCACATGCCATAATCCCAGCTACTCAGCAGGCTGAGACAGGAGAATAGCTTAAATCCAGGAGGTGGAGGCTGCGGTGAGCCGAGATTTCACCACTGCACTCCAGTCTCGGCAAGACAGAACGACTCCATCTGAAAAAAAAAAAAAAAAAAAAAATTTGGACACAGACACACATAGAAGGAACATGATATGAAAACACAGGAGAAAACAACCATCTACAAGCCCAAGGAGAAAGGCCTGGAACAGATCCTTCCTGTAGGCCCTCCAGAAGAAACCAATCCTGCTGATATCTTGATCTCCTATTTCCAGCCTCCAGAACACTAATATAAGAAGTTTCTGTTGTTTAAGCCACCAGGCCTATGGTACTTTGTTATGTCAGCCTAGCAAACTAATACAAAGGGTAAATAATTAAGGCATTAATGCAATCAGTTTTTTTGTTTTGTTTTTTTTAATATCAAATCTCACTCTGTTGTCCAGGGTGGAGTGCAGTGGCACAATCTCAGCTCACTGCAACCTCTGCCTCCCGGGTTCAAACGATTCTCATGCCTCAGCCTCCTGAGCAGCTGGGACAACAGGTATGGGCCTCCATGCCTGGCTAATTTTGTTTGTTTTTTGAGACAGAGTCTCGCTCTGTTGCCTAGGCTGGAGTACAGTGGTGCAATCTCGGCTCACTGCAACCTCTGCCTCCCAAGTTCAAGCAATTCTGCTGCCTCAGCCTCCTGAGTAGCTAAGATTACAGGCGCCTGCCACCACGCCTGGCTAATTTTTGTATTTTTTTGGTAAAGACAGGGTTTTACCATGTTGGCCAGGCTGGTCTCAAACTCCTGACCTTGTGATTCGCCTGCCTCAGCCTCCCAAAGTGCTGGGATTACAGGTGTGAGCCACCGTGCCCAGCCAATTTTGGTATTTTTAGTAGAGAAGGGGTTTCACCATGTTGACCAGGCTGGTCTCGAACTCCTGACTTCAGGTGATCCGCCAGCCTCAGCCTCCCAAAGTGCTGGGATTACAGGCAAGAGCCACCTCGCCCAGCCAGCAATCAGTTCTCAATACCCTATTTTACAGGTGAGGAAATTGAGGCCCAGAGAGTCCAGATTAACATATCGCCCAAGGGGGCAACAGCTAAAGGGTGTCAGAATTGTGAATAGAACCTAGCATTATCAGATTTCCTCGTTCCTGCCACAGTCCTTTGTCTTTTCCTAGGTGGCTTCCAGCAGGGAGGCGCTGCCATGCGTAGGACACTGTTCATGGCTAACTAAGCAATTCCACACATGTTGCTTCAAAGCCTCTGTTTTACAGTCCTTAATGAGCTAGTAATTGTGTTTATGTGCTTTTCAATGAAGTGTGCAGGGCTCTGATAGCTGTCACTGGTTTCTTGAGGGCTTTTATTTGATCTGAGACTCTGCAGAGCTTCCAATAAGATAAAAAGGTATGTGAGGCAAAGCGGAGAAAATTTGGGTCAAATCTTACTTTTCAAAATGGTTTTCAGCTAACTTCTCTACACGTCTAAGCCTCTGCCACCAACTACATTTGCACTGAATATACTCAATTATTTGACTCTGAAGCCACTGGAATGATTTCTTGAACAGAATTAAATGAATGGAAAATAATTAGGTCATTAACCCACATATTAGAGTTCTCCAGAGAAACGCAATGAATAGAATACATACCCACACTTTTATATTTGTGTATATCTATGTATAATCTATATATAGATCCATATATGTATGTGATATATAAATATACATATTTATATAGACATAGACATAGGTAGATGTCGACACAGATACAGATGCAGATATATAGGAAGAGATTTATTTATTTTTTATTTTTTTGAGATGGAGTCTCCCTCTGTCTCCCAGGCTGGAGTGCAGTGGCACAATCTCGGCTCACGGCAACCTCCGCCTCCCGGGTTCAAGCAATTCTCCTGCCTCAGCATCCTGAGTAGCTGAGATTACAGGCGCGCATCCACCACGCTCAGCTAATTTTTGTATTTTTAGTAGAGATGGGGTTTCACCATGTTAGTCAGTCTGGTCTCGAACTCCTGACCTCATGATCCACCCGCTTCGGCCTCCCAAAGTGCTGGGATTACAGGTATGAGCCATCTTGCCCGGCCCAAAAGAGATTTATTATAGGGTATTGACTCCTGCAATCATAGAGGCTGAGAAAACCCATGGGCTGCCATCTGCAAACTAGAGACCCCGGAAAGCTGATGGTGTAGTTGAGAGCTAGAGAGCTAGTGATATCCATTCCAGTAGATCTGAAGGTCTAAGAACCAGGAGCATGGACGTCAGAAGATTAATTTCCCAACTCAAGCCATTAGGCAGACTTAATTCAACCTTCCTGTGTCTCCTTGTTCTATTCAGGCCCTCATGGATTAGAGGATGCCTACCCACTTTGAGGAAGGCCATCTGCTTTACTTAGTTGACCAATTCAGCCCAAACGCCCATCAGTCAACAAGTAGATAAAGATAATGTTGTATATACATACAATGGAATACTACTCAGCCATAAAAAGAAATGAAATAATGGCATTTGTAGCAACCTGCATGGAATTGGAGACCATTATTCTAAGTGAAGCGGAGCGATACAGGAATGGAAAAACAAACATCATGTGTTCTCACTTATAAGTGGGAGCTAAGCTACGAGGACACAAAGGCATAAGAATGATACAATGGACTTTGAGGACACAGGGGGAAGGGTCGGATGAGGGGATAAGGGATAAAAGACTACACATTGGGTACAATGTACACCACTTGGGTGATGAGTACACCAACATCTCAGAAATCACCACTGAAGAACTTACCCATGTAACCAAACACCATCTGTTTCCCAAAAACCTATTGAAATAAAAAGTAATTAAAAACTGCCATAATTTCATAACTAAAAACAAATGCTAATCTCTTCCAGAAACACCCCACAGACATACCCAGTAGTAATGTTTAACCAGCTATATGGGCATCTTGTGGTCCAGTCAAGTTGATCCATAAAATTACCCATCACAACCCATTGTGCAAATATTTATTCAGCACCTACTATATGCCAAGCACTGTGATAGTCCCTCAAGTACAGACATAAATGGGCACAATAAGTGAACACAAGAAGCTCACTGTCTTGTGTTCATCCGATATTCCCTCATCAAATTCTAATTTTGAGCATCAACCTGGTGTTCATTGCTGTGTGAGTCACTGAGAATACTGAAATGAAAATGATGGACACATCCCCTCCTCTCCTGGAGTTTACATGTGAGCTGATGAGACAGGTGTTAGATGACTCATTGCACAATTAAGCAATGACAATTGTGATGAGTGCTGCAAAGAAGCAGCAGAAGTTGTTAAGGGCTGTATAACAAGAAGACTTGGCCTATTTATTTGGGTTGGGAGGAGGGTGGATCAGGAAAGATTATCCTTAGGAAATGAGGCTAAAGCTGAAGTATGATGGATCAGTAGGGACTAGCCAGTTAAAGATAGTGGAAACTTCCTTGAAAGAGATAAGCCACCTTGACATCCAGGAACTGACCTGGTTCTGTCAGCTTGTCCTTGGTGTTGCTATGAGCTGATCTACTGACAGTCCTAGCCTGGGTTTGGTGCTCTTCTGTTGAACATAAACAATTTCATGGAGCATCAGCATTTGGGCTGGGCATGGTGGCTTACACCTATAATCCCAGCACTTTGGGAGGCTGAGGAGGGAGAATTGCTTGAGCCTAGGAGTTTAAGACCAGCCTGGACAACACAGCGAGACCCCATCTCGACAAAAAAAAAAAAAGAAAAAAAGAAATTAGCCTGAAATGGTGGCACATACCTGTATTCTCAGCTACTTGGGAGGATGAGGTGAGAGGATCACCTGAGCCCAGCTGGTTGAGGCTGCAGTGAGGTAATTGTGCCATGGTAATCTAGCCTGGGCAATAAAATGAGATCCTGTCTCAAAAAGGCATAAACTTTTTAAAAAATTGGACAAGGCCACTCTGAGACCATGATGGAGCAAGACATAAAGAAGCATATCTGGACACAGACAAAACATGAATGCCGTCCAAATCACAAAAATGACCAAATATTGCCTATCCTACCTAATATGTGTGGCTGCTGCTTCTTTACTGATTACAGGCTGAGGCTTGCTCTAGTCTTTTCTCCCTTTAGATAAAATTTATTAAGAAGCCCAATCGTAGAATTCCTCCCACTTCCTATTGGTATCCAATCCTGAGGAAAGTCCCAGTTCTTTTTTTTTTTTTTTTTTTTTTTTGAGATGGAGTTTCACTCTTGTCACCCAGGCTGGAGTGCAATGGCACAATCTCAGCTCACTGCAACCTCCACCTCCCAGGTTCAAGTGATTCTCCTGCCTCAGCCTCCCGACTAGCTGGGATTACAGGCACCTGCCACCATGCCCAGCTAATTTTTGTATTTTTAGTAGAGATGGGGTTTCACCATGTTGGCCAAGCTGGTCTCGAACTCCTGACCTCAGGTGATCCACCCGCGTCAGCCTCCCAAAGTGCTGGGATTATAGGCATGAGCCACTGTGCCTGGCCAAAGCCCCAGTTCTTTAACCCCTCACCCAGATTCCCCAATCAAACTCCAAATTTTGTGGCCAGGCACAGTGGCTCATGCCTGTAATCCCAGCATTTTGGGAGGCTGAGGTGGGCAGATCACCTGAGGTCAGGAGTTCGAGAACAGCCTGGGTAACATGGTGAGACCCTGTCTCCACTAAAAATACAAAAATTAGCTGAGTGTAGTGGTGCACACCTGTAATCCTAGCTACTTGGGAGGCTGAGGCAGAAGAATCGCTTGAACCCAGGAGGCGGAGGTTGCAGTGAGCTGAGATCATGACATGGTACCCCAACCTGGGCAACAGAGCAAGACTCCATCTCAAAAAAAAAATTCCAAATTTTGTAATAAATCCTTCCTTACTTCCTCCTACCAAGATGTCCTACAGGTCCCACGGCACCAGTTCTCCCTCACTACAATGAGTAATGACCCCAACATGTTCAGCTGCCAGTGTGCACCAGTGGTCTTTAGCTGAAGGGCACTGACACTTGTAAATGCTTTTAAGAAATCTAAGGAATTCAAATCATCCTCCAAAAGCACTTCCAAATTTAAAGAAGCAAAAAAGATTACTATATGAATGTGTAATTAATATTTATCATAGCTAATGTATTAGTTTTATGGTAAATTTGAGATGGGATTGTGTTTTTATGTGTTGTATATACACTTTCACAGTACATTGAGAACCTTTTATAATTAATGTGTCTAGTTTAGCTGTATTTACATTTGAAGCATAGTTTATTATCTTAAATCATTATGAGCGTTAGGGTTCTCATACCTCTGATTCTGGCACCTCTCCAGTTGTTACTTCTCTTCAGAGTTGCAACCTGTGTTACTAATTGATTTGGGGGCATTCATAGTGACCTTAGACCTTTGGCACCTGGACCTTACTTGACCGAAACAGAACTCATTACCCTATCCTAAAAATCTGGCCTTCTGGCAATTTAGAAGAACTTATCAACATATTAAATGTGCTTAGCCTTTGACCCAGCAATGCTATTCTAAAAGTTTTACCCTTATAAATTGACTAGCACTAAAAAGCCAAAGATATACAAAGTCATTTCTTGCTTTGTTGG
This sequence comes from Nomascus leucogenys, assembly GCF_006542625.1. NCBI lineage: Eukaryota > Metazoa > Chordata > Mammalia > Primates > Hylobatidae > Nomascus > Nomascus leucogenys. The sequence continues at coordinate 85,640,569 of NC_044390.1, read as the reverse complement.
TAATAACAGAAACAAAAAAAAAATGAAAAACAACCCAAAGTTCTATCAATAGCCAGCTACATGAATCTTCATACATCCACACAGAAGAATACTATACAGCCATTAATACTGTTGTAAATTTATATGAATTGGTTTGGAAAGATGCATACAACATATTGTAGTTAAAAAGAAGGGACACAACAACATGACCCAAGATTAATATACACACATTTTTGTAAAAGCATATTTTTATGTCTTTGATAAAAGTGGGTTTCTTCTAGGGATCCTAATTCCCAGAATTGGAGAATTTTACTCCATATGATCATGTTCAAAAGATAAGTTGTATTTTTTTATTACAATTGTAATTAGTGTCCTTTGCATTATTCCTTTCCCAGATTCACCAACCACCTAGTGCCCCAACCAGAATCTTTCCTTCACTTTCACCTCCTTTCTCTTTCTTGTCCCTAAATCCAAGCACTTCCTGAGCCAAACCTTTCCACCTCTGAAACGTTTCTCAAATCATTCCCATACTCTTCCCTCTGACAATGTCAGTGTCATCTGGCCAGTCTCCCTGCTCCACTTTCTTCCTGTCCCCATGTGTGCTCTGCACTGTCTCAAGGAGCTCTTTCTAACATACATAATATAATCTCTTCATCCTTCTGCTTAAAAACCTTAGGCTCTTCTAAACAAACAGAATAAGGCTCCAACTTTTACCTTGAATGTTGTCTTGTTCCATTTTTGTTGCTATGACAAAATACCCAAGACTGGGTAATTTATAAAGAATAGAGGTTTATTTCCTCATAGTTCTGGAGACTGGAAAGTCCAAGAGCAAGGCACTGGCAGCTTCAGTGTTTGGTGAGGTCTGCTGTGTGTTTCCAACATGGCACCTTGTTGCTGCACCCTCACATCATGGAAGAAGCAAATGCTGTGTTCTCACATGGCAGAAGAGACAGAAGAAAGGGTCAGCTCTCTGATGCTTCTCTTTATAAAGATGTTAATCTCATTCACAAAAATGACTCCCTAATGGCCTAATCATCTCCCAGAGGCTCCATTTTTCTTTTTCCTTTTTTTTTTTTTAAGACAAGGTCTGGTTCTATCACCCAGGCTGGAGTGCAGTGGTATGATCTCGGCTCACTGCAACCTCCACTTACCAGGCTCAAGTGATCCTCCCACCTCAGTCTCCCAAGTAACTGGGACTACAGGTGCATGCCATCACATCTGGCTAATTTTTGTATTTTTTGTAGAGATGGGGTTTTGCCATGTTGCCCAGGGTGGTCTCAAACTTGTGAGCTCAAGTGATTGGCCTGCCTCAGCCTACCAAAGTGCTGGGATTACAGGCATGAGCCATCGCACCCAGCCTGAGAGGCCCCCATCTTCTAATACCATCACCTTGGTGGTGAGGTTTCAACATGGGAATTTTGGAGGGACATACACATTCAAACCATAGCAGATTTTAGCATTCACTTTAGCTCTATTTTGCCATTTTAGGCTGAAGCCAAACATCCGAGGCTTCCATACCCCAAACCCCATCCCAGATACAGCTACATTCATGGACCTCCTGATCTGGAATCTGAATCTTCATACCTTTAAATCTATGTTCACGCTGGTTTTCTCCTTTCCCACATCCCTTCTTTTAATTCCCATCTTTTAAAACACAAGGACCTTGACTTAACGTTCAACACTATAAATGTTTCTTCTCATTCTACTGAGAGGTAGCCTAGCATGATAGGAAAAATACATAGATATTGAACCAGACCATCTGGAATAAAATCTCAACTGCCATTGACGAGCTCTGTGACATTGAGCAAGCTACTTGACTATTTGCACCTTGTTTTCCTCATCTGTTAAATGGGGATAATAGGCTGGGTGTGGTGGCTCAGGCCTGTAATCCCAGCACTTTGGGGGGCCAAAGTGGGTGGATCAACTGAGGTCAGGAGTTCAAGACTAGCCTAGCCAACATGGCAAAACCTCGTCTCTACTAAAAATACAAAGATTAGCTGGGCGTGGTAATGAGCACCTGTAATCCCAGCTACTTGAGAGGCTGACGCAAGAGAATCTCTTGAACCCAGGGGGTGGAGGTTGCAGTGAGCTGAGATCGTGCCACTGCACTCCAGCCTGGGTGACAAAGGGATACTCAATCTCAAAAAAAAAAGCAGAGGGAGGAGGTGTTAATAAAGTCAGACTCATAGGCCAATATTTATAAAGCATTGAAGTATTAGACACAGTAAACACTTGAAAATATTAATTATTATTATGGTTACTGGACTCTAAAATAGTATTCTCTTCTGTGCTATTGAAGTGTGCAAGGTTTTCGCTCCTAAACTAAATGCTCCCCTCCAAAAGCTACTGGGTCTTTTGGGCTGTGCTGCTTCTTATAGTTTCTTGGCCTTAGTCCCTACACATAATGGTTAAGAGCTTATGCTCTGTAGCCAGATTTTCTGATTCCGTGACCTTGAGTTCTGTCTTGGGCAATTTAACTCAGTCTCTAAGCCTCAGTGTCTCTATCTATAAAATGACCTAACAATAACCCCTGCCTCCAGAGGTTGGTTTTGAAGGTTAAATATGATAATCCTTTAAAGTGCTTAACATGGTGCTAGCATGTAGACCAGATAATTATTTGATGTGGGGGCTGTTCTATGCATTGTAGGATGTTTAAGCAGCATCCTGGTCTCTACCAACTGGATGCAAATAAGCATCCCTCCTGACCAGTTGTGACGATCAAAAATATCTCCAGACATCTCCAAATGTCCCCTTGGTGGGGGTCAGAGAGGACAAAATAGCTTCCTGTTGAGAACCACTGGGCTACCCTGTTGGGGCCCAGAAAGATGTTGACCCATACTATTCTATCCTCTTGGCTCCTTTTTACTTCTTAAATTGTTCTGCAAATTGCTTTCTCTATAAATTTCACCCTTTCTGCTCCCCCATAACTTAAGTCTATCCAGCCTTTAGCTTGACATGATACCAACCCTGACCCTCATACATGTCCTTGCCTTTAATAGCTCCAGCATCCAAATGGCTAACTTATATTTCTCTTTATGCAGATTACATAAAGACTCTGATTGGCTAAACTAGGATCAAGTATCAACCTCTAGTCCAATAAGCTGTGACCAGCAGAGAAGCAGCATTTGGAATGAACATAAAATCGTGGGATCCCACCCTTTCAGCAGGTGACCTGGGGTGCTTTCAAGAAAGAAGTGTGGCCACATCAGGTATCCCCGAACCCATTTCTATGGCATCTGTCTTCTCTCTTTCCCTCAGGTAGTCCTTGAACATGTCTCCCACTGCCAAGGAGCCTGTCCCCACCTGCTTCTATCAATTTTTTGCTTCTCGTCAGTCACAGCCTTTTGAATACTGCTTTCAAAGAATGAACAGGCTCCAAAGATGAATCCCAGTAATGTCAAAACATTTATTTTTTTTTCTTAAGAGAACTTTCTTAACTCCCCTGGATTCTCAGGATTGCTTCAAACAATTAAGATGGCAAATTGGTGATGTATTAAAAGGGATCATAATATGCCAACCCAAAATATGCCATTTTGGCATAAGGATTGTTTGAAGCTAAAAGGAATTAAGAAGCAGCAAATTCAGAAAGAGCTCTTTAACCCCCAACTCTGTGCCTAAAAGCAGGACATAAATTTCCCCTTGTGAAGATCTTCCCTCTCCCTTCTCCCATACCAGAAAGAGGAAAACAGCCATTATCACTAGAGGCATAAAGTTGATACAGAGATGGGTCTATGCAAATAAACCTTACAAAAATAATGTTTATTTTCCATTTGTTTTTCCCATTTATCCTCTCACAATTTACCACACCTAGAAGCCCAAATTCTTTCTCCTTTTTCTTGTCACTGCTCCACAAATTTATCATCTTTTGTTAAAATGGTATATAAAATCCCAGGTTTAACCACCTATTTGGATCCTCATTTCTTTGCTATGAAGTCCTCTATGTAAGTAAAAAACATAAAGGGTAAAAATAAAAATATTAAAATCAGATAAAACTTGCTTGCCTTTTCTCCTGTTAATCTGTCTTTTGTCAGTCTAACTCATGGGTCCCAGCTATAGAACCTAAGAGAGTAGAGGAAAAGCTTTTTTTCTTCCCTACAGTGTTATAAGCACATTAGGCCAATGTGTTTTCTTAGTTTTACTTGGAACACAACCCTTTGGAAGGCAATAAATATTTTTAAGTTGCATACAATGTCAGGGCAGTTCATTGCCCTTATCCTAATGCCATGCCATGTATCCTGTAAGATCTTACACATATATAGAAATATAATATATATACATCAATTAAACATATATTATATCCAGGGTGTTGGCAACACACCCACATTTACCTTATGAATTTGATTCTGAAAAAGCGAAAAGTTCATCCTGCATCTCTTAAAACCAGTCACACTAGAATTTGACCCCAATGCCTCAGAAAAAGGAAGGTCACAATCAAAATGCAAAAAGAAACAAGTTAATCCTTGCCTTTTGACCTTGTAAAGACCCAGGACAATTTAAGAGAATTTTGGCCACATAAAATTTTTGCCTTAAGCACTAACATTTAACCTCCCATTCAAGATATAACCCCACATACTTTCCATATCAATGGTTTTCAAACAGGACTCTACCTTGTATAGTCATGAAATCAATTTAGTGGGTCATGAGCAGCATTTTTTTAAAGAATGAGACAGAACAGAAAAGAAAATAGCAGAGTGCATGATTCATAGTATAATTATTTTTTCATACAACTTTTGCTTTTTTGTGTGTATGTGTGTGTACTGAGTTGTGATTAAACATATATTTCTGACTTAGGTCAAAGATGCTTGAAAGTCATCATTCTGTATTCTGTACTGTTCAACACAGTAGTAATTAGCTACATGTGGATACTGAACACTTGAAATACGGTTGATCAGAATTGACATGTGCTGTGAGTATAAAATACACACTGGGTTTCAAAGACTAACTATGGGGAAAAAGGGGGCCAGATTTGGCAGTTCATGCCTTTCTTACAACACTTTGGGAGGCTGAGGCAGGTGGATCACTTGAGCCCAGGAGTTCAAGACTAGCCCGGGCTGAACAACATAACAAGACCCAGTCTTTACAAAATAATACAAAAATTAGCCAGGTGTGGTGGCACATGCCTGTAGCCCCAGCTATTTAGGAGGCTGAGGTCAGAGGATCACCTGAGCCTGGATGGCAGAGGTTGCAGTGAGCCAAGATAGTGCCACTGCATTTCAGCCTGGGCAACAGAGTGAGACCCTGTCTCAAAAACAAAAAAAAATGTAGACCCTATCATTAATAATTTTTTAGGCTGGGTGCAATGGCTCACACCTGTAATCCCAGCACTTTGGGAGGCCGAGGCAGGCGGATCACAAGGTCAGGAGTTTGAGACCAGTCTGGCCAACATAGTGAAATCCTGTCTCTACTAAAAATACAAAAAATTAGCCAGGTGTCGTGGTGTGCACCAGTAATCCCAGCTACTAGGGAGGCTGAGGCAGGAGAATCACGTGAACCTGGGAGGCAGAGGTTGCAGTGAGCCGAGATCTCGCCACTGCACTCCAGCCTAGGTGACAGTATGAGACCCCATCTAAAAATAATAATTTTTTAGATTGAGTGCATGTTGAAATGATAACATTTTATTTTGGATATACTGAGTTAAAGAAAACATTATTAAAATTAATTTCACATGCTCCTTTTAACTTTTTTATAATGTGGCTACTAGAAAATTTAAAATTACATATGTGGTGGTCATTATATGCCTATTGGACAGTGGTGTTCTATATGTCTTAGTAAAGTATTGTGTGTGTATATATATATATATATATATACACACACACACGTACATATATACACACATATCACCCTAACATACATATATACATGCTATTTATACATATATATACATGTGTGTACACATAATATATTTATAACTGGTTTATAATACAGCATCTTTAAATAGTATCTATCACCATATTATTACAAACACTTGGGAAAATTTGTTCAGTGTCAAAATGGCTGCCAGCTTTTTAATGTCAACTAAAATGGCTGTCCCCGTCATCTGAAGCCCCTACTTCCAATGCAGAGAGTACATTTAGACTCAGCCTGGTGTACACATTCGCCTTAGTCTGATGTTGCAGGGTCTTGGCAGAGATGACAAATTTGATGGAATGTTCTTATATTTTCTCTCTACCTTATTAATTTAGAAAGGATTATGGCCATGCTGCTAATGGTTATGCACTCCAAATGACCAGACATCCTGAATCACACAGGAAATGGCTGCATATCTACTTCCTGTGTTCCCTTTAAATCTCTTCATGCATCAGCTTTACCATTCAATCTCATTCTCCGTGTTTTCCTTTCCTCTCTTAGCTGAGGGAAAGTAATATTACCTATCAATCATAATATTGATATTTCTACTGTCCAAGAAATGCTATAATGACTCCCCCAGTAGGTGCACACACACATATACACCTGCCACTCCTGACTGATTATAGCCTCTCTGGGAGCCACTCACATATTCCTCTGGCTTGACTCCTTCTATATCCAACACATCTAATTATATTGATCTTAGGAATTCTTTTCCTTCTGGTAAATAAAATGGTAATAATAATAATACAATAGCTGCCTTTTATAGAGTACTTATCTTCTGGACATTATGCTAAGCACTTTCTGTCATGAAAGCATTACAACAATTTTGTGGTGTGGATACATACCCCATTTTAGAAATAAGGAAACTGGCCAGGTGCAGTGGCTCACACCTGTAATCCCAACACTTTGGGAGGCCGAGGTGGGCAGATCGCTTGTAGTCAGGGGTTCCACACCAGCCTGGCCAACATGGTGAAACCCTTCTCTACTAAAAGTACAAAAATTAGCTGGGCACGGTGGCACGCACCTATAATCCCAGCTACTTGGGAGGCTGAGACTCAAGAATTGCTTGAACTCGGGAGGCAGAGGTTGCAGTGAGCCGAGATCGTGCCACTGCACTCCAGCCTGGGTGACATCTTAAAAAAAAAAAAAAATCACTGCAAGAGAAAAAAACGACATACATGCAGCTACAATAAAAATATTTCTGGCAAATAAAGATAATAAGACATAGTCCCACAAAAAAAATCATTATAAAAGAGAAAGAGAGAAAGAAAGAGAGAGAGAGGGAGGGAGGGAGGATGGAAGGAAGGAAGGAAGGAAGGAAGGAAGGAAGGAAGGAAGGAGAAAGAAACTTTGTTTTATGAAATGACCTAAATTGTAAGATTCATGATATCTTGTTCAACATACAACCAAGATATACAAAAAGTACCTGGCACATATGTGTAAGTGCTCAGTAAGCATTGGTTGCATAGATAAGTGAATGAATGAATGATGGAATACACCACTTTCTACTTTTATTTATAGCTGTGTCTATGTGTCATCCACCTTTCAAGTAAAGCTGAGTTCCTTGAGGGTCGGATTTATCTTTACATTTCCTGTAATTAGGACAATTCCTGCCACAGAGTGGACCCTCAAAGATATGTTTAATAAATCAATAAAAGAATAGATGATTAAATAAATGTCACTTTTCCACCACTTCAGATACAACATTCTCTTGCTAAGAATCATTCAATGCCTCCCTATTACTCTTAGGCTAAAGTCCAGACTATTCTCCACGGCCTACAAAGATTTAGCACTCAAGCCACATCTCTTTTACTTGGAATTCCAGCTACACTAAACTTGGAGCTCCTCAAATTCATTGTTAGGGTAAAGATCAGAGTCCCTGCTTCCCCACTCAGGGCCCTTCACCTGGCCCATCATCACCTGCTCCCAATCCCACTGCTACTCCTTCATCTGTCTAAGTCCTTCTTGTCTCCTGGTGAAGCCTTTCCTGACCCATCTCTAGCTTAATACCCTTCATATAGCTCTCATTGTATCCTGTACCACTGCTTTGCAGTGTTTGTCATAAGAATACATTATTATTTTTGTGTTTCTTTTCTTTTTTTTTTTTTTTTGAGACAGAGTCTCACTCTGTCGCCCAGGCTGGAGTGCAGTGGCGCCATTTCACTGCAACCTCCACCTCCCAGGTTCAAGAGATTCTCCTGCCTCAGCCTCCAGAGTAGCTGGGATTACAGGCACACACCACCACACCCGGATGATTTTTGTATTTTTAGTAAAGATGGGGTTTCACCATGTTGGCCAGGCTGGTCTCAAACTCCTGACCTCAGGTGATCCACCCACCTCGGCCTCCCAAAGTGCTGGGATTACAGGCATGAGCCACCGCACCCAGCCAATTTTTGTGTTTCCTTTATCTAGTATTTATTTCCTCCATTCAGCTATAAGTTCCATGAGATAAGGAGTGTGTATGTTTTGGTTTTTCACCATGTTATCTAGTACCTAGGACAGAGGTAGGAAACCAGTGGCCCATACATATTTTTTTTGACCTGCCCTCCAGATGTTTTTTTCCTACATTTGAATTTGTTATAAAACTTAAAATATATATGTATATTTTATAAAAAATCTGAATTTTTGGTTTCTCTTGAAAAAAAAGAATCCAAAGATCTGAAATGACTGCATAACTGTCAGGATAGGTGAGCAATTCTGCAGTAACAATCTCAAAAACTCAGATGGATTTCTCACTCATACTCCATATCCACCGTAGGAGGCCGGGGCTCTGCTCCCCTTGCCTGAGTTCTAACTAGAGCATCAACTGTCACTGTGGCTGAAGGGAAATGAGACCCAAGCAAACCATGTCCCGTCTTTTTTTTTTTTTTGAGATGGAGTCTCGCTCTGTCACCCAGGCTGGAGTGCAGTGGTGCAATCTCAGCTCACTGCAAGCTCCATCTCCCGGGTTCAAGTAATTCTCATGCTTCAGCCTCCTGAGTAGCTGGGACTACAGGTGCCTGCCACCATGCCCGGCTAATTTTTGTATTTTTAGTAAAGATGGGATTTTGCCATGTTGGCCAGGCTGGTCTCAAACTCCTGACCTCAAGTGATCCACCCGCCTTAGCTTCCCAAAGTGCTAGGATTACAGACGTAAGCCACCACGCCCAACCCACCCATGTTTCACTGGCCAAATCAGTCGGTGGGATGGGGATGTAATGGGATGTAATCCCTCTGCAGGAGGGGAAACAGCACATCTGGAATGCAGTAATACAAATCTATCCCAGAGAAACCATTGTCTCAACTTGAAAAGCAGCTGTCTTCTTTAGAGGGGACATTTACTCTCTAATTTGACACACACTTCTCTTCATTCATTACTCTTTGTATATTACACCAACTCCCTGCAGGAATTTAACTTTACAATCCCTTTTAGTAGCGGTTGTAGAAAGAATGAATAAATGAATAAGCCCTTCTGTTTATTATGGCATGGGTGAAAACCGGCTTCTTGAGATGCATCCCCTCACACGAAGCCATGGCTGGTCACTCACTGCCTTTTTCGGGGCACCCCTGCCTGGACTAGCTCCACCCCCAGGGACCACTGCATTAGCTGAACAGGGCGGAAAACACGCCCACACAGATGCCCTGCAATTACAGCACAAATGAAGTGACTGAGCAGCTATGACTCAGGACAGGTTGGTCATCATTTATGAAACAGGTGCGGCTCTGTAGGAATGAGGAGGCAGTATCCATGGTAGGTAAGGGACACTGATAGGTGAAAAAATGTGCTGGGTGCAGCCTCATTAATTTTGTAATGGCCTTGGGTTCAAATATTCATCTTGAATGCCTTGTCTCCCATAGTGGCAAGAAAGAGGAGTCTCTTTGCTCTGCTGATGGATTCAGGGGCATGGAGGATGGTTTCCTTTGTGTTGTAAAGGTATAACTTTTTCTGAACCTTTATTTCTAAAAAACCTAGGTTGTGAATTATTTGTAAAATAATCTCCTGTCCCAATCAGCATTGGTTCTGCTACCTCCCTTCCACCAGGCTACTAGATTTTTAAATGATCTCCTCCTATACCAGTGTTCCTATTTGGAAACTTGAGATGACATCATTCTAATTTTAGCCATGTTCCAAATCTTCCCCTTTTTCTGATTCTCATCTGTTCACTCTCTCATACATGTCTCTCTGTGTATATACTTATATACACATAGATGTATATGAATGTCTATATTAATGTCATTTTTCTTCCAATGAACATTTATTACAATGTTAGACATTTGGGGTCAAATGATGAGCAAGATAAGAATGAGTGCCGGCCCTCTGGAGCCCAGAGTCCTAATAGGAAGGCATAGCAATAATATGAAATTGTCGGGATAAATTCTACAATAAAATGAGTTCAGAGAGCATAGGAAGCCTGAACCCAGACTTGGAAGGTTCAGCGGCAACTTCTCAGAAGAGATGGCATTTAAACTAAAATCCAGAGATCAATAGTAATTAGTGAGGCAACTCCAGGCAGCGGGAACAACCGTGAGAGGATCCAGAATACAAAAAGAGCATGGAATCTGTAAGGAGCAAACAAGTCTCTTTCGGCTAGAACACCAGTAGGAAGAGCAGGGTCCAAAGCAGGTGGGGGAAATAGAGAAGAAGCTAATGAGGAAAGCAAGGGCCAGATCTTGTAGGGTTTTACATGCTCTGTGAAGCAGCTGGAACTTAATTCTGAGTGAAGCAGGAAGTCAATGATGGATTTTAAGCAGGAGGGTGATACAGTCTGATTTACATTTGCTCCATGGGGCTATTCAAAACACTTAGCAGCCCAGAAGTCTTGGCACTGACCCATCAGAAGAGATGTAGGCAGGGTCCTGAAGGCATCTGTTTCTTCTAGGCATTCACCCATTGGTTGCTGGAGATCTGAAGTGTCCCAGGGAAGAGGTAGGGCTGTCTAGAGGACAGGGGGCTCGGGACAGTGTACTTTATGCTAATCATTTACCAATGCATGGATTATATCTAAAAATATACATATGAGAAAGATGAAGGAATGCTACACAAGCAAAAGTCGCCTTTTTTGGATGACAAAATTCATACTCTTGTTGAGAAGTAATGTTTTGACAACCAGTATGTCCTGGGGCATGACAGCTAAGCGTGTGTCCTAATGTCTGCACAGAACATATAAGCCAGGATAATATTTGGAAAAGTGAACCAATGTCCCTTCCTCTCATATCATATGTTATCCCATGATCCTTCTCTGAGTGGTCAGACCACAGGGAGTTGAAAGCAGAAGAAGGGCTTTTAAATTTCAAAACCCTGTGAACCCTGAAGGGTCTTGGGCCTCAAGAAAACAAACACGAGTCAGACCAGGGTTTCTTGCCTTCAAGACTCCATAAAAGGGAAAGGGAGGACGGGGAGAGCTTGGGCATTGGGGATACCTGCCTCCTACCCCATTCGAAGCCACAGAAACTCCAGAAAGGAATCAGAGCTGGGAATCTGAGCTCTGTTTTGAGTGTTCACCCAAGAAGCCATGAAGGAACCAGGAAGATAAATAGCTACAATCCAATCACAGGAAACAGTATCTCCCCACTTGCCCCCCAATACTTTACTATTATTAAGCATTATTTAAGCCTCTTGGAACTTAAAAAAGAAAAAGTCGAGCTCTAAAACCCCAGTTATAAAAGGCATTCTTGGGATAATTGGGGGATTTTGACTATAAGCTAGATTTTAGATGTTATTATGAAAATTATTGCTAATTTTCTTAACCATGGTAATGGTAATGTGATTATGTAGAAGAAAGTTCTTTTTCTTAGGAAAATGCATGCTGAAGTATTAAGAGGTAAAGTGTCATAATTTCTGGCAAATTATTTTCAGAGAGAGAAAGCAAATATAGCAAAATGTTAACAATTGATCTAAGAGGGCTATGTGGATGCTTATTGTATTATTTCTGTAACTTCTACATATTTTAACTTTGAAAATATATAAACTTTTATAATACGTTTTTATTATAAAGCTAATAATTGTAATTATAAATACCAGAAGGCATGAGAAAAAAAATGTTGATGCAATAATAAGTTAAAATGTTTTAAGTAGGATAAAGAATGGCTTGCAATGAGTATATTCATAAATTTGTAAAAACATACACATGAGAAAATGAAGACGATACAAGTAAATAGTTATTTAATTAGAATGGTGGGGTTATCTCTAGCATTTTCCTCTATTTTTCATCTGTTCTGTACTTGATGATATTAAACAATTACTTTAAAATGTTACCTTTAAAAAAGGGGAGTGGCGACTCCTCAAGAGACCTAGAACCGAAATACCATCTGACCCAGCAATCCCATTACTGGGTATATACCCAAAGGAATATAAATCATTCTATTATAAAGATACATACACTTATATGTTCATTGCAGCACTATTCACAATAGCAAAGATATGGAATCAACCCAAATGCCCATCAATGATAGGCTGGATAAAGAAAATGTGGTATGTATAACACTATGGAATACTATGCAGCCATAAAAAGGAATGAGATCACATCCTTTGCAGGGACATGGATAGAGCTGGAAGCCATTATCCTCAGCAAACTAATGCAGGAACAGAAAACCATACACCACATATTCTCATTTATAAGTGGGAGCTGAACGAGAACACGTGGACACAGGAAGGGGAACAACACACGCTGGGGCCTGTTGTGGGGGCAGTGGGGAGGGAGAGCATCAGGATAAGTAGCTAATGAACGCAGGGCTTAATATCTAGATGATGGGTTGATCTTTGCAGCAAACCACCATGGCACACATTTACCTATGTAACAAACCTGCACATCCTGCACGTGTATCCTGGAACTTAAAATTAAATTACATCAAATTATTTTATTAAAAAAGAGAGGTAAGTGGAGAGAAGAGATTCTGAACTGACTGAGATCAAGTAACAACCACCCCACATGATGGGAGCTCAGAATAAGATTTTAATTGAATGATGGAAAAGTAAGAAAGTGGCTTTATGTTATTCCTGGGTTAGTAGACCGAGAGTTTACATGCGCCAGTTTTCCTGGATGCAAGCTATAGAAATCAACTCTGGCTCCTGTAAGCATTCTGGGGATGATGGGGAGCTCATAGAATGACCAGAAAGGCTGGAGAGCCAAGCCTGGCAAGTGAATAGGCAAAAATCAAGACTGGCCAGCAGCCAGGACCTCTGCCAGATTCAGGCAGCAAGAGCAGCTCAAGGAAGATAGGACTGCAGCAATCCCCGAGCTGAGGGCACTACAGTTTAGACCTCAGCCCCTGCTAGCCCTGGGCACTGAGTGCTGCCACTGGCACCATTATTGCCCTCTAGAAACCCCCTGCTGCTCCTGCCACCTCCATAACTGCTCCTCCATTGCCCCTATTCTGCATGACACTGATTCCATTTCAAAGTCTCACACAAGTTCATCTGACTGGCCAACTCCATGTCACATGATCACACCTGAGCTGCAAAGGATCCTGGGAAGGCAAATACCTCATCGTCAGAGCTTCTCTTGTGAGAGGAGCATTCTGCCTCCCCACAAGACTCATATAATGGGAAATTTTCCAAATATTGAATGAAGATTCTAACACTGGGCAGCCAAAAAATGACAAATGTCACCACACAGCTGTTCCTGCCACAACAATTGCACCAGGCACCGGATAGGAAAAAGTAAGACCAAGATTTGGCCTCTGCTCTCGAGATGCAATTTTGAGCGTGGAGGCTATATCTTACGCTTCTTTGCTAATCCATGGTGCTTGGCAGAGAGTAAACTCCCAATAAGTGTTTGCTAAATAAATAAAAATAAATGAACAATCTTGCTTGGATAAATCAAACAACCCCTTTGCAGGCAGGGGACTACACAAAATCAGTCTGCAGGACCTTCTAGCAAGAAGATTCTTGGGGTGTATGATCTTGCCTGAAATGGCTGAGACTCACAGTGATCTTTCAGAAACCGTCTATGAACCAGAAGCTAGAGTGAAACTGCACAGATGCACTAAGCCTTAGCACAACCCAGATATTACATTTTGAAATGGATCCACCTAGAAATCCAGTTCAAATTGAGTCTAAATCTAAACATCCTCTAAAACAATTGAACAAGAATGAAATTTGTTCTGTCCCTGCTTAAGGTTGAATTTTCTTATCTTTTAAACAAAAGGCCCAATGCTGTTAGTTTTGGTCATACCCTGGCCTGTGGTGCTATACTGGGCTGCTATGTCACAGCACACACCAGCAATAATTTTATAAATGTGTTCTTCCCAGCTTCCTACCTCTGAGCTTGAATCAATTTCTGGTCACACCTTGCACATTTCATGCCAAAAGGCTGCAGTGAGGGGTACTAAGGGTTGGTGTGAAATCATTTGTTTTGCAGATCTTTAAACGTAAGTAAGAATCACCTCTCCTTTTGGTGGTTTTGGCCTCAGTTCAACTAGATGCAAAGTTGCCAGATTCTGTTCAGTCTCTGGACTTTTCATTAATTTGTTCATTCAACAAATTTATATCGACTGCCTACTATGGGTCAGGAACTGTGTTAATCCTGGGGATATAGCAGTGATCAGAAAAGAGATGGTCCTTGAATTCATGACACTTAACATTCTAGACGGAGACCCATAAATGAATGTGCAATTACAAAATGGAATAGGTATGGGGGGAATGGGGTGCTATATATGAAAATAATGAGAAATCTAATTTGGATTGTGTAGAGTGGAGGAAAAGAAAGCCTTCCTGAGGACACTTAAGCCACATTCTAAATGATGAGAAGAGTTACTGTGGGCTGAATCATGTCCTTTCCCCACCCCTATCGCCCACTATCGAAATTCACATGTTGAAGTCCTAACTCCTAGTACCTCAGAGTGTGACTGTATTTGGAGAAGACTTGTTGAAAGAGGTAATTAAATTAAAATGAGATGATTATGGTGGGTCCTAATCTGACTGTTGTCCTCATAAAAAGAGGAAATTTAGACCCAGACACAGAGGGAAGACCATGTGAAGACATGGGGAGAAGGTGGCCATCTACAAGCTTCCACCAATGCTTCCCATTAGCTTTCCACCATGATTGTAAGTTTCCTAAGGCCTTCTGGCCATGCTTCCTGTTAAACCTGTCAAACTGTGAGTCAATTAAACCTCTTTTCTTCACACATTACCCAGTCTCAGGTATGACTTTATAGCAGTGTGAGAACAGACTAATACAGATGGTACATCAGCTTCTGGCTTGAATACCTTGGAGCACTTAATATAACACATTTTCTTTCGTGTAGAGAAACTTTTGGAAGACAGTGTGGGTCCCACCCTGCCATCTGCTGGCTAAGACACCAGAAAAGAGGTTCAATCTTTTTCTGGCAAAAGTCAAGGTGCTCAGCTTGGCAAACAAGGTTCTAAATCTACCCCTTCCCTGCCTCTTCAGCTGCCCCTTTCATGGCCCACCCACAGACATCTCAGGCTCTGGACAGACCAAGTTTCTCGCCTTTTGCAAACACCCCTCCCTTCCTTAAGTGTCGTCCTTGTTCCCTCAGTGTAGAACATTTACATCCTACCTCCCTGGAAACCCCTGTCATCACATACCCTGCCCAGATGTAACAACTTCAAAACCTCCCATGACTCCCCAGGTTTCCACCTTGACCCCACCTCTCCATAGGGAGAGTATAGTAGCTACAGCAGCTAATTTTTATGATCCACCCTCTTTACCCGAGCCTCCTGAAGGAGGTGTCTACGCTCTGTTCTCACATCCTCACTTCCTTTCAGTCCACTGCAGTCTGACATTGGCTCCTGCACTCCACTGGAACTGGTGTGCCCAAGGCACTAATTACATCCATGTCATTCTCTCATCTATCTATACAGCTTCCTGTTCTTTCCTCCCAATCCCTATTCCAATTTGTAATTGTATATTCATTTATGGATTTCTTTCTAGAATGTAAGTGCAGTAAATTCAAGGCTAAACCCATGTTGCTGAATCCAAAGGATACTTTTCTTTTCTTTTTTGAGACAGGATCTTGCTCTGTCACCCAGGCTGGAGTGTAGTGGTGCAATCACTGCTCACTGCAGCCTCAACCTCCTGGGTTCAAGCAGTCCTCCCACCTTAGCCTCTCAAGTAGCTGGAACCACAGGTACATGCCACCATGCCCAGCTAATTTTTGTAGAGACAGGGTCTCCCTATGGTGCCCAGGCTGGTATTGAACTCCTGACCTAAAGTAATCCTCCTGCCTCAGCCTCCCAAAGTGCTAAGATTTCAGGCATGATCCACCATGCCTGGCCCAATGGAGACTTTGGACCATTGGTTTTTCTCCCCTCTCCACAAAATTTGATAGTGTATATGCATTCCTTTTTAAAAAACATTTTACATTGAAATGTTTCAAGTCTATAAAAAAGTTATAAGAATAGTACAGTGAATACTCATGTATCCTTACCCAGATTTACCAAATAATATTTTGCCTCATTTGCCTTATGTATCTATTTATCCTTTTTATTTTTTTAGAACCATGGAAGGTGCTTAATCTGTTTGGGCTACTACAACAAAATACTATAACCTAGATGGTTTATAAGCAACACAATTTTTCCCCCACAGTTCTAGAGGCTGGGAAGTCCAAGACCAAGTTGCCAGGCATTCAGTATCTGATGAGAGCTGGCTGTTCTCTCACTGTAACCTCTGACATGAATGGAAGATTAGGGCCCTCATGACCTATCACCTCTGAAGGTCCCATCTCCAAATTTTCACACATTAGGGATTAGGCTTCAACATATGAATTTTGGAAGGACACAAACATTCAGATCATAGCAGAAGGGTAAATGGCAGACATCTCAAACTTTCACCTCAAAATATTTCAGCACATATTTCCTAAGAATAAAAGTATTCGATTATACAATCACAACACAATTATCAAATTTAGGAAAAATAACATTGATGTAATACAATTATCTAGTCAGCAGCCCATTTTAAAATTTTGTCAGTTGTCTTTATAATGTCTTTCATAACTTTTTTCTTTTCTGATGCAAGATCAAATATAGAGCCACATTTACTTGTTATGGCTCTTTAGTCTCCTTTTATTATATCTGGAGGCCTTAGTATTTTTCTTTTTTTTTTTTTGAGATGAAGTGATGGAGTTTTGCTCTTGTCGCCCAAGCTGGAGTTGCAATGGCATGATCTCGGATCACTGCAACCTCTGCCTCCTGGGTTCAAGCGATTGTCCTGCCTCAGATTCCCGAGTAGCTGGGATTACAAGTGCGCACCACCATGCCTGGCTAATTTTTGTATTTTTAGTAGAGACAAGGTTTCGCCATGTTGACCAGGCTGGTCTCAAACTCCTAACCCCAGGTGATCTGCCTACTTCAGCCTCCCAAAGTGCTGGGATTACAGGTGTGAGCCACTGTGCCCGGCCAGGAAGCTTACTATTATTTCTTAGTCTTTCAAGATACAAAAAATAATTTGAAAAGTGAAGCCCAGTAGTTTTGTATAATATCCCTCAATTTGGGTTTGTCTGTGTTTTCTCATGATTAGATTCTACACATGCATTTTTTGAAGGATATTACAGAAGACATGTTGTGTCCACCTCAGTGCATCGCATCGAGAGGCACATATGACACTGGCTTATCCCATCATCAGTGATGAACCTCTTCTTCATTGAAGTGTTCTCATCCTGTGGCTTCTGTCGCTTTCCTCCTACCTCTCTTGTGAGTTTTTCTTAGTCATTTTCACTGGGCTCCTCTTCTTCTGAAAACCTGTAATTTCTGGCCAGGCAGTTTCCTATTTTAGGAGCCTATTCAAGGATCTTCATACTTTAAACTCTTCTAGCCAACTTCATTCTCCTCTGTATTCTGAATCGAATCTTTTATAACTCCAATTACCACCTGTGCAGTAACAGCTCTCAAACTCTCAGCTCTCCTCACCTTGGATCTCTCTCCTAAACTCCAGACCCAGACCTGCTTACTAGACAGCTACACCAGGATGTCACCTACAATGTCTAAGACTAAATACATCATCCTCCACTACCCTAAGCCTGTTTCTCTTCCTCCTATGATGAATGGAAACACCCAAAGCTGAAGCTTTTCACCCATTTAACAAACATTCATTGAGCAGCCAGAGCCTTTCAAATTTAATTATCTAGAGCTTTGTTTCCTGGATTGTCAATTTCTTGAAATGAGAACTACGTCTGTCTTGTTTGCTATTGTATCCCTAGAAATGCCTGACACTTCAAAATGGTAGCTATTTTCAACCAAACTCTCAATTTCTTCATCTATAATGTAGAAATAATAATGGATTCCTCACAGGGCTTAGGTAAGGATCAAATGATATCATAGATGAGCAAGTTGTTTATAAACACTGTATCTTATCTCCTGGCTATTTGAAATGTCTACAGCACAGCAGCAACAACATCACCTGGGAGCTGCTTAGAAATGTGAATCTCAGCCAGGCGTGGCGGCTCACGCCTGTAATCCCAGTACTGCAGGAGGCCAAGGTGGGTAGATCCCTTGAGCTCAGGAGTTCGAGACCAACCTGGCCAACATGGTGAAACCCCATCCCTACTAAAAATATGAAAATTAGCTGGACATGGTAGTGCACGCCTATAGTCCCAGCTACTCTAGTGGCTGAGGCAGGAGAATCGCTTGAATCCCGGTGGTGGAGGTTGCAGTGAGCCAAGATCACGCCATTGCACTCCAGCCTGGGCAACAGAGTGAGACTCAGTCTCAGAAAAAAAAGAAATGTGAATATCAGGCTCCTCCCCAAACCTGCTGAATCAGGATCTGCATTTTATTTATTTATTTATTTTGCAGACAGGGTCTCACTCTGTTGCCCAGCCTGGTCTCAAACTCTGGCCTCAAGTGATCCTCCAACCTTGGCCTCCCAAAGCTTTGGGATTACAGGCGTGAGCCACTACACCCAGCCAGGAATCAGGTGATGTGTATACACAATAAAGTTTGAAAAGGATGGCTTAATCCTAAACCAATTACACTCAGACTATAATATCTCTCCCATCTATTGTATGTATCATTTTTTCAACATTGAGTGATGGGCCTTCTCCCACAGGAAGTCTTCCCTAATCAAATCAGAAAATGCAAGGTTCACAGGAGTTGGCATAGCATTGTCAAAACAGTGATCTTTCAAATCTTGACTCTTGATGCTTGCTGTCTACTTACCTTGGGCGAGTTGCTTCATCTCTGTAAACCTCTCCAGTTTTCTCATCTGTAAAATGCGTTTGAGAGTTCCAACCTCCCCAGGTTGCTGTGATGACTAATGAAGGTGATGCATGTTAAGGATCTTATACGGAGCATGGCATGATGTGGTGAACAGTCAACAAACGGTGCTTACTTGTTTCTAAATAAACTCACATTTATATGGTTTCTCACTTGCCATGAATGAGTACTCTCTGAGTTTGTCTATTTTCCTTAGCTTGTTTATTTTTTCTTCTCTTAGGTTGTAAGAGAAGAAAGGGAATCTCTTTGTTCTATGCCTGGAACAAATTACCATTTCTCAGAGATCTGGATGGCTGCAACTTTTTAAACTACTGTTTATTTAATTTGTACTATGTGCCAGACACAAGTTGACTAAGTGGAAGTGTCTGATCTTTACATTCCCCAGGTTGCAGGCCTGTAGCACATAAGGTGGGCAGACCGTCGCACAGTAGAGGAGGACTGGAAGAAAGTGGGAGAGGGAGACAGTTGAAGGAACAGACTGGGACACTTGGGCTTGTTTTGCCAAAGTCTATTTCAACCTGACTGGGTGTTTTCAAGCTTCCAACTTAACAAGCTCAAAATAACAATTCCCATTGCTGCTCTCTGACCCGGTTCCTTACCAAATAAAGGTCCTTCTTAAATATTGAGAGTATCTTATACCTAAGGTAATTGTGGCTCCCAAAACTTCAGACTGACATTCTCCAAAACCCCAGGGAGATTTTGATGAACAGGACACCACACACCCTCCAGGAAAATAATCACACCATAGACACAACATGTTGCATACAATTTGGGCAAGGGGTGGGGACTGCATTTCCCTAAAGGAGACTCACAAACTTTCCACTAAAAATTCCTTCATTTTAGGCCTGTTTGCTTCACTTCACACGACCCTAGTGTACCAACACACACACATGCATGCGTGCACACAAGTGCGCATGCACACACTGCATCTTGAATCACTTCATTTACCTCTCTAGCTCCAGAAGAATAAATTAACATTTTCCTGGCAGCAAAGCGGAAACATGTTTTGTCTAGAGATTACACAGATTAAATCATCAAGTGCCATAATCCACCCCCCAATAAGGCAGAAAGAGACAATAACATTCAGATCCAGCCATCTAAGCCCCAGCAAGGAACTGTAAATTTGCCCCTGAGGAGCATCCTGGACCTCAGGAAAGCCCAAGTGCTTTGGCTGTCCTCCTGGGAAAAGCACTCCTCTGATCTAATTGACACTGTTCAGAGGCAAACACATCTTCTGTGCAATGTGATTTTTTTTTTTTTAACTGCAAAGTCAGAAAGACGGGAGTTGCTTGGGAGCTGCTAACAACTTCATTTCTCCCTTATTAGTGTTTAACTATGTAAATTCTCAAAACAGGTTTTCTTTAAATCAAAGTTAAGCATTTTGGCTCCAACCTTCAGCAAAAAACCAAGTCCAATAGTTAAATGCATGGGACCTGTATGGAATCAAACTACCTGGATTTCTTTGAATGCTGACTACACTTTTCTCTGAGCCTGGTTACCCATGTGTATAATGGGGTAATATTAACACCTACTTTGTGGGGCTCTTTTAGAGTTATTGAGGTGGTTTGTGTAAAGACCTTAACATAGTGACTTGTACATGGCAAGAACTCAGCAAAACCCATGTATTAGTCCATTTTCCTATTGCAATGAAGAAATATCCGAGACTGGGTAATTTATAAAGAAAAAGAGGTTTAATGGACTCACAGTTCCACATGGCTGCGGAGGCCTCACAATCATGGTGGAAGACAAATGAGGAGCAAAGGCATGTCTTACATGGTGGCAAGCAAGAGAGCATGTGCAGGGGAACGGCTCTTTATAAAACCATGAGATCTCATGAGACTTATTCACTATCATGAGAACAGCATCGGAAAAATGTCCCCCCATGATTCAATTACCTCCCACTGGGTCCCTCCCATGACACATGGGGATTATGGGAGCCACAACTTAAGATGAGATTTGGATATCAACCAGTAACTAAAACATTGGTGTCTTAGAGCTCAGCAGACTCTAATCTTAATAGCCAGAAAACAGAATAATGAAATCCCACCTACTCCTTCCCCTCAAATGTTCTTTCATATGCTATGGCATCTAGGAAATGCACTGCACCAAACACTGTAGGACTGGCAAAATTCATTACTTTAACTCATTTGGGGTTTGGAGAGGAGTTTTTATGGTAAAATATATATAACATGAAACTTGCTATTTTAAGCATTATTATGTGCACAAGTCAGCAACATTAATTACATTCACAATGTTGTGCAACCATCACCACTATCTAGTTCTAAAATTTGTCATCACCCCAAACAGAAATTCTGTACCCACTAAGCAATAACTCCCCATTCTCCCCTCTCCTAGCCTCTGATAACTTCTACTTTACTTTCTGTCTCTGTGAATTTGTCTCTTCCATTTCATATGGAATCATAATATTTGTTCTTTTGTGCCTGATTATTTCACTTAGCACAATGCTTTCAAGGTACATCCATACTGTAGCATGTTTTAGAATTTCATTCAAAGCTGATTAATATTTTATTATATGTGTGTATTACATCTTGCTTACCAATCCATCCACCATGGACACTTGGATTCCTTCCATCTTTTGGTTACTGTGAATAATGCTATTATTAATATTCAGGTATGCCGGGTGCAGTGGCTCATGCTTGTAATCCCAGCAGTTTGGGGGGCCGAGGCGGGCAGATCACCTCAGGTCAGGAGTTTTGAGACCAACCTGGCCAATATGGTGAAACCTCACCTCTACTAAAACTGCAAAAAAAGTTAGCTAGGCGTGGTGGCACATGCTTGTAATCCCAGCTACTTGGGAGGTTAAGGCAGGAGAATCGCTTGAACCCAGGAGGTGGAGGTTGCAGTGAGCCAAGATCGTGCCACTGCACTCTAGCCTGGGTGACAGAGTGAGACTCTGTCATAAAAAAAAAAAAAAAAAAAATCCAGGTGCAAATATCTGTTTCAGTATCTGTTTTCAATTCTTTTGGACATATACCTAGGAGTAGAATTGCCAAACCCTATGGTAATTTTATATTTAACTTTCTGAAGAGCCATCAATCTGTTTTCCACAAAGGCTACACCATCTTACATTCCCGCCAGCGATGCAGGGTTCCAATTTCTCTGCATTCTCTCCAACACTTGTTATTTTTGGTAACTCATTTGTTTTTAATGACACCTCAAGACTGTCTCAACAATATATGTATTAATCAGGATTTTCCAGAGAAACAGAACCAAGAGGATTGATTGACTGATCAATCAATTATAGGAATTGGTCACGTGATTATAGAGGCCAAGAAGTCCCACAATCTGCCATGTGCAAAGCAAAGAACTAGGGAAGCCGGTGTGTAATTCAGTCCCAGACTGAAGGTCCAAAAATTAGGAGTGTCAGTATCTGAGGGCAGGAGAAGACAGATATCCCAGATAAAACTGAGCAAATTCAACCTTCTTTCACCTCTTTGTTTATTTGCACCCTCAGTGGATTAGACAATGCTCACCCACATTGGGAGGACAATCTTCTTTACTCGGTCTACGGATTCAAATGCTAATCTCTTCTAGAAATACCCTTACAGACATACACAGAAATAATGTTTTGCCAACTATCTGGGCCTCCCTTAGTCCACTTAACACATAAAATTAACCATCACAATATAGTAAACTTATTTTTCTAAAATAGTTGGGAAGTTAAGTAATTCTAGTTTAGTGGTTTTCAACTAGGGACAATTTTGCCCCCATGCCCCAACCCAGGGGACATTTGCAATGTCTGGAGGCATTTTAAGTTTTCACAGTTGGCAGGGTGCTACTGGCATCAACTGGGTAGAGGCCAGGGATGCTTCTAAATTTCTACATGCATGTGACAGCCTCCCACCACAAAGAATTACGGCCCAAAATATCAATAGTGCCAAGGTTAAAAAACCTTTTTTTTTGTTTTTTGTTTTTTTAAGACAGGGTCCCACTCTGTCACCCAGGCTGGAGTGCAGTGGCACGATCACAGCTCACTGCAGCCTCCACTTTCTGGGCTCAAGCCATCCTCTCACCTCAGCCTCCCGAGTAGCTGGGACTACAGGGATGTGCCACCATGCCCAGCTAATTTTTGTACATTTTGTAGAGAAGGATTTTTGCCATGTTGCCCAAGCTGGTTCTGAACTCCTGGGATCAAGGGATCCACCCACCGTAGCCTCCCAAAGTGCTGGGATTACAGTTGCAAGCCACTGTGCCCAGCCAAAAAAAAAAAAAAAAAAAAAAAAAAGGTTTTATAGTTAAAAAGTTAGCCTAGAGGCTGGTCTTCAAACTAGACATAATAGAGTCACAAGATTCCAGAGGACATTTGCAAGTAATAGAATCCCAAATTAAAACTGACTAAAAAATCATGGCACCTCAAATTTTTTAAAGCCCAGAAATCATGGAAGTTTAGCAGTTCAATGACACCATCAAAGATGCAGGCTTTTCCATCTCCCAGCTTTACCACCCAGGCATGCTGGCTCTTAGCCTCAAACTTGACTCCTCATGGTCTCAAACTGATTGCTGCAGATCCAGGCATCACATCATCACAAAGCCATGTACAAAAACAGAAAAGGGCAGTTTTTCCTCTTGGGTACGAAGAAGAAAACCTATTCCAGAACCTGTGCGGCACCTTTCATCTCAGTCTCATTCACAAGATTTGCATCACATGTTCATGTGTAAAGTAATCACTGATAAAGAGAATAAAATCGTGACATTAGGTTTAGGCTAATCAAAGTTTACCCCCTCAGGCTAAAGAGGGACCATTTCCCCTGAGCTTATGGAACAGTGAACATCCAAATGACAGGGGATGTTGAAAGAACCAAACTAACCTGAAGGTTGTTTCAATGGTGCTTCCAAGCTAGCTGGCATTTGATTTCAGATGCAAATGATAAATTCCTAATTGGTTTTTTATTAAGAGAGGACATTATCCGCTCACGTAACTAAAAATTTCAGGGATAGACACTGGCTTCAGATACACATGGATATTGGGGTCGGATGCCATCACCCAAACTTGCCCTTGCTCTTTCTAGCCCTTAGTTCTGCTTTCCTCTGTATCGGCTTCATTCTCAGGCTGGCTCTATCGTTGACAACACGACCCAAAAGTCCCAAGGACTGAGTCTCATTGGCTTTGACCAGTCTGACTTGAATCGCATGTCAATCATTGAACAAATCACCGTGACTAGGGGAATGAAATGCTCTGATTGGTTGTAATTGAATCATATGCTTCCTCCCCCTAGTGTAGGAGAGGGATGAACTATAAGCATGAAAGGTAATAGATACTGGATTTGCAAAAACAACAAATGCTTACGACATGATACAGGAAAAAAATTATATAGTTTTGGCCTCTTGGTAACCTGAATGTCATAAAAATGCATAAACTCATTCCATAAACATTCGTTGAATGCTAACTATGTGCCGGATATAACGCACTGGGGAGGCAGACATAGTCTCTTCCATAGAGGACGCTGGTCCTCTCCCACTAACCCACTATATGGCCCTCAGTGAGCTTCTTGACCTCTGATTCTTCAACTCGTCATCTGGAACAGGAAATGCTTGGGATGATTTCTGAGTTGCTTTCCAATTCTGTATTCAATTAATTCTATGACTTCCTTTCCACAAACTCCTCTGATGTTTTTTCTATCAATCACACCAATTTGATTTTACTTGCATGACTTGTCACTCACCACAGAAGAATAAATGAAACCAGAGTGAAGTCAACTCAGAGCCCGTTTGTGACTGCATGACTGAACTTGGGCATCCAGAATTCATTGACTCTCACAGCCCAGACACCTTGTGGGTGACCGTGGTAAGAAAGCCGAGTAGAGATAGAGGGGCTCAGGCAGGGGCAATGGGGAAGGCTCCCATTGGCAGAATGCTCTGGATCACATATACTGCTTTCACCTAGATCCCAGCTCCAGCCTGGGAGAGACACTTTCAAGCCATGACTGTAAGAGTGCTTGGCAAAAAGACTCATTGATACCCTTCGTAGATTACAAGCTAAAATTAGCAGCAGGCGTGAAGCTGACTCCTTCAGAGTGATTGCGGGCCCTGGAGGTGCTGGTTTCTCCTGATTACTCATGATGCTGGCTTTGCAGGGAAATGGTGGCAGGTGCTTAAAATGTTTAGTGACCCTTAAAAGACAGACTATTGTAGTTAAGCCCAAGTGAATATGTCTGTTCTATCAATCCTTTACTCTTTCCCCAAAGTGATGAGCTTTCTAATAGTCGAAGGGTAAGAGGAGTTGTGCAGGTCGGGAACTGTGTAACTTTAGGGGTGCCATGCATATGGCAGTCTAAGAAGCCTAGGGGAGTGGTGCCCCCTAGAGTTACATAGTGCTCAGCCTGCACAACCATGTATGGCAGTCTTTAATGCTGAGTCCAAAACTAAGGTGAAAAGGCTGCCATGGCAGGAATCCAGAAGTTTTTCAATCAACCAACACATATTTAAGATTATAGCAGAAGTCAGGTGCCGTGGCTCACGCCTGTAATCCCAGCAATTTGGGAGGCCAAGCTGGGTGGATCACCTAAGGTCAGAAGTTTGAGACCAGCCTGGCCAACATGGCCATCCCCTATCTCTATTAAAAATACAAAAATTAGCCGGGTGTGGTGGTGGACACATGTAATCTCGTCTTCCTGGCTTCTCGGGAAGCTGAGGCACAAGAATCACTTGAATCTGGGAGGCAGAGGTTGCAATGAGCTGAGATCACACCACTGCACTCCAGCCTGGGCAACAGCGAGACTCCATCTCAAAAAAAAAAAAAAAAAAAAAAAAAGATTATAGAAGATTACAGCAGAAACTGTAGGAGCTCTGCCCATATCCCAGGTGATATGTTTTGTTTGGCTGTGTTCCCACCCAAATCTCATCTTGAATTGTAGCTCCCATAATTCTGATATGTTGTGTTGTAGGAGGGACCCAGTGGGAGATAACTGAATCATGGGGTGGTCTTCCCCCTAATGTTCTTGTGGTAGTGAATAAGTCTCATGAGACCTGATGGCTTTATAAGAGGTCTCCCCTTTGGCTTGGCTCTCATTCTCTCTTGCCTGCCGTCATGTAAGACCTGCCTTTCACCTTGCGCCATGATTGTGAGGCCTCCCCAGCCATGTGGAACTGTGAGTCCATTAAATCTTTTTCTTTATAAATTACCCAGTCTCAGGTATGTCTTTATCAGCAGCATAAAAATGGACTAATACACCAGGTCACCTGTAGACATTTCCTGTCCAAGGTTATGGCCTCTTGTGTCTCTCTACCTGAGTATGTTTTCTGCCACAGGGTGAACTAGAAGTGCCCAGGAGATAACATTTCCAAGAGTGACACTCAACCAATTATGAACGAGTATTGGCCAATAAATACGTTCCCCATTCTGAGACAACTCTGTGCTATTTTTCTAGTGTCCCTTAGAGCTGTTCTGTTCCATAGAGTTGTCACTAGCCACAAGGGGCTACTGAGCACTTGAAATGTGGCTAGTCCAAATTGACAAGAATAAAATAAAAATACACCAGATCTCAGAGACTTGGTATGAAAAAGAAATGTAAAATATCTCATTTATAATTTTATATTGATTACATGATGAAGTGATATTTTGGATATATTAGGCTAAATAAAATTTATAACTTCATCTATTTCATTTTATTTTTTAAATGTGGCCACTACAAAGTTTAGAATTAGGCTGGGTGCAGCGGTTCACGCCTGCAATCCCAGGACTTTGGGAGGCCGAGGCGGGCGGATCACTTGAGGTCAGGAGTTCAAGAACAGCCTGGCCAACATGGTGAAACCCCATCTCTACTAAAAATACAAAAATTAGCTGGGCGTGGTGGCAGGTGCCTGTAATCCCAGCTACTTGGGAGGCTGAGGCAGGAGAGCTGCTTGAACCTGAGAGGCAGAGGTTGCAGTGAGCTGAGATCGTGCCATTGCACTCCAGCCTTGGCAACAAGAGTGAAACTCCGTCTCAAAAAAAAGAAAAGAAAAAGAAAAACTTAGAATTACACGTGGCTTGAGTTTGTGGCTTCATTCTACAGTCATACACTGCATAACAACATAATATACTGACAGCCTGCATATACAACAGTGCTTCCATAAGGTTATGATACTGTATTTTTACCATACTTTTTGTAAGCTTAAGTATGTTTAGATATATAAATCTTTACCATTATAATTGCCTACAGTGATCAGTACGGTAACATGCTGTACAGGTTTGTAGCCTAGGAGCAAGAGGCTACTTCATATAGCTTAGGTGTGTAGTAGGCTGAACCCTCTAGGTTTGTGAGTGCAATGATGTTCATGCAATGACAAAATTGTCTAACAATGCATTTTTAAAATTATTTATTATTATTATTTTTTCAGACAGTCTCACTCTGTCATCCAGGCTGGAGTCCAGTGGCACAATCCTGGCTCACTGCAACCTCCACCTCCCAGGTATGAGTGATTCTCCTGACTCAGCCTCCCCAGTAGCTGAGATTACAGGCATGTGCCACCATACCCAGCTAATTTTTTTGTATTTTTAGTAGGGGTTTCACCATGTTGGTCAGCCGGGTCTCAAATTCCTGACCTCAAATGATCTACCCATCTCTGCCTCCCAAAGTGCTGGGATTACAGGCGTGAGCCCCTGCACCCATCCTAACAATGCATTTCTCATACTGTACCATCATGAAGCAGTGCATGACTATATTTCTGTTGGACAGACCTGTCTGAAAGGGACCCTGCAGAACTGTGCCCCGTTGCCCACAGGAGGTAACTCACTTTCTGTCACATCCTTTTCTGTCCTTCCTTTGCCTGTCTCACTTTCCTACTTCTTCACCAACTTAACGTCGGATCACCCCCCAAATCAATTAATAGAAACCAAACCTTGTCTTGAGGTATACTTTTTAGGGTAACCTGAACTAAGGAACAGATTTACTACGTACAGGAAATCATGTTAATATCTACCTTTCTTTATATTCAATTTGCTATGACCCTGTAGGGAGATAAAGACACTAACAGAGAAGAGGTTAAATACCAGATTTAAATAACAAAACAAGAGATGTGCATAATTACCTCTCAAATGAGTAGTAGAGAGAGCAAGTGCTAAGAGTTCAAAGGAGAAATGACATTAATATGGAATGGTATGGTTGGGGAAGGAGATTTCTGCTTGGCCCCACAAGATCTAACTGCTGTTTGCTTTGCTGCCAAAGGACGGTTGTGAAATGTAAAGCCTGGGCAAGGTCCTAGACTCAAGGAATGACTGGTGCCTAACATGAGCTGTGTGTTTTACGGGAAGTACACTTCAAATTGCAGTGTGTGTGTGTGTGTGTGTGTGTGTCTTGAGAGTAGGGGGGGATGCCAGACCTGATTCTCTTATTTCACTCATCCTACTTATAAACAAAGCTGACAGTTTTGGGAAACTGTCAGGGAAGTAGATGCAGCCTACTTCAGATAACCCAAACAAAACACACTTTCTAGAAAGGGATCAAACACTCTACTCCTTTCCCATCAGGACCATGCTCTTTGTGACTGAGATGAGCAACTGTAACTATTACCATAGGAAAGCAGCATGCGTTCTATGAGCATTACTGACCACTCACGATGGTCAGGCATTGTTAATAATAGCAGTGTAGAAAGCAAAGAGCAAATGCATTGTAGCTTTCAGGAAGAGGAAATAAACCCCTGCACTACCAGTCCTTGAAAATAGGCAGTCAATAAACCAAAAAAGGGCATAAAGGAAATAAAATGTCCAGAAGAAATGACATTTTGGCAGAATTATCCATTCTTTTCTAGTCCCCCCCGCCAACCCACACCCCTTTTTTTCTGAGACGGAGTCTCGCTCTTTCGCCCAGGCTGGAGTGCAGTGGCGCGATCTCGGCTCACTGCAAGCTCCGCCTCCCGGGTTCACGCCATTCTCCTGCCTCAGCCTCCCGAGTAGCTGGGGCTACAGGCGCCGGCCACCACGCCCGGCTAATTTTTTGTATTTTTTAGTAGAAACGGGGTTTCACCATGTTAGCCAGGATGGTCTCGTTCTCCTGACCTCGTGATCCACTGGCCTCGGCCTCCCAAAGTGCTGCGATTACAGGCGTGAGCCACCGCACCCGGCCTCTAGTCCCCTTTATAAGAGAGACAATTGTTTTAAAAATAAGAGTCCGGAGTTAGTTGGACTTTAAGAGAGTATACCAAGTAAAGTATTTCTCCTGCAGGAGAGCAAACTCGGAAAAGAACTGGTGATGGTGGTGCATTGTCCAAAGTACCCAGGGGCTTCTCGGTGAGACCAGCCAGAATTTGTATGTAATTCCTTAATAGCCTAATAGAGTTAACATTTTGCCCTCAATAAGCAGGTGGGCATCACAGTCTACACTGATGTACGTGCATGTTAAAAAGAGCTTTTCTTTCATTTCTTTTCATTTAAAATGTCCTATTCTGATTTAAAGTTAAGTTCCTTTAAAATACATAAAATCAGCTGGGCACGGTGGCTCAGGCCTGTAATCCCAGCACTTTGGGAGGCTGAGGCGGGTGGATCACATGAGATCGGAAGTTCAGGACCAGCCTGGCCAACATGGCGAAACCTCGTCTCCACTAAAAATACAAAAAAATTAGCCGGGCGTGGTGGTGGGCGCCTGTAGTCCCAGCTACTCGGGAGGCTGAGGCGGGAGAATGGCGTGAACCCGGGAGGCGGAGCTTGCAGTGAGCTGAGATTGCACCACTGCACTCCAGCCTGGGCGACAGAGCGAGACTCCGTCTCAAAAAAAAAAAAAAAAAATTAGCCGGAGGTGGTGTGTGGCATGCGCCTGTAGTCCCAGCTACTCGGGAGGCTGAGGCATGAGAATCACTTGAATCCTGGAGGCAGATGTTGCATTGAGCTGAGCTCACACCACTGCATGCCAGCCTGGGTGACACAGCGAGACTCTGTCTCAAAAAAAAAAAAAAAAAAAAATTACATAGAATCAAGGAATTAAGGTTTTTCTATCCATTCAGTTCAAATGGTTGTAAAGCACATTTATTTTATCTTGTTGACGAGGTTCTTTCTTATGCCCAACTGAAATCTCTCCTGATTGAATGCTCAAATTCAAATGTCTACAAAGATCAGATAGTAGAGCAAATGACTAAAATGGGACATTTAAAACAGTAAGTGACATGGCTTCAATGTGGGGAAGACAATAGGCATGATGGAGATGGGTAACAGGAGAGTGTGTGCTCTGTCTAAAGAAAGAAGCTTCCTCTAGTCCATTGTGTCCATGTGGGACAAGCCCAGTCTGGCAAGTTTATCTAATTACTCAAGAAAAGTTCAAAAATCTCTCCATTTTAAGCTTTTTAAATTAATTCAATTTCTTAAAATTCACTGCGTAAGCCCAAAAATCTCTGGGTTGGATCCCACCCACAGATTGCCACTGTGCTACCTCTGTTTAATGTAAACCCTCTTGTTCAAGGTTTCCTAAACATAGAGAATTAGAAGATGTGAAAACAGGTATTAGCTTTCCCACTTCACAGGTGGGGAAATTGAGGTGCAAAACAGGTAGGATTTGAAATTCATTAGAAGGGTTGATAATGTAACCCAAAACATCTGTTACCAAATACACTAAATGAAAAAACAAACATTAAATAATTAGACAGTTTGTGAGCACTTAGGAAAGGAATTCACTATACAGTAGCCCCCCTTATCCAAGGAGGATATATTCCAAGACCCCCAGTGGACGCCTGAAACTTGGTATGGTGCCAAACCCTGTATGTACTATGTTTTTTCATATATACATATTATAGTTTAAATAGGCACAGTAAGAAATTAACAATAAAAAAATAAAACAATTATAACAATATGCCAGCATTACTACTCTTGCATTTTGAGGTCATTATTAGAAGTAAAATAATGAACACCACCACTGCGATACCTCGATAGTCAATCTGATAACCAAGGTAGCTACTAAATTATTAATGGATGGGTAGTGTCTACAGTGTGGAGACGCTGGACAAAGAGATGATTCACTTCCTGGGCTGGAAGGCACAGGACAACTCAAGACTTCATCACGCTACTCAGCACAGTGCACAATTTAAAACTTATGAATGGTTTATTTCTGAAATTTTCCATGTAATATTTTTGGACCACGGCTAATAGTGGATAACTGAAACCGCAGAAGGCAAAACTGCAGATAAGGGGGGATTACTACAGAAAAAAATACAGCATGGATTGAGCACAGGACTTGGTACAGGGTAGGTACTCTATAAATGTATACTGTAAAAACTGCTGAATGAATGTCAGTTCAGCCACATATCATGGTTCTTTACCACAGCAGTGTGGTATAAAGTATTTTAAACCATACAAACTTTGAATTACACCAGCAAACATCTTATTAACTGTATGACATTCTCTCAGCCTCAGTTTCTTCATCTATAAAACAGGAACAATATCTAACCTAGCCATTTTTAAAGGAAGATCTGAGATAATGCACTGTACCACACATATATACAACTGTTATAATAGGTAGCTGGGCAGGTATGAGCAGGGCAAGAGAGGGCTCCCCCCACCCACCAGGAATGTCAGACGACCATCAGGTGATGGCTTGGCAGTTTCCTGATTGTCCAGCAGTTGTCACATGAAAATGATAATTGGTCACAACCGGCACCAGAGATTCCCAATAGAAAAAACACCTGAAATTTGTAATCAGCAGCTTTCAGGATTAAGCAAGTGGGCTCGAGCACTTGCATTAAGAGGCAAAATGGTGAAATATGACCTTCCAGGGGCATTTCACAGGAAAGGGGAAGAAAGCCTCAGGTGAGCATGCATACAACTGCTTAAACACACTGCGCATGCTCACCTCCCAAGTGCAAGGAGGGCATCGTGCATGTGGGAAGAATGAAAGGAAAGGGGTGAGAGGTGCTGGAAGTAGGCCAGCCTATAAAGTCCTAGGATCAAGGTTAAACAGGCACTTGACCTCCAAAGTGCCTGCTTGGGTGTCTTCCAAGTGTACTTTCCTTTCTTTCCTACTCTAGAGTTTTTTTAATAAACTTCCACTCCTGCTCTGAAATTTGCCTCAGACTCTTTTTCTGCCTTATGCCCCTCAGTCGAATTCTTTCTTCTGAGGAGGCAAGAATTGAGGTTGCTGCAGACCCCTACGGATTCACCACCAGTAACTTGGATATTTGCCATCCCTAACACAACTACATATATTGTACACTTATATAATTACATATTTATATAATCATTATTATAATTGACAGATTACTAGACTGGTAAGCCTGGAAAATATGGCAGAAAAAGACAATAAGGTTTAACAGAAAGGTCACAAGTCTTTACAACCAGTCCAAATTGAGTTGGAATGTAGTTCTATCACTTAGCAGCTCAGCTACTCTGGGTAAGTTACTTAAACTATTTAGTAATACCTACCCTTTCCTAGAGCTGCTGTAAAAAATAAAGATAATAATCAAGTATTTACCATAGGCCAGGCATTATGCCAAGCAATTCACTTACATTTTTGCTCACTTAATTTATGTAGGGTGCTTAGTACTGCCTGGACCATAAGTGCTCAACAAATAGGAGTGTTATTACTAGTATATCTGAATGGCAACAGGGTATTTAACATTGTTTGGGAGAATCAGTGAACAAAACGGAGAAAGGTAGACTGGAAAGAAGTATAATTAAGTGGGTTAGTAAATAAGTTTAATGTACATGGAGAAAATATCGGGTAAAGTTGAGGACCAAAAGAGGCTTAAGTGATAACTTAGAACCACATTAGGAAACATTCTGTAAAGGGTCAGATAGTAAATATTTTCAGTTTTGTGGGCCAATCTCTGTTGCAACTACTCAGCTCTGCCCTTGTAGTGCAAAAGCAGATATAAATAATGCACAAAGTAAGGGAAGTGGCTGTGTTCCAATAAAACTTTACAAAAACAGATGGTGAGCTAGATTTGGCCTGTGGGCCATAATTTGCTGACCCCTTGCTTGGAATAAAAAGACAATGACATGCAATAGAATAAACGTAAAGTGTGCTGTTCAGTTCAAGAAACCAACTGCACAAGCACTTAAACTCAGCATTTAAACAACCAGGGGGTGTGAGTTGTCCTGAGTTACCAAAACAAAAACAAAATTACTAAGGTTATTTTCATCACAAAAAAAAAAAAAACAAAATTCTACCCTAATCTGTTCTGAAAAGACCATGCATAAATCAGTTTTGGCTAAAACAATGTGAACTGAAGCCTGTTCAGCTGAGGCTGGGGATAAAAGACCCAACCAGAAACGGTGTGTATGTTTCATCTGGTGTGCTCCCCACTTCCCAGTCAATTCTTAGTGGCTTAAAGGAACATGCATGGAAAAGGACTGTGAGATCTCACATCTGAGCCTAGAGGAAATGAGGGCCATGATTAATTACTAATGTCTGCCATGGGTACAAGGGGGAAGAGTAGTGGCAAGTGTGCCACATAATTGCCATCCTTAAAAGCCATATCGCATGAAGGATAAGCAGTAAACAAACGAAATTTGTTGCCCCACATAAGTTGTATAATTCAAAATACAATTATCTTTAAGACAGGAAGACACTTTCTAAATATTAATCTAATCTCACTAATGGACATGGCAAATCCAAAATAGCTTTTATTACAGTAGCAGCAGGGGGTCTGACTCGGTCACCTCTGAATATTCTTCCCAGCACTGCACGAGACTGTGATTTTTCAGAAGGCCTCATTGTGCTATCACAGCTGTGTTCCAGGTGGCTTAGTCTTCCCAACAGCTTTGCTTTGAAGACGTCATGAATATTTAAATATACTTTAGGCTACACATTTTTCATGCTTCTCAATTCACCCACAGTCCAAAGGTGGGTTTTGTTTGGCAAGAGGCTTATTTTTGAGATATGCATATAAATCCACAGGCATTGTGTTATATATACACATTCAGACCTTCAAGGTGCATGTATGTAAATTCCTTTTCTTAAATCTTGACACTCAGCTCTGAAATCAAAGCCTGTAGCTAAAGGCCATTGACGTAACTTCAGGCACAAGTCAGCATCTTTGCAATTAGTAAGGATGTACTGATTATTTGGAAATGACCTACTAATGTTCCCACTGTAGTTATTCAGGACCATGACCTCAGAACCACAGTGACTATGAGATAGTCAATGAATCACAGAAAGTCCCAAAGAGAGGTGGGAGCAGGTGTGGCATGAACAGCTGAGGTAAAAAGTGTTGGTTAAGCCAGGCATGGTGGCTCATGCCTGTAATCCCAACACTTTAAGAGGCTGAGGTGGGCAGATCACTTGAAGTCAGGAATCCAAGAACAGCCTGACCAACACGGTGAAACCCCATCTCTACTAAAAATATAAAAATTAGCCAGGTGTGGTGGTAGGTACCTGTAATCTCAGCTACTTGGGAGGCTGAGGCAGGAGAATTGCTTGAACCTGGGAGGCAGAGGTTGCAGTGAGCCGAGATCGCACCATTGCACTCCAGCCTGGGCAACAAAGAGCAAAACTTCACCTCAAAAAAAAAAAAAAAAAAAAAAAAAGGCCGGGCGCGGTGGCTCACACTTGTAATCCCAGCACTTTGGGAGGCCGAGGCGGGCAGATCATGAGGTCAGGAGATCGAGAACACGGTGAAACCCTGTCTCTACTAAAAATACAAAAAATTAGCTGGGCGTGGTGGCGGGCGCCTGTAGTCCCAGCTACTCAGAGAGGCTGAGGCAGGAGAATGGCGTGAACCCGGGAGGCGGAGCTTGCAGTGAGCCGAGATCACGCCACTGCACTCCAGCCTGGGTGACGGAGCGAGACTCCGTGTCAAAAAAAAAAAAAAAAAAAAAAAAAAAGTGTTGGTTAAATATACATATCTGTTTTCCCCTTTTCCATGAAATCCCACAAAAAAGGTGTTTTTTGTTTGTTTAGAATTAAACCCAATAGAATAAAGAAATTAGAGAGAAAAAAATTGTAGAAGCTGAATGTAAATTTAAAAAACACAGCTTCATCTTAGGCGGACAGTGGAGAAAACTGAGAATCATAGATTAGCAGCACCAGGGACCTCTAGACATGGAAGGGGAAGCAAAGGGCTGGTTGAAATTCAGTTTAAAAGGCTCTCAGGTCCCTAGTTCCCTACTTCACACAGCAAAATTGCCAGGATCCTAACCCGGCAAAATACTGGAGGTTTCTTCTGTAGAGAGAGTAAAATAAAGAGTCTCTGGATTAAAGAACTCTAAAATAGGATACTATTGTTTAAAAAGAAGGAGGGGATAAAAATCAGGTAACAAAAATAGCTCTTAGAAAAAAATTGTAAATGCAAGAACAAAGGTAAAACTCAGTAGAAGGGTTAGAAAATAAAATTTAGAAAATCTCCCAGAATGTAGAGTAAAAAGACCAAGAGATGGAAGAGATAAAAGAAAATATGAAGACTGTTATAGGAAGTATAAAATCCAAGTAACAGAAATTTCTGCATGCAAGAACAGAGAAAATGTAATTATCCATTACATTAGTTATCCAGTGCTGCATAGCAAATTGGCCCAATTACTCAGCAGCTTATAATAACAATTTTTTTTATCTTACCCAATTTCTGAGGGTCAGGAATCTGGGAGCAGCCTACTAGGATAGTTCTGGCTCAGGGTCTCCTGTGAAGTTGCAGTCACGTTGTTGGCAACGGCTGCAGTTTCATCTGAAGGCTTGACTAGGGCTAGAGAATCCACTTTCAAAGTGACTCACTCACAGGGCTTCAAGAAGCCTCAGTTACCAGCTGGATATTGGCAGAAGTCCTCAGTTTCTTGCCACACGGGCCTCCCATAAGGCTGGTCAACATGGTCACTGGCATTTCCCAAAGCAAGTGATCCAAGACTGCACTATCTTTCATACCCCAATCTCAGAAGTGACATACTATCATTTATGCTGTAGGCTACTGGTCACAGAGGTCAACCCTGGTCCAATATAAGGGTAAACTGCACAAGGGTGTGACTACCAGACACAAGATCACTGGAAGCCATTTGGAGGCTGGCTATCACATTATATATATATTTCTCCCCCAGAATATAAGGGCATACATTTTCAGAATTGAAAAACCCTCATAAGCACTGATTCTCCCCAGATGATAAAAAGAAAGAAAGACCTCCTAACTGCTTAACATAGTGGGCCCACACCAAGGCCCATCATCATGAAACTTCAAAACACTAAGAATGCTGTGAGCTTCCAGAGATGTTAAGAAGTCATCTAGAAGAATCAATAATCAGAATAATTCCGACTTCTCAAGGGCAACATTGGAAGCTAAAAGCAGTAAGACAATGTCTTCAAAATCTTGAAGAAAAATGTCCAGACTAGAATTAAACCCACCAAAATAAAGCGCATTGCAGGAGAAACAACCAAATTTTAGTGGATGGAAAGTAGATTAAACACAGACATGCAAACATCTGCATCTTAAGACTGACAATGGAGAATGCCAACAATAATGAATGAACAGCACGAGGAAATGAAATGAAAATGAAGGAAAGGGTGGGGTGGTTAAAATATACTTTAAGTGCCAAGTACTTAGAAGAACAGAATGAAAGTCTTTTCAATCCTGCTTGGAAAGTGGCTGGAAATGTGCTTTAACAAAATGGGGGAGTAAAGTAGAGAAACAGGAAGACAAACAAAAGATGAAAGATTCGAACCCGAAGAAGGGATAGGGGAGCTCCGGCATGGTGGTGCAGGAACTCCAGAGTGACAGCTGTGTGCCATGCCAGGAGGAACCAGTCCAGTGCGGAGCGGGTTGGGGTCCTCAAGGAGGAAGCTTTTTCAAGGTAACAAAATTGATGGAATACCTGGTGCATCAGAATGCCTTAGGGGGAGAATCTGGGCACTTGGTGAAGAGTTTAAGGTCGAATTAGTAATAAGTACCTAGAAAACTAAGCAAACAAAAAGAAAAAAAAGGACAGTTACTAACTCCTGGGGGGAAAAGCTGTCAAGGAAAGATAAAGCAATCATAGTGTACAACACAGCTCAGCTGCGACTAGCATTTACATAGTCATAATAACATAAATGTTAAATACTGACCTAATGAAAATCCTGAAATAACTATATTGGGAGAGCGAAGGATGACCCCACAGTGGGAATTTAGTAGATAATGCCTGCAGCTGAAATAATCTAGCTTTAATAATAAGCAGACTATTTAGAAACACACACTAGATGCCAAAATAATCAGCTAAAAGAGATAATCAGCCAAGAGAGATAAAATAATCTCTGGGAGGGGGAAATAAAGCAGAGGGCAGGGGGCTACTCTGTTTTGTGGCCAACTCTGTGGAACCTTTTGACTTTCTGGATAGCCTTCATATTACTATGATTTTAGAAAGATATTGATATCCTGCAATGAGAAGTAGGAGGCAGTAGCTAACCATTCCTTCATTCAGCAAGCACTCAGTGGGCACCTACAATGTACTTGCGTTGGGAGATCTGGAGCAAAAACAAAAAGACCCAGTCCCTGTCCTCTCTGGCTCACAATCCAGTGGGTATCTCCACACACCCAGAGAAGCAGCAATTCAAACCCTTCTCTAGTGAGAAGGTTAACAAGATGAAAACACATGGCTGGAAATCTGCTTGTCTTGAACTAGTCAAGCCACTTGACTAGTGGCTTCTGTTGGCCTTCCCTGGATGGCGTACCCTTGGAAGTTCACGATGGGCTTATCCTTGAGGAACAACGGGACCTGCCCGAGCAGGTGGGGCAGGAGTTGGGGTAGGCAATCCCTGCGATAACCATGCCCACCTGGCACGGGCATGGTGTGCGCTACATTTTCTGTTTGTTTGGTTTTTGGGATGGGGTCTCACTGTGTTTCCCAAACTGGAGTGCAGCGGTGCGATCATGGCTCACTGCAGCCTCGACCTCCCAGGCTCAAGCAATCCTCCCACCCCAGGCCCTGAGTGGCTAGGACTACAGGCACACACCACCACGCCTGGATAATTTTCGTAGATACAGCATTTCATCATGTTGCCCAGCCTGGTCTCAAACTCCTGGGCTCAAGTGATCCTCCCACCTCAGCCTCTCAAAGTGCTGGGGTTATAGGTGTGAGCCACCACACCTGGCCAGGTTATATTTTCTAAAGCACTCAAGTGACCTACAGAGTTTGTTTGAAGCACAATAGTTACTGTATTGTTTTGCTTGCACAACTTCATTTAATCTTGACAATAAACCTTACTATTATTAGTCCCACTTTCTAGATGAGGAAACTGGAGCCCCGAGAGGTTATGTGATTTGCCTAAATTCACACAGCTTGTAAGCAGCAGAGTTCAATCCAAATTCAAACCTGTCTCAAGCCCCTGCCTCTGAGTCTCACAACTGGATTTCTTTTCTCCACTTAGATTGTTGAATTGAGAGTTGCAAGAACTGAGTTCTAGCTTCTGCTCTACCCTTAATCAGCTGTGTGATCTCAGGCAAGTTCCTTCCCTTCTTGGCATCTGTTTCCAGAAGCGAAAAATGGAAGGGGTTGGCTAAGATGACAACTAAGGGTCCTTTATGCTTTGGCCATCTACGTTAGGATGAAGGAAGCCAAAGGGGAAAGGAAACATGTGAACGTGGTGCAGAGGTGAACACTTCCCTTCTCAAGCCTCACTTTCATCATCTGTAAAACGGGAATCATGAAGACACACATCACAGGGCAGTTTGGTATATTAAATACAATAATGTATAAAAAGTACTTAGCCCTCACCCAAACACATCATAAGTGCTCAATAAATTTGAGCCCTTATTCCTTCCTAATATGCCTGCAGGGCTCCACCAAGCTTGAATTCCCATAAGCTTTCACTTCTGGGAAGGTCAAAGGACCATGTTTGAGAGAAGAGGACTGATCAAAGTAGGAGAAAGGGAGTCAGGTAAAATTACTGTCTAACAGGAATGTGTGCTGTTGCCCTTTATTGGTTTTACATATGAGTTAGTTTATGAATACTTTCAGGAGCATGTAAGTGTGAAATGGGAAGGCGTCACTGCAGGTCAGCCACAAGCCACCGCACTGGCGACAGAAAGGGGAAGAAGAGCAAGCAGGGCGGGCACAGTGGGGAGAAGAAAGGAGAGAGGCAGAAAGGAAAGGAAGGCGAGTCCTCGATGGGAAAGGGCAAAAAGATAACCAAATAGGGAGCAAACTGGTTTTAGAGTTCGAGGCTCGTGGCCAGGTGCGGTGGCTCACACATGTAATCCCAGCACTTTGGGAGACCGAGGCGGGTGGATCATGAGGTCAGGAGTTCAAGACCAGCCTGTCCAACACAGTGAAACCCCGTCTCTACTAAAAATACAAACATTAGCTGGGTGTGGTGGCAGGCACCTGTAATCCCAGCTACTCAGGAGGCTGAGGCAGGAGAATCGCTTGAACCTGGGAGAGGCGGAGGTTGCAGTGAGCCAAGATTGTGCCACTGCACTCCAGCCTGGGCAACAGAGCGAGACTCTGTCTCAAAAAAAAAAAAGAAAAAGAAAAAAGTTCAAGGCTTGTGATAATATGGTAAACACACGCTACTATTTGACTTTAAACATGGCTCATATCCACTTGTCTTTTTGCTCAAGCCATTTCCTCTGTATGGAATTCCCATTCCTGGTTGTAGACACTGCTCAAGGCCTGCCTAGCTTTCTCTGAATCCCCCAAAAGAGCCTAGAACACTACCTAACATGCAGTAAAATTCAATAAATGGTTTTTCAATTGAATGCAATGACGAATGTGTTCCTCAAGCTTACGATTATTTACTATTTCAAGTAGATGAAGAAACACTCCAAACAATTGGCTGCAGGTGACCAAAAGATGATCATAGCAGAGTTCCCTGTCTTGTTTGGGGTAAGAGTGAAGGTCTCCAGGGACCCGTTCTGTGGTGGAAACACTTTATTCCAATAATAAAGTCCCAGTGTGCCTGGGACTTTCTGGTTTTAGTCCTGAAAGTCTCACATCCCAGGAGCTGTCCACTATGCTTTCCAGCACCCAGCCCGGCATAAAGAGGTCCTCAAATGATTGTCCCAACCATATTCCAGCTGTAGTACTGACTATAGCCCTAAGACCACAGGAAATTCATTTAACATCTCTGGGCTGCAGCTGTTTCATCTTCAAATGAAGGGCTCAAACTAAATCAGGAACACTAAATGGACTCCCTTGCTCACAGCAGAAAAAATGGATTGGGCCACTGTTTCTTGCTATACCGGAACTTGGGCCTCCGAGTCCTTCTCACCCCTGCACCTGGGGCAGTCCCCACCCATTTGTAGGAGGTGATGCTGAGCATGGTCTCTAAAGCCAGCAGCTTTACCTTCATAGTCTGCTGTTAGCTGAAGTAGCTTTCCTGAAATGGTTCTGATCACTTAGGATCTGGTAGTCAGACTAGCATCCAAAGACAGACATATACAAATGGCCACAGCATCTGCAATAGTAGGGACAGTCTCCACAGACTAGCAGTAACCATGTCCAACCTTGTGTTATGTACTCCTCACAGTACAGCATGGTGAATGAAGGCAGGGACTCTAGAGAGACTGCTTGGGCTCAGAATCCTGGCTTGCCATTTACTGGCTGTGTGACCTTGAGCAAGTTACTTAACCTCTCTGTTTCCCAATTTCCTCAATTACAAAACGAGGACTATAATTGTAGCTACCTCATAGGGTTGTTACAAGGATTCAATGAGTTAACAAAATCCTTAGCACAGTAGGTGCTATGTTTTAAACATTTTTTAAAATTTTATTCCTACCAGAAGGAAATTGGGGCTGTTAATATTATTAGAATCCTCAAAAACATATCTGAAGTAGGTATGATTTAGCAAATGAGGAAACTGAGGTTCAAAGAAATTAAGTTGCCCAAGGTCACACCTAGCCAGCTTAACAGTAAAGCCAGATTCAAATCCTGATTCCAAAGCTTTTGTTCTTAGCCATAATGCCACCCTACATCTCAGTAAACACTCAAACACTTATGAAAATAATCGGTGGTGAAATAAAGGGGATTCCTGGTTACCTGCAGGGGCTTGCTAACCTGTACTGTACTCCTGCGTTCAGTATCTGCTTGTTCCGTACCGGTGTTGCTGACTCCCAGGACTTGGGGCATTGTTTTCCTGACTGGCTCTGGGAATGCCACACTGTACCCCCTGCCTGTCCACACCACTGGCAGAGAGAGGTGATTCCAACAGATTTGAGCATCAGCCTACGGAAAAACACAACACACTGCTAAGTCTCTGACTTCTGAAAAATATGAAAGCATCTTTAAGATTTGGGTTATTGGTCTTCTCGTATCAGTAAAGTGAGTATTTTATAGATCTGTATCTTTCAGGGAACCGAGTAAACACAGATTAGAAAAAAATGAGTAAAGGGATTAAGCATTTCATAAGTGTTTGAGTGTTTACTGAGATGTAGGGTGGCATTATGGCTAAGAACAAAAGCTTTGGAATCAGGATTTGAATCTGGCTTTACTGTTAAGCTGGCTAGGTGTGACCTTGGGCAACTTAATTTCTTTGAACCTCAGTTTCCTCATTTGCTAAATCATACCTACTTCAGATGTTTTTGAGGATTCTAATAATATTAACAGCCCCAATTTCCTCTACCTATGCTGTCTCTCATCTACCTCTCTCCTCTAGGGATCCTCCTAAATCTACCTTTTTGTCTTAATAATCAGTTATTCACAAAAATATCTATTCTGGTAAACACCAAAGTTCCTAAAGCAAATGTATTCCTCACCATATTATGTCCAAAGGGAGTGAAATGATGTTTCTAGTTCATTCCATCTGGTGCTTTTTAAAAGCAGGAAAAGTGCTTGGCCTTCCCAAGGATGGGGCTTAGAGTTTCTCAAATGATAGTGAAAGAGTCCAGAAATTGGTTCTACTCCTGCCTCTGCCCAAAGACTGCACACTCCTTGTTTGGTTGGTAAGCAGGTCACCAATTAGAACTGAGCAGTTTCGGGGCAAGGTGACATGGAGCTGAGGTATTCTTCCATTAAAGTGCCTCTACAGGAGGGCATGCCATGGAAAGGTCCAGTGACATCAGAGCATCAAGATGCAGAAGGCCCAACTCCACACCGACATTTTTAGAAACCAATTCAATGGCTCCAACTCCATAGATGATAAGGCAGGGAAGGAGGAAGTGATCTGAAAAAATACCGATACATGTTTTTGCCCAAAGGCTCTCTTGTAGCTTATTGGATAAAGCAGTTCTCATCACGACCAATGAGCTGTTTCCATTCCTTTTTAGGATGGTTATACTCATGCAGGATCAAAAGAAAACAAGCTCTTGGCTGGTCACCGTGACTCTCAACTATATTGCCGAGAGAGAAACCCACAGTTATCAGGCAGGGGAAAGGGTCCTGGCAAATAATAGTGTTTGTACTTCTAGCATTTTGCTCTGGGAGCATGTGGGTATAGGAGGTGAAGGCAGCTTATATATTAAAAAAAAAAACAACAAAAAACCTCCAGGGAAACCCTGAAGAAAGGCAGAAATGTTGAATGTAATTTTAACAGATTAAGATGGGGAACGACTGCAAAGTGTAGTGGTTACAGGAAACCTGGCTTGGAAACTTTAAATCCAGACTGTTATGTACTGTGTGACCTTGGAGAATCACCTCCTCTAATTCAAGGAGTCTGCTTCCTTCTTTAAAAACTGGTGAGATGCTTCATGGGTGACCAAAATAATAATTAAATACTGGTGAGAGCAACAGTGTACTCTCCTTAATTTATTATGAGGCTTAAATGAGGGAACACAAGGGAAGGGGCCAGCACCCAGAACATGCACTATTACTCACCAGTTTGCCTTGGCACATCATACCCTAATATCATTTGCTAACATTTACAGAGTATTTACGTACGAGGCACAGTGCTGAGCTCTGGGTTTCTAGAATTAAGTCAAGGCTTAGACTGAGCCAGCCTTAAATTTGGGAGTTAGTACTCTTTCACAGATTGTGAAGATTAGTGAGAAAGGGCCTCCCATGAGGGGTTTAGTACAGTGCCTGGCATATACAAAGTACTCAGGAAAAGGCAGACTATGACATCAAGGGCAAGCCCCACTTGCCTTGGGAACAATGGGGAGGGTGAGCAGGTTGACCTGAATCTGTTTTTCCCCTCCCCATTTAGTCATATCCTTTGTTGCCAGTTCTTTGCATTCCTGGTCAATCCCTAGCCTATACCAGGTACCTGTCTCTTCTAGAACAACCATGGAAGGAAGCAGCTCAAGAGCTTGAAGGTTAAGGTACTTAAAATAGAGAAAAC
Source organism: Nomascus leucogenys (assembly GCF_006542625.1). Classification (NCBI taxonomy): domain Eukaryota; kingdom Metazoa; phylum Chordata; class Mammalia; order Primates; family Hylobatidae; genus Nomascus; species Nomascus leucogenys. The sequence continues at coordinate 85,597,504 of NC_044390.1, read as the reverse complement.
TAGTCGGGAGGAGTAGCTGAAAGTCTAAGGGGCTTGTGGGGTCTGGGAATGTTATTTCTTGATCTGGATGCTATAATAGTTACATGGATGAATTCACTTTGAGAGATTTCAACAACTTCTATGATTAAAACGTGCACATTTCTGTCTGTTATAATTCAAACATTTTAAAAACAGGAACCACCCCTCTCCATCATCTAAAGCATAAAGCAGTCTTTCCCAAAGGGGTGCCATAACTGGGTCACAGGTCAGTCACCTGTGGCAGCACGCAGGCTTGTTGGCTGACCCCGGGCGCAGTACAAATACCATCACTGTTTGGTTGATTGGCAGGTACTATCTCAAAAGCCAGGAACAATATCCTCCTTAATCATGCACCAAATGAACAATATCCTCAATCACAAGTTTATTTCAAGGTTGTTCTTCCACCCAAGATCCATTTTATTCACTTGATTTTTAATTACTTTTATCTGCAACAAGAAGAGAGTACACAAACATTTAATGGTCAACACCCCTAGATCACTCTTTACAAAACTGAGTACTAGCCTGACATCATTCTGTATCTTACTCTTCACTGAGAATTAAATGTCTAGAATATCCCTTCCTCTGCCCTAACTTCCTTTCCCCATAAGCAATGGATCAAAAACCTAAAATAAATTTCTATTACTTATCAAGTCAATGGATACAATACAGACTTCACGCTGGTTTTCTCTTTGAAAGTTTATTGTTTTCTTTAAAAAAAAAAAAAAAAAACCCTATACCTTTTATATTTTACATTCACCTCGCAGAATATTTAATGGTACCCGTTAATGATGTTATAAAAAAGACCACCACCTGCTTGAAATGGCTGCAAATTTACCATGTTCTGGCATTAAAGTGATTTCAACTCTTTGGACAAACTGGTGTAACAGTAAGCACCGAGATTTCAAATTCCCAGATGAGAAAAAAAAAATTTAATCAGGAGGAAATTTATTTAGTAAAAATTCAAGGCTAAAGAAATGTTAGAAGAAGCCAAACCCAAAAAACTGTAAAAAATACAATCTTCTCTCCAGAATTAGGTTAAAAAATACAGTCAACCCCATTCTAAACCCCATATTTCTTAGAAAAGCCACCCAGTCCTGAACACAGGGTCTCATACACAAATACATGTAGCTTGATTTGCAGATCAGCCTCTGGGATCGATCTTACACTGGCCCCAATCAGAAGTTCAAAAACAAAAATTAAGTTAGGTAGTCAGACATCTATAAATACTAGTATCCACATGAATTAAAACACCCTGGCTTTGGTATGGCTACAGAAATCCATCTGGAAATTATTCAAGATGACATGGTTCAGGGAAAAGGGGGTAGGCAAGGCATGGGGGGAGGGGAACACACAAAACCCCCAGACAGAGGTAAAATGAATACTGGAACACACCCGCAGCAAACACTGTACACGGACTTGAGGCAGATGCCTCTAACACAACACATACACAGGTTCTTGATCAGAATGGTCTGGACCAACCTTTTTCAAAGTAATCACTTGCAGGAAAGAGTTTAAACTTGGAAATTCATCTGGTGCCCTGGGGTCTAGTGAGAGACAAAGACCTTTTGGAATAATGGCCACCCAGGCTAGAAGCTAGCCTCCTTCTTGTCTAGAAACCTCAAAGTCTGTCTTCCCCTTTAGTTAGGCTTCTGCCCACCACAGAAGTACCCCCATCTACTAACAGGAAGGCTGCTTCTGTTCCTGGTCACCACTGAGGCCTGTCAGAAGGCTTCAACTGCTGATTTTTCACCTCTGGGGTGACAAAAGAAAATATTAAGTCCTCTGGGATTAGAAATGTAATTTACTATGCTGATTCTCAAAATGGACTTCTCATCTGCCCCCATTTTCACTAGGCCCAATTAAGAGTTGTGAGGACGCCGAGGAGAAGGCAGTGGAGTCGAGACTACGACTAAGGGCGCCCTCAATATCCTCAAAAGTCAGAGAGGAGAGAAGGCAAAAGTGCCCATACCCCCTGGTCTTCAAATAAATAGTTGCTTCACAAAAGCACAGAGGTCCCACCAGAGAAGGCCAGAAAAAGAGGCAACTTGTTGCTGCTTCAATGCGGAACCCTAGTGGTTATCAATACAATCCTCAACAATAAAAACAAACTTTGGTATACTGTTTAGGAGCACAAAAAACATTATCATTGGAAAAACTCCAACTTCAATGGAAAACTACATGAAATATATCTAATTTCCATCGCAGGGCACTACATGAAAACCAACAGCTGCACAATATGTGATGTGACACACACATTGTATGTGTAACAGTTCAAGCGAGGGAAGTCCTGCCTCACAGCCAAGGCTAACAAACAAGAACAGGTGAAGCCTGTGTTTACCATGGGCTGGGTTCACTGTAGTAAACATCATAGCAGTCGGGGGTCGGAGGGCAGAGAAGAAACACAGAACCCCAGGCAACTTTTGATAACAGCGTCATTTATCCTGTTTTCTAAATAAGACTCCAACACCAGAAAAAAAAAAAAGAAGAAAAAACGGATTGTAAGTTAAAACAAAAATCTATCTGTATACGTCTTTACTTGTACAAGTTTGTACAAGTCAGTAAGGTTTGGTCTCTGTAGAGCCAGAACTTCAGAGAAAGTGACTTGTCATCACAGCCCCCAACTTGCTTGGGGGTATGTACATCAAGAGACAACATGAAGAGAATCACTTGAGACCAAAAGAATTACTTACAAAGAAAGATTTCCTAGAATGTGTAAGTTCTACTGATTGCTCATAGAGATGCTAACAGTTGCTCTAACCCCCAAATTTTTTAAACATCTCAAGATGGCAACATGAGTATAGAAAACCCCAACACTCATCACCCAATGAATCATTTCTCCAATCATGGGAGTGAGGGAAGGATACAGGAAAGGCTGTTTCATCAGGACTCATTAGGGACGGTGTCAGTCCAGAGGCAGCCACGGCAGAGCTTTCCTTGTCTTCAACCTGGGCCAAATGAAGCTGTGAGTGCTCAGGGCCTGACAACAAAGTTCTCCACAGGTTTGGAATGGCCAATGTGCAATAATGGCATCAGCCACAACTTGAATTGTGCATGAGGGTCTATAGATCACTGATTATTGCACTATCAATCTCACCTCCCACCCATAAGAGATTACCCAGATAATCAGGCTGTGGCACATACTTACTACTACCTACTTGGGAACAAGGGAGAGGAAGGAATTACAAATGAAAACTTCTGAAATGACCACTTCCTATTCCAGCTTAAGCTAGAACAAATGTTTGAATAAATCACCTGCATTAAATAACATTTAAAATATGGTACCTTCAGCACATTATAAATACGAAATGTCCCCTCCCCCAACCCCATTTACTTCAGTGCACAGAGTCTTCCAGGCAAGCTTTTCCATCGCTCAGCCAGTGGAATGGTGTGCACCAGATGTTACACAAAGCATTTATTTCTCCGAGAAGGCCGAGAGCCACGAGAATTCATCTCCTTCTGCTAGGACCTCTGCCCCAAGCTTCTGGGGAAATAGTGAATTGGACTCAACAGGGAAAGTAGCTACGTGATCCACTAATCAGATTCAAAACACGAAAATGCACTGGAGAGGGTATCCCTTCCTGCTCTTCTCCATGGTACAGAGACTTAAAGATAATTAATAAAAATAGCTGTCCCTTCAAACTCAGAGGAGGTTTTCAAAAACAAGTATAAGCAAAAAATAAAGAAATAAAAGGAAAGTAAATCAAAACCCCCAATACGCTTGAAAGTAAAACAGTCTCATGGTGACTGATGTCTGGAAGAAGTTGAGGCAGAAAAGACTGACAAAGCTGGAAGTGTCCGGCCACAAAAGTGCCTTAAAGAATTCACGACAGTGCTCTCCATTTCCAAGGCTGAGTAGCTATTCCCAGTAAGTTAACATTTTTCTATTAAGGAGAAAATAAAAACAAAAATAAAACCCACTCCAGAAAAAGGGTCAAGAGAAGAGCACTGTAGAAAGTCAAGCAGCTGAGCGCCGGCGGATCACGAAGAGCCCGCGCTGAAGCTGGCCCAGGTATATCCTCATCTTGGTGCTGTCACTTGTCTTCCTCACCCAGATCTGCAGGGGAGAGGAAAGGGAACAAGATGAAAAGTTAAATACAGAAGCGCAAATCTGCCACACCATCAAAATATCTGCACGAGTGAGATGCAAGCAGAAAGCTGGTAGCCTCTTGCTGGAATAAACTGTCTCAACTTGTGAGGGCTTCATAAGCACCTCTGACCTCGGGTCATCTAAAGGCATGCCACTGGGAACAGGCATCAGCCTTGAACTCATTTCTCAGCCATCTCTCTCACACCTGTGATTACGAAAATGGAAAGCACAGCAATCTTGGGTTCCATTTCTGCCTCGATCTTAAAGATGCTTTTAAATTTGGTTTGATTATTGCATTATCAACACTTAAGAGACATCTATTCATAAACACAAACTTTCAAATTTGGAAGTATTTTCCTTGCCCCAAGGGACTTCCATATTATATAACCTTTCAATACTTTGGTTTCCTGGCAATGAAAGCTAATGGTTGTGTAGAAAAATGGGGAAAAAATATCAACAATAGAAAAATGCCCACTAATGAGCTAAGGCCCAATTAGGATCATGAGAAGGTTGAAGCACTTCCAAGAGTCCTTCCCTCCTCACCATATCCCTCTCCCACAGACAGTATCAGATTACACTGCATTTTACAGGGCAGATGCATTCTTCCATTGAATTGAGAATGAACTCTTGCAACAGGGGACTGCCAGGGCTGACAAGTGCACTCAGTAAGGGGCATCCTAAAGCCATGGGTGAGAAGGGGAGCTGCTGCCAGTCACCTGACCCCCTGAGCCAGGGTTACTGAGCTCTGTGTGCCAGACACCATGCTGATCAGGCTGAGCTTTTTCACCCGCAAGACAACCCTATGAAATAACTACTATCATTGGCCCCATTTTAAAGAAGAGGAAACCAAAGCTCAGCAAGGCTGAGTCACTTATCACGATGTGAATTCTGGTGTCTGACATCAAAGCCCCCGGCTCTTCTCTACTAAAGCAGTCTCTGGCTTCTTCTTGCCTGTTTTTCTGCAACATGCAATTAAATGGAGCCAAAAGCACAGTTTTTTGAAAGGTCTGCATCTCACCCAAATATACAAGTTTACAGATTTATCTCCTCCTTCCTGAACTCAGTTTTCAGGTTTTAAAAAAGCTTATTCTCAGTTTCATCTCAATTTCTTTAATGTGATTATTCAGCAGTAGAGAGACTTTAAAGTCAAATACACTGGCTTAAAAATTTAAAAAGTTAAAGACCTCACATGAAGCTAAGCCTCCAAGGGACCTTGCAGAATCATTTTAAACGAAAAACTGATCCCAAGAAAAGCTAAGTCCGGGAGTCATCAACACACTCAGAGCTACCCAACAAACCTGCTTGGAGTCAAGCTATGCTAAAGCCAAGTCGCTCCAGTGTCACCTAGAATTTGATATGAAAAATGAGCTGGAACACTTCCAAGAAATGAGAACAGTTTCCCCATTGCCAGAGTTGCATGTCTTCAGTGCACTGAAGCTTCTCCCCTCCAGGAGACATGTTTCAGCGTCACCATTTCTTTGTCAGATCTCACTGACACTCTATTATGTCAAGACGTGACAATATTTGGCAGAGAGAGATGAAAAACAATCTAACTTGCATTTATATTTTTCTGAAAAATCTTGAGGTATCATAGAAGAGAATAATGCACTGGTTCTAAAGTTAAGGTCAGGTACTAGAAGGCCACATGTGCTTGTGGAACAACCCAGACAGCCAGGTGCAAATGATTGCCATGAAACCGTGACACCTCTTGGCTGAGGAACAGGTCTCTCTGTTAGCTTCCCTGTTCTGGTTCTGACTTGGCTTGAGGGGACTCACACAGATCCTCAGCCCAGAGAATAATGGCATTCATTTATCTAGAAGGCTCTCCCTAACTTCTAAGTAAACAATCATTTTGCAAACTAGTCACATTTCAGGGCATTTTCAATTCAGGAAGCTGGAAGAATAGAAGAGGCTTAAGTTATTTCATAATCCAGTTTCATTAGATTTACTGTGCAATGGCACGAATAAGTTACAAAGGGCAGACACATAGAAATCAATTTCTTTGCAGACATTTGTGGGCTGATAAAAGATCAAGCCAATCCAGCTATTAAAGTTTTTAACTTTAACTAACAATGTAAGTTACACATTGCTTACATACTCCTCATGAAGGGCCACTTGGATAACTCAGAGGCCAGTCATATCATCCTCAGGTGTAACCCTCTGAGCGGACTTTAAAACCAGACCCCATCCATCCTAGAGGAGTGTCTCAAGGAGACCAAAAACCAAGGGCATAAGCCTGGCAACTTGTTTTGAAGCACAGTAGGACATCTCAGCTAGGAAAGACGGCAAGCAAGTGGTGTGTGGGTCACTGCAGGCCAGCACTCACTTAGTGAGCACTTACTGGGTGCTAGACCCTGGGCCAGGTGCCTCATTCAATCCTCACAGCAAGAAACAAATCTACTGGTATGTGGGAAAGTTCTAGAGAAACAAAACCAAGATGGAGTATGCTCCACAGGCAAGCTCCATTCTCAGTAAATGGTTACCTTAAAAAGAAGCAGGAGTTAGCCAGGTGTGGTGGCTCATGCCTGTAATCCCAGCACTTTGGGAGGCTGAGCTGGGTAGACCACAGGGTCAGGAGTTCAAGACCAGCCTGACCAACACGATGAAACCCCATCTCTACTTAAAAAAAAAAAATACAAAAATTAGCCAGGCGTGGTGGTGGGCGCCTGTAATCCCAGCTACTCAGGAGGCTGAGGCAAGAGAATCACTTGAACCTGGGAGGTAAAAATTGCAGTGAACCAAGATAGCGCCACTGTACTCCAGCCAGGGCAATAGAGCGAGACTCTGTCTCAAAAAAAATAAAAATAAAAATAAAGAAGCAGGAGTTGAATGTACAGACACCACAAAGACTTGCTTTTTGTTCTTTCCTGGAATCTAGCTCCATGGTTCCCAAATCAGTGGCTGTACAGGGAGTTCACAAATACCCCATGGAACAGACAAATCTGCATATGTTGTAGTCAAGCAAATGTAAGGGCTTTTCAAGGATGATTTTGCCAATGTGCAATTTCTGCCTGACTTTAGAATCTAACCCACATAGAAGACATGACTCCTTGGCCGGGTGTGGTGGCTCACGCTTGTAATCCCAGCACTTTGGGAGGCCGAGGCGGGCGGATCACAAGGTCAGGAGATCGAGACCACGGTGAAACCCCATCTCTACTAAAAATACAAAAATAAAATAGCCGGGCGTGGTAGCAGGCGCCTGTAGTCCCAGCTACTCGGAGAGGCTGAGGCAGGAGAATGGCGTGAACCCGGCAGGTGGAGCTTGCAGTGAGCCGAGATTGCGCCACTGCACTCCAGCCTGGGCGATAGAGCGAGACTCCGTCTCAAAAAAAAAAAAAAAAAAAAAAAAAAAAGACATGACTCCACCGTACTTCCTTGGTAGCACTTTCATTTCAGGTTTGTCCTACCAACGCTTTGCAGTACACACTTTGCTTTCCTAAAGGTGAGGGAGTGTGGTTCCCACCTCATTGGCTCCTACAGAACTGATCACGCAGCTCAGTTTCTGGTTGTCCTTTGACTCCAGATAGATGGCCTGGCTCTTGTGGTACCTGACAAAAACAAGGCACACATTTTTAAAAAGGGAGGGACAGAGACAGGAAGTAAAAACCAAACAAAACGAAAACACCATCACAACAAAAATTATAATTAAAGAAGTCTTACTAATTTACATTTGAGGAACAGCCTGGATTTCCAATTTAGCTTAATTTAAAGGCTTCCATCCTGAGGCCAGGTGCGGTGGCTCAAGCCTGTAATCCCAGCACTTTGGGAGGCCGAGGAGGGCGGATCACAAGGTCAGGAGATCAAGACCATCCTGGCTAACATGGTAAAACCCCGTCTCTACTAAAAATACAAAAAAAGTAGCCGGGCATGGTGGCAGGCGCCTATAGTCCCAGCTACTTGGGAGGCTGAGGCAGGAGAATGGCATGAACCCCGGAGGCAGAGCTTGCAGTGAGCCGAGACTGCACCACTGCACTCCAGCCTGGGCGACAGAGCAAGACTCCGTCTCAAAAAATAAATAAATAAATAAATAAATAAATAAATAAAGGCTTCCATCCTTAGATTAGAAGACCACCTAATCTTCTTTGGGATCTAAAGCTTATATTCCTTGGTCCCTCTACAGAGGGAAAAGAGAGGCTGAGGAAAGGGCTGGAAAACTATATATTTTTCCCTTTTTTTGGACTACATGACCCAGTTCAAAAAGTAAATTAAAAATTGTTAAATAAAAACTCTGTTCCCCCTTTCTGACCCTACTCCAGAACACTGAAGAAGGTTGGATAGACAAAATAAATAGGCTTAAGCAACCGTTATTTATTTTCTATTTGTCCAAGTCAATCACCAACAAGAAGGAAGGCTGACTTTAACCCTTTAGTCAGTCATTCAAAAATACTCATTAAGCACTTACTGTGTACCACGGACTATGCTGGAGGTTGGGGACAGACAGTGAGAAAGGCCACAAGGTCTCCACTATCACAGAAATTCAAATACACTGGGGATAAAGAACATTAAATAACCACACCTGGTAAGAGCTAATCAGGCAAAGTTCCAAGTGTCGTGATGTATACCAAAGGGTATCTAATTTGGCCTGGACAGTTGGGAAAGCTACTCTGAATAGAGTAGATAAGACAGACACTCCCCTTTCAACTCCTGCATCTACTCTCAACCTGTAGTGTAGGGCCACTTCTTATTTCTACAAGTTCAGAGACAAGGCCAAGGATGAAAGTGAAGTTGCTGGGGGCCAAAGCCCAAATGGGACAACAGCAGCTGCCACAGGATGAAGGAGCCCCTGCTGGATTACAAGAGTTGGAAGTATCAGCAGAGCTGCAGCTAGCAACCCCAGCCTGGGCCAGCCCCACGTCGGTTAATAACATAAACTTTGGTTCATTTTGGCTGCAAAGATCTGGCTAACCAGACCCATAAACTCGTGTAAATTCAGCAAAATGCATCTCCCAGCAAAGCATGATGGCTTATTCTGTTTGCTGGTATAACGAAATAACCTACTGCCAAGACATCACAGTAAAGGATGCACTTCACTCCCATAATGAGCTTTTTCCAGTCTAGGGTCTCAATTCTCTTTAACCTGCTACTTATGAACTGAAAACTCAGGTTTCCAAGTCAATGTACTTTCTGAAAATACTGTTAGAAGAAACAGAATTTTAGGCTGAGCGCGGTGGCTCATGCCTGTAATCCCAGCACTTTGGGAGGCCGAGGTGGGCAGATCACAAGGTCAGGAGATCGAGACCAGCCTGGCCAACATGGTGAAACCCCATCTCTACCTAAAACACAAAAATTAGCCAGGAGTGGTGGCAGGCGCCTGTAATCCCAGCCACACGGGAGGCTGAGGCAGGAGAATTGCTTGACCCCGGAGGCGGAGGTTGCAGTGAGCCGAGATCATGCCACTGCACTCCAGCCTGAGCAACAGAGTGAGACATCTTAAAAAACAAAACAAAAAAAAAAAAAAAAAGAATTTTAAATTCAATTAGAACAGCGAGAATGGTTTAAATGCAAGTTTTAAAGTTGCTTTTGGCCCTATATTAGTTGGTAAACTGGCAAGGGACCTTCATTATGCTAAACATGTACTATCACAAGGGCCGAACGGTACAATGCATAAGAAAAGGCTAAGTTCATACTAACACTCTAACACTTCCCCTTGTTTCTCTCTCACATCTGAGCCGGCTCTATGTAAATAGTCATGTCTTGAGTAATGGTTAAAATAAAAATACAGAGGGAGAATACTCACAGTTGTTCTAAAGGGACTGTAAGTTATTAAAGAGATAAAGACACAAAACAAAATGCAACTACCCTCAAGTCATTCTGATACAACTTTCTAAACACTTTAATAAAGAAAGGTCACAGATGTGGTGTAGAATATTACGAGTGTGGAAACATGCTCCATATACTGCTAAGTAAAAAAACAAAAATAAAAACAAAACTATGTCCACTATGTTCCTATGTTTATGATAAAACATACATACACGTTACAGCTGGGTGCAGTGGCTCATGCCTGTAATCCCAGCACTTTGGGATGCTGAGGTGGGTGGATCACTTGAGGTCAGCAGCTCAAGACCAGCCTGACCAACATGGTGAAACCCCCCCATCTCTACTAAAATTACAAAACTTAGCCAGCATGGTGGTATGCACCTGTAATCCCAGGTACTCGGGAGGCTGAAGCACAAGAATTGCTTGAACCCAGGAGGCAGGGACTGCAGTGAGCTGAGATCATGCCACTACACTCCAGCCTGGCTGAAAGAACGAGACTGTCTCAAAAAAAAAAAAAAAAAGGAAGAAAAAAACCTGGCCAGGTATAGTGGCTCATGCTTGTAATCCTAGCACTTTGGGAGGCCAAGGTGGGCGGATTGCCTGAGCTCAGGGGTTCAAGACCAGCCTGGGCAACAAGGTGACACCCCGTCTCTACTAAAATACAAAAAATTGGCCAGGCACAGTGGCTTAACGCCTGTAATCCCAGCACTTTGGGAGGCCGAGGCGGGTATATTGCGAGGTCAAGAAATAGAGGCCATCCTGGCGAACATGGTGAAACCCCATCTGTACTAAAAATACAAAAATTAGCTGGGCATGGTGGCGGGCGCCTGTAGTCCCAGCTACTTGGGAGGCTGAGGGAGAGAATAGCTTGAACCCGGGAGGCAGAGGTTGCAATGAACTGAGATGGCGCCACTGCACTCCAGCCTGGGCGACAGAGCGAGACTCTGTCTCAAAAAAATATAAATAAATAAATAAAATAAAATAAATTAGCCAGGCATATAGGCATGTGCCTGTAGTCCCAGCTACTCAGGAGGCTGAGGTAGGAGAATCGCTTGAACCCAGGAGGCGGAGTCTGCAGTGAGCCAAGATTGTGCCACTGCACTCCAGCCTGGGCAACAGAGCGAGACTCTCTCTCAAAAAAAAAAAAAAAAACCCCAAAAACAACACATATACATGTTACACGTGTATCTGTGTATCATATCCTCACAAAGGTCTTTTAAAGAAAACAGCGGACTCTGGAAGGCTATTCCAACAATTCTCATGAGATGCACCGGATTTTCCTTCAGTTGTACTTAGAACCCAAACACAACACATTCAACTGACTTAAAAGTGAACACCCGGAGTAAACAATGCAGGCTGGTCTATTACCTCTGGGAAGTGGTCTGGAACTTGGGAATGTGGCCACCTCCCAGATCCGCCTCCTCTGGAATCACTGAATGGTGTGGCCTGAATATCCACCATTGGTCCCCATTTGCTCCAAAGTAGAGATGGCCAACATGCTTCCCAAAGCAGACAACTTCCAAACCAACTGATCCCCAGGTCCCTCCTGAACCACAGTCTCTGCGAACTTCAAGGGAATCTCATGCACTACACGATGTCTTGGGGAACCATTATCCCTAGATATCAAACCTATTAAATTATTTGAATTCTCTGAAAAGATAAGTCTATTAAAGTGTTCAGGGCTCATAACTGTAATCCCAGCACTTTGGGAGGCTGAGGCAGGAGGATCACTTCAGCTCAGGAGTTTGAGGACAGCCTGGGCAACATAGCAAGACCTCATCTCTACTAAAAATCAAAAAAATATTAGCCAGGCATGGTAATGGAGGACTGTAGTCCCAGCTACTCGGGAGGCCAAAGTGGGAAGATCGCTTGAGCCAGGGGGATCAAGGCTCCAGTGAGCTATGATCACACCACTGCACACCAGCCTGGGGGACAGTGAGACCCTGTCTCAAAAAAATAAAAAATAAAGTGTTCATATGGGGGGGGTGGTTAAAGATGAAACCAAGAAGTATGTGACAACCTTAACATACAAATTTACTTTTTAACTTCTAAAGAAAAATCAAAGGGGGGGAAGAAATTTAAAAATATGTTTAGATATAAAATGTGCTATGAAGCAACATCAATAGGGTAGTAAACGTGTATTATTTTTTTTGTTGGCCAATTAACCTGTTTTACAAGCTGCAACTCAGCTGCTGAAAACAGATATTTAAATAGCCTCAAAGACTAAGCCCCAAATGTCAAACTGACTTTATTACTTTGTAACTAATGGAAATTCTGACCTGGGAATCTCTACAATTAAGTTCTTAAAGCTTTGAACCTCTACTATTAAACCCAACAAAACTAGAAATTACCACTACTGTGCTATTTTCTAAAAGCAATTTCTTAAGAAGGTGGACACAAAAGTGGGGCAAGGAGGTAGGAAAATTAATTTAATTTTGTATCCTACTGAGAATCCTGGTATTAACACTTTATTTCCCCAATAAGTGAGTCCACGTTACAGTTACAGAACCTCAAGAAGTCCCAATGCTACTGGTAAATATTCACTGTTTTAAGTCTTTTGTGTCAAGTGAAGGCTGGAGGGGAAAATGCACTTGAGCAAGTGGGTGGCTTCGTTTCTGACTCACAGGCAGCCCCAGATTTAAAACCAGGAGAGAAAAACAAAAGTCCACCTGTACCATCAATTAGTTATTTTCAAATATCAGCTACTTTTTCACAGTATTTTTTGAGATCATTAGTCCAAATCAAAATGTGAGGCAAATTTATATAGCATGATATAGAATGCCTTAAAAGCAGTATAAGACCAAGGCAAAGGGAAGATCTTTATATTTCAAAATGAAAGGGAGCTTGGCAAGTATTCACACCAAGATGCGATGCCTGAATCTCATTTGTTTTGCTGAAGTCATTTAAAACTCAGCAAGACATCTTCTGCCAAAAATACGGCTGCACCAAAATACTCCATACCCCCTGGGAAGAGCATAAAGCAATGTAGCTGACCTCTCAGCCACAGGCCACGTCTGCCAAAGAAAGAAAAACGAAACCTCCAAACTGATACAAAAGCCAAACATGAGCCTGGTGAGATGGGAGAGGCTGGCTCTGCACCAGTGAACACCTCAGCCAGTATTCCCAGGAACACTTTTCAATTGTCATTGGGGAAGAGGGAGACCCACCTTCAACAACTGCATTATGATCTCTGACTGCCAAGGCCAAAAATGAGAAGTATACAGAATAGAGAAAAAACAATATTCTCAAAGTATATTTAACAAGAGAATAAGCAATTTCAATTTCACTGAAAAAGTAAAATGCATCCAGTGACATTATTTTCTAATCTCTGCTGCTAATGTAAGAAAGATGGTGAAAATGCCTTCAAAATGCTTAGGAGTTCTAACACATCAAACCTGATCATTTTGTTTACATTAGGAAACACCAGACATTGTGGATCTTTTCTTTAAAAAAACAAGAATTTTATTCTACTGCATTTTCACCCTCAAGACATGTCTCATAAAGTCTGAGGATTAAGCTTAGAAAGAGGAAGATTCAAAGCAACACAATTACAAAATGAACATCACTGGAAATATCACATGGCTTTAAGACTCATAGATCCGTAAAAATGTTAGTGATAAATCTCATCATTTTCAAAGATGGTTCTTATATGTGGGCTTGATCTTTAAAGGTTATTTGGTTTTCATTATTAGAAACATTTTTCATCTCATTTTGCCCTTCTCAGTGTTAAGCTGTTAGAGCCTGCCACCTAGTGGCGATGTGTTCTGAGACATAATGTTAAGATAGAACACAAACGGACCTTTCAGAAGAATGCCAAAGAAAACCAACTCAAAGGGGAAGAAGTCATCAAGATCAGCCTTAGAGATAAAGCGAGCCTCCAGCATCTACTGGGTAATTAACTCACTGCAACTTAATAGGTGGAAATCATTTACTTTGGGCGTGACTAGAACCCTAAGCATTTTTGACAAGTACAATATTATCAAGTAACCAACCTAACACAACGCTGGGTTTTTTTAAGAATTCAAAATAAATAATCATTACCCAATTTTGGAACTTTTGGTTAGATACTGAAACTCAAAGGGTCATTATATAGCCATTATAAATGATAATTACAGACACCTTACAGTAACCCAGAAAAACATTCTCAATATAACCAAACAGAAAAGCAAAGCAAAAGTATGTCCACTATGCCTTAAATGAATAGAGTATGCCTGCATATGGACAAAAAATAAAAAGAAATATATCAGAATGAAAAGGCCTGAGAAATGATGGCAGTATCCATTTCATGCCTAGCAGAACGCGTAATACAGAAGAAATGTTTGTTGAATGAAAAAAAGTATGAGCTTTTAAGGTTCTTTCATACTGTTTTGCCACTACCCTTCCAATGAAAAATGCTAGGTGGTCTGAAGGTTTCAAAGAGTCTTCAATGTAAACTAGGAATGCAGTAGGACACAGTGGCTCACGCCTGTAATCCCAGCACTTTGGGAGGCCGAGGCAGTCAGATCATGTGAGGTCAGGAGTTCGAGACCAACCTGGCCAACATGGCGAAACCTCGTCTCTACTAAAAATACAAAAATTAGCTGGGAGTGGGGCGGGTGCCTGCAATCCCAGCTACTCGGGAGGCTGAGGCAGGAGAATCGTTTGAACCTGGAAGGCGGAGCTTGCAGTGAGCCGAGATCATGCCACTGCACTCCAGCCTGGTGACAGAGCAAGACTCCATCTCAAAAAACAAAAAACAAACTAGGAATGTTTTAGGATACAGTTCCCCCAAGCAAATGTCCTTGACCACTTTTGCAGCAGGATCATGTAAGAAAAAAGGGTATGTGGCACCAAAAAAACATCTAATAGCATCTTAGAAATTCACAGTGTGCATTAGCATATCACAGGACCCAAAGGGTACTACAAGGGAGAAACCCACTTATCTTAATTAACATGATCATCCCCCAAACTGATTTGACCACAAAATCCTTTAATCTGAAGAGCACCTATTAACTTTAGCACACAGGAGCAGAGTTAAGAGGGGTCAGAGGGGGACATACACCCCAGCCCGAGTTGGCAGGGGCACCACACAAGATACCAGCCTGTAAATTCTAGTACAGAGACAGCAGAACGGAGAAGGGGAGCAGAACATGGTTTTGGGAAACGCTGCTTTCAAAGATCTACCGGAAGTATTGATTAAATGACTGCTAATACATTTTTTAATGGATTTCTACTTTTAGTACTACGTAAGTTTAGCAGCAGCCATGCTCTGAAATAACTACAATTGCCCCAGCCCTCTTTCCAAGTGGTTCGTATGAGACTCTTACAAGTAGTCCAGGTTTTCCCATAACATACCATCTTTTGTCATAGTACAGTTTGCCATCTTCTATCCGAGCTTCAAACCTCTGGGCTGGAGATTCCGCGGGTGTCGCAGGCAAGTGCTCAGGAGAGGATGGAGATGCTGGAGGAAACCAATACTTACGTGACTAAGAATGTAACAAACACATGCAAGTCTACCAGTTAACATGCTTTAATTGAAACACTATCAGAATGTGGTAATAATCACCATTGAGCCCTTACAGTGATAATGCATGGGATTTCAGCAAAATTCTTGTATATTCCATCTAAACTGGATCATCAAAGCAACCCTGGGAAGTAGGCAAGGCAGATTAGCCTCATCAAATGGAAGAGACACCTGAGTTTCAGGAAGATTAAGGTCAAATGTGAAAATACTTAAGGTCACTTAGAGTAGGACTAAAGCCCTGGTGATCAAAGGGCAAGTATTATGAAAATCTCTTAAAAATGCAATCGTTTTCGGCAGGGTGCGGTGGTGCACACCTGTAATTCCAGCATTTTGGGAGGCTGAGGCAGGTGGATCATGAGGTCAACAGATGAGACCATCCTGGCCAACATGGTGAAACCCCATCTCTAGTAAAAATACAAAAGTTAGCTGGGCATGGTGGCACACGCCTGTAGTCCTAGCTACTTGGGAGGCTGAGGCAGGAGAATCACTTGAACCTGGGAGTCGGAGGTTGCAGTGAGCCGAGTTCACGCCACTGCACTCCAGCCTGGCAACAGAGCGAGACTCCGTAATCCAAAAAAAAAAAAAAAAGGAATCATTTCAAGAACTACTAAATTTACACTCACACAACTCCCTCACCCCCTCCCCATCATGCCTCAGAAGGTCAGGATGTCTCTGTGGACCGCAGTGGCCCCCAGGAAAATATTACCTAGAAAAAGACTCTTGTTTTTCTTCCACAAGACTCAGTAATTAGAGGGATGTGTGAGTAATCACGGTGCTTTAAACAAAAAAAGATGTCACCAATTCAGAATTCTAGTTGGCAACTAGCACTGATGATCTCAAGTGCTGTTCTGGAAGGAACAACTATGAATACTAAGCTGGTTCATCTCTTCTATGAACTGCGAGTCAGAGCAGCCTTCGAATGCCTTACCAGAGTCAGGCCATGAAAAGCCACTGGAGCAGAACTGCCTAGGACTTGGTTTTAGAAAGCCAGTAATACTTAAAAATCCTTCTGGTTTCATTTTCAAAAATGGATGTATACTTAAATCTTATGCCTGATGCCTACACAGAAGAAAATCAATCAATCAATCACATGTCTCTTTTATGATAAATCCTAAGAAAAAAATAAAAACAACAAAGCAGGGGTTATGGGAAAAAAAAAAAAAAAAGAAATCAGGGAGGGGTGTAGTTAAGGTCCCCTTCAGTTTTCGTGATGACTACTCTTAGGCAAATGATGAACATTTCATTTTTGAAAATTGCAACAATTTCCTGACAGGTATTCACATGCTTTTCCAACAACATGATAAAAAGGTTGCACAAATGCCAGCACATCATGCACTCACCTGGTCTCTTGGGTGACTTAAGCTGTAGGAAGAACAACAACAAAAAATCTTAGAGAAAATAATTTCAGGTGCAACTTCAGGTGTCAAAGGTATCATAATGATTTAACAAGTAACATGTTAACAAAGGAAAGCAGAAAACCACGTAAGCCTGAGTTTTCAAATAAATCAAAAAAGTCAAACCGTACCTTATTTAATGTTCTCAGATCCTCCATGATCTGTTCATCTGTTAACAAATAGTTGAGCTGGGGTGTTGAGAGTTAAAGGACTGTATGTGAAAAGTACAGTTTCCAAGCAAAGAGTAATCAACAAAATGGTACCAGTATTTTAGAATTTACAAAGTGTGATTTTGTTAAATGATGTTTCTACAGTAACAGTTTGCTTCTTAGAAATTTATGATTCTCCTACTAAATGTCATGGTACTTCAATACATAAAAGAATTCACATCCCTCACTGCTAGGATGAGAAGGTGGAATGAGCTTCATTAGGCATCTACAATAACACAGCAAAGGAAACAGTAAGATAAGAATTTCATCATGAATGTATAAAGCGCTTTTGTTCCAAAGATCTAAAGACTTCCACACACACCCATCCAAGGTAAGGCTAATCTTCCCTCAGCAACTTAACTCCTGTTGTGAAGGAGAAGCAACCTCAAGTTATGCCCTTTCCTGATGGCACACAAATGACTAAGCCATTTTGGGCAGACAGGTATTCACCATCTCCTCGAAAGGACCATCTCCCCGAAAGGAACAGAAACAATGCTTCTCCATCTTTCCTGTTTCCGTTACCACTTTTATGATTAAAGGGCTGCTTTATGTCTGACTGAAATCTCATTTGCTTTAATTTTAAAAAGTTTGCAATCCACTATATTACGGACATAGATAACAGAGGTACATAAAGGTAGATATTACTGCCTTCATTTTACAGTTGGAAGGTGGAAAATTACAGGTGAAAAAATTAAGGCACATCAAGTTTTCAGATGCCCCTGAATCTTGACGTTAGCGTTAAAACCAGGCTGAACTTTGCATGCAAAGCACCTTTCCAAATCACAACTCTATACATCTCTCCCACCAAAAGCAGTAGCAAATGAGGACTCCCATGATAAAATGAGCAACCCCTAACCCGTGGACAAACATTTAACACATGCTTTCCAGTTAAACATTACTATTTTCTGTAGGACAACGGCCATGTATACCCTAGCAAATAGATAAACATAGGATTCCACAGTCTTAAGAAAGAAAGGCAGTTAAGGCTTGATGTGAATGGATATCTGGAGCAGGTTTCCTCCTCTTGTCTGGGATGGGGACGGGATCATTTGGTCGCCTCCGCAACTTCCTGGTCATGATAGGTTTCACCTCCATAGAATCTGTGGCAAAAATGGAATGGGTAAATCTATCCAACTCCCACTTGAAGTAAGGATTTCTATAGTATAAGAATATCTGCCCCCCAGCCACCCAATCAGAACTGTTTTATTGGGGGTGTTTGTTCTACACATGGTCGTAGCCAGACACCCCATTAGATTTTAGAAGCGTTTATACTTGTAAGATTCAGACCAGCTGCCCTAAGTGCGCACCCCTCTCAGAAATGCAGCCCTACCATCCAGCATTACAGCCACTGTGGGCATCTCCCCAGCACCCTCAAAACCTAGGGGATATTCCTCCTCTCCTTCAAATTAAGAAGCCCGGAGTCACAGGCTCTCGGGATAGGAAGGAACCTGAAGGTCATCTCAGCTGACTAATTTCTGCAGTTCCCACGGAGGGTGGGTGTGCCGAAGCCCACTGGTATGAAAGGCTCTTTTGGAGGCCACTGGCCTCAGTGCCAACATTTTTGTATGAAGTTTTCATTTACAGACTCGGACTTTTTTTCTTTATAACCTTTTGTAGCTACTTGACTATCAAGATGACACAATGAGGGCTCACAATAAAAGCCTCTTTCCCTTCTTCTTCACTCCTCTCTGTGGTCTCACACTGCTGCTGACTCCCCACGCCTTCAAATAGCCCCTCCCAAGCAGTGGTGCACAAGGAGGTGAACCTGCCTCCTCCGGGTCCTTTTTCACTTGTCTGCTCCCTGAATACTGATGATCTTTGGGGTCCAGTCAGTTCCTTTCGTACTGTATCCCAACCAATCTGCAATCACCAATTCCAGCTCCACACATCCCTCTGAATGGCAACAGATACCTGACACCACACATTCTCCATGCCCCACAAAAACTCAGTTCTCCTCGTTTCCTCTCCCAAGGTTGCTTCTTTTCCTGTGTCTCAGGGGCATCCAATCTATCCCTCCTTCCATGCGAGAACAAATCTGTCATCTGTGACTTGTCTTCCTTCATCTAGGCATGAGGTTCACCAACTAATGTTGGTTCCGCCTCCACTCCATCCCTTCATCCTTTCACTGGCTACCTCCATGGCCTTCAGTGGTCTTTCCCATGTCCCGTCCATCCTCCCCTCCCTCAAAGTGATCTTCCTGAGACACAAATCAGATCGTTTTGCATATCACTCTTGTTACTAAATATTTCTTTTCTTATTTTTTCGAGACAGGGCCTCACTCTCTCACCCAGGCTGGAGTGCAGTGGCACGATCTTCATTCACTGCAACCTCCGCCTCCCAGGTTCAAAAGAGTCTCATTCCTCAGCCTCCCAAGTAGCTGGGACTACAGGCATGCGCCACCACACCTGGCTAATTTTTTGTATTTTTAGTAGAATCGGGGTTTCACCATATTGACCAGGCTGGTCTCAAACTCCTGACCTCAAGTGATCTGCCCTCCTCAGCCTCTCAAAGTGCTGGGATTACAGGCGTGAGTCACCACACCCGGCCATCTTCTTACTAAATATTTCAATGGCTCACCACTCTCCACAGGATAAAAGCCAGGCCTCATTTCTGGTCTTCCTCCCTTCTTCATTCATGCTTACACTGTGTGCAAGCCCTTAGCTATCCTGTTACCCAAGGGCACCAGACTTTACGCCTTCACGCCTTTGCATGGCTGTCCTCTGTCTAGCTTCCTCTTTTCTGCCCAGCAAACTCCTATATAATACCCCTTGAAAGTTAGTTCAATACTCTCTCCCTTCTGTGACAGCTTTCAAAGGCAGAGACTCATTCCATCCTCCAAGTAACCAAAGCATCTATACAAACCTCAAGTAGACCAAGTGCCACAGTGTACAGGTCATTACCTACCCCTTTGGATGTCCGAATTCCACCCCAACACCTAGCAATAGTCTGGCACAGTAGGGGTGCATAATGTTTTGTGCAGAACAGGTAGATGAGGTCAAGTCTGATCATGGGATGAAGTTAATTTGTGATTGTGCACAGAATCAGCAGAGCAGGCAGGGCAGCTTCAGGGAATTCTACCAAGCAGTGTGCAGGATCTTAGAGCATGTCATACATGTGCCAGAGAAAATTAAAAAAGGCTTCTGCATGTTGCTCTTAAATGGGCAGTATTAAATTTTCTTTTCCTATGAATGGAATAGAGGTAAAGTAAGAACCAAATACCTAATTAATGAATATTTATAAAAGTGTACTTGGAAGTATAAACACACACACACACACCAGAAACAAGCGGTGAAGGCTTCTCCCTAAAAGAAATCTCCTATACTATGCTGAGGTGCCACCCTTCTCCAGTTAGTTACTGGCCAGTGACACAGCACCACGGTTAAGAGCTGGAGTGTCACACAAACGTGCGTCTGAATCCCTGCAACGGCTGTGTGACCTAACACAGGTTTGTAAGTGCTGTATATCTCACGTGTCCTCGTCTAGGGAATAGAAGTATCAATAATGCCTCCTCCACAGTGCGCTGTGAGGGTTACATGTGATGATACGTGTGAAGTCTTAGCACAGTGCCTGGCATAACGGGAGTTCTATCAATGCTAGTTTTTATTATTATATTTTCAGGCAGGAAAAAACTATACAAAGATCCTTTTTAAAACTCAAGGCACAAAGAGCTGTAAAAAAGAAGTTACACAGTCGAAAGCAGCTCATGTCAACTGTGAAGCTGTGCAACTTTGACACCTAATTTGGAAAATAAAGCATAAAGGAAGCTCACCCAACCTGAGAGAGGACCAAAGAAAAAGCACATAGCCCGTGAACATTATGGAATGCTTTGTCCACCAAAGAGAGTGACTGAGTGTGCTCTGCTCCACAGGCTGCCAAGACTGGGGAGTGTGGGGGGTGGACAATGCATGACGGATGTAAGCCAAGTAAAGGCCAATCGCGGCCACTGAAAATCATAACTGTATCACTTACAAACCAAAAAATATAATCTAATTCTTATGAAATGGTAAAAAAAAAAAAAAAAATCTATTTTATTAGCCTGGTCACAGCAACAATCCGATTAATTTTATCCAAAAGACTACTTTGCAGAAGGAAGAGACTCTGGAGAAGCCCCTAAAACTTATCAGCATATCTCCATCTCCATCTAGGAAAGAGGGAACAGAGGGAGCAGTCCTGGCCAATGGCCCAGGTGGAAGATATGATTTGAGGACACGATCAACATGTATCACAGCCCCAACAGACATAGTAAGATTATCCACTTAAGTCACCTTGCTCCAATGCCAGGTTGGCCTAGTTGGCTTTTACGGTGGATTTTTCATAGAAGGATGGAGTCTGACAACCTGAGTGTGAGTGTGCCTGGAAGTTCTATTTCTCACTGTAAGCAATGAGCTGGTATCCTAAGTTTTACCATCAATCTCCTATGATTCGGACTCTAAGAGTCCCAAGATGCTCAATCTGGCTACACTGACAAAAATCAAACTTCCAGAGCTGAAGCTCAGACCCTGGAGTGTGACAACCCCAGAGAAGACACCTGAGCAGGGATTCAGTCAGTCTTCCTCTCCGACATCATGCACCAACCATAAAAAAACTCCAACTGGCTGAAATTAGAAACTCTCTCTGATCCAGACGTTTCCTCATAGGTTTGCTTCAGTGGAGATACTATTTTATCATTAAACATCAAGCATTTAAAGCAGACTTGGGAGAGCGTATGTGAGAAAAAACATCAAACAAGCAACAAGACTAGGCATATAACTCCTCTCCAAACCACCCTGCAATATGACCTTTAATAGTGCATATCCTCCTGTTCTACTCACTATGAAACCTGATGGATACAGGCCCCCCCCCCGACCCCTCACCACAGGGAGCAGATTCCAACATCTAAAAAATGGGAGTTCAGGTTGAAGCAATGCTAGGTGGTAGAGTCATTACAGCACAGCCCCTCTGGAGAGATATTCTTGATAAATTAATTACCTGCAATTTACATACAATTACCAGTTTACTGGCTGGCCTTTTGTTCTGCACTTCTCCAGGCCTATTCATTCATTTCCAACAGCATACCTGCCTATAGTGTACAACAGCAGTAAAAGCTTCAATGCAACACACTTTAACTATTAAAACAAACTCATATTTATCTATTGGGAAAAATATTGATTGCAGTGATTCAAAGGGGCATCCTTAAAAAACGGGATATAGGGCTGGGTGCAATGGCTGACGCCTGTAATCCTAGCACCTTGGGGGGCCAAGGAGGGTAGATCACTTGAGCCCAGGAGTTCAAGACCAGGCTGAGCAAGAGAGCAAAACCCCATTTCTACAGAAAAATACAAAAAACTAGCTGGGCTAGGTAGCAGGTGCCTGTAGTCCCAGCTACTTGGGAGGCTGAGGTGGATCATTTGAGCACAGAAGGCAGAGGTTGCAGTGAGCTGAGATCGTGCCACTGCACTCCAACCTGGGTGACAGAGCAAGACCCTGTCTCAAAAAATTAAATGTACATTAAATTTAAAAAGGAAATTTTCTTTAAAAAGAAATGGGATATAAGTGGCAGAAAGAAAATCCACTGCAGAGTAAACATTATAGCAGATTGGCAATTACCTCCAAACCAGGGCAGGGTCCCATAGGCTAGACTAGCAGCCCAGAGCAATCCTAGCACACATCATGCCCTTCTCTAGCAGGATGGAGGGCGCCATCAATGTTGATGCAAATTAATGCTGCAGTGGTAACAGAAGAGCACCTAAGGTTTGTGG
The DNA here is from genome assembly GCF_006542625.1 of Nomascus leucogenys. NCBI lineage: Eukaryota > Metazoa > Chordata > Mammalia > Primates > Hylobatidae > Nomascus > Nomascus leucogenys. The sequence goes on along the minus strand of NC_044390.1, from coordinate 85,574,798 downwards.
GGGAGGGGAATAAGAATGAATGTTAGGGCTGGGCACGGTGGTTCATGTCTTTAATCCCAGCACTTTGGGAGGCTGAGGCGGGCAGATCACCTGAGGTCAGGAGTTCGAGACCAGCCTGGCCAACATGGTGAAACCCCGTCTCTACTAAAAAGTACAAAAATTAGTCAGGCGTGGTGGCACACACCTGTAGTCCCAGCTACCCAGGAGGCTGAGGCAGGAGAATCGCTTGAACCCGGGAGGCAGAGGCTACAGCAAGCCAAGACCGCGCCACTGCACTTCAGCCTGGGTGACAAAGCTAGACTCCGTCTCAAAAAATAAATAAATAAATAAATAAATCCACAAGAATCAATGTTAGGTCTTTGGAGGCCAAATCAGAGTAGGAATAAAGGCACTAATCTCTTTAAAGCTAAAGTTGGCCATTGTGAAGGGAAGGCAATAAACAGCGAGCCAGTCGAGCCTTCCTCTCTGCATCCTCAAGCACATTAAAAGACCTGATTCTGGCCGGGCGTGGTGGCTCACACCTGTCATCCCAGCACTTTGGGAGGCCGAGGCGGGTGGATCACGAGGTCAGCAGATCGAGACCATCCTGGCCAACACAGTGAAACCCCGTCTCTACTAAAAATACAAAAAAATCACCGGGCATGGTGGTGGGCACCTGCAGAGACCATCCTGGCTAACAGTGAAACCCCGTCTCTACTAAAAATACAAAAAAATCACCGGGCGTGGTGGTGGGCACCTGCAGTCCCAGCTACTCAGGAGGCTGAGGCAGGAGAATGGCATGAACCCGGGAGGCGGAGCTTGCAGTGAGCCGAGATCGCGCCACTGCACTCCAGCCTGGGGGACAAAGTGAGACTCCGTCTAAAAAAACAAACAAACAAACAAAAAAAACGAAAAAAACCCTGATCGTACAATGTCAGCACCAGGAAAGAACATCTTGAAGAAAGGCCCACACTGCCCAAAATCCAGGTCACCTCTTCCATTCTCCCTCTCTGGATATTTGTGTGAGGCCTCTTCCTCTTGTCTTGACACCCAAGTAGCTACTCATTAGCATCTATTGCATACACGTGAAACTTACTGCTCCTATATAGTACAACCACATGTATCTTAGGGTTTTAAAATGAGTAAAAAAAGCCAGATGTGGTAGCTCACTCCTGTAATCCAAGCACGTTGGGAGACCAAGGCGGACAGATTGCTTGAGCCCAGGAATTCAAGACCAGCTAGGCAACATGGCAAAACCCTATCTCTACAAAAAATACAAAAATGAGCCAGGTAAGGTGGCACATGCCTGTAGTCCCAACTACTCAGGAGGCTGAGGTGGGAGAATCACCAGAGCCTGGGAATTTGAGCTGCAGTGAGCCGTGATGGCACCACTTCACTCCACCCTTGGCAACTGGAGTGAGACCCTGTCTTTAAATAAATCAATGAGTCAAAAATGAGCCTGTCAAATTGTTACCTTTATTTAGGGGCCCTCCGTCTCAACACATTACCTTGAGAAAGTCAAGGAAGCTGTGTCAGCTTTCTAACTACCAGAAAATAGCCTTCTAGAAGACACAGACTTTATCCATTAGCCTCATTTTGTGAGTCACTTAGTGCCACCACATGTATCTATGTTATCTGTAGGGTCAGTAGTAGTGGTGGTGAAGAGAATATGCTTGGAGTGAGACAGACACTGGCTGAACCACTATCTATCTCACTGAGGGACTGTGAGCAAATGACTCCACTTCTCTGAGCCACCTCTGCCATTTATAAAATCAGAAGCGAGGGCGGGTGCGGTGGCTCACGCCTGTAATCCCAGCACTTTGGGAGGCTGAGGCGGGCGGATCACGAGGTCAGGAGATCGAGACCATCCTGGCTAACACGGTGAAACCCCGTCTCTACTAAAATACAAAAAATTAGCCAGGCATGGTGGCGGGTGCCTGTAGTCCCAGCTACTCGGGAGGCTGAGGCAGGAGAATGGCGTGAACCTGGGAGGCAGAGCTTGCAGTGAGCCGAGATCGCGTCATTGCACTCCAGCCTGGGTGACAGAGCGAGACTCCGTCTCGAGAGGAAAAAAAAAAAAATCAGAAGTGATACCCCCAAGGTCAAAGGGAGCTGCAGGAACTCAGTGAGGTTAAAACTTCCCAATCCCTGAGTGTTCACTCTGTAAACCAGCTACTTTGTGAAGCAACTTATAGGCATTATCTCATCTCACGTCACATCTACCCTCTGCAGTAGGTTGTACCATCCCCTTGCCAAATGAGAAAACCCTACCTCAGAATTAAATCTGTGACAGTGCCAGGATTCAGCCCTGGACCATCAGCCTGCAAAGTTAGCTCTAATATATTTATGTAATGCTTGGCTCAGTGTAAGTACTTGGGAAACAGACTTCTATTTTGACATTGTAATAACTCGTGGTATCAGCAATCAACCAGCAGGATCAGCAACCCCTGGGGAAGGTGGTTAGAAATGCAGGATCTCAGCCGGGCACGGTGGCTCCCACCTACAATCCCAGCACTTTGGGAGGCTGAGGCAGGCGGATCACCTGAGGTCAAGAGTTTGAGACCAGCCTGGCAAACATGGTGAAACCCTCCTGTCTCTACTAAAAATACAAAAGTTAGCCGGGCGTGGTGGTGCATGCCTATAATCCCAGCTACTTGGGAGGCTGAGGCAGGAGAATCGCTTGAACATGGAAGGCAGAGGTTGCAGTGAGCCGAGACTACACCACTGCACTCCAGCCTGGGTGACAGAGCCAGACTTGGTCTCAAAAAAAAAAAAAAAAAAATTAAATAAAAAAAAAAAAGAAAAAGAAATGCAGGATCTCAGCCTCCACTCCAAAGCCCCTGAAACAGAATCTGCATTTTATCAAGACCCCACTGACCTAACACATTGAAGTTGGGATGCACTGACCTATAATTCATCCTAGCTTCTCTATGTACAGTTACTCACTTCTACCTGAACAACCCAGTTTTCCTCAGTTTTCCACAAGAGGTTTGGGCAGTGAACAGTATATCGTGCCAATCCCTATGGGGGTTTGTAAATGCTTTAAGTCATAGTGGGAAAGAGCAGGTCGCCAAATACACCCGTTTCCAGTGGGATATTTAGTCTAAGCTTCTCATCAGCCTCTTATCCTACTTTGCTTTTCAAGAGATGTTCATGTTGAACCAAAAAAGGAGACTTTAAAAAGTATCTTTTCAGGACAGAGCTGGGCAACAATGATATTGGGCATCAATCCACAAAGGTGAACTAAGTCACTCAATTAGAGGAATGAAATCAAGCCTTTAATCCAACACCATAGCAGCGCCATCTGTGGAAATGCTAATTACCCTTCTAGCTCCAGCGCCTTGTCTTCCAACACTCCATCATTACCTTGGCAGTGCTTTCCATACCAAGGGTACCAAATGGCTTGAGGAAGGACATCCATACCTTTAATGCCCATGGCTAGCTTTAAACACTTCTGTCATCTATTTTATTGCATTACAAATGATTTCCCTGCATTTGTCTTTTCTACCCTGGCAGGCTCAGCCTCAAGTCACTGAGGATGCCTCCTGTCCCAGTTAAGATTCTGGCTGTAAAACTGCCTGGCCAAACAATGTCTATCGCTTGTCAATAATTAGGACGCCAAATCACAGGTAAGGTGATGATACCCTTTCCCCACAGATGGAAAGGGAGCAGCTATAAATGGATAATATTTCCCACTAGCCTAATGAAGGCTCCCAAACATCTGGTGGCTCTAGCAGAGAGCAATGAGGCATCAATGTCAGTCACAGCCACTATCAAAGAAAATGGTGTGCAGGTCCAAAAGCCAGCAGGCAGACTGGTACCAGACAAGGTACCACGGTGCTACTGGTTTCATTAAATAAGCACTTCCACAAGAATAAGACTATACTGCCTGAAGCTGCTGTTTTGACATCCATTCTCACAAAAAAAAAACACAAACATTTCTGAGCTGCTTTCAGAGGCCTTCAAGGAGCTCACTTCTTTTGCCAAGTCTTTCTATGAGGAAGCTAACAGAGAAGAGATTTTTCAAAAGTCAGACCCCACCTCAGGCACAACCACATTCTCTTAAGTGTATCATGAGGATTGGAGCCAGAAGTCTGTGTCAGTCAGAAGGCCAAGCTGGTTCACAGCACCAGGAATACACAGAGGGGAACAAAGATCTTAACTGGCTACTTTAAATTTCAAAGCCCTGAGAACGTCCACAAAAACACTGCATGCATTTCCTATGGAACCCTGCTAAAACCAGACACGCCAGAGCCCCAGCACTTTCCGAATTGTAAGAGTTAAATTTGGGGATGTACAGAAAGGCATGCCACCTCCATATCCAAGTGACAAACTCACCACTGACTTGCCTTGCAGTATTTGCCAAGTTCCAAAATAGCTAGTTCAAGCCAATTCCCTGTATCCTTCTAGGAATCATCAGTCTACATATGGCAACAGAAGAGTTGGCCCATATTGTTTCTCCCTGAAACCTGCCTACAACCTGCTGAGTTCCCATATGTGGATTACTAAATTCTAGAAGGTTAGAAAGGGATTGGCTTTGATTCTCATGTAACTTTCCTACCTTTATGGGAAAATAGTTCAGTTTGGCTATCCTGTTGGAATCATATCAAGTCTTTCTGAAATGTTCAGTAACACCTGGCAGGAGAGATCTAATAGCACAAAGGATATAGCCAAAAGCCTTTGTTCTTACATCTAGGTCAAAGGAAGACAATACCTTTTTTGTAATTAAGGCAGACTGGAAAAAAACAGAGCAGAGGGATTCCCATCACCACAGAGGGACTTGCGTAAGCAATTTGGGAACATAACCAAGATACAAATGGCAGCGGACCCAGGAATTAAGTAGAGTCTAAGCCAGAGCTTGCAATTACTATTAAAGGTCTAGCAACTATTGAACATCTATTGTGCACAGGACACTGTACTAGGCACTCATATGTCTAACCACTATCCTATGAGAGGATATGATCAGCACCATTTCATAGAGGAGAAAACAGAAGTTTAGCAGCTTGACTAAGGTCACACAGCCAATAGAAGGTGGAGGAGGAACTCTGATCTATGAGGTCAAAACCCACTCTCCACCTTGCTCTGCTCTTGAAATGTAGGACAAAAGTAACTGGAACAGCCCTTCACACCCCACCTCTGGGACCCCAGGATCCCACCCCACAGGGCTTTTCTACCTCCAGTCAGTTCCATTGTCAGCTTTTCGTTTTCAATCATTTTCTTCTTTTCTTCTAGCTCAGCAATCAGGTTCTCTTTCAGCTCAACCTTCTTGTCTTCAAATTCTTTCACTGCTGCCTTCTTTTCTTTAATGTAATTTCGTTCCACTTGTTCAGTCTGAGCAAAAGAGAAACACAGGCTGGGAGTACACGGCCCTGGGAGCCAGGGCTCCAACTCAAAGTCTAACCCTGTCCTCAACAGCAAAGAAAACACCTTTGCTAGAAACATGACAAATACAGTTTCCCCCTCACACACACTTGCAGTAACAGCGTGTCTGAGAGCAAGCTTTCCAGTGAGGGTATAAAATCAGACCCACGTGACTTTTGCTTATTTTTGAGTATACCTCACTTGCTACTCAGATATTTTTTTGCTTCCACATCCCATATTTTATACTAAAACACATTTCTCAAAGGTAGTAAATAATCGCTCATAAAGTTACAACTTCAAAGGGAAATAGATTCTAGATAAATTGTGTATATTCAAAAAGTTACTATTATTTTTGATACAGCAAGACAAAAGAATGGAACATCATTAAGAGCCTGAATCCCAAAGTACACATATATTGATATTATACTAAGACAAAAATTGTACATGCCTCCGCTTTTCAAATCTCGCCATTGTGGTGAGTGACATCGGGGCCTATGGTGGGCTAGGGATGTGAGTACCTCACTTGAGTGTACCTTCAGGCTGATGACGTGATCCTTCCGGCTGAGTGACTGTGGGCACCAAACTGATTTAAGGAAAGTGGGTTCCAATAATGTGGCTCTGAAAAACCATGACTTTCTCAAAAAGTAACCCCTACACACATGCTAGCCACCCTGGGAGCAGTACATCATTCAGGATTCAGGCCCTCATCTCATCACAGCACAGAGTCTGACACAGAACCAGCACTCAGGTGTCCATGGAATGAACGGAAAAATTAGAAGTCTGTCTTTTTTTTTACTGGCCCAGAGAGTTGCAGCTGTAAAACAGAACTGCTGAGCCAATTCAGAGATTGAACTGCTTCAAGGACCAATATCAAACTATTAGGCCGTTACACCTCAGAGACTTCCAAACAGCTCTAACACGAGATAAAAGTCAATAAGCAGTGAGGGGTGAGTATTCCTTATTTCCCTGTGATAAGCAGAGGCTGTGCAACAACAAATGACCAGACAGGATGTCTAAGCTGAGACCAAATGTCCTTTAGTCAAACAGAACAGTGGTGAAGGCTTCCAAACTATCTATTTGGTGATAGAAGGAAAAGCCACCAGATCAGGACTGCAAGATTCCAGTCTCAGACAGGGCCTGCAAACCCAGAAGATCTGTGGTACTTACTTCCAGCTGGAGGAAGAGTTCTGCAAGAGATAAAAAGTGCAATTAGATTTGCTAGGCTGTGCCACCTTTCTAGACACTGATGTTAGCATTCATTTAGAAGCAGTAATTGCTTTCTGAAAGCATGTTACACAGCAAATGTTTTCATCAGTGAAATGTTGATATACACAAAGGGAAAGGACGCGAGAAGTACTCAAGTCTAGTTAAAATGTGGCCCTGCCAGCCTGCCAACATGGTGAAACCCCGTCTCTACTAAAAATACAAAAATTAGCCAGGCATGGTGGCAGGCGCCTATAATCCCAACTACTTGAGAGGCTGAGGCAGGTAGGAGACTCACTTGAACCCGAGAGGCAGAGGTTGCAGTAAGCCGAGATTGTGCCACTGTACTACAGCCTGGGTGACAAAGTGAAACCTGGTCTTAAAAAAAAAAAAAAAAAAAAGTGGCCCTGAACATATCAGCTGTGGCAGTTCTAGAAGCCTGAGGGCAAAAAACGTGCAGCTGGAACCAAACTCCCCCGGCAAAATAAACTTATCCCGTCTTTCACTCAGTCCACCTGCCAACAGTCCCCACAGTGGCAGGATGGGGCAAGAAGAAATATGCAATTACTCCAGAAACAGAGTGGATGTGATGTTTTTTGTTTTGTTTTGTTTTGTTTTGTTTTTTTTGAGATGGATTCTTGCTCTGTCTCCCAGGCTGGAGTGCAGTGGCGCAATCTCGGCTCACTGCAAGCTCCGCCTCCCGGGTTCACGCCATTCTCCTGCCTCAGCCTCTCCGAGTAGCTGGGACTACAGGCGCCCGCCACCATGCCCGGCTAATTTTTGTTTGTATTTTTAGTAGAGACGGGGTTTCACCGTGGTCTCGATCTGCTGACCTTGTGATCCGCCTGCCTCGGCCTCCCAAAGTGCTGGGATTACAAGCGTGAGCCACCGCGCCCGGCCTGGATGTGATGTTTTAAAGCAGTGATCTCCAACCTTTTTGGCACAAGGGACCAGATTAGTGGAAGACAGTTTTCCCACGGGCTGGGGCAGGGTAGGGGGGCAGGCGGTGGGTGGGGGAAAGCAGCCCAGTGGTCCGCAGCCTGGAGGATGCAGACCCCTGGTTTTCTGGGGGGTTCTGGTTTTTTTGAGACACCAGACTGTCACCCAGACTGGAGTGCAGTGGCACAATCTCGACTCACAGCAACCTCCACCTGCTGGGTTCAAGCAATTCTACTGCCTCAGCCTCCCAAGTAGCTAGGATTAAAGGCGCAAACCACCGCATCTGGCTAATTTTTGTATTTTTGGTAGAGACAGGGTTTCACCTTGTTGGCCAGGCTGGTCTTGAAATCTTGACCTCAGGTGATCCACTGGCCTCAGCCTCCCAGAGTGCTGGGATTACAGGCGTGAGCCACTGCCTACGGCCAGGACCCCCTTTTTAAAGCACTATATGAAGGGCTATGTGTGGTAAGGAAGGACCTTCACAGATAATCCACAGGACAGAGGCTCCAGGCACACCTAGGGCTTCACTGTCAGGCCGCCAAGCTCTGCTCATGCTGTCTGTCCCCGCAATGCCCTCTGATCTCCTATTCACATTCCCAAGTTCCTGACTGAATGCAGCCCCCTCCTGAGGCCTTTCCTGCTGACTCTTCACACATCATGCCCTTCAGATGCCTTAAAGCACCCATCTAACAGCACGCAACAACTTAGCACCTACCATGTGCCGAATGATTAGTAACTGTTACCTAGCAGCTCCCCTCACCACTAGATTTATAATAGAGTACAAACCTGTCTACAAACCCGCAACTTGAAGCAAAATTGCTCCATGGCTTCTACTCTTTCCTGGGTGACAGGGGGCTGTGCATACAGTCCACAAAGATTCTCCAGGGGGTGCTATTCTCAGTCTACCAGGGGCTCCTTTGCAAACCTGGCAAATGCTATGGACCTCTTCCCCAGAACAAAGTACATATACAAACTCCACAGAATTCTGACAGTTCCAGGAACCCCAGATTAAAAGCCCAGATGTTGATTAACAGTTGTTAACACAGAAAATTAACTGAAGAAAGGGACAAGCCACTCATTATTTTTTTTAGCCCCCAGAAATCCTACCCACTTTGGCACTGGGAATTGCTGGGCATAGGAACCCAGGCACACCCAACCCAATGTGATCATTCCTATAACAGCTTCAGATCTGTACCATGCACAAGTGGGCCAGACAGCTGGAGTCCTGTGCCATTCCAAGAAATCACGCCTTGCACCAACAAGTCAAAATGACAATTAGCACTTAGAGGTGGCAGTTGTTTCAGTTAAAGCAGCCAGACACCACTAAAGCAGGTGGATCATCTCTGCAAAGAATGTGCTTTTTAAAGCTCAAGTCGTGACTGATTTAGGAGCTCTTCTGCATTTTTACCTAGGAGAGAGAAATGTGAAAGAACACATGAGGGCCGGGCACGTTGGCTCACCCCTGTAACCCCAGCACTTTGGGAAGCCAAGGCGCGCCAGGCAGATCACCTGAGTCAGGAGTTTGAGAGCAGCCTGGCCAACATGGTGAAAACCTATCTCTACTAAAAATACAAAATTAGCCAGGTGTGGTGGCAGGCGCCTGTAATTCCAGCTACTCGGGAGGCTGAGGCATGAGAATCGCTTGAACCCAGGAGGCGGAGGTTGCAGTGAGCTGAGATAGCGCCACCACACTCCAGCCTGGGAAACAGAGTGAGACTCTGTCTCAAAAAAAAAAAAAAAAAAAAGAACATGCGAGGACATGATTGAGAGTCTAAGCAGAATGAAGAAAAACAACTCAATATTCACTCTGCTGTTCTAACTTCAGAAATGTGACTCACATCCATTTTCTTTCCTTAGCTCCATCTTATGCCAATTCCATGAGGTATTAATATTCCCCTCTACAGATGGAGAAATTGAGGTTTCAAGAGCAAATATTCTGCTTAAAGGATCAGATCTAAAGTGAGGAGGCAGGATCTGAACCTAAGACCACCTCCTTCCACAAATGCCACCTCCTTTATCTGCTAAAGGGGAAGTCTCAGAAGAGTAACGGGTTGAGGATTTTCAAGACATCTCAAGGAGGTGCTTCAGGAACTCAGACAGAATGGGGGTAACAGCAGGGAGAGGTAGAAGGTGGAAAGGCAGACAGCTAATAGCTGGGGCTCCACTTTCTCAGCGCCCACCCACACTTCAGCCCCTTTTCTCTCTGTTGGTATGCACTGGGCAGCTTCTCACTGAGGAGAGTGAAGGGTTGGAGAGTCACTGGCCCAGAACGAAAGATGACAGCAGCATGAGGAGTGGCACCCAACCCTCATTTTAAAACCCATCATTACTTCTACCATCGCAGGAACAAGGACTCTGCTGGCACCCAAACTGCTGGCTGATGAGCATTAAAAATTCAACACATACACGCGATTTCCTGTAATCTCAGGAATCCATGTTTACACACTTCAAACAGTTGTCACATCTTACTTTCTGCATGGCTCTTTAACTCGGTGTTCCTTAACTTTACACATGTGGCATCTTTTGTCAATGAAACACCAAGTGTCCTAAAGTCAAAGCAATGTGTTACATGACTTTATATTGCTCGCAATGCTTAGATGTAGCAGGTGCTCGATTCATTTTTGTTGAAAGAATACATTTACTCTATACAACTAATCAAGTGTGCCTCTTCTCTAAATTCTTACAAAAACAATACTTGGGGAAAATAACAAGACGACCCTCCCCAATCCTAGCACAGAATACCAAAAGAAACAAACTTAAAATGGGACGAAAACGACCTACAATCCTTTTCCTCATCCGCACTTCTGACTGTACATCAGGCCAGCCATGCAGACATGAGCAAGAGGGTGCAAGACTACTCTTGGGGTACCAGGGAGAACAACCTAACTGCAAGGAGCCTCCTCAGACACCCTCCACTACTGGGCCATTCCTTAGCAACAGAAGCAAGAGATGAAACCACTTTCCATAACCACAGCTTGGAAGTCTCTTTTCCGAAAACTCTTCCTGACAGAGTATCCGGGATACGTTTTGGAGTATAGCTCTTAGGGCTGCATTACACCGACAATTGGCAAATGGTCAAACATTTAAAGATGATTCATTTCCATTTAAAGGAGCCTTACCTGCATTCCGTATCCTCTCTTTGTACTGCTGATCTAGTTTTTTCATTCTCTTCTGATATTCCTGTAATGTACCTGATTTTGAACATTTAAAAAATAAAATTATTGTGAATATAAATCTGCTCTACATTTTGCTTCCTAAAATTATCCTCTAGCATCAACACTGACTGTTTCAGTAACACCAATGGAAGACACACCTCAGCAAAGTTAACTCTGGTTCTTCACCAAGGCACACAGCAGAAACCACTAGGGGCCTATTTAAAGTCCACCCAACCCAGTGGATCAAGGGTCTGTAGTGAGTGAGGGGGAGTGGAAAAGTGCCAACATCTCCACACTATTCTGATCAGTTGCTGCAACAGTGTGAATCAACGGGCCTTCCTTTACTGGAAAAGGTTCATTCTCTTGGCCGGGCACGGTGGCTCACGCCTGTAATTCTAGCACTTTGGGAGGCCAAGGCGGGTGGATCACCTGAGGTCAGGAGTTCGAGACCAGTCTGACCAACATGGAGAAACCCCATCTCTACTAAAAATACAAAAAAAATTAGACGGGCATGGAGGCACATGCCTGTAATCCCAGTTACTCGGGAGGCTGAGGCAGAAGAATTGCTTGAACCCAGGAGGCAGAGGTTGCGGTGGGCCGAGATCGCGCCATTGCACTCCAGCCTGGGTGACAAGAGCGAAAACTCCGTCTCAAAAAAAAAAAAAATAGGTTCATTCTCCTTCAGTAAGGTCTAGGTCAATGCTCTCTAGTCAAACCTTCTGCAATGGTGTGTTTTATATCTGCAATGTCCAATATGGCATCCACTAACCATTTGTGGCTATTTTAGCACTTGAAATGTAGCTAGTGGAACTGAAGAACTAAATTATTAATTAAATTTAAACAGCCACATGTGGCTAGTGACAATATTAAACAGATCAGGTACAGATTCTAACCAAATCACTATTCATTTCATTGCTCTTCCCACAAAACAGTTAATTATGAGAGGCCCATCTTGTGGGGGGGAAGTGTTTCCTGATTATAATGCCCGACCATGGGCTAGTCCAAGGGCGTGGATCACTCACAAGCAATAAAAGCACATAGTAGAAACAGCAGTTTCAGGCCGGTTGTGGTGGCTCATGCCTGTGATCCTAGCACTTTGGGAGGCTGAGGTGGGCAGATCACCTGAGGTCAGGAGTTCAAGACCAGCCTGGCCAACGTGGTGAAATCCTGTTTCTACTAAAAATACAAAAATTAGCCGGGCCTGGCGGCGGGCGTCTGTAATCCCAGCTACTTGGGAGGCTGACGCAGGAGAATCGCTCGAACCCAGGAGGTGGAGTTTGCAGTGAGCCGAGATTGCGCCACTGCACTGCAGCCTAGGTGACAAAAGCGGAACTCAGCCTCAAAAAAAAATAAAAAGAAAAAGAAAAAGCAGTTTCACTGACAAGGGGACTCCACAACATGAAACCGAAGAGCTCAGCTAACTGTCCCCAGGACCTCACAGTGTGCACACCGCTGTGCTAGATGCTCCTCGTGCACTATCACATCTACTCTTACTTTCTTCATTTTGCAGATCAGAAAACAGATTGAACAAGAGAAACTAGCGTGCCCAAGGTCACATTACTAGAAGCAGGGAAACTGGGATTCCAACCCCTCACAAAACTCCAGAGCCTGCACTTTTTTTTTTTTGAGATGGAGTCTAGCTTTCTCGCCCAGGCTGGAGTGCAGTGGCGCGATCTCGGCTCACTGCAAGCTCCACCTCCCGGGTTCACGCCATTCTCCTGCCTCAGCCTCCCGAGTAGCTGGGACTACAGGCACCCGCCACCACGCCCGGCTAATTTTTTGTATTTTTTAGTAGAGACGGGGTTTCACCGTGTTAGCCAGGATTGTCTCGATCTCCTGACCTCGTGATCCACCCACCTCGGCCTCCCAAAGTGCTGGGATTACAGGCGTGAGCCACCACGCCTGGCCTCAGACAGAGCCTGCACTCTTAACTCCGATGCTGCACTGCCTTTAGCAGCCACCAGCATTTGACAAAATACAATCTTTCAATTTAATAAGCAAAAAAGAGAAAACACAGTGTGAATAATCCACAAGGTCATTAACATTTGGTTTAGAAAAAAACAGTAAAACTTTATTCTTTGATAACAATGTCTCTCCTAAAAATATCTAGCTTTAGGCACAGAGGCGTTCAATTCATGCTCCATTGAAAGTCCCAAGTGAGATTTCATTTGAAGAAAGAATCTCATACATGTTGGAAATAAATTTTTCAAAATCAAGGAGTTTGAAAATCACCACTTTACTGACAGCAAAAGATAGCAAAATGTACTGGATAGCTAAGATCAGCCAGACCACGTTTTAAATAACTCCCACAGAGAAGTGAAATACACAGATTTCAAGGGTTTGTAATATTAAGCATATTTAGAAATGCAGGATTCAATCACACACCAACCTTCTTGCAGTTGTTGCAACTGCCTCTTGAGAGAAGCCAGTTTGTCCTGATACATCCTATAAAAAAAAAAAGTCACACTAACAGATAAAAACATTCAATACTCATTTCCAAAATAACCTACTCACAGAAATTAGCTGGGCTGTTATGGGAAGGTCATTAATGTCCTTCAGGGAAGAGAGGAAAGTAAAGTCTGCTTGCTGGCTTAAAATGCACCAGCAGCCACAGGGATCAGAAAGGAACAACAAAGAACCCTGTGTTCCTCAATTTTATTCTAATTTTGTAGATTCTCCCATGTTATCCCATCTTTACAGAATCCGTCTAAAACTTGCAACGATAGCAGATTTTAATAAATAAGTGACAATGATAAACAGGCAAGCACACACACAATGTAGAAATGGCATTAAACACAACTCTTACATCGACTCTACAATTAGCTTGTAAATTACAAGAGAGTAAGATTATGCCTTCAGCATGTTTTTCTATGCAGATAGGCTTAGCAGTGTGAGAAGTAAGTCAATAAACCTTCACGTCATTTTTTAAAGCACTCCTCTTTTAGGATCAGAGAAATAACAGTAATTCAGAAAGAAAAGTTAAAAGGCAGCATTTACTTGCAGCCCCGGCTGGATGGGAATACACAGCACACACGAAGCAAAAGCATTTGGCATGTTAGTTTTTTCCTCTCACACCTAATGGATTATAGGCAGTCATAATTTCAGCAAGTCGGTTTGAAGGTGGGTTCCACATATAAATCACATTTCAGCAAATATTTTTGCTTCTACCTGAAAAACACCCCCAACTTAACAGTGATAAAAACAAGATTTGTGATCTGAAAGAACACTGTCCAACATATAACAAGCACAATAACCTTTTGGTGTATGTGCTGCTGAAGTGAGCGCATGGGCGTTATAACCTTTTTAGTGCTCAAATAAGGGCTGCAAATACAACCCAACCCTCTGTAAGGGGAGGAGAGTAGGCAGAATTTCAGACTCACACACGTCTGACTCTTTTAGGGCAAATTCTGATGCACTTTCGATTTCCCCTTGAATTCATGAGGCATTCCATTTTAACCGAAATTGTTTTCTATATCATCAAATACTAAGGGAGGCCAGGTGAGGTGGCTCACACCTGTAATCCCAGCACTTTAGGAGGCCAAGGCGGGTGGATCACTTGAGGTCAGGAGTTCAAGACCAACCTGGCCAACAGTGAAATCCTGTCTCTACTTAAAAAAAAAAAAAAAAAATACAAAAATTAGCCAGACGTGCCGGGCACGGTGGCTCACGCTTGTAATCCCAGCACTTTGGGAGGCCGAGGCGGGCAGATCACGAGGTCAGGAGATCGAGACCACGGTGAAATCCCGTCTCTACTAAAAATACAAAAAATTAGCCGAGCGTGGTGGCGGGCGCCTGTAGTCCCAGCTACTCGGAGAGGCTGAGGCAGGAGAATGGCATGAACCTGGGAGGCGGAGCTTGCAGTGAGCCGAGATTGCACCACTGCACTCCAGCCTGGGCCACAGAGCGAGACTCTGTCTCAAAAAAAAAAAAAAAAAAAAAAAAAAATTTTTTGCCAGACGTGGTGGTGGGCGCCTGTAACCCCAGTTACTCAGGAGGCTGAGGCAGAAGAGTAGCTTGAACCCAGGGGCTGGAGGTTGCAGAGAGCCGAGATCATGCCACTGCACTCCAGCCTGGGCAACAGAGTAAGACTCTGTCTCTTAAGAAAAAAAAAAAAAAAGCTGGGCACATTGGCTCATTCTTGTAATCCTAGCACTCCAGGAGGCCGAAACAGGAGGAATGCTTGAGCTCAGGCATTCGAGACCAGCCTGGGCAACACAGTTAGACCTTGTTTCTAGTAAAAATTTTAAAAATCAGCTGGGCATGGTGGCACGTGCCTGTTGTCCCAGCTACTTGGAAGGCTGAGGTGGGAGGATCAATGGATCGAGCCCCAGAGGTTGAGACTGCAGTGAGCTGCTATCATGCCACTGCACTCCAGCCCAGGCAACAAAACAAGATACTGTCTCAAAAAAAGTGGCCCGGCACGATGGCTCAGGCCTGTAATCTCAACACGATGGGAGGCTGAGGCAGGCAGATCACCTGAGGTCAGGAGTTCAAGACCAGCCTGGCCAACATGGTGAAACCCCGTCTCTACTAAAAATACAAAAAAAAAAAAAAAATCAGCCAGGCATGGTGGCGCATGCCTGTAGTCCCAGCTACTCGGGAGGCTTAGCCATGACAATCACTTGAACTAAGGAGGTGGAGGTTGCAGTGAGCCGAGATTGTGCCATTGCACTCCAGCCTGGGTGACAGAGTGAGATTCTGTTTCAAAAAAAAAAAAGTAATCTGTCTTTATTCAGCACTGGTTAGACCTAACTGAATTATCCCTTTGAGTTCCAAAGCACAAAAACAACGCGAGAATCCAGAGGATGCCCACAAAACATTGGCAAAAAGGACCTAAAGGGAAAGGAATATGGATCATCTTGTTAAAAGGTAAAGGAACTTTAAAAACCTAACACATTCAACAAATATAAAATATACTTTATACCGTTTTCCATCTGGGTGTATGCTAAAAGTGAGAGGTTTTCGTTTCTCTGAAATCTGTTCAGCTGTGGCTCTGTCTGAAGACAGTGAGAAGGCTTGGGTGAGAGCACGTGCAAACGTGGACAGAGCACTGGCCTGAGAGTCAGCATGAGGCCAGGCAGGGTCGCTCACGCCTGTAATCCCAACACTTTGGGAGACCAAAGCAGGTGGATCACCTGAGGTCAAGAGTTTTGACACCAGCCTGGCCAACATGGAGAAACCCCGTCTGTATTAAAAATACGAAAATTATTAGCCAGGTGTGGTGGCATGTGCCTGTAGTCCTTGCTACTCGGGAGGCTGAGGCAGGAGAACTGCTTGAGCCCAGGAGGCAGAGGTTGCAGTGAGCCGAGATCACGCCACTGAACTCCAGCCTGGGCAACAGAGCGAGACTCCGTCTCCACAAAAAATAAATAAATAAATACAAAAATTAGCCGGGCATGGTGGTGCATGCCTGTAATCCCAGCTACTTGGGAGGCTGAGGCAGGAGAATCACTTGAACCTGGGAGGTGGAGGTTGCAGTGAGCCAAGATTACACCACTGCACTCCAGCCTAGTCGACTGAGCAAGACTCCATCTCAGAAAAAAAATAAATAAATAAAAATGAGTAAGTAAATAAGTAAGAGTCAGCAGCCTATTTTTCAATCGTGGCTTCTCTGAGCTCTCCAGGCCTCCAGCACCTTGTCTAGCACACTAGTGCAGTGAGTTCACACTCACCTGAGAACCCAGTTGCTTCAAGACACCAATTACCCTCTCTGTGCATTGGTTTGCCCATTAAAAAAGAAAAAAAAAAAAAAAAGGCCGGGCGCAGTGGCTCACGCCTGTAATCCCAGCATTTTGGGAGGCCGAGGTGGGCAGATCACAAGCTCAGGAGTTCGAGACCAGCCTGGCCAACATGGTGAAACCCCGTCTCTACTAAAAATACAAAAATTAGCTGAGCATGGTGGCGTGTGCCTGTAATCCTAGCTACTCAGGAGGCTGAGGCGGGAGAATCATTTGAACCCGGGAGGCGGAGGTTGCAGTGAGCCGAGATCCTGCCACTGCACTCTAGTCTGGGTGACAGAGCAAGGCTCTGTCTCAAGGAAAAAAAAAGTGGTAAAAGGTCCTCTCCTATTATACGGCCTCATTCCCTCCCCTGTGTCCATTGCCCTCAAGATTCTTTCTAGAGAATACTCAACAGAGTTTTATAACAGGAAGACTGATAAAATGTAATTAATTTAAAGTGGAGAAATTGCAAACATACATCATCTTTGGAAACGCTATGGTCAAAATCATACACACAAGGTCACTACACATTAATTATCCCTTATCTGAAATGCTTGGGATCAGAAGTGTTTTGGATTTTTTCAAATTTTAGATTATTTGCAATATACTTACCAGCTAAGCATCCCAAATCCAAAAATCTGTAATCTGAAATAGTGCAATGGGCATTTCCTTTGAGCATCATGCTGGCATTCAGGAAGTTTTAGATTTTGGAGCAGTTGAGATTTCAGATTTGGGATGCTCAATCTATATAAAGATGTTGTTGTCAATTCTATGTTCCAAAAAGACATAGGCAAATCATACTCACTGTTCCTTCATCTCTACATAGTCTTCTTCATCATGCTTTGCCAGGTCAGTTTCACTGGCATCCTCAGTGTCTGAATAAAGTTAGGAAAGAGGGGCTAGTTAAAATCATAATTCACAAAGTTGGCGTCACCTGACACAGAGTAGGCACTCAATAATGTCCTATAAAATCAATTTCTATTCAATGCAGGCTTGCACAAAGCCATCAATGAAAAACATTACATACAGTTAGTAGGCCGTCCCTATCTGCAAACACGAAACCTGTGGACACACAGGCCAATGCAAAGAATTTGAGTATCCTCAGGTTGTAGTATCCATGAAGTCCTGGAACCAGTGCCCCATAGATACCGAGGGACAGCCGTACTTCAGAAAAGGCCATTTCCAACTTCCGGTCAGATTTATGCAAAAAGCTTGCCTTTATCTGAAATGCAGCCACAGAATAGGGTGTCTCAGGCACAGGCAGTTATGGTGAAGGCTGCTACTTCTGCAGAAACAACAATGCTGGCAACTCAAGAAAGGAGATGCAGACATAAGATTAGACACTGCAGGCATCAAGCCTTACTCACTGCTCCAGAAAAAAACTCGTATGTACGTTCTCTCCTGATACATACCCAGCTGGAACCCTTCACACATTTTACATCAGGATACACGGTTGTCCCTCAGTATCTGTGGGGGAATGGTTCCTGCACCTCCCTTGGGTACCAAAATCCTCAGTTGCTCAAGTCTCTGACAAAATGGCATAGTATTTGCATATAGCCTACGCACATCTTCCAGTATACTTTTTTTTTTTTTTAATGAGACACAGTCTCACTGTGTCACCCAGGCTGGAGCGCAGTGGCACAATCTCGGCTCACTGCAACCTCCACCTCCTGGGTTCAAGCGATTCTCCTGCCTCAGCTTCCCAAATAGCTGGGATTACAGGGGTGCACCACCACACCCGGCTACTTTTTGTATTTTTAGTAGAGATGGGGTTTCACCACGTTGGCCAGGCTGGTCTCGAACTCCTGGCCTCAAGTGAACCACCTGCTTTGGCCTCCCAAAGTGCTGGGATTACAGGCATGAGCCACTGCGCCAGGCCAACAGTACACTTTAAATCATTTCTAGATTACTTAGAATATCCAGGCCAGGCATGGCAGCTCATGTCTGTAATCCCAGCATTTTGGAAGGCCAAAGCAGGAGAATCACCTGACGACAGGAGTTCCAGACCAGCCTGGCCAACGTGGTGAAACCCCATCTCTACTAAAAACACAAAAATTAGGACCAGGTGCAGTGGCTCACGCCTGTAATCCCAGCACTTTGGGAGGCCATGGCAGGTGGATCACCTGAGGTCGGGAGTTTAAGACCAGCCTGACCAGCATGGAGAAACCCCATCTCTACTAAAAATACAAAATTGGCTGGGGGTGGCGGTGCATTCCTGTAATCCCAACTACTCGGGAGGCTGAGGCAGGAGAATTGCTTGAATTCGGGAGGCAGAGGTTGCAGTGAGCCGAGATCTCGCCATTACACTCCACCCTGGGCAACAAGACAGAAACTCACCGTCTCAAAATAAAATAAAATAAACAAAACAACAAATAAAACCACAAAAATTAGCCGGGCATGGTGGCAGGTGCCTGTAATCCCAACTACTCCAGAGGCTGAGGCAGGAGAACTGCTTGAACCCAGGAGATGGAAGTTGCAGTGAGCTGAGATCACGACACTACAAACCAGCCTGGGTGAGAAAGTGAGACTCCACCTTTAAAAAAAAAAAAAAAAGCTTACAATACCCAATAAAATGTAAATACTATGTAAGTAGTTGTTATTGCTATACTGTTTAGGAATAACAAAAAAAAAGTCTGCACATGTTCAGTACAGATCCAATTTTTTTCCTGAATATTTTTGAGCTGCGCTTGGTTGAATTCACAGATGCAGAACCCACAGATATGCAGAGCCAACTGTATACAATAAAAAAGCGAAATCTGACACAAATAATTAAATATTTTCCAAGTTACAACTAAAGGGAACAAGAAGGAGGCCAGATGATCAAACGAAAACTGTTTCAGAACATCTTAAATACTGTTCTTAGAACAAGCTAATGGCTGGGGTGTCTACAAAATTTTAATAGCCCCTATACTGGAAGGAAAAAAAACTCAATTTTGGCTCCACCCCGCCCCCTCGTGGGTAGGAGATGCAGTGCAAGTGCTTCACATTCAAAATCTGTGGTTAAGCCGCGTCTTCTGATGGAGTTAAACCGAATACAGTCCTTCAACTTTGTATGTCATGCATATGCAGCTGTCTTTTGTAAGGCTGTTGCAGATCCAGTTCCCCACAAACCCTTCTCCCCTCCTTCAGTCATGAGGCCTTCCCTGAGTTCCTGTCATGGTCAGCCACATTACTTGGCACTCGGGAAACTCAGATGAATAAAACGTAGGCCCCATTCCAAACAGCTGATCTAGCTTTTGCTTCACGGCCCGATTTTGTCCCAGAATATTCCACTCATATATCGGTCTCTCTTTATCTCCTATTTCTCCTCCCTTGATCTCTCACATTTCATCACCTTCCTCCTCCTCCATCCCTCCAAAACAGGGTTCCTCACACTTGCCAAATTATAAAGCCCAGTTTGAAAAGCAAAGCTCTGAGACGCTATGATGACAGTGTGAAGAGCATGGGACCGAAAACACAACACCTGGGGACCATTAAGCAAATCCCTCCCTCTCTTACCTGTTTCCGGGAGGGGGCGGGTGGGGAGAACATATACGGAGCATTTACAGTACCAGGCCAAGTACTTTGTGCGCATGTCATTTAATCCCTGTACCGACCCTAGGAAGTGCTTTCTAGGGCAGGTGTGGGAATTAAACAGCTCCATTACAGTTGGGTAAATCGAGGCTGGAAAACTTAAGTTTACAAAGCTGAGTTAAGCGACAAAGCCAAATGTAAACCTGTACCTGGCTGGTTCTAGGTCCCTTTCCTTTAACCATCCTGAGTTCTCAATAGTGTACTACCTAAAATATAGCTGACTTATGCATTTCGGGGGTAGGGAGGGGCAACTTTGGACTCTGATGCTCTCAGACACAAAAAAGGGATGAACTACACTCGGTGTATTCAGTAAATGAGTTTCTAATTCCTACTAGTGAAGATGTGAGGTTCAATCAGAAGCTGCTGGGAGGCACGACGGGGTCTTAAAGGGACCCCCAGCGTGACAACATCTAAGTCCTCTCTCCCCATCACAGTCGAGTGTAACGCACCCAGGGCTTCCCCGCTACTCCAGCACGGATGGGGGTAGCTTCCCCGAGCCCCTCAACTCCCGGCGGCCCCTCCACGCAGCCCCAGGCCCCGGAGGCCGCCCCGCCCCTCTCCCGAACAGCCCCACCCCCTCCCCCAGCGGTCCCACCTCCGCTCCCGCGGCCGGGCGAGCGGCAGGACTCACCTTCGTCCGACTCGCGGCCCCGACAGCTGTGTTCGTCGTCCTCGGCGCTCTCCAGCTCTTCGTCCTCCTCGGGGTAGTACTCGGGGGCCGGCGGCGCTCCAGCCTGGGCCGGGGCCGGGGCCAGCAGCCCCGCGGCACTCATGTCGCCTCTGACCGCAGCTGAGCGTGGCCCACGGACACCACGGACACCGCGGCCACCCGCGCTCGGTACTCGCCGTCTGCCTAGCAGTGTACGAGGCAGCCCCCAACTGGAGGAGCGGCAGCCACGGCGACCCCTTCCCCGTCTCCGCCGAGCTCCGCCCCCCGCGCCCGCGCTCGGCAACGGGGGCCTCGCGCCGCAAGCGACTTCCGGGTCGAGAGCTGCCCGACGACGGCCTGACTCCGCCATCCTTGGGCGAGTGGAGATGCCGCTGGACGCCCCCGTCGCCACAACCTCAGCCCTTTCATCGCCGTCTTAAAATCCTCAACGTGTAGTGGGGGAGGGGCAGAGCCAGGTTCGCTAGAGTCAGGCAAATCTACGGGCAGGCCCAGCAGCGGTCAGGACCCCGAGGCTCGCAGGCGACTTCCGGAGACAGCCGCCAGGCGGCGCCTGGAGCTAGAACTAAAGCGGGGATCGTTAGCGACTTAGAGGCGGAGGGTTTGAAGGGCCCTTGACAGGTGGAGGTGGTCTCTAATTGAAGAAAGAGAACGACGCCACCTGCCCCCTTATTAGGTCGGAAAACCTAGACATCCAGAGTGTGCGTGATCATGCAGCCTGGCTCCTCCTGTGACTAGTTAGAGCTTTATTAAGAGCTAAAAGACAAGGATGCTGATATTCCATCCTGGGGACAGCAAAACAGTATTTCCCCAGCCCTTAGGAATCCTTTCTCTTTGTGTAAGGTTTATTCGGTAAGATGTTCCCCCGGTTTTACAAATGAGAAACGAGCTGTCGTTTGCTTAAAAAAAAAATAGTAACGTCTAGTCTGATTTTTTTGACTCCGAGACCCAGGCCCTCCGCGGTACAGCTGCCCTGAATATTAATTTTTTACAAGGTGCTTTTGCTTAATCCAACAGCTTGCTCTGAGCTCTCAATTGAAGAAGGAGAGAATTTGCCTACCAGAAGTTATTTGGCTAAGGCCCACGTGGAAGCTTAAAAAACAGGAGAGCTGAGTATCTGCAAGAATTAATTTGTGCGATTCCCTTTGAGTAGAAGAGGGACACGGTGTTTTAAGTTTTGCTGAACGAATAGATTTAAGGTGTCCCTTTAGCTAAGAGCAGTGTGGTCTAGTTGTGTGTAGCGAGAAAAAAGGATAAGGTTTTTAATGGTTTGTCCAAAGTAGCCCCACTTTTATGTTCCACCCGAGTCTCTGTAGGAAACGCAACCAGTAGTGAAAATGAACACAGATATGAAAACCAGGGTGGAACCGAATATTCCCATTCTCAGACCTTTTGTGATCAAATTTATCTCTGAATTGGCCCCTATGGACTCTTCTAAAAATGAAACATTATTCTCATCTCATTTATTTTGACATTTATTTACTACCTTGTTTTAATTAAAATCTTGGCTCTATTTGTAAGGGATTTTTTCTCCCAACAAAACTAAAGAATTTCCAGAATGGAATGCTAAGATGTCTTTCCAGGAGTTCCAAGATCTTCTGAAGTGCCTTCTAAATAAGAATCATTCTCAGATCGCACCGTAGGTCTGCCATCTATATTTAAACTAGGATTTCAGAACTGTCTCTTGTCCAAAAGATGAAGTCATTTTCTTTCTTTGTGCTGTTGGAGAACATTTAAATTACTTGCAATCAACTATATTGAGTAACTTGCATTCCTGTCAGTAGCAATAATCATAGTGCAGAAAAAGCAAAGATTTTAGAATTCAAGAGTTCATTGATACAATGAATTTTTAGGTTTATTTCGTTGCTAAATGGTTTCCTTTCAAGACGCTGAGATTTTTATCCTGCTTATGTTTTACTGCTATCTTCTTGACTGCAAACAGCATCTGTTAATGGTCATGCATTTCTATTTTATATGTAATGAATAGACACAACTGAGCACTTGGGTTATGAAAACGTACCCCATTTTTTTCTGTCCAGATTGCCAGCTGCAGAACTAAAAAATGCTCTTTAGTGAAGGTGGACCTACTCAAAAAAATTCTCCTATGGCTTTAGTCTTACCCAATCTTTAGATTTATTTAATACGATTATGGACAGTCGCTATACTCCTGTAAAAATCAAGTTCCCTCAAAACCAAGTTTTACCACCTTGAAATCTTTTTCTGTATCCCTTCTCAAAATGGTACTCAGCCACACCGCTCAGGAACTCAACTTGACTTGAAATGAAGTCCTGCCTGCCCCATTTCCACAACTTCTTTACTTCCAGGCCTTCTCTGCCTACCCTGACACCCAAACTGAAACTTTAAAGGGGGACATCACAATTGGAATGGAGTAAGATTCTTTTTTTTTCTTTTTCTTTTTTTCTTTCTTTGAGACGGAGTTTTGCTCTTTCACCCAGGCTGGAGTGAAGTGGTGCGGTCTCGACTCACTGCAACCTCCGTCTCCGGGTTCAAGCGATTCTCCTGCCTCAGCCTTTCGAGTAGCTGGGATTACAGGTGCGTGCCACCACGCCCGGCTAATTTTTGTATTTTTCGTACAGACGGGATTTCACCATGTTGGCCAGGCAGGTCTGGAACTCTTGACCTCAGGTGATGAATGGAGTATGATTCTTAAAACACTAGAAGAAACATGTATACTGTTTAGAACACAAACACATTTTGTCAGCTGGAGTTAAAAAGTTAACAATCGAGGGTTCTCTGAGAACTAAGGCCTGTATACATCTGACAAAACTTAGGATCAAAATGTGTTCCTGAAACGAAACAATTTCTTCATAAAATGCTGAATTCTAAAGTCCATAAACTTACTTTTGGGGTTAAGAGTAAGGAAAGCAGTTTTCTGTTTCCGGTGTTCATTTGATCAGCATATCCAGTTTCACAAAAATAACACAAATGGGTCTTAGTAGCATGATGCACTTTCACCCCTGGCAGACAGTATCCTTTAGCGTGAATCAAGAGGAGTCTGATTATCACATGTTAAACTTGGGTCAAAGCTCGTTATCCTTTGGCCACACATTCACATAGAATCATTAAAACCTGTGGCCCTGGAAAAAGGTTATATTGAATAGGTTTGCTGAAACCTTGTTAAGCTAATAATAGGGTTCCCCTACCACAGTCTTCCTACTGTCATAAAAACCTACAAACTAAAAATTTCTAAAGCTTTGTCCTTGCACCTATCAAAATGTACCCCGCATTGAACGCTTAGTTGGGCAAAGTATGCACCCAGTACTGTATATAGATTTTTTTTCCCCCAACGGTATCAAACTGACGGCTGCTGAACTCAATTCAAGGAGAAGCAACTCCCTTGCAAGAGATTTTAAAAAGAAATGGTTTAAATCCAAGAAATTTTTACAAATCCTGGGCAAATAAATGCCATATTAGTTCATGGCAGAATTACTAAGAAAGCTGTGCAAGTCTAGCGAGAGACTGGGGTCCTCCCCAAAGGCTCTAACATGGTGGTCCCTGGTAATCTCCGAAGAAAAGTAAAGGCGTGGGGAGAAGTGCCATGAACTTTGACCGGAGAGCGGCACAAACAAGACTGACCGCACCCCAGGCGGACCCGTAGGTTACTAAAGTTGCAAGGTCTTCCGCGTCTGAGGAGACCCCGCCCTGCCCTGTCCCGCCCACCGTCAACTCCGCCAATCCTCGGGCTCCATCGACCGCTCGGCTTCCCAGGCTCCATCAATCAAATACCTATGTACGGCCCCGGCCTTGTGACCCGCGATCAGGGAAGGTCAGTAGAGAGCCTATTGGAGCCGAGCTAGGGGCGTGGTCCGGGGCAGGGGGCGGGCAGACTGAGACGGTGGGGCGGGGCGTGCTCGGCGCAGTCGGGTGCGATTGGCCACCCCTGGCAGGAGCCGCACCTCGGACAGCAGCAGCGGCGGCGGCGGCGGCCGCGGGAGGGTCCGTGTGGCGCCGGGCGGCGGGGTCCTGCGTGGAGAGTGGGACGCAACGCGGAGACCGCGAGCAGAGGCTGCGCAAAGCCGGACCTGGCACTCAGCGACCGGACCCAAGGATCCGCCGGGGAACAAGCCACAGGAGAGCGACTCAGGAACAAGTGTGGGAGAGGAAGCGGCGGCGGCGGCGCCGGGCCCGGGGGTGGTGACAGCAGGTCTGAGGTGAGAGCACCGGGGCGCGGGGCGTGACAGTGGGAGCCGAGGCGGCGGGACCCCAGGCGGAGTGAGGGGAGTTGCGGGAGCGGGCTCGACAGTGCAGACTGTGGAGAGGAGACCCCGGGAGGGACCGGGACCGCGGGTGAGGAGAAGGGACTCCGAGAGGGACCGAGGCAGTGGCTCTGAGTGGAGAGGACTCCGAGAGGGTCCAAGACTGAAACTCTGAGGGGAGGGGTCTCCAAGAGGGGCCGGGACAGTGCGCGTGAGAGGAAGGGACCCGGAGAGGGGCTGGGGTAGTGGGGTGAGGGGTGGGTGCCTCATGAGGCACTAGGATAGGGGGAATGAGGGGAGGGGTTCCCTGAGGGACCAGGTCCCGGAAAAGGTCCGGGACAGCGGGGAGAGGGGAAGGGTCCCCGAGAGGGGCCGGCACTGAGAGTCTGAGAGATGGGGACCCCGAGAGGGGCTGGGACAGCACCTGGGGAGAGGAGACCCCAAGGTGAGGGGAGGGGACCCAGAGAGGAGCTGGGACAGAGTAAAGAGAGGGGACCAGTCAGGGGATGTGAAGACAGGGGACCCCCAGAGGGCTTAGAACAGAGTGTGGGAAGACACCAGGAAGGGCCAGGACAGCGGGAGAAGAGGAGGGGTCCCGGAAAGGGGCTGGGCTGAGACAGCGGAGCTGAGAGCAGGACACCTAGAGAGAGGCCGGGACAGCGGGTGGGAGCAGGGTGACCCCGAGAGGGGCCAGGACAGCGGGGTGAGAGGAGGGGACCCCCAGAGGGCTCGGGACAGCGCATGCGAGCGTGGGACTCCGAGAGGGGCTTTGAGCGTCGGTTGCAGGCGCGGACCCCGAGGGAGGAGCGGTGTTCCAGGGGTGCGGGTCGGGCCCCCAGTCACATAGCGAGGGCCCGGCGTGAGCAGCGAGGGAGCGGGCGAGGGGTCGCGTCCGCTGAGTTGCGGGAGACCCCCAAGAACGACTGCGGCCGGGAGCCTGGGTCGCGGTCGCGGCGTCGGGCAAATAGGAACCGGCGGCAGCGCAGACGAGTGGAGCGGGGAGGTGCTCCCAGGGTCTGGCATCAGCGACCACCCTGAGAGTGGAGTGAGTCCCCAGGACTCCGGGGGGACTCTGGAGCCGATTATGTAATGAAACATCTCCGAAGTGGAACGCACGGGCTGAAGGAGCTGGAGGTGCTGGTGGGGCTGATGGGGCTGGCCGCAGGACAAAGATCTTAGAATGATCAAGAGACCTGCGCGGCCTGACCTCTTCTCACTGGCCCGCTGGCTTCGCATTCGTTCCTTAGAGTTTGACGTGGATGTCTTGAAAGCGAGGGGCTTCCTGATCTTAATGAAAAGGTCAGGTGAAAAGTTGGAAGGGGCTTCTTCAAACCTCCCCCACTTCCCCCTCCGCAAGAAGTTGAAAGGGACAGGGATCCTTTTGGAGACCCGTGTTTTAGATTAATAAGAATATTTCTTTGATAGACCCTTGTGTTTTCCTGGACTACTGGTTTTTCATTTTAGCTCAAGGAGCTAAGAAACTTTTTCAGATTTGGCAGCATATCAGTATCAATGTTTACAATGCAGACTTAAAGGAACTATACTAGGTTTGGAATCTGGACTGTTTTAACTTTGATCTGTTGGAGATAGTTGGAAGGTCACACTAAATTTTCAACAGAGGTTTTGGAGTCGCGTAACTAAGAGCTCTTTCCAATTAGATTTCTTATCCTAAAAGCTGCCAGGATTGAGCTTTAGGCGTAATTCCAGGACAAGCTAAGGAGAGAGATAAACCTATTTAAACCAGACACTGTGTGTCCTGGTGGGAGGCAAGTGTGTCTATTAAAAGGTTGAAACAAATAGTGGGAAGCAATAGGGGGTGAGAGCTGGGGGACAGCCTCCTACTCTGACGGATGTGAAAATTAAACTAATCATCAGGCTAGTCGTTCACAGTACTTAGGATATGTTAATACTGCCCTACCTACTTTTCAAACTCGAATGCACATGCTTTGTTATGGTTGTACCCAGCAGTTTTGTATTTGAATTTTTAAAACCTCCTTCTCAATGTTTATAGGTTTTGTCTCCTCACCTCTTCTCTTGGACTGGTTTCTTTTTTTATAGAAGCAGACGTCGAAAATGATGGTTTTAGGAAAATAGTGAGGAATGTAATTACTATGTAATGTCGGTTATTTAGATATCGCCTTTGTTTCAGGTTTAGAATGTGTTTTATTAGAAATCTTTTGCCAGTGTTTAATATAGGCAGTTTCAACTAAGAGGAATAAAGGAATGTTGTATTATTTCCTAAAGATATAATGTAGATGCCTTACGTATAACTGCTATGTAAATCCAAGACAAAAATTACTGAAGTTATTTTTATCAGGGTAATAATAAGTAGAGGAGAAGCACTGTTTAGGGATTTTATTTGACATTACCTGATACAGAGCAGTTCTTATATGGCTTCAGAGAGTGTGGAGCTTGATGTGGTTATGAAAATTCCACTAACATGGCCGGGCGCAGTGGCTCACACCTGTAATCCCAGCACTTTGGGATGCTGAGGCAGGCAGATCACAAGGTCAGGAGATGGAGACCATCCTGGCCAACATGATGAAACCCCGTCTCTACTAAAATACAAAAAATTAGATGGCCGTGGTGGTGTGTGCCTGTAGTCCCAGCTACTCAGGAGGCTGAGGCAGAGGAATCGCTTGAACCCAGGAGTCAGAGGTTGCAGTGAGCCAAGATCGCGCCACTGCACTCCAGCCTGGCGACAGAGCAAGACTGTCTCAAAAAGAAAAAAAGAAAATTCCACTAACTAGAAGTCCTCTCCTGAGACATAGAAATTATACAGATGAGAGGAACAACAACAGCAAATACAGATTTAAAATATGAGACACTATATTTAAGATGTATTGAGTGTAATTTTTTTACATTAAATTTATTTTTCCAGAATGCTAGGTCGAATTCAAGTAAAAATAAGGTCAGTTAACTCAAAAGGGTATTTAGAACAGGCATATATTCATTTTGCAATGCATATAATGCATGAAATGGTCTGTGGAAGGATTGAGAATCTCAATACCAATAATTCTACAAAGTAATAGAAATATTTCAGCAGATACGCTTTCACCATATTTGTTAGCTCATTTCTGACTGGTACAAATGGTCGTTTCTTAAGACAAAACCTTAAATTTATTTCCTCGTAAGAATAGAAAGTGCTCTGATACTCCCCTAAGTGATTACTAAAGCAGCCATTTCAACCACATTATGTTATGGTATTGATCCAGAGACGTTAAAGAGAGATTCTTTGCAGTAGAATTTTTAGTGATAGTAAAGGCCTATAATAACTTCATTCCCTGGGGGGTTAGGAGAGTAGGGATTCTGTGAAAATTTTTTTCATTTATTTCAAAAAACTAAAACTATACTACGAGAAGCTATAAATATATGAAATCATTATACCTTGACTTGCTTATTTATTTATTTAATTTATTTGAGACAGGGTGTAGCTCTGTCACCCAGGTTGGAGTGCAGTGGTGGGATATTCTCTCACTACAGCCTCTGCCTTCCAAGATCAAGCGATCCTCTTGCCTCAGCCTCCTGAGTAGCTGGGACCACAGGCAAATACCATCACGCCTGGCTTTTTCTTCTTCTTCTTCTTCTCCTTCTTCTCCTTCTTCTCCTTCTTCTCCTTCTTTCTTCTGCTTCTTCTTTTTTTTGTTTTTTTAGTAGAGATGGGGTTTCACAACATTGCCCAGGCTGGTCTCAATCTCCTGAGCTCAAGTGATCCATCCGCCTCCACCTGCCAAAGTGCTGGGATTACAGGCATAAACCCACTATGCTCAGCCCCTTTGTTCATTTAAACTTTTTATTTTCTTTTTATTTTTTATTTTACTTTTATTTTAATTTTTTTTGTTTGAGACAGAGTCTCGCTCTGTCGCCCAGGCTGGAGTGCAGGGGCACGATTTCGGCTCACTGCAACCTCCGCCTCCCTGGTTCAAGCGATTCTCCTGCCTCAGCCTCCCGGGTAGCTGGGATTACAGGCGCGCCACCACACCCGGCTAATTTTTGTATTTTTATTAGAAGCGGGTTTTCACCATGGTGGCCAGGCTGATCTAGAACTCCTGACTTCAAATGACCCACCCACCTCAGCTTCTCAAAGTGCTGGGATTACAGGAATGAGCCACTGCGCCCAGCCTATTTTCTATTAAAAAAATAACCAGGCCGGGCGCAGTGGCTCACGCCTGTAATCCCAGCACTTTGGAAGGCCAAGGCAGGTGAATCACCTGAAGTCAGGAATTCAAGACCAGCCTAACCAACGTGGTGAAAACCCGTCTCTACTAAAAATACAAACATTAGCTGGGCTTGGTGGCAGGCGCCTGTAATTCCAGCTACCCAGGAGGCTGAGACAGGAGAATCGCTTGAATCCGGGAGGCGGAGCTTGCGGTGAGCAGAAATAGCGCCGTCGCACTCCAGCCTGGGCGACAGAGCGAGACTCCATCTCAAAAAATAATAATAATAACCAAAAGACGTTAAGATGGAGCCTTACAGTTCCATGTGAAGGCTTACAGCAACCACACATTGCAAGGTCTTTTTGGTTCTCAAACTGTTTTCAGTCTTTGTTTAGCAGGATGCAAATACTTCCCAGTATATACAATAACACATTCTACACTTTCTATACTACTGGAGTCATATACAGGCAAACTATTGTAATCTTAGAGACTACCTTGATATCTAATTTGGTGTAATGTTTAAGCCAACCTGAATAAACATTTTCATTGCCTGCCAGTATTCATATTTGTTGATATTAGTAGCATAGGGGAATAGATGAAAACTGTTGGTACTTTTTTTAAAAATAGTCTTAATTAAGTGCCCCTTTTTTTAAAATAATTTTTTCCCTAGTTTTCATTTCTTCCCTCGCTCCCCCCACCCCCCGCCAAAAAAAAAAAAAACAAAAGGGAGAGAGGGAGGGAGGATTTTGTGACTCTCCGAAAAAAGATGACTTTTCAGTAATGGATAGTTTTTCAATTCATATTTTTAAGTTGTGGGATATTATAAGATTGCATATCAGCATAGGGAATTTAATTTGTGACAATTTAGCTTTATCACGCATTTAATTGGTTGCTTTATTATTTGTAAGCTATATTAAAAGTTTTTTTTACTGTTTCTTAGGCTTAGCTAAGTAAAAGAAGCATAAGTGATATTTATCTATACACCTATAATTATAGATTAGTTATGTTGAATTTATGTGATCTCCCTCATTTCCAAGCTACAAGCACCAAATTAAAAAAAAAAAAAACTATTTCAAATTTATATAATAACTGATACAATTAAATTGATAAATTTTGTTCCAGACATACGTTATTAAAGTTACCTGCTTTATAAATCAACTTAATATATTTTTTTCCTGTCTGACTTGAGATTTGTTAGGGATATTGAATTATATTTAAAATCTTTCTAAGTTATTTCTACTTTGCAAGTTAAAGGGCTAATTCCCTGGCAACAGAATGACTTAGGGGCCAATTTCTTTATTTGTTATCAGAGATTAGTCTCCTAACCATTTGTCAGCTGTCTCACAAATAAACATTTTTAATCCCTAGAGTGTGTGAGGAAAGGAAGATGGCCTGGAATAAACTTTTTTTTTTTTTTTGGTTGTTTCTGAGACAGCCTCACTCTGTCGCCCAGGCTAGACTTCAGTGGCACCATCTCGGCTTACTGCAACCTCCACCTCTCTGATAGCTGGGATTACAGGCACCCACCACCTCGCCCAGCTAATTTTGGTAATTTTAGTAGAGACGGGATTTCACCATGTTGGTGAGGCTAGTCTCGAACTGCTGGTCTCAAGTGATCTGCCCACCTCAGCCTCCCAGAGTGCTGGGACTGCAAGTGTGAGCCACCGTGCCTGGCCTGGAGTAAACATTTTATACCTAGAAAAACCTAGTTCCATTAAACAAAGAGGTGTGGTCCACATGACTTTAACTCCTAACGATAGGAATTTACACGCTGGAATCTAGTGTTCTGGGCCCTTTCACTTCACCTCTGGCCTCAGTGAAATCAACCTCACATTGTATACTTTATATTAATATTGTAGTTAGTTATGAAAGTACTCATTGAAGGGATCAATTTTACTTTCTTCCACTATTTGTTTTTTTTTTTTTTTTTCGAGATGGAGTCTCACTCTGTCACCCAGGCTGGAGTGCAGTGGCGCAATCTCGGCTCACTGCAAGCTCCGCCTCCCGGGTTCACGCCATTCTCCTGCCTCAGCCTCTCCAAGTAGCTGGGACTACAGGTGCCCGCCACCACGCCCGGCTGATTTTTTGTATTTTTAGTAGAGACGGGGTTTCACCGTGGTCTCGATCTCCTGACCTCGTGATCTGCCCGCCTCGGCCTCCCAAAGTGCTGGGATTACAAGCGTGAGCCACCGCGCCCAGCCTCTTCCACTATTTTTGAGTGTCAATAAGAGAACCTTTTATTTCCACTCAAACAGGGACTCTATGCAATATGTATTTAATTTTATGTGTTTCACTTTCTAATGATATTGGGTTATGTCCATGGCAATCAAGGCTATGGCAATTCGAATATGTTTTATTTACCCATTACAATAGATGGCACTAATCAAGACAGAATGCTTTCTTAAATACATTAATAACTTAATTAGTCTTGGCAGTAGACACACTAAACAGAATCATAGTTCATAGCCAATTTTCTTTATTTTTTATTATTTATTTATTTATTTATTTTTTGAGATTGAGTCTCACTCTTTTGCCCAGGCTGGAGTGCAGTGGTGCCATCTTGGCTAACGGTAACCTCCACCTCCTGGGTTCAAGCGATTCTCCTGCCTCAGCCTCCAGAGTAGCTGGGATTACAGGCGCCAACCACCACGCCCAGCTAATTTTTGTATTTTTAGTAGAGATGGGGTTTTGCCATGTTGTCTAGGCTGGTCTCGAACCCCTGACCTCAGGTGATCACCTGCTTCAGCCTCCCAAAGTGCTGGGATTACAGCTGTGAGCCACTGTGCCGAGCCCATGGCCAATTTTCTATTCTGTTCTGAACATTAGTTTTAGTTTCAGGGTGTGTATGTGTAAATACACAAATACTTTCAAAACCGTATACATACAGTTTTTAAATGACCTAGGTCAAGATTTAATAGCAGAGATTTAAAATTATAGTAATATGCCTCCATCATCTCTTGGCAAAATTCTCTTCTGTTGTTTTATAGCAGTTTCCTGTTTACACGTGTTATTTACTAGCTTGTAAGGACAGAGATGGGTTTTATTCATCTTTGCATCCCCCATGGTAAGTATAGTACGAAGCACAGAGTATGAAGATGCTCAGTAAATGGGAATTGAGTGAATTAATGAATGATCAGCAAACTAGTAGATTATATTTATGTCCACACTTTGTTTCTTATCCTCATTGAGTGCTTTTTAAAATACATATATCTAAAAGGTATTAAAGAGACAATGGGCACACCTGTAATCCCAGCACTTTGGGAGGCCAATGCGGGAGGAGGGAGGATTGCTTGAGCCCAGGAGTTCAAGACCAGGTTGGGCAACACAGTGAAACACTGCCACCGCCCCTGCCCCAGCCCGTTTTTACAAAAAATACAAAAATTAGCTGGGCGTGGTTTTGCACGCCTCTAATCCCAGCTCCTCAGGAGGCTAAGGTGGGAGGATCACTTGAACCTGGGAGATGGAGGTTGCATGAGTAATGATCACACCACTGCATTCCAGCCCGGCTGATAGAGCAAGACCCTGTCTAAAAATAAAAAATAAAAAGAGAGAGATAGTGATTTCTTCAGAATGTAAGAATAAATGTTAGCATTATTCATCTGCTACATAAAAAACAGCAAGATACAGTGGAAGGAGAGAGGGCCTTAGACTGGGAGAGATCTAGGCACCTATTTTGGCTCCATTACTATGTCTGCTGCCTGACCCTGGGCAGTTACTAAAGTCTTGATTAAAGCTCTCAATTCTCTCAACGTAAAATAAGAATCTGTACCTCTTGGGATGTGTGAAAGGAATAAGTGAAGTGATTTTTTTAAAGTGCCAAGCACAGTGACACATAGGAAATGCTTAATGGTAGTTGTTTATTATGTTTTTGAAATAGAGTCTTGCTCTGTCACCCAGGCTGGAGTGCAGTGGTGCGATCTTGGCTCACTGCAACATCCGCCTCCCAGATTCAAGCAATTCTCCTGCCTCAGCGTCTGGAGTACCTGCGATTACAGGCACCCGCCACCACACCCGGCTAATTTTTGTATTTTTAGTAGGGGGATTTCACCATGTTGGCCAGGCTGGTCTGAAACTCCTGGGCTAAAGCAATCCTCCTGCCTTGGCCTCTCAAAGTGTTGGGATTACAGGCATGAGCCACTGTGCCTGGCCTCTTTATTATTTTAATCACTTGAAACAATTTCATATTGTGTGTGTGTTCTACTCCTAGTATCTAATCATTTGCTGAATCTCATAGCTGGCTCCTGACTTTTTCCAAAAAGAATAATTAATAGATTCATACATAGGGAAATTGAAACTCAGAGAGGATAAATGACTTCCAAAGGTCACAGAGACCATGGTAAACCAGACCACTATGACCTAGATCTGGTTTTTCAACTCAGAACATCTTCCACTTTATACCTCTCAGTGGTGGAAGGATCTTTTTTTTTTTTTTTTTTTGAGACGGAGTCTTGCTCTGTCTCTCGGACTGGAGTGCAGTGGGGCGATCTCGGCTCACTGCAAGCTCCGCCTCCCGGGTTCACGCCATTCTCCTGCCTCAGCCTCCCGAGTAGCTGGGACTACAGGCGCCCACCACCATGCCCGGCTAATTTTTTGTATTTTTTTTTAGTAGAGACGGGGTTTTACCGTGGTCTCGATCTCCTGACCTCGTGATCCGCCCGCCTAGGCCTTCCAAAGTGCTGAGTTTACAAGCGTGAGCCACTGCGCCTGGCCAGTGGTGGAAGGATCTTATGAGGGCCTTAATAAGGCGCAAGGGAAGGACAGCCATGACAATTTTCCAGTCTCCTTTTCGTTTTCATTCTTCCTAGATACACTGTTATTCTCTTATTCTCCCTAAAGTATGGCTCTGATTTTGACACTCACATGTTCAAAACCTTTAGTAATTCCCCATGACATACCAAATTCAGTACAGATTTATAAACCTGTTTTATTTGTTTGTTTGTTTTTTGAGACGGAGTTTTGCTCTTGTTTTCCAGGCTGGAGTGCAGTGGCGCGATCTCCAGTCACTGCAACCTCTGCCTCCCGGGTTCAAGCAATTCTCCTGCCTCAGCCTCCCGAGTAACTGGGATTACAGGCATGCGTCACCACGCCCGGCTAATTTTGTATTTTTGGTAGAGACAGGGTTTCTCCATGTTGGTCAGGCTGGTCTCAAACTCCCAAACTCAGGTGATCTGCCCATCTCAGCCTCCCAAAGTGTTGGGATTACAGGCATGAGCCACCGTGCCCAGCCTATAAACCTGTTTTTAGGCTCCTATCAGCCTGTTTCTGTGTGTCTGTCTGTCTGTCTCTCTCTCTCACACACACACACACACACACACACACACACACACACACACACACACACACAGTGCGTTGACCAGACTGGTCTTCTTACTAGCCAAGCGCTTAGTGATATGCCCCATTCAGGATTTTGTTCCATTTCTTTTACCTAGTATGCCTTCTGTTCCTCATTTTCCAGAACTACCTCTAATGCCATCTTTCATGAGTCCTTCTCTGATTATCCTCCTTGCTACTCTCTGCTTTGAATTCCCTAAGTACTTGATTTGTACTTTTTCTTATTATATAATACTCTCTAATATTAAATTGTAGGATTTGTACTTATCCTTCTTAGATGTCCATATTCTTAATTTTAAAAGGACGGTGTCTTATACATCTAACCTAGTGTCTTGCAACTAGTAGCTTAATTGTCAAATTGTATGGAAATTTAAATACTTTAGGTTCAAAATAATATTTAAATATAATTATACATACAATTCTGTGTGCAATTGTAAGATATAATTATTGCTGCTGGTAAAGATAATGTGCATTCCTAAGAGAAGAATTCACTTGTGACCCTGACAGTTGGTAAATCTGATGCCAGTGGTAGCAAGTATATGGATACTTGTATGTTCGTTTTTAACATTGATGATATTCTCTAAAGTGGCCTTTGACTCAGTGTTTCGTATTTGTTATTTTATTTCCTTAAGTGGTATTTTTATCAGATTGGTATTTGGAAGTTTGTTTTGCTGTCTCTTTCTTTCTTTTTTTTTTTTTTTTTTTTTTTTGATACAGAGTCTTTCTCTGTTGCCTAGGCTGGAGTGCAGTTGCACAATTCCGGCTCACTGCCACCTCCGCCTCCCAAGTTCAGGCAATTCTCCTGCCTCAGCCTCCCAAGTAGCTGGGATTACAGGCACATGCCACTACACCCAGCTAGTGTTTTATATTTTTAGTAGAGACGGGGTTTTGCCATGTTGGGCAGGCTGGTCTCGAACTCCTGACCTCAGGCGATCCATCCACCTTGGCCTTCCAAAGTTCTGGGATTACAGACGTGAGCCACTGCACACCTGGCCTGTTTTCCTTTCTCTAGCTATTAGCAACAATTGAAATAAGACTGTCATTTTCAACAGAAGGTAGATGTTCACTTGAGTCAGAGGTAGAGCCTGGGAGAGGGAGGCTTAGCACTCTGGTCTTCCAAAGCAATTTTTCTTACTGTGTGATCTAGGCAATTTGCGACTGTGAACAAATAAACTTATTGTTCCATCTTTCCTACCGTATCCTTCTCCATAGCACTTACCACCTCACGTGCCGAATATTTTGCTTGTTTGTCTTACATTCCTACGTGCAAACTTGTCCAACCTGTAGCCCGCAGGCTACGTGCACCCCGGGATGGCTTTGAATGGGGCACAACACAAATTTGTAAACTTTCTTAAAACATTATGAGATTTATATGAGATTTGTGCACGGACCTTTTTCTTTTTTTCTTTTCTTTTTTTTTTAGCCAATCGGCTATTGTTAGTGTTGGTGTATTTTATGTGTGGCCCAAGACGATTCTTCGTCTTTCATTGTGGCCCAGGGAAGCCAAAAGATTGGACACCCCTAAATTTTAGGTTCTGTGAAAGCAAAGATTTTTGTTTTATTAATTGCTTTATCTCCAACTCGTAGAACAGTGCCTAGCAGTTAGTAGTTGCACAATAAATATTTCTTGACTGACTAAATAGAGAAATTTGGCTTTGAGAGTTCCTCCGATTTGTTGGCTAAAAAGGTTTCGTTATTTTAAAAATAAGGAAGTCTCCAGACTGCTTTCCACAATGGCCGGACTAATTTACATTTGCACCATCAGTGTATAAGCAGTCCCTTTTCTCTGAAGCGTCACCAGCATGTTTTTTTATTATTACTATTTTTTTTATTAATAGTTTGACTATGCTCACTACCTGGGTGATGGGATCCATACCCCAAACCTCAACATCGTGCAATATTCCCATGTAACAAACCTGTACATGTACCCCCTATATCTAAAATAAAAGTTGAAATTTAAAAAATAATAAGGAAATAAAATCCTAGCCAGGCGTAGTGGCTCACACCTGTAATCTCACCACTTTGGGAGGCTGAGGCAGGTGGATCACTTGAGGTCAGGAGTTCAAGACCAGCCTGGCCAACATGGTGAAAACCCCGTCTCTACTAAAAATACAAAAATTAGCTGGATGTGGTGGTGCATGCCTGTAATCCCAGCTACTTGGAGACTGAGGCATGAGAATCACTTGAACCCAGGAGGCGGAGGTTGCAGTGATCCAAGATCGTGCCACTGCACTCCAGCCTGGGTGACAGAGTGAGACTCCGTCTCAAAAAAAAAAAAAAAAAAAAAAAAAAAAAATCCTAAAGAAGTAAATGATAGTTTGGAAGAGTAGTATTCATCTGCAAATTCTACTCTCGGGGTTTTACATTTTTCTTGGAGCAGCCTTGAATTTACTATATTTTTATTTCTTTGAATGCAAATGAAAGCCATTCCTACCACCATACCATACATCCAAGATGGCTGTATCTCATTCTGGCTAAAACCGAAGAAAACTCTTCACTGTAATGAAGTCTAATGGAAGCTTGATGACATGGCTTTTAGGCATTAAAGTCTAATAAGACCAAAATAATAATAAAATTCAGTGCAGGGCATTATCCCTTGATAAAAAATTTCACTTGTTTTGCTTCGATGCTGATATTGACCCTGAAAAATGGTCAAATCAAGCTTCTGATGTTAATTTAGGGTTGTTATCAGTTTTCTGCATGTACAAGTAATTGGGTTTGAAATGTGTTTTAAGCCTGAATTAAAATAACTTAGTCACTGATGACTCATAGTGAGAAGTTTTTCCTTTTCCCTGCTGGAACATATGCCTTTACCTCCAACATGGCCTTTTGAAAACAATTAAAGCATAAAGAACACTACTTTTGTGTGACAGTTTCTGGAAAAGTTCTGTTTAGGTTTAAAGTGGTGACCACTTATTACAATGCTTCTTAGTAACTACACTAACTACAATTGAGTTTCCAAATTTCCATACAAATTTCTTAGTCTCTGCCTTTATGGAAGTTTCCTCATTATATATGAAATGCTCAGAAGTCCACTAAATAGTATATGAATGACCACAGGGACTTTATTTTGTTCATTATTGTATTCCTAGTGCCTAGAATAGTGCCCTGCACATAGAAGCCAATTACTAAGTATTTGTTGAATGAAATCACATACTTTTTTTTTTTTTGAGACAGAGTCTCACTCTGTCGCCCAGGCTGGAGTGCAGTGGTGCAATCTTGGCTCACTGCAGCCTCCGCCTCCCGGGTTCAAGTGATTCTTCTGCCTCAGCCTCCCGAGTACCTGGGATTACGGCCTCCTGCCACCACGCCCAGCCATTTTTGTATTTTTAGTAGAGACTAAAAATACAAAATGTTGGCCAGGCTGGTGTTGAACTCCTGACCTCAAGTGATCCGCCTGCCTCGGCCTCCCAAAGTGCTGGGATTGCAGGTGTGAGCCACTACGCCTGGCCACATACATTCTTAATAATCGTGCATCTTAGAAAAATAATGAAAGTATTGAAATAAATTTTCTCCAGCTTTTTTGAATTAGGTAATCATCAATTCACAATCATCCTAGTTTGGGTGTCTCTCGGTATTAGCCCAAGGTAGTTCTGTTCGAATAGTTGCTAGTATTGCTTGTGCCAATCTTAAATCTCCTTTAGTGGATCTCTTACAAAAGGAAGGGTGAATTGCCACCACCCATAGGCACTTGCACCTGTGGGAACCAATGGGCGTTGTAACAGGAAATACTTCAGCTTGCAATACTGATAGTAATGTGTGGCACCCAGGTCACGCTGTTTTTATCTGCAGTTCCTTTTTAGTATTGTACAAAGTTTCTTGAAGATTTTTAAATACATAAGTTTAAAAGATAATTAACTTTCAATTTGCAAATTAAAATGGAAATGGTTGCCTTTTCTTCATTATTAAGAGATGGTGAGTTGTCCTCCTGTAAGTAAATTGGTTCTTTTCTTTCTAATATTGTGTTCCATGAAACCTTACTCTAGTATGCAGGGAGAGTGGAGGGTGCCTAAGTGTAAAATAATTAAAACTTAAGCTGATATAATTATCAATAATAGTAACCAGTTCTGATATCTACTTGATACCATAACGGTGAGCATTGATAGACTTTCATAGATTTTTACATAAGATTAGCTTGAGCAAGTTTTCCTCTTTTGTAGGTACTGGGGGGAAAATTCTGGAAAAATTTTTAGAGAGTTCTTTCTAAAATGTCGAAATGCAAAACTGTATAAATTGCTGTTGACGTTAGCTGTCTGACCAGGAAGTACTCTCTTTAAGCCTCACTTATAAAACTAAGTGTCTGTAATAACTTCCTTTCTCGGGATGAAGGTGCTGATAGCCTGGGGCGTTCTTATAACTTAAGTTCAGTTTTTTCTTTACTGTGAGGAAGAGGCAGTTTTTTAAATGAAGCCGTCTCTGGGGAAATCGTATTGCTTGTTGTAGCTAAATACGGAATTTTTAAAGTCTTTAGTATGTTGAACTGGAAATATAGGACATGCATTTGAGATCTACTGTGAGTAAGTGTCATTGGTATTTTATTTTACATTTAATGTTTTATTATAAATATGGTTTGTGTCTAAACACTGTTAAAAAATGAGTAAACTCTGTTGAATTTCATGTGAAATATTTATGGCCTTAGCTCAAAGTCCAGCTGAGAGTAATCAACCTCAAAAGTCATTGGATTCATGTGCTCTATTTAATTTAATTTGTACTTTGTTAATCTACAAATAAAAGTGGCAATTTTTCAAAAAAATTTAATTTTTTTCTTTGTCCTGAATAACTAAGGTAAATGCTGAGCATCAAATACAATACTAAAATTTTGTCAGAAGAGTCTTTTAAACAAAAAACCTGAAATATACTGAAGGTCATCTTAAATGGATGCAGTTTATGCTAATGAATGATATTACTTTAAAACAATATTTCACAATCAAGCTACTCAAAGTGGCACACTATTCATCCTAGAGATCTTTAAATGTAACAAGCCTGCCTCCTCTTTTTCTTCATTCACAGAAAGGGAAAATAGTATAGAAAGCAGAGCAGTTTCTTGAATGTAATACCAAATTTAGAGACAGAAAAGTCAGAGGGTTTGGTCACATTTATTTTGTTGTGTAACTTTTTAAATCAATTTAATACATAGAGTTAGCTACTTATTAAAGTATAAAAATAAAACATGTTGGCCATTAGGTTATTAACAATTTATGTGACTACTGTAGTCCATAAAATGAATTTAAAGTAGGAAAACAGATACTTTTTTTGACATGTCATCATTTGTATGTTAAAAAGTTAATGCAAAATATGTTATAAATCAGGAAAGCTACCTTAATTTCTTTACCAACTTCACTAGTCTCTTGGAATGAGGTTTAAATGAAATGCATATGCTAACATGTGACTGTGATATCCAGACTCCTAATACTGTGCAGGTTAAATATGTAAATTAAGTCTTATAATTATGCATAGGATGTTTTCATTTAAGAAGCATTGCAGTGGATATTACTAATGGGGGGCGCTATTCTTTCTAATGTATGAAAAAGGAAATTTTAAGTGTCAAATAATCTTTAAAATGTGATGTTATATAGCATGTGCTTTTTCCCTAAGATTTATGCATGTTTAAAACTTAAAAGTACAAATTATGTAAATTTCAGCTTGCATAGAGAAGCCTTTTATGATTGTCTGAATGTTATATTAGCAGTCCAGAAATATCCCAGTCATAGCTTGGATGGGGGTGAAGCAGAGGAAGTGGGTGGTGCTTCATGATGACAGATTATTGCAGATTATATGGCTGCCTGCCAAAATGACACTCGTTGAAGGGAAAAGTAGAAGTTACAAACTGCGTCCTATTAATTTGTATGTGTTTATTTAACCACTTATAACTGTTTGCTTGTTTTATACATAGATGACAAGTTTTAAACTCCTGAATTACTTAAAATGTGCTTA
Source organism: Nomascus leucogenys (assembly GCF_006542625.1). Taxonomy (NCBI): domain Eukaryota; kingdom Metazoa; phylum Chordata; class Mammalia; order Primates; family Hylobatidae; genus Nomascus; species Nomascus leucogenys. Next base: position 85,534,562 of record NC_044390.1, on the reverse strand, counting down.
ACCTTCTATAGTTTATTGTGGCCATATTCCTTATCTCTGATCTGCAAAGATCACACTGACCCTTTTGTGGAAAGCCACGTGTTAGCAGAAAAAAGACGAGGGAAGGATGACAGAATTTAAAACTACAACTGCTTTATTTGCTAGTTAAAAATAGTTCTGAGTTAAAATGTAAGGATGTCCCATCACATGTGGACAATTTATATAAAATATAGCATACTAATACAAATAATCATGTCTTATGAAAAAGTTTATAGTTCTAGATTGTTCTGGTTTAGCTTGAAATTGAGATTCTTACTGTTGCAACATAAAAGGAAGCTTTGTGAAGGAAATATGACATCTCTGCCCAGATGCATAAGGAGGGAATTACAGTGGGGAGTTATTTTTAGAAGTATCTTATGAATACATTTCATGTACTAAGAACATTTTTTAAAGGTTAGTTTCACTGGTAGGAGTTATGCAAGTTGCTCGGGTCACTGGATATTCTATTAAGAAATCATTATGTCACCAACCAACCTAGTTAGTCTTAAACTGGCTGATCTAAGTAGTAGCTTGCTTATTTATTGATTTAGAGACAGAGTCTCACGCCGTCACCCAGGTTGCAGTGCAGTGGCACAGTCATAGCTCACTGCAGCCTGGAACTCCTGAGCTCAAGTGATCCTCCTGCCTTAGCCTCCCCAGTAGCCGAGACTACAGGCATGTGCCACCATGCCTGGCTAATTTTTTAAAGTTTCTTTTTTTTTGTAAAGAGGGAGTCTTGCTGTGTTGCCTAGGCTGGTCTCAAAATCCTGAGATCCTCCTGCCTCTGCCTCCCAAAGCTCTGGGATTACAGGTGTGAGCCACTGCACATGGCCATATCATTTTTTTTAATGTGACCAAATTGAGGCCGGGCATGGTTGCTGATGCCTGTAATCCCAGCACTTTGGGAGGCTGAGGTTGGAGTATCACTTGAGGCCAGGAATTTGAAACCACCCTGGCCAACATGATGAAGCCCCGTCTCTACTGAAAATACAAAAATTAGCTGGGCGTGGTGGTGTAAATCTGTAATCCCAGTTACTCGGAAGGCTTAGGCATGAGAATCACTTGAACCTGGGAGGCGAAGGTTGCAGTTAGCCAAGATTGCACCACTGCACTCCAACCTTGGCGACAGAGCGGGACTCCATCTCAAAAAAAAAAAACAAAAACAAACAAACAAACAAAAAAAAAAGTGACCAAATTGAGAAGATATTGAGATCCTGTCAATACCATCAAATAGTAATGCAAGTTACCCTCTTAAAAGAGGGGAGGGGGCAGTTACATTCCTAGTGCATAGTAGTGTCCCATTCTCCTTCAGGAATGGAATGCCATGTTTTCAGTTCAAGGAAAGGTTGGAAGTGAGTCAAGGAATCTATCATTTGTATCACACAATTCTTAGAATTGATGCCCTTCCCTAATTCTTTCACACGATCAGCAGCATATCCAGGTTTCTGGTATTTCTTACTTTCATTTTCTGTCACATAGGTTTGGGATTGGCAGGATAGTTTAATGTTTAATAAGAATGTGGCAGATAAACATGTCTGCCACCTACTAGCTTTGTGACTTTGCACAAATCCCTTAACCTCCCCAAAACCTGTTTCTTCTTCTATGAAATTGATATAATTATAATACCTACCTCACAGGATTGTTGTGAGGATTAAATGAAATCATGTATGAAAGGCATAATTTTGGCCACACACTGTAAAGGAAGAGCTCAGTGTGCAAGAATAGTTATGCTTATTTTTGCCATTTTTGGATATTTCAGTTCTCATTCATAGCTTCACCAGAAAATGATCATGGAAAGAGATATAACAACACATGGCATTATATATAGATAATAAAATCAGCGTTATAATAATAGAAGTATTTAGAAAGTACCAGGGAACACAGGGATGAAATCCACTGATCTTATTTATGCCCTTCCTCTTACCACATCGTGTACTACCCATTCCAAGGGGATGGGAAGAAGGAGACGGGGATTGACTGTAGATTTAATAATTATTCCTCAAAATGATTATATAATCTGACAAATTTCACTTTAGTAACATTTTTCATTTTGTTTCAATTGAGATCATTTCCTCCCAATTTGATGAAACAGCTCAGGAAACAACATGGTGAAGTGTTGATTTCTTAAAATGTTATTTTCTCAGTAGAGTGTGTTTGTTTTCTGAGTGCACCACTCAGATAAAGTTAGGACTATGTCTTAAGATTTTAGATCAGCTAAAAAAAATTGTTTTGGTGACAATAGAACATAGATATTTACATGTATATTTGAATACAATAGTCTCCTCTTATCCTCAGTCTTGCTTTCTGTGGTTTTAATTACTCATGGTGAACTGTGGTCTAAAAATACTAAAGTGGAAAATTGCAGAAATAAAGCATTCATGAGTCTTATTTTATTTATTTATTTTGGGACAGAGTCTCACTTTGCCACCTAGGCTGGAGTGCAGTGGTGCGATCATAGCTCACCACAGCCTCAGCCTCAAACTCCTAGACTCAAGGGACCCTCCTGCCTTGGCCTCCCAGATAGCTAATTTAAAAAAAAAAATTGTAGCGACAGGATATATTAGTTTGTTTTCACACTGCTAATAAAGACATATCTGAGGCTGGGTAATTTATACAGGAAAGAGGTTTAATGGACTCACAGTTCCACATGGCTTGGGAGGCCTCACAATCATGGTGGAAGGCAGGGAGGAGCAAGTCACGTCTTACATGGATGGCAGCAAGCGAAAAAAGAGAGCTTGTGCGGAGAAACTCCCCCTGATAAAACCATCAGATCTCATGAGACTTATTCACTATCACAAGAACAGCATGGGAAAGACCCGCCCCCATGATTCACTCACCTCCCACTGAGTTCCTCCCACAACACTTGGGAATTGTGGGAGCTACAATTCAAGATGAGATTTGGGTGGGGACATAGCCAAATCTGGTCTGGCCTCAAGTGATCCTCTGGCCTTGGCCTCCCAAAGTGCTGGGATTACAGGCATGAGCCACTGTGCCTGGCCCTATTCATGAGTTTTAAATTGCTTGCCCTTTTGAGTAGTGCGATGAAATCTCCTGCTGACCTACTCCTTCTAGCCAGGGAAATGAATTATCCCTTTGTCCAGCCTATTTACACTGCAGATGCTAACTGCCTATTCGTCACTTAGTAGCTGGTTGTCTTGGTTATCACATTGACTGCTGTGGTACTTCAGTGCTTGTGTTCAAGTAACCCTGATTTTACTTAATAATGGCCCCAAAATGCAAGAGTATTGTGGCTAATTTATAAATTAAGCTTCATTGTAGTTACGTATGTATAGGAAAGGAAATAGTATATATAGAGTTCCGTACTATCTATGGTTTCATAAATCCACTGGATTTTCTAGAACATATTCCCCACACATAAGGGCAACTACTGCATAAAGAATGTTTTCTTTTCTCACCATCTGAGACTCTAGGGTTCATATCTTGTATTGGGTCAGTTAACTTTGTTGACATATTGAAAATATTAAAACTAATTCTTACATAAGCAGATTTTCATAGGGATGTGTTAGCAAAACAGATGAGAAATTTAGGGGACACCCACAGTCAATTCACTAAACCAAACAAGGAAACTCCTTATAGGATACTTGAAAAAAAAAAATGTTTAGCCATTGTGAATATACTTCTAGTGTTTAAAATTTCAGAGTGTTAATCTGTAATGTAACCCCTTTGTTTCCTAGCCAGCTCCTGGCTTATTCCATGTTTTTCCTTGTTTCTGAGAATTCCTAACATAATAGTTTCAAGGCTCATTACATCGCTGGTAAAATGCACTGTACCTCGTGCACCTTTCCTATTCAGACCCTTATTGCCTCGTTTCTGGACTACCACAGTGGCCTGCCTTCATTTCAGTCTCTTTTTTCCAAATCATCATGATGAATCTTCTTTAAATGCTACTTCTAGCATGTCACTCCCTTTTCAGAGAGCTTCAGTGGTTCCCTGTTTTCCACTATGTTAAATCTAACTTCTTCTGCTTGACTTTCAACACCCTTTCTGATTTGCCTGTACACTATTTATCCAGCTTCATTTCCTATGATCTTGGGCCTATTATTTCTGTTCTATTGAAGTCAGTCTCTCAAACACACCAAACTCATTCAGGTCTCTGCCTTTTACTTCACCCAAAAAGCCCTTGCTTGGAGCTTCTCGCTGCCTACTCAGATTTTACCATTCCTTCAAGATCCTGTGTAAAGTGTACTTGGTGTTGGATGCTTTTCCTACTCCTACTATTTTCCTGCAAATTCTCAGGTGATTTTTAATTTAGCAAACCAATGAACAAAAATGTATGTAGTGTCTTCTATCACACACTCTTGTATCTTCACTAATGTAAACATTTTGAATACAAACACTGTATCTTTTAGCTAAATCTTTCACAGTTCTAGCATAATGTAGAGGAAACTGATTTTGAAGAGAAAGAAAAAATAGTAAATGTATTTCATCATGCTTATCTAAAGTCAACTCAGGCCGGGCACAGTAGCTCACTCCTGTAATCCCAACACTTTGGGAGGTCGAGGTAAATGGATCACCTGAGGTCAGGAGTTCGAGACCAGCCTGACCAACACAGTGAAACCTTGTCTCTACTAAAAATACAAAACTAGCCGGGCATGGTGGCGCACACCTGTAATCCCAGCTACTTGGGAGGCTGAGGCAGGAGAATTGCTTGAACCCCAGTGGTGGAAGTTGCAGTGAGCCAAGATCGTGCCACAGCACTTCAGCCTGGGCAACAGAGTGAGACTCTCTCTCAAAAAGTAAATAAAATAAAATCAGTAACCCTAGTAATATAGTAATGTTGAAGGGACCTGAATATTTTTCCTATTTGCGTCCAGTCTGTCACCTCATTTACAGAAAAATGTGAGACAAATGAAGACAGTTTTGTTACAGATTGTTACAGATTTGTTACAGATTGATATGTTTGCTTTTTTTATGAGAAACTATATATGTGTGTATGTGTACAGATACACATACACACATATATTTATATATATGGTTGTTTTATTTTTTTGAGACAGAGTCTCGCTGTGTTGCCCAGGCTAGAGTGCAGTGGTGCAATCTTGGCTCACTGCAACCTCCGCCTCCCAGGTTCGAGCGATTCTCCCTGCCTCAGCCTCCTGAGTAGCTGGGATTACAGGCGCATGCCACCATGCCCGGCTAATTTTTGTATTTTTAGTAGGGACGGGGTTTCACCGTGTTGGTCAGGCTGGTGTCGATCACCTGACCTCGTGATCCACCTGCCTTGGCCTCCCAAAGTGCTGGTATTAAAGTGATATAGCCAGCTGCCATTGGAGAGATACAGTTTTGATAATAACAGCTTTCCATCCTATAGAACTATAGATTAAATATAATCATTTAATTTTACAAAACCAAGAAGCATTTTTACCCAATTATTTAAGTAACCTAAGTACAATTAAGTGCCTACTGTGTTATAAGGTTAGGCTCTGTGAAGTTGTGCCCTGCAAAAACTATTAGGGAATTCTGTTAGGCAAGACAAAGTATATATTCAGATGCTTAAAGATAGGAATACTTATTACTTCAATTGGGTGTTATAATCAGTCTCCTATCTTTTTAAATAATATATACTTTCCTTTGTATTGATGCCAAGGACCTTATAGGACACCTAAATGACAACTTTTAAAATGCAAAATGTTTTATATATGTAAGAGTATGGATATTTGAAAATGTCTAGTTAATGCTTTGAGTTTGTTTTGATGCTTGGCTATAGATGCAGCCAGTAACACCATACTCTTTGTCCATTTATTTACTCAATAAACATTTACTGAGCATCTACTCAGGTCAAGCCTTGGACTACTGCTGAATGGGACTGTGTTTCTTCCTTAACTAATAAGGAAACAGTTAAACTATTTAGGTACAGCAATGCTGCAGAGACCCATATGATGCTAGAAAAACACATAGGAAGGGCACTGATTCATCCCCTGTTCTAGTTACCTAAACAAGTATACAAACTACTCCTCTATTCCTAGTTATGCCTCAGATTTCTTTTTTTTTTTTTTTTATTTCTTTTCTTGAGACAGAGTTTCACTCTGTCGCCTAGGCTGGAGTGCAGTGGTGCAGTCTCAGTTCACTGCAGCCTCCACTTCCCGGCTTCAAGTGATTCTCGTGCCTCAGCCTCCCAAGTAGCTGGGATTACAGGCATGTGCCACCACGCCTGGCCAATTTTTGTATTTTTAGTAGAGACGGGGTTTCACCATGTTGGCCAGGGTGGTCTCAAACTCCTGATCTCAAGTGATCCACCTGCCTCAGCCTCCCAGAGTGCTGGGATTACAGGTGTGAACCACCGCGCCTGGCTTTTTTTTCTTTTTCTTTTTTTTTTTTGAGACGGAGTTTTGGTTTTGTTGCCCAGGCTGGAATACAATGGCATGACCTCGGCTCACTGCAACCTCCACCTCCCAGGTTCAAGAGATTCTCCTGCCTCAGCCTCCCGAGTAGCTGAGATTACAGGTGCCCACCACACCACCATACCCAGCTAATTTTTTGTATTTTTAGTAGAGACAGAGTTTCACCATGTTGGCCAAGCTGGTCTCGAACTCCTGACCTCAGGTGATCCACCCCCTTCAGCCTCCCAAAGTGCTGGGATTACAGGCGTGAGTCACCATGCCTGGCCTCAAATTTGTCTTGTAGCTGAAGACCAGTCATTTAAACTTGTCACTCCACAGGATGGACAACAACAATAACAATTGTTGAATGAGTGCTTGTTAGGTGCTAGGTATTACAATATATGCTTTTTATATAATGAGTATCTCAATGAACCTCTATAATGGATATTTGTGTAGATTCACACACATATTCTTAAATAGACTTTACAGGGGTGTATACTGATGTTCAGAGAGGTTAGGTGGTTTGTTCAAGATCTGTGGCAGAACCTGGACTTAAACTCAATTCTATGCCTATGTTTATAACTGTTGTGCCATGTACCCCTCATTGTGAAGATTAGAATTAAATAACTCTGTACTGTTCTATTAGTGCCTACAGGATAAGTGCTACGTAGCCCCAAGATGTCATTCATATATGACAATACAAAAGCTGGTTAGATAACATGGCAACAGTAAAAAGTTGTGGACTATTCAGTGAAGTTATGGACTATTCAACACAGTTTAGGATTTTTAAAAAATCATTTTAGGCATACAAAATAACTAAGATTTTATTCATTTGAAATAATAATTTTATGTTACATTGTGAGTCTCACAGTGACTTTGTAAGGCATTATATCCTCACTTTGTAGATGAGGTTATGAAGGCTTAGAGAAGTTTAGCCGCATCCTAAAGATGCCACAGTTAAGTAAGAGAGTTAAGTGACTTGGCTTAAACCTAGATTTGCTGATTGAAAGGTCAGAGCTCTTTTCCTTTATACCACAAATTGAAGCTGTCACTTGGGGGATGAAACTAATAACTGTTTTTTGTTTTTTTAAATTTAGATAAAATTTTATGATATAAAACTTACCTTTTTAAAGTATAAAATTCAGGTTTTTAGTATATTTGTGATGTTGTTACAACCCTCACCACTAACTCTAGAACATTTTCATTACACCAAAAAGAGTTTTGTACCTGTTAGCAGCCACTCTCAATTATCCCCAACCCCTGGTAAGCACTAATTTACTTTCTGTCTTTATGGATTTGCCTACTCTGGACATTTTGTATAAATGGAACAAGACAATATGTGTCTTTTTGTGTCTGACATCTTCACTTGGCATAATGTTTCAAGATTCATCCACATTGTAGCGTACATCAGTGACGATTCCTTTTTATGGCCAAATAATATTTCATTATATCTATGTGCCACATTCTGATTATTCAAGAGTTGATGGATATTTTGGTTGCTTCTACTTTTTGGCTATTAATAATGCTTCTGTGACTGTAAATATACAAGTTTTTAAATGAACATATTTTTCCATTGTCTTGGGTATATACTTAGAGTACAATTGCTTATAATAACTTTTTGTAAAATAATGAAAATGAAAATGCTTTGAAATGATTTGAATCAGCCAGCACGGTGGCTCATGCCTGTAATCCCAGCACTTTGGGAGGCCAGGGCGGGCGGTCACCTGAGGTCAGGAGTTTGAGACCAGCCTGGGTAACATGGTGAAACCCCAACTCTACTAAAAATATAAAAATTAGCTGGGTGTGGTGGCGAGCACCTGCAATCCCAGCTACTCAAGAGCCTGAGGCAGGAGAATTGCTTGAATCTGGGAGGCAGAGGTTGCAGTGGGCCAAGAACGCGCCACTGCCCTCCAGCCTGGGCAACAAGAGTGAGACCCGTTCTCAAAAAAAAAAAAAAAAAAAAAAAAAAAAAGAAATTATTTGAGTCATTTATTCAGCATTTATCCCTCCCCCACCCCTCACAAAAACATACATAATATTGTGTATTTAGCTAATTTTATCCCATATCTTTTCTTCAGAAATAAGGCAGAGGCCAGGCGCAGTGGCTTACACCTGTAATCCCAGCACTTTGGGAGGCCGAGACGGGTGGATCACGAGGTCAGGAGATCGAGACCATCCTGGCTAACACAGTGAAACCCTGTCTCTACTAAAAATACAAAAAATTAGCCGGGCGTGGTGGCGGGCGCCTGTAGTCCGAGCTACTCGGGAGGCTGAGGCAGGAGAATGGTGTGAACCCAGGAGGCGGAGTTTGCAGTGAGCCGAGATTGTGCCACTGCACTCCAGCCTGGGTGACAGAGCAAGACTCCATCTCAAAAAAAAAAAAAAAAAAAACAAAAAAGAAAGAAAGAAGGCAGAAGCAGACTTTAGCTCAGATGCTGGACAAGCAGTCTTTAATTCCAGATGAATAGTCTGTGTTTAACACTGCCTCCTCCATTGAAGGCACTATGGAAAGCAAATAAGAATCCTGATGTAAGTCATATTCAGTTAATGGAATTAAGAAAAGTCCATGTCCTTTAAAAGCAAGATAGAATGACATCAAGGTCAACAAGAAGCTGTCAGGTACTTTCTATACATGAAGAAGGAAGAGATTACTTCCGTACTAGGGAGATGGGGTAATACGGAGATGGAGTTTGAACTGAGTCTTGAATTGTGGATACCTTTTCAGCAGGTGTGGTGGACATAATCAATGTATTTTTTGGCCTACAGACATAGTGAACAAAATGTAGGATATTCAGGGATAGTGGCAAATCAAAAAAGCCTTAGAGCCACATAACAAGAGGTTTGAACTTTGAATACTAGATAGTGAGGAACCATTTAAGATATTTGAATAGAAAAGACTGATGCAATCAGAGCCTTTGAAAGATTACTCTATCAATAGTTTGTAGAATGACTTAAAGGAAGAAAGAAATTGAGAATGAGAACTTGGACTAGTAGTGAGGTTCTGGAACTAGGACAGCCTCAATGGAAAAGGAGAAAAGCAGCTTGTGAGAGATTTATTGAGGGCATTAACGGCTTGGCATAGAGAGCTGAAAGAATAGGAGTGAATCAGATAAATGAGAGAAAGTGCAGGATAGAGAGAGGAAGCTCAGCACAGAATTTTGTGTTAAGAGGTTGGGAGAAGTAGGATAAGCCAGGAGAGGTGGGTTGGAAAGAAACTCCTAGAGGACAGTGCCACACAAACCAAGAAACAACCTTGCAAGGAGATGTGGCATAGATGACCTAAGAGGACCCCACTCTGGAGCCAGTGAGTTGCCAGAGTATCTTCCTGTCAGGAAAAGCTCCCCCTCCTCCCCTCAATAAAGGATACCTTGAGCATGCTGTAGGCCAAAAGGAGGAGCTGAGAGAGAGGAAGCAACTGCAGATTGAAGACAAATGAGAGGAGTGCATTAATGAAGTGAGAAGGTAGTAGGATAAAGAATTAAGGTGTCATTTGGGCTGGGCCTTGTGGCTCACACCTGTAATCCCAGCACTTGGGGAGGCCTAAGCAGGAGGATTGCCAGAGCCCAGGAGTTCAAGCCTAGCCTGGGCAATAAAGTGAGCCCTCATCTCTACAAATGATTAAAAAAAAAAAAATTAGCTGGGCGTGGTGACACGTGCCTGTGGTCCCAGCTACTCAGGAGGCTGAGGTGGAGGATCACTTGAGCACGGGCAGTCAAGGCTTCAGTGAGCCAGGATCATGATCATGCCACTGCACTCTAGCCTGGGTGACAGAGCGAGACCTGGTCTAAAAGAAGAAAAAAGGCCTGTTGTTGGAGAGAAGTGCTTGGCCTGATAAAGGAAAACTGAAGGAGGAAGACAAATGCATATACAGAGAAATTTTTAAATTGAGAAAGCTTACATAATGGCTTCACTGTAAAATTTATACTATTATTGCTTAGTAGTACCTACAGATAGAATAGTAACTACAGATAGACAAGTTAGATTTAGAAAATACCTTGAGTTATCTCAGGCATATGTAGAAAGATTAAACTTTCTGTTCTGTATAAATGTTTCATTCTTTTAGCTATGCATTGAACATATCTTTGCCTATGCTTTTAAATGCATTTGCCTTCCAAAACATAGCTATGTGATGTAATTGTATAGACTACCAGTTAAGCCTGTTGAGTCCACATTTCTGCTAATTATTCAAGCTATGTATTTTAAGTGTTAATAATAGTGGGAACTCAAGTACAGTATTTTGTTTAAAAATTAGTTTATAACCCTCAGTTTGAAATTTTTGTATAAATGTTTTATTCTTTCTAAAAGATGCCCAAAAACAATATTTTGTATTTTCTATAGAATAGAAATTTATTAGTAATATGTTCTATAGCTTAGCAGGCACACTGTACAATTATTCATCTCATTGAAAGTAATGACAAATATATGTCACTTTGAAATTATAATTTCCCTGTTTTAAGATGTTGCCAAATCAGTTCTTTATCAGTCCTGATGTTGGGAGTTTCCAACTAAAAGACTTGTTAGTAAATGAGTAGATATGGAAGCTAAGACCTCCTTCATACCCTTAACCCTTTCTCCTCTTCCCAACAAAGTGGTGAGAAGTCCCTGACCCAAGATAGTTCTTTTCATATATTTTTAATAGCTATACAAGTAATACATGCTTTTTGCTTTAATAAATAAAAAATACATGTGAGTAGTTAGAACAAAATAAAATTTATATTCTATACCTAGATATTTTTTGACAGCCTTTCAGACTTTTTTTAGGTAAAGTATTTTTAGAAATAGTAATTAGGACAGTTATAGTACACATATTGTTTTCTATGCTGCTTTATTTCTTTTACTTTAACAGTATGTCATTACCATATCAATACTCATCTGTCTCTAAATATACTTCTTCCATTTCATTTTCAAGCCTGCATGCATTGTTGCATGGATTTTTCAAAGTGGATTTTTTTTCTTAGTCTTTATTCTTACAAGGTGTTCTAAGTTGCTCCTTAATCAATATCTGTCTCCAATACAACTCTTGGTTTCTTTCCGGTTATAAGGAGATTTTACAGCAGGTAGACCATAAGAACTTGGTTTCCAGGAGCATGAGTTCATTTTTTTTTTTCAAGCAGGATGGGTGAGCAGCATTATTATATTGTATGTCCTGACAGAGGCACTCATAGCTTGAGAACATGTCTTTTTTTTTCTCCACCCACCAGAATCATAAGCCAGTGTCTGACATTTCTTTTGAGCAGCCAGGGCTTGAAGGCATGCACTTGTCTCCCCAAACACATGGCTTTTTCCTTGGTCTTCATCTGCTCTACAGGAGCTCCTGCTACAAGTCTTCTCTTAGACTATCACCAGCCTTCCTTCCTCTTCTATTCCTGCCTATTCAGGATTTTTTTATTTTGTTCATTTTGCATTCAAACTTCTTGGTTATGAACCCTTTTAAGATCATCCTTAAGATAGGAGAAATGTTGAATTTGTCCAAAGTAACCAGTTATTACAGGCATTTAATTAATGAATATTGCTTATCCATTCTAAAGACTATATTTCACCCTCCTTAATTTAATCTATTCTACTTTGTATTATTTTTTAAGTTTCTATCCTGATTGGCCTTAAAAAATAGACATTTCATTCCCATCTTAGTAAAAGTCTTACTTCAAATTTATGTCACTACACTAAATATAAATACAATTTTAGTGGGAGCTGCTTCCAGAAAATGGATATGGTCCAATAAGGTTGGTTTTTTAACACTTTGCTTAATAAGTAAGTGATTCAGTAGACTAACCTCATGAAATTTGCTAGTGATCCTTTAACTGGCTAACACCTTGGAAAAACAGATTAAGGTTCTAATTAGCATTGACAAGGTGAAGAAGGGCATGTGTATTAACAAGAGGAAGTTAACCAAAGACATGCTGGGTGATTCAATAAAGGACTAAAGAAATAAAGTGTAAATACAACAGGGGGCACCAGACTTTGAAAAAGCATGAGAAAAATAAAAATAAATATTATTAATTATCAGAAAATAAAGTACTATTATTTTTAAAGCCATAACACTGTTAATAGTATTTTTAACAGTGATATTATTAATTGGTCATGATTTATTTTGCAGTTAAGAGGAAGCCTTATTATTATTTTTTTTACTTTTGCAAAGTTTTTCCCGTTCGTTTCAAATATGAATTGAGACAGTGGAGAGAGAGGTAAATGCAAGTGATTAAAAAAACAGGACTGTGAAATCAAAAAGTTCCAATTGCCATGTATTTTTTGCGTTATTGAACATGCTGTAAAGTGGTATTGTTGATACCACATTTCTTAGGTGGGATTTCCATCATTCTCAAAATATGAATAGGTATTGTTGATGTGAACACTGCTTCTCCCCTGTGAGCCAGGCAAGATGAATGGATGTGTTACAATGTGGCCTTCTGTTTTGTATATTAACAGAGATTTACACCTACACTTTTATGTAGTAACTGAACAAATCAACTCTGTAATTGCCTTACCTGAATCAGGTGGAATATATTTACTATGACACATGCTTTTGTCTTGTTTTAAAATAATCAAGAGCTTGAATCTTTGTATTTTGGTAAATCAGGAAAAAAATTCAGACTGCATACAAGATAAAGGACTCAGTACATTACGGGCTCTGGGAGAAAATGAATGAAGTCAATCTAAACAATAAAAGAAACAGGATTGAAGTCAGACCATTGTCAATGTTCTAAATTTGTAAAATTCACACAGTGTTTTGTTTCTTTTCTTAATCTTGTAGAGCTTGGAACCAATAAATTCTAGTGGATTTTTTTTTTTTTTTTTTTGAGACAGTCTCGCTCTGTCGCCCAGGCTGGAGTACAGTGGCACCATCTCAGCTCACTGCAAGCTTCACCTCCCAGGTTCACGCCATTCTCCTGCCTCAGCCTCCTGAGTAGCTGGGACTACAGGCGCTTGCCACCACGCCCGGCTAATTTTTTGTATTTTTAGTAGAGACAGGGTTTCACCGTGTTAGCCAGGATGGTCTCGATCCCCTGATCTCGTGATCCACCTGCCTCGGCCTCCCAAAGTGCTGGGATTACAGGTATGAGCCACCGCGCCCAGCCTCTAGTGGATTTTTTATAAGACTCATAGAGTTAACAAAAATTAAATCTCAAAAATTCTCACATTTAAATTACTGACTTTAAGTACTTCCTTTAAACTAAATGTATTAATGATTTAATTTGGTATCATTCTGATACTTTATTCTGCAGTTTGCAGATGCACCCCACACAGTTCCCTGCACATATCAAATGATCAACTAGTATCTTAAATTGTTTTACTGGGCATTCTGATTCCTAGGTTTAATGTAAAGGGTCACTTACATAGAGTGCACTGAGACTCATGAATTTCTTTTTTTTTTTTTTTTTTTGAGACAGGGTCTCACTCTGTCGCCTAGGCTGGAGTGCAGTGGCGCAATCTGAGCTCACTGCAACCTCCGCCTCCTGGGTTCAAGCAATTCTCCCACCCCACCCTCCTGAGTAGCTGGGATTACAGGCACCCGCCATCATGCCTGGCTAATTTTTGTATTTTTGTAGAGACAGGGTTTCACCACGTTGGCCAGGCTGGTCTTGAACTCCTGACCTCAGGTGATCCGCCCGTCTCAGCCTCCCAAAGTGCTGGGATTACAGGCATGAGTCACCGCACCTGGCCATGAATTTCTATTAAAAATTTATGTTTTGATTAATAAATTTACTCCGCAATGAAATGCTATCTAGAATTTGCCAATAGATGTAGCAGGAACCACTGATAGTTTTTTTTTAAACCTAAGAAACACTATCTGAAGTTGATATGCAAATATTGCAAGACTTCTTAATTTCTCTCTCTTTTTTGGGAGACAGAGGCTTACTCTGTGGCCCAGGCTGGAGTGCAATGGCAGGATCGCCACTCACTATAGCCTTGACCTCCCACATGCAAGTGATCCTCCTGCCTCAGCCTCCCCAGTACCTGGGACTACAGGCACATGCTACCTTGCCTGGCTAATTTTTGTATTTTTTGTAAAGACAGGGTTTCTCCATGTTGCCCTGGCTGGTCTCGAACTCCTGAGCTCAAGCAATCTGCTTGCCTCAGCTGGGAAAATTGCTGGCATTTCAGGCATGAGCCATAGAGCCCAGATGACTTTTTAATTTCTAACTGGGGTTTCAAATGTCCCAAAACAGAGTACCATGAGATATATTATACTGCATGTTTTATTTATTCATAGTACACCATTTTATATTACCTTGTCATGGCATAGTAAAAAGTCTGGCTTTAACTATGTTGATTTCTGCATGCTTCTGTGGATGACACATTTCTAACCTTTATTGTTTCAAATTTTAAATGAAATGTACTACTTTATTACTTGTATAACAAGGTATTTTCAACATGTCAAAGGAAATATTAGCTTTACCAACCTTTATGAAAGGATCAAAGTAAAGGCTATTTCATGTTGTGCTAATAAAACTTTTCCTGATCATACTTACATAGTAGTATCTGTTAACAAATTAGAACACAGCCTGTAGCTGTGAACAGATTGCTTCCTCGTGGTAGCTTTCTCACTGGAAACACCAATATTGTAGTAATACCAAAGCTGCCTACTCTGAGATGAGGAAGCCACATAATCGCTCCCAGCTCTGAAATCCTATGATTTCAAGCCAATTTCAAATGAAGCAGAAAGTATTTGGTCAAAGTAAAATAGTGAAAATGTTAAAAAAAAAAAAAAATGAGAGATCACAGAAGGTTTTGATTTTTTTGGTTTGTTTTTTGTTTTTCGAGACAGTCTCACTCTGTTGTCCAGGCAGTAGTGCAGTGGTACAATCATAGCTCACTGCAACCTTGACCTCCTGGGCTCAAGCAATCCTCCTGCCTCAGCCTCCCAAGTAGCTGGGCTACAAGGTGTGCCATCACACCTGGTTAATTTTTTAATTTTTTGTAGACATTAGATCTCGCTATATTGCCCAGGCTGCTCTCCAACTCCAGGGCTCAGGCAGTCCACCTGCCTGGGCCTCCCAAAGTGCTGGGATTATTACAGGCATTAGCCACCACACTTAGCCAACACAGAAGGGTTTTGTTAGCATGGTTTAGTGGAATTCCTTGATAAAAATCATATTAAAACTTGTGAATGAAGGAAGTGTTTTGATAAAAGGCATAAATGAAGTCAACCCTCCCCTCCTTTTCTCCTAAGTGCTTAACTTGATCATGTGTCCATACATTTGTAGTACACATAATCAACGTTGCCCTGCTAGGGCAACTTAATCTGGTTTTTATATTAGATTTAATTATTTAAATTTATTAAAACTTCTAAGTTTAATTTTTAAAATACATTGCATTATTGCCATTAAAACAAAATTTGGACAGATGGACCTAATTTGGACTCATATAGAAAAAAATGGAATAAAAGAAATTTATGGGACCATTTAGGAAATTTGAAAATTTGACCTTGTATTTTACAGCGCTAAAAAATTATTGTTAAATTTTTAGGTTAAAAAAAAAAATTTAGGCTGATGCTGTGGCTCACTCCTGTAATCCCAGCACTTTGGGAAGCCGAGGCAGGCGGATCACTTGAGGTCAGATGTTTGAAACCAGTCTAGCCAACATGGCAAAACCCTGTCTCTACTAAAAATACAAAAATTAGCCAGGCGTGGTGGCAGGTGCCTGTACTCCCAGCTACTCGGGAGGCTGAGGCACGACACAAGAATAACTTGAACCTGGGGCAGGGCAGCAGAGGTTGCAGTCAGCTGAGATGGCGCCACTGCACTCCAGCCTGGGCAACAGAGTGAGACTCTGTCTCAAAAAAAAAAAAAATTAGGTATACTAATGGTAGAGTTAATGTTTTTTTGTTTCTTTTTGTTCTTTTGAGACAGGGTCTCACTTGTTGCCCAGGCTGTCATACAGTGGTGTGATCGTGGCTCACTGCAGCCTTGACTACCTGTGCTCAAGCAGTCCTCCTTCCTTGGCCTCCCAAAGCACTGGGATTACAGGCATGAGCCACCATGTGCTGCCAATGTTTATTTTTTTTATGGTTCTTATCTTTTAGACATACATTCTAAATATTTATAGATGAAATGATTTATTTAGGATTTGTTTCAAAATAACGGAGTGCTGGGGGAAGTAAGTGGGCCATGAATTGATAACTGTTAAAGCTGGGTATGAGGCAGTTTATTATATTCTTCTGTTACTTTTTTATTTAACATTTTCCATAATTAGAAAGTCCAAAAAAATAATATTTAATAACCATCTATGAGGTTTATAAAAACCATTTAGATGTCTTTATTCCTTATAAAATGACATAAAAGCATTACCTACAATAAATTCCACCCCATTTTCTTTTCATAAAAAATTTTTCTTTTCATAATCGATATTCCTTATTCTCTGCTGTGAGAAAAGAGCTATTAAAATCGTCACATGATGTCAAAAGAAAACAAGGGGGAGAACGAGTCACTTTACTGTGCCTACAATGTATTTTATGTAACACCTTTACTTTTCTTCCCTTTCCAACCTGATTAAAAATTTTTTTGCTCTTGGGAGGGAAGGTGGGGTGTCCACAGGCAAGTTATTGTTACATGATAGTTAACATTCAACTGTATCTGCATCTTATCACAAACAAATACATGTATATATACACAGAAATATATGGAAAGTACTTAGTTACTCTCTATATTTCAGGCATATGGTTTATTCTCTCCAGAGATCAATATTTTAGTTACTGAAGCTGTATCTAACTTTTTGCTAAAATAGTTATTTTGTGTTTTAAGAGAAATAAGTGTAATTCCTCAATAGCAGGAATGGTATGTGGAAGTGATCGTTTTTTGGTGGTTAAGATATAATTTGACAAGAACATGCAAGATTTTGTGAAATATGAATAGTAGTTTATTATTTCAAACTTTTAAAAGTTGGGAAAAGAGGAATTTCAAATTAAAATCTATAAAGTATTGGAAGAATCTATAGAAAAGAGCAACTAAAGCCGGGCGCGGTGGCTCACTTCTGTAATCCCAGCGCTTTGGGAAGCCGAGGCGGGACTATCCTGGCCAACATGGTGAAACCCCGTCTCTACTAAAAATACAAAAATTAGCTGAGCATGGTGGCGCGCCTGTAGTCCCAGCTACTCGGGAGGCTGAGGCAGAATCGCTTGAACCCGGGAGGTGGAGGTTGCAGTGAGCCGAGATCGCACCGCTGCATTCCAGCCTGGGCGACAGAGCAAGACCCCGTCTCAAAAAAAAAAAAGCAACTAAAATGCTCAATAAATACCTCTCTTTCACAGCCCTCTGATGTGAGTCACTACACAGATTTAAAGGTAACAATGTTATAAACCGTTCAGGAGAGTAGTTTTGAAGACTTAACTTCCATTAACGCTGTATATTTGGGAATTGAGTTTTCCGGAAAATTGAGGCTGAGGCAGGAGAATCGCCTGAACCCGGGAGGCGGAGGTTGCGGTGAGCCGAGATCGCGCCATTGCACTCCAGCCTAGGCAACGAGAGCGAAACTCCATCTCAAAAAAAAAAAAAAAAAAAAAAAAAAAAAAAAAAAAAAAAGTATGATGAAGAACTGAGAATTTTCATTTACTTCCAACTCTTGTGTTGGTTTCTCAGCTTGTCTCTTCTCCCTGCTGTGAATCCTATCACTGCCTTTAGAGTTAACTTACTAAGTGACAAATCTGATTATCATTCACTGGCTTCAAAACTCTAGTGTTACCACGTTGTTCATGTGAAAGTCCAAATCTCTTTCCTGTAGCATCCACAGTCAGACTTCTAGCTTCATCCTTTGCCTCTCTCAGTAAAGAACTATAAAGTCAAGCAGCACACCAAACTGTTTGCTGGGCCCAGGGTACGCAATGCTTTTCTTATCACATTGTGCATTTGAATGTTCTATTCTCTTTGCTTGGAGTGGTTTTCCTCCACTTCCCATCTCCTATCTTGTAAGCCCCAACTAAAAGATCACATCGAAGCCTCCCCAGTTCCCTCAGACAGGGCTATTCACTTGCTCTGTTTTCTCTCTTTTTGAGATGAAGTCTCACTCTGTCGACCACGCTGGAGTGCAGTGGCACAATCTCGGCTCACTGCAACCTCTGCCTCCCAGGTTCAAGTGATTCTCCTGCCTCAGCCTCCTGAGTAGCTGGGACTACAGGCGTATGGCCACCACGCCCGGCTAATTTTTGTATTTTTAGTAAAGATGGGGTTTCACCACATTGGCCAGGCTGGTCTCGAACTCCTGACCTTGTGATCTGCCCACCTCAGCCTCCCAAAGTGCTGGGATTACAGGCCTGAGCCACCGCGCCCGGCCCACTTCCTCTGTTTTCATAAACACTTTTTGTACTGTATTGTAACCATTTGGTGGTAGTCATCCCTTCTATTGATTGATTGATGCAATCATTCATTCATTTGGAGGTATTAATCTAAAAGGTACTATGTTCCAGACACTGTTTGGTACTGGAAATAGAGTTATTAAAACAGTCACTGTCTCTTCCCTCTGTTAGTGGAGGACACATATGTTAAAGAATCACAAAAACATCCATATAATCACATTGTGACATCTGTGAAAGTGGGGTCTCTCTGTTCAGTATCTCTTTGTATATTGCCCACCTTCCATCTTCCCACCCCCATCCCACCAGCACATAAGCTAATGCTTCACACAAAAGAGCAACTCAATAAATGCTTAAAGAAGTGAATGATTAATATATAACTGTACATGACCTACATGGATTTCTTTTAAACTTTTTATTTTGAAATAATTGTAGATTCACAGGCACTTGTAAGAAATAATACTGAGAGGTCAGGTGTACCCTTTACCTAATTTCCCTTAACAATAAGATCATACAAATATATAAGATGGTATCACAGCCAGAATATTGATATTGATACAGTTCCCCATCCTTGTTCAGATTTCCTCAGTTTTACATGTGTGTGTATTTAGGCCTATGAAATTTTCCCATGTCGGTTTATATATCCACCACAATGGTCAAGATTAGAGAAGTGTTATCATGAGGCTACATTATCACACCTACTTCCCTCCCATCCCCCTTCCACCACCCTCTATCCGAAATCCCTGGCAACCACTAATCTGTTCTTCATGTCTATAATTTTGTCATTTTGAGAATGTTATACAAATGAAATCATTCAGTATGTAACCTTTGTGGATTTTTTTTTCCACCCAGTGTAATTCTCTGACGATTTAACTGAGTTGTGTGTGTCAATAGTTAATACCTTTTTGTTGTTGAGTAATTTTCCGTGGTATGGATGTATTATAGTTTGTTTAATCCTTTATCCATTAAAGAATATCTGGGTTGTTTCCAGCGTTTGGCGATTAGGAATAAAGCTGCTATGAACATTCTCATACAAGTTTTTATGTAAACATAATTCTCCATTTCCCTGGGACAAATGCCCAGGAATGCAACTGCTGCGTTGTATGGTAATTATGTGTTTGGTTTTATAAGAAACTGTCACACTATTTTCCAGAGTGGCTGTACCATTTTACATGTAAGAGAGAAGTTGGGCACTGAAAAATCCAGTTTCTCCATATCCTCACCAGCATTTGGTGTTGTCATTATTTTTTTATTTTAATCATTCTGATAGGTAAGTAGTAATATTTTCTTGTGGCTTTAATTTACATTTCCCTAATAGTTAACAAAATTGAACATCTTTTCATATGTTTATTTGCCATTTCCATTTGTAAATCCTCTTTAGTGAAATTCCTGTTTTATGTCTTTTGCCCATTTTCTTTTTTCTTTAATTTTTGAAACAGAATTTCCTTCTATTGCCCAGGCTGGAATGCAGTGGTGCGATCTTGGCTCACTGCAACCTCTGCCTCCCAGATTGAAGCGATTCTCATGCCTCCACCTCCCCAGTAGTTGTGATTACAGGCGGGCAGCTAATTTTTATATCTTTAGTAGAGACAGGGTTTCGCCATGTTGGCCAGGCTGGTCACGAACTCCTGGCCTCAAGTGATCCTCCTGCCTCGGCTTCCCAAAGTGCTGGTATTATAGGTGTGAGCCATTGCCCCCGGCCTCTTTGCCCTTTTTGTAATTGGAGTTTTTTGCTGTAATTTACTGTTGGGTTTTGAGTTTTTGATATTTTTTACATACTAGTCCTTTGTCAGATATGTGGTTTGCAAATACTTTCTGTCTGTAGCTTGCATTTTCATCTTTTTAATGGGTCTTTTGCAGAGCAGTGGTTTTAAATTTTGATTAGGTACAATTTATTGATTTTTTTTTTTCTTTCCCTGAGTCATGATTTTGGTGTCTCAGAATTCTTTGCCTATTCCTAGATCCCCCAAGTTTTCTCCTATACTTTTTTCCCAAATATTTTATAGTTTTATGTTTACATTTAAATCTGTAATTCATTTTGAGTTAATTTTTGTATAAGATAAGAGGTTTAGGTCATGGTTTATTTTTTTGCCTATGTTCATCCCATTCCTCCAGCACCATTTGTTGAAAAGGAATTTTTTCTCCATTGAATGACTTTGTAAATGATCATCTTTGTAAATAAATCAGACGGACATATCTCTCTATGTCTATTTCTGGGTTCTTTCTTTATTCTGTTCAGTAGACCTGTATTTTTATCTCTCCACCAGCACAAACTGCCTTGATTACTGTAGCTACATAGGAAGACTTAATATTGAGTAAAGTGATTCCTCATATTCTTCCTTTTCAAGATTGTTTAGTCATTCTAGCTCTTTTGCCTTTCCATGTAAACGTCAGATTAAGCTTGCCTATGTCTACAAAAATCCGTGCTGGGATTTTGATAGGAATTGTATTAAAACTATATACAATTTGGGGAGAATTGACGTCTTTTCTATGTTGAGTCTTTCAATCTGTGAATATGGTATGTCTCTTCATTTACTTAGGTTTCTTTAATCAACATTTTGGAATTATCAGCATGAATATTTATAGATATGTTTTTAAAGTTTATATCTAAGCATTTTATTTTGCTTAAAGTAATTATAAGTGATAGTTTTTGTTGTATTTTTGATCCAATTCTGCCTCAGCCTCCCATGTAGCTAGGATTACAGGTGCCTGCCACCATGCCCGGGTAATTTTTTGTATTTTTAGTAGACACAGGGTTTCACCATGTTGACCAGGCTAGTCTTGAACTCCTGACCTCAAGTTGATTCGCCCAGCTCGGCCTCCCAAAGTGCTGGGATTACAGGTATGAGACACCATGCCTGGCTGTGTTAATTCTTCTTTAATATTTGGTAAAAATTTTCAAGGAAGCCAGCTGGGCTTGGGAAATTCTTTTCCAGGAGGCTTTTCATTACAAAGTCAATGTCTTTCATGGTTAAAGAACTACTCAAGATACCAGTTTGTGGTTTTAGAGAAATTGGTCAATTTCTTTTAAGTTGTCAAATTTGTGAGCATAAAGTTGTTCATAGTATTCCCTTACTATCCTTTTAATAGCTACAAGATCTGTATTACCTCCTGTCTCACTTCTGATATTAGTGATTTATCTCTCCTTTTTTTTTTTTTTTTTTTTTCGAGACGGAGTCTCGCTCTGTCGCCCAGGCTGGAGTGCAGTGGCGCAATCTCGGCTCACTGCAAGCTCCGCCTGCCGGGTTCACGCCAGTCTCCTGCCTCAGCCTCTCTGAGTAGCTGGGACTACAGGTGCCCGCCACCACGCCCGGCTAATTTTTTTGTATTTTTAGTAGAGACAGGGTTTCACCATGGTCTCTATCTCCTGACCTCGTGATCCGCCCGCCTCGGCCTCCCAAAGTGCTGGGATTACAAGCGTGAGCCACCGCGCCAGCCTTATCTCTTCTTTTTTTATGTTATTGTGGTAAGAACATTTAACATGTGATTTACTCTTGAAACAGATTTTTTTTTTTTTTTTTTGAGACATAGTTTTGCTCTTGTTGCCCAGGCTGAAGTGGGATGGCACAATCTTGGCTCACTGAAACCTCCACCTCCCAGGTTCAAGTGATTCTCCTGTCTCAGCCTGCCAAGTAGCTGGGATTACAGGCATATACCACCACACCACGCCTGGCTAGTTTTTTGTATTTTTAGTAGAGATGGGGTTTCACCATGTTGGCCAGGCTGATCTCAAACTCCTGACCTCAGGTGATCCACCCGTCTCAGCTTCCCAAAGTGCTGGGATTACAGGCATGAGCCACCGAACCCAGCGTTTTAAACAGATTTTTTTTTTCTTTTGGTGGCAGAGTCTTGCTCTGTCACCCAAGCTGGGTGCAAGGGTGCAATCTCTGCTCACCGCAACCTCTGCCTCCTGGGTTCAAGTGATTCTCCCACCTCAGCCTCCCTAATAGCTGGGATTACAGGCTCATGCCACCATGCCCAGCTAATTTTTTTGTATGTTTAGTAGAAAGAAGAGTTTCACCATTTTGGCCAGGCTGGTCTCAAACTTCTGACCTCATGATCTGCCCACCTCGACTTCCCAAAGTGCTGGGATTGCAGGTGTGAGCCACCACACCCAGCCTCTGAAACAGATTTTTCAGTATCCAATACAGTATTGTTACCTATAGGTACAGTGTTGTACAGCGAATCTCTAGAACTTACTCATATTACAAAGCTGAAATTTTATACTGGTTGATTAGCAACTCCCCATTTCTCCCTACCCCTCAGCCCCGGTAACCTTTGCTTCTATGAGTTAGATTATTTTAGATAGCTCATATAAGTTGAGTCATATGATATTTGTCCTTGTGTGACCAGCTTATTTCACTTACTATAATGTTCTCAACGTTCATCATGTCACATATTGCAAGATTTCCTTTTTTAAAGTTGGATAATATTTCATTGTATACTACATATATATACCACAATTTTTAAAAAGTATTTGTTCATCCATTGATGGACATTAGATTAATTTCACATCTTGGCAATGCTAGTATCCCTTCAATATCATTATTTCTTTTCTTTTTTTTTTTTTTGGAGATGGAAGTTTTGCTCTTTTTGCCCAGGCTGGAGTGCAACGGTGCAATCTCGGCTCACCGCAACCTCTGCCTTCTGGGTTCAAGCGATTCTTCTGCCTCAGCCTCCTGAGTAGCTGGGATTACAGGCATGCACCATCATGCCTGGCTAATTTTGTATTTTTAATGGAGACGGGGTTTCTCCATGTTGGTCAGGCTGGTCTCGAACTCCCGACCTCAGGTGGTCTGCCCGCCTCGGCCTCCCAAAGTGCTGGGATTACAGGCGTGAGCCACCGTGCCTAGCCTCAATTTTTTTTTTTTTTTTTGGGTAAAATACTCAGAACTGGACTGCTGAATCGTATGGTAGTTCTATTTTTAACTTTTTGAGGAAAAAAAATTACTTTTGTCTTTATTTTTGTCAGTCTTGCTGAAGGTTTACAAATTTTTTTTTTTCAAATAACTAGTTTTGATTTCATTGATTTTTCTCATGTTTTCTCCTGTTTTCAATTTAATAGATTTCTGTTCTTTATTTTTTCTTTCTTTCTGCTTACTTTGGGTTATGTTGCTCTTCCTGTTCTAGGATTCTTATGGTAGAAACTTAGGTTATTAATTTGAGGCCATTTCTCTCTCCGTAATGTAAGCGTTTAATAGTATGCGTTTCCCTCTTGGCATTGCTTTAGTTGCATTGCACAAATTTTGATATGCTGTATTTTCACTTCCATTCAGATCTATGCATCGTTCTTATTTCCTTTGAAACTTCTTTTTTAACTCATGCATTGTTTAGAAATGTGTTAATTTCCAAATGTTTGAAGATTTTCCTGTTGTCTTTCTGTTATTGATTTCTAGTTTGATTTCGTTATGATCAGAAGACATATTCAGTATGATTTTTAGTTTTAGATTTGTTGGAGTTACTTTTCTGACCCAGGATCTGCTTTATTTTGGTGAATATTCCATGGCACTTGAGAAGAATGTATATTCTACTGTTGTTGGAAGGAGTGTTTATTAAATATCAGTTAGATCCTGTTGGTTGATAGCACTGTTCAATTCTTTTGTCTTTGTTAATTTTCTGTCTAGTAATTCTATCAGTTGCTGAGAGTGGAGTGTTCAAGCCCCCAAGCCTGACTATAGATTTGTCTATTTTCTCTTTTAGCTCTATGTGTGTGTGTGTGTGTGTGTGTGTGTGTGTGTGTGTGTGTGTGTTGAAACTGTTGTTTGGTGCATGTACATTTAAGATTACTGTGTCATCTTGGTCAATTGGTTCTTTTATCACTATGTGATGTCTCTTTCTTGCTGGTTAATTTTCTTTTCTCTGAAGTCCACTTTATCTGATATTAATATAGCTACTTGAATATCTATATTTTTAAGAGATAAGGTCTCACATGATTTCAAATGGTTAATTTAAATAAAGGAACTGCTTTAAGTTGATTATGTGATCTACTTCTACACCACCAACCCACACCATTGTGTAAGAGACTGTTTATGGAAAATTATGTCATCCCGCAGTCGGGAATGGCTAATTGACTTAATGAACAGCAGGACAGTAACATGGCTTCTTTCTGTGTATCCTAAGGAAAGAATGCAGCAAAATATTTAATCTTCTTTATTTATTCTTATCTAACTATAGCCTCATAATAAAAAAGAAGTACAAGATATAGGTGCTATGGAGATGTCCATTGGCCTGCAAAAATAAGAAAAAGATTTCTGTAGTTGTACTTTTAGAAAACGATGAATTCTTTAAAAAAAAAAAAAAGACTGAGAAAAGAGAAGCTTCAGGATAGGCTTATTAATGAAAAACAAAAGTGAAACAAGAGAAGAGTGTCTGACAAAAGATAGCTTTATATTTAAGTACAAAAAAATAATGTAATGGAATCTGAAGGCTGGAAAGTGGATGTGGGTGGGGGTTGGGGGAAGGGTGGAGGTGGATATGGAGAAGAAAATACATAAAGACTATCTGTCTTTCTTAAGAAAGAAACAATTAGTATAAACTCTAGAAATACTAATTTTCTGTCCTATTCATAGGTATCATAGGTGTTAAAAACAAATTCATATCTGGGTGTGGTGGCTCACACCTGTAATCCCAGCACTGTAGGAGGCCAAGGTAGAAGGATCACCTGAGGTCAGGCCGTTGAGATCAACCTTGCCAATATGGCGAAACCCCTCCTTTACTAAAAAAACAAAAATTAGTAGGGCATGGTGATGCACGCCTGTAATTCCAGCTACTCAGGGGACTGAGGCAGGAGAATTGCTTGAACCCAGGAGGCGGAGGTTGCAGTGAGCTGAGATTGTGCCATTGCACTCGAGCCTGGGTGACAGAGCAAGACTCCATCTCAAAAAAAAAAAAAAAAAAAAAAAAAAATTTCATCTATTTGTAATGTGATAATCATACTTTGCCTTCATAGGTTTCAAAATGCTTTTATTTATTAATACTAATAGTATATTTATAGCAATTTATGAAGCACTTTTACATGCATTTTTAAATTTCATCCTTAAGACTACGGTAAAGTCAGATATTATTCTTTTTTTTTTTTGTTTTTGAGACAAGAGTCTTCTTCTGTTGCCCAGGCTGGAGTGTAGTGGTATGTTCTTGGATCACTGCAACCTCCACCTCCCCAGTTCAAATGATTCTTCTGCCTCAGCCCCCCAGGTAGCTGGGATTACAGGCATGTGCCACCATGCCTGGCTAATTTTTGTATTTTTAGTAGAAACGGGGTTTCACCATGTTGGCCAGGCTGGTCTTGAACTTCTGGCCTCAAGCAATCCACCCACCTCGGCCTCCCAAAGTGCTGGGATTACAGGTGTGAGCCACCATGCCTGGCCATTATTCTCATTTTAGAGTAAGCAGTGGGCCCAAAGTCACAGGGTTGGCAAATGGTGCAGCTAGGGGCAGAACCTAGCTCCTTACTTCCTAATTCAGCCTGGTGTTAGCATTTTCTGGGACTCCATGCTGTATGCCTCTTACATTCATTCCCTCTGTAAGTCAATTCAGTAATCAAAGGTTAAGCATTATAGACCTTGTTCTAGAGGAAATGGAATTGAATTCCAAATTACATTTATTTTCTCTGGTAATTAGTCACTGTTTAAAAATACTAATTATATGTAGTATATGTTGTTCTAGAATTTCTGCCTTCTAATATAAAACGAGACTGCAGACCTGTGTGTGCCATAATCTAGAGTTTTGTGTTACTTGTTTTTCTTTTGATTGTTCTTGGTAGGTGGCAGTTGGGCATAGATGAGATAAATTCCATATTCTTGTTCTTCATACCAAAGGAAACAGATGTCTCACATTTTCACACAGTTTATGGCAGTTTCAGACTTATGAACCTCATAAAGATAAATGGGTACTGTCAAACCAAAGGATCATCATTCACTGAGATTGCCTTTGTAACTTTCTGCCCCTTTCTGGCTCTTTCTTCCTGTTTTTTTTTTTGGTCCTCTTTCTTCTTTCCTTCTTTCTTTTTCTTTTCCCTTTCCTCTTTACCTCTTTTTTTGAATTTTTTTTCTTAGTTTCTTTTTCTTCTCTTTTTTTATCAATCAACACATTTAAAGTTTTATTAGCAGCTATCTTCTTTTGTAACCTAAAGGAGCTGCCATTCAGTATACTTCCTCTTTGTGATAATTTCCTCTTTGCCCAGCTATCAACTGCAGCCAGACACACACATACACTTACACCATATCTTAACCATCTGAAGAGTGCCTGAGGCCTGAGTTATGATAATGTAGTTTGGGTCAGGAATCTGAACACTATCTAAAAATATACAAAGCTGCTCTGGCATATTTTAAAACTCGCTTAGAAATGGGACTTTTGTTTCTACCACCAATAGATATATTTATATTGGCATATATAAAAACACAACTATTCTTACAGACAAACGACGTAAAGACCTATCAGACCTCACTATTCTAATATAACTTAAGCAAACAACTTTGAAACAATTTTATTTATATAGACTTGAACGTAATCTTAACTTTTATTTTCTCATCTGCCACTTTGACTTTTTATAGTGAGGGTTCTATTTTGTTTCTCATCCTCACATCTCTAGATATAAATAAATGGTGAAAAAAGGAGACAGGAAATGAGAGTTCAGATTTTAGGACTTATGTCATTATTTTCTAGAAAGCATGCATCATTGAACCCCTGATGTATTTTTCCTCCAAAATATTGAAGATATCCACATATTTTTTGGGGTTGTTGTTGATACAGAGTTCTGACTGAATGGAAATATTGGTGGTATATTGTCATTCTCTTGTCATTATTTTTGAAACTTAAAAGGCAAATAACCAATGCTCTACTTTATGTTTTTGGTTATACCAGAGTTTCATTTCTGAGTCCTGGTGGAAGTGGCTATATACAAATCTTTATGCAAATCTTAAGTTTTTACCACTGTTATATCAGAAGTTATCATGGATCTATATATGAAATAATCAGAATTAAGGGAGTATTTGTGTTCCATGTCCCTTGTTTTTATTTAGCTTTGCAGTAGTTAATTGAATGTTACTTTCCATTTTAAGAAGAGGGCAGAGAGAATGACCTTCCTAGAAAAAAACCAAAGTCATAGAATATAACAAGCTTTATATTTTGATATAAAAATCTTGCTCTTCGAACCCCCCCGTAAGTATGAGACATATGGAAGATAACTCTTGATATAGAATATAGTCCTTTTTCTCATGATGGTTTTGACAGATATTTAATATTAATTTTAATAAATTATTCCTTTTCTCCATTTTATCTTTCCTAATTAGACTCTGAAATGGATATAATATTTTTGACATTTTGTTGGATTTTAAAAGTTTGATAATCAGTTTGAATTGCTTTGCGATTCATATCCTTCAGGACGCAAATCCTGGCGTGTTCTCATGTTAATTCTGGAGAAAATAATCCAGACTCTAGCAACCAAGTCACCATTCCTAGTAAAATGGGCTATCATGCCTTTTCTTTCAGGAAACATCATGTAGAGTTTAAAGCAAGTTTAAAGGTCCAAACATCTATATTCTCTTATCCGGTCTGTCAGTTGTGTTTATTAGTCATGAACTGTGTCTTTAGCCTTTTGCATTAACTGCCCCCTTTCCTCAAATATCTTTTGGCTTCTCTAGTACTTCTTTACTTCCTTTCCCTAAGAGACTGGGTTAAATACCCCTTAAGTGTGCTACATTATTCTGTTATTGCCTGTATTTCAGGCTTGCTTTCTCACTAGATGTAATCTCTTTGAGGACAGAGACCTTAACATGTTCAAGATAATAGATTTGCCGAATGAATGAATAGAATTACAGGCAAAATAGTTACTTACTTTCATATTTCTTTCAGATTTAAAAACCATTACAAATCCCTCATGCCAAAATATCCACTTGTTATCTTGATTAACACTGCACTTCTTTATACAAGTGGAAAGTTTCAATTATTTGGTTAGATTTTAAATTTGGAACTGGCAAAATGAATTCTTTAGGAAGAGATCCCACTTCCACTTGAAGAAAAATTGTAACTCATATCCCAGAGGAAATAATTAGCATCAAATGTTACCATTACTGTGAATTTCTGAAATAACTGTGGTTTTTGTTTTTTTAATAGTAAAATACAGTTTGCTATACTCTAGTTGTAGAGTTTTTGAGCTTGAGAGGGCAGTAAGATTATGTTCTCCATCGCCATGTAAGTTGGGGTAGAGGATTAAATTAATTAAATGTATGTTTCTTTAATACATTTGTTCTATAGACTGCAAGCTCCCTGAAAGTAGCGTTTGTATTAGTCATATTTCTGCCTACTACCTAGCACAAACTCTGGTCATTTTAAGAACTCAGTAAGTATTTGTTAGGCCAGGCGCAGTGGCTCATGCCTATAATCCCAACACTTTGGGAAGCCAAGGATCACTAGCGGTCAGGAGTTCGAGACCAGCCTCTCCAACATGGTGAAATCCCATCTCTACTAAAAATACAAAAATTAGCCAGGTGTGGTGGCGGGTGGCTGTAATCCCAGCTACTCGGGAGGCTGAGGTAGGAGAACTGCTTGAACCCAGGAGGCAGAGGTTGCAGGTTGCAGCAAGCCAAGATCGCACCACTGCACTCCAGCCTGGGCAACAGAGTGAGATTCTGTCTCAAAAAAAAAAAAAAAAAAAAGTATCTGTTGAATAAATTCGTGAAAGGGGAAACACGGTGGAGATCTTAGTTCTGCATATGAACGCTATGTGGAACAATACATTTATGACTGATTCAATAAGTGGAAGTTACTATCTAAACATAATATGCTTTCTGAAAATAAGAAAAAGGGTCCTGTTGGGATTCAGAAGGTTATAACTTTGTAGTCAGTTTTATATAATAGTGTCACTCTTTCAGGCAAAATTGGTCTAAAATTAATTGATGCAGAGCAAGTGGACCTTTCAAATTTTATTTAGCAATAGGAATTAAGAAGGATTGTGTTTGTGGTCTGTAAGTAGATCTTTTTCAGGAAGACATAAAATGGAAATTCTACATGCCAATAATCCTAAGGCTTATTTATGAACATCATATTTTAGGATTTTTATAGAAGTTCCTCTTCTGCCAGAAAGGAAACTTGAGTTTGAGAACCAGTCTCCAAGGACTTGATATTGAATGAACTTAACTCTGTCTAACACAGATTGATTTTAGTATTTCTGGCAAAAGATCAAAATAGCTTACACATAGCATTTATAAGAATGTTTAAATATTTTCCTTCACTATTATTATTTCTTAATATGTTTTTCTTTCAAAATGAATGTACTTACATTGTATAAATAAGTGTTTCAAATTTGTTTCAACTTTAGCTTTCATGCTATGATTAGAAAGTTAAGAAATTGAACTTTCACTAGTTCTAATTCTTAACATTTTCAGAACTTCAGCTTCTTCATCTGTAAAAGTAGGATAATAGTGCCTACATCTTGGGATTCTTGTGGGAATTACTTGATATAATATACATAAAGCCTCCAGCACAAAGTAAGCATATTGTAGATGGTGGTGATAGGGTGGAGTTAGTAGTGGCTTTTATTATTAAAACCAGATGCAGGGATTAACTTTGTTATTTTGCTTCCTTGCTTATTTTTTATCACCGTGATCCCAAATTAGCCCAAATGTGTCTTTTAAATAAGAACATTAAGAGATATTTTGCAATAATCATGTAGTTATTTAGACTGATATGTGCAGATGTATGTCAGCAAGTTGCAAATTGGTATTAAAGTGTGACTTCATTTGGGTTATAAAAAGGGAATGATCATTATACATAGTTATAGAAAAATTTCTGAAGAATACACAATAGTTTCTTAGGAGTAATTACCTTTGAAGAGTCAGAATGGGGAGGCTAAGTGCAGAAGAAAATTTTCTATCTCTACCCCTTTGTATCACTGGAATGTTGTTGAACATGTATTACCTTTATAATAAAAAAACCAGACAACTGGATGTTTTACCAGCAACGGATATGGTGACAACTGTAAGTAGGACTAATGAACTGGCTAATGTGCTGGTAAAATTCAAGAGGAAGTTATTTTTTTTATTACCAATGAGTAGAATTATATCCATGATTACAAAAACTAAGTAATGTAGAGGGGTTGCTATTAAAATTATAATTAATCCTAAGTGCCTGACAATGCTAGATACATTAAAAATGTATCTTTGATAATTTTTAGTTCAGAGTCATTTCTTTTCTATAAAAAATGCAAACAATTTATATGGAGCCACTAAAGATCCAGAATAGCGAAAGCCATCCTGAGCAAAAAGAAGAAAACTGGAGGAATCACATTAGCTGACTTCAAATTATACTACAGAACTATAGTAACCAAAACAGCATGGTATTGCCATAAAAATAGACACATAGACCAGTAGAACCCAGAAATAAATTCACATATCCACAGTCAACTTATTTTCAACAAAGGTGGCAAGAAAATACATTGGGGAAAGGATAATCTCTTCAATAAATGGGAAAACTGGATATCCATATGCAGAAGAATGAAACTAGACCCTTATCTCTCAACCATATACAAAAAATAAAATCAAGATGGATTAAAGATTTAAATCTAAGACCTGAAACTATGAAACTACTGAAAGAAAACATTGGGGAAACTCTGAGTCTAGGACATTGGTCTGGCAGAAGCACAGGCAACCAAAGCAAAAATGGACAAATGGGATTACATCAAGCTAAACAGCTTCTGCAGAGCAAAAGAAACAATCAACAAAGTGAAGAGACGGGCTGGGTGCGGTAGCTCACGCTTGTAGTCCCAGCACTTTGGGAGACCAAGGCCTGCAGATCACTTGAAGTCAGGAATTCAAGACCAGCCTGGCCAACTTAGTGAAACCCCTGCCTCTACTAAAAATACAAAAATTAGCTGACATGGTGGTGGGCACCCGTAGTCCCAGCTACTCGGGAGGCTGAGGCAGGAGAATTGCTTGAACCTGGGAGGCAGAGGTTGCAGTGAGTGGAGATCATGCCACTGCACTCCAGCTTGGACGAGAGAGCGAGACTCCATCTCAAAATAAATAAATAAATAAATAAATAAATAAATAAATAAATAAAGAGACAACCCTAGAGCGAGACTCCATCTCAAAATAAATAAATAAATAAATAAAGAGACAACCCTATCTGACAAGGATTAACACCCAGAATATGTAAGGAGCTCAAAAAACTCAAGAGAAAAAATCTGATTTTAAAATGGGCAAAAGATCTGAATAGACATTTCTCAAAAGAAGACATAAAAATGGCCAACAGGTATATGAAAAAATGCCCAGCATCATTAATCAATCATCAGAGAAATGCAGATCAAAACTACAATGAGATATTATCTCATCCCAGTTAAAATGACTTTCACCCAAAAGACAGGCAATAGTGAATGCTGGCAAGAATGTAAAGAAAGGAGAACCCTTGTACGCTGTTGATGGAAATGTAAATTAGTACAGCCACTATGGAGAACAGTATGGAGGTTCCTCAAACAACTAAAAACAGAACTACCATACGATCCAGAATTCCCACTCCTAGTTATAGTCCAAAAGAAAGGAAATCAGTAATCAGAGAGATATTTGCACTCCCATGCCTATTGCAGCACTATTCACAATAGCCAAGATTTGGAAGCAATGTTAAGTGTCTATCAGAAGATGAATGGATAAAGAAAATGTGGCACATAAACACAGTGGATTATTATTGAGCCATAAAAAAGAATGAAATTCTGTCCTTTGCAACAACATGGATGAGACTGGAGGACATTAATGTTAAATGAAATAAGCCAGGCACAGAAAGACAAATTTTGCATGTTCTTGCTCATGTGGGAACTAAAAATTAAAACAATTGAACTCATGCAGATAGAAACTAGAATGATGGTTACCAGAGACTGGGAAGGATAGCAGGGAAGACAGATGAAGGAGGAAGAAGGCATGGTTGGTTAATAGGTACAAAAGTATAGTTACACAGAATGAATAAGATCTAGTATTTGATAGCACAAGAGAGTGATTCCAGTCAACAATAACCATTGGATATTTTAAAATAATTAAAAGAGAGTGGAATTGGAATGTTCCTAACACAAATGATAGATGCTTGATATGCATCTATATTGTATATTTCTACAGTTTAAAAAGTCAAAATTTTCAAGTCTTATAATGAAAAAGACTGCTCCTGCCTCATATCTATACTCCCGCACCCAATTCCTGCTTCTCAGAGGCAATCACTTTAAAGTTATACAGATGTTTTTCTGATTTTTTTCTCCATATTTCTAAACACCATATGTATACTGCTATCTGAATATTTCCATTTTTGATGAAAGATGAGAAATTGGCTTTCTTACACGTATACATTTCCCCTCCATCTTCCAGATAGAGTTATATCATAATTTTTGTTAGTTCAGCAGACAGTGCTTACATTATTATGACTGTATTATTCACAGCTGTGACTTTTAGTGGACTATGATTAAATGTACTTCCTTTGTATAGCATTTTGTTTTCCCCAGGGTAAACAATTGCTTCATTTCTTTTATTAATTTCTATTAGTTCATTCCCATATGTTATTCCTCTTAATTTGTTCAGATATATCAGGTAGTGTATTAATTTCATCTTTTTCATGAAGACCTCCCTACAAGATCCCTGTGTTCTCCTGCTGCAGACCACAGTGAAATGCTACATCACCTACATAAACCCATATACAATTATATGCATATCATTTCTTAAATAAAAATGAGATTTTATGACATATACTGTTCTGCAACATGCTTTTTCCACTTAATATATTTATATAAGGTCAGTACATACATACCTATCCTATTCTATTTGAGTACTAAACTGTTGTTCTCTGCACCTCTGCTGAAGCTATTATATTTCCCCCCAACATCATCCTAGAGGTTTACATTTTTGTATAGCAAAATTAATAAGTGTTTCTTTGAGTTTCTGCATTTTGTGTTATACTTAAAATATGAAATTCTAAAAATATTCCACCATATTTTTAGTGGCTTAATGGTTTTATTTTTTCCTGTGTAAAAATTGAAATTATTTTGGTGTGGAGAATGAGTGTACCTTTTTTTACTTTGACTACTCACCTGTCCTTGTGTCATTTTATTGAATAAGTAATTTATCCTTGCCCTGATTTTAGAGGCAACATATATATTAAATATCTATGTGCATTTGGTTCTGTTTTTGAGACCCTGTTCTATTTCATTGATCTATTTCATTGCCAGATCTCCGTATTAGATATATTGTTGGTTTGCAATTTGTTTTACTACACAATAGGACAAGCCCTTCTTCATGACACTTTTTTTCTTTTTACCTGAATTTACCTAGCTGTTTATGGGAGGTTTATTCTTCCAGATCAGGAGTTGGCAAACTATAATCTGCAGACCAAATCTGTTGTGCTGCCTGTTTTAGTATAACCTGGATGCTTAAAATGGGTTTGAAGTCCGGGCGGGGTGACTCATGCCTGTAATCCCAGCACTTTGGGAGGCTGAGGCGGGTGGATCATCTGAGGTCAGGAGTTCGAGAGCAACCTGGCCAACATGATGAAACCCCGTCTCTACTAAAAATACAAAAATGGTGCACACCCGTAATCCCAGCTACTCGGGAGTCTGAGGCAGGAGAGTTGCTTGAACCTGGGAGGCAGAGGTTGCAGTTAGCTGAGATTGTGCCACTGCACTCCAGCCTGAGCAACAGAGTGAGACTCCATCTCAAAAAAAGAAAAAAGATTTTTAAATTTTTTAATGTTTGGGGAAAAAAATCACAAGAATGGTAGTTCTTGACATGGGAAAATTACACAAAATTCAAATTTCAATGTTCATAAGTAACGTTTTATTGGAACACACCCTCGTTTATTATTACCTATGGCTGCTCTCACACTACAACACAGTTGAATAGTTATATCAGAGACCATATGGCCCACAAAGCCTAAAAGATTACAAGAGCTTTATAGAAAAGTTTGCTGACCTCTGTTCTGTATCAAATTTTAAGCAGTTTAAAAGGAAATCTATTGGAATTTCATATAATATATAGATTAATTTGAGGAGAAATATTCAATATTGAGTAATCATCAAAGAACAAAAGCAATGTCTTTCTTCAATTTTTTTTTTTTTTTTTTTTTTTTTGAGACAGAGTCTCACTCTGCTGCCCAGGCTGGAGTGTAGTGGCACGATCTCAGCTCATTGCAACCTCTGCCTCCCGGGTTCAAGTAATTGTCCTGCCTCAGCCTCCGGAGTAGCTGGGATTATAGACATGGGCCACCACACCCAGCTAATTCTTGTATTTTTAGTGGAGACGTGGTTTCGCCATGTTGGCTGGGCTGGTCTTTAACTCCTGGCCTCAAGTGATCCGCCTGCCTCGGCCTCCCAAAGTGCTGGGATTACAGGCATGAGCCACTGCACTGGCCCAAATTTTCTATTATATCTTTTGTGACATTTTATAATTTTCTTCCATCCCAGTTCTTACACATTGCTTTTAAATTTATTACTGGATTTTTTGGGTTGGTTGTTGTTAATACAATTGTTAATGGGATCTTTTCCACCACCATATATGTGTGTGTGTCTCTGTGTGTGTATTTTTTTCTTTTTTAAAACTTACGGCCTGCCAGGCACGGTGGCTCACGCCTGTAATCCCAGCACTTTGGCAGGCCGAGGCAGGCAGATCGTAAGGTCAGGAGCTCGAGACCATCCTGGCTAACACGGTGAAACCTCGTCTCTACTAAAAGTACAAAAAATTAGCCTGGCGTGGTGGCAGGTGCCTGTAGTCCCAGCTACTTGGGAGGCTGAGGCAGGAGAATGGCGTGAACCTGGGAGGCGGAGCTTGCAGTGAGCCCAGATGGCACCACTGCACTCTAGCCTGGGAGACAGCAAGACTCGGTCTCAAAAAAAAAAAACCAACAAAAATAAAATATACTCACAAAAATAGCGATGACATAAGGTCCTTTTGTAGCAACATTGCCATCTCAGATAAGTGAAACAACAAAGGAAATGGAAATTATGTACTTGGTAAAAATATAGGTGATGGTAGAAAAATTATTTTTCTGAAATTTTAGGTTCTCTTTTTTTGAAATGTCTTGTAATCTAACTTGATTGCTGAAGCATACATTTTAATTATGAGCCAAAGGCAAAATGACTAGTTTTCTTGTTTGAACTTTTTTATGAAAAACATACTTGCAGCCAGACGCGGTGGCTGTAATCCCAGCACTTTGGGAAACTGAGGTAGGAGGATTGCTTGAGCCCAGTAGTTCAAGACCAGCCTGGGCAACATGGCAAAACTCCATTCTACAAAAACTATGAAAACTAGCCAGATGTGGTGGCGGGCACCAGTAGCCCCAGCTACTCAGAGGGCTGAGGTGGGAGGATAGCTTGAGCCTGGCAGGTTGAGGTTGCAGTGAGCCATGATTGTGCCACTGCACTCCAGCCTGGGCGACAGAGTGAGACCCTGTCTCAAAAAAAATGTGTGTGTGTATGTTTGTGTGTGTGTGTATTTGCATGTATACATGTTAAACAATAACAGTGTTAAACAATATAGTAATATACAACATAGAAAGTAGATGTCCCCAAACAAATATAAAAGTTACAAACCATACCAACCTTTTCCCTAACATATAGCCACTATAAGCAGTTTGGGCATATTCTTCTAGATTTTTCCATGATCTTTTTTAATGTTGTTTATATTATGAACATTATTTTAAAATGTAATCACATTATGCATATACGTATGCACATTACATATTACTTAACAGTACTTTAGTAGGACTTCCTTCCTATAGATCTGCTTCTCGTTATATTAGCTACACATTAGTAAAGTGTGTAATTGTACCAATTCCTTTTTGATGGACATTTAGGTTGTTTCTAAATGTTTTCTATTAGGAACCATGCTGTAAATATCATTATAAATAGCAGTGTGATTCATTTTCAGTTATTCTACTCTGACTCTAAAATACTCAGCTTGGAGACCCTCTTTTTTCACAAACTTCTAGCAGTGTAAAGTCTTTTTTAGTTTAAACAGCATTGTTTAAGCAGTTGTATAAAGCAATGTGCTAACCGGAAGTCTTTTTTGTTTTTTGTTTCTTTAATAATAAAATAGCCCTGGTCTCAATAGCTTATAGTCTAGTGTGACTGGTCAGTATGTATCCAATCAATCATAACTATTACTAATTATTTTGTTTGTAAAATGTTAGTAGTGACTATAAACTGATACACTTATTTGCCTTGGGCTTTCAGCAAATTACCCAGAGATGAGTTGATAATCAAGTATATTAGAGTATTGTTCAGTATCTTATTATATACTTTTTTTTTTTTTTTAAGAAATGAGGTCTTGCTACGTTGTCCAGGCTTGTCTCAAATACCTGGGGCTCAAGCGATCCTCCCAACTCAGCCTCCCAAAGTGCTAGAGTTACAGGCAAGAGCCACCATACCCAGCTACTCGTAGAAACTTGTCATAAGGAAATAATTATGCAAACATCACTGTCTATTTCCAGAACTTTTTCATCATCCCAAGCAGAAATTCTGTACCTATTAAGCACTTACTTCCCATTTCCTCCTCTCTGCCTAGCCCCTTATCTATTTTCTGTCTGTATGAATTTTGCCTATTCTAAATATTTCATACAAGTGGAATCATATAATATTTGTCCTTTTTTGTCTGGCTTTTTTCACTTAGCACAATGGTTCGTCCATGTTGTAACATCTATCAGTACTTCATTCCTTTTTTTTTTTTTTTTTTTTTTTTTGAGACGGAATCTTGCTCTGTCACCCAGGCTGGAGTGCAGTGGCGCGATCTCGGCTCACTGCAAGCTCCGCCTCCCGGGTTCACGCCATTCTCCTGCCTCAGACTCCCGAGTAGCTGGGACTACAGGCGCCCGCCAACATGCCTGGCTAATTTTTTGTATTTTTAGTAGAGACGGGGTTTCACCGTGTTAGCCAGGATGGCCTCGATCTCCTGACCTCGTGATCCGCCCGCCTCGGCCTCCCAAAGTGCTGAGATTACAGGCTTGAGCCACCACGCCCGGCCAGTACTTCATTCCTTTTTATGGCTAAGTAATATTTTGCTGTATCTGTATCCCACATTTTGTTCATCTGTGTATCTGTCTGCTGATGGACACTTCACATTGTTTCCACCGTTTGGCTATTGTGAATAATGCTGGTATGAACATTGGCATACAAGTATCTGTTTGAGTCCCTGTTTTCAATTCTTTGGGATATATACCTGGGAGTAGAGTTGCTGAGTCATGGTAATTCTATGTATAACTTTTTGAGGAGCTGTTCAACTGTTTTCCATAGAGGCTGCATCATTTTATATTCCCACCAGCAGTGTGCGAAAGGGTTCCAGTGTCTTCACATCCTCACCAACACTTGTTGTTTTCTGTTTTTTTTTTAATTATAATCATCTTAATGAGTATAAAATAATATCGTGGTTTTGCCTTTCCCTAATAATTAATGATAAGCATTTTTTCATGTGTTTATTGGCCATTTGTACATCTTCGTTGAGTAAATGTCTATTCAAGTCCTTGACAATATTAAGTTTTCTAGTTCTCATTTCAAAATTGGGTCATTTGTCTTTTTGTTGTTAAGTTATGGAAGTTCTTTATATGTTCTAGATTATTATCAGGTTTCTAATAAAAATTTTAGATTATTATCTAAATTCTTATCAGGTTTATGATTTGCAAATATTTTCTCTGTCACTCTTGATAGCGTCCTTTGATACACATAAGT
This sequence comes from Nomascus leucogenys, assembly GCF_006542625.1. Classification (NCBI taxonomy): domain Eukaryota; kingdom Metazoa; phylum Chordata; class Mammalia; order Primates; family Hylobatidae; genus Nomascus; species Nomascus leucogenys. The sequence goes on along the minus strand of NC_044390.1, from coordinate 85,496,236 downwards.
TCTTAATTTTAGTAAAGTCCAATTTATTTTTCTTTTGTTTCTTGTAAAAGCTTTTGGTGTCATTTTATTGTTGAGGGGTTTTTTGCTTTTAAAATATTTATTTTATAATAGACAAATGAAAAATTATATTTATGGTATACAACGTGATGTTTTGATATATGCATACATTGTAGAATGAATACATCAAGCTAGTTAACATATCCATCACCAGATTTCAGCTGATAATTTGTATCTTCTGACCAATATTTCTCCAATTCCTCACCTCTCCAGCCCCTGGAAAGCACCATTGTATTCTCTGCTTCTGAGTTCTGTTTTTTTTAGATATCACACATAAATGAGATCATACAATTTCTGTCTTTCTGTGCCTGCCTTATTTCATTGAGCGTAATGTTCTCTATGTTCATCCATGTTGTTCCAAATGACAGGATTTCCTTCTTTTCGAAGGCTGAATAGTATTCCATTGTGTACACATGCCACATTTTCCATTCACACACTGACGGACACTTGGATTGATTCCTTATCTTAGCTGTTGTGAATAATGTTGCAGTGAACATGGAAAAGTAGATATCTCTTTCACGTATTCATTTCATTTCCTTTGGATGTGTATCATTAGTGGGATTGCCAGGTCATATGGTAGTTCTAATTTTAATTTTTTGAGAAACCTCCATGCTGCTTTCCATAATGGCGGTGCTAATTTACATTCCCACTAACAGTGTACAAGGGTTCCCCTTTCTCTACATGCTCACCAACGCTTATCTTTTGTCTTTTTGATAAAAACTGTTCTTACAGGTGTGAGGTGGTATCTCCTTGTGCTTTTAATTAAGAAATCATTGCCAAACCCGTGGTCATGCAGATTTGTCCCTGTATTTAAGAGTTTTGGCCAGGCGCAGTGGCTCACGCCTGTAATCCCAGCACTTTGGGAGGCTGAGGCAGGCAGATCACGAGGTCTAGAGATCGAGACCATCCTGGCCAACATGGTGAAACCCTGTCTCTACTAAAAATACAAAAATTAGCTGGGCGTGGTGGCACGTGCCTGTAGTCCCAGCTACTTGGGAGGCTGAGGCAGGAGAATCGCTTGAACCCAGAAGGCGGAGGTTGCAGTGAGCCGAGATCGCGTCATTGCACTCCAGCCTGGTGACAGAGCAAGACTCCATCTAAAGGAAAAAAAAAAAGTTTTATAGCTTTATCTCTTATTTAGGTCTCTGATCTATTTTGAGTTATTTTTTGTATATAGTATAAAGTAAGGGCCCAACTTCATTTTTTTTGCCTATGGATATCCAGTTATCCCAGTACCATTTGGTGAAAAGACTGACCTTTCCCTGTTGTCTTGGCACCCTTGTTGAAAATCAATTTGCTATAGATATGAATGTTTATTTCTGGGCTGTCAATTCTATTCCATTGGTCTATATATGTCTGTCCTTAGGCCAGTACTGCAGTGTTTTGATTACTAAGCTGTGTAGTAAGCTGCAGGAAATGTGAGTCCTCCAACTGGTTTTTGTGTTTTTTTTTTGTTTTTTTTTTTATAGATTATTTTTGCTATTCTGGGTCCTTTGAAATCATATGGATTTTAGGACAGGTTTTTCCATTCCTGTACAAAACACCATTGGGATTTTGATACAAATTATATTGGATCTGTATATTGTTTGGAGTCGTATTGTCACCTTGACAATATTAAGTTTTCTAGTTCTTGAACACATAATGTCTTTCTATTTATTTAGGTCTTTAAAAAATTTCTGGCTGGGTGCGGTACTCCCACACCTGTAATCCTAGAACTTTAGGAGGCCAAGGCGGGTGGATCACGAGGTCAGGAGATCGAGACCATCCTGGCTAACACGGTGAAACCCGTCTCTACTAAAAATACAAAAAATTAGCTTTGCGTGGTGGCAGGCGCCTGTAGTCCCAGCAGCTCTGGAGGCTGAGGCAGGAGAATGGCGTGAACCCGGGAGGCGGAGCTTGTAATGAGCCGAGATCGCACCACTGCACTCCAGCCTGGGCAGCAGAGCGAGACTCTGTCTAAAAAAAAAAAAAAAAAAATTCTCCCAGCAATTTTTTTTTTTTTGAGGCAAACTTTCACTTGGTTGCCCAGGCCAGAGTGCAGTGGCACAATAATCTCGGCTCACTGCAACTTCTGCCTCACAGTTTCAAGCAATTCTCCTGCCTCAGCCTCCCAAGTAGCTGGAATTACAGGCGTGCACCACCACACCCAGCTAATTTTTGTGTTTTTAATAGAGATGGGGCTTCGCCGTGTTGGCCAGGCTGGTCTCCAACTCCTGAGCTCAAGCGATCCACCCACCTCGGCCTCCCAAATGCTGAGATTACAGGTGTGAGCCACCGCACCCGGCACCAGCAATGTTTTGTAGTTTTCATTGTTCATGTTTTTATGCTTCCTTGGTTAAATTTATTCCAAGGAGGAATAATTAAAGTATTCCTTTTGCTCTTATTATAAATTGTTTTCTTAATTTCCTTTTCAGATTGTTCATTGCCAGTATATAGAAATACAACTGATTTTGTTATTTTTATACCCTGGAACTTTGCTAAATTTATTTAATGGCTCTAGCAGTTTGTATGTGTGAGTTATTTAGGGTTTTCTGGATATAAGATCATGTCATTGGCCAGCCACAATGGCTCATGCCTGTAATCCCAGCACTTTGGGAAGCTGAACCAGGAGGATTGCTTGAGCCAGTAGTTCCAGACCAGCCTGGACAACATTGTAAGAGCTTGTCTTTACTAACAATCAAAAAAAAAAAAAACTAGCCAGGCGGCGTGGCACACGACTGTGGTCCCAGCCACTCAGGAGGCTGAGGGTAGGAGGCTGCAGTGATCCAAGATTACACAACTGCACTCCAGCCTGGATGACAGAGCGAGACCCCATCTCTAAGAGAGAGTAAAAAAAATGATGTCATTGAGGCAAAATATTTTTTTACCATCCTATCTTTTATGAATAAGACCAAAGAAAATAATTTATGCCAAATGAGTAGGAGCTCTTTCAGTAGGACAGTATATAAACTAGTATATTTAACCAGACTCTTATAAGTAGCAGGTATGCTGTGGTTAAAGGGAAGTTAAAAGGTAAGATTTACATTAACAAATCCATGATCATTAGGCCATTTTTTAGATTCCTTTTCTTGAACATTTTTAAACCAGACACTGTGCATAAATTTATTTAAGAAGGCAGAATCACCCATTATTAGGAATAAATTGAAGGGAGATGTAAGAAATCAAATAATTAGAGGCAGTCTCTAAGTCACGTGTGCATTATGTCCCATTACATTCCCCTTGGGATCTTGGCATCAGTACCTCTTAATAACCTCCCTACTCCTTTTCCCATTGTAAAAATATCCCAGCAGCAACCAAGCTGTCTTGAGTCAATACCATTACCTCATAGTGAGCCTGGAAAACTATCTGATCCAAAATTCACAATCTCCTTTATTTACTATCTGTTTCAATTTTCCTTTGCAATTTATACTTGCATTTGGCTCCTTTTACCCCAACCAGTTTTTTTCTCTCATGTGCATATATGTATTCCCTCTTTCCCCAACATTGTCATAATTACTTCAAATAATTGTTCAGTCCTATTGCTTTCATTTTTAGATTTTCCTTTTTGGGGGGAGGAGGATTATTTTCTTTTTAAAAATATTAACAAAATATTTCAAACTTGCAGAATATAACCAATATCCATGATCCTATCTCTCAGAATTAATTTTTTAAAGAAATAAAAACATATATTTGGAGTCTCCTTTGTACTTCTTTCCAATCCCATTCTTTTCCATCCACCCCAAATCCATCTACTCTCCTGAAGGTGGTGCATATTATTCTTTTTACCATTTGTAGTCTTATTTATGTGTGCTACAAACAATACATTTTTGTGGATGTGTTAAAATTTGCATATATTTGAATATATCCTACATATGATTCTTCAACTTGTTTTTTCCTTTATTGTGTTTTTGAAATGTGTCTATATTGATAAATTTAGATTTAGCTCATTGATTTAAACTACAACATGGCATTACATCATATGATTATATCAGTTATCCTTTCCCCCATTGATGGATGTTTAATACATTACTCATTTTTACCATTATGAAAAAACTTCTGCTGGGCGTGGTGGCTCACGCCTGTAATCCCAGCACTTTGGGAGGCCAAGGCGGGTGGATCACTTGAGGTCAGGAGTTCGATACCAGCCTGACCAACATGGTGAAACCCCATCTCTACTAAAAGTATAAAACTTATCTGGGGGTGGTGGCACATGCCTGTAATCCCAGTTACTCGGAAGGGTGAGGCAGGAGAATTGCTTGTATCTGGGAGGCAGAAGTTGCAGCCAGCTTAGATTGTGCCACTGCACTCAGCCGGGGCCACAGAGTGAGACTACATCTTAAAAAAAAAAAAAGAAGAAAAATCTCCTTCATGTGCCCATGCAATAGTCATGCACATCTTCAGCTTCACTAGATATTGCTAAATTATGCTGATAAAATGGTTGTAGTAATTTGTTTCACCTTATTCTGAGCAAAAACCTGGTCTTGATAATACTTGATAAGCATTGTTATGGTGGAAAAGACACAGGATGGGATTTCAGCTCTAGAACGAATTAGTTGGATAACTTAGGTTAGTCCATCCATATGAGTCTCAATTTCTCCATCTCCAAATTAAGGTCAGATTGAATATGATCTCTGAAGTCTTTTCCAACCTTGGATGTTCTGTGGTTTTAGTGCTAATGATTTATTGTATTTCAAGAGAAATAAGAGTCATACGTTTTAAAATCAAATTAGATCTAAAAAAGAACTAATGTCACTAGTTCCCAAAATCCTCAAGTAATCCAAAAGTTAAGTTCAGGATGTCCTCAAGTCTCCATTTACCATGTCATTTTTATGCACTCCATCTTAATTCACGATATTGTTTTAGAGTTATTACTCAATATTTTTTGATTTGCATAATTAGTTGTATCTCAATAGTATTTTTAAAAGATATTTTAAAATGCAAAATAAGATATTGAATTTGCTTTAGGGACAAACCCTTTGTGGACAAACCTGAAAACCTAAATTCCATATGAAACATTGATTTTGGATAAAAACATATTCAGAGTTACAGAGACTTAGCTTAGAAGTGAACTTTTGGGACCCAACTCTTTTGCAAGTTGGAGGCTTCCTGTAACGTTAATTTCAGGAAATCCTAGGCAAATATGCAGTTACTGCTCTAGAAGATACATAGATAGTGTGTACTGTGATGGAAATTAAAATGTCACTGTTAAAAGGTTTGCATTTTGTGGGCTTGGAAGGGCCTAGAACTTCCTTCTTAGGCTTTCTCTTCACTAGTGGGCTATTGCATTATATTACTTCCAGAGAAAGGCAGGCAGGATTAGAGGCATGGCAAGGAGAACAATTTGAGAAATACTATACTGTGCAAAAGAGCAAAGACGACTTCAATGACAATGGGGATAAGTTAACTTCTTTGACTCAGTCACCAAATAAGATAAATCCATAATTACTTATTCCAGTTTGATTTTTACATAAGAAGTTCTTCTGGTTATTCTTTAATATAGATTTGATTTTCTTTTCCCTAAATTTTAGCCTTAGATTACTGGACAGTTTAGTCATTTCTGTAATGTAAAAGTTTACTATTCAAGTGTCTGATACAACCTTACCATGAGGTTACTTTTGACAAAAAAAACCCTTTTAAATATTAGAGGGTCCCAGTCTTAGGTGAAGTTATAAGAAACAGCCTTTCTCAGCCTGTGCGGTGGCTACGCCTGTAATCTTAGCACTTTGGGTGGCTGAAGCAGGTGGATCACCTGAGGTCAGGAGTTTGAGACCAGCCTGGCCAACGTGGTGAAACCTTGTTTCTACTAAAAATACAAAAATTAGCCAAGCATGGTGGCAGATGCCTGTAATCCTAGCTACTTGGGAGGCTGAGGCAGGAGAATCACTTGAACCCAGGAGGCGGAGGTTGCAGTGAGCCAAGATCATGCCATTGCACTCCAGCCTGGGCAACAGAGCAAAAACTCCGTCTCAAAAAAATAAATAAATAAAATGAAAAATAAAAAAGAAGAGAAAAGAAAAGAAACAGCCATTCTCTTTCCTTGTAATAGAGCTGAAAATGTCTGTCTTCTGTAATGTCTTGCCTGACTGTCCCACTAGGATCTAGCATTATCTCTAGTTGTATGGCTGTCTCTTTAGATATGATTTTTAAATTTTCAGTTTTTGAAGATTTCATTTTGTTTGCTTTTAACTCTTTTAAAATAGCTATTTAGCCTCTTTTCTGCATTTTTCCGTCTTTAGTGTTAGGGATTTTGGGTTCAGTTTTATTTTCACTCCAGATTTTAATACAGGGCTCAGCAGAATAGAGCCTCAGCAGCAGATAAGCATTTTTGATTGTTGGAATTCACATCTGTTGTGTTTCCCCAAATTTATTTTTTTCTCCATAGTCTTTCAACACTCATTATAGTTTTGTTGTGTTAGATCATGATACTACAGGCCTCTGGTTAAGATCGGTGTTACTCAGTAGCCAAAAATAATGTCAGAGTGCAAGGTTGTGACAAAAGCTGTTAAAGACAAACAAAAAATTGTACTAGAAGTGATACTCTCCTGTTTCTGATGATTCAACATGCAACTGTGGACAATTAATTTCCTTTAGCCTTGCTTTCATTTCTTCATGTGTAAAATCAGGCTAACATAAGCTGTTTTGTGGATTTTGTGAATAATTCTATTATAAAACATTTGTAGGTTGTGATGCTTATTGAATTAGATATCAGTAATAAGCCTTTAATAAATAATTTCAAGAAACATCCCTTGCTACCATCTACTTCCCCAGACCAAGAAAAATCTTAATTTATTTTAATTGTCCAAGGTATGGTTAGTTGTAGGTTATAGGAACATTATGGGTAGCTATTATCTAAAATCTTAGCATTGTTTATTTTCAGAATTACACTTGCTTATATAATTTAGCCATATTTTTTCTATAGGCTTTAAAGTCTTAAATTAAGGGACTAGATTTTTTTTTTTTTTAATGTTAAGCCCTTATTTTAATCTTCGGAATTTAGTAACTTAATAAAGCTGTGTCTCAAGTTTAATTATTCTGTGCCTGTTTCCCCTGGGTTCTGTGTGCCTTTTCAGTCTGTAGCTTCAAGTTTATTTTCATTTGTAGAAAGTTTTTTAAAATTATAGATTTAAAATTATATTTCTATTTTTCAAGGATACTGATTTTGAGTATATTCATCTTTCAAATCTGTAATTTACTCTAGTTTTTAAAAACTTTATTCAAGGTGCTATTGTTTTGCTACTTTCCTCAATTCTCCACCCATGTCCTCTACCACATCTTCACCATTGCCAGTTCTTTGTGCTGCTTCTTGCCAGCTTCATTTCGTTAGTGGTTTTATTTTTCTCCCTGCATCTCTCTTGACTTCTGCCAAATCATGTTTTATTCCCTGTTTTGGCTCAGGATATCTTCCATTAACTCTTACATCCCTGCTGTGAGCTCTTGTTTTACGTAACAGTAACTTCATTGAGTTCCTTTTTTCTTAAAGTTTATTTGCGGTATGTTCTGACACAGCATCCATTGCTATATGACAACTTTTATTCTCTGAAAACAGTTCTTCACCTGCCATTTCTTTTTCCCATTTCTTAGTTTTGTTTGGTTTTTAAATACTATCTTTACATAGATCTAATGCTGTTATTTTTTTTTAAATTATTATTATTCAACTCTAAATGAGATTTATTCTTTGTCTCTTGGAATTCCTATGAGGAAGGGCCGAAGGCCATGTTTCAGGCTAATAAGAGTTTTCCCTATCTCATGGTGAAAATCCTTATAACAAACTTATTTGTGAGTTCTTTCTTTTTTTTCTGAGACAGAGTCTCTCTCTGTCACCCAGGCTGGAATGCAATGGCACAACCTCGGCTTACTGCAACCTCTGCCTCCCAAGTTCAAGCGATTCTCCTGCCTCAGCCTCCCGAGTAGCTGAGATTACAGGTGCCCACTACCACACCCAGCTGATTTTTGTATTTTTAGTAAAGACAGGGTTTCACCATGTTTGTTAGGCTGGTCTCGAACTCCTGACCTCAGGTGATCCACCTGCCTCAGTCTCCCAAGATGATGGGATAACAGGCATGAGCCACCGTGCCCGGCTCCTATTTGTGAGTTCTTTATGCCTTTATTTTTACTGAGACAACAATGTACAGTTCTATTGCATTAATTTTGAAGGAAAGGCCAGTATAAACCTTTGCTGGACACAGTTCATTAATTGTACTTTAAAAGTACTACATGAATACCTATGAAACACTGGTAAGAAAAAGTAGGGCCATAGAATCTGTACATATCTACACAAACTTTGTAGATATAGCCAGTAACTATTATTTGTGGATATAGATTAAAATAACTATTATTTGTGGGGGAATAATGTAGTTGCAAAATGTCTTATGAATGTGATTAGTTTTCCCACTGCCCTAAAACTCTAAGTCTAGAATATATTAAGGCTATCTATACTACACGGTTTACACATTCTTGACGCCATTTGACCTCCTGTACTTTAAATCCTTCCTCCATATTCTCCCTTATAACAGAAGAAAAAAGCTACCAACATCACCAAGCAGATGTGGTAAACCTATTTATATAATAGATGGATGATTATAAACATTTAATAAATTATATCAAATAGATATTATATATTAAATGGGCAGATAATAGAAATCTGTCCAAGCAAAACTCTGGATAATTTTTATGTTGCCTTATTTTTTGTTTTCTGTGAACTCCAAGAAAAATGAGATACCAGTTTGGAACAGATGTAATATTGCTGATTTAACAGTTTAGGGATACTCCCCAAGTTCAATAATTTTGCCAAGATACAAATTTAAATGGAACCTTTTGTGAAGCTTCATAGTGTGTGAAGAACTTACCTTATTTATATGTTTGAAGACGTACATATTTCACATTTCAGAAGAGTCTATACATAGCTCACCAAATACCAAAACCACCTTGTTAGAAAACGTTAAGGTCTGTCTTATTTATTTATTTATTTATTTATGAGACACAGTCTCATTCTGTAATCTCACTCTGTTGCAGAGGTTGAGTGCAGTGGCACGATCACGGCTCACTGCAACCTCCACCTCCCTGACTCAAGGAATCCTCCCACCTCAGCCTTCCAAGTAGCAGGGGCTACAGGTGCATGCCACTATGCCCAGCTAATTTGTATATTTTATTGTAGAAATTGGGTTTTGCCACATTACTCAGGCTGATCTCATGGCCTCAAACTCCTGGGCTCAAGCGATCTGCCTGCCTCAGCCTCCCAAAATTCTGTGATTACAGGTGTGAGCCACCTCGCCCAGCCAACATTAAGGTCTTAAGCTAATCATGAGAAGGGAGGGGATTGCCCATGGGGGGAAAGAATAAGAAAATGGTAAAAGAAGAGAAACAGGAAAACTCAGGTTTTTGAGCTACAGTAATAATTGTGGATAATCTGCTACCCAGCACACAGCCAGGAGGAAGATAAAGAAAACCACCACATGGCCGGGCGCGGTGACTCAGGCCTGTAATCTCAGCACTTTGGGAGGCCGAGGCAGGCAGATCACCTGAGGTCAGGAGTTTGAGACCAGCCTGGCCAGCATGGTGAAACCCCATCTCTACTAAAAATACAAAAATTAGCCAGGCGTGGTGGCAGGCACCTGTAATCCCAGCTACTCGGGAGGGTGAGGCAGGAGAATCTCTTGAACCCAGAAGGCGGAGGTTGCAGTGAGCCAAGATCGCGCCATTGCACTCCAGCCTGGGGGACAAGAGCAAGACTTCATCTCAAAAAAAAAAAAAAAAAGGAAAGAAAACCACCATTTGAACCAAGAAGGGAGGGTAGATTGGTAGGGAGGAGGGCAGTTGTTTCAAGAAATAAAATTGAAGAGATGCAACTTAGAGCTATAACTGATTTGTACATCTGAGAACTTAGAATGTCCATAATTTGGTTTTTACAAAATCTACCCTAGAAGGTTGGCTTCTTTTTTTTTTTGTTTTTTTTTTTTTGAGACAGTCTCACTCTGTTGCCCAGGCTGGACTGCAGTGGCCCGATCTCGGCTCATTGCAACCTCTGCCTCTGGGTTCAAGCAATTCTCCCTGCCTCAGCCTCCCGAGTAGCTGGGATTACAGACATGCACCACCACGCCCAGCTTATTTTTGTATTTGTAGTAGAGATGGGGTTTCGCCACGTTGGCCAGGCTGGTCTCGAACTCCTGACCTCAGGTGACCCGCCCACCTTGGCCTCCCAAAGTGCTGGGATTACAGGCATGAGCCACCGCACCCAGTGACATTTAAAATAATATAATTCAAAGAGGGGAAAGAAAATGTTTTAGGAACTAAATTTGAGTGCTCAATTAACTACAACCATACAAGCCTTTTTATTTTTTTTTATTTTTATTTTTTTTATTTTTATTTTTTTGGAGATGGAGTTTTGCTGTTTTTTCCCCAGGCTGGAGTGCAGTGGCGCGATCTTGGGTCACTGCAAACTCCGCCTCTTGGGTTCAAACGAGTCTCCTGCCTCAGCCTCCCAAGTAGCTGGGATTACAGGCATGCACCACCATGCCTGGCTAATTTTTGTATTTTTAGTAGAGATGGGGTTTTACCATGTTAGTCAGGCTGGTCTCAAACTCCTGACCTCAGGTAATCCACCTGCCTCGGCCTCCCAAAATGCTGCCATTACAGGTGTGAGCCACCACGCCCAGCCAAATTACAGACTTTTCCACACTGTCTACATTCTCCCAAGACCATTTTTGGGTGGCACCCTTGCCAGGTAGAAGTACTGGTATACTGGGAAACATGCTGCTATCCTAGGAGTCAGATGGCACTCATAAAAAATCAGAATAATAATAACTGATTTTCCTGCCTTACTGGGTTGTTAAAATAATTGAATTTGGTTAGGTATGTGAAAGTACTTTATACAAATGTAAATAATTTTTTTTTTAACTGAAAGCAAGTTTATTAAGAAAGTAAAGGAATAAAAGAATGGCTACTCCACAGACAGAGCAGCCCCGGAGGGTTGCCGGTTGCCCAGTTTTATGGTTATTTCTTGATGATATGCTAAACAAAGGGTCTATTATTCATGCTTCCCCTTTTTAGACCGTGTAGGGTAACTTCCTGATGTTGCCATGGCATCTGTAAACTGTCATGGCATTGGTGGGAGTGTAGCAGTGAGGACAACCAGAGGTCACTCTCATTGCCATCTTGGTTTTGGTGGGTTTTGGCCAGTTTCTTTACTGCAACCTGTTTTATCAGCAAGGTCTTTATGACCTGTATCTTGTGCCTACCTCCTATCTCATCCTGTGACTTAGAATGCCTTAACCTTCTTACATTTACAAATATAAGTGTTTAATGTTGTTATTTTTTAAATGTAAAAAAAAAAAAAAAAAAAGCAGTCAAACTTGCCAACAGCTTATTTTTAAGCAGCTATTGGGAACAAGTACCAGTAACTATCATGTAGTGTCAAACCCTTTTTCACTATGGCCAGTACAGATGGTAACAAGTCTACAAACTACTCATTGGAGCAGTATGCATCTTAACATTTTTAGTGTTTTAGTAATAAGATACCATTTCCGTGGTTAGAGAGTCAGCATTCAGAACTTTTGTTTTTTAAGGAAAGAACTTCCGGAACTTCATTTACAGTTCATAGAGGATTCCGAGACCTCTAGCTGGCTAGCTAGTGGTAGAACTCTACTATCAAGTGCTTGGAAATTTGTCTAGTAGCAGAAGGAAAGAAGGGGTAGCTGCAGCTGCTATCCTAAACCCTGCAAAAACACTTATACATACACAGTCTCATTTTTCCCATTGCGACCTAATAACTGAATGCAACAGTTTCTGTTTCCAGTTATGGTTCTCTTTCATTCCTGTTTAAAACAAAGGCAGGAGATCAAGAAACTAACTAAATGTGACTAGTTAGAGGAGAAGTTGTGAGGGTGGGGGGGGGGGAGTCAGGGAAGAAGGAGGACACAGAGATAGCAAATCCATCATCCCTTAGAGGTTAGGCCAACAAAAATAATTGAATTCCTGTGGGAGCCTAAGGTCAGAGTTAGACTACTGGTTAGATCTGAGAGCTTTGCTTTCTGTTTTACAAATGATTTTAAAGAGAAAACTATGAGGACTCCAGAGATCCGGGTGGGGGGCGGTGTGGGGGAAGAGGAGGCGGGAAGGTTGATTCATAAAGTGGTAAAAAACCGTGCTCAAAACCTCATTGCTTCTTGCACAATTAGTCAAGAGATGTGTCAGCAATTCCTGAGGCAATGATATAACCTGTATAGTTTAGCTATGAGAATCATTATTATTCTATTTCCACATAATTACTGATGTTTTTTAAACTATCTAGAACCGTGTTGTCCAACATGATAGTTGCTAGCCAAAGAGCTATTTAAATGAAAATTAATTAAAATTAAACACTTAAAAATTCAGTTCTTTTGTTGCACTAGCCACATTTCAAGTGCTTCATAGCCACATGTTGTTAATGGCTACCATTATTGGATAGTGCAAATGAAGTGATAGACTATTTTCTTCATTATGGAACATTCTATTTGAATGCACTGATGAAGTAGAACAAACTCTGAGAGCAAAAGTTTGATGTTATTACTTTACAATTGAATGATTAGTTTAAGTCCAAAGTACAATATATAAAATTATCTTTTAACTATGGAACCTACCATTGTGGCTTAGTTACTCTAAGTATCAATAATATTTCTTCAGTGAACATTAAGGTCCACTAAATAAAAGTAAGGACAGATCTATGTTAATTTTAGACTCGAGAACTTGAGGGAAACATGTATGGATTTTTATGAAAATTATGAAACATTTCACATCCATTTACAATCATGAAGAATATAAGTCAGAAAGAAAAATTTAGACCAAGTGTTGAAATAATTAAAGTTATTAGCTGGGTGAGGAGGCTCACCCCTGTAATCCCAGTACTTTGAGAGGCCAAGACAGGAGGATCACTTGAGCCCAGGAGTTTGACACTAGCCTGGGCAACATAGTGAGACCCTATCTAAATTCTTAAAAAATTAAATAAAACATAAAAAATAAAGTTATCAGTAAATAGGAATAGAATAAGAAAACTCCAAATGGAGGGAGAGGATCAGCAAAAATAACTATCAGGTACTATACTTAGTTCCTGGGTGACAAAATAATCTGTACACCAAAACCCCATGGCACCAGTTTACCTATATAATAAACTTGTATGTGAATCCCCAAACCTAAAATAAAAGTTGAAAAACAAAAACCAGCAGTGGTCGAGCTTTAAGAGAAAATAAATTACTCTGAGTGTCCAGAAAAAATGACACAGAACCCTTTCTACGTTCTTTATTATTTTATGAAACATGGTGTCCTCTTGTAAATATCTGAAAAGTGACTTCTATTCTATGACGGAAGAAGACTAACCTCTCCAAAGCAGCAGAGGAGAAAATCGAATGGCAATTGAGCCAACTTTTTTTTTTTTTTTTTGAGACAGAGTCTCGTTCTGTTGCCCTGGCTGGAGTGCAGTGGCGTGATCTCAGCTCATGCAACCTCTGCCTCCCGGGTTCAAGCAATGCTCCTTCCTCAGCCTCCCAAGTAGCTGGGATTACAGGTACCCGCCAACCCGCCCTGCTAATTTTTGTATTTTTAGTAGAGATGGGGTTTCGCCATATTGGTCAGGCTAGTCTGACTTCCTGACCTCAAGTGATCTGCCCACCTCTGCCTGCTAAAGTGCTGAGATTACAGGCATGAGCCACCATGCCTGGCCGCCAACTTTTTGACATGCATAAAATAGTAAAAAATTAACAGTTAAATACTAAACAATTGATATATATGTTCTCTATAGAATATCACATTTAATTATGTCATTTGTTAGTAGTAGTGGATTAAGTTTATTTTTATTATTTTTTTGTTTTTTGAGACAGAGTCTGCTTTGTTACCCAGGCTAGAGTGCAGGGGCACAGTCTCGGCTCACTGCAACCTCCGCCTCCCGGGTTAAAGGGATTCTCTTGCTTCAGCCTCCCTAGTAGCTAGAATTACAGATGCATGCCACTGTGCCCAGTTAATTTTTGTATTTTTAGTAGAGACAGTGTTTCACCACGTTGATCAGGCTGGTCTTGAACTCCTGACCTCAAACGATCCTCCCACCTCAGCCTCTGAAAGTGTTGGGATTACAGGCATAAACCACCAACCCCGGCGGATTAAGTTTATTGAATGTTTATTCCATGCATGCCACCTTGTTTAACACATTATATACACTATCTTATTAAATCCTGACAATAAACAATCCTGTGTTTGATATATTTATTATATTATGTCCTTTGTACAGATGAGGAAACTGAACCTTAGATTTGAAACCTGCCATATGGTTAGTTAGGGTTAGATCTGGGATTTGAACTCAGTTCTACTTTAATCATAACCCATGTTCTTAACCATGGTTGCTTTTCCAGGTAGCAGGCCGAAGACTACACTCTTAAGCAGAGGATTTAAACATAAATCTTTTTCACTCCAGGTGTCGTGTTGTTTCTCTTTGCCATTTGCCTTTCATAGCAACGGAAAATGAGGGAATAACTGTAATTTTATAATATCTAATGAAATTATTGATATCCCTATAAGCACAATCAATTTTCATAAGTTTAGTTCATATCAATATTTAGGAACATTATCTGAACAAATTGCTAAAAACATCACAAATTAGGACAAACTGAAATACAAGTTGTACACATATAACATTCAAAAAGCAAAAAGCCTTAAAGCAGTGTAGATAATATCTATCAGCGGCTTCTTATTTCAGATTACATTTTTTTTTTTTAGAGAACATTGTAACCATGCAAACTTGTTGAAGAATATTTAGGGATTTCCTTAGTGTAAGCATAAATTATGGTAATTTTTCTAAACTGGGGTAAGAAGAAATAATCAAATATCATACGAAGAAGTCTAGGAAGAGGTAATTAATAATTCAGCACCAATTGGTGAAGGCTTCTTTTTGGTTAATATTATATATTTTGTAGTTGGCCTAGTTCAAACAGCCTGTGTCTCTTCCCTGAGACCTTTGAGGGTTCTAGTTCTCGGTATGAGAAATATCACTAAATCAGAAATTTCTAGAAAGTCAAAATTAAAGGGGGAAGTATGTGCTCTTTAGTTTTCTTTAGTGGAATTTACCTCTAAGTGAATGAAATGTAATTCAGCCCGTTGAATCACTGAGCTATTTTATTGCATTGGAACTCATAAAAGAATTTCTTCTTGCCTTTTCAACAACTTAAAACCATAGTCTATTCATTCACTTCATAACCGAGTAGTATAGATAATGACTTCACTGAAACAGTGCCAGACTCTCTTCAGCAAAGTGTTGTTGGCATGAGGGAGGCAAAAGAAAGGGCAAGACCAGGAGTGTAAAGAGAGAAGTTACCTGAACTTTATTTATTAGTATTTAAAATATGGGACCAGGCATGGTGGCTCACGCCTGTAACCCCAACACTTTGGGAGGCCAAGGCAGGTGGATCACCTGAGGTCAGGAGTTAAAGACCAGCCAGGCCAACATGGTGAAACCCCATCTCTACTAAAAATACAAAAATTAGCTGGGTATGGTAGCAGGTGTCTGTAATCCCAGCTACTCAGGAGGCTGAGGCAGGAGAATCGCTTGAACCCGGGAGGTGGAGGTTGCAGTGAGCTGAGATCATGCCATTGCACTCCAGCCTGGGTGACAAGAGCAAAACTCCATCTCTAAAAAATAAAATATGAGAGCAGTAAGGGAAAAATTAAAAAGTAATATGGAGTGCTCCCCTTCAAGAAAGTTATGGCCTAGAGAGAAACCAATTCTTAGGACATAATATGAAGTTTGTAAATGGACATTAACATGGCGGAAACAGCGTACAGATAAAAGTCAATGCAAAAGAAATGTCTCATAGCATTGTTCTATTGTAATGGAGTTGATTAATTTATTCAGACTTTTGGCAAGTGTTCTTTGCACACATACAGTCTGCCAAACATTGTTTCAGTGAACACTGAAGATGCAACAGTGAACAAAACAGACTGAAAATCCTGTCCTCATAGAGTTTACGTGCTAGAAAGGAGAGAGATAAAATATGCAAATTAAGTGGAATAGCTATTTTATTAAAAGGTGGCAAATGCTGTGAAGCATAAAAACAGAGAAGGAGGATAAGGAATGGGGGCTGGTTTCAATTTTAAGAAGGGTAAGTAGGGTTTATAATACATCTTTTATTAAAATCATATTAATCTATAAAAGCTGAAGTTGAAATAGGGCCAAGCTGAAATAGGGCCACTTATTTCCCTAGTGACAGAATAAGTGAAAGGAATTCAGTAAAGGAATGAGAGTGGTGTTAGGTACCTTGTTTATCCATTTCCTGGTCTGGATATTTTGATTGGGTGGGTGTTTAGTAGTATATTTGGTTTTTTGGTAGAGTCAAAATGGAGTGGTGGTACTGAAGATAGAATAGTGCACGGTTCCACTCATCTTCCCCTGAGATCTCTGTGCATTTATGAAGTTTACAAAATGGTAGTTGTGATATTGGAATTTTCACTTGTAGAAAAAAATGCTCTGTTTTCCAAATATTTTGAGAGGTCATCATAGTTAAGGAAAATCTGTCTGTTCCCATATCTCTTTTTAATACCAAGTTTATCAGTTATTAGCATTGAATAGTTGTTCTTCCATTTTTTATTCATTTATCCAACATGCCTTGAGTGACTAATATTCTGCACTAATATGTGCAGAAGATTTTTTTTAAACATATCTAAATATTTTTTGCTTTGCCACAATTAAAAACAGTGACTATTAGCTGTCCTGTCTCTTTCTTACCTTTGACCTCTTACCTCTCTCCAGCAAAGATCTCTTCTTTATAAAAACTTGTACCTGACCCTGCTATTCTCACTTTATTCTCCCTATTATACCCATAAGAAAACTGAGGCTTAGAGAGTTTAAGTTACTTGACCAATACCACAAGTCAGAGGCAGAAGCAAAATTCAAACACAGATAATCTTGCATCTGAGTAATGTTCTTACCTAGCACTCTAGACTGCCTTCAGCAGTGGGCAAGAGAGATGAGGCGGTGCCAAAACCCTCCAGGCTATACTGTCGTTCATTCTGAGAACCTGGGGCTCTTGACCTAATTTTCCCTCTTGCCAGCATTTTTGCTCTGCCTCCTGTCACTGCCAACAGAGTATGGATGTGGTCAGTAAGGTGTGGATAGTACAGGTCACCCTGATTTCCTTCCTTGATCTGTGCAGAAATGCATGCTGTACTTTCTCCACTTAAAGATGAGTGGATAGGGACAGAGAATGACAAAAAAAACAAAACAGACCAAAAACCCCACCATACTGGACAAGTATCTGAAAGCATACAAATATTCTAAAAGAGGCATTTTGAATTTAAATTTTCTTCACAATTAATGCAGTTCTGCAAAAGTTAAAGAGGAATAGCCTGAGGAGAAAAAATATGATCATAATACAACCCCTAGCCTTTCTTACTTTTGATGCACTTAACCCTTATTGTGCTTTGAGGTTTGAATTTTTTTTTTTTTTTTTTTTTTTTTTTTTTTTTGAGATGGAGTCTCACTCGGTTGCCTAGGCTGGAGTGCAGTGGCACAATCTCAGCTCACTGCAACCTCCGCCTCCCAGGTTCAAGTGATCCTCCTGCCTCAGCCTCCTGAGTAGCTGGGACTACCTGCAAGCGCTACCATGCCTGGCTAATTTTTGTATTTAGTAGAGACGGCGTTTCTCCATGTTGGTCAGGCTGGTCTTGAACTCCTGACCTCATGATCCGCCCACCTCGGCCTCCAAAGGGCTGGGATTATAGGAGTGAGCCACCGTGCCCGGCTGAGGTTTGAATATTTTGACCATTACTTCAGGCTTTAATGACTGCAAATGTAAATGGAAAAAAAGAAAGTATCTTTGCTGGATCGTCATTCATGAATTCTAGTTTTGGGGAGGAAAGTAGCTACAAAATATAGGGTTCCTTGAGAAAGGTCCTTAAAATTTCAACAAACACTTAAGCAAACTTTTATTATCAAGTTCCCTGTGTACCAGGAACTGTGCTAAGTGCTAGAGTTTTTGGTTTTGTTTTTAGCCTCCCTTAACTATTTTGCTTGATGTTTCCACCTCTTTGCAGCTTTAATGGAGCTTTGCTTGACAGTGACATTTGCAGCTGCTTATGACATTACACTATCTAACATTTATTAAGCACCAAGGAAACCCTGGCAGGTGTGTGTGGAGAAGGCAAAAATTGTAGAACTAAACCATCACTATTTGAAAGCGAACCAAATTTGATACTTCTGGCTGTATGATGGAGGTAAAAATTTTAAAAATAGGCAGGATGCAGTGGCTTATGCCTGTAATCCCAGCACTTTGGGAGGCTGAGGCAGGCAGATCATTTGAGGTCAGGAGTTTGAGATCAGCCTGGCCAACATGGTGAAACCCCGTCTCTACTGAAAATACAAAAATTAGCCAGGCATGGTGGCACATGCCTATAGTCCCAGTTACTTGAGAGGCTGAGGCAGGAGAATCACTTGAACCCAGAAGGCAGAGGTGGTAGTGAGCCAAGATTGTGCCATTGCACTCCAGCCTGGACAATAGAGCAAGACTCCATCTCAAAATAATAAATAAAATTAAAATTTAAAAAAAATAGAAGGTCCTAAGAAAAGAGAGAGGTGAGCAAAGAATAAGGAAATAATTAGGTGATAGACACATACAACTGTTGAGGAACAGAAAGAACAATAGAATCAGGAAGAAAAGAGCACTTTGCAAAATATCCTTCAGTATACTGAAGAGTGTGTGTGTGTGTGCTATAGTCAGATTATTTAGAAAACTTGCCCTGAGTTCATTTTCACTTAGGGCTGGTTTTAGATTTGTGAGCTTTCTTGACTATGCTAATCCTCGCCTCTTTGGTACTCAACACCCAATCCTCCCACACAAACAGAGTCTGTCAGAATTATCTCTTTTATCACTTGATATTCAGCTCACATTTACTTTCTCAGACTTTTGGAAGTTACCACTCAGACAGATGCAGATTCAGTGCGATGCCTGCCAAAGTGCTGAGCAGAAAAGAGACTTTCTTTTACACCTTCCATCTTTTGAGCTTTTGGTCCTCGTCTTTCAATTTTTGCTAAATAGTAAATGGGAATATTGTTGTTTTTCAGATGAACACGCGAGTACATTTGCATTACTGAGCTTGCTGTCTCTAGTTCTAAAGGGATTCTTTACAATTTCTGTATCAGCAAAGGAATCACCTTGATTTCCTTTGATGATGTTTCCCTGCTGATATTCTAGACCTAGCACAGAAGCAATTCGTACCCTCGTGAAAATGGCTCTTGCCCAGTAATTCTGCTTTATTTGTACATATTCAGCTTTAATTACAGGGGTAAGGGGGTGGATGGAGAGGAAAGCCAAAAATACCCACTGCCCCCAAGTGGAAGAACAAGAAGAAGCTTGACTCCCTCAACTTGCAGGAGTACAATTATATTGTAACTGAGGTTGTTTTCCTAGATGTCAGCCAGAAAGATAAACCCTCAAAGTTTTTTTAAAAAAAAAAACAAAACCTTTAGTGGCTGGGCATGGTGGCTTATTCCTGTAATTCCAGCACTATGGGAAACCAAGGCAGGTGGATCACCTGAGATCAGGAGTTCGAGACCAGCCTGACCAACATGGTGAAACCCCGTCTCTACCAGAAATACAAAAATTAGTCGGGCGTGGTGGTGTGCACCTCTAGTCCCAGCTAGTGGGGAGGCCGAGACAGGAGGATCGCTTAAACCTGGGAGGCAGAGGTTGCAGTGAGCCGAGATCGAGCCACTGCACTCCATCCTGGGTGACAGAGCGAGACTCTGTCTCAAAAAATAAATAAATAACCTTTAGTAATTTAAACAGACCACAAATAGAACTCTGTTAATAATTCACAAAATTATCAGAAACCTTAAGTACCGTAGACCCATAAAAAACATCTCAAAACACATTTTATCCCTTCAAAGGGTATAAGTTATTGATTTTTTTAAAGTACTATATTTGAACTCAAGATAGCTACAAATGGCAAAAGGTTATACGAGTTTGTTGAATGTGTTTTGCGAAACTGAGAGAAGTTTATATAGGGAAGAAAAACTTGAAACAAGTGAATATTATTCAAAAGTTTGGAAGATTTTAATATTTTGTGTATTTGAGGAATCCTAAATTTTGTTTAACTTTTTTTTGTATAATTATCTTTTCAATTTAATCTTGTATTTTTAACTAACTGCTCTTAAAGAGTTTAGGACCAGTGTAACTTATGAATTTGTCATTGCATAGTATCATGCAAGTACAAGAGGAACACAGGAACCATGGAACGGAACTTGCCAGCTTAGGTAACAAAGAGAAATATGAAATACAAATGGCTTTCTTTCTAACAAATATGAAAGCTAGGGAAGTAGTACCTTCTGGGATATAGATATGGGCTCTGGCACAGATTTAGGTTAGAACAACAAAGCACATCTGCCTGAATATAAGGTGATCACAAGTACAAAGATAACCTCAACTTTTCATAACAAGATTATTTTTTAAAGTTTATTAGCCACCTTGAATATACCAACTTCTGGAAATGTAAATGAAAAAGTCAAATATCTATATGGAGTATTTAATATGTTGGTTATATCCAAGTTTATAGTAACAATTTAGAAACATTGCATGTTTCATTCTCATTTTATTTTCTTCATAGGTATCTTCAATATTGGTATCTTTGTCTTCATTATTGTTACTTTTTTCCCCCATAACATATCATCTTCACTTCTATCCAACTCTTTTTGAACCTGTATATAATGCTGTCACAGAAATTTTTATCTCAAAACACAAGAATCCATTCTCATAACATTAGGACAGGTGTGGGGTTTTATTTGTTAGTTTTTTGTCTATACGAGTGTTTATTTGTGATCTTGACAATATAACACTTACTGTTTTGCTCTCAGTGATTTTCTTAAGGTTATTTACAGCTTCATTTTGAGCCTTGCAGTTCAGTATAGTCCGTGGACCAGCAGCAATGGCATTACCTGGGAGCTTGTTAGGAATGCAGGATCTCTGGTCTCAGACCTATTGAAACTAAGAATCTGCATTTTAACAAGATACTCAGGTGATGCATATACCTTAAAGTCTGAGAACTTCTGATTTGTTACTTACAATTTGGAGTTGATACTCTCCAGATTAATTAAAATCTCCTCTTTGTTTTTAGTGACCTCTATAAGCATCCAAAAGTAAAATCAACTAGGTCATTTCAGACTAATATGTCTTCTCCAATTGGTAACTTATTGTTCAAAAGAAATTGTGGCTAGGCATGATGGCTCATGCCTATAATCATAGTGGTTTGGGAGGCCAAGACAGAAGGATCACTTGAAGTCAAGAGTTTGAGACCAGCCTGGGCAACATAGTGAGAGCCCATCTCTACAAAAAATTTAAAAATTAGCTGGTTGTGGTGGTGCATGCCTATAGTCTTCATTATTGTTACTGTTTTTCCCCCATAACATATTGGAAGGATCGCTTCAGCCTCCTGAGCAACTGGGAGTACTACTAATATTCAGTATAAATATTATTATCTGAATAGATACTAGTTCTTTTGGATTCTTAGTAAGACTTTGCAGATTACTTCTTACCATGTAATTGATTTTAGTACAGAAACATAATTTGGATATCTCCTTTTATTCTTTTAACAAATATTTGTGATTTCCTATGATATATGATATATGAGGGGATATAGCAGTGTATAGGACAGACAGGAGAGAAACAAACATATAAGGAACATAAGAATAAAATAATTTCAGATAATTTCAGGTGCTATGATGAAAACAGTCTGGTGCTGGTCACTACAAGGGAGAAAAGGCACTCTAGACAAGGGTAGTCCCGGAAGGCCTCTCTGAGGTGGTGACATTCAAACAGAAATCTGCAAGTAAAGGAGCCAGCCCTGTGAAACTCTGAGGAATGAAAAGAAAGCCAGTGTGGCTGAAGTACGATAAAAAGTAGCAGAGAATGACATAGAAAGCAGTTGTGAAATTAAGTAAGGAAGGGCCAGATTACATAAAGTTTAACGCTGTAACATTTGACTAATAGTTGTCATAGTAGATCTCTGTATTTGGCTATTGACTGGTATCGGGGGTTTCAAAACCTCTTTGTTTAAGCCCTGAAGCCCTTCATCTCACATTCTATTCTCTTTTATTTATTTACTTATTTATTTATTTATTTATTGCATTCTAATTCTCAGGGCAACTTTTGCCTTGATCTCTTCTGATATGACTGAGGCCTATATCCATCCTTTAAAAAATTCTTATTAATCATGAGAAAGAAGACACCTTTCCAGAAGCAGCAAATTCAGGACCAGAGAGATAAGATAAAGATATAAAGCTTCAAGGTATGAAGCTATACACATAGTAGAAACTGAGGCAAAGGAAAGAGTTTATGTCCCGCCTGAAGGCAGTCAAATCAGGTAGTTGTTTGTCTGTTTTCTAAAACACTACAGTAGCCAGTGGCTCTATTTGTTGGTAAGTTTTGCCTCTTATATTATGGTTGTTTAAAATCCATATACCTATACAATGACCCAGTTCCTCCTACCTATGTTATGTGAAGTTTATTGCAGCTGCTCAATAGCTAGATGTAGCAAGCTAAATGTGATTTGAAATATTGATTCTTTTTTAAAATTTTAGGTGAAAATACTTTGGCTTTTGTAAAAGTTTGAGAATGCACATATATCAATTAAATGTCATGTATCTTAACTGTTAAGACACTGAAAATATCACCCATGCTACAGGAAAATAAAATGAGGTACAGAGGTTACATGGACAGCCTAGGTGTTACATTGTCAGGCAAAATTAAACTATTTAATTAAAGAGAGGTGACTGCCAGTCTCCCCTGTCCCATTCTTTTTTCCCAAAACTTATAGAAGTTATAAGAATAATTCAGAAAAGTTGTGTTCATATTGTTCTGTCCATTAGAAAAAAATCAGGCCAGGCATGGTGGCTCATGCCTATAATGTCAGCATTTTGGGAGGCCCAGGCGGGTGGATCACCTGAGGTCAGGAGTTTGAGACCAGCTTGGCCAATATGGTGAAACCCCGTCTCTACGAAAAATACAAAAAAAATTAGTTGGGCATGGTGGTGCATACCTGTAATCCCAGCTATTCAGGAGACTAAGTCAAGAGAATCGCTTGAATCCCGGAGATGGAGGTTGCAGTGAGCCAAGATCACACCATTGCACAAAGAAAAGAAAAAAATCAGAAAAGTCCCACATATGTTTTACCTTTATTGACCAAATTTTAAGTGTTTGCCACATTTAATATTTTATTTCTTACCCACTCCCTGGATCTAACTCACTCAGATACACACATATGCATACATGTACACACAGGTGATCTAGTCATTTGTCAATATATCATCCTAGGACTTTCTAGGGGATTTGAATCAATTGGCACATGAATATTTTGTATTAGCTACTGCCTGCTCTAACCACATCTTGCCCATTCTTCCTATTTTTTATATTAGAACAATGATTTCTAATGCCTAGTAAATGCAATGTTTTACTCAGAATGGATGTGGGTGAGATATTTTGAAATTTTAAATCATTTATAAAGAGAAGATTTTTATATTTATCAGAAATGGGCACAGATTTTTTAAAAGATGGACAAACAGGACTAGAACCTAGAGACTGGACAGAATTATTGACATTTTTGACAATTTGTAGAGGTTTCTTCCGGTATTATTGAAACAAATTCATAGAGTATTTATTGAGAAACTGTTTCAGTCAAGAACCTTGTGCTAAGAAGCATAAGGCCAAAAGACCATTTCTGCCTTCAAGAAGTTTATAATTGAGAAAGAAAACATGTACATTTTTAACTATTACATGAAATGAAATGTGGTTACTTTCATTTTTTTATTTATTTATTTTTTATTATTATACTTTAGGTTTTAGGGTACATGTGCACAATGCGCAGGTTTGTTACATATGTATCCATGTGCCATGTTGTTTTAAGAGTTATAAATAAAGAGAGGAAAGAGAGGGCAGCTAACATATAATGAGTATACCGACCAAGGTCAGAAACATGTTTTCTTGTTTCATCCTCTCTGAAACACATTTTCAATCTTCATTGTCGAACAAGGAAACCAAGGCTTAAAGGGATGAAGTAATAAAAAGCTAGTAGAGGCCAGGGACAGTGGCTCATGCCTGTAATCCCAGAACTTTGGGAGGCTGAGGCAGATGGATCACGAGGTCAAGAGATTGAGACCTGGCCAACACGGTAAGACCCCATTTCTACTAAAAATACAAAAATTACCTGGGCGGGGTGGTGCACACCTGTAACCCCAGCTACTTGGGAGGCTGAGGCAGGAGAATCGCTTGAACCCAGGAGGCGGAGGTTGCAGTGAGCAAAGATTGCACCACTACATTCCAGCCTGGCAACAGAGCGAGACTCCCTCTCAAAAAAAAAAAAATGCAAGTAGATAACTTTCTATGCCTCCTTCGAAAGCTAATCCTTTATTGGTACACTGGCTCCCACCCTCTCAGGTCCGCTCAAGGACATTGTGTCAGCAATTCTGCCTTCTCTCCTCCACCAATTTTTCTTCCTCCTGGATCACTCCTATCAGCCTACAAACATGTTCTTATTTTTCCCATCTTAAAAACAAGCTAAAATCTTCTCTTAACTCTTCTTTTCCTCCCAGCTACATCTCCCTTTCTTTGCTCCCCTTTACAGGTAAACTCACCAAACAATACTTGCTGCCTCCAATTTCTTTTCTGCCAGTGACTCATTAACGTAGCCAAGAAAGCATGTGTCCCTGCCATTTCACCAAATTTATTTTTATCAAGGTCACCAGTGACCCCCATGTTGCTAAATCAAATGGTCAATTTTTATCTCTAATTTGACCTATCAGCAGCATTTGACGCAGTTACCACTCCTCTTCCTTGAGACTTTACACTTGACTTTCAGGATACCGCAGTGTCTTCATTTTCCTTTTATCTTACTGGAGGTTTCTTATTGGCTTCCTTTGGTTCTTCCTCTTATCCCCAATCTCTTAAAGTTGGAGTGTTTCAGAGATTGGACCTTGGTCTTCTCTTTTGACCACGTGTCCTTGGTGATCTCATTCAGTACTGTGCCTTTAATAGCATTAACAATATGCTTGGCCTAGAGTGGTGGCTCACGCCTGTAATCCCAGTACTTTGGGAGGCCAAGGGGGCAGATCACCTGAGGTTGGGAGTTCGAGACCAGCCTGACTAACATGGAGAAACTCCATCTCTACTAAAAATACAAAATTAGCTGGGCATGGTGGCACATGCCTGTAATCCCAGCTACTCAGGAGGCTGAGGCAGGAGAATCGCTTGAACCTGGTAGGTGGAGGTTGTGCCACTGCACTCCAGCCTGGGCAACAAGAGCGAAACTCCATCTCAAAAAAAAAAAAAAAAAATGCTGACCATTCCCAAATTCATATTTCCAGTCTACACCTCACTTCTGAACTCCATATTTACATCTAGCATACAACTCAGTGTGTCCACTTGGATCATCAATATCTATCAAAAGCTTAATTCCTAATCTTCTTTCCCCAGCCTCTTCATCTCTATCATCTCACTTGATGTTAGCTCCATTTTTCCAGTCGCTCTGACCAAAAGCCTTGCGGAATCATCCTCAGTTACGTTTTTTTCAAACTCTATATCTAGTCCATCCACAAATCCAGTATCTATCGTACAACAATGTGCATGAATCTCAGAATCTTAATACTGAATGACAAAAAGCCAGATACAAAAAAGTAGATATAGTGTGTGCTGTGTAATTGTATTCATATGAGATTCTAGTCTGGGTGCAGTGGCTCACACCTGTAATCCCAACACTTTGGGAGGCCGAGGCAGGCAGATCACCTGAGGTCAGGAGTTCAAGACCAGCCTGGTCAACATGGTGAAACCCCATCTCTACTAAAAATACAAAAATTAGCTGGGCATGGTGGTGCACGCCTGTAGTCCGAGCTACTAGGCAGACTGAGGCTGGAGGGTCGCCTGAACCCAGGAGGCAGAGGTTGGAGTGAGCCGAGATTGCACCACTGCACTCAAGTCTGGGCCACAGAGCGAGACTGTGTATCAAAAAAAGAAAAGAAATTCTGGAAAATGTAAGCTAATCTATAGTGAAAGAGAGTGGATCAGTGTTTGCCTAGGAAATAGATTTGGAGAGAGACGTTTACTGACTGCAGAGGAGCAAAAGGGAAGTTTGCGGGGGATGAAAATCTTCCTTTGATTGTGTTGATGGTTTCATGAGTACATACATCTGACAAAACTCATCAGGTTGTACATTTCATATGGATATAGTTTATTATGTAAATTATACCTCAATAAAATTGGTACACATACACACATATAAATATACATACATAAAATAGATTCTCTCCACCTCCACTGCTGTCTAATTGGTTCATGACACCACCTCAGTTATTATAACAGCCTTCTTTTTTTTTTTTTTTTTTGAGACGGAGTTTCACTCTTGTTGCCTAGGCTGGAGTGCAATGGCATGATCTCAGCTCACCGCAACCTCTGCCTTGTGGGTTCAAGCGATTCTCCTACCTCAGCCTCCTGAGTAGCTGGGATTACAGGCGTGCGCCACCATGCCCAGCTAATTTTTTGTATTTTTAGTAGAGACAGGGTTTCTCCATGTGGGTCAGGCTGGTCTCGAACTCCCAACCTCAGGTGATTTGCCTGCCTCAGCCTCCCAAAGTGCTGGGATTACAGGCATGAGCCACTGCGCCCGTCAGAACAATCACTTTTGTATCATTATTTGCTTATGTGGCTTGTCTCTCCTTTGTTTTTGAGACAGTCTCGCTCTGTCACCCAGGCTGGAGTGCAATGGTGTGATCTTGGCTCACTGCAACCTCTGCCTCTCGGGTTCAAGCGATTCTCCTGCCTCAGCCTCCTGAGTAGCTGGGATTACAGGTGCGTGCCGCCACACCCAGCTAATTTTTGTATTTTTATTAGAAACGGGGTTTCTAATGTTGGTCAGGCTGGTCTCGAACTCCTGACCTTGTGATCCACCCGCCTCAGCCTCCCAAAGTGTTGGGATTACAGGCGTGAGCCACTACACCCAGCCAAGTGGCTCGTCTCTCCTTCTATGTAATAAACACCTTAAGCATAAAACTTGACTGTGTATCCCTAACATTCGTCTGCATATTAATTAAGCTCGGTACCTTTTACACTTTAACCGCTCAAAGTCAATTTGAGAACACAGAGGCATCCCAAGTCAGTTGTTATAGAACTGTTTACTTTTTAAAAGCAATTAAATGTTTATTTTCCATGTTGACTTGTATATTAGCTGGAATAGATACAGTCTCATATACTTTTGAAAAAGGCAGTTTCTCCAGTTCCTGTGAGAGAATTGCTGAAGCAGTGTGAAGCAACTTTGAACAGGAGTAAACTGCTCTAACATGCATTGTGTCAGTATGTGTGGGTGCTTGCCATATCTGCTAGTGGCAAAGCAAAATTAAAAGTGAGTAAGAATGCTGAGTTGTCCTTTCGACATTAGAAATTAGGCAAGAGTTGCAAGTTTTAAATGCTTTCTAGGGTATAAAGGCATCCCCGAAAGTCCCATTACAGGATTACTTGAAAAGATTTTGGAATAAATACTTAGGCTTCCCTTGTCTTGAATTGGTACACCCCTCTTCATTGAACAGAAATTCCCAATGACGACATTGCCTTTTATTAAAGCACAAAATGAAAAGAAAGTTTTAGATGGAGGGGCTTAGTATTTAGCAGTCTTCTAGTTCTTTATAATTTATCAAGCCACTAATTCTGAAATCATGTCATGATTTGACTGAAAGCTATACCATAGTTGTTAAAAAGACTGGGCTTGAGATTAGACAGCTTAGATTTGCATCCAGCTCTACTGTACACGTTCTGTGAAGTTGGGCCTCAGATTTTTATCTGTAATAAGAGATCAGGAATAGTAACTCTTTCATAGTGTTAAGGGTAAAATGAGATAATGTACAGTGCCTGGCTCAGAGTGAACATTCAGTAAATGTTAGTGTGGTGATGATGATGATGTTGATTACATTAAACTAGGCCCAACCGAGAAAAGTAACTCTTACTTCTTTCTGTCTTCAGTACCTGTAATAGTCTAAGATAAAGGCTTATGGATTTTTCCTCTTCTATTACAAGATTAGTTCATTCACCAGAGGCAAAAATGAGTGAATGTTCAAAAAAATTCTAATAAAAGACTGAATGAAGGCATATAAATCAATATAAGTGATATTTTAGACTTGCTGATTGAAGGCAGGCCCAAGCAATGGGTTCTAAACTACTTAGTGCAAGGCCACCATGTATTATGACTATCCACGGGGAAAAAATATTGTATAGCAGGATTAAATTTTCATTTCATGGGGCTGGGCGCACTGACTCACACCTGTAATCCCAGCACTTTGGGAGGCCGAGGCCAGCAGATCACGAGGTCAGGAGATCGAGATCATCCTCACGGTGAAACCCTGTCTTCACTAAAAATACAAAAAATCAGCCAGGTGTGTTGGCACGTGCCTGTAGTCCCAGCTATTCGGGAGGCTGAGGCAGGAGAATCGCTTGAACCCGGAGGTGGAGCTTGCAGTGAGCCGAGATCATGTCACTGCACTCCAGCCTGGGCAACAGAACGAGACTCCATCTCAAAAAAAAAAAAAAATTTGTTTTCATTTCATATGTAGTATACATTTTATTTCAATTTTTAAAAATAACATAGACTAGACTCCTACTGCAAGGGGTTTTATAAATGTTTAAATCGAATGATCTCAGATGCCAGTTCCTTAAGACATCCATTAAAATAGATTATTGAACAAATTAGTCGAGAGTGCTGATAATTCTGAAATTATTGGCATTTGGATACCATGTAGTTTAATAAAGTAATGAACTTCCAGAATAAAGGTCAAGTTACTTTTAAGTAAAACAGTGTGTGGAAATAGTAATTCAAAAAAGCACATGAAGTAGTAATGGTTACTTGCTTTACAAAAACATTTACTATAATTCCTTTAGAAAAGTAAAAATCCCGCTGGGCACGGTGGCTCACACCTGTAATCCCAGCACTTTGGGAGGCCGAGGTGGGGGGGAATCACCTAAGGTCAGGAGTTCAAGACCAGCCCGGCCAACATGGTAAAACCCTGTCTCTGCTAAAACTACAAACAAAAATGAGCTGGGCATGGTGGCAAACACCTGTTATCCCAGCTACTCGGGAGGCTGAGGCAGGGGAATTGCTTGAACCCAGGAGGCAGAGGGTACAGTAAGCTGAGATCTCACCATTGCACTCCAGCCTGGGAGACAAGAGCAAAACTCCATCTCAAAAAAAAGTAAAAACCCGGCCGGGCGCAGTGGCTCACTCCTGTAATCCCAGCACTTTGGGATGCCGAGGCAGACAGATCACCTGAGGTCAGGAGTTCAAGACCAGCCTGGCCAACATGGCAAAACCCCATCTCTACTAAAAATACAAAAATTAGCTGGGCATGGTGGCAGGCGCCTGTAATCCCAGCTACTCGAGAGGTGGAGGTTGCAGTGAGCCAAGATGACGCCACTGCACTCCAGCCTGGGCAACAGACTCCGTCTCAGAAAAAAAAAAAAAAAAGTAAACGCCCTAATACTTTTGACATATGACAGTATAGTTCAACAAGCATTTTTTAGCCACAGGCAGTGTATCAGCCACTGCGTTAAGTAGTGGCGATATAAATAGGATTCCTCCAGCCTGGCCAACATGGCAAAAACCCATTTCTACTAAAAATACAAAAATTAGCCAGGCATGGTGGAACACCCCTGTAGTTCCAGCTACTTGGGAGGCTGAGGCAGGAAAATCGCTTGAACCCAGGAGGCGGAGGTTGTAGTGAGCTGAGATCTGGCCACTGTACTCTAGCCTGGGTGGCAGAAATAAATAAATAAATAAATAAATAAATAAATAAATAAATAAATAAGAAAGATTCCTAACCTTAAGCAGCTTATGGTCCTAATGGAGAGATACTTAACCTAAAGTAACCTAAATCTTGTGTGATGAAGTCCTGTGTCTGAAATAAATGTTAACAGTACACTTCTACAGGAGCATAAAGGAAAAAAACCTACCCTAGCTTAGGGGACAGTCAGGAAGATTTCCCTGAAGGAAAGCAGATTCTTAAACAGATTCTGGTTAGCTAGGAAGGCAGATAACTTTTCTTGCTTCCTTGCCAACCGATGTTACTTGATATCTCAGGGAAGTAGTCTGAGATAGGTGAGGCATCCAGTGTGAGGCCTTGGAGTTACTAAGGACAAGATCCAAGAGTAGACAAGGAGCAGATCGCAGAGGATTTCATACGCCCTCTACAAGGAGTTTAGATCTTACATCCTGTACACAATGAGGATTAAAGGGTTTTAAGTTAGAGAGTGGCATGGTCAGATTTTACTTTCAGGTTGATAACACTGGCAGTAGTATAGAGGATGGGTTCCGTTAACAGCTTTAAAGAGTATTTAAAATCAGATGGTATATAAGGACTGATAGGATTCATTCTATTTCTTTCTTTTTTTTTTTTTTGCAATGGAGTTTTACTGTTTTTGCCCAGGCTGGAGTGCAGTGGCGTGATCTCAGCTCACTGCAACCTGCATTCCCAGGTTCAAGAGATTCTCCTGCCTCAGCCTCCCAAGGAGCTGGGATTACAGGCGCCCACCACCACGCCCAGCTAATTTTGTACTTTTAGTAGAGACAGGGTTTCGCCATGTTTGCCAGGCTGGTCTCAAACTCCAGACCTCAGGTGATCTGCCTGCCTCGGCCTCCCAAACTGCTGGGATTACAGGTGTGAGCCACCGCTCCCGGCCAGGTTCATTCTGTTTCTAAATTTTAAATAAATCTTTGAAGGATAAAGAAACTGCTTTAAATATCTAAACAGGAAAGTACTTGTAATTACTTATATCTTGAGGAATGTATACATCTGTGTTCGTATTTAGAGACGGTATTGTTGAAAGATCAAATAAATTTAAAGAGTCTTTGGAAACATATTTTAGGTCCAGATTTTATACTTAAGAAGGATGTATACTCTATATTTTTTTTAAGTTCTTGGGTATAGACAAATATAATTGTAAACTTTTCCCTCTATTTCAAAGAATAATTTTTACCCAATTCTTGGAATTATCAGGATGTATTTTTGGAAGGAAAAGGATCATCAAAAGATCAGTTATGCTAAATACCTGAAGAAGAATAACACTTTTTTTTTTTTTTGAGACAGTCTTGGTGTGTCACCCAGGCTTGAGTGCAGTGGTGCAATCTCAGATCACTGCAGCCTCAACCTCCTGGGTTCAAGAATTCCTGCCTCAGCCTCCTGAGTATCTGGGATTATAGGCGCATGCCACCACACCCAGCTAATTTTTGTATTTTAGTAGAGACAGAGTTTCACCATGTTGGCCAAGCTGTTTCTTGAACTCCTGACCTCAAGTGATCCACCTGCCTTGGCCTTCCAAAGTGCTAGGATTACAGGTGTGAGCCACCATGCCTAGCCGAATTTTGACTTCTAAATTAGTAGCCATATGAAAATTGTCCAAATAGTTCCTAAGCATGCTATCTTTCTTTTTCTTTCTTTCTTTCCTTTTTTTTTTTTTTTTTTTTTGAGATGGAGTCTTACTCTGTTGCCCAGGCTAGATTGCAACCGGCTCACTGCAACCTCCACTTCCTGGGTTCAACCCGTTCTCCTGTATGAGCCTCCCAAGTAGCTGGGATTACAGGTGCATGCTGCCACACCCAGATAATTTTTTTGTATTTTAGTAGAGACTGGGTTTCACTGTGTTGCCCAGGCTGGTCTTGAATGCCTGAGCTCAGGAAATCCACCCACCTCGGCCTTCCAAAGTGCTGGGATTACAGGCGTGAGCCTCCGCGCCCGGCTTAAGCATGTTATCTTAGTCTGCTTGGGCTACTCTAGCAAAATACCACAGGTTGAATGGCGTACAGTTCTGTGGTGAAATAAAATTTACTTTCTCACAGTTTTGGAGGTTGGGGAGTCTAAGATCAAGGCACCAGCCACCTCAGCTTCTGGTGTGGGCTCTCTTCCTGGCTTACAGATCTTCACCTTCCCACTGTGACCCCATATGGGCGTTTCTTATCACTATCTAGTCTTCTACTTACAAGGCCACCCACCCATATGACCTCATTTAACCTTAATTGTGTCCTAAAGGCCCTGTCTGCAAATACAGTCACATTGGAGGGTTCCAGTTTCTACATACGAACTGGGGGAGGGAGGGAGATACAATTGAGTCCATAGCAGAAGCCGAGCAGACCTTTTCTCGAAGAAGTAAATATAAGTTTATAAATTTAAGTATATACATTATAATTTTGAAGTTTTTGAGTCTCTAAATCTGATAATACTTAAGGGAAACTTTTCAGGGCAACAAAGTAGAAACAGGGGAGAAACAGTCCCAAACAAAAACATAAGTTGCTAATAGCTGTGACATTTAGAAAAATTGCACACTAGATAATCCTTCGTTAGCTGTAAGAAGGTTTATTTTCTAAGCTTTTCTTTCTACATGTTCTATTATCTCCAGTGCCTGGCATTGTAATCCTGTAGGAGGGAGTCAAAAGTTATAAATATAGAGCTCTCACAGTGCCGTTGTGTATTTGGTGATCAGTGGCAGGTAAAATTTGCAGAGGCTAAAGGTGTTTACATCTTGGATTTTTCTTTTATTTGGTTTTGGAACAATTAAACTGAAGAATGCTGGAAATTTTACTTATATATTGAACTCGGTATGTTGTGTGTCTGTGTGTATGTGTGTATCTGAATAAAAGATTTTTAAACTGAACAACATGGCAAAATCGTAGACTTTTAGAGTTGAAATGAAACTTAGAAATTGTCTTGACCAACTCCAAGACCAGGAAAACTGAGGCTTAGAGAAGTTAAACAACTTGATCAATACCACAGAGCCACTCAGAGCTGCTGTGAGACTAGGACCTAAGACTTCTGTTTTCCAGTTTAGGGTTATTTCCACTATGTCATGATGCTACCCAACTGGCAAGTGTTTTTTGATCAGAAATTCAGTTCGTGACCAGCCTAGCCAACATAGTGAAACCCTATCTCTACTAAAAATACAAAAATTAGCCAGGCATGGTGGTGTGCATCTGTAATCCCAGCTACTTGGAGGCTGAGGCAGGAGAATTGCCTGAACCTGGGAGGTGGAGGCTGCAGTGAGCAGAGATCGTACCACTGCAC
The DNA here is from genome assembly GCF_006542625.1 of Nomascus leucogenys. Classification (NCBI taxonomy): domain Eukaryota; kingdom Metazoa; phylum Chordata; class Mammalia; order Primates; family Hylobatidae; genus Nomascus; species Nomascus leucogenys. The sequence continues at coordinate 85,463,118 of NC_044390.1, read as the reverse complement.
TCCAGCCTGAGCAACAGAGTGAGACTCCATTTCTTTTTTTTTTTTTTTTTTTTGAGACGCAGTCTTGCTCTGTCCCCCAGGCTGGAGTGCAGTGGCGCGATCTCCACTCACTGCAAGCTCCGCCTCCCAGGTTCACGCCATTCTCCTGCCTCAGCCTCCCGAGTAGCTGGGACTACAGGCGCCCGCCAACACGCCCGGCTAATTTTTTGTATTTTTAGTAGAGACGGGGTTTCACCGTGTTAGCCAGGATGGTCTCGATCTCCTGACCTCGTGATCCGCCTGCCTCGGCCTCCCAAAGTGCTAGGATTACAGGCTTGAGCCACTGCGCCCGGCCCGAGACTCCATTTCAAAAAAAAAAGTAATTCAACTTAGGTTTTTTTGTTTTTTTTTTTTTTAATTTCCATAGGTTATTGGGAACAGGTGATGTTTGGTGACATGCGTAAGTTCTTTAGTGGTGATTTGTGAGATTTTGGTGCACCCATCACCCAAGCAGTATACACTGCATACAATTTGTAGTCTTTTATCCCTCACCCCCTTCCCATCCTTTCCCCGAGTCCCCAAAGTCCATTGTGTCATTCTTACGCTTTTGCATCCTCTTAGCTTAGCTCCCACTTATGAGTGAGAACATACTATATTCGGTTTTCCATTCCTGAGTTACTTCACTTAGAATAACAGTCTCCAGTCTCATCCAGGTCACTGCAAATGCCATTAATTAATTCCTTTTTGTGGCTGAGAGTATCCCATTAAATATATATACCACAGTTTCTTTATCCACTCATTGATTGATGGGCATTTGGATTGGTTCCACGTTTTTGCAATTGCAAATTGTGCTGCTATAAACATGCGTATGCAAATATCTTTTTGTATAATGACTTCTTTTCCTCTGGGTAGATAACCAGTACCAGGATTGCTGGATCAAATGGTAGTTCTACTTTTAGTTCTTTAAGGAATCTCCACACTGTTTTCCACAGTGGTTGTACTAGTTTACATTCCCACCAGCAGTGTAGAAGTGTTCCCTGTTCACTGGATCCATGCCAACATCTATTTTTTTTGTATTATGGCCATTCTTGCAGGAGTAGGGTGATAATTGTGTTGTGGTTTTGATTTGCGTTTCCCTGATCATTAGTGAGGTTGAGCACTTTTTCCTATGTTTGTTGGCTATTTGTATATCTTTTGAGAATTGTCTATTCATGTCCTTAGCCCACTTTTTGAGGGAATGGTTTGTTTTTTTTCTTGCTAATTTGTTTGAGTTTGTTGTAAATTCTGGATATTAGTCCTTTGTCAGATGTATAGATTGTGAAGATTTTCTCCCACTCTGTGGGTAGGAATTCAACCTAGGTTCTAATGGCACAAGTACTAAGTCATTACTCTTAAACTACTTTGAAGCAACCTAACCTCCTTGAGCCTCTCTTAGATTCATTCGAAATTTAAAATTCGGATTATGAAGAGTGTGAAAGGAAAATAAATCTTGGAGCCCCCAAATCACTAAGCTAAAGGGAAAAGTCAAGCTGGGAACTCCTTAGGGCCAATCTGCCTCCCATTCTCTTCAGGGTCACCCCTCTGCTCACTGAGGTAAATGCATATCTGATTGCCTTCTTTGGACAGACTAATCAGAAACTCAAAAGAATGCAACCATTAGTCTCTTACCTAGCTATGACCTGGAAGCCACCTTCCCGCTTGGAGTCCTTCCGCTTTTTGCCTCGAGTTGTCCCACCTTTCCAGGCCAAACCAATGTTCATCTTGCATATGTTGATTGATGTCTCATGTCTCCCTAGAATGTACAAAACCAAACTGTGCTCTGACCACCTTGGGCACATGTTGTCATGACCTCCTGAGGCTGTGTCATGGGTGCACGTCCTCAACCTTGGAAAAATAAACTTTCTAAATTAACCGAAACCTGTCTCAGATTTTCGGGGTTCACAAGAGAATATTTAAAAATTATATAACATGTATAGATTATGGCCGGGCATGGTGGCTCACGCCTGTAATCCCAGCACTTTGGGAGGCCGAGGCGGGTGGATCACCTGAGGTCAGGAGTTCGAGACCAGCCTGGCCAACATGGTGAAAACCCGTCTCTACTACAAATACAAAAATTAGCCAGGTGTGGTGGCAGGCGCCTGTAATCCCAGCTACTTGGGAGGCTGAGGCAGGAGATCACTTGAACCCGGGAGGTGGAGGTTGCAGTGAGCCAAGATCACGCCATTGCACTCCAGCCTGGGGGACAAGAGCAAGACTTGGTCTCAAAAAATAATAAAATAATAAAATAAATAGATTGGGCCTGGCACAGTGGCTCACGCCTGTAATCCCAGCGTTTTGGGAGGCTGAGGCGGGCAGACCACTTGAGGTCAGGAGTTCGTGACCAGCCTGGACAATATGGAGAAACCCTGTCTCTACAAAAAATATAAAAATTAGCCGGGTGTGGTGGCGTTCACCTGTAATCCCAGCTACTCAGGAGGCTGAGGCATGAGAATCTATATATATAGATATATATAGATATATAAATTCAGCAATTAAAAGGTTAGTTTGTTCATTTTATTACTGTACTGCACAGAATTCCCTTTTAAAAATATATATTCCCATAGACAGAAAGACAACGGGCTTGATCTTTTTTTTTTTTTTTTGCAATGAAGCAAAAGCCAGAGTAATCTTTAAAAAATATAATAATCTAAATTTTATTTCTGGTAATAATCTTTTGACTACTCATCTCAATTTGTTGCTATTAAGGAAGTCATTTTAACCTTTTGACTATATATTTAATAGGTGAATGCCTAATTATAGAATTATAATATTATACTTAGCATTCATCTGACATTCGCTAAGAATTCAACTTACCCTCAAAGTTGAATTCTTAGTTTTGTTCTTAGCCTTCTCTTTTGTCTGCAGTCTTTGCCTCAGTTACCATAGCTTCTTCTTGAACTTCCTGTCTACCTTATACAAATGACTCCCAGATCTGACCTTGCGCCAACATTTCACCTGCACACCAATCTCCATTTCTTTCTATTTTCTGTATATCTCTACCTGGATATCCATCTATCACCTTCAATTCAGTTTTACTAGAAAATAGTCATTATCTTTCTCCCATTAAACTTGTTTCTTCTACTAAATTCCCCATTTTTATTCAGAGAACAAACATCTTCCTGTCTCTTGTTCTTAGGGCCTCAGAGCTAATACTCCCATGTCTTTTCTAGGCTCTGTAGCTAATCAACTGCTGACTCTTCACTGTGTTACTACCGTGTTTCTCTTGACCTCCACACTCATGGAACCATGGTATGGTATGCTTCCTATTTTATTGCCAACATTCTAGAATAAAATTGTCATTTTTTCTTATTTGGTAGCCCTAACCTGACCTCCCTGCTCTAGTCTCCTTCTATTCCAATTCAGTCTTTAAAAAATATTTTTAGTTTATTTTTTCATTACAAAAGTGATATATGTTCAATGTAGAAAATATCAAAAACAAAGATAAACAGAAAATATCTTTATACCCAAAGATAATCATTATTAACATTTTGGCTTATATTCTTTCAATTCTTTTTCTGTGATGTGTGCACAATATTTTTAAACAAAATGTTCTTTGTCCGGCCTGTATATTACTCCAGGCAACTACAGTATTATTCTTAAAGCCTGAATCTAATTGAAAACGTTTTCATCAGTAGAAAAAAAGCTTAAAAACCTTTACATGGTATTCAAGCTCCTTGACAATCTAGACCCAATAGACTGTTCCAGCTTTGTTTCCAATGAATGATTTCCCAAATCTGCAGAACAGACATTTAAGTAACATGCCATTTCCTAATACGCTGCAACCTCCAATCCTTTGTGCACACCGTTTCCTATAAAAAATTCTGTCTGGTTTTTTCTGTTTTTGTTGTTGTTGTTTTTTGACAGAGTCTTGCTCTGTCACTAGGCTGGAGTGCAGTGGCATGATCTTGGCTGACTGCAACCTCCGCCTCCCAGGTTCAAGGATTCTCCTGCCTCAGCCTCCCGAATAGCTGGGACTACAGGTGCGCACCACCATGCCCAGCTAATTTTTGTATTTTTAGGAGTGACAGAGTTTCACCGTGTTGGCCAGGATGGTCTCAATCTCTTAACCTTGTGATCCACCCGCCTCAGCCTCCCAACGTGTTGGGATTACAGGCATGAGTCACTGTGCTCGGCCAATTATGCCTGTTCTTTACAGAACAATCAAAATACTGTCTCTTCCATTAAAGCATTAATCACCTACCCATCTCCATCCCTTGCTTCTTAGAGAGTGAGAAATGCTCCCTATTTTGAACTTTCGTAGTACTTGCAACATTCACTGGTTCTAGGTAATGAGTTTCTGGTGAACACATATCTGTATACGTATTTTATGTGTTATATGTCTTTCAGCACCTAATACAATATCTTAAGCATAGCTGGTATCCAATAAATGTTGAAAGAATGAATGAATACTTGAGCACTGCTTCAGCTACTATACCTCTTATAAAACTCATGAGAAGAATAGTATTTTGTAGATATGGAAGAAGCTTAAACAGGTTGTAAAACTTACTCAGGCTACAGGGAATTAAGGAGACAGAATTAGAAACTGGAACACTCTAAATCCAGGTTGTCACTTATCCTTTGAGCTGTGCTGTGGCTCTTGATCATTAATAAGTTATTTATAATGTGGTTGCCTATTGCTTGAACACTATCCTATTTTGGATAGGTGGAAGCCAGTGTTCTTCCTTCTGCTGTGGATACAGCGAAAGGAGTACAGGTCGATATTCCATCTTCCATTGCCTGGCAGCTTGCAGGCGGGCATGTGACTTTGGTTAATCAGATACTCCCACCCAGAACTTTGAATCTTGCAAGCTCAGGGCACAGCAGCTATGACTGTGGCAGTTGTGAAGATGATGAGTCCAGTAGAGCAGAATTGAGTGATGACGGCATCAACGGCAACCTAAGCAAATGACATGATCTTGATTGTGTCTTTCCTCCCTAGGGGCCTACCCATTTTTTGAGCTTCCCAATTCATTCTATGAGACATCTTACGAATACATTTATTTTCTGCCTAAGTTAGCCAGGGTTGGTTTCTATTATTTGCAACCAAAAACTCTAACAGTGATGATTTTCATTAGTACTTACAGTGGAACAGCCTCAATACATTTCAATGAACTTCCACAACATAAGATGAAATGCTATAGTAAGGGAACTACCAATGCCAAAAGGCATAGGAGTGATAGCTGTTCAGTGGAATCACAGTGGGAAATGCCAAGGTAATTCTCTATAACTTTTTAAATAACAATGTGATCAAGTAAGATTAGATTCACATCTAGCAGACCTTTTGTTCTGTACCTACTACATACTTGGAGTATATTATCTCATTTAATCCTCACAACGTTTTATGAATTTCTACCAAAAGACGTTATAGAGGTTTGGTAGAAAACAGAACGGAATAAACTCTACACATAAGAAGAACTTCTAGAATTCCTCACCAATACCCATTTATACTGGTTATCTGAAAGAGTGAGTGGTTTGTATGCCCAGGTTTCTGTAGATCAAGGAATCTGTTAGAAAACATTCCACTTTTGTTTTTACTAAACTCTAACTGAAATTTAGCATTTTCTATAATTATAAATGTTGGCCACAAACCACAAGAGTATTAGCAATACCTGTGACTTTTTCACCAATAAAAATAACAAATATTTTATATCACATTAGTTGTTACATGTACATCAAAATATTTTTTATGCTCATCACTCGTTGAAATTATTGTAGTTATTAGACTCCTGTCTCTTATTACTAAATGCATTAATAAAGAAGCACATATATTACTACGTGACAAATTTGCTTTTTAATTTTTAATTTTAAATTTTTTTCCTTTTATTTTTTTTTCTGAGGCAGAATCTCACTCTTGTTGCCCAGGCTGGAGTATGGTGCAATCTTGGCTCACTGCAGCCTCAGCCTCCTGAGTATCTGGGATTATACGTACCCACTACCACGCCTCGCTATTTTTGTACTTTTAGTAGAGACAGGGTTTCGCCATGTTGGCCAGGCTGGTCTCGAACTCCTGACCTCAGGTGATTTGCCTGCCTCAGCCTCCCAAAGTGCTGGGATTAGAGGCATGATCCACCATGCCTGGACGGTTTTTAATATTTTTATAACTTAATTTCAGTATAACTAGTTTCCTTCATAATTCTAAGTGGTTAATTTTTTTCATGTAAAACATTATTCTGAGAAGGTATCCATAGGCATCCTTGAACTGCCAAAGAGGTCAATGTCACATAAAAGATGACAAATCCCTTTTATAGGGCCATCTATGACAAACCCACAACCAACATCATACTGAATAGGCAAAAGCCAAAGCACTCCCCTTGAAAACCAGAACAAGACCCTATCACCACTCCTATTCAACATAGCACTGGAAGTCCTGACCAGGGAAGTCAGGCAAAGAAAGAAATAAAAGGTATCCAAATAGGAAGAAAGAAAGTCAAACTATCCCTGTTTGCAGGCAACATGATTCTATACCTAGAAAACCGCATAGTCTCTGCCCAAATGCTCTTTGATCTAATAAACAACTTCAGCAGTTTCGGGATACAAAATCAATGTAGAAAAATCAGTAGCATTCCTATATATGAAGAGCATCCAAGCCAAGAGCCAAATCAAGAATGCAATCCCATTCAAAATAGACACAAAAAGAATAAAATACCTAGGAATACAGCTAACCAGGGAGGTGAAAGATCTCTACAATGAGAACTACTAAACACTGCTTAAAGAAATCAGAGGCTGGGCGCGGTGGCTCACGCTTGTAATCCCAGCACTTTGGGAGGCCGAGGCGGGCGGATCACGAGGTCAGGAGATCGAGACCACGGTGAAACCCCGTCTCTACTAAAAATACAAAAAATTAGCCGGGCTTGGTGGCGGGCACCTGTAGTCCCAGCTACTCGGAGAGGCTGAGGCAGGAGAATGGCGTGAACCCAGGAGGCGGAGCTTGCAGTGAGCCGAGATTGCGCCACTGCACTCCAACCTGGGCGACAGAGTGAGACTCCGTCTCAAAAAAAAAAAAAAAAAGAAATCAGAGATGACAAAAACAAATGGAAAAACATTTCATACTCATGGATAGGAAGACTTAATATTGTTAAAATGGCCATACTGCCCAAAGCAATTTACAGATTCAGTGCTATTCCTATCAAACTACCAATGACATTCTTCACAGAATTAGAAACTGCTATTTTAAAATTAATATGCAACCCCAAACGAGACCTTGAAAAGCCAAAGTAATTCTAAGCAAAAAGAACAAAACTAGAAGCATCACGTTAACTGTTACCAGACTTCAAACTATACTACAATGATATAGTAACCAATAGAGCATGGTACCGGTACAAAAACAGACACATAGAGCAGTGGAACAGAGTAGAGAGCCCAGAAATAATGCCGCACACCTACAACCATCTGATCTTTGACCAAGTCAACAGAAACAAGCAATGGGGGATGGACTTCCTATTTAATAAATAGTACTGGGATAACTGGCAAGCCATATGCAGAAGATTGAAACTAGACCCCTTCTTTACATCATATGCAAAAATCACACTGGGTGCAGTGGTTCCTGCCTGTAATCCCAGCATTTTGGGAGGCCGAGGCAGGTGGGTCACTTGAGGTCAGGCGTTTTAGACCAGCATGGCCACTGTGGCAAAACCCTGTCTCTACTAAAAATACAAAAATTAGCTGGGCGTAGTGGCACGTGCCTGTAGTCCCAGCTACTTGGAGGCTGAGGCAGGAGAATCACTTGAACCCGGGAGGTGGAGGTTGCAGTGAGCTGAGATGGCGCCACTGCACCCCAGCCTATCCACAGAGCAAGATTGCATCTCCAAAAAAAAAAATGGTCAGGTGCGGTGGCTCACGCCTGTAATCCCAGCACTTTGGGAGGCTAAGGCGAGCGGATCACAAGGTCAGAAGTTCAAGACCAGCTTGGCCAACATAGTGAAACCCCATTTCTACTAAAAATACAAAAAGTTAGCCAGACGTGGTAGCAGGCGCCTGTAATCCCAGCTACTCAGGAGGCTGAGGCAGGAAAATTGCTTGAACCCAGGAGACGGAGATTGCAGTGAGCGGAGATCAAAGCCACTGCACTCCAGCCTGGGTGACAGTGCGAGACTCCGTCTCAAAAAAAAAATAAAAACAAAAATTAGCCAGGCATGGTGTTGCATGCCTGTAACCCCAGCTACTTAGGAGGCTGAGGCAGGAGAATCGCTTGAATCCCGGAGGCAGAGGTTGCAGTGAGCCAAGATTGTACCACTGCACTACAGCCTGGGTGACAGAGTGAGACTCTCTCTCTCAAAAAAAAATCAACTCAAGATGGATTAAAGACTTACATGTAAAACCTAAAACTGTAAAAACACTGGAAGGTAACCTAGGAAATACCATTCTGGACATAGGACCTGGCAAAGATTACATGATGAAGACACCGAAAGCAATTGCAACAAAAATAAAAATTGACAAATGAGAATTAAAGAGCTTCTGTACAGCAAAAGAAACTATCAACAGAATAAACATCCTACAGAACGGGAGAAAATGCTTGCAAACTTTGCATCCAACAAAGATCTATTAATAATATCCAGAATCTATAAGGAACTCAAATCAACAAGCAAAAAACAATACCATTAAAAAGTGGGCAAAGGACATGAACAGACACTTTTCAAAAGAAGATATGCACACAACCAAGAAGCATATGAAAAAATGCTCACCATCACCAATCATTAGAGAAATACAAATCAAAACCACAATGAGATTCCATATCACACCAATCAGAATGGCTGTTGGTGGCTCACACCTGTAATCCTAGCACTCTGAGAGGCCAAGGCAGGCAGATCACCTGTGATGATCAAGAGGTCAGGAGTTCGAAACCAACCTGGCCAACATGGTGAAACCGTCTCTACAAAAAATATAAAAGTTAGCTAGGTGTGGTGGCACATGCTGTAATCCCAGCTATTCAAGAGGCTGAGGCAGGAGAATCTCTTGAACCCGGGAGGCGGAGGTTGTGGTGAGCCAAGACCGCGCCACTGCACTCCAGCCTGGGTGATAGGGCAAGACTGTGTCTCAAAAAATAAAAAATAACAAATGCTGTCAAGGTTGCAGAAAAATGGAACGTTTATACACTGCTGCTGGGAATGTAAATTAGTTCAGTCATTGTGGAAAGCAGTTTGGCGATTTCTCAACTCAAAGCAGAGTTACCATTTGACTCAGCAATCCCATTGTTGGTTATTTACCTAAAGGCATATAAATCAGTCTACTATAAAGACTCATGTACCCATATGCTCATTGCAGCACTTTTCACAATAATAAAGACATGGAATCAACCCAAATGCCCATCAGCGGTGGACTGGATAAAGAAAATGTGGTACATATACACCATGGAATACTATGCAGCCATGAAAAAAGAATGAGATCATGTCCTTTACAGCAACGTGGATGGAGCTGGAAGCCATTTAGTAAATGAACTAACACAGGAACAGAAAACCAAATACTGCATGTTCTCACTTATAAGTGAGAGCTAAATACTGAGTACATATGGATACAAAGAAGGGAATCACAGACACCAGGGCCTACTTGAGGGTGGAAAGAAGGAGGAGGGTGAGGATCAAAAAACTACCATATTGGGTACTATGCTTATTACCTGGGTGGTGAAATAATCTGTATACCAGACCTCCGTGCAATGTACCTATATAACAAACCTACACATGTACCCCTGAACCTAAAGTAAATGTTAAAAAATAAATTCAAATTCTACTTTTTTATTGCTGGGTGCAAAAAAAAAAATCCCTTTTATAAATAGGCTTTTGGGGTGGGGGCGGGTTTGACTTGCTCAGTGGTTCCCAAACTTGACTGTGTGTGAAAATTAAAGAGTTTTGTAAACAAAACCACAAACACTGGAATTTTCAAGGGTAATTAGAGCTGTATGCAGTTTTGGCCTTAGATATTGACCTTTGTACCCAACCACCTTGGATAAGATAAGGTTATATTTCCTAGTGTTTTCAAGTAAATCTATAGACCCCTGGGAACTTAAAGATATGAAAATAGGTCTAAAAGTTTTCCACAACTTTTTTAATGTTATGTTTTCATTTTGATGGTGATCTTTTAAAAAATACATGGTGGGCCCAGGCACGGCGGCTCACGCCTGTAATCCCAGCACTTTGGGAGATCGGAGTGGGTGGATCATGAAGTCAGGAGTTTGAGATTAGCCTGGCCAGTATGGTGATACCTTGTCTCTACTAAAAATTCAAAAATTAGCCAGGCATGGTGGTGTGCGCCTGTATTCCCAGCTGCTCGGGAGGCTGAGGCAGAAGAATTGCTTGAACCCAGGAGGCAGAGGTTGCAGTGAGCCGAGATCATGCCACTGCACTCCAACCTGGGCGACGGAGCAAGACTCCATCTTAAAAAAAAAAGAAATACATGGTGGATCATCCGGATGACCACATTATCACTAAAGAGTCCTATGGGTTGCTGGGATTTCAGGGCCTGTGTTTGTGTATACCATAATGCCAAGTGGTACCACTTGAATTGTCTTAGACAAATGAGAAAAGAATAGAAATGGAGGTGGAATTAATGTGTAACTGTTAAACTCGCACCTTGTGAAGGCCAGATGATATCAAGCCAGGTTATACAAATGAAGTATTCCTAGGAGTACAAGTAGAGAAAAGTGGTCTAATGGTGAATGAGCATGCCATACTGAAAAATAAGAAACACAGTAGAATGGGCCATATTTGTTTTGGAGGTTATTGTATCAACAAAATAATGACATCTGTACTGTCAAAGCAATTGTTGAGTTTGATTTGGAGAGACGTTGTGAATTTGTTTCATATAAGTTGTGTAAAAGCCATAAGAGGTTTGTTACAGTTTTGTTTGTTTGAGACTGAGTCTCTCACTCTGTTGCCCAGGCTGGAGTGCAGTGGCGTGATCTCAGCTCACTACAACCTCAGTCTCCTGGGTTTAAGTGATTATCCTGCCTCAGTCTCCTGAGTAGCTGGGACTATAGGCGTGAGCCACCATGCCCAGCTAATTTTTGTATTTTTAGTAGACACGGGGTTTTACCATGTTGGCCAGGTTGGTCTCGAACTCCTAACCTCAGGTGATCCACCCGCCTTGGCCTCCCAAAGTGCTGGGATTACAGGCATGAGCCAGTGCGCCCAGCCTATTACAGTTTTTTTTGTTTATTGTTTTTTGTTTTTTGAGATGGAGTCTCGCTCTGTTGCCCAGGGTGGAGTGCAGTGGTGCAATCTCTGCTCACTGCAAGCTCCGCCCCCCCGGGTTCATGCCATTCTCCTGCCTCAGCCTCCAGAGTAGCTGGGACTACAGGCGCCCGCCACCACACCTAGCTAATTTTTTTGTAATTTTAGTAAAGGTAGGGTTTCACAGTGTTCGCCAGGTTGGTCTTGATCTCCTGACCTCGTGATCCGCCCGCCTCAGCCTCCCAAAGTGTTGGGATTACAGGTGTGAGCCACCGTGCCCAGCCATATTACAGTTTTATAAATGGGCAAGTTCATCTTTCGGTAGCTCAGGTCCTAAGGCTTGGAGTCATCTTTGACTCCTCTCTTTCTTTCATATTCCAATCAAAGCAGCAAAGTCCATTTGGTTGTTTCTTCTCAGTTATTCTGGAATTCAACCAATTCTTATTACCTCTACCACCAGCACCTTGGTGCTGGCTGTCATCATTTCTTTCTTAGACTTTTGCAATGGCTTCTTTCAGGTCTCAGTGTTTTTAACCTTGCTTCTACACAATCTATTTCCCACAGAATAGTCAGAGTGATCCTTTTAAACACAGAAGCGGCATCTCTCATGAAATGCTTCGGTGGCTTCCCATCTCACTTATAATAAAATCCAAAATCTTCATCACATTATGAAAGGCCCTATCTCTTCTCCTACTACATCCCCATTGTTCACTTTCCCTTACCCACGCTGGCCTTCTGGCGTTTTCTGTAGTACACAAAACAATCTTGCTATTCCCTCGCCTGTACCACTCTTCCTTGCCAGGACCTTCAGGGCTTACTCCTTCACTTCCTTCATTCTTCAGGTCTCTGCTCAACTGTTACCTTATCAGAGAGATCTATCCTGCCCACTGGCCCTGTTTCATTTTATATTTCTCTTTATATTTATTAATACTTCATGTATAAATATTTATATATCTCTCTACTAGAATATAAGCTGTATGAGAACAGGAAAGAACCTAAAGCCTTGTTCAGTGCTGGACAAATATTAGGTACTTAATAAATATTTGCCAAATGAATGATACATGAATAAATGAGTAAAGTAAATGACTAAAAGTAATTTAAGAAAATGTTAGGGATCTGTGAGGATTTTTAAAATAAGAGATATGAATGATTATTAATCATGTTTGAGAAATCCTAAGAGCAAATTATTGTGTATTACAGTTACATAAAGTTTTCATATTATATATTCTTTACATAACAGAATATTGGGGCATAAGATTGAATAATGGGGCAACCAGGCACAATGGCTCATGCCTGTAATCCCAGCATTTTGGAAGGCTGAGGCAGGAGGATTGCTTGACCCAGGAGTTGGAGACCAGTCTGGGCAACATAGCAAGACCCTATCTCTACAAAAAATAAGTTAGCTGGGCATGGTGGCACACGCCTGTAGTCCCAGCTAATTGGGAGGCTGAGACAAGAGGGCTGCTTGAACCCCAGAGATTGAGGTTACAGTGAACTGTGATCACACCACTGCACTCCAGCTTGGATGACAGAGTAATATAATACCCTGTCTCTCTAAAAAATAAAACATTTTTTTAAATGAAAAAAAAAAGTTATAGTGCAAAATGAAGACTTCAACAACCCGGTCAAATATTTTAGAATAATTTGGAATTTATGTAGACACATCACCGCCATTTTTATACTGGTCTTAATTTTCAGATTCATGTGAGGTGCCATTTTTTTCTGAAGTAGATGCATAATTGATTTCAAGTTGCTGGCCTCATATCAAAGTATCAGACAGAACAAAGATATTTAGTGTTGCTGGGCGTGGTGGCTCACGCCTATAATCCCAGCACTTTGGGAGGCCAGGAGTTCGAGACCAGCCTGGCCAACATGGTGAAACCCTGTCTCTACTGAAAAAAAAAAAAAAAAAAAAATTAACAGGGTGTGGTCGCACGTGCCTGTAGTCCCAGCTACTTGGGACATTGAGGCACAAGAATCTCTGGAACCTGAGAGGCAGAGGTTGCAGTGAGCTGAGATGGTGTAACTGTACTCCATCCTGGGCAACAGAGCGAGACTGTCTTTAAAAATATATATATATATTCAGTGTTGAATTTAAGAGATTCAACAGGGCCTCTACTTTCCCATCTGTCTCTTATCCTAAACCTCTTTTCATTAAGGGAGGAAGAAAATAATACTCCATAAGAAATCAAAATAATTGATATTTTTGCTTTTGAGCCTACATAGATAAAGTCTTAAAGAGTGACTAGAAGAATCTTCATATAATTTAATGTCAGTTGACCCAGGAGTAGTCTAAAGGTTATCATTATTGTGATCCTCAAAACCCCAGCTACTTCTGCATTATTTGCCAAGTAGAAATTAGATGATCTCTAAGGTCCTTTTTCAGCTCTTAAATGTGAGGATATATGTTCACAGTTGGGCTATAGAATCATAGTGGCATAAAAAGCAGCTATCATCTCGTTTCATTTTCAAAGTGAAAGTACCTTAAAAGCAGTTTTCTTTTTTTTTTTTTTTTTTGAGGCGGAGTCTCACTCTGTCGCCCAGGCTGGAGTGCAGTGGCGCAATCTTGGCTCACTGCAAGCTCCGCCTCCCGGGTTCACGCCATTCTCCTGCCTCAGCCTCTCCGAGTAGCTGGGACTACAGGCGCCCACCACCACGCCCGGCTAATTTTTTTTGTATTTTTAGTAGAGACGGGGTTTCACCGTGGTCTCGATCTCCTGACCTCGTGATCCGCCCGCCTCGGCCTCCCAAAGTGCTGGGATTACAAGCGTGAGCCACCGCGCCCGGCCAAAAGCAGTTTTCTTACCTCAGGATAATAGTTAAATATTGGTGACAAACAGGAACAGCAACTAAAACAAAATTTGCTAGTTTTTTTTTTGTTTGTTTGTTTGTTTTGTTTTTTTAGACAATTCTTTTCAAGTCTTATGGGAAGTCGTGTGGAAGGAAGTGGGGGAAGAAACCAAATACTTGACTAGTCCTAACTATGTGACTTCGAAAAAGATATTACGTATTTATACTTCATTTTTCACTGCTGTAAAGTTAAGATTTTACCTGCCTCAGTCTACCCTCTGAGAGCAAGATAATGAATGAAATATTAGGAATTTTCAAAGGCTGGTTTACTGTGAAGCATGTTTCAGAGCTTCTTTGTACCAGCTTCATCTAAGGCTCTATACTTAATTTTAAGTGATAATTTATTTATTTATTTATTTAGAGACACAATCTTGCTCTGTCGCCCAGGCGGAGTGCAATAGCACGATCTTGGCTCACTGCAACCTCCACCTCCTGGGTTCAAGCTATTCTCCTGTCTCAGCCTCCTGAGTAGCATGCACCACCACGCCCAGCTAATTTTTTGTATTTTCAGTAGAGACGGGTTTTACCATGTTGGCCAGGCTGGTCTTGTACTGCTGACGTCAAGTGATCTACCTGCCTCAGCCTCCCAAAGGGCTGAGATTATAGGCATGAGCCACCACGCCCGACCTATTTTTTTCTTTTTCTTTTTTTGAGACGGGGTCTCGCTCTGTCGCCCAGACTGGAGTGCAGTGGTGCCAATCTCAGCTCACTGTAACCTCTGCCTCCTGGGTTCAAGTGATTCTCCTGCCTCAGCCTCCCGAATAGCTGGGACTACAGGCGTGTGCCACCACACCTGGCTAATTTTTTGTATTTTTAGTAGAGATTGGGTTTCACCGTGTTAGTGAGGATGGTCTGAATCTCCTGACCTCGTGATCTGCTTGCCTCAGCCTCCCAAAGTGCTGGGATTACAGGCATGAGCCACCGTGCCGGCCCTATTTTTTTCTTAAAGAGGCCCTCAAATTTGTTTACTCTGCAGTCCTCATAAGAACTGAATCTAGCACCATATATTTAAGTGTTCTGAGATCCTTGAGAGAAATAATAACAGAAGTTCAATCTTATATTAAATTTAAAATTTTCTTGATTACCCTCCAAAATAATAAAATGTGACTTAGGGCAGCATGGTTCAGGAGAATGTTTTCTGTAATGGAAAATCAGAAGTCCTGGATTTTTTTTTTCCAGACAGGTTCTTACTTTGTCACCCAGGTTGGAGTGCAGTGGCACAATCTCGGCTCACTGTAGCCTCAACTTCCTGGGCTCAAGCAATCATCCTACCTCAACCCCCAAGTAGCTGGGACTACAGGCACGTGCTACCATGCCCAGCTAATTTTTTTGTATTTTATTTCATAAAGACGGGGGTCTCACTGTGTTATCCAGGCTGTTCTCAAACTCCTGGACTCAAGCAACCCTCCCACCTCGGCCTCCCAAAGTGCTAGGATTATAGGCATGAGCCACTGCACCTGGCCAGAAGTCCAGGATTTTAATTTGGGGATAATGCTGCCACAGAGGTGTGATGTGATGCTTAACTTTTCTGACACTGAGTATAAAAAGAAAAAAAGGAGTTGAAATGGTGTATCTTTAAAATTCTTTCCAGTATGAAACATTCTAATTCTTATTTACTTTATTAATACTGAAATATTGTGTAGTTTTCAAATTCACTAGCTCCAGGATAGTGCTGCTAGAGAAAAACATTGTTGAGAAGAACATTATTGTTGAAAAAAACATTGAAACACAACTAAGATCTTAAATGAATCATCTTTCTTGAAGTTTCTGGGAAAGGGAAAATTATTTAAAATATATATATTTCTACTCTCTATCAAATGTTCTTTCTTTCTTTTTTTTTTAGATGGAGTCTTGCTCTGTCGCCCAGGCTGGAGTGCAGTGGCGTGACTCGGCTCACTGCAACCTCTGCCTCCTGGGCTTAAGTGATTCTCATGTCTCAGCCTCCCAAGTAGCTGGGATTACAGGCATGCGCCACCAGTGTTCTTTCTTATACTAAGTTAGAATGTCTGTGAGAAATAATTTACTTGATTACCATTGTTAGAAGGTTTCCATTTCTTAGAATAAAAAGTGTTTGTGAAGAAAATTATTTCAATTGCACATCTCTGATGAAATCTTCTACTCCATGCTAGTTGGATTGTTTATTTGGCCCAAAGGCCTAAAACCTGAAATACTACATTCTTGGCGCAGTTCTACATTCTCACTATAAATGTAATACCTGAGGTTGCAGGAGGTCAAGGAAGAGGGAAAAACTTATTTTATACCTGTTATTTCATCTTATCCTCTTAGAAGAAAAAATATTCTTGTTTATCTTTTGGGGAAAGGAAAGATTGAAATGGAACAGGGAAGGTGATTTCATCAGATTTTTATGGAATATCTGCTACTTAAAGAAGCCGTAGGGCCCAGCATTTCCACTCATAGGTATATGCTGAAGAAAAATGAAAACATATATCCGCATAAAAACTTATACATGAATAATTCTAGTAGCACTATCCATAATGGCCAAAAGGTAAAGCAGTCCAAATGTCCATCACCTGATAAATGGATAAAATGTGACATATCAATACAATGGAATATTATTTGGCAATAAAAAGAAATACTGATTCATGCTATGCATTGGATTTGAAAACATGCTGAGTGAAAAAAGCCAGTCATGAAAGACCACATATTATATGATTCTGTTTATATGAAATTCCCAGAACAAGGAAATCTATAAAGATAGAAAGTATGTTAGTAAATTGCTTAGGAATGGAGGGAATGGGGTGGGGTGAGGCTGGGGTAATAGCTAAAGGGTATGGTTTTGTGTGTGTGTGTATGTATGGTGGTGAAAATGTTCTAAAAATAACTGGTTGGTAATGGTTGTACATATCTGTGAATATACTAGAAACCATTGAATTGTACACTTTAAATGGGCAGAGTGTACGATAGATGAATTATATCTCAATAAAACTGTTTTTATTTTTAAAAATATCAGGGGTTACAATGATTAATCCAAATGTGGATTTAGACAATTATCCGTCTCCGAAGAAGCACTTGCCATCCAGTTTTAGAGTACTAACTATGTGTGTTGAAAACTGAAGCAAAGGGAGAAAATAGTAGGTTTTATAGAAGTGACATTTAGCCGGGCGCGGTAGCTCATGCCTGTAATCCCAGCACTTTGGGAGGCCGAGGCGGGGGGATCACGGGGTCAGAAGATCGAGACCATCCTTGCTAACACGGTGAAACCCCGTCTCTACTAAAAATACAAAAAACATTAGCCGGGCGTGGTGGCGGGCGCTGTAGTCCCAGCTACTTGGGAGGCTGAGGCAGGAGAATGGCGTGAACCCGGGAGGCGGAGCTTGCAGTGAGTGGAGATCGCGCCACTGCACTCCAGCCCGGGAGACAGAGCCAGACTTTGTCTCAAAAAAAAAAAAAAAAAAAAAAAAAAAGAAGTGACATTTAGCTGGACTGTGAGAATAGTTGGGATTTGGGCCTTATAAGCAGAGGAGACAACTTAGACAAAGACCAAGTGAGAAATGAAATACAAAGTGTATATACAAATGTATATTTTTTTCCTGATTATAGAGTTTAAGAATTTAGGTTAGACTAGTGGTTTGAAGCCAGCTTTGAATGTTCATTAGGTAAAGTTATTATTATTATTATTATTATTCTTTATCCCATAGGAAGTAGTGAGATTTTGAAGGGTTTTGAGCAGAGCTGTGATATTATCTGAACCATGCTTTAGAAAGATGGTTAAGGTAATAGTGTTTTTCGAATTCCAGAAAAGATAGAGGCTGTAAGAGGAGAAGAAAAGGAGAGCGCATATGAATGCCAGCCAGAGAAATGGAAAAAAAGGTCAAAAGAAATATTTGAAGCAGAAATTGGGAATTAATTGAATGTAAGGGACAGGGAAAGAGAGTAAAATTAATGGGAGGTGTATGTGAGCCATTTAGGGGAGAAGCCAAATAGATATTTGAAAATACGGGACTGGGGCTTGGAATAATGGTCAGTACTGTCTAGTGACACAGTATTACTTAAAACCATTAAGTGGGCAGAAATTAAGATAGCAGCTTGCAGTCACACAGAGGACTTGGGGAAATCCTTAGAGGAACACATCATTTAGGCATCAGAGAGAAGAAGTATAATCAGAATAATTTGGAAAAACAGAAAACAGTTTCATGGGATCCAAGAGACATTTATGAAGAAGGAAGTGGGGGTAGTAAAATGGAAGAAAATTGAAAATATCCTTTAGGTTTAATGGATGAACTTCAGGAATACTGTCTTCAGCCTCAATAGCAATGAAATATTGTAGCAGAAAAGCAAACAAAGAAAAGATAAAACTGAGAAGGCTTAATTCCTGGAAGTCTTAGAGAGATAATTTTAGAACATATATAGAGCTTGGCAACCAAAGATGAAGAGAGTATGCATGCATTTTAAGAAAATTATGTAAAAGTGGGCCGGGCGCAGTGGCTCACGCCTGTAATCCCAGCACTTTGGGAGGCTGGGGCAGGTGGATCATCGCAAGTCAGGAGTTCAAGACCAGCCTGGCCAATATAACGAAACCCCATCTCTACTAAAAATACAAAATTAGCCAGGCGTGGTGGCACACGCCTGTAATCCCAGCTACTTGGAAGGCTGAGGCAGGAGAATCGCTTGAACCCAGAAGGCAGAGGTTGCAGTGAGCCGATACATCACTGCACTCCAGCCTGAGTCTCAAAAAAAAAAAAAAAAAAAAAAAAAAAAAAAAAAGAAGAGAGAGATAAAGAAAATTAATTATGTAAAAGTTAGTAACTATTTAAGAGAGAGGATAATTAGCCCGGCATGGTGGCACGAGCCTGTCATCCCAGCTACTCAGGAGGCTGAGGCATGAGAATCGTTTGAACCTGGGAGGTGGAGGTTGCGGTGAACTGAAATCTTGCCACTGCACTCCAGCCTGGGCAACAGAGCCAGACTCTGTCTCAAAAAATAGAAAAAGAAAGCAAGAAAGAAAGAGAGAAGAAAGAAAGAAAGAGAGAGAAAACTATTTTCTAGGAATGAATGTTTCCTGATTTGTAAGATGCCTTATTTGAAACTCTCTTTTCTTTTGTTTTTCTTTTTTTTTTCTTTGCTTTTCTTTCTTTCCTTTCTTCTGAGATGGAGTTTTGCTCTTGTTGCCAGGCTAGAGTGCAATGTCGTGATCTTGGCTCACTGCAACTTCTGCCTCCCAGGTTCAAGAGATTCTCCTGCCTCATCTGCCCAAGTAGCTGGGATTATAGGCATGCGCCACCACACCCAGCTAATTTTGTATTTTTAGTAGAGATGGGGTTTCTCCATGTTGGTTAGGCTGGTCTCGAACTCCTGACCTCAGGTGATCCACCCACCTTGGCCTCCCAAAGTGCTGGGATTACAGGCATGAGCCACTGCACCCGGCTGAAACTATTAGAAATTTAGCAACTAGTGTTCATATGATGTCATAAGGAATATTTTAGTTTATTGGAGCTATAGTCAGACTACATTAGCAGAGTAGACATGCAAACGTTGCAGTTATTGATTGGTTAGTGGTTAGGTAAAATGTGATGCTGAATTCAGGCAAGTTTTAGCTACCAGTTAATCTAAAGCATTCCACAGCCACAGACGGAATCGGAAGGAGTAACAAAAATAATGAAAACGTTCAGTTTATAAGTATAGGCACGAGACAAGAGTGGGATATTCTCAGCAAGAAAAATGTGAAAATGGAAGTCCATAGTTTTTTTCTAGTTTTTTCCTGTAAGGCCTTCATCTACAATGCTAGTCAAGCATCTAAAAATTATTCCAATATATGTAGGTTTTAAATTGTCATATTCTTTGTCCCAATAATTCTACTTCTAGAAAGCCATTGTCAAGAAAGCCTCCAAAATGTAGATAAGTAGTAGGCACCAAGATCTTCCCAACACAATAATTTTCAGTAGTTCAACAAAAGGTTGAATACAGCCTTGGTTTCTGATTGTGGAGAAATGGTTGTGAATGAATTGCAGCTCTTCCATAAGACAGACATTAAGCAGTCATTAAAATGACCTTTGTGAACAGTATTTGGTGACATGGCAAAATAGTCATAGAGTTAGATAAAAGAGGTGAACTATGGAATTACACATATAATGTGATCTCAGCTGCATTTTAAAAATGCAGGCAGAAATAAATACGCGCATGGAGAAAAGTATGCCAGATTGTTAATGGAGTTTTGCCTGGATAGGATTATGGATTTTTTCTTTCCTTTTTTTTTTTTTTTTTTTTTGAGATGGAGTCTCACTCTGTCACCCAGGCTGGAGAGCAGTGGTGCGATCTCGGCTCACTGCAACATCTGCCTCCTGGGTTCAAGCGATTCTCCTGCCTCAGCCTCTTGAGTAGCTGGGATTACAGGTGCACGCCACCAGGCCCGGCTAATTTTTTTATTTTCGGTAGAGACAGGGTTTCACCATGTTGGTCAGGCTGGTCTTGAACTCCTGACCTCGTGATCCGCCCGCCTTGGCCTCCCAAAGTGCTGGGATTACAGGCGTGAGCCACTGCATCCGGCCGGATTTTTTTCTTAATAGTGTGTATTTCCCAGGTTTTCTACATTGGGCATGTACTTCTTTAATAGATAATTTAAAAATAATCATCACCCCAGCCGGACGCGGTGGCTCACGCCTGTAATCCTAGCACTTTGGGAGGCCAAGATGGGCAGATCACTTGAGGTCAGGAGTTCAAGACCAGCCTGGCCAACATGGTGAAACCCCATCTCTACTGAAAATACAAAAATTAGCCGGGCGTAGTGGCAGACGCCTCTAATCCCAGTACTCGGGAGGCTGAGGCAGGAGAATTGCTTGAATCTGGGAGGTAGAGGTTGCAGTGAGCCGAGATCATGCCACTGCACTCCAGCCTGGGCAACAGAGCAAGACTCCATCTCAAAAAAAATAAGTAATAATCATCATCCTAAAAATGTGGAAGATTGGTTATAGGAGAGCCCAGGAAAGGAAAGGTAGAGTAATCAATGCAAATCATCATGTCTATTGGAAAAGCAATTCAAAACAGAAGCCTTACTGACAGAGAATCAGTAGCATTACCGCGTGCTGTCAGATTAGTGCTGTCTACTGGTAGCCTCCATTAAGTTACCTGCACACAGACAAACCAGTGGAAGCTTCAGTATAGATTCTTAAATCTAATGACACATTTGTTTCCCAGATATTGCCTGGGAAAGAGTAGCTTGCATCTTTGTTTTGAGCATCTTACCTTTTAAATTTGCCATCCACAAAGAGATGAAGATAAAATTTTAACTTTGTAATATTACATTTGTAAATATGTAAAACTACCACATGAGCAATTAATGATTCTTTAATTTTGCTGATAATTATGTATTTTGTTCTTCTTTTTCCGTAGGTTGTATCATAAATACAAAGGACTGAAGTTATAAAAGAGAAAAAAGAAGATTGCTGCTAAAATGAATCTGAGCAATATGGAATATTTTGTGCCACACACAAAGAGGTATTGTCCGTACAACTTAGCTTTCTCCTAAGAAATGGAAAAAAATAATATTTTCTGGGTTTTTGGGTAAATTTTTATCTTTGAAAGAAAAATAAAAGGGAAAGTAGAAATATTAATGAAATTGAGATAAAGTATTCTTTTATAAAAATCTTTGGCCAAGCGTGGTGGCTCACGCCTGTAATCCCAGCACTTTGGGAGGCCGAAACGGGTGGATCACCTGAGGTCAGGAGTTTGAGACCAGCCTGATCAAAATGGAGAAACCATGTCTCTACTAAAAATGCAAAAAAAAATTTAGCCAGGTGTGGTAATGCATGTCTGTAGTCCCAGCTACTGGGGAGGCTGAGGCAGGAGAATCAGTTGAACCCAGGAGGCGAAGGTTGTGGTGAGCCGAGATCGTGCATTGCACTCCAGCCTGGGCAACAAGAGTGAAACTCTGTCTCAAAAAATAAAATAAAAATAAAAATCTTTGAGTTTCTATTTATTTCCTAAAATTTTTTTTCTTCTCAGTTATAGTTTACAATGTGGAGAATTATTTGGTTAAAAGAAATGAGCTTACTTAAACTTTCTTGATTCCTATTGTCAAATTATTTTCTGGAAATATATATATTGCCATTTTTTTGTTGCAGTACTTTATAGTTAGATTTGAAATTACCTAAAAGGTTTTGTATCACTTTTCTTCTAATTACAGAAGTAATAGACCTTGCAAAATATAATTTTAGAAAATACATAGAAACAAAAAGAAGGAAATAAAAAATTACCCAAAATTTCAATACCTAACTTCAGATAAAACACAAGCTACAAAGAAACCCAAACTTATAGGTCAAAGAAGTCACATTTCCCATATGCACCGTCATATTCCTTCTGTGCTTTCCCTAATTATGCCTCGCCTCTTTTGCTAAAACAAAACAAACAAACAAGAAACTGCCTTGTATGAATTCCCAAAAGTGTATTACTAGGTCAAAAAGCATACCATCCTATTCTTCAAGCAATGTATGAAACTATTTCCTTATATCCTTATCCAAAAAAAAAAGTACCTTTTTTCCTCTTATTTTGCCAATTTTGTGGGTGAAATGAGGTGTTATATTATTTCCATTTTTACTTCTTTGATCATTAGTGAAGTTACATGTTTCATATTTTAAATGGACACTACTCTTTTTTTTTTAAATTTTCCTACCTGTCTCTTTTGAGTTTGTAGGTAAGTGTATGTGTGTGTGTGTGTGTTCACCTCTCTGATTTTCAGAATAGCTTTTTTTTTTTTTTTTTTTTCTTCTTCCTGAGACAGTGTTTCAGTCTGTCACCCAGGCTGGAGTGGAGTGGCACGATCTCAGCTCACTGCAACCTCTGCCTCCTGGGTTCAAGCAGTTCTCCTGCCTCAGCCTCCTGAGTAGCTAGGATTACAGGCAAGCACCACCACGCCCGGCTAGTTTTTGTATTTTTAGTAGAGATTGGGTTTCACCATGTTGGCCAGGCTGGTCTCGAACTCCTGACCTCATGATCCGCCCTCCTCGGCCTCCCAAAGTGCTGGGATTACAGATGTGAGCCACCACGCCCGGCCCAGAATAGCTTTTAACTGGCAAATATTTTGCAAAAATTTTCTCTACTTCATTTAATTTCTTTTTTTTTTTTTCTTTGAGACAGAGTCTCGTTCTGTTGCCCAGACCAGAGTGAAGTGGCACAATGTCGGCTCACTGCAACCTCTGCCTCCCAGGCTAAAGGAATTCTCTCACTTTAGCCTCCCAAGTAGCTGGGATTACAGGCGTGTGCCACCACACCCAACTGATTTTTGTGTTTTTAGTAGAGACAGGGTTTCACCATGTTGGCAAGGCTGGTCTCGAACTCCTGACCTCAAATGATCCACCTGCTTCTGCCTCCCAAAGTGCTGGGATTATAAGCATGAGCTACCACACCCAGACTTATTTCAATTTGGTACATTACATCTTTCAGCAACAATAATGTGAACATATTTAAAGAGCATAATTTGTTTTAACAGGTATATATCTGTGAAACCACCATCAAAGTGGAAATAAACATATCCACTATCACTCCCAAAAAGCTTCCCCTTTTTAGCCCCTCCTACCTATTCCTTTTTACCTGCCATCGCCACCCCCATCCCCCAGGTAACCACTGATATGATTTCTATCTCTTTAAATTAGTTTGCATTTTCTAGAATTCCATATAAATGAAATCATAAAGTATGTACTATTTTTTGTCTGACTTCTTTTACACAGCGTATTTTGAGATTCATTCATATTGTAGAGTATATCTGTAGTTTATTTTATTGCTGAGTTACAGTCCATTGTATTTATCACAGATTATCCATTCATTTGTTGATATACATTTGGGTCGTTTCCAATTTTGGCTATTAAAACTACTGTGAACATTTGTATACAGGGCTTTGTATTGACACATGCTTTCATTTTTCTTGGGTAAATACTTGAGTATAATGGCTACATCATATGATAGGTGTATGTTTAACTTTTTAAGAAACTGCCCAATGTTTTCCAAAGTGTTTTACCATTTTACATTCCCACCAGCAGTGTATGAAAGATACAGTCACTTCATATGTTAATGGCTAACATTAAAAAGACTGAGTTTTGAGACAGAGTTTCGAGACAGAGTTTCGCTCTTGTTGCCCAGGCTGGAGTGTAATGGTGCAGTCTCGGCTCACTGCAACCTCCACCTCCTGGGTTCATGCAATTCTCTTACCTCAGCCTCCCGAGTAGCTGGGATTACAGGCGCTCACCACAACACACGGCTAATTTATGTATTATTAGTAGGGATGAGGTTTCACCATGTTGGCCAGGCTGATCTTGAACTCCTGACCTCAGGTGATCCACCCACCTCGGCCTCCCAAAGTGCTGGGATTACAGGTGTGAGCCACTGTGCCCAGCCTCTCATGGGTTTTAATTTGCATCTCCCTAATGAATAGTGATAGTATGCATCTTTCTCTTGCCATTCATCCATCTCACTTGGTAACGTGCTTGTGTTCAAATCTTTTGTCCATTAAAAAAATTGGGTTTTCTTATTATTAAGTTTTGACAATTTATATTTTCTGGATCCAGGGGTCCCATTATGAGACATAATTTGCAAAGATTTTCTCCCAATATGTTGCTTGTCTTTTGATTTTCTCAAGTATCTTTCAAAAAGTAGACATTTTTAATCTGGATGAAGTCTAACTTATGAATTTTTCCTTTGATGGATTGTGCTTTGGGTTATTAATAGAAATTTTTAACTAACCCGGGGTCACAAATATTTTCTCCTGTACCTTCTTCTAGAAGTTTTATTATTGTAGATTTACATTTAGTTCTATAACCTATTTGGAGTCAGTTTTTATACAGGTTGTTAGTATGGACCAAATATCTGTTTTCTCACATATTTGAATGCAGTTGTTCCGGTACCATTCATTGAAGACAATTATTTCTTCATTGGATTGCCTTTGTACTTCTACCAAATCTCAGTTGTCCATAAATATGTGGGTCTACTTCTGGGCTTCCTATTCCATTGCACTGATTAATTTGTCTATCTCTGTGCCAGTATTGCATGGTCTCGATAACTGTAGCTTTATAATAAAGTTTGAAATTATTTTATGCTAGCTCTTCAACTTTGTCCTCCTTTTTCAAAGTTGCTTTGGTTATTCTGGGTCCTTTGAATTCTCATATGAATTTCAGATTAAACTTCTCAGAGTTTAAAAAGTGTTGAGTCTTCTGATTTATAAACACTGTATATCCCTTCATTATGTCTTTATGTCATTATTATTTTGTCATTTTCAGTGTATAGGTCTTATATATCCTTTGTCGGATTTATCCCTAAGTATTTCACTTTTTTTTTTTTTTTTTTTCTGTGACGGAGTCTTGCTCTGTCACCCAGGCTGGAGTGCAGTGACACGATCTCAGCTCACTACAACCTCTGCCTCCCGGTTTCAAGCTATTCTCCTGCCTCAGCCTCCCAAGTAGCTGGGATTACAGGCGTGTGACACCATATGTGGCTAATTTTTGTATTTTTAGTAGAGACAGGGTTTCACCATGCTGGCCAGGCTGGTCTTGAACTTCTGACCTCAAGTGATCCACCCACCTCAGCCTCCCAAAGTGCTGGGATTATAGGCATGAGCCACCGCGCCTGGCTGTATTTCACATTTTTTATGCTACTATGATATTTTTAAATTTGATTTTCTTTTTCTTTCTTTTTGAGATGGAGTCTTGCCCTGTCGCCCCGGCTGGAGTGCAGTAGCATGATCTCAGCTCACTACAACCTCCACCTCCCAGGTTCAAACAGTTCTCTGCCTCAGCCTCCGGAGTAGCTGGGACTACAGGCACCTGCCACCACGCCTGGCTAATTATTTGTACTTTTAATAGAAAAGGGGTTTCATCATCTTGGCCAGGCTGGTCTTGAACTCCTGACCTCGTGATCCACCTGCCTCGGCTTCCCAAAGCTCTAGGATTACAGACATGAGCCACTGTGCCCAGCCTTGATTTTCATTTATTCATACATAGAGACATAATCATTTCAGGCCAGGCACAGTGGCTCACACCTGTCATCCCAGCACTTTGGGAGGCCGAGGTATGTGGATCACTTGAAGCCAGGAATTTGAGACCAGCCTGGCCAATGTGGCAAAACCCCGTCTCTACTGAAAATACAAAAATTAGCCAGACATGGTGGTGCATGCCTGTAATCCTAGCTACTTGGGTGACTGAGGCATGAGAATTGCCAGAACCCCGGAGGCAGAGGTTCCAGTGAGCCAAGATCGTGCCACTGCACTCCAGCCCAGGTGACAGAGGGCAGAGTAAGACTCTCAAAAAAAAAAAAGAAATGTAATCATTTTATGCATTGATCTTCTGTACTTTTTAATAAACTAATAAGTTCTAGTAGCTTTTGTAGATCCCATTGAATTATTTGACAATGATTATGTTGTTTGACAATAGAGAGTCTTACTTCTTCCTTTTCAGTCTTGATGCTTTTTTGTTTCTTTTTTTCTTATTTACTGCACCTGTACAGCATCTGGCACAATGTTTTTGTTTGGTTTGGTTTGGTGTTGTAAAGAGAGAGGATCTTGCTATATTTGCCAGGCTGGTCTCAAACTCCTGGTCTCAAGTCATCCTCCCCGCTTGGCCTCCCAAAGCGTTAGGATTACAGACATGAGACATCACACCCCGCCCCAGCACAATGTTAAATGTAAGTGTTGCAAGTAAACATCCTTGCCTCCTTCCTGATTCTGTATTTAACATGCTTTTTTTCTCTTGATAACTTTTATGATTTTCTCTTTATCACAAGTTTTGAGCAATTTATTATGATGTGCCTTGGTGTAATTTTCTTCGTATTTCTTGTGCTTGAGGTTCATAGACCTTCTTGGATCTGTGGGTTTATACTTTTCATCAAATTCATAATCTTCTCCACTATTACTTCCTCAAATAATTTTTTCTGTCCTAATATCTTTCCACCCCTTCAGGGACTCCAGTTAGACATACAGTAGGCCACGTGAAGATGTTCCACAGCTCACTGATGCTCTGGGTCGCGGATTTGGTTTTTGTTTTGTTAGTCTTTTTTCTGTTTTATTTTGGATAGTTTCTGTTGTTGGGTCTTCAAGTTCAGTAGCCCCTTTTTTGGCAAAGTCTCCTCTGCTATGCATCCCATGCAGAGGATTTTTAAATCTCAGACATTGTAGCTTTCACCTCTAAAGATCTGATTTGAGGGCCAGATGTGGTGGCTCACACTTGTAATCCCAGGAGTTTGGGAGGCCAAGGTGGGTGGATCACTTGTGGTCAAGAGTTTGAGACCAGCCTGGCCAACATAGTGAAACCCTGTCTCTACTAAAAATACAAAAATTAGCTGGATGTGGTGGCGCATGCCTGTAATTGCAGCTGCTTGGGAGGCTGAGGCAGGAGAAGTGCTTGAACCTGGGAGGCAGAGGTTGCAGTGAGCTGAGATTGCACCACTGCACTCTAGCCTGGGTGACAGAACGAGACTCCATCTCAAAATAAATACATACATATAAGCATAAAATAAAGGTTTACTTTGAATCTGTTTATATTTTTGCCTGTCTCTGCTTTACATGTTTGAAATTTTCTCCACCCTTTTCAATATATAGAATACAACTATATTAAATGTTTTAATGTCCTTGACCACTAATTTTAACGTATATCATCTATATCAATTATGGTTTGGTTTCAATTATTTTTCTCCTCATTATGAATTATATTTGCCTGCTTTTCTGCATGCCTGGTAATTTTTTATGGAGTGTTAGATATTGTGGATTTTACCTTTTTAGATACTGGATGTTTTTATATTCCTTTAAGTATTCTTGGACTTTGTTCTGGAACACAGTTAAGTTACTTGGAAATAATTTCATCCTTTTAGGTCTTGCTTTTAAAATTTGTTAGAGCCAGGCACAGTTGGTCATGCCTGTAATCCCAGCACTTTGGGAGGCAGAGCCGGGAGGATCACTTGAGTCCTGGAGGTTGAGGCTACAATGAGCCATGATTGTACCCTTGCACTCCAGCCTGGGCAACAGAGCAAGACCCTGTCTCACAAATAAAAAATAGGTAAAATAAAAATTGTTAGGCATCGCAGACCAGCATTTAGTCTAGGGTCCCTGCTATGAAGGCAAGACTCTTCTGAATAGCCTCCAGAATGCCCTGTGAATTATGAGATTTCTTATCCTGGCTAGGGGGAACGAGTACTATTCACAGCCCTTTTTGAGCTATAGGTACTGTAGTCTCTATTCCTTTCAGATCGCTTTTTGCCCTGGTCTAAGGTAGTTTTCTCCATATGCATACACGAATCAGTGCTCAGCTGAAGACTTGAGGGGAACCCTTTGCAAATCTCCATATCCTGTTTCTGTGCTGCTCTCTTCTATTTGGCACTCTGCCCTGCCAACTCTACCCACCTTGGTCAACCTGGACTGTCATCTTTGTCTACTCAACTTAGGGAGTTCACCAGGCTCTAACTGGATTTCCCCTCTCTGCACCATGGCCTAGAAATTCTCCCAGGGCATTAAGCTCAAACATTTAATGGCTTACATCATTTGCTTGTCTTCGGTCAGGGATCATTGTCTTTCTTTGCCTGATATCCATTGTCTTCAAACACCATCATTTATATGTTCTATCCAGTGTTTTTTTGTTTGTTTTTTGAGATAGGGTCTTACTCTGTTGCCTGGGCCAGAGTGCAGTGGCATGATTTTGACTCACTGCAACCTTGACCTCTGGGCTCCGGTGGTCCTTCCACCTCAGCATCCTGAGTAGCTGGGACTACAGGCATACACCACCATACCCAGCTAAGTTTCTGTATTTTTTGTAAAGATACAGCCTGTTGCCCAGGCTGGTCTCGAACTCCTGGGCTCAGACCACTTGCCCACCTCGGCCTTCCAAAGTGCTAGGATTACAGACATGAGCCACTGTGCCTGGCCTTGTCCAGTGTTTTAATTGTTCCTGGTGGCAGATAATAGATCCAGCCCCTTTTACTCCATATTGGCTAGAAGCAGAAGTCCCTTCATTACATGTTTAAGATAAAAGTTATTAATTATATAGTCAAACTTACTGATTTTTAGTTTATGGCTTTGCCTCTGGTATCTTGCTAAGTAATTAAATATTCACTTGTAATTTATTCTAGAAGTTTTTATGGTCTCATTTTTACATTTAAATATTTATTTCTTCATAAAATGATTTTAGTCTATAATCCATGTTTTCCCCCCAAATCCATAGCACTTAGCTTTATTCACATGGAAGCCAAAATATTCTAAAATTTATAATGTGTTTTGGTGATTGAAAATATTTTAATTATCATAAGTTTAGTTCATAGGTCTTTTTGATTTTCTTAAAGACAGTCTCATAATTTGCCTTCTACATATAGTCTCCAAAAAGGTATATCTTTGATTTAATCCATTGATTCTTTTTTTGTTGTTCTCAGACATAAGCAATAAACTCAAAACACTTTTTGAACTTTTCTTTTTTTTTGAGATGGAGTCTCGCTCTGTCGTCGCCAGGCTTGAGTGCAGTGGCACGATCTCGGCTCACTGCAACCTCTGCCTCCTGGGTTCAAGCAATTCTCCTGCTTCAGCCTCCCTAGTAGCTGGGACTACAGGAGCGCCACCACACCCAGCTAATTTTTGTATTTTTTTAGTAGAGATGGGGTTTTACCATGTTGGCCAGGATGGTCTTGATCTCTTGACCTCATGATCTGCCTGTCTTGGCCTCCCAAAGTGCTGGGATTACAGGCGTGAGCCACCGCGCCCGGCCACTTTTTGAGCTCTTATTTTGTGCTTTCATTTACCTGATTGACAAATAGCTGGATTTAAGTTACTTTCCCAGTAGTATTGATGTAGTAACTTTATAGTTGATTATTGGCATCCATGGACTGGCAGGATGACTGCCTAGGATTATAGGTGCATTGTTGGCGGAGGGATCCTTTTTCCCATATAAACCTTCAGTGGTTCCCCTTTCCCTCAGGATAGAGTGTAAACTTCTTAATATGGTTTAAAGGGTCTTTTGCAATTTTCCTTGGCTCAACACCAGCTTCATGTTTTCTCCTTCCAACTCTCCCATACAATTTGTATTGAATGAACTAATTTTATTTTCCCTAAAAAGGCATGCTTTTTCACGTCTAAGTCAAAAACAGGCTGAGTCATCCTATAATATCCTTATATTAAAAAATATTTACTTTCCCCTCATAATCCAATCAGTTAAAACCATTTTATCATTTGTGTCTTTATAATTTAATGTCTAAAAGTCCATTTGACTCCTAAGCCCTTTAAGTATAAGGATCACATCCCATTCTACCTCCAAAACTCAGTACAGGGTATGGCAAATAGTGAGCATTCAACAATATTTGTTGAATGAAAGAATGAGTTGGGTAAGTGGATGGATCCTTAGGTTGATGACCTATGTGTACTAGTGAACTAACTAGACTATGAAGTAATGTATGTTGTCACCATGGCTGCTATGTCTCAAGAAAAAAATACCTCTTAGCACTATCAGTTTTACTTAATTAATTACTTTCTTTTTTTCTTCTCCTAGCGAGAGACCCATTGGCCCATGTTTTGAAAAATAGTTTTATTGGCCAATAACGAAATTTCTGTCCTGGTTATCTAGTTGGTCAAGGAAGAAACACCAACTATCCTGTGATAAGTGTAAATGTTGGCATAAATAAATGATTATCTGGGTATGAGGGCAGAGGTTATTTAAAATGAAAAATATAGATGATTGATAACATTTCTATATTTTTCAAAAAATAAAAAGAATCTACATCAAATAAATGTATGTAACTAATGGCAGATCAATACATGAGCATGTCAAAATGATATCCTTTTATTAATAGAAAATTTGATTTCAGAATGTTTTATGTAGCAGCAGAATAACTTGCCTCTTTACATGGGCATTTAGCCTAGCCTCCAAGTGATAGTAATTTCTTCTAGTAGTCAGTAAAGAATTGTTTAGTTGCCTCTATTTCTATATGAATATACCACATGTCAATCAAGAGCATGGGCTTTGCTGTTAGATCTGAGTTTTAATTGCAGTCCTGACAAATACTGGCTTTCTGACCATGTGGAAGTAGTTTAGCCCATCAAAGCCTTAGTTGGTTCTATAAAATTAAGATAGTAAAGTCATTATATTATGAAGCTATTGTAGGGATTAAAGGAGATAATATGTATAAGGTTTTAGTGCTGCTTGACACATAGTATTGATTAATAAATACCAACCGTTATTATTTCAACATTAATTACACCAAAATGAATTTTTGTAATATCTCTACAATATAATTTACATTCTATACCCTTTACTCACTTAAAATGTATAATTGAATGATTTTTGGTGTAGTCACAGTTATGCAGTCATCACCACAATCAATTTTAGGACATTTTCATCACCCTGAAAAGAAAGCCTGTATCTTTTAGCTATTACCCTCCAAACCCCCCATCTCTAAGTAACCAATAATCTACTTTCTGTCTTTATAGATTTGCCTATTCTAGAAATTACATGTATATGTGTGTATGTGTATATGGAATCATACAATATGTGGTCTTTTGTGACTGGTATCTTTCATTTGGCATAATTTTTACAAGGTTCATTCATGTTGCAGCCTGTACCAATACTTCATTCCTTTTTACTGCTGAATAATATTCCATTATATGGATATACCACGTTTTGTTTATTCTTTCACCAGTTAAAGGATATTTGGGTTTTTCCATCTTCTGGTTATTATGAATAATGGTGCTATGAACATTTGTGCACAAGTTTTTATGTGAACATATGTTTTCATTTCTCTTGGGTGTATGTATGTACTTGGAAGTGGAAACTCTGGGTCAAATGGTAACTCGGTATTTAAGTTTGTTAGGAACTGCAGGGCTGTTTTCTAAAATGACACAGCCACCAGCAGTGTTGGAGGGTTCTAATTTCTCAGCATTTTCATGAACACTTATCTTACTTTTTGACTATCACTATCCTAGTGAGTATGCAATGGTATCCCACTTTTAATTTTTGTTTCTCTAATAACTAATGATATTTGAGGATCTTCTCATATGTTAATGGTCATTTGTATATCTTTTTGGAGAAATGTGTATTCAAATCCTCTGTCTGTTCTTTTTTTTGAGGCAGAGTTTCCCTCTCGTTACCCAGGCTGGAGTGCAATGGCGCGATCTCGGCTCACTGCAACCTCAGCCTCCTGGGTTCAAGCGATTCTCCTGCCTCAACCTCCCTAGTAGCTGGGATTACAGGCATGTGCCACCACGCCTGGCTAATTTTTTGTATTTTTAGTAGAGACAGGGTTTCTCCATGTTGGTCAGGCTGGTCTCGAACTCCCGACCTCAGGTGATCTGCCCGCCTCAGCCTCCCAAAGTGCTGGGATTACAGGCATGAGCCACCACGCCCAGCCATATGTCCATTCTTTATTTGGGTTTTTTTGTCCTTTTGTTACTGAGTCATGAGACCAAGAGACTTTTTAATATTTGTATGTATTTGTATTGCCACCAAGTAAAATGTGTTAGAAATAATTTAATGGCAAACCTTATTTTTCTACAGGTACTGAAGATTTACTCCCCAAAAAAAATTGTCAATGAGAAATAAAGCTAACTGTGATATCAAAAAGCAGAGCCTGCTCTACTGGCCATCATGCGTAAAGGGGTGCTGAAGGACCCAGAGATTGCCGATCTATTCTACAAAGATGATCCTGAGGAACTTTTTATTGGTTTGCATGAAATTGGACATGGAAGTTTTGGAGCAGTTTATTTTGTAAGTACTTAAAAGAGTCGTTTAGATAGATCAGATTAAGAAAGGTTGGACTCTAAGCCTGGCACAGTGACTCATGCCTGTAATCCTAGCACTTTGCAAGGCCAAGGTGGGAGGAAAGACCAGCCTAGGCAACATAGCAAGACCCTGTCTCTACAAAAAACTAAAATAAAATAAAGTTTGAACTCTACATGTTCTCTACACATAGCTATTGCTTGTAAAATAAGCTTGATTACAGTGATTTTTCTATAAATTAAGTGATATCTACCATAGAGGCAAATAGTCATTGCCGAAAAGCCAGTTCCAGAATCCTAGGCTTTATTCAATTCAGTGGTATTTATATCAACTGACTCACCTATTAAAGTAGTATAAGAAAGTTAAGAGCTTCGGCCAGGTGCGGTGGCTCATGCCTGTAATCCCAGCACTTTGGGAGGCCGAGGCGGGCAGATTACAAGGTCAGGAGATCAAGACCATCCTGGCTAACAGGGTGAAACCCCGTCTCTACTAAAAATACAAAAAAAAAAAATTAGCCGGGCGTGGTGGCGGGCACCTGTAGTCCCAGCTGCTTGGGAGGCTGAGGCAGGAGAATGGCATGAACTCGGGAGGTGGAGCTTGCAGTGAGCCAAGATTGTGCCACTGCACTCCAGCCTGGGCAACAGAGTGAGACTCCGTCTCAAAAAAAAAAAAAAGTTAAGAGCTTGAAGTTGAGCTTTGTGCATTTCCACTGTATGCTAAGCTCTTTCCTGCCTCAGAGCCTTATATATGCTATTCCCCCCACCTAGAAAACTCTGCACATTACCTCCCCATCCCTGTCTGTTCATTCTACAAGTTTTACCTGAAGTATTACTTTTGCAAGATACCCTTTACTATTCAAGACTCTACCCCTTAATCAATACTTTATGATTTCATAACATCTTGTGCTTATATTTTGTTGCATTTATCACGGTTATAATAAAACAATTACGTATACGATTTTTTGCTTTATATATGTCTTTTTCCCTAAATAAGAAGTGTCATGAGGACAGGGGTTATGTCTATCTTGTTCATCGTTATATTCTCAAGAACTAGTATATGTCTGACAGTAGTAGGAATTTGATAAATACTGGATGGATGGATGGATGGATGGATGGATGGTGGATAGACAGATAAACAGATGAACAGACAACTATTCAGAGAAAGGGACTGACAGTGATTTTTAGTGGCAATCATGTCAAGTCAGTATTTTCGGTTAAGGGGTACAAGGCTGTACCCCTGGAATCAGTTTTAGTTCCAAGAATGTGACTGTCTCCTGATGAGAAAGACAAATAGCCAAAATTTTAACACAGCTTATTCACCTGAATTCATTACATAAAATACAGTTTGTTTTTTTTTGTTGTTGTTGTTTGTTTTTTGAGACAGAGCCTCGCTCTGTAGCCCAGGCTGGAGTGTAGAGTGCAGTGGCACGATCTTGGCTCACTGAAACCTCCGCCTCCTGGATCCTGGTTCAAGCAATTCTCCTGCGTCAGCCTTCCACGTAGCTGGGATTACAGGCATGTGCCACCATGCCCAGCTAATTTTTGTGTTTTTAGTAGAGACCGGGTTTCACCATGTTGGCCAGGCTGGTCTTGAACTGACCTCGTGATCTGCCCACCTCGGCCTCCCAAAGTGGTGGGATTACAGGTGTGAGCCACTGTGCCGGGCCCTGTTTTTTGTTTTTTTTGTTGTTGTTGTTGTTTTTTAAGATGGAGACTTGCTCTGTTGCTCAGGCTGGGGTGCAGTGGCGCAATCTCAGCTCACTACAACCTCCACCTCCCGGGTTCAAGGGATACTCCTGCCTCAGCCTCCTGAGTAGCTTGGATTACAGACACCCGCCATCATGCCAGGCTAATTTTTGTATTTTTGTAGAGATGGGGTTTTACTATGTTGGCCAGGCTCGTCTTAAACTCCTGACCTGAGGTGATCCACCCGTCTCGGCCTCCCCAAAGTGCTGGGATTACAGGCATGAGGCACCATGCCCGGCCAAAATATAGTTATTTAATTTAACAAATACTTCCTTAAGCATAATAGTCCATTAAAGCAAATAATAAATTAAGTACTAATTATTACCTACTTCTCCAAACTTGTAATCAAATAATTTCTTTGTAATCAAACATTACTGACTCTTCCTTTTAAGTGGTCCTTTATGTTCTGCCATCTGGATAGGGCTTATCTTTAGTTGTCCTTCCAAATGAGATTTTATGAATTGCATCTTTACTTTGTCCTTTTGCTTCCAGCCAAATCTTCAGCCTGGATTTTCTCTAAACTGTTTCTCAACCGTTGTGTCTATGCTCAGCCCTACCATTACTTCTGCTTCCCTCACTACCATCAATAACTTGGCTCCCACTGAAGTATATTTTGTCATTAAATATGATAAAAGATTTTTCTGGCTGAAAATGGTGCTAATTTCGGCTGGGCGCGGTGGCTCACGCCTGTAATCCCAGCACTTTGGGAGGCTGAGGCGGGCGGATCACGAGGTCAGGAGATCGAGACCATCCTGGCTAACACAGTGAAACCCCGTCTCTACTAAAAATACAAAAAATTAGCCGGGCATGGTGGTAGACACCTGTAGTCCCAGCTACGTGGGAGGCTGAGGCAGGAGAATGGTGTGAACCCGGGAAGTGGAGCTTGCAGTGAGCTGAGATTGTGCCACTGCACTCCAGCCTGGGGGACAGAGTGAGACTCTGTCTCAAAAAAAAAAAAAAAAAAAATGGCAGCCAAACCCTTCTTAAAGTGCTAATGTTTCAGAATGACTACAGTAAACCAAGGATGCTTTGAAACTTACTGAAAGCCATTTATAATGGTGGCAAAATGAGACCTACCTTATACTAGGCTGCAGAAGACCTAGTGGTTTATTTGCTTTTGGGGCTAAGCCCTGTCTTTTTAGCTAGAGTGTGTGCGTTTTTGAAGATGACTATTTCTAATATTTCTTTACAACTCTAAAGGCTGGCACGATCTCATTTACAGTAGGCACTAAGTATATATTATTTGTTGCTGATGATAGACTAGAGAAATGATACAGGTACCAGAGTGGCATTGATAAATGTAATCATTAACTCTATAGGGCCTGTATATAAATGTGAAAAGTACAGGCCTATGTACACCCATAAAGCACTAAAAAACAGATTAAAAGAGAATTAACTGACACTGTACTACAGAACTTATGGAAAGCTTTAACCTTTTATCTGTAGTGGTCACATCAGCAGTACCTTAAAAATGGATTTTCCTGTTGGCCAAAGTAATATTTATATATGTTGCTTCTTACTCCCTGCTAATAGATTTTTCCTTTTGTTACTTGTATCATTATAACCAGGAAGACTCTGCTATCTCTTACTTGGACAACTATGATTGCCTGCTTTGGTCTCTCTTCAGTCTGTTGTGCATACCTCAATGAGCTTGAAAAAAAAAATGTAAATCTCATCACATCCCCTTTCCCTATAAAGCCTTTAGGGGCTCTCCCTCGTTCTTAGGCCGAGATCAAAATCCCTACTGTAGCCAGCCCATAAGGTCCTTCATGGTCCCTATCTCTACTTGAGCTATCTTCTCTCTCATTCTCATTGCTAAAGCTCTGATTCCTTTCTTCTGATCATCCTTCCTGGAATCTTGCATAAACTGTTCTCTCTCGAATATTTCTCCCTTCTATTTTCACCTTCTTAACTCCTGTTCATCATTTAGCTCTCAGCCTAAACCTCATTTCTTCAGGGAAGGCTTTCCTGACCTCCCTAAGTCACACCCAGCATTGTTGGTTCTCAAAGTAACACATACCGTTCTTTGTGGCACATACCAGAATTGCAGTTTTACATTTTGTCTTTTATCATTTTATTTTTGTTATTGTCTATCGTCCTAGAGGAGAGCTAGGTACTGGGCATATTAACTCACTATCTTATCCCTAGCACTTAGCCCAATTCCTGATAAATTGTGGGCAGCTAATAAGTATTTGTTGAATGAATGAATGATGAAGAACTCTGAGAACTTGGTACTGCTAATTAGTACTTTTCATAAGTCGTAGTCATGCTGGCAAGCCATAAAGACCAGAGTCTGGCAGCTGGTATTTTCATACCTCAACACTATAATTCTGTTCGCCTCTGTAGGTCACAGCTTTTACACTGAATGCTGCCAGGGAATAAACTTAGTGTGAATTGTAAGCTGGAACAGCTCTTGTAAAATCAATCAGCTGAGAGTGTATGTTATGTTCAGAGAAAATAGAAATTATTAACTTGGTGAAATATTTCTGTGTGTTTGGATTTACATAAGTAATTTTGAAATTTACATCATTGGCTGGGCGTGGTGGCTCACACATGTAATCCCAGCACTTTGGGAGGCCGAGGTGGGAGAATCACTTTAGCCCAGAAGTTCGAGACCAGCCTGGGCAACATAGTGGGAACCTGTGTCTTAAAAAAAATTTTTTTTAATAAAAAATAAATTATCAGCATTAACAAATGAGGTAGTAAGAAACTGTACTAAAGGAAAACAAACAAAAAAAGGACTGAGCATGTTCATTTTTGTATTCACCTAAACACAACTCTAAAGTTTGTAGGTTTCTATATCACCTTTGTTGAACTCAGTATATTATCCATAACCCACCTAAAGCAAATAGTTTAATTCTATCTTTCTGGATATAATTACCTTTTAGTTGGGGTTCAAAAAATAGGGCAAAAAGAAAAGCTTTTTCACTTTTAAAATTTTTATTTATTCATTTATTTAGAGACAGGGTCTCTCACTGTGTCACCCAGGCTGGAGTACAGTGGTGTGATCATAGCTCACTGTAACCTTGAACCCTCGGACTCAAGCAATCCTACTGCCTGTGCCTCCTGAGTAGGTAGCTAGGACTACAAGCATGTGCCACCACACCCAGCTAATTTTGGTTTTAATTTTTTTGTAGATACAGGGTTTTGCTATGTTGCCCAGGCTGGTTCCAAACTCCTGGGCTCAAGTGATCCTCTTGCCTCAGCCTCTTATTTTTTTTTTTTTTTTTAGACAAAGTCTCACTCTGTCACCAAGGCTGTAGTGCAGTGGTGCAATCTTGGCTCACTGCAACCTCTGCCTCCTGTGTACAAGCAGTTCTCCTGCCTCAGCCTCCCAAGTAGCTGGGATTACAGACATGTGCCACCACGCCCTGCTAATTTTTGTATTTTTAGTAGAGACAGGCTTTCACCATGTTGGCCAGACTGGTCTCAAACTCCTGACCGCAGGTGATCCACCCACGTTGGCCTCCCAAAATACTGGGATTACAGGAGTGAGCCACCGTGCCTGGCCTGCCTCCTAAATTAACATAAATTTTTATATTTGTCTATAAAATAGCAAAAGGTATAGCTGTAAAATGTTTAAAAATATAAACACATAATAGTTAAGTTCTTAATAAGTATTTCTTGAATCAATGATCTTGGTGATAGTTACTGAGACCATTGAGACTATTGGAAGTATTAAGCATGAATGTAAGTTTCAAGAATAAAACTTGAAATGATAGAGGCTGTAGTCATTCATAGTACTGTATGCACTAGAAAGCTGAGACCCCATTAATACTTTCCTTTTTCTGTACTAAAACATTGGTTTTTTTTTAAGTTTCAATCTAGCATGTTTTGACTTTTAGCCAGTATAAAAAGTTCACATCTATAGCATAATCAACATTTGCACTAAAAAGTTCACATCTATAGAATAATCAACATGGAAATGTTTTTCAAATTTCAAGTCTCTGCCTATACATTAGGATGTGTAAGTGAGTGGAAGCATTAAGTTCTAATCAGTGAGTATCCTATAAATGTAAGAAATATATTTTTATTTTAGGGTGGTTATTTTTTCATGTTTTTAGGTCCAAATGTAGTATTAATTATAAATAACCTTAATAAGCAATTAAATAATAATACTGATTTTATTTCCGTGGGCTTTTTTTTTAGTAATGGTTAATTATTTTTTAAAACCTCACAACAAGTTAAAATTTCTCAATGCCTGAATATTTCCTAAATCTTTTTCAGGCTCCTTAAGCTCCACTATATATATTGATGCCTCAAATATCTACTTTTCAGATATGGTCCCTCTAACTTTTATTGTAATACTGAATTTACATCAGCTTTTATTTATGATTGCCATATAAGCACAGTTTAGTGTTAAAGTTTAAAAGCCAGAACAGTGTGAGAGATTTTTGTTTTTAACAAAAGTCAGTCTGTACTTTCTAAATCAATAAAATATCTAAAATATGCTTTTGTGAAGTTCTGCAGATCGGAAAATTATGACTAGTGGATAACTCATTAATATATAATAGGTACTTTTACCTTAATGCTTTTTTAAAAAAAACTCCTGTAGTACGTTATTGTGGGTTTGGTTTTTTTTTCCATTTTGACATTCCGTAAGAATCTGTGGTCAAATTATTTTTACATAGTACATTATTGTTTATTGTTTGAATTAACCGTTTTTAAAAATCATAAAGAAACTATTGTTATATCTGAGGAGGTTCATTTTAAATTACTTGTATTTAAGAAAATGATTATGAATTTTTCTCTAAAATTGTTAACCTGACTTTATCAGTGAATGTATTCCAATCTTTTACTTCAGAACCACTGTGATAGCTTTATTGGTCCACAATGATAATAATATCACAGAAGCAAAATAGCTTACTTACATTAGGGGTATGGCACTGATGCAGAGGTAATCTTTTAATGTCTTGTATTTATTTTTATGAAAATTTTAAGAAAACTAATAGTTTTAAATATTTTAAATAAGTTGAGGCTGGGAGCAGTAGCTCACGCCTATAATTCCAGTACTTTGGGAGGCTGATGCGGGCGGATTACTTGAGGCCAGGAGTTCGAAACCAGCCTGGCCAATATGGTGAAACCCTGTCTCTACTATATATATAAAAATTAGCCAGGCGTGGTGGTGGGTGCCTGTAATCCCAGCTACTCAAGAGGCTGTGGTGGGAAGATCGCTTGAGCCTGGGAGGCAGAGGTTGCAGTGAGCTGAGATTGTACCACTGCACTCCAGCCTGGATGACAGAGCAAGATTCTGTCTTAAAAAAAAAAAAAAGTATGTATGTATGTATGTGTGTGTGTGTGTGTGTATATATATATATATATATGTATATCTTGAGTAAATTGAGAGGAAAAGACTATTACTTGAATTATTAATGGTTTTCATATGTACTTTGAACTGTTCTATTTGGAGTATGGAGAAGACAAGTAGACATAATTATGAGAAAGGCAACCTCTATAGATTAAAAATACACATATATACATACATAAATGTAGGTATGTATATATGTAATACAGTCTTATTATAAAATATAAGTAATCCTGAAAACGAAAGTCCCCCTTAGGATTAATCTTACTTTCTGCTGTACTGTTCAATACAGTAGCAAGTAGGCACGTTAACTATTCAAATTTAAGTTAATTAAAATTAAATAAAATTTAAAATTTATTTTCTCAGTCACACTAGCCACATTTCACATGTTACTCTGTTGGACAATCTAGAAAGAACCGTCCCATCATCATAGAAAGTTCTATCAGATAGCACTGCTCCAGGGATTATCATTGATATATATTCTGGTATAAATTCTTTTATAATTTTTTCTACACATATACTCACATTATTACTATTTTGCAAAAATTGGATTCTACTTTATAGCTTGTTTTTGACTAAAACATTTTTAACGTCTTTTCATATTGCATTGGACATAGATTACCTCATTCCTTAAGTGGTTATTTTATTATATGGTCATATCATATTTATTTATTTAACTGGCTCTCTATTGATGGACCGTCTACAAGGTGAAGCCAGTATGCATCATTTGGGAATATGACATTTTTTGTTTGGTTTGATATATTAAACCCTAATCATTTTTTATGTTATAATCTTTACATTTATCTAGAAAAGGATACAGAGAAACTATACATTAAAATGGGAGTGGAAATGTCTATTTAGCCTATCAAAAATTGAAGCATCTTTGAACTGTGATACTGCAGTATGGAGATACTATTTTAAATATATATAAGGCCAGGCACAGTGGCTAACGTCTGTAATCCCAGCACTTTGGGAGGCTGAGGCGGGCAGATCACGTGAGGTCGGGAATTTGAGACCAGCCTGGCCAAAATGGTGAAACCCCATCTCTACTAAAAATACAAAATTAGCCAGGTGTGGTGGTGGGTGCCTGTAATCCCCAGCTACTTGAGAGGCTGAAGCAGGAGAATAGCTTGAACCCAGGAGGTGGAGGCTACAGTGAGCCGAGACCGTGCCAGTGCACTCCAGCATGAGCAACACAGCTAGATTCCTTCTCCAAAAATAAAATAAAACACCTATAATCCCAGCACTTTGGGAGGCCGAGGCCAGCAGATCATTTGAGGTCAGGAGTTCAAGACCAGCCTGGTCAACATGGTGAAACCCCGTTTCTACTAAAAATACAAAAAACATTAGCGTGGCATGGTGGTGCATGCCTGTAATCCCAGCTGCTTGGGAGGCTGAAACAGGAGAATCGCTTGAACCCAAGAGATAGAGGTTGCAGTGAGCTGCACTCCAGCCTGAGCGACAGAATGAGACTGTCAATAAATAAATATATAAATAAATAGTCTCTAGTCAAATGTTTAAGTTAAATTGGCTGAAACATCACTAATTCTTTTTCTTTTTCTTCTACCCTCTTAACACAGGCTACAAATGCTCACACCAATGAGGTGGTGGCAATTAAGAAGATGTCCTATAGTGGGAAGCAGACCCATGAGGTGAGATAGAGACAGTTGTATACCTAAACTGAAATAAACAAGTTAGTATGAAATTAACAAAATTCTGGCTGGGTGCGGTGGCTCACGCCTATAATCCCAGCACTTTGCAAGGCTGAGGGGGGGGATCACGAGGTCAGGAGATTGAGACCATCCTGGCTAACACGGTGAAACCCCATCTCTACTAAAAATACAAAAAATTAGCGGGCGTGGTGGCGGGCGCCTGTAGTCCCAGCTACTCAGGAGGCTGAGGCAGGAGAATGGTGTGAACCCGGGAGGTGGAGCTTGCAGTGAGCCGAGATCACGCCACTGCACTCCAGCCTGGGTGACAGAGCCAGACTCTGTCTCAAAAAAAAAAAAAAAAAGAAAAAAAAAAAATTAACAAAATTCTTTAAACTTTTTTTTAGAACAATTTTTTTCCTTCTTGTGGAGCATATAATAAAAGTTCCTGGAGTTTTTCATACAAATGTGTGAACATTCATAATTATTTTTAAAAAGGCTAATGTTCTAGCTCAATTAACTATTTTGCAGGCTGGCTGAGGTGGCTTAGGCCTGCAATCCCAGCACTTTGGGAAGCCAAGGCTGGAGGATCGCTTGAGCCCAGGAGCTCAAGACAAGCCTGGGCAATATGGTGAGACCCCACCTCTACAAAACATCAAAAAAACTAGCTGGGTGTGGTGGTGTGTGCCTGTAGTCCAGCCACTCGGGAGGCTGAAGTGGGAGGATTGCTTGAGCCTGGGATGTGGAGGCTTCAGTGAGCCGTGATTGCAACACTGTACTCTAGCCTGGATGCCTGAAAAGGAAAAAAACTATTTTGCAGACCAGAACATGGGTATGTGTAATGGCTTTTTTGTAATGTATTTGGTGATAGATTTGTGTTTACATGTATTCAAACTAAAGAAATAGCATGTTTAGGCCGGGCACAGTGTCTCACGCCTGTGATCCCAGCACTTTGGGAGGCCGAGGTGGGCGGATCACCTGAGGTCAGGAGTTTGAGACCAGCCTGGCCAACACGGAGAAACCTCGTCTCTACTAAAAATACAAAAAAACTAGTTTGGTCTGGTGGTGCACGCCTGTAGTCCCAGCTACTTGGGAGGCACGAGAATCACTTGAACCTTGAACCGGGCAGCAGAGGTTGCAGTGAGCCGAGATCACGCCACTGCACTCCAGCCTGGGCAAT
Organism: Nomascus leucogenys; assembly: GCF_006542625.1. Taxonomy (NCBI): domain Eukaryota; kingdom Metazoa; phylum Chordata; class Mammalia; order Primates; family Hylobatidae; genus Nomascus; species Nomascus leucogenys. Next base: position 85,420,529 of record NC_044390.1, on the reverse strand, counting down.
AGAGCAAGACTCTGTCTCAACTAAAAAAAAAAAGAGAGAGAAAGAAATAGCATGTTGAAATAGCTTCTTCATTTGTTAAACATTTACTTTATGTCCATTAACAATAATATAAATAATATATACATATACTTGATAGGAAATACTATTTTCCTATCAAAAATTAAATTAAAATGTTTCCTTTCTGACTTCAATAGAAATGGCAAGATATTCTTAAGGAAGTTAAATTTTTACGACAATTGAAGCATCCTAATACTATTGAGTACAAAGGCTGTTACTTGAAAGAGCACACTGCCTGGGTAAGTCGAAGGACCTCTATTATCTTTCTTTTACTATTACATTTTTTTCTTTTTCTTTTTTTCTATTATCTATTTGATCTGTAAAATTATTAATTTCATTTCTGTTCCATTTAACTTTTGTTATCAGTATTTAACATTTGTTAATACTTTGGTGTGTCATATGGTATATATTCTGTAAGATTAAATGATATCTAGCCTATTAGAAATTCCATTCTATAAACACTCAAAAAGAGATGGTGAAAAGTTGACATCATTTTATAATTATTTGTTTGTAAAAGTAAAAGGCACAGCCTTATATTATCATCCTAGAATTTTTGTCTTTGTAATTTCTCATCCTCCACTCCAGTTCCCCCCATATTTGGAATTGTCCTTGATGTTTTAATTGCTATGTGATTTTTACCAAACAGGGGCCACCATATGATTAAAATAAGAGACTTTTGTTCCACTCGTCATCTTATTGTGACATATATATATATATAAATATGTATACACATGCACACACACACACACATATATATATATTTTTTTGAGATAGATTCACTCTTGTTGCTCAGGCTGGAGTGCAGTGGTGCGATCTCAGCTAACTACAACCTCTGCCTCCTGGGTTCAAGTGATTCTTGAACCTCAGCCTCCCAAGTAGCTGGGACTACAGGCACACGCCACCACACCCAGCTAATTTTTTGTATTTTTAGTAGAGATAGGGTTCACCATGTTGGCCAGGCTGGTCTCGAACTCCTAACCTCAGGTGATCCACCTGCCTCAGCCTTCCAAAGTGCTGGGATTACAGGCATGAGCCATTGTGCTCGGCCCTTAGTATATTTTTATATGATTGTATTTATGGTTTTAGGGTGGCGCATTAGGCACATTTAGGACGTGAAAATGTTATGCTTTCTACTTTTTCAAATTGCGCACTCCTACTTAAACTCCAATTTAACTAGCATTTATTGTTTACCATGTACCGACTCCTTTCCTGTATGTGATCTCTAATTAGGGAATGGAATTTTGTTCCTAAATAGACTATCAAACAGTATACTAAACGTACTCATTTCTGGTCAAGCAACTCTTATATAGAGCTATTGCATCCCATCTGAAAATAAGAAATTAATCAAAGATGTATCTCATTATCTAGAAATCAGTTCTCTGGCAATCTCAGCTGTCTTGAAGGAGTCAAGAAAGGGATTTCAAGCAGGCAGAATAAATGTTACAAAATTCAAGTGCCAAAATCTCATGTATTTCAAGTCTTCAGAAAATCCTCCACACTGTTACTTGAAGCTCGTTTTCTCTCTTTTTTTTTTTTTTTTTTTTTTAAGACAGAGTTTTGCTCTTGTTACCCAGGCTGGAGTGCAATGGCGCAATCTCGGCTGACCGCAACCTCCACCTCCCGGGTTCAAGTGATTCTCCTGTCTCAGCCAACCGAGTACCACACCCAGCTAATTTTGTATTTTTAGTAGAGACGGGGTTTCTCCTTGTTGGTCAGGCTGGTCTCGAACTCCCGACCTCAGGTGATCCGCCCACCTCGGCCTCCCAAAGTGCTGGAATTACAGGCGTGAGCCACTGCACCCGGCCACCCGTTTATTCTTAGATTATATAGGCTGCTAATAAGCTTGGCTACCTGGTTTCTGTCTACAACTAATTTGATAGACCAATCAGAAAGAGCTCTAAGGAACTGAGCTATTAGATACATGCATACAAACAGGCACAAGAATAATTTGACCATACGGAAAAAGTCAGGGGAGCTAGAAAGCAGACCTAGTAACTTAAAGGCAGAGCAGCCAGAGCTGTTTAGTGTCAGGAGCAAACAACCATCTCAGTTGCCTTTGTGTTATAGAATAATAGGGGAAAAAATATTTGTGACAAAAATGCTGAGTTTTTAAACATGTAATTTAAAACATTTAATGCAGCTAGAAACATTTTCATTCTATTCAGTTTTAAAGTTCTATGTTCACATTTCATATGCTCGGATTAAGGAGGTTATGTATGCATATTCAGTTACTTTTTAAAATTAGAAAATTATGTAATAAAATTTAGAAATGCTTCCATCAAAATTGATTAAAGAAAAAGTAGGGCACATAAAGGCTAGTGTTCATTATAACATTTACTTGTGGAATCTTCCATTTTATGATAAGAAATAAGATTAATGTTTCTGAATCTGTTTGTTTTTAATGTCAAGCAGAAAACTATAGTATGGTTTCTAAATTTTAAACTTCTAAACCTCTCATTGTTCTAAATTATTCCAGAAATGCAAGGTACATACTACATAAATATATAACTGTAAAACCATAACATATAAGACATAATCATATGTAATATATAAATAGTATTATAAGTATGTTATATCTAATTTAATTGCATTCTATATAATATAGACACAGTATACTTATATTTATAATATGTTCATATAGATATTGATATATTGATATTTATAATATATAACTATAAAAGTATAGTTTCTAAATTTTAAACTTCTAGACGTCGCATGTTCTAAATTATCTTAGTAATGCAAGGTACATAATATAAATATATTTTCACATTAATTTTTTTAATGAAAGGAACTAATATGTTGATATTGGTTATGTCTAGTTTATTATAGGAAATTTATATTTCATAATGAGCATCTACTATTCTTTTAAATAACAAAGTAATAATTTGTAGGAGTGTGAATGCTTGCATATGTGTGTGGAGATTGGTTGCTGAGCCCTGATAGTTTTGACCTTGACTACAAATCAGTAGTCTTGGACACCTAAAAATCTAGGATAAGAAGGGCCAGGCGCGGTGGCTTACGCCTGTAATCCCAGCACTTTGGGAGGCCTAAGTTGGGGGATCACGAGGTCAGGAGATCAAGACCAGCCTGGCCAACCTGGTGAAACCCTGTCTCTACTAAAAATACAAAAAAAAAAAAAAATCTAGTATAAGAGTACAGAAAGAGGCGAGGCGCGGTGGCTCACACCTGTAATCCCAACACTTTGGGAGGCTGAGGCGGGCAGATCACCTGAGGTCAGGAGTTTGAGACCAGCCTGACCAACATGGAGAAACCCCATCTCTACTAAAAATACAAAATTAGCCGGGCGTGGTGGCACATGCCTCTAATCCCAGCTACTCAGGAGGCTGAGGCAGGAGAAGCGCTTGAACCCAGGAGGTAGAGGTTGCAGTGAGCCGAGATCGTGCCATTGCACTCCAGCCTGGGCAACAAGAGTGAACTCTGTCTCAAAAAAAAAAAAAAAAAAAAAGAGTAAAGAAAGAGGTTTCTCACTTTTGCTTTTAGAAAGCCTCCACAGATTGCAAACCCAATAACTATCGATAGCCTCCACCTCTCGAGTTCCAGCGATTCTCCGGCCTTAGCCTCCCAAGTAGCTGGGACTATAGGTGCAAGCCGCCATGCGAAGCTAATTTTTTGTATTTTTAGTAGAGATGGGGTTTCACCATGTTGACTAGGCTGGTCTTGAACTCCTGGCCTCAGGTGATCCGCCTGCCTCAGCCTCCCAATGTGCTGGGATTACAGGCGTGAGCCGCTGCACCCAGCCTGTCAATAGTATTATAATAATATTATTCTGGAAATATTTTAAGATCTAAATGTAAATAACACACATATCTCAGGGATTCAAGGTAATGTAATGATACATAGCAGGCTACATCTTCAGATTCAGTTCAAAACAATATCTGTTTCTTGTTTAAAACTTTCTAAAGTGTGAAAAAAAAGGAATTTACTACTTACTGGTTTATTTTATTTAACTGGTATAACCCCAATATAGATTTTACTGGCTCATGTATTTGTTTGCCACTTTCTGAGTTACAAATTTATAGTACAACATAGTCACCTGAATCCTTTTTGAAATAAAGTAGTGAAGGAGTTAATAAATAAATTGACAATCTTGGCTTCACCATTTATAGTAAATGTTTCCATATCTAGTCCCCCAATAATCTTTAGGCCAATTTTAAGCAAGAAATAATAAAAACTGAGATGATGAAAATTATAAAAATCAATTAGTGCCAGATGACAAAAATTCAGTCCAAGTTCGAGTAGATCAGAATATTTATTCACCTAGTATTCTTAGTTCCTTGATTGGTTGTTTAGTTGTTTTCAGAAGTTTTTAAATTAACTTTCATTATTCTGAATATTATTTTAATCTCTTATAGTTGGTGATGGAATATTGCTTAGGCTCAGCCTCTGATTTATTAGAAGGTAAGAAAGAAGGAATTAAACTCTCCTTTCTGTTTTACTTTGATCAGAATGTTATCTACCGCCATACTAAAGTGTAGTTTGGGCAGTCTAATTGAATGGTGGCTTGAGCTTTAGGGTTGTGTGGATAAGCCATGCACACTTCATCTCTTCAATGCCACTGGAAGTGTCTGAGTGATGTTAGCAGTCTTCCTGCTGTTTTAGTTCATGGCCCATCCAGGGCAGGTACTACCAAAATGTTTGGCTAATGTGATATAGTATGTGTAGCCAAAAACATCATATTCATGGGTATATGTGAAAGAGAGGTAGATAGTCTCACATTATATTGATATTAAACCCTTTCAGAAATCTTGACTGACCCAGTTCCTCTCTGCAGATGCTGCTATAACCAGAGGCTGTGTTAAAAATTTACTTTAAAAAAAAATATCTTGAGCCAGACACAGAGGCTAACACCTGTAATACCAGCTACTTAGGAGTCTGAGACAGGAGGATCACTTGAGCCCAGGAGTTCAAGGCTGCAGTGGCTTTGATTGAAACACTGCACTCCAGCCTGGGTAACAGAGTGAGACCCCTGCCTCAAAAAAAAAAAAAAAAAAAAAAAAATTAAATCACTCTTGATCTCTGAATAGAAATTGCTTATTAGCTGCTTTCACAAATAATGAAAACCTGTAGTTTGAAGGGGTAATTAAAGATGGCTTTGTGGCAGGGGAGAATAATGTAACCTAGAACACTCCAGACATTAAAATGTTGGAAAGGACTGGTTAATTTGGGCCTGGTTAATTGGAATCAGCGTGGCTTGGCTTGTAACTGATAAGTAAATTAACAATGCATCATTTAAGGAATATCAGGCTTTCTTTGTTTTATTTTTGTTTTGAAGGGTCATTTGTGTTTATGCACTTGGGTTTCCTGTTGTCTGATCACTTATTCTCTTCTATAGAAGATCTAGGTGAATGTTCCCAAATTGTCATGTGAGAAAGTATGTAACTCAGTCTGGTATAGCTGTATAAAATAACAAAATGAGGAATGAAACTGATCATCTACTGACTTTTTTTTTTCCTTCCTCAGTTCATAAAAAACCACTTCAGGAAGTAGAGATCGCTGCCATTACTCATGGAGCCTTGCATGGACTAGCCTACCTACATTCTCATGCATTGATTCATAGGTAAGATTAGAGTTCTTTTCAGTTACAGGACTGTCTATTCCAGGAACCTTGAAAATTAGTGCATGCTCCAATTTTTAGGTTGCCTAAGCATTCATGGGAAGCAAATAGATTGCTTCTTCTGGATATGAAGGATAAAGTTGCCAGAATTTAGCTTCTATCTCTTATTCTCTCCTATGTGTCCACAATTATATAATCTTTGTTCAGTAGGTAACTGTTCTCCAGGCTAAGTGTTGCAGGGAAATTTGAAAAAGGGCCCACCAATCTTTAGATACTGTGTCATGAAGAAAAGAAAAGAAAATTAACCTTCCTTGCATATATTTATCTCTTAGCAAAGTTATTGTCCCTTTCCTATTACAAATAACAAGCTAGTCTTATATAAATATATGCTATTTTGTAACTTTAAAATATTTCCCATTTCTATAGTTCATGTGGATACTTAGGAAGATATTATCTTTACTGTATTTTGGCAGATGAAGAGACTAGGGCTCAGAAAGACTTAACTTGCCCAGAGTTTCGCAGAATTTAAGTAATATATTAAGAATTGAAACTCAAGTTTCTTGACTCCTATTGTAGGGCTTTTCACTGCCTTGTATTTTCTCTACCACAACCACACTCTCCTCCCTGCAACCTCCCTCCCTCTATTAACTTCTAGAGAAAGATGTTACCAATCTTTCCTTCTCTCAGTAATGAACTTTTAATACAGTTACATTAATGAATGAGGGGAGGAGGAGTGAAATATTAGGTATAAAGAATCTGAGATGGCTCACAAATGAAAGAAAACAACTGGCATTTACTAGGAAGAATTGAAACTATTGGGTTATGGTTCCTCTTTTGCTTCTGTTTTAATCATCCCAGTGTAGCCATGACCACTTACTGGTACCACAAAAGCAGAACTTCCTAAAGATAGGCAGACCAAAATCCTGCTGGGAATTAAGGACAAAGAGTGAACCTAATCATGTTAATAAATACTGATTAAATAAAATTATCATAATGTCTATGGATCTGACAACTTTTTGTAATTATATGTCTTTGGTACCAAGGTGTTAATACTACTGCCAACTTGCTCGTGATTATTTTGCCTGCTCTCATTTAAAGCTGTAGTTCAGTTTTCTGTGCCATTATTACCTTAATCTGCACATTAACTTAATGTTTTAGTCTGTATTATACTTTATCTTCTTTAGTATGTAAAATAATTTGTTGAAGAGTCAAAATACTTACAAAGAATGTTTTTTAAATTTAAAAGTAAATACTATGTCTCAGATTTTTATTGTTTTGATTTTAAAGGCAATTCAATCTCCTAATTAAAGATAAGTAGAGAAAATATATTTTTCTGTTGTGAAGAAAAATAAATAATGCATTTTTTTTTAGTTCTGTCTGCCAATGCCTAATGTCACCATGAGGAAGGAAACTGAATTTTCAAGGGAAGTTTTTATAAAAGTTATTTTGAAGCATTTGAATCTTATCATTTTCAGCTTTACATAAATTTTCCTCATCTTCTCTGTTTTATCTTTTCACTGACCATCAACTTCCAATTCATGGTTTCTAGTGCTCATTACACCTCATGCCTTTTTTAAAAAGAATAAGAAGTACATCCACACCTTCTCATTCTAAATTACCATACTGAAAAATGAATTTTTTAAATTATATTTTTAAAACTTTTTGCTATATAATACCTTTATTAGCTTTAGTAGTAACCACATGCAATTCTTTGTAGTAATACAATAGAAATGTAATTTCCTAACCCCTAATCCTTGTTTATTTTGATCTTTCAGGGTCTTCTTTTTACTGTACAGAGTTATTTTTAAAATATCACCTTCTATATAACATGTACCTCAAATGCCTTAGAGTTGCAGTTACAATTAAAGACAGAGAGAAAGGGTCACAGGCAAGAAAGAAAAGGTATGTGTGTAGTTGAGGTTTATTGGTAGGTGGTCAATACGGAATCATTGCAGGTTTGTTTAGGCTCCAAAAATGTCACATAATTTGGAAAAGCAGAAAAAGCAGTTAAAATTGGTACCAATTTTCTCAGCACAGGGAATACTATTGATAACTGGATTTAGCCTTTAAGAATATGCCTTTGTAAGTGTAGCAGCTGAATAGATTTTCTTGTTCACCATGTCTGCCTTTTTTCTCATTATATTCCCTCCCTCTGAAGAAAGCTCTACCTTTAAGTAATTACTATGACCTATCTGCAAGTACACCCAGGAATCTGGGCCCCCTTACAACATGCAGTAATTACTAAATCTCCTTCTGGCTATCTGAGCAAGGTTTTTTTTTGTTTTGTTTTATTTTTTAAAAATAAACTTTTTGTCTTATTAATTGCATGCTCTGACCTATTCCATAATCAAAATTGAAAAGTAATTTTCTAACCCTTTTATTTTTTCCTATAGGGATATTAAAGCAGGAAATATTCTTCTAACAGAGCCAGGTCAGGTAAAACTAGCTGATTTTGGATCTGCCTCAATGGCTTCTCCTGCCAACTCCTTCGTGGGCACACCTTACTGGTATGTAGAATTAGGCTATATGACATAGTTTTAAAATCAGCATACGTGAACTCATGGTACTGGTTTGGCTTGGTTTTGTTATGGTGTCTTACCAATGTCCCTCAAAATGAGGTTTCATTTGAGAAGGATAGAAAGCCCACTGGCATAAAAAGAAGCATTCTCGCTTAGTATAAAATTTACAATGACTTTAAATTGTGTAGTTAAGGCTGGTGTCACTGTGTAAACTGAGCAGGATTATCAATTCGCTGACCAAGTTCAAGTTTTTTATTTCATTTGCAGTTTCTTTTGAACTTTTCTCTTGAGGCAAAGCCTCCAGGTAAGGACAGGGCAGCTTCTTTCACCTTCCCTGACTAGCCAACAAGCAGAGATGGTACCTTTCAGTGAAAGAAATCCAAGTTCTTGTCTTTGTTGAGTTCTCTGATAGGTTACCTTGCTTGTCAGTCTGGCTCAGAGTTTTTCACCCTATTCTTTTCCAGATTATTTTCCTTCCTTTCCTAGACACGTTGGAATTTCATTATGCCTTACAGAATGACTTAGATCTCTGCAAAATTACTTGTCTAGTAAAAAAAATCAGCTAGTCTTTGAATTTTTTTTCTATCACCAAATAACATTTACCAAGCAACTGCTTACACATCATAATAGAGTACAGTTCTGTTCAAAGCATACTAAACAGATAGGGCCCCTGCCCTCCTAATGAAGATACATTATGGACAAACAAGTAAAGTAACATCCATTACTACAACCTGGGGTTTTTGTAGGTTTTAGTATCTTTGGAACAGCTGATTATATTGCTTTATATGGTTCCATAAAGTATTTTTCATGTTGTTTAATTATTTTAAAAGAATATGGCCAGGCGTGGTGGCCTATGCCTGTAATCCCAGCTACTCGGGAGGCTGAGGCATGAGAATCGCTTGAACCCAGGAGGCAGAGGCTGCAGTAAGCCAAGATGGCGCCACTGTACCCCAACCTGGGCTACAAAGTGAGACTCTCAACAACAATAAAAAAAAGAGGCCAGGCATGGTGGCTCACACCTGTAATCCCAGCATTTTGGGAGTCCGAGGCAGGTGGATAACGAGGTCAGGAGATTGAAACCATCCTGGCTAACATGGTGAAACCACGTCTCTACTAAAAATATAAAAAATTAGCCAGGCATGGTGGCAGGCGCCTGTAGTCCCAGCTACTTGGGAGTCTGAGACAGGAGAATGGCATGAACCCGGGAGGCGGAGCTTGCAGTGAGCTGAGATCGCACCACTGCACTCTGGCCTGGGCGACAGAGCCAGACTCCGTCTCAAAAAAAAGGAAAAAAAACAAATATTTCCTGCTTTATTTAATTACTTTAAACAATATGAAAAATACTTTATGGAACTATATAAAGCAATATAATCAGATGTTCCAAAGTAATTATTTAAGTATTTTATGTATCTTCATCCTTTACAAATCTCTGTAAAGTTGCTATGAGAATTATCTCCATTTTACAGATGAAGAAACTGATGTACAGATAGGTTAAGTAACTTGCCTAAGATCAAACTGATAGTAAGGGTTGGAGCCAGTCTTTATTGAAAATAATGTATTGTGTCATGTAAATCACCAAGTAGATTATATTTTGAATAGTGTTTTTCAAAATTATTTGTGTAAGGAAATAATATCTATATCAGATAAAATTTCAGAATACCCGTAAGAACAGCTATTTCATTGAATCACTTTCCTGGAGAAATTTTGTTTTTAATCTACAACTTGAGTTTTGTACCTTATGTTTTGTAGGATGGCTCCAGAGGTGATCTTAGCTATGGATGAAGGACAGTATGATGGGAAAGTTGATATTTGGTCACTTGGCATCACTTGTATTGAATTGGGTGAGTAAAGAGTTATTTGTTTTCATTGTATTTTTTAAAATTCTATTTTGCAGATGAATTTTCATTGTATTTTTAAGAATCATTATGATTAGGAGTTATTCACCTGGCTATTACTTAATGAGTTACTGGTATGTGTGTGCTAGGCAATGTGAATTTATTAGATTTTTTATACTCTTATAATACAGAAGATTGCTTTCTCTCTGCTACATTTTCGTGTTATTATTTTTATTTTATTTATTTATTTTTATTTTTTATTTTTTGAGACAGAGTCTTACTCTGTTATCCAGGCTGGAGTGCAGTGGTGCAGTCTCGGCTCATTGCAACCTCCACCTCCCAAGTTCAAGCAATTCTTCTGCTTTAGCCTCCTGAGTGCCTGGGATTATAGGCACCTGCCACCAAGTCTGGCTAATTTTTATATTTTAGTAGAGACAGGGGTTTTCTGTGTTGGCCAGGCTGGTCTCAAAGTCCTAACCTCAAGTGATCTGCCTGCCTCGACCTCCCAAAGCACTGGGATTATACATGTGAGACACCACGCCCAGCCTCATGTTATTAATTTAATTGAAGGAGTTGAAGCAGATATGGCAGTTAACAAATGAAATACAAAATAGTACATAGTAATATATGAAAAATATCCATTCTCCATACTATGAATGATAATATCTGTTCTACCTTTATGGGAGTTTCCATTACCTTAATTTATACTCCATCTTGTATTAGGGAAATCTGAAAAAGTAATAGAAAGCTTATCAGGGATCTGACTCTAAAACCGTATTTGACCCATGTAGAGCACAACTATGAAGAAAACTTTGTGTTAGAAGATAAACTTCAGCCATGAAGTTATTCCCCAAATATTGTTACAGTTATCTAAAATTGTCAAAAGTGCCACAGAATCTCTCCTTTGGTTGTATATTTTGAACTTTAATATGTCTTAAACTTACTTCTATCCAGTGGTATACTGGTAAATTTAACAAATGAATCTCTTGTGGAGAGGGGAAAAGGCCTTGATTTGTAGCTTTGCCAGTTTCCATGGTGTAAATACTCACTATAGCCAATGGTATTCACTAAATGTGAAACTGGGGAAAGATGTGCACAATGGGCCTTCCAAAGCCAGTATGTGCTAGCTACAGCATAATACTGCCTTTATCTACATATTTTCATAAATTTTAAATCAAAAATGTTAAACTTTTTAAAAAATCAGTTTTTAAAAAATTCTTTTTTTTTTCTTTTTTCTTTTTTTTTTTTTTTTTTTTTTTGTTGAGACACAGTCTTGCTCTGTCACCCAGGCTGGATTGCAATGGTGCAGTCTTGGCTCACTACAGCCTCTGTCTCCTGGGTTCAAGCAATTCTCCTGCCTCAGCCACCCAAGTAGCTGGGATTACAGGCATGCACCACCATGCCTGGCTAATTTTGTATTTTTAGTAGAGATGGGGTTTTGCCATGTTGGCCAGGCTGGTCTCAAACTCTTGATTTCAGATGATCCACCCACCTCAGCCTCCCAAAGTGCTGGGATTACAGGCATGAGCCACTGTGCCTGGCCTAAAAAAATTCTTTGTCTAATTTTTTAAGATATTAATTTCATGTAATTCTATTCAGGTTTCCAAACTGATCCTATAAGAATTTCTGAGTTCTAGTTGGAGTCACAGACTATGGTTTTCTCTTTTCCTAAAATGTTAGGCCAACTTGGGATACTTTATATTACATTGCCAATGTTTCATTGACCCCTTCCAACAAAACAACATATGATAAAGATGCACAATTTGTCTGGATTTTTTTTTTACATTAAAGAAGTAGTAATTAAAAAAAAAAAAAACAGAATTCCTGGAGGAAAATTTGAATATTTACTTATTTTTTTCAATTAGGTAGCAGAATCGCAAGCTTTGTAAATCAGAAAACATAAAAAGACATACAGTGAAAGATATAATAATAATAAAATTTTAAAAAAAAGGAAAAAAAAAGATCTTCTTCCACCCCTGCCCTATCTACACAGTTCCTACCCCACCCCTGCCAACACACGCAGGGAACCACTTTATTAATTTGTGTGTCCTTCCAGATCTTCTTGGTAAATATACAAACAAACATGAATATGCACTTCCTATATTCGTTTTCACACCCAAGGTAACGTATATATGTGGTTCTGTGCTTTGGTTTTTCACTTAATAATATCTTGGAGATCTGTTTTATATGACTAACTTAGACATGTTTTTCATCATTTTAATGGCATCATATTATTCCATTACATGATATACCATAGTTTATTTAACTGGTCTTGTATTGATGGATATTTGAGTTGATGAATTTCTTTTTTAGGTTATAATATGGTACTACGCTTTATTTCATTCCAAAGGAAATTGATCAAAGTTATTCATAGTGATTTTGGGGGCCACTCAGCAGAAATATTTGCATGTTTTAAAAAGGGCTTATAACAAACTTCCAACAATATTATGTAAAAGTTCACAAGGTAGGCTGGGCGCAGTGGCTCACACCTATAATCCCAGCACTTTTGGAGACCAAGGCAGGCGGATCACGAGGTCAGGAGATCGAGACCATCCTGGCTAACATAGTGAAACCCTGTCTCTACTAAAAATACAAAAAAATTAGCCAGGTGTGGTGGCGGGTGCCTGTAGTCCCAGCTACTCGGGAGGCTGAGGCAGGAGAATGGTGTGAACCCGGGAGGCGGAGCTTGCAGTGAGAGATCGCGCCACTGCACTCCAGCCTGGGCAACAGAGCAAGACTCTGTCTCAAAAAAAAAAAAAAAAACACACTTCACAGGGTTAATCCCAGAAGTCACAGGACCAAAATTAGCTAAAACAACTTCGGAGAAATAGAATTTGAACAGAAGAACCACTGCCCCAAAATCCATACCATAATAATTAAATCCATATGGTATTGGTGCAGGGAAAGACTAGTATCCAGTAGAACAGACTAGGAAACTCTAGTATGAGTCAGATTTTGGTATAAGACAGAAAAGCCGTTACAGATCAATGGGGAAATGATGGCTCATTTGGTAAATAATACTGAGAAATGTGTTAATTGTATGATAAAACTAAAACTGGATTCCTAGCTATGTCATACACAAAAATAAATTTTAGATTGGTTAAATGCCCAAAAATAAACTTTAAAACATTTAGAAGAAGCCCCCCAGTGCCTCAGTTTCCTCATCTGTAAAATAGAAATAATGATACTACCCACTTTGTGGGGTTGTTATTAAGATTAATTAATATCTATTATATGCTTAGAACATGGCTTGGCATGTAATAAGCACTATGTAAGTGTAATTTTTTTTTTTTAAGACGAAGTCTCGCTCTGTCTCCCAGGCTAGAGTACAGTGGCGTGCTCTTAGCTCACTGCAACCTGTGCCTCCCAGGTTCAAGTGATTCTCCTGCCTCAGCCTCCCCAGTAGCTGGGACTATAGGTGCGTGTCGCCACGCCTGGCTAATTTTTTGTATTTTTGGTAGAGACGGGGTTTCATCGTCTTAGCCAGGATGATCTCAATCTCCTGACCTTATGATCCACCCACCTCAGCCTCCCAAAGTGCTGGGATTACAGGCGTGAGCCACTGGGCCCGGCCTAGTGTTATTATTATTACTCTAAAATACCTTTACAAGTATAATGAAGAACTTTTCTAATCAATGTTTTTTAAAACATAATGATAAATGTGATAACTTTTACTACTTTAAAATATAAAACCATGTAAAGCACAAACATTAAAAGACAAGCCATGGACTAGGAGAAGGTAGTTGAAATACATTTAACCAACAAAGTATTGGTCCAAAATTTATAAAGAACTCCTACAATTTCTTTCTGAAGAAGAAAAAGCTGGCCAGATGCGGTGGCTCATGCCTGTAATCCCAGCACTTTGGGCGGCCGAGGTGGGCAGATCACCTGAGGTCAAGAGTTTGAGACCAACCTGGCCAACATGGTGAAACCGCATCTCTACTAAAATTACAAAATTAGCTGTGTGTGGTGGTGCACGCCTATAATCTCAGCTACTAGGGAGGCTGAGGCAGGAGAATCATTTGAACCCAGGAGGCAGAGGTTGCAGTGAGCCGAGATTGCACCACTGCACTCCAGCCTGGGCAACAAGAGCGAAACTCTGTCTCAAAAAAAAAAAAAAAAAAAACAAGGAAAAAAAAAGAAAAAGCCAAACAACCAGTAGATAAATGGGTAAGGAATATGATTAAGTGAAGCTGAGGTAGGAGAATCATCTGAACCCAGGAAGTCAAGGCTGCAGTGAGCCATGATCATGCCACTGCACTGTAGCCTGGGTGATGGGAGTAAGACCCTATCTCAAATGAAAATAAAAAGGAATATGATTAAGCAATTCATTGAAGAGGAAACCTAAATGGACAACAAACATCAGAAGACACTAAGCCTCATTAGTAATGCATTAGAGAAATGCAATTTGAAACAATTTCACATTTATGAGATTGGCAAGAGTTTCAAGTCCTTGAATAATAAATTTGGATAAGCTGCTAAGGAAGCAAGAACTCCATATGCATACACACTGGAAAATGTGTACAACGGTGCAACTGTTTTTATAGTAGCTAGAAAAGGTAGAACTAGCCTAAATACTTATCCAAAAGAGAATGTATAAATAAATTATGGAATACTGTATCATAGTTAAGAATGAACTGGATCTACATGTATCATCATGGATAAATCTCAAAATCATAACATTGAATATTTGGTGAACAAATAAAATTGCAAAAGTACAGGTATGGTTTGATGCCAGTTATGAAAATTTTATAAGTTCTTTTATATATTGTTAAAACTATATATACTGGCCAGGCGCAGTGGCTCACGCTTGTAATCCCAGCACTTTGGAAGGCCAAGGCAGATGGATCACCTGAGGTCAGGAGTTCGAGACCAGCCTGACCAACATGGTGAAACCCCATCTCTACTAAAAATACAAAAATTAGCTGGGCATGGTGGTGCATGCCTGTAATCCCAGCTACTTGGGAAGCTGAGACAGGAGAATTGCTTGAACCCAGAAGGCGGAGGTTGCAGTGAGCCAAGACTGTACCATTGCACTCCAGCTGGGCGACAAGAGCAAAACTCCATCTCAAGAAAAAAAAAAGGTATATATACTAATAAAACATAAGAATACAGTTGTAAAGATATAATTCTAGAACAGTAAACACTGGAGAAAGGAAGGCAAATAGAGCTGTATCTACTTTCTTATTTTTTTAGAAGAAAAAGGACCTGAAACAAATATGACAAGATTATAATAAATCTAAGTGATAGGTGTCTGTTATAATATTCTACAAAATTTTACGTATTTTAAATATTGAATAATTGAACTTTTCAAAAATTAGAAATAAATATATATTCCTTTGGGGGAACAAAACTACTCTGTGCATAGCATAGACTTAGCAGTATGGAGTAAGTTTTAGAATTAGACACCCTGGATGTGAATCTTGGCTTTACCAGCACTTAGCTGGCAGGACCACCATGTGTGGCTGTAACATAATGCCATCAGGCATTCACATAGTCTAGGATGCAGATGATCCCTCCTGGGGCTGTGTAACATGTTGATTCTGGCTGTGTGATCGTGGATCATTTTGTTAACTTCCCTAATCCTCAGTTTCTCATCTAAGTAAAAATAACAATGGATATATCATAGATATTTACAGGCTTCAATACGATAACTTAGGTAAAGTATTTAACATAGTGCCTGGCATATAGCAAGTGCTTGGTAACAGCTAATCGTATTCATATATAAGATTATTTTTTGTTTTTTGTGATTTATATTTTAGGCCATATAAAATTATGCTACTTTTAGAGGTACATAGTACCTTTAGGATCATAACTGAGGAGTTGCTATGATGGCCTCAGTGTTATAAGTAAAATATAAAATAAGTAATATTTTATAAAAATAAACCAAAATTTTACTTATAACACTGAGACCATCGTAGCCACACCTCAGTTATGATCTTTTAAAAGAATGTGCCACTTGTGTTGAATTTTACAGTTAGTTAGTGCCTACCCATGGTTTTAACAAGTTTTTTTCTTACCAAAATCTTTCCGAAATTTGATATGGATTCTTCCCTTTCCAATCTTCTTCAATTGTACAAACTACATATACCCTTTTATGATGATTCAAGATCATCATCACATCAGATTTTGTACCGTGTACATGTAAATGACTGAAATGTCAACAGCAATTGACACTGGACACAGGTACAGACCCCAAGAGATACCTTAGTACTTCCTCTCTTAAGACAGCCCCTTATATGTGCTTTCTGATTTTACCTTCTTATAAAAATGAATTGAAATATGTATAACTACATGCTCTCTATATCAGCCTAACTTTGATTACATTTTATAAAATGATTTACTGAATTAAAGGACAAAGTAGCCTTTTCCCAAATTGTCTAATCCTCTATGACCGCTATTTCTGCAAATTGATAAGTGATAGTATCGAATTGTGCTAAAGAGCATAGACTCTGCAGTCAGATAAACTTAGTTCTTATTCTGCCATTTTGTAGTTGTCTGACTTTGGTTAAATTATCACAAGTCTGTAAATTTTTTTTTTTTTTTTTTTTTTGAGACAGAGTCTCGCTCTGTCACCAGGCTGGAGTGCAGTGGCATGATCTTGGCTCACTGCAACCTCTGGTTCCCGGGTTCAAGCGATTCTCCTGCCTCAGCCTCCCGAATAGCTGGTACTACAGGCGCCTGCCACCACGCCCAGCTATTTTTTTTTTTTTTTTTTGAGACAGAGTCTCGCTCTGTCACCCAGGCTGGAGTGCAGTGGCGCGATCTCGGCTCACTGCAAGCTTCGCCTCCCAGGTTCACACCATTCTCCTGCCTCAGCCTCCTGAGTAGCTGGGACTACAGGCGCCTGCCACCATGCCTGGCTAATTTTTTTGTATTTTCAGTAGCCAGGATGGTCTTGATCTCCTGACCTTGTGATCTGTCCGCCCCGGCCTCCCAAAGTGCTGGGATTACAGGCATAAGCCACCGCGCCCAGCCTAATTTTTGTATTTTTAGTAGATACGGAGTTTTACCTTGTTGGCCAGGCTAGTCTCAAACTCCTGATCTCAAATGATCCACCCACCTCAGCCTCCCAAAGTGTTGGGATTATAGGTGCAAGCCATCATGCCCGGCCCATATTAACATCTCTTTAACACTAGGAAGCAACATGGTAAAATGCATTGAAAGTTGAAATTGCTGAGAGAGTAAATGATGTTAAATGTTCTTACAACAAAAAAAATAGTAACTATATGAGGTGATGGACAGATTGTGATTAATCAATGTATACGAACATCAAAACATCACATTGTACACCTTAAATATATATAATTTTGTCAAAAACAAGGAAATAACTTTTTTAAAGTAGGAGGTATTTTATAGGCAACAGCCTCTTATAGTTGGCAGTATTTTTTCTGTTATACATATTACAAAATAGTGGTGAATATTTAATAGTAGTACACCTTACAGTCAGTGACATCTCAGACTCAAAGAAATGTGATAGTAGATGCTCAGTAAATATTCACAAAATAAAATTATTACCAAGAACATTTAATTTCTCAGCAATTACTTGAAAATTATTATATCAGTAATGTAATAAGTCATACAAGTATCTCTTTGACAGCTTTACCATACATTTTCATCTCCCTAGCATTAATTTTGCTAATGGACATGTAAAAGAAGGGTATTTTTTTTTTTTTACATGCAAGACAAAGGTTAAACTGTTTCAGATATTCCCTAAGCAATGATTTTGCTATTTTCTGTATGTTTGGGGCATAATGAAATTCTAAGTGTTAATACAAATAGTATATTTTTAAGTTGTATCTTTTTTTTTTTTTTTGAGACAGAGTCTCACACTTGTCTCCCAGGCTAGAGTGCAATGGCGCGATCTCGGCTCACTGCAGCCTCCACCCCCCGGACTCAAGCGATTCTCCTGCCTCAGCCTCCCAAGTAGCTGGGATTACAGGCACCCACCACCACGCCCGGCTAATTTTTGTATTTTTAGTAGAGACAGAATTTCCCCATGTTGCCCAGACTGGTCTCAACCTTCTGACCTCAGGTGATCCACCTGCCTCAGCCTCCCAAAGTGCTGGGATTACAGGCATGAGCCACCTTGCCCAGCCCAAGTTGTACTTTTAACATCGAAATTACATGGAAAGTTGTGGATAGTCCTGTCCCCTTTTGTTCTGATATCCATCTCTTACATAATAGCTTGTTATCCCCTTTCGTTATGGTGTCTATCTCTTCTATAATAGTATATATTTTTTAAAAAACATCCTAATCCAGAAATTGAATTGCTGGGATGGCATCAAAAAGCAGGATGATGATAATGTTATTGGCACTGTCCCTCTTTCCTAAAGATCAAACTTTACAGCTCCTAAGTGTTTAATCCTGTTTTAGAAATTATCTTTGGGTAAATTGATCTCCTATTGAAAGAACTAGTTAAAACTCTTGGAGGTTGAAATTGTCCAGTCACCAGATATTTTATTTTTCAGGATTATATTCAGGAGAAGTTAATCTTGGTTCTCTTCTGTTTAAATTATAGGCATTTAGTTCACCAACAAAGATCATGGTAGAAACTGGCAAATAGTCTGTCGGCACTGTCAGGGAATGGATTGTGTCCAGAAATAAGTTCTCCAGGAAAGAACAAAACACAAACATAAATGTTATAGATTCTCTGCCTGGAATTTTCTTCTTATACATTAGCCCCTTATAGTTTATCTGTTAATAAATGAATACCGTGATCGTTGTTGGGGAGAAGGGGTTATATTTAGTCTTCTGAAGTTTTTCTTTTCATTTTGAAATACTAGTGCTATCTACCTTAAAATGTACAGAGTTATTGAAGAAGTACCATGGCCTAGTAAAAAGAACACAGGCCTTGGAGTCTCATAGGATTGGGTTGAAATTTCAATGTAAGCACTATGTGATTTGGTTTCATTACTTAGCCTAGCTGAACCTCAGTTTCTTCAGTTGGGAAATTGGAAAAATAATACCTATCTTGCCAAGCTATTTTGAAAATTATGAATAACATATGTAACACGCCTAAGGCAGTGAGTGCCTGGCATATAGTAGGAATTCAGTAAACAGTAGCGATTATTTTGTTATCATTAGTTATTATGGTTGTCAACCATATTTGTTCATAAGAAACCTTATGGGATGGGCACAGCAGCTCATGCCTGTAATTCCAGCACTATGGGAGGCCAAAGTGGGCAGATCGCTTGAGGTCAGGAGTTCTGGAGCAGCCTGGCCTACATGGCAAAACCCTGTCTCTATTAAAAATGCAAAAATTAGTCAAGTGTGGTGGCACACACCTGTAGTCCCAGCTACTTGAGAGGCTGATACGTGGGAATTGCTTGAACCCAGGAGGCGGAGGTTGCAGTGAGCCAAGATTGTACGACTGCACTCCAACCTGGGAGACAAAGCAAGACTCTGTCTCAAAAAAAAAAAAAAAAAAAAAAAAATGCTGGGCGCAGTGGCTCACACCTGTAATCCCAACACTTTGGGAAGCCGATGTGGGCGAATCATGAGGTCAGGAGATCGAGACCATCCTGGCTAACACGGTGAAACCCCGTCTCTACTAAAAATACAAAAAATTAGCCAGGCTTAATGGTGGGTGCCTGTAGTCCCAGCTACTCGGGAGGCTGAGGCAGGAGAATGGTGTGAACCCAGGAGGCAGAGCTTGCAGTGAGCCGAGATCACGCCACTGCACTCCAGCCTGGGCAACAGAGCGAGACTCTGTCTCAAAAAAAAGAAAAAGAAAAGAATCCTTATGCCTTTTCGGGTAGTGTTTATCTGAAGATAGGCATACTCTTTGATTTTCCTTAGTAGAATTAAGCCCAGTAGACACTCTGATTTATTTTATTTTGTTTTTTAAATTTTTTTATTTCAATAGCTTTTGTAGTACAGGTGTTTTTCGGTTACATGGATGAATTATATAGTGGTGAATTCTGAGATTTTAGTGCACTTGTCCACCCCGAGTAGTGGTGGTACAGTTGGTACCCACTTAGTAGTGGTAGGCGCCCGCCACCACGCCCGGCTAATTTTTTGTATTTTTAATAGAGACGGGGTTTCACCGTGGTCTCGATCTCCTGACCTCGTGATCCACCCGCCTCGGCCTCCCAAAGTGCTGGGATTACAAGCGTGAGCCACCGCGCCCGGCCAATATGTAGTCTTTTATCCCACACCGCCTCCTACCCTTCCTCTTCTGAGTCTCCAAAGTCCATTATATTACTCTGTATGCCTTTGCGTATTAATCGCTTAGCACCCACTTATAAGTGAGAATATAATGGTGTTTGGTTTTCCAATCCTGAGTTACTTCTCTTAGAATAATTGCCTCTAGCTCCATTCAAGTTACTGTGAAACACATTATTTCATTACTTTTTCTGTCTTAGTACTCCATGGTGTATATGTACCACATTGTCTTTCTTTTTTTTTTTTTTTTGAGACGGAGTCTCGCTCTGTCACCCAGGCTGGAGTGCAGTGGCGCGATCTCGGCTCACTGCAAGCTCCACCTCCTGAGTTCACGCCATTCTCCTGCCTCAGCCTCTCCGAGTAGCTGGGACTACAGGCGCCCGCCACCACACCCGGCTAATTTTTTGTATTTTTAGTAGAGACGGGGTTTCACCATGGTCTCGATCTCCTGACCTCGTGATCCTCCCGCCTCGGCCTCCCAAAGTGCTGGGATTACAAGCATGAGCCACTGCGCCCGTCCTTTTTTTTTTTTTTTTTGAGAGGGAGTCTCGCTCGGTCGCCAGGCTGGAGTGCAGTGGCATGATCTTAGCTCACTGCAACTGCTGCCTCCCAGGTTCAAGCAATTCTCCTGCCTCAGCCTCCCGAGTAGCTGGGACTACAGGCACGTGCCACCACACCCAGCTAATTTTTTTATTTTTAGTAAAGATGGGGTTTCACCCTGTTGGCAAGGATGATCTCGATCTCTTGACCTTGTGATCCTCCTGCCTTGGCCTCCCAAAGTGCTGGAATTACAGGCGTGAGCCACCACGCCTGGCCACCACATTTTCTTTATTTACTCCTTGGTCAGTGGACACTTAGGTTCATTCCATATCTTTCTGTGTGTAAGTTGGGCTGCAATAAACATACATGTAGGCACTCTAATTTAGTTTAATCTTTACCAAGCAGAGCAGTATCCAGAAACTTGATTAAACTGACCTTCCTGAACCTTGATCTTACGTAACAGAGATTGATCATACACAAAAGCTTGATCGTTGTCTCTAAGTTAAAGGGAAACTACTGTTTTTTCTTTTAATGTAGCTAGCTCAGCGTTTGTATGCTTCTACCTTTTTCCTTTCATTTAAGAATATATGTATTCCGCCGAGTGCAGTGGCTCACGCCTGTAATCCCAGCACTTTAGGAGGCCGAGGTGGGCAAATCATGAGGTCAGGAGATCAAGACCATCCTGGCTAACACAGTGAAACCCGTCCCTACTAAAAATACAAAAAATTAGCTGGGCATGGTGGCGGGGATCTGTAGTCCCAGCTACTCAGGAGGCTGAGGCAGGAGAATGGCGTGAACCTGGGAGGCAGAACTTGCAGTGAGCTGAGATCAGGCCACTGCACTCCAGCCTGGATGACAGAGCAAGACTCTGTCTCAAAAAAAAAAAAAAAAAAAAAAAGATTATATGTATTCCGTATCACAAGGTGACTTTAGAAGCGTTCCCAATTCCTATTCTGCTGCATATGTAGAAGAAGCTCTAGGTGGCTCATGCCTGTAATCCCAGCACTTTGCACTTTGGGAAGCCGAGGCAGGTGGTTCACCTGAGGTCAGGAGTTTGAGACCAGCCGCCTGGCCAACATGGAGAAACCCTATCTCTACTAAAAATACAAAAATTAGCTGGGCATGGTGGCACATGCCTGTAATCCCAGCTACTCAAGAGGCTGAGTCAGGAGAATCTCTTGAGCCTGGGAGGCGGAGGTCGCAGTGAGCCCAGATCATGCCTCTTCACTCCAGCCTTGGTGACAGAGCGAGATTCTGTCTCAAAAAAAAAAAAGAAAAGAAAAAGAAAAAAGCAAACTACTATATTCTACAATAAGTATTGACAAACTTTCTCTGAGGGACCAGATAATAAGCATTTTAGGCTTTGAAGGCTATTCAATGTCTATCATAACTACTCAACTTTGCCGCTGGAGGATGAAAGCAGTCATAGACAATACATTAATGAACAGGCATGGCTGTGTTCCAATAAACTTACAAAAGCAGGCTGATAGCTGAATTTGGCCCATGGGCCATCATTTGCCAGCCCTTGCTCTGCAGTATTCTGGCTCAGAGTGAGCCTTGTCACCATTGCTTAGAGGATTTATTTATTACACCTAGCAAAGACTTGAACATAGATGAGATCACTTGAAGCTAATACTCAGAGAATGCTTCCCAGACTATAGAGCTGTTCTGTGGTTAGAGTACCTTTAGTCATATGCTTCTCTATTAGAATTATTTCTTCTATCATCATGTGGTCAGCCATCTTTTCTGCTTGTTCCTGGGCAGAATGCTTGCGACTTACAGGCCTTCTCTTTGCTGCTTCAAATCCAAGCCACTGCCTTTTATTGAACTGAGTTTTGTTTGTGTTTTTGTTCTTTCATCCTTTTCTTTTCAAATTTGTTTTTCTCTTGCTTCAGTCTCCTTTCCCTTCTGTTTCACTGTTTCTCCTATGCAACTCAGTGTTCTGAGAAGCTGGGATTTTTTTTTTTTAACCTTTTGCCAGTAAGTGGGAGGGTTCCGGTCCTTCTAATAGTGAATGAAGCCGTCAAATAGTATCTGTCATGAGCCCTGAGACTTAGTGTCTTCTCAGTCGTTTTTGTAATTTTGTAATTACTTACTGAACAAAGATTCTTTGTTTGTTGACAGAGTTTATTCTGTGCTTTAATTTGCCTCACCTTCATTTATTTATTTAAAAGTATTAGGGGCCACCTGCTGTGTACCAGGTACTGTTCTTAGCACTGAGAATGCAGAGATGAACATAATAGATGTTGTTCCTGCCCTCATGAAGTTTAGCAAAGAAGACACACATTAAATAAAGAATTAGGCTAGGCACAGTGGCTCATGCCTGTAATCTCAGCACTTTGGGAGGCTAAGGTGGGAGGATCGCCTGAGCCTGGGAGTTTGAGACAAGCTTGGGCAATATAATGAGACCTCATCTCTACGAAAACCTTAAAAAAATTAGCCAAGCATGGTGACGTGTGCCTGTAGCTGGGGCTACTAGGGAGGGTGAGGTAGAAGGATGGCTTGAATGAGAAAGAGAGAGGGAGGAAAGGAAGGAAGGGGGGAGTGATGGAGGGAGGGTGGAAGGAAGGAAGGAAGAAAATAATTATGCAAATAGGCTAGGCATGGTCGCTCATGCCTATAATCCCAGCACTTTAGGAGGCTGGGGCGGGCCAGATCGCTTGAGCCCAGGAGTTTGAGACCAGCCTAGGCACCATGGCAACATGGCAAAACCCCATCTCTACAAAAAAAAAAAAAAAAAAAAAGGCAAAAAAAGTAGCTGGACTTGATGGCACATGGCCTATAATCCCAGCTACTCAGGAGGCAGAAGTGGGAGCATCACCTGAGCCCAGGAGGTCAAGGCTGCAGTGAGCCAAGATGCACTCCCTCCAGCCTGGGTGACAGAGTAAGACCCTGTCTCAAAAAAATTACACAAATAATTAGGGCTGTGATGTACGCAAGAAAGCAAAAAATACAATTTGCAATGACAAAATCTAATAGGAGACCTAGTCTGGGAGGTCAGGGAAGGTTTCCCTGAGGAAGTGATTATAAACACATAATAAATCTGAATACATACTTATTAAATTCATGTAGAAATGAAATTATATTTGAGATGAAACCTGAAAGGATTGTCGAGAATTAGCCTGTAATACCAGCACTTTGGGAGGCTAAGGGAGGAGGATCACTTGAGCCCAGGAGTTTGAGGTTACAATGAGCTGATCACGCCACTGCACTCCAGCCCAGGCAACAGAGCAAGACCCTGACACACACACACATACACAAAAAGATGTACCCAGATAAAGTTTAGGGAGCAAAAGGGAGAGGGGTGTCCAGACCAAGAAAACAGCATTTGTGAAAAACACCAAGCTTGGTTCTTTGAGTGAAGCACACGTAAAGCCTAAGAGAGGGAAAAATAGGGTACTTCTCAGAATCGGGCTCTGGAGGTAGCCAGACCCATGATAATGAAGTCCAAGAGACTATGTTTAAGGATTTGGACTTTGTCCTAAGAATGATGGGAAGCCATTGATGGTTACGTGATGAGTTCCTAGTTCCACGTGGTTTTATTTATTTATTTATTTATGAGACAAGGTCTCACTCTGTCACCCAGGCTGGAGTGCAGTGGTGTGATCTCAGCTCACTGCAACCTCCACCTCCCAGGTTCAAGGGATTCTCCTGCCTCAGCCTCCCGAGTAGCTGGGATTACAGGCAAAAGCCACTACGCCTGACTAATTTTGTATTTTTAGTAGAGACGGGGTTTCACCATGTTGGCCAGGCTTCCACGTGGTTTTAAATACGGTTGGTCCTCCAAATCTGTGGGTTCCACATCCATGAATTCAATCAGCCACAGATTAGAAATATTCAGGAAAAATAAAGGAGGGTTGAGTCTTTATAGGAAATTGTTTAGGAAATAATGACAAGAAAAAGTCTATACACATCTGAACATGTATAGACTTTTTTTCTTCTCATTATTTCCTAAACAATGCGGTATAACTATTTACGTAGCATTTACATTATACTAGATACCATAAGTAATCTAGAGATGATTTAAAGTATACAGACAGAAGGATGTGTGCAGGTTACATGCAAATACTATGCCATTTTATATAAGAAACTTGAGATCCATGGATTTTGGTATATGCAGGGGAGAATGGGAACCAGTCCCCCACAGATACCTAGGGATGACTGTACTTGAAGTTGCCAGAAAGCCAAGCTTTACAAACTTTCTAAAATCTGCCCCTTGAAAAATAAACCCAAACCAGATTTTTTTAATCTTTTGCATTTGAAACAGATACAAATACATTTGTCCACACAGCAACTTCCAAATTTCCACTTGTTAACAGTTCATATCACTGTAATACCAGTATCTGTTTGGTAAGTATAAAGTATCCTATTGAGAGGTCAATAAAAAATACTTGGGAGGCCAAGGCAGGCGGATCACGAGGTCAGGAGATCGAGACCACCCTGGCTAATATGGCGAAACCCCGTCTCTACTAAAAATACAAAAAAATTAGTCGGGCGTGGTGGCATGCGCCTGTAGTCCCAGCTATTCAGGAGGCTGAGGCAGGAGAATCGCTTAACCTGGAGGCAGAGATTGCAGTGAGCCTAGATCGTGCCACTGCACTCCAGCCTGGTGACAGAGCGAGACTCTGTCTCAAAAAAAAAAAAGTGCATATGTGTGTGTGTATACATACATACATACATACATTAATATACATATATACATAAAATACATATATATACATAAAATTAACTGTCTATATATAGAGACTACTGTATTTCATTTTTTTAATTTATTTTTTATTTTTGAGACAGAGTCTCACTCCATCACTCAGGTTGGAGTGCAGTGGCATGATCTCAGCTCATTGCAACCTCCGCCTCCCGGGTTCAAGTGATTCTCCTCTCAGCCTCCCAAGTAGCTGGGATTACAGGCGCATGCCACCAGACCTAGCTAACTTTTGTATTTTTAGTAGAGACAGGGTTTTACCATGTTGGCCAGGCTGGTCTTGAACTCCTGACCTCAGGTGATCTGCCTGCTTAGTCTCCCAAAGTTCTGGGATTATAGGCATGAGCCACTGTGCCTGGCCTAGACTACTATATTTCAGAGGTACAGAAATCACTTAATCAAGACTATAAGATGCCCCTCCAAAATATAACAAATGAATAGGTATAGTTGTCATCTGCTTAAGTGCTGCTAAATGACTTAAAGTTTACTACTTTTCAACCTTGTCCATTCTGGTTTCTTGTTTTGTTTTTTACCTACTCTGGCTGTGTACAGATTTTTCCTTCTGTGAGTGAAAATGTCTTTTCTATAACTTCACCTCTTAGCCTTGTTCTGTTTTTTGAACTGCATAGAATAAGCCCAATTTGTCATTTTAGAAGTGGTTAATAGAAGAAGAGCCTTTACTTAAAAACTAAGGTGCTCTGATGAAACTAGAGATCAGATTATGAATTAGAAAGTGAGACTATATAAAAAAATCTATTAGGGT
Organism: Nomascus leucogenys; assembly: GCF_006542625.1. Lineage (NCBI taxonomy): Eukaryota > Metazoa > Chordata > Mammalia > Primates > Hylobatidae > Nomascus > Nomascus leucogenys. The sequence continues at coordinate 85,394,371 of NC_044390.1, read as the reverse complement.
AAGCACAGTTGAAAGAGATAGTGATTTATCTTCTTCTTCTCTTCCTTTTTTTTGAGACAGAGTCTCACTCTGTTGCCCAGGCTGGAGTGCAGTGGCGCAATCTCGGCTCGCTGCAAGCTCCACCTCCTGGGTTCACGCCATTCTCCTGCCTCAGCCTTCCAAGTAGCTGGAACTACAGGTGCCTGCCACCATGCCTGGCTAATTTTTTTGTATTTTTAGTAGAGACAGGGTTTCACCATGTTAGCCAGGATGGTTTCGATCTCCTGACCTCGTGATCCACCCACCTTGGCCTCCCAAAGTGCTGGGATTACAGGCGTGAGTCACTGCGCCCGGCCCAATAGTGATTTATCTTCTATTCCATAACAACTAATAAATAGCATAAAATTAACTGTACTCAGAACTAGAGCCTTGTTTCTTTCCTTCGATCCACAAATGGAACCCCTAATATGTGAATCGCATTTTATTACAAATTCTGGGGGAATAAGTAAAGGAAAAAGAATATTCAGGTTATAAGATCTTGTGCTCTTAGAGCTTATGATTTCTTTTGAGAGAAAAGATTTGTATGATGATGTAGGTGTAATAGGTGAGCACATGCCAAATGACCAGTATGCCAAGGGAGAGTTGGAGGAGTTCCAATAAAGAGATCATGGTGGGCTGGGGAGGAGTAAATCCTCTACCAGGAAATACCTGGCCAGATGCAGTGCATCATGCCTGTAATCCCAGCACTTTGGGAGGCTGAGGCAGGAGGATAGCTTGAGCCCACAAGTTCAAGACCAGCCTGGTTTAAGACGGGGTCTCACTCTGTTGCCCAGGCTGGAGTGCAGGGGCACGATCTCAGCCCACTGCAACTTCCACCTCCTGGGTTCAAGTGATTCTCCTGCCTCAACCTCCCAAGTAGCTGGGATTACAGGCTTGTGCCAACATGCCTGGTTAATTTTGTATTTTTAGTAGAGACAAGTTTCACCATGTTGCCCAGGCTGGTCTCGATCTCCTGGCCTCAGGTGATCTGCCGGCCTCGGCCTCCCAAAGTGTTGGGATTATAGGTGTGAACCAATGCGCCCAGCCTCTATAAAAAAAAAAAAATTGTTTAAATTAGTCCAGCGTGGTGGCACACACCCATTGTCTCAGCTACTCAAGAGGTTGAGGATCTCATGAGCCGGAAAGGTCAAGGCTATTGTGAGCCATGATTGTGCCACTGCACTCCAGCCTGGGCAACAGAGCAGGTCCTCATCTCAAAAAATAAATAATTAAAAAATAAATGCCTGACTCACTGAGTTTCTCTTTAGAGTGGGATGGACCAGACTTTATTTATAATTTATAGTCCTCTTCCTCCTTTCCATTTCTCTCTCTACCCTCACCCCTAGCAGTTATTTGGCCTGAATCAGGCATCAGACAGTATTTACTGAATATAATTGGCTTATCTCCCATGCTCTGTTAGTGCTTTTTGTTTTTGTTGTTGTTGTTGTTCGAGACAGAGTCTCACTCTGTCGCCCAGGCTTTGGCACAGTGGCGCGATCTCGGCTTACTGCAAGCTCCGCCTCTTGGGTTCATGCCATTCTCCTGCCTCAGCCTCCTGAGTAGCTGGGACTACAGGTGCCTGCCACCATGCCCAGCTAATTTTTTTGTATTTCTTTTTTTTTTGTAGAGACAGGGTTTCACCGTGTTAGCCAGGATGGTCTCGATCTCCTGACCTCATGATCCGCCCACCTCGGCCTCCCAAAGTGCTGGGATTACAGGCGTGAGCCACCGTGCCCAGCCATTCTGTTAGTGATGTTTAAGATGTTTCATTTTGGGACTAAGTGCAGTGGCTCACGCCTGTAATCCCAGCACTTTGGGAGGCCAAGGTGGGTGGATCATGAGGTCAGGAGTTCGAGACCAGCCTGGCCAATATGAGAAAACCCCCTCTCTACTAAAAATACAAAAATTAGGCCAGGCACAATGGCTCATGCCTGTAATCCCAGCACTTTGGGAGGCCGAGGTGGGTGGATCACCTGAGGCTGGGAGTTCAAGACCAGCCTGACCAATGTGGAGAAACCCCATCTCTACTAAAAATACAAAATTAGCCAGGCATGGTGGCTCATGCCTGTAATCCCAGCTACTCAGGAGGCTGAGAAAGGAGAATTGCTTGAACCTGGGAGGCAGAGGTTGTAGTGAACCGGGATCGCTCCGTTGCACTCCAGCCTGGGCAACAAGAGCGAAACTCCATCTCAAAAAAAAAAAAAAAAAAATTAGCCAGGCACGATGTCAGGCGTCTGTAGTCCCAGCTACTCGGGAGGCTGAGGCAGGAGAATCGCTTGAACCCAGGAGGCAGAGGTTGCAGATCATGCCACTGCACTCCAGCCTGGGTGACAGAGCAAGACTCTGCCACAAAAAAAAAAAAAAAAAAGTTGCATTTTATAGTAATCTTTTTTCCTTATTCTATGTTTCTTTGCTTTCTGAATTTTTTAAGTGAATATGAATTTTTTTCTTTTTCTTTTTCACCAAATACTCAGACTTCAAGGAGAGAATATATATTTTTGAGCTAAAACACACATGCAAAGATCTTCACACCTATTGTGGGAAAATATGCAAAAGCCAATTTTTTGAAGCTATGTGAAAAAAAGAGAAAACTTTTCTTTCACTCTTTTGAAATGAGTTCTGTTAGGAGCTTTGCCAATGTACATTTAATGTCCGGCAGCTTCTTCTGAATGGCTATCTTGGGCCAACCTTAGAGATTAAAATAAGTGGATTATGTGGTATGATGACAGTAATGAGCTATTGATTTAGCAGCAAAGCTTTGCTTATAGTTTCTTATTTCTCTGTCTGCCTGGTTTCCTTCAAGAACTACTTTATTGTGTTTCTTTCCTCTTCCAGCGGAACGGAAGCCCCCCCTTTTCAACATGAATGCAATGAGTGCCTTATATCACATTGCCCAGAATGACTCCCCAACGTTACAGTCTAATGAATGGTAAGACTCTGCTATCATTTTAAATCTCTAAGAAAATCACCGTATGTATTTGGCATTTTTATTACATTACATTTTAAATATCTGACCTAGAAAGCATTTCTTTCCTTCACTGTATGTTGTTATAAGTGACACTGATGCCTCACAAGCATCAACTGTCTACACGTGCACACATAATAGATTTACTTATTTTTGCCTTCACCATGGCTTGCACTGTGTTCTTAATGTGTCTAGCAACCGAAATCCTGCAGGGAACATGCCCTGCTACCCTCCTAACAAGTCTATTGTCCCAGGTCGTGATAGTCTTGTATTGATCATCTCAGCTGATATCACTTCTCAGCAGAGATAAGGAGACCTCTATGATGTCATTATTTCTCCAGTTGTCTTTTTTTTTTTTAAACTATATGTACACTTAAATGTGTTGAGACAGAGCATACATTATCTATTCAGATACAGTGTTCCTTGCTGAAAAGTATGACATTTTTAGAACTATTTGGGCCACAAGAGTTATTTTAAAAGGAGCAATATTAAAGAAGAATGGGTAAAATGGAACTTTTAAGATAGGAAGAATTTTTATTCAGGAAGCCTACTCCTGGGTTCTCCATCCCTCATGCTTCAAATTTTACTACTTTGTTATAGATTGTGGGTGGCAGAGGAATTAACAATTGGTAATTAAGAATATAGAGTTGAGACTATGAGAATTATTGTCTTTGGAGAGAAAAATGTATATAAAACTATTTTATATAAACATAGTATTTTTGTTTTCTGATGTATATTATGATTTGACCTTCCTTATATGTTAAGATGTATTTGTATGTTGACTAACTTGAAACTTGTCCTCACTCATTATCCAAAAGAATTTTAGATATCATAATTTGAAAATGCTCCAGTTCTCCTGATATTCCAAAGATTTTATTTTTTTAAATCTCCTTAAATGCAAAATTTTCCCTTGAATGAAAATTGTTTTAAGTAATCAGTGTGCTCTACAGACCCTGAGTTTATTTTCTTTTGTGTTTTTACACACACAGGACAGACTCCTTTAGGAGATTTGTTGATTACTGCTTGCAGAAAATACCTCAGGAAAGGCCAACATCAGCAGAACTATTAAGGGTAATTTTTCAAATTTATATTTGAGGAGGGGGATTTAAAGTCATGTTATAGTGGAATATAATAAATCATTCCTGTGGCAGCTCATCATGACAAAGTGGTTTAGAACGTGCTGCCTTGTCATTTATCCTGAGATAAGTAGCTAGGCATAGAAATAGCAAGATTATTGCAACGTATGTGCTATGTATTCCCTGTGGATAGTTTTTTCCCTGTCTTTTCCGTTTTTTCCCCTCCCTCCCTGTTCCTTTTTTGCCTTATAACAAATAATATTTCTCCTCCTTGCTCTAGTCGTCATTGTGATGTTCCTGGGCCTAACATCTGCATACACATTAATCCAGTGGTCTCAGGACAGAGCTGGCCGGTGGTTCAGACACCAACTCTGGGATTTTCAGTTAGGTCGTTGCCAAATCCTCAGGCAGTGAAGGTATATGATAACTATATAGAGTAGACATTTACATAGTATTGTGACATGTTAGTGATAAGAGTATCGTGTTAACCACATTTATTTGATTTAACTATCACCAAGGATCTCTTTTGATGTAATATTTTACTGTAGACTTTATACATAGGCAGTGTATTGTATCAATATCAGTGTAGTATGTGGAAATCTTTTACAGTAGAAGTGTTTTATTTGGCACACAATAGTCCAAATTTCTTCATCCTTTTTTTGCATGTATGTTTTTCAGCCCTTTCTGTTTCTTCCATCTCTAGAATGGCTGGCTTTTATTGTATAGCAGTTTTGTTTGTTCATTTTTAAGAAAAACTCAGAAGAGTTGTATTGCCTCAATTTGTAAAGCTTAAAAATGTTTGCCTTTATAATTGAAGAACACCTTGGCTAGGTGACAAGTAAGTTTTTACTTCTTGTGAGCAGTAGGCCACAGGAGTGTGGTAAGAGAAGCAACAGGACAAAGGGCTTGATCTTGTTCTCCTTTGTTGTGGAACCCTTACATGTTTTAAACATGAACTGCTTAGGAACAATTCCATGTTTCTTTAGGGGAAAATAGCAACCAGAACAAAACACCAGAAACACACAATAATATCTTTATTACCTTGAAGTACACAAAGATCTTAAAAACAAACAAAAAACCAAGACATAAAAATTACTACCATAAAAGGGGAAAAAATGTGGAGCTGGGTATGGTGGCTCATGCCTATAATCCCAGCATCTCAGGAGGCTGAGGCAGGAGGATCACGTGAGCCCAGAATTTTGAGGTTATAGTGAGGTATGATTGTGCCACTGCACTCCAACCTAGGCAATAGAGTGAAAATACCATCTCTTTAAAAAAAAGGAAAAAATGAATAAATTTGAGCTATGTTAAAGTTAAAGTTTACAGACAACAAAAGGATATAAAAAGCAAATGGGCAGAGGTAAAGAAAAAAATGGAAGAGAAAAAACATAACAGTTTAAAAACTCATAAGCAACGAACATGTAGTAAACCAACCCATTTAGGATGTTTCCAATGGTGAATATGCTTAAGGAAATAAAATAAAGTGCAAAAAATAAAAGTTCTAAAGATGAGTATAAAGAAAACAATATATTTGGAAGACACAGGAGATCTAATATATGCCAACCTATTATTCCTGAAAAAGAAAACAAAACACATGGAGGAGAAGATATTTAAAGATATCCTTGAAGAAAACTTTTCTGGAAATGTTTGGATCTTCCTTTGATTTGATTCCATCTTGATTTGATGGACCAAATCAAATGGGCCAACTATTTATTCAACAAATATTTACTGATTGTCTGCTGGGTGTCAAGTACTATTCTAAGCACAGAGAATACAGTAGTACACAATAAAAACATAGTGCCTGCCCTTGTGAAACTTACAAGGAGTAAGAAATAAATAAGTAGGCCGGGTGTGGTGGCTCACGCCTGTAATCCCAGCACTTTGGGGGGCTGAGATGGGAGGATCAGGAGGTCACCAGTTCGAGACCAGCCTGGCCAACATGGTGAAACCCCATCTCTACTAAAAATACAAAAATTAGCCAGGCGTGGTGGCAGGCACCTATAATCCCAGCTATTCAGGAGGCTGAGGCAGGAGAATCACTTGAAACCGGAAGGCGGAGGTTACAGTGAGCCAAGATCGTGCCACTGCACTCCAGCCTGGGCAACAGAACGACACTAGGTCTCAAAAAAAAAAAAAAAAAAAGAAAGAAAAGAAATAAATGTATGTTATAGTGCCAGTTGATGGTAAGTATTGTGCAGAAAAATAAATTAGACTAGCATCAAGATTGACAGGTGCTGCTGTTTTAGGTGAGGAGAAGGCCATTCAAGGAGGTGACATTTAAGCGGATCCATGCATGAAGAGTGGGGACCATGAAACTGATCTTCATTGATCAATAAATCATGTCCTGGTGAAGTCCCTGAACTCTAGGAATAAAGAAAGATTCATACAAGCAGACTGAAAAAGTTTATGTTGGGGTGGAAAAACCAACTGGCTCCAGACCTACCTCTTCAGGAACAGTCAAAGCCAGAAAACAATAGAACAATGTTTGCGGAGTTCTAAGGGAAATAAAATATAAGCCAGGAATTGTGAGCCAGCCAAGATGTTCTTAAATTATAAAGGCAGCTGACATCTTCAAGCCCCACACATTTAGGCAATGCAACCTTTCGGCGCTTTCCTTTAAAAAATTGCTCAATAACAGAATCTAGCCAATATAGAGATGAAGCAAAAAGAAGAAAAAGAGGGAGGAAGGCAGGCAGGAAGAATGAATGAGGGACTGGAGAAACTGGTAAAAGGGCTGATGGTAAATATTGAATTTAAAGAGGCCCCTCCCCAAATATTTATTTATTTTGCATGGCTAAAGAAGCTGTATGTTCTTCATTTTAAATAGGTCTCACAAATTTCCAAAAGGAAAAATACAGTAGAAGGTAGAACTTGGGGCTGGGCACAGTGCCTTACACCTGTAATCCCAGCACTTTGGAATGCTGAGGCAGGCAGATCACTTGAACCTAGGTGTTCAAGACCAGCCTGGACATGATGAAACCCCGTCTCTACAAAAATTAGCCAGGTGCAGTGGCATGCGCCTGTAGTTCCAGCTGCTTGGGAGGCTAAAGCAGGAGAATCACTTGAGCCTGGGAGGCAGAGGTTGCAGTGAGCCGAGATCCTGCCATTGCACTTCAGCCTGGGTGATGGGAGTGAAACCCTGTCTCAAAAAAAAAAAGAAGAAGAGCCAGGTGCAATGGCTCACACCTATAATCCCAGCACTTTAGGAGGCCGAAGCGGGCAGATCACCTGAGGCCAGAAGTTCAAGACCAGCCTGGCCAACATGGAGAAACCCCATTTCTACTGAAAATATAAGTATTAGCCAGGCATGGTGATTCACACCTGTAGTCCCAGCTAATAGAGTGGCTGAGGCAGGAGAATCGCTTGAACCTAGGAGGTTGCAGTGAGCCAAGATTGTGCCCCTGCACTCCAGCCTGGGCAACAACGAGACTCTGTCTCAAAAAATAATAAGAGAAGGTAGAACATGAAAAAGAAATCTCCCTCCCATTTCAGGCCCCCTCACTAGCAACCACTGTACCTATTTTGTACCTCTCCTTCTAGAGATGCTTTATGCATATAAAAGTAAATACTGTTTTCATTTTTGCACAAATGACAGCAAACTATAAAAAAAGTTCCACCCTGATTTTTCTTTTTACTTTACAGTGTGCTTAGGATATTGTTTTGTATTACTACATGCAAAGCTACCTCATTCTTTTTAATGGCTCCATAATATTCTCAGATGGACCATAATTTGTTTCACCAACCCATTTAGGATGTTTCCAATCTTTTGCTATTATAAACTGTGCTGCAGTGAATATCCTTGTGTATATGGCATTTTGCCCCTGTATAAGAATATCTAAAGAATAAATTCCGGCCGGGCACAGTGGCTCATGCCTGTAATCCCAGCACTTTGTGGGGCCAAGGTGGGCGGATCACGAGGTCAATAGTTCAAGACCAGCCTGGCCAACATAGTGAAACCCCATCTCTACTAAAAATACAAAAATTAGCTGGGCATGGTGGCATGCGTCGATAATCCCAGCTACTCGGGAAGCTGAGGCAAGAGAATCATTTGAACCCGGAAGGCAGAGGTTGCAGTGAGCCGAGATCGTGCCACTGCACTCCAGCCTGGGCAACAGAGCAAAACTCCGTCTCAAAAAAATAAAAAGTAAATACAAATTAAAAAATAAAAATAAAGAAATTCCTAGAAGGGGAATTGCTCATCAGTGTGGATTTTAAATTTAGATAGATATTGCCCATTTGTCCTTCAAAGCAGTTGCACCAATTTATAGTCCCACTGTGAAGGTATGAAAACTGATACTTTTTGAACTTTGTCAGATCAGTGAAAAGTTTTCTCACTGTAGTTTTAATTGGTATTTCGCATGATGGGAGATGTTGAACATCTCTCTCATATGTTGACAAGCCATTTGTATTTCCTTTTTAATTTATAGTAGATCTTGGATTTTTTTTTTCCTATTTCTCTTTTGACATTCTTTATGCTGATGTTTTGTGGAAAGGAGGTGGGGAGAGTTATGCAAAAATTTGTTGCAAGGAGTGAGGTAAAAATCTACCTTTTTCCCCCAGTTAAGCTATCTCCTTACTCCCAAATATTTTTCAATAACCCATCTTTTCCATACATTTTTGCCCTGACATTAAAACATCACTTTCACACTTAATCCATTTAAATAAACAACTGAGGTAAAATTATTGAAATGGTTAAAGGACAGATGTAAATGTTACAAACATTTGCAATGTAAAAATAATGTAATTAGAAAAATCTAAGGGCAGGAAAAACATATGCATACTAATTTCCTTATCTTTCAGAGTAGATGAACAATAATATTTCTTAAAATATATGGGACCAAAGAACTAAAGTAACTTCAATTTTGTAAAGCCTTTAAATAATTTTTTTTTAAATTTTAGAGGATCTTTTAGGAACAGAAAACTCTTTTGGTGAAGAAATTACAGCTAAAGTTAAGCAATTGTTTTAATTTTGTGTGTGTGTGTGTTTGTGTGTGTGTATGTGTGTGTGTGTGTCAGACAGAGTCTCGCGCCGTTGCCCAGGCTGGAGTGCAGTGGCGCGATCTCGGCTCACTGCAACCTTCGCCTCCCGAGATTCTCCCGAGCAATTCTCTTGCCTCAGCCTCCTGAGCAGCTGGGATTACAGGCACACGCCACCATGTCTGGCTAGTTTTTCTATTTTTAGTGCACACAGGGTTTCACCCTGTTGGCCGGGCTGGTCTCAAACTCCTGACCTCAAGTAATCTACCCGCCTCGGCCTTCCAAAGTGCTGGAATTATAGGCATGAGCCACCGTGCCCAGCCTATGCAATTGTTTTAATTCAGTCTCTTCTAATCCTGTTAAATTCAAGTATACCTTAATTAAATCGATTAGCTTGTATAATAAGATTCCCATGTAAAATGATTTCTAGTTATTCATTGTTCTGAAAGAAAGAGAGGGACATGTCTAAAATGATATTCTGTAACTTAATATTTATGTATTTATTTCAAGATGGTAGAATTTCGGGTGATTTTCTTTTTTTTTTTTTTTTTTTTTTTGAGACGGAGTTTCATTCTTATTGCCCAGGCTGGAGTGCAATGGCATGATCTCGGCTCACGGCAACCTCTGCCACCCTGGTTCAAGCGATTCTCCTGCCTCACCCTCCCTAGTAGCTGGGATTACAGGCATGTGCCACCACGCCCAGCTAATTTTGTATTTTTAGTAGAGATGGGGTTTCTCCATGTTGGTCAGGCTGGTCTCAAACTCCTGACCTCAGGTGATCCACCCTCCTTGGCCTCCCAAAGTGCTGGGATTACAGGCATGAGCCACCGTGCCCGGCCGATTTTCTTTTTTTATGCATTTTTCTGTGTTATTTGAATGTTGAAAGTAAACGTATTTTTGAGAACAATAAAATTGTCCTTTTGAAAGAGTCTGAGGGCATTCCAGTTGTAGGGGTTTGGAGAACAGTGGGCTTTTAAAAACAATGAGGAGGCTGGGTGCAGTGGCTCACGCCTGTAATCCCAGCACTTTTGGAGGCCGAGGCGGGCAGATCACGAGGTCAGGAGATTGAGACCATCTTGGTCAACATGGTGAAACCCTGTCTCTACTAAAATACAAAAAATTAGCTGGGCATGGTGGCACATGCCTGTAGTCCCAGCTACTTGGGAGACTGAAACAGGGGAATTGCTTGAACCTGGGAGGTGGAGGTTGCAGTGAGCTGAGATCGTGCCACTGCACTCCAGCCTGGCGACACAGCAAGACTCCGTCCCAAAAAATAAAAATAAAAAAAGCAATGAGTAGATGGGATTGCAGGCAGAGAGAACATAGAGATGTGAAGGCAAAGGCCTAGAGGTGTGAAAGGTATGCACGGGTTTAGAATTACTTAGAATGTACTATTGTGTAGGAAGGAGGAGTGGCAATGAGTAGTTTTAAACCTAGAAATACAAGCAGGAACCTGGCTGTAAAAGGCTATACTTTATCTAAGAGACGGTGAGATATTAAGATGTAGAGTGTATCTGTTTGTAAAAGGCTTAAACAGGTAAGAGTTTATCTCATGTAATAGGAAGTCCAGGACATTGGGAAAGGAAGTGGAGTAAGCAGTCCAACGCTCTAAGCAGCTCAACAATGTCCTCATCGACCCAAGCTCTTTCTCTCTTTCTACTTCACCATCCTTAGCATATAGCTTTTATTGTCTTTGTCATAAAATGGCTGCTACATTGCCAGGACGCAAGTTTTAATTCCAGGCAGGAAGAAGGAGAGAGAACAAAGGGTAAAACACCTTCTCCTCACATGTCTTGCCTTTTTATTCTAGAAAATAAAACCTTCCTCAAGAACTTCTGCCTACATCTCACTGGCCAGAATTTAGTCACTTTGTGATCTGTAACCACAAAGCAGGCTTGGGTTCAGTTCCTTTACTTCCTAGTGCTTAAAGTAAGGCCAAAAAAAAAAAAAAACCAGAGAGAGACAGAGGGAGAGATTGGGGCTGAAAGCTGTGGCTCATGCCTGTAATCCCAGCACTTTGGGAGGCCAAGGTGGGTGGATCACCTAAGGTCAGGAGTTTGAGACCAGCCTAGCCAACATAGTGAAACCCCATCTCTACTAAAAATACAAAAAGTAGCTGGGCGTAGTGGTGCATGCCTGTAATCCCAGCTACTGGGGAGGCTGAGGCACAAGAATCGCTTGAACCCGGGAGGCGGAGGTTGCAGCAAGCCGAGATTGCACCACTGCACTCTAGCCTGGGTGATAGAGTGAGACTTTGTCTCAGAAAAAAAAAAGAGGTTGGAATGGGGGGTTAGTGGCCTGTAGTATCTGTTGCAATGAATGATCATACCTGTATTTTAGAAAGGTAATTATGGTAGTAGGACACCAGAAAATAACCACCACCACCCACACCCGCGGCGGAAAAAATTTTTAAAGCCTGAGTTGCAGCCGTAGCTCTTCTACTAATTAGCTGTGGAAATCACCTAACTTCTCAGGGCCCAAATTTTCTCACTTTGAAAAAGAAAAATTTTCTTTTTTTTTTTTTTTTGAGACAGAGTCTTTCTATGTCACCCAGGCTGGAGTGCAGTGGCCTGATCTCGGCTCACTGCAAGATCTGCCTCCCAGACTCAATTGATTCTCGTGTCTCAGCCTCCCGATTACCTGGGACTATAGGTGGGCACTACCACGCCTGGCTAATTTTGGTATTTTTTATTTTTACTTATTATTTATTATTTTTATTTTTTTGAAACAGAGTCTCACTCTATCACCTAGGCTGGAGTGCAGAGGTGTGATCTCGGCTCACTTCAGCCTCCTTCTCCCAAGTTCAAGCAATTCTCCTGCCTCAGCCTCTGGAGTAGCTGGGACTACAGGCACGTGCCAACATGCCCCGCTAATTTTTGTATTTTTAGTAGAGAGTTTCACCATGTTGGCCAGGCTGGTCTTGAACTCCTGACCTCATGTGATCCCCCTCCCCAAGTGCTGGGTTTACAGTTGTAATGCCCCTCCTCAAGTGCTGGGATTACAGATCCCCCTCCCCAAGTGCTCGGCCTCCCCAAGTGCTGGGATTACAGTTGTGAACCACCATGCCCGGTCCCTAATTTTGGTGTTTTTAGTAGAGATGGGGTTTCGCCATGTTGGCCAGGCAACTCTTGAACTCTTAGCTTCAGGTGATCTGCCCACCTTGGCCTCCCAAAGTTCTGGGATTACAGGCATGAGCCACCGTGCCCAGCCTTGAAACAGAAAATTTTCTAAGAGGCATTCCCATTCTAAAATTCTATGATGTTAAGTCATAGCTTTAAGTTTACTAAAAACCGATTAGCTCTTTATAATTGTAAGCACTAGAGGAGGAAAATGATAATACTTTCTTCCTTTCTTTCTCATCCTTGAAATGTGCAGGCTACACTTGCTTTTGGAAATGATGTTTTTTATTCAAAAAGGACTCTGCCTAGGAAGAGGTATTTTATAAAAGCAACAGCAAAAACCGCAATTCCTCTAAGAGAGTCAGAATGCAGAACTACAAGACATATAGATTGTTTTCTCACAGGGCCCTATTATTTTTTATCTGTTTAAATTATACAGAAATTAAATTCATTTCATCAGCTAAGGCCCACTACATTATATCTCATTTTCCCAATGTCTTCAAATTACAATTTTACATAAGTAAATTTTCCACATAACTGAACTTTTGCCTTCAAAAAATAGTCTTTTTTTTTTTTTTTTCCCACTCTGTCACCCAGGCTAGAGTGCTGTGGCGCAATCTCGGCTCACTGCAACCTCTGCCTCCCAGATTCAAGCGATTCTCCTGCCTCAGCCTCCTGGGTTGCTGGGATTACAGGCATGCATCACAATGCCCAGCTAATTTTTTATATATTTAGTAGAGATGGGATTTCACCATGTTGGCCAGGCTAGTCTCAAACTCCTGACCTCAAGTGATCAGCCTGTCTCGGCCTCCCAAAGTGCTGGGATTACAGATGTGAGCCACCACACCCAGCCTAATGTGGGGTGTGAGGGCTTGAGGGCTCAGAGACAGTGTTTCATGAACTCTTGAGGCATAAAAGGGGCTATATAAGGGGCGTTTGCCCTTTTGCAAAATGGCCCACAAACCTCTGTTTTATTATTATTTGTTTGTTTGGTTGATAGGACTGTTTGTTACTCATGAAATTTCTTTCTCTTTCTCTACTCTTAAGCTGTCAGAGAACTTACAAAAGCTGCTTCTTTTTGCAACAGGTGGTAACCCTACCTTTCCCAGTCCTCAATCCTTTACTCCTCACTCTTTTTTTTTTTTTTTTTTTTTTGAGATGGAGTTTCGCTCTTTTTGCCCAGGCTGGAGTGCAATGGTGTGATCTCAGCTCACTGTAATTTCTGCTTCCCAGGTTCAAGCAATTCTGCTGCCTTAGCCTCCCGAGTAGCTGGGATTACAGATGCACGCCACCAAGCCCAGTTAATTTTGTATTTTTAGTAGAGACAGGGTTTCACCATGTTGGCCAGGCTGGTCTTGAACTCCTGATCTCCAGTAATCCACCCGCCTCAGCCTCCCAAAGTGTTGGATTAGAGGCGTGAGCCACCGCGCCAGGCCTACTTCTCCACTCTTATTCTCTGTCTAACCTGCTATGGGCTGAGAAACTAGGAAACCAGATTATGTAACAATCATTAATAATATTGAAAGTGAGGGATGTTTATATCAAGAATAATTTATGGACTTTAGGGCAGTTGTTTTCACTCCTTAGAGACCCTTTTTTTTTATTGGGGAAATGAAGTTGCCAGAATTTTGACCTCTGGATAAATTGAACAACTGGCATATTTTCAAGCATACACTATATGACCACAGAAATAGAGAACAAAATATTCACAAGTCTGTTTTTCAAGGGATAGTGTGTATGGGGGTGAGGATTGAGGCAAGTTATAATAAGAATAGAACAAGGTGCAGTGTGGTGGCTCACGCCTGTAATCCTAACACTTTGGGAGGCTGAGGCGGGTGGATCACTTGAGCTCAGGAGTTTAAGACCAGCTGGGGCAACATGGTGAAACCTCGTCTCTACTAAAAATACAAAAATTAGCCAGGCGTGATGGCGCATGCCTGTAATTCCAGCTACTCAGGAGGCTGAGTCAGGAGAATTACCTGAACCCAGGAGGTGGAGGTTGCAGTGAGCCAAGATCGCACCACTGCACTCCAGCTTGGGCGACAGAGCAAGACTCCATCTCAAAAAAAAAAAAAAAAAAAAGAATAGACTATACTATGCATTGCTTCTGCTGCTTATATAGTTTCAGATTTAAAAGGTACAAGCCTACCTGCTACTTTTTAAAGTTCTAGTGATTTTTTTATTACTTACAAGATAAAGTAAACCTCAAGAATTCTCACATGAAAAGATACTCAACATTCACTAATCATTGGAAATGGAAATGAAAACCACAATGAGGTATCACCTCACACCTGTTAGAATGGCTATTATCAAAAAAGATAAGCCATAATAAGTGGCAAGGGTATAGAGAAAAGGGAATCTTTATATACTGTTGGTGGGAATGTAGATTGGGGTTGCCATTATGGAAAACAGTATGGAGGTTCCTCCGAAACCCAAAAAACAAAATGTTATTCGTTCCAGTAATCCCCCTGCTGGTTATGTACCTGAAGAAAATGAAGTCAGCACCTCATAAAAATACCTGTGCCCCCATGTTCATCACAGCATTTTTCTCTATAGCCAAAATAAGGAAACATCCTATGTGTTCATCAGTGGATGAAAGGATAAAAGAAATTATGGTATATGTGATATAGGTATTTAAGACTCAATAATATATATAAGACTGAATAATATTTTATTATATGTATATTTATTTATAATATTTATTATGTATATAGTCTTAAGAAAGTGGTCCTGCCATTTGCAGCAATACACGTGAACCCAGAAGACATTATGTTAAGTGAGATAAACCAGACACACAAAAAAATACTGTACGATCTCACTTACATGTGGAAACTAAACAAAAGAATAAAACACAAAATGAAAGGTGACTGAAAGGGATGGGGAATGGAAAGATGAAAGTCAAATGGTACAAAGTTTTAGTTATGTGGGATAAATAAGTGTAGAGATCCAGTTTACAGCATGAGGACTATAGTTGATAATATTGTATTATATCTGGGAAATTTGCTAAGACTAAAGATTTTCGGTACTTTGCCACCAAAAAGTAACTATATGAGATAATAGATATGTTAATTTGCTTAACTGTAGAAATAATTTCACTATATATATGTGTATCAAAACATGTTGCCATATACTTTAAATATGTACAATTTTTAAAAAGAATTCTCACATCCGCACAATGGGGCTTAAGGAAGAAGAAAAAAGCATAGCTATCTCTTTATAAGATTTACAAAATATGGAAGGACACATGATATGAAAATCATATTTTATTATTTGTGTAATATCCATAGAACTATTTTATGATTCTCTATATCCTTTTATATCTGTACCTTGCACCTAAGGATGTTTCTTCATTATCAGTTTATTTTTTTCTCCTCCCTCAATCAGCATGACTTTGTTCGACGAGACCGGCCACTACGTGTCCTCATTGACCTCATACAGAGGACAAAAGATGCAGTTCGTGAGCTAGATAACCTACAGTACCGAAAAATGAAAAAAATACTTTTCCAAGAGACACGGAATGGACCCTTGAATGAGTCACAGGAAGATGAGGAAGTAGGTTCAATTCATTTTAGCAGGCACTTACAGAATGCCCACTATGTGAAAAAGTTCTAGACTGAGCACTATGAAAAACTTTTGAGGATAAAAATTAATTGATGCTGTCTGCCTTAAGAGACATGAAGGGTTGTACAAGAGACATTCATAAAATAACACTTATATAAGGCGAAATATGAAAAGTGCTACAGAGGTGTAGCCCCATTGCAGGGGTCCATCATGGGGAGAAAATAAGTCTGCTGGTGGGATTAGTGAAGGTTTCGTGCAGGACATGATGTGGGTGATTTCTGACAAATGGGCATAGGGTATTCTAGACTCAGAAAGGTGTTGTGCTTTAGGAAGATTATCCTAGCAACAGAGTGTAACATGGATTTGAATGGGCAACATCCTGGCTAATAGTCCATGCAAGAGGTAGTAAGGTCAGTGTCGATGCAAATGGGGAAAAGGGAACACTTTTGAGAAACATCGTAGAGGTAGATTTGATAATCCATGGCTTCTCATTGACAATGACAGATGAGGAGTTTAAGGGGACTCTGAGCATTTGAGCCTGGGTGGCTAGGAGTATGGCAATACCAAGAACAGAGAAAAAGGACCAGGGAGAAAGAGTAGGTTTAGGATGACTTCAGTTTCGGGCCGTTTGAGTTTAAGGTCCTGGCATTATGTATTCTTGCCAGTATACAGATAGAAGTTTTCAGTTAGAGAATCCTTGATGACCTTAGTAAAAGCAGTTTACAGGACTAGGTAGAATGAATAGTAGATTACTGGGGTTGTATAATTCATGGGAGTTGATAAGGGGGAGACAGCAAAAAAAAGTAATTATGTTAAGATTCAGAAATTGGGTTAAGAAGGAAAAGTAAGAATGGGCAGCATGTAGAGAGATCCATAAATATAAGGCAGGCTTCTTCGTCTTTAAATGCAGTAGAGATGGAGCCAGGGCAGAGTCAGAGGCACTGAAGGTAGAAGAAAGGGATGTAGTTAAAGAGGTAGGATTTCAGAACGTAGACAGAACAAGAGCAAGAGTATTTTAGCTTTTTAACAGAAAATAAACATAACAGTATTTTATCAATAATTCTAAAAATGAAGCTCAGAAAGTTGCATTGAACTATAAAATTTCCTGATTGCATATATAGAAATTATCCCCTTTAATTGGGAAAATAAGTCTATTAAAAATACAATGTATGATCTTCCATTTTATATTACGCGGTAATTTTTTATATTGCCATGGCTAAGTAAGTTTATTAAAGTTATATGTGTACCGTATGGTTTTTTGAGAAAAAGATTTATTTGTAGCTAAATGGATTTAATTGTATTATTCAATCTTATATCAAAAGATATCCCACTGTGATGGATAAATTATATGTTCTGATTATTTTACCACTTTTCAAATAGTAGTCTTTGGGCCAGTAGTGATGAATACCAGTATTATTTAACAGATATATTTAATAAGATTACAGAGATAAGCATGATAGAATTGCTTGAGGGAGGCAGACTTTAATTACCTGTCCAGGAAAGTAGAATTAATATCTCTGCTTAGATATGAAGTTACTCAATAATGACTTGCAGAGGGAGCATATTGCTTGTCAAATATCTGAAAACTCTTTCCACTCTACTTTTTCAAGTGACCACTGCTGTATTTGCAGATATCCTAGAGCTCACCTGTTTAGTGGCCAGCAGTCTTCCTCTAGCTCCTTGATGTTCCAGAAGGTCCCTTACAAACCTGGCTTGATTTTGTTTACTGAATAGCAACACAATAATATTATAGTGTGTGTGACAGGGGAAAGCCCTGAGATGGCAGCATTTGGAGCCTTATGACCCATTTCCAGAATGGCCCCTGGGGAAGGCATAGGAAGTGAATTTGAAATGTCTGAAAATGGTGGAGGAGTAGTGGAGCCAGTACATAAAAAGTTCATCTTTGCAGATTGACAGAAAAGCAACTTAACACTGCAAAATTGAGTGTGCTTGATACTTTAGTCAATGGATGGACTCTTTATCTTCAGTCTGTTTTTCTAACTTCAATGGCCCATTTTTATAGGACAGTGAACATGGAACCAGCCTGAACAGGGAAATGGACAGCCTGGGCAGCAACCATTCCATTCCAAGCATGTCTGTGAGCACAGGCAGCCAGAGCAGCAGTGTGAATAGCATGCAGGAAGTCATGGACGAGAGCAGTTCTGAACTTGTCATGATGCACGATGATGAAAACACAATCAATTCCAGCTCCTCCGTCCTGCATAAGAAGGTAGGTTTCTTGGTACCCTCCACAGAGGTGGGCTTTGTCAATCATAGTGAATCCAGTTCAAGTCACTTAGCATCCAGATGTTTCAGTTATCTTTTTGCAACTGCAGTGTGGGACTAAACCTGGCATGTGACAGTTTTCTTACAGTCAAAAAGTAACAAAGGACTACATGGGCTACATCTGTGCCTATTTCTTCATCTCCCTGTCTCATTACTCTGATGTCCGTCATCATCGATAAATAAGTTGAAGAATTTGATAAGTCCTTCTCTAAACCAATAATCTTAATACTGTAGACCTTCAAGTCTTCCTGAGTGTAACCTGTTGGTTGTGCACTTTTAGAAGTATGCTTTTTCAAAAGTATGTTTCTTGGCTGGGTGTGGTGGCTCACACCTGTCATCCCAGCCCTTTGGGAGGCCTAGGCAGGTGGATCACTTGAGTTCAGGAGTTTGAGACCAGCCTGGCCAACATGGCGAAACCCCGTCTTTAATAAAAATACAAAAAATAGCCGGGCCTGGTGACGTGTGCCTGTAATCCCAGCTATTCGAGAGGCTGAGGCAGGAGAATTGCTTGAACCCAGGAGGCGGAGGTTGCAGTGAGCCGAGATTGCACCATTGCACTCCAGCCTGGGCAACAGAGCGAGACTCCGTCTCAAAAAAAAAAAAAAAAAAAAAGAAGAAGGAGAAGAAGAAAGAAAGAAACTTGCTTCAGGTAAAAGGAGTATTTACTCTAGCAGGGAGTAAGGAAAGCCTACCTGATGAGGTGACATTTAAGCAGAAATTTCAGAAACAAATAGAAGCTAGCCAGCTGGGGTAAGAGATGGGAATGAGTCAGAAAGCAACAAGTACAAGAGCACTGAGACAGAGAGAGCTTAGTATGTTCAAGGAAAAGGGGAAGGCCATAGAAGCTATGGCTGGTGTGCTATGTGGACAGTGCATCAGGACCAGAGAGACAGCAAAGGACCCGGATTATCATGAAGGCATGGAAGCAATTTGAGGAAATGAAAGATGTCAGACAGATGCAGAAATCTACCAAGAGATCAGCATTGCCAGCTGGTGTCCTTTCAACATGGGCAAGTGATCATGTATTTGAAGAGGAAAAAAGAAGGTTTTGAGGCTGGACGCAATGGCTCACGTCTGTAATCCCAGCACTTTGGGAGGCCAAGGTGGACGGATCACGAGGTCAGGAGATCGAGACCATCCTGGCTAACATGGTGAAACCCATCTCTACTAAAAATACAAAAAATTAGCCAGGCGTGGTGGTGGGTACCTGTAGTCCCAGCTACTCGGGAGGCTGAGGCAGGAGAATGGCATGAACCTGGGAGGTGGAGCTTGCAGTGAGCCAAGATTGCGCCACTGCACTCCAGCTTGGGCAACACAGTGAGACTCCATCTCAAAAAAAAAAAAAAAGAAAAAGAAGGTTTTGCTGGGCTGTCTTTTCGGAGGGAGTGATCATGAGTGCTGACAGGTCTGGCACTTTCCTTTCTATTACCCCTGGGGCTCTATGAGTATAGGGAGCAAAAAAGAGGAATTCAGTTGGATCTTTTTGCTCCACGACTTCTGAGATAGGCAGCCAGAATTAGAAGAAAGACACTACTGGCATAATCAACAAGAAAGAAAACCCTGGTCTAGAACTCATGGGATTTTTAATTTTATTTTTGCATGCTGTCATAGACCTACCTTCTGATAATATGAGTGTTTCAATACTTTTCTCTCCTTGATGTGATAACTTAAGTAGAACAGATAAAATTTATATTCTGAAGTAGAAGATAATTGTATTTGATCCACAAAAAATATATAGATCAGGAAGAATTAAATTATATATTTCTATTTTATTTTATTATTTTTTTTTTTTTGAGACAGAGTCTCGCTCTGTCACCCAGGCTGGAGTGCAGTGGCGCGATCTCGGCTCACTGCAACCTCCGCCTCCCGGGTTGACGCCATTCTCCTGCCTCAGCCTCTCCGAGTAGCTGGGACTACAGGCGCCTGCCACCACGCCCGGCTAATTTTTTGTATTTTTAGTAGAGACGGGGTTTCATCGTGGTCTCAATCTCCTGACCTCGTGATCCGCCCGCCTCGGCCTCCCAAAGTGCTGGGATTACAAGCATGAGCCACCGCGCCCGGCCTATTTCTATTTTATTATGAAATATATAGAGGAAATATGATGGAAGAAAATCAAAACACATTCACAAATAAGACTTTGGATGAGTTACCTTTAAAATGTAAGTGAGCTCAAAAAATAGAATATATATGAAAACTTAATGTTAAATATGGTATCTTTTCATGAAATCCATTTAGTTCTTATACCTGAGCTTTAAAATGTGTTTTCTTTAAAAACAATAGAAATAAAAATTATTCATAAAGTTTATGGGTGGTTTACTCAAATTCCTAACACTTTTTCACTTGGGAACATAAATAGGATTTTTAACTCTCAACAGAAAATTTTGTATATTAAACTTAGGAATGAGGAAACTAATTTATAGTTCTCTCTATCTGCCTCTGTTAGTTTTATTTTACTCTGGACAAGTAACAAATTCAATACCTAGAATAGTGCCTGGCACAGCATAGACATTCAGTAAATAACTGTGGAATGAATGAATAGACCAACAAAACCAAAAAGAGGGCAAGGAATAAATTAATTACCAAATATTAAATATCATACTCTACTGGTTCATTGAACATAATGGATCAAAAGGGTTAAATAATCTTAGCTATCTTTACAGTTTGAAAAAGTTAAATGATAGTTAAATGAAAATTAAATGAGTACCCAACACAATAAGAACATGCTTAATAAATACCAAAATATATGAATATGGGAGAAGGAATCTTTTGTCCCTTGATTGTTATAATCAAGCAGACATTTCTTTTCTTTTTTTAATTTTTTGAGACAGAGTCTTGCTCTGTTGCCCAGGCTGGAGTGCAGTGGTACAATCTTGGCTCACAAGCAGAGATATCTTAAATTAGTCAAATTAATTTGACTAATAGTCAAAACAGATCTGAAACAGATTACCATTTTGGATAGGAAATAAATTTGCTTTTTCAAAGAAGAACCTTAAAAAAATAAATAAAATGAAATCCATGAGTAGCTAGTGAGAGCATGACTTGCACTTAACTGCTCTGCATCCAGAATAAAGATGCCTTGATTTTAGCAGGACAGTTCTACCACAGATCAAGCCCCCAAAATGTAAAGTGGGACACTGAAAATTTTCCTTTGACATCAGAATTCCAGGTTACTTACTCTCCAGTCCTTGCCTCTACTCTGGTCTTTCCCAGGCCCTGAGGGAATCCTAATCCAAACTTCTTTTATTTATTTATTTATTTTTGAGTTGGAGTCTCGCTCTGTCACCCAGGCTGGAGTGCAGTGGCGCGATCTCAGCTCACTGCAAGCTCCACCTCCTGCATTCACGCCATTCTCCTGCCTGAGCCTCCCAAGTAACTGGGACTACAGGCACCCGCCACCACGCCCGGCTAATTTTTTGTATTTTTAGGGGAGACGGGGTTTCACCATGTTAGCCAGGATGGTCTCAATCTCCTGACCTCGCGATCCACCCTCCTCGGCCTCCCAAAGTGCTGGGATTACAGGCGTGAGGCACTGCGCCCAGCCCAATCCAATCTTCTTTTTGAGCAAGAATGATTTGATAAGGCTAAAAGCATATTCTGACAAAACAAACTTTAGGTACTTATTTTTCCCCCTGGCTAGTGTTGGCCACACTACTTTTTTCAATAGCAAGAACATCACCACATCTCTAGCCTGGTAGTTCTTCAGGAACCTTTTTTTTCACCTACCACATAGCACAGTGTCTGTTACATAGTAAGTGCTCAATAAATGTCCTGTGAACTAAATTGAAGATGGCCAAGGACACGACTTCACACCTCAATTCTTGATTATTCACAAGTGACTCCGGTACAAATTTTTAATCCAGATTGTTTCCTTGTCATCTAGCCTGCTTCTGAGCCTCCATCCTACTGCTTAAAATCATTGTGTATAGAGCCATAGCAAATAGATTTAAATATTATCCTAAGCAGCAAAATCTTTTAAATTTGTTAATCAAAAGGTGTATTTTTATTTTACTAAAGTATAAAATTAACTCCCTTTGCCTGTTGCTGCCTTCTAGTAGTATAGATCATAAGACTTTAATATATTAAAAGCATTGTTCTTGAATCAGTGTTATTTTAGGTACGCTTATTGAACGCCAGTCATGAGGGTCCCTTTCTAGGGATTATTTAGAGAACATTTTTTTCTTTTTTTTTTTTTTTTTTTTTTAAATGGGGCAACACTTCATTCTATAAAATAGAATAAGTGCTCCAGAAACTGTTGTTTAAAAAAGTCATTCTACTGGCCAGGCACGGTGGCTCACACCTTTAATCTCAGCACTTTGGGAGGCCAAGGCGGGTGGATCAAGAGTTCAGGAGTTCGAGACGAGCCTGGCCAATATGGCGAAAACCTGTCTCTACTAAAAATATAAAAATTAGCTGGGCGTGGTGGTACACTCCTGTAATCTCAGCTATTCCGGAGGCTAACCCCGGGGAGGACAGAGGTTGCAGTGAGCCAAGATGGTGCCAGTGCACTTCAGCCTGGGCGACAGGGCAAGACTCCGTCTGGTGGAGGGGGGAAAAAAGCCATCCTACCCTGACTCCTAAAGCTTTATTTGACCCTTCCTATTAGTCATTGTTAGTTCTTTTCCCCTCCCCTCTTTAAAAAAAGAACAGCTTTCACCACCTTTGCGGGATAAAAAAAAAAAAAAGAAATGTCCTTGAGGGAATAGGATATTCTAGTTTAATTTTCACTTGCTTCAGTGGCCTTTCCTATTATTTTTGCTGAATAGAGGCGTGGGTTCTTTGTCTCTTCAACTCACATTTGGCAAAGTAAAAGTAAATTAACATATGAAGGTAATGTTTCTTAAACAGAGCAGTCATACAACACTTCTCCTCAGCCTTTTGCTAGTCATCTTTTCTCTCCAACTATCCTTCCAAGTTAAGATATGCTTTTTCATCTTCTCCTCCCCTTCCTCCAGCCCCAGCTTTTGATAGCTACACCTGCTTCGACAATAATTTAATAATTTTGAAATGAACAAAACAAAGAAAAGTGGTGGGTCTGCTGATCCCTTCTCCACAGCGTAGGAAGTGTGGGAGTCTATAGAAAGGTTTCTCATCACCGGATAAAAGCCATTTTTAGTTACATCCCCCTGCACCCCACTGTGTAAAGGTGTGCTTGTGTGTGTGTCACTATTTTACGACTTCCTTAGAGTACAGAGTGGCAGGTTTTTATGAAATACAAATTTGAATTCTGTTAAATAATCCAAAAGAAAATGTCATTTTCTCAAAATCTCCTCAGACCTATATTCTTGTGTTTGTTTATTCAGCAAACATTTACTGAATGCCTACTAAGTATCAAGCACTATGCCAGGTGCTAGGGAGACTGAGATTTTTCAAACGACATTTACTCTGCCTTCAAAAAGCCCACAGCCTTATGCAGAGGCAGACAAGTAAGTGTGATGAGTACTGTGATAAAAGTAAACCCAAAGCACAACTGAGTCCAGAGGAGTGACTTCTAGGTTAAAGTCAAGTTCATTTAGAAACTATAGGCAAGTAGCCGGGTGCGGTGGCTCACGCCTGTAATTCCAGCACTTTGGGAGGCCAGGGCGGGTGGATTGCTTGAGCCCAGGAGTTCAAGACCAGCCTGGGCAACATAGTGAGACTCCAGCTCTATAAGGGAAGAAAATATATTTAGAAAAAGAAACTAGGCAAGTGCCTACACTACGAACCTTCATTTCAGAAGTGTAATGGTCAGACACTTAAAGGAAAGACTTCCAAATAAAAGGAAAGCCCCTTGTCTAAGGTATAATAGTAAAGTTTGTGTGCCTCATGCTTCACGTATTTCACTCTTTTATAGAAATTCAATTCTTTTTACCGAAGATTTTGAACAAATATTATGGCAGCTTCCTTTTTAATCTGAAGACATTTATTTTTTATGATGAAACAGTGTCGTGAGCTGGGCGCAGTGGCTCATGCCTGTAATCCTAGCACTTTGAGAGGCCAAGGCAGGCAAATTGCCTGAGCTCAGGAGTTTGAGACCAGCCTGGGCAACATGGTGAAACCCCATCCCTACTAAAATACAAAAAAATTAGCCGGGAATGGTGGTACGCACCTGTAGTCCCAGCTACTCAGGAGGCTGAGGCACGAGAATTACTTGAACCCAGGAGGTGGAGAGGTAGCAGTGAGCTGAGATAGTGCCACTACACTCCAGCCTGGGCAACAGAGCGAGACTGTCTCAAAAAAAAAAAAAAAAAAAAAAAAAAAAAAACAACGTGGTAAGTTTACCAGGTTAACGTAGGTTTACTTAAAACTGGTATTTCAAGGAGTTATTTTTGTTTGTTCCTGGATGATAATGTTTTAAAAATAAATTATAACCATGCCATATATTTTGCCTTGGCAAAGTAGATTTATTATTCTTAATCTTCTAAAATCATTCTTTGAAGATTTCAGCCTTATCATTTGTAAATAATCTGTATCTAGTGTATAACTGCATAAAAATAGAAATTAACCCTTTCCATTGTTAATCTTAAGATGTGTGCAGTTCAGAAACTCTGGGAGCCAGGTATAGTGGTGTTTTACAGAGGCACTGTTACTTAAAGGGGCAGTATAACCAACAGAAAATATTTCCAGTAAAGTTGATACTTTAATTTCTTTGAGCTTACTTCTCAAGTTACATTCTCCCATTTTTAAATAGCTTCATAAGCTGTCTTTGGAGTTTTGAACCTGTTTTATGCAGTGAATATTTTATGAATATTTTAAAATTCTTTTCCTAATGCACTTGAAATGAATATCCACTGTTAGACGAAAATTTTGTTCCATTTTGTGGTCTCTTGTATAATATTTGAAGACTTTTAGTGATGGTGATCTCTGTTGTGAAAATGATCTGGAAAACTAACAATGATTTTATAAAAGGAAAAAAATGTAGGGGGAAGCAAAGAATTATACTATTAGTATTATTATATTTAAAGTGGGTTAAAATTTTGAACCTATTATTTGGACTATAAAAATAGCATTATTTTAAAAATATACTTGAGTTATTTAATTACATATGTGTCAGCTAAAATCAGTGTCATTTCAAGTTTTAATTTTTCTGGTGTACTTCAACTTCCTCAATTTAGTAAACTTAGAAAATACATTGTGGCTTTTAATTGGAGAAGCAGAGCCCTAAACAATGTTTCTAAGGAGTTAATTTTTATCAGAGGTAAAACAAACTAATACAATTGCACATATTTGTACATGAATAAATTTTGTTTTGGTCTGTCCTGTGGAGAATGTGGATTCTAGTGTCATTGGTTATCCTTATAAATCAAGTTATTACAGTGCGAAACTGAGCTGTTGCCCACGTATTTGAGGTCTCCCCCTCAGTCAATGTACTTGGTAAGTTAGCCAATTAATGTTTACCAAAACTATGAATTGTTAAGGCCTCCTATAAAATCACAGGCCTCTACCTAGCATATCTCTTCCGATTACTGGCATTTAAGAGCTGCTCGCTTTTCTGGCACTGTAATATTCAGTTGAATTTTGTACATAAATTTATTGGCAAATATGCAGTAATGTATTTATGGTAGCAGGTCCCAGTGCCTTCCTCTTTAGAACCTTAAGCCTAGTGCATGAATCCCAATTACACACGTTCTTGCTCTTCCCTGTAAAATAGGAGTTCAAATTTCACGAGAAATCATGTAGAATAATTTTAACTGACCCTTCAAATATTTTCTTGTAAGTTTTAAAAACTTACAAGTTTTATAAGCCACCAATATGGCACCACTAACTATGGCTGCTAAGTGATTGAAACATAGCCATTATGACTTAGGAACTCAATTTTGCACTTAATTTTGTTTTAATTAATTTTAATTGAATTTAATTTTTAATTAAAATAGTCATATGTGGCTGGTCACTATCTTGTTGGACAGCGTGGCTGCAGAATATACTTGAATTTGATATATATGCCCTCAATGGCAAGTTTATTAACAATCCCTTCATTATTTGAGCTATAATACATAAATTTAAAAAAATTCTCCATGTAGGTGTAATGGTAGATACCTTCCCAATACATCAAAGCATTTTAAATGTATAAAAGGAAAAAGAAAATCAGCCCAATTTAATCTTGGGTCTTGGCTTTTACATAAAAATCTGGATGTAAAATTTAATTTCTCCCAAAATTTTAGACTATAATAAAATTTTGTATTTTCTAAACCTTTTTAATTTTTGTTTCCTGATGAAGAAAAAAGCCATTATAAAAAATTTCAAGTGGTCATGGATAAAATGCAATACTGACTTCTCACAAATGGTTTCTCCTAAAACCCTAGGGAAATAAGGAATTCATTTCTCCTTTTCCACCCTGAACATGTACTATTTTAAAATCCCCCATGGTTGTACATGTTTTTGAGGTACAAATTACTATAGCGTCCTTTTTTCTGAAGGGTTATAGCCACTTAATGACTGGCCACTACTTCATCTTTCTAGAGAGGAACATCATCCTTTGAAAGCATTTTCCCCTTTAAAAGTCATTTCAGTTGCATTTAAGAAACATCCATTATTATCCTTCCAGGGAATGCTATTTTTTCACTGGGCGTTAGAACAAGATTAATTATCTTTGCCTATCAAGAAGCATGGGCTTGATTAAATCAGTCAAGGACATTAAATTCCAGCTTTACTCACTCTGGTGACCATACCGATGCTGAGTTGAAGAAGAATTTGTGAAAGTATCATTTGGTTAAAATTGTACGCCTGTCGCTTTAAATCTAAAAAAAAATCCTTTCAGAAGCTGTAGAGAGAAGGTGCTAGAACTGTGTACGATCATGACTGGAAAGCAGGATCCCTCAGTGACTGCCGAATCTTCCCAGCACAAGATAGAGAGGCAGTTCAGCACAAGCCTACATTGGTTCTAGGCAGAACGATGATCCTACCGAACAGATCTCAAATAAAATTAAATTGAGAAAGCAGATCTTTCAAGGGAATGAGGCGGAGGCTCGCTTTTATGTTAAAAGCCACCAGCATCTTCCTTGCTAGACATGGACATGACATTTTTAAAGGAATTATCTGGTTACAGCGTTTTAAGCAAACTGTTCTAAGGAGTCTGTACATTGCATTATTTTTTCTATTCTTTTTTTCTTTTGCATATATGTAATTCTGGAGGTAAAGAAAAAGCCTGCCAGGGATTCAGAAGGCATCCCACTAGCGATCAGCTGACATTCCTAACTGAAGGCTGCAATGTGTTGCTTATTCATTTTGTACCGTGGGAGCTGCGGGGACTAGCAGAGAGCTAAACTATGCATTTCAAACAGCAGTGCTTGTGCAGAAAGAGGGGTGAGAGAGAGGCAGCCGGCGAGGAAAGAGCACAGCTGGACTTTCTCCTTGTTTTTATCCATTTCTGCAGGATCATGTATTCATAAGGGATGAGGCGGGCCACGGCGATCCCAGGCCTGAGCCGCGGCCTACCCAGTCAGTTCAGAGCCAGGCCCTCCACTACCGGAACAGAGAGCGCTTTGCCACGATCAAATCAGCATCTTTGGTAAGCAAACACCCCTCTACCCACCTTCCCTTCCTTCCCCTCCTCCCCATCTGGCAGCCTCTCGCCCTCCCTGAGCCTCTCTCGGCTTCATGGATGGGAGGAAAGAAGTCAAGAATGTTTTCTCTCTCCTAATAATTTTATTCATTTTATGAAAAAAATCTGTTGGCATAGCAACCTGATTTCAGATATTTTAGCATTGTGTATGGCATGGAAAAAAAAAAACCTTTGTGTGTGTGTGTGTGTGTCTGTGTATGTGTGTGTGTGTTTGTATATGCTGTATGTGCAAAATATAAGGCCTTTGAGATGAAGTTGCTAGCCTGTCCAATTTTTTAAAAGCTATTTGTCTTTTCATTGAAATAAATAATGCTAAATTTTTTTAAGGTATTGATCTATATATGTATGCAGGGCACTGTGCTTCTTTTTGTATAGATGCATATGTGTCTATAATGTATACACACACATCAAAAGATAAAATATAATTTTAAAAAATATATGGTTGCTGGATAATGTATATAATCGTAGAAAATAAGATACTTGCTTCCCAGGGACGGATTGCTGGTTCGTTCTGGTTCATTCATTTATTTATTGCAACAATGGTAGTGGCTGCACTTCCCCATTTAACCCCTGAAGAATTTCCTGGCACCAATAAAGCAAGAAGGGCTTTGTAGGAGAGGATAGGGCTGATTGTGGAAGAAAAGAGACTGTAGGATTCTTCAGCATTTTTACTATTGCAAATGTGATTGCTGGATGCCCTTGTAGTAGCAAAAGGGGTGTGTGCTGGAAGAGTTAGTTTTCATGCCTCCTCCCCTCGGCCCCCCACGCGTGCGCGTGCGCGCTCACACTCACACACACACACACTCACATCGTTTCATCCTTGGCACTCTAAACTCTCTTTAATCTTTTGCTTCTGAATCTCACTTCTCAGCCAAAAAATTATTGAAACATTAGATGTTTTGCCCAAATCGATGTTAGAGGTCACATGGGCAGGAAGACTTAGTGTACACTGCTTGGCTATTACATTTAGAACCTATGATGACATCATCCGAGGCCGACCCAGAAATGATCATTTTTCTTGTCCTATTTTTTAAACCTGATTTCTACTTTTATTTCTCAAGTCTTTTAAAGGCTTCGATTATCTTTGAAATGTATAATGGATTGTAACCTTTAAAAACCCAAATACAAGGAAAAATGGAAGTTAAAGCACCTACATATTGCTATGCCTGCTGCTGTCTAAAAGCAAGCAATTTAATTTAAACTGCTTATAAATAAGCCCACTTTTAAGTTCCTTTATGTAGAAGTTTCTTATGATCTCTTTGATGAGCAATTTTTCATTTTAAAGGAATGCTACACTATGTAATGGAGATCTTAAAATGTCCACTATGTATTTGCTAATGATTGTTAAGCACCTAAAAATATGCTTTTGAGTCTAGATAAAGGATCATGAGATTACCAAATAATCATTATCTTCATGCCATGATATCTGACAAAAGAAGAAATATGGTGCTTTAGACAACTATGACTACTTACCATCGACTCTTGTGAGACTTGTACCTTTATCCAGACCCGTTCATGTTGAAATGAGTGGAGAAATGATAACAAGCTCTGAGCATCCGAGCACCATCAGTGGTTTTACATGTGAAGCAGACATTATACCAAGTGGCTTTCCCCCTCTGGGACAGGTTCTTTTTTCTCTCTTGCCACACCCTCATTCCCACATCATATATTCATGACCTCTCCTACCTCCCAGCAAGAGATTACTACAGCCATGCCAGAATAATCTCACGCTCGCATCTGTGAACTCACCCAGGGCTACTCTGTGTGTATATCAGCCATCACAGTCTTCTCTGTGGATGATAAAAGCTGCTTCCCTACTATGCCACCTCAGGGCTATGGGCAGTGTCCTCAGGAACCCTCTGAATCCTACGGGCTTCCTAGTGCCCATCCAGAGAACAGCTGCAACCAGTCTCTCTAATGAAGTTTTGATTTGCTAAAAGGCCCCTGCTCCTATATTAAGTTACAAACAGAGTAGCTGATATGCTGTTGCTTTAGCCACAAAACAAGTTGTTTTTTATGGGGCGCCCTCTCTAAATGTAGTGCTTTGGGAGTCATGGTTGGGATTGGTGGAAGTTTACCAGAGTTCAGTGGTATTTGTATCTAGTGGCTTTTAGGGAGGGAAAAAAAATGGAAGGGAAAAGTTATGGTGTTATATGGTTCCATGTCCCATTTTGAACAATCTAACTATGGGTATGAATTTTTTAATGTATATTACCAAGTACTACAATTCTACCCACTATGTTATTTTAAAGCCTAATGCCAATAGTAGTGTATAAATCAGGACACTGGAATATCATAAAATATTTAATTTTAAAAATATATTATGAATTCTGTTGTGTTTTATGGACCCCAGCTCAAATGAAAATGACTAAAATGACATAAAAGTAAGAGCAAGATCATGGGAAAGTGAAAGTCCAGTATAATAAAAAATCAAGTCATTGTTGAAACCTTGCCTTCTCATAGTTGGTGGCAATACTATATTTATTTATCATTTATTTTGGTTTTACTCTTTCTTTAACATCTTCTAGTAGAGGTGCTAACAAGTCACAAAGAGGTCCAAAGGTGAACAGGAAAAAGGAATTTAGAAATTAGTTTTTCAATAACTAGATAAATAAATGATGAAATGCATATTGTAAATTTACTTGCAAACTGACAAAGATATTAGTCTTCCTAAAATTTGTTTATGAGCCTACTTCTTCAACATAGCCTAAAAGAGGCCTGGCTTTGTGCTTTTCCCCCTTAGTATTACTTTCAACATTGTGCTTTTGAATGAGGTTACTGACAAGTGTATGAAGAAGCCCATGGGCTTTGGGCCTGTATTGCTACATGCCTTTATTATTTTGGCACCTTATAACCGAGATTTTTGTATTATGCACTGCTGCACAGTTGCATTTGTAACAAAGGATAAGGAAGGACTATAAACTTTGACACCAGATGAAATCCTGAGAAAACTTTAGTATTGTAACTTTTTATTACAATTGTATAATTTTTATTATAATTTTCTAAGGGCAGAGATTATTGCCCTTATTTTGAAGAATTAGGAAAAGGAAGGGTATTTCATGGCATCTTTATTTTAACCTTTCTTTTCCTTCTTCTGTAAGGAAGTTCATATTGGGCTCGTGTTATCTGGAAAAAGGAGTTGTTTATATAGTTCTGCAGAATCACTAATCTGACTTCTTGGGCCTTTGAGATGTGCCTTCCTTGAGTTTTTAGGGAGAGCCTCATATTTTAATTATATTAGTGATTCATGAGGGTGTTTTCAGCTGTTGCTACATCTGATGTCATTTCTTCTGAAAACTTTGTAGTGTCCGAGGCTGTTGGCTGTTTACATGATAGAGATATTAATATAAAGAGCACCGTATCTATCAGAGTTCAGCTTTTGGCTTTGTGAAGGAATTCTCACTGCCCCTCTTCCTAATTTGTGTTCTAACACAAATTCACCTGTGACTGCATTATACAGGCAAATTTATGTTAGAACACATGTCAGGGAGAAGGGCATGAGAGGGGAATTCCCAAGGAGGCATGTAGGAGAAAAGTATTATTGTTCTATTCATGCAAATATAGATTCTTTTACTTCCCTTTGCCAGATTCGATAGAAAGACTCATAAAAAGAGAGTCTTCATTTGGAGTTTTTAAAATGCACCCTAATAATTTAGCTAATTGTGCAATTGGATACCTGAATGAATTTGATACATAAGAATAAAAATATGAGAGCCTCAGCAGTAAATGCTACTGTTTCAGCTCTCATGAGCCCAGTCCTGTTTCTAAATGCTTAAAAATGTTTTCTCTTCCTGTACAGTATACCAGAGGATGCTTATCAAAATATTGCATATCTCTTTACTTATTCTTGGCTTCTTAACTCACTGAGGTCATTGCTGATACCATTTCTCACTTATGCTGTCCAATCTACATGCCCAACCCATATGGTCAAAGTCTGTCAATAAATGTGTGTTGAATAAATGAATGAACGAATGAATGAGGTCACCTCCAGCCCTGCTATCACATGCGAATTTGGATTTATAAGTTTGCATTTCAGAATTCTTCATAACATATTCTTTTATAAATGCAGAATTGCCTGTTATCAGTCATTACTTCTAGCAAAAACTTAAAAACAGTTTTTCCTTAGGTATTCTAAAGAATAGAATGTTAAGTTTCTAATGCCAAAATGTGACTCACTGTATTCTTTTTAAGAACTTGCTATAAATTTCATTTGTTCTAAGTGCTGAGGTGGCCACTTTTATCATATGCATAATTTTCATGCCTACATATTATTAAGTTGGCTTTGATCTCTTAAGAGGGTAACATTATCACCCACCATGCTCTTGTTTTATGTTCAGGAAGTTGCTTATTACCCTTCTAGTGCAGTGTTTTGTACACGGTAGAGACACTCTGCACTTCAGATGAAGTGGTTTGTTTTAGGGCCGAATTTTGCTGGAATTAAATAAAGTAGCATTGAACAGCTGTAGAAACCTTTAGAAAAAAAGTTTTAGTCTTCCTTTTCATGGTACATTATTTATTATTTGTTTATTTTTCATATTCTAGATACATGAAATGAGTAATAATTCAGATTCAGAAATTATACATAATTTTATAATCCACAACCTGGATACAGATACAGTTGTTTTTTTTTTTTTTTCTTTTTCCTTAAATGTGCCCTTTCTTCTGGATCCACTTCTTCTGATCTGTGTCTCCATCACCAGAAATACTAAGTGGAGGGCAAAGGTACATGCTTCGCAGAGCCTGGCATCAGAAGGAAGGAAACCAGCATACATTGAGCATTTCCTAGGAGTCAGACACCCTGCTAGGCACCTTCACATGAGAAAGTCCTCCGACCCTGAGGAAGATAGTAGCAGTTCCTCTCTCTTTACACATTAAGAAACTGAGAGACTTTAAGAGGTTAAGTAATTTGCCCAAGGTCAGTTATATAGTAAGAGATAGATAAGGTTTTTCTCCACGCAATCCACTGGGTAGAGCAAGGTGGTACTGCCCACTTTTAGTTGATCACATTTTTGAGACTGCCATTGTAAAAACTACAGTCACTACATCTTTATAACTTTCTCCCATTTCAGACTTACTCAATTTGTAGTTTAGACTTACCACTCTCTCTAGCTTTGACTTTTTTGGGTGTTGATTCCCTCTATTACTTTATAACAGAAAATAGTCACTCTTTTTCTGCCTTGGTGATATGAATTTCCTCAGGCAATTCAAGAACCATAGGAATCCAAGGCCTTCTAAAAATTAGAGGTAAATTATATGTGAAAGCACTTTTTAAACTATATGCATGAAAAAGTTATGGGCTATTATTTTTTATTTTATTGACCAAAAGGTGTATTCTTAAAACTCATAGTGTACACTTAAGACACACAGGCACACATAACTGTAAATATCATAATTTTTGTATATTTCATGTTAGACTTTACAACTGAAATATCTGGTTATACTTTTATTTAAATTCATCTATCCAGCTTGAGCATGGAATTATAAAGCTTAGTATCTCTATATGTACCCTAAAAGACAATTTGAAACTTAGAAAGTTTAGTTCTGACAAATGAAAGGTGATATTAGGAGTTTAAGAAGGTAATTATCCACATTATGGGAAGCATTCAAAAGCAAAATGTCTCTCCTGGAATTCAGTGATGTACAATGATAGCAGATTGAGCTGTGTAAATTTTCTTTGCCACATCCTTGTACCAGGTGTGATCTGGTAGAAGTAGAAAGCCACCCTCTTTACAGAGACCCACCCACCAATTGAAATAGAAATTTTCTTGACACAACTCATTTCCCTTTTATCTTTAGGCCTCCTGGTTTAGGGAAATGACCATCCTGAGAATATTTTATTGGCTGTAAGCCAATGCTTATGGCAAGTTTTAAATGTGTCATGATAGCTTAGAGTGTGCCATGCCTCAGCTTTGGGAATCTGATTAAAGAAGGAATGCTAAAATAAGAAAAAGGTTCTAGCTAAAACATATCTAAAATTCATTACCCTAACCCTGATACTTTACTGCCATGTTTTTCTGAAAAATAGTTGAATTCAGAAAGGACTAAATGGTATCCTTTCTATTGATTAGAATTGTTTCTTCCTTAAAGTTGTACTTCAGAAACATAAGCGTGAAGAAGTAAAATTGATACATATATTTCGGACTACTTCTTTTCCTCCTTTTATCTTGAAATATGTCCATTAAAAAACACATTTTCTGGCCGGGCGCGGTGGCTCACACTTGTAATCCTAGCACTTTGGGAGGCCGAGGCGGGCGGATCACGAGGTCAGGAGATCGAGACCACGGTGAAACCCCGTCTCTACTAAAAATACAAAAAAATTAGCCGGGCGTGGTGGTGGGCGCCTGTAGTCCCAGCTTCTTGGAGAGGCTGAGGCAGGAGAATGGCGTGAACCTGGGAGGCGGAGCTTGCAGTGAGCCGAGATTGTGCCACTGCACTCCAGCCTGGGCAACAGAGCGAGACTCTGTCTCAAAAAAAAAAAAAAAAAAATTTCTGATAATAAAATAGATCATTTATTTTCTTTAGAGGGTTAGGTGCCTTTTGGGTGATGCTATCCTTTTTTGGTCTTAAAATATCCTCTGCTCTTATTCTCAATACTTCAAAGAGTATTATCCTTCAGAAAAGAGAAATGAATATGAAACCCAGTGTTAGTTTCCAGCTGGAAAGGTTTCAAAGTTTGGCTAATGTTTAATGGTGTACTTTGATAATACTATCTAGTTACAGAACAGCACTCTCTTGTTAGTAAGGACTCAATTTAGTATGCAGGGCCACCTTCTAAAAAGAGCAGAGAAACAAACTCTTCTTTGTATAAAATGTATTTTAACCCATAAACTGAAAATAGTACAGAAAATTAATAGCAGCATGAAAATTTCCTGTAAAACTTGGTTGGGTGTTAGGCTGGGGAGATGGGCCTTACAGTAGATAGGAGTGACCAAATCACTTAGTGAAGAACAAGACTAAAGTTACAATCCTGGAATTAAGATTTTTTTCTAAAATAGGAAAAATAGGGAGGAAGTGATCAGGAAAATAGAGAAGATAAATTGAAGGAAGGACTAGAAAATCACAAAAAATTTAATAGAGAGGAGCAAGAGGTGCTGAAATGTACATTTACAAGCTTTAATTTGTTGGATGTTCACTTGAAAATGAGTTAAGGAAAAGTTATTCAGAAAAGTAGCCTTCCAAAAATCATAGCAATGCTTTATCCTCTTTAGGAGAGTGAGTGAGTGTATTATAATTTGGTAACATTTCTTTTGTAGAGAAGGGGATGGGGGAGACATGATTTAAGAGATCTCTTGATCTTATACTCACCTCTTCATATTAGGAATAGGAAATAAATCATGTTCGGACTAGTGTAAAAGGTCTATGACTGTTAGAGACATGATCCTTAAAAAATAAATTATAGATAGATCGATAGATAGATAGATAGAGATATACACACACACACACATATACAAAACAAACCAGTGTAGTAGTTCTCAACTAGAGGAATTTTGTTCCCAAGGGAACATTTGGCAATATCTGGAGACACTTTTCATTGTCATGTCGTGGGAGGTGCTACTGGCATCTAGTGGGTAGAGGCCAGGGATGCTGCTAAACATCCTGCAATGCTCAGGATGGCCCCCACCACAGATAATTATCTGGCTCATTTTTAGTAGTGTTGGTGAGAAATCTTGGTATAGTAGAAATAACATGGCTCTGGAATTATACAGAGAAGGGCCTGATTCCCAATCCAGTCCTTATTAGCTGTGTTACTGTGAACATGTAATATGTGTGATGGTATATCAAAAATATGTAAACATATTTTGACTGAATAAATAATTTCTTTTTTTTTTTTTTTTTTTTTTTTGAGACAGAGTCTCTGTCACCCAGGCTGGAGTGCAGTGGAGTGATCTTAGCTCACTGCAGCCTCCGCCTCTTGGGTTCCAGCAATTCTCCTGCCTCAACCTCCCGAGTAACTGGGATTATAGGCGCCTACCACCATGCCTGGCTAATTTTTGTATTTTTAGTAGAGACGGGGTTTTACCATGTTGGCCAGGCTGGTCTCCGACTCCTGACCTCAAGTGATCTGCCCACCTCAGCCTCCCAAAGTACTGGAATTACAGGCGTAAGCCACCGTGCGTGGCCTGAATAAAGAGTTTTTTTCAAGACTCAATTTCTTCAACTATAAAACTGAGATGTTATCACCTACCTCATGAATGAAATGAATGAATGAATGAGATGGTTTTGAGGACTAGGGATAAAATACATAGAGTGTCTGTCTAGCACAGTGCCCCCTACGGGTGAGCGTTCACTAAACAGTAGGTAAATTGATGGTGAAGGTGATGGATAAAATTATGCCACAGGGCCCTTCTACTTTGCCTGAAAGCTTGTCTCCCATGAACCTGGTTACCTGAGTTCTGTTTCCTAATCCAATTCAGGTTACACGACAGATCCATGAGCATGAGCAGGAGAACGAGTTGCGGGAACAGATGTCAGGTTATAAGCGGATGCGGCGCCAGCACCAGAAGCAGCTGATCGCCCTGGAGAACAAGCTGAAGGCTGAGATGGACGAGCACCGCCTCAAGCTACAGAAGGAGGTGGAGACGCATGCCAACAACTCGTCCATCGAGCTGGAGAAGCTGGCCAAGAAGCAAGTGGCTATCATAGAAAAGGAGGTCAGTACGTGCACACACGCCTTTATGCCACAACCAAGCCCAGCCTGTTGGGGTCAGTGGCAGGATGTTAGCAAGAGGCAGGAGTGGGGGATGGAGGAAAACTGTTGTTTCGGGGGTGGCAAAATTGGGTTTCTAGATTTTATGGGGCTATGTAAAATTGTCGTTCAGAGCTAAAATAGCAACTGAAAATATATGTTACATTCTTGTCCATTCAAATATATTCTGAAGCCAGATGTGGTGGCTCACGCCTGTAATCCCAGCACTTTGGGAGGCCGAGGCAGGCAGATCACCTGAGGTGAGGAGTTTGAGACCAGCCTGGCCAAAATGGTGAAACTCCATCTCTACTGAAAATACAAAAATTAGCCGGGCATAGTGGCTCATGCCTGTAATCCCAGCTACTTGGGAGGCCGAGGCAGGAGAATCACTTGAACCTGGAAGGCAGAGGTTGCACTGAGCCAAGATCATGCCATTGCACTCCAGCCTGGGCAACAGAGCAAGTCTCTTCTCAAAAAAAAAATTATATATATATATATATTCTGAGTATCAGTCCCTTGATGGTGGCCTGGGTACAAGTAAAGAGAAACGAGATGCTGCCATCTTCTGAGAATGTGCACAACAAAAGTCTGTTACTGTATCTGCCATACCCACAGTCCTCTTCAAAAGAAAACTGCTCTACAAATAGTCTCTTATAG
Organism: Nomascus leucogenys; assembly: GCF_006542625.1. Classification (NCBI taxonomy): domain Eukaryota; kingdom Metazoa; phylum Chordata; class Mammalia; order Primates; family Hylobatidae; genus Nomascus; species Nomascus leucogenys. Next base: position 85,357,488 of record NC_044390.1, on the reverse strand, counting down.
TAGTGATAATCCCTGCCTACAGCTGATGGGCCCCTGAGCAAAGGGAGCAAATAATGAGTCCGGCAATTATTTGGGTTTTCTAGGGAACATCTCTCGTCCCCATCCACATTCTGAACTAATTCTAAAAGCAGACAAGGCCAGGTGTGGTGGCTTACACCTATAATCCCAGCACTTTGGAAGGCCAAGGTGGGTGGATCTCTTGAGCCCAGGAGTTCAAGACCAGCCTGGACAATGTGGCAAAACCCCATCTCTACAAAATATACAAAAATTAGCTGGGTGTGGTGGCACGTGCCTATAGTCCCAGCTAATTGGGAGGCTGAAAATTAGCTGGGTGTGGTGGCACGTGCCTGTAGTCCCAGCTAATTGGGAGGCTGAGGCAGGAGGATTGTTTGAGCCCAGAAGGCAGAGGTTGCAGTGAGCCGAGATTGTGCCACTGCACTCTAGCCTGGCTGACAGAGCAAGACCCTGTCTCAAAAAAAAAAAAAAAAAGGCCAGACACAGTGGCTCACGCCTGTACTCCCAGCACTTTGGGAGGCCGAGGCAGGTGGATCGCCTGAGGTCAGGAATTCGAGACCAGCTGGCCAACATGGAGAAACCCCGTCTCTACTAAAAATACAAAAATTAGCTGGGCGTGGTGGCAAGTGCCTGTAATCCCAGCTACTCAGAAGGCTGAGGCAAGAGAATCGCTTGAACCTGGGAGGCTGAGGTTGCAGTGAGCTGAGATTGTGCCATTGCACTCCAGTCTGGGTGACAAGAGTGAGACTTCATCTCAAAAAAAAAAAAAAAAAAAACAGCCGGGCATGGTAGCTCATGCCTGTAATCCCAGCACTTTGGGAGGCTGAGGTGGGTGGATCACTTGAGGTCAAGAGTTTGAGATCAGCCTGGCCAACATGGTGAAATCCTATCTCTACTAAAAATACAAAAAATTAGCTGGGCGTGGTGGCAGGTGCCTGTAATCCCAGCTACTCAGGAGGCTGAGACAAGAGAATCACTTGAACCCGGGAGGCAGAGATTGCAGTGAGCCCAGGTCACGCCATTACATTCCAGCCTGCGCAACAAGAATGAGACTCCGTCTGAAAAAAAAAACAAAAAACAAAAAACAGAAGGGTAAGGCAGATAGTCATAATATCATCCTTTATTATTATTATTATTATGCTTTAAGTTCTAGGGTACGTGTCCACAACGTGCAGGTTTGTTATATATGTAGACATGTGCCATGTTGGTGTGCTGCACCCATTAACTCGTCATTTACATTAGGTATATCTCCTAATGCTATCCCTTCCCCCTCCCCATAATATCATCTTTATTACTGATACATGTTAGGTTCAAGAGGTGATTTATCTCTACAGGAAAACAAAATTAAGCAGACTTGCCTGCTCAGGCAGTGCTAAAACCGAGTCACCTTTCCTGCCACCCCCATGAGACTTCCATAGTGTTGAAAAATGTGGTGGACATGTACTCCCTGGGCATACAGTGACTGGGGACACAGTTCCAGGGTGTTTCCATAATTGAGCTCGCTGTCTCTCTTGGTCTCTCTGTCTCTCTCTGTCTCCACATGGAAGGAACAATCAGGTTGTAGAAGAAAGATTTCCCCCAACAGCCATCAATCTGTGAGGCAGTCTGGCATGAAAACCTCTGCCCAGACAAGTATGATGTTGATTAAATAAATCAGTCAGATTCTTTCTTGGGATTTGACTTGGTAAATATGTTGTGAGAATTGTTCATAATGGAAGAATTGTCCATAATGGAAGTTGCAGGTGAAAAAGATACATTAAAAGAGCCATGAGCCATGAAGTATAATTCCCTCTCTATCTCCCAAGTCGCTCGTCTTACGTATATCCTTTACCCAGTGGTTACCAGAAACAGATTTGGTCACTTTCAGAAGCCAGTATTTATTGGATGACCTTTTATATAGTATGTGTTTTATTCATTTAGGACCCCCAAAAATGTCATGATGTGTGACTGTTGTGGATTGCAGCAGGTGCCTAAGAAAATAAAATGGCTCACGCCTGTAATCCCAGTACTTTGGGAGGCCAAGGCAGGTGGATCATTTGAGTTCAAGAATTCGAGACCAGCCTGGCCAATATGGTGAAACCCCGTCTCTACTGAAAATACAAAAATTAGGTGGATATGGTGGCTTGTGCCTGTTATCCCAGCTACTGGGGAGGCTGAGGCATGAGAATCACTTGAATGCAGGAGGTGGAGGTTGCAGTGAGAGCCGAGATCATGCCACCGCACTCCAGTCTGTGTGGCAAAGGGAGACTGTCTCAGAAAAAAAAAAAGAAAACAAAATGCCATTAGCTTTCCAATTACACTTGAGTTGATACCACTGGAAAATCTGATAGTTGGAATAATTAATCAGTTAGAGTTTGATTCTTGGAATAAAACTGGCCAGGCATGGTTATTTATACATTTTTACAACTTAACCTTTGGACTATCAACAATATGATTTAACAACCTTTATTATAATCCTTACTTCTGACCGGGCACGGTAGCTCATGCCTGTAGTCTCAGCACTTTGGGAAGCTGAGGAGAGAGGATAGCTTGAGGCCAAGCATTTGAGATGACCCTAGGCAACATAGTGGGACCCAGTCTCTATGATCATTTTTTAAAAATACTTAGCCAGGACTGGTGCTGCACACCTATGGTCCCAGCAGCTCAGGAGGCTGAGGCAGGAGGATCACTGGATCCCGGGATTTTTAGGCTGCAGTGAACTATGCTCGAGCCACTGCACTCCAGCCTGAGCAACAGAGCGAGACCCCATCTCAAAAAAAATTTTTTTCTTAGGTCTCCTTTCACCCCATGAATGTTTTTGTGTTCAGTAAAGCATGTTTATGGTTCACCTTCATATTTTTCCCATAATTCAGAATGTATTTTTCTTTTTCTTTTTTTTTTTTCTTTTTTTGAGACGGAGTTCTGCTCTTGTTGCCCAGGCTGGAGTGCAGTGGTGTGATCTCAGCTCACCGCAATCTCTGCCTCTTAGGTTCAAGCGATTCTCCTGCCTCAGCCTCCAGAGTAGCTGGGATTACAGGCATACACGACCACACCCGGCTAATTTTGTACTTTTAGTCGAGACTAGGTTTCACCATGTTGGTCAAGCTGGTCTCAAACTCCCGACCTCAGGTGATCTGCCTGCCTCGACCTCCCAAAGTGCTGGGATTACAGGTGTGAGCCACTGCACCCAGCCCAGAATGTATTTATCAATGGTGAAAATTTCTGGGGTTTTTTTGTTTATTTAAGATACAAGAAAATCAGAAAAACAATTATTTTTTATTATTTGTTCAAAAATGTCACATTATTAGCACTTATGGACTCTCTTACTGCACTGGAGAATATAGACCACGGAATTCTGTGTAAAGAACAGATTCATCCTACATTGTATTTGTTATTTTATCAGGCAAAGGTAGCTGCAGCAGATGAGAAGAAGTTCCAGCAACAGATCTTGGCCCAGCAGAAGAAAGATTTGACAACTTTCTTAGAAAGTCAGAAGAAGCAGTATAAGATTTGTAAGGAAAAAATAAAAGAGGTAAGGATACCAATGTTTGTTCTCACCAAGTTGCCATTAGAATGGTTGGAACTTAACATTCACTCGTCTTGCATTGTGATCAATATTCTAGTCCAGTGAGTCTCAAACTTTACATTAGAATAACCTAAAATGCTGGCTGGGCACAGTGACTCACCCCTGTAATCCCAGCACTTTGGGAGGCCAAGGCAGGCAGATCACCTGAGGTCAGGAGTTGAAGACCAGCCTGGCCAACATGGTGAAACCTCATCTCTACTAAAAATACAAAAATTAGCTGGGCGTGGTGGCACATGCTTGTAATCCCAGCTACTCAGGAGGCTGAGGCAGGAGAATCACCTGAACCCAAGAGGCAGAGGTTGCGGTGAGCTGAGATCACACCACTGCACTCCAGTCTGGGTGACAAGAGCAAAACTCTGTCTCAAAAAAAAAATACCTAAAATGCTATTAAAACAGATTGCTAACCCACCCCCAGATTTTCAGATTTTAAAAATCTATCCCTAGATTTTCTGGGGTAGAGTTTGAAAATGTGTGTTTCTAACAAGCTCCCAGATGACACTGCTGCTGCTGCTTCAGGGACCACATTTCAAGAACCATTGATATAACTCTAAACCATTCTTGTCTTCTTCCTATGTATTTTCCACACATCAGTCAAAGTGATCTTTTCAAACCATAAATCTGGTCATTCTACTGCATAGTTTTGAAATCCATTGTCCTCCCATTGCTTTTAGGACAAGTCAAAATCCTAGAAGTCCCTACACAGTCTCCTCCTAGCCTACTTGTTTAGTGACATCTCACACTAATGCTGCCGCTACCCTCAACCCACTCTTCGCCGCACCAGCCACCATGGTCACCTTTCAGTTCCTCAAATTTATCAAGCTCCACCCTTCCCCAAGGTCTTTCCACATACCTTTTCTTCCGCCAAGATGTTCTCCCTACCCCCAAGCCCTCCCTGACCACAATTCTGCTCGGTTAATTCCTACTTCTCCTTGTATGACGCGGGATTGGTTATTAGGATCTTAACTTAAATATCACTTCCCTAAGGAAGCCTTTTCTAACTGCCTCAACTAAGACAGATGTCTCTGGTTTCCTAACACTAGAGCCTTTAATTATACATTTGTTTAATGATTTGAGCTACTTACTCTACTGACTGTTAAGCATCATAAGAGCACAGACCATGTTTTTGTTTGCTCACAACTGTATCCCTGTGCCCTGTACATGTGAATATTTGGTAAATGAATGATTGATTCTGGAATATTTGGTTGAAGACCACTCATGGACTTAGGAATTCTTCCCAAAGAACTGCACTTTGATCTGAAAGCTCAAATTTCTTCAGTTCTCCTTTTACCAGTACTTACAGGTGAATTGTCTGCAGCTCCATGGACTTTTCTTCTCATAAACCTTAGTATTTCTTTTTTGTAGACTTACTAAGTGTATTAAGGTTTAATAAAATTCAATATGGGGCATTGTTTTAGTATATATAAAATCATGTGTTTGAGCTCATATTATTTATTTTTTTTTTCTTTTGAGACAGAGTTTCGCTCTTGTTGCCCAAGCTGGAGTGCGATGTCGTAGTCTCGGCTCACTGCAACCTCCACCTCCCAGGTTCAAGCAACTTTCCTGCTTCAGCCTCCCGAGTAGCTGGGATTACAGGCGTGCACCACCATGCCCAGCTAATTTTTTGTATTTTTAGTAGAAACAGGGTTTCACCATGTTAGCCAGGCTGGTCTTGAACTCCTGACCTCAGGTAATCCTTCACCTCAGCCTCCCAAAGTGCTGAGATTACAGGCGTGAGCCACCACGCCTGGCCTGAGCTCATATTCTGATTTGTAGGTTAGCAATAAAGGACTTAGCAAGGTTCTCCTCCAGTTCTTTTTTAGTTAGGAAGGGGTTGGGGTGGGCCTAGGGATTTTTTGTCCTGCCCAGGTAAGCCACTGGTAATTGTTAGACCTAACAGAAAATTGTATTTGATTTACACTGGCTGAATGGGTAGAATCTCTGACACCAAAAGGTCTAGAAAACCCGGGTGTAGAGAGGATAGCCCAACTCAGAAGGTTCACATTCTTTCCATTTTCTCTGAGTTACTGGCTTGAGCTTAATTTTTATATCATAATATGATGTTGCTGGATCAGAGATAGCCTAAGAAATTTTGAGGTTTTTCTCCACTCTAAATACCTTCCTTGGCTGGGCACGGTGGCTTATGCCTGTAATCCCAGCACTTTGGGAGGCCAAGGTGGGTGGATCAACTGAGGTCAAGAGTTCAAGACCAGCCTGGCCAACATGGTGAAATCCCGTCTCTACTAAAAATACAAAATTAGCTGAGCTTGGTGGCGGGCACCTGTAATCCCAGCTACTCAGGAGGCTGAGGCAGGACAAATTGCTTGAATACGGGAGGCAGAGGTTGCAGTAAGCCGAGATCACACCACTGCACTCCAGCCTGGATGACAGAGTGAGACTCTGTCTCAAAAAAAAATCATAAAATAAAATAAATAGATACTTTCCTTATTTCTAACTCCACGCATCCACTCATCCACTGGAGGCCATACTTTATGACTATGGCCACCATTTTGAGTTTTTGTAACATTGAGATATTTGGAGATTTCATGAACTCTACCTTCTAGAAGATTTTCCCACAGAACAGCATTTAAAAGTCCCCACTCAGTCCTCAAGCATACGTCAATTTTTGGCTCACCATACTCAGACTTATGAGTGTAAAAGGCCACAGGCCTAAACTTCTGTCTTTGAACATGCTCATGAAAAAAAAAAAAAAAGCTAGAAGCCAATTTGAGATAACCCCACTAGACCATTCTATGCAAAAGCTAATATTACTTTTTCTGAAGTAAAGCTTAGTTCAGACTATTTAAAATGGCATACATATTTAGATATTGATATACTTACAGATATTGTCCTTGGAATGACAAAAAAATTTTTCATTATCCCCACTTTTGATAGATAACAGGAGTATGGCTAATACAGAATGATAGATGGTCCAGAAATAATTTATTCTTGATTTTGGAGTAAATTTTTGTGATTATATTTGAATCGGGGTCTGCAGTCTAGTGGTTAATGGCAAACCAAGTAGTGACATCCCGGCATGTAGAGATGAATGACCTAGGCTTCCTCTTGTGATCCCAGCTTACTCCAGCTTACTCTGAAAACAACACTTTCTCTTGTTGATTCTAAGATTTCACTTACAGCTTCACTGGAACAGGATAGTTGAAAGTTGATTTACAGAGAGTTCTTGGCTAAGAGATAAAAGAGTCTATGATATCTGCATCACAAAACATTAAGTAAAATAGGTGTTAGCAATTAAAGGAGATTTTAGCTGAGTGAGTAGCTAACCAAATGAAGAAAGAAGAGTATACTGTACTTTCTTAACAAGTAGTCTTCTTCTTTGCACCATAGTTTAACATCTTAACTGTCCTGATTCACTGCTTTGTTTCCTTTGCTCAGATGTTCTGGAAAAATGGTGAATTTTGTCCTTTTGAAAATATAGATGGTTTGTTTACTCTGTCATCCCAAGTGAAGAATGTTTTTTCCTAAAATTCAAACTAGTGACATTTGCTAGTCACCTCTTCTCTTTGGAATCTGTCTACTTCTCTCAGTCTTGTCACTACTTCCTTTGTCCAAGCTACTACCATCTCTCTTGCCTGGACCTTTCCAGTAGCCTCCCCGCTATCTTCATATGTTCTTGCCTCCTTCATTCTGTTCTCCCTATGGCAGCCAGAGTAATCATTTTGAAATGCATCTCATTATGACACTCTCACAATCATGAAATCCATTTCTCCTGTACTAAAGATCAGTGTCCTTATATTGGCCTGTAAAGCCTCAATGGTCCCTCCTACCTGGCCAGACTTATCTCATATTACATTACACCAGCCCCTCTGACCTTTCAGCCCTTGATGGCACCATGTTTCCTCCCCAACCCCTAGGGTTTTGCACATGCTGTTTTCTCTACTGAGAGTATTCTTCCCTTTCCTTTTCCACTGGTTAACTCCGACTAATTTTTCTTAGTTATTACCAAGATTAAATATTTTCTGTTAAATTCTTATAGGACCAAGTACGTCCTCTTCAAAGCAGTGATCACAGTAATTTTTAGTTCATTTCTGCGGTTCTTTAATTTTTGATTCTATAATAAAGACACATGGTGGCAGATATCATGGCCTTTTACTCACCTTTGTGTCCTGTATCTTGCACACTGCCTGTCACATGCTAGGAGCTTATTAAGTTTGTGTTGAGTGAATGAGTGAACAAATAATTTCTGTTAGTGAGAAGCCAAAGATATGGAAACTCACAAGTGTCCCTCTCACTTAATACTCAATTAATGGGCAAATAAAAAAAAATTGGGGGAAGGATGTGCAACACCAAGCTTTTCTGTGCTTACATTTGCATTGGCTTTCCAAATAACTTAATCTTCAGTTGCAATAAGCTGTTACAGTCCCTTTCATTTAGTGAGACCAGCTTGGTTTTTGTCTCTTCTTTTTAGGAAATGAATGAGGACCATAGCACACCCAAGAAAGAGAAGCAAGAGCGGATCTCCAAACATAAAGAGAACTTGCAGCACACGCAGGCTGAAGAGGAAGCCCACCTTCTCACTCAACAGAGACTGTACTATGACAAAAATTGTCGTTTCTTCAAGCGGAAAATAATGATCAAGCGGCACGAGGTGGAGCAGCAGAACATTCGGGAGGTATTTATTACGCTCATAACTATTGTCATTGACGTGGGAGACAATAAGCTATGTGAGACTTGTGACTACGTCTGCCTGGTCCATTCCTATATCCCTAGCCTTTATAGCCTTTTAGCACAGTGGCTAACACAGAGTGCGTATACAAAAAAGGTCAGGAAATGAACTTACTATTGATAAAAGGAAGCCCACTCACAGAACAAGGAATCAACTCCATCTAAATACATGTAATAGAATTTTATTGAACTCCTGTTATAAGCCATATCACACAATGAAGAATCAAAAGAAGTAGAATCGAGAATTTTTGTTTTCAGCCTACTTGTCAAGGACTTGTATTTTTGTGACTCCGCATAAAACATTTAAGTAACATTATGATGCTTTATAACTAAGTGCATTTATTCCGTCATCCAGCACTCTCAGAGTGACTGCTAGACACCAGGGATACCAAGAAGCTGTACTCCCTGCCTTCAAATGGCTATGAGTCTAAGAGCAGAAAAAAACATGTAACAGACTAATTACAATACAATATGTTAGGTGACATATTAGACGTAGAAATAAAGTACCATTGGCATACAATCATGTGAGGGCTTAGAGGTATTGAGACCAACCTGGCCAACATGGTGAAACCCCATCTCTACTAAAAATACAAAAATTAGCTGGGCATGGTGGCACATGCCTATAATCCCAGCTACTCAGGAGGCTGAGGCAGGAGAATCACTTGAGCCTAGGAGGCAGAGGTTACAGTGAGCCAGGATCGTGCCACTGCACTCCAGCCTGGGTGATAGAGTGAGACTTATCTCAAAAAAAAAAAAAAAGAAAAGAAAAAAAAAGAATTAGTGCTTCAGTATGAGACAGAGGTGGAAGTCATGAAAAGCAAAGTACAGTGAGGTCAGCCAGGATGCTCTTTCTCCAGTTCTAGCCTGGAAGAGCCTGTGGGGATAGAGTCAATTAGATCTGAGTGACATTTCTTACTCAGAACCGATAGTTAATCCTGACCAAATAGATATGGGAATTTCAGAAGAGGAAGTCAAAAGTGACTTCCAAGTTTCTAATTTGGGAGGTTGGATGGATATGCTGGCATTCACTGAGATGAGGAATACGGAATACTGTGTTCAACAGAAAATCATTGTGACCTGGCATAAGCAGAGAAAACTTTATAAATGATCTAGCACAGTGGTAACAATATCAAAGTCTGAGAAAAGCCCAGTGTTAGCCTACATGAGGGAAACAAGCACCTTCCGGCACAGTTAATACAAAAGTGAATTGATAGAACCTTGTTAGAGAGCTGCATTGAAATGAGAAGGAAAAAGGGTGAAGCAAACTAAAATGTATTGAACACATGTAGGCCAGGCTCGGGCTGTTTATGCATGCTGTCTTATTGGAAGAGGGAGAGCTGCGAGCTGCTGAACATATTTTTTTGGAGACAGAATCTCGCTCTGTTGCCCAGGCTGGAGTACAGTGGCGCAATCTCAGCTCACTGCAACCTCCGCCTCCCAGGTTCAAGCGATCCTCCCACTTCAGCCCCCCAGGTAGCTGGGATTACAGGCACACACCACCACACCCGGTTAATTTTTATATTTTTAGTAGAGGTGGGGGGTTTACCATGTTGTCCAGGTTGGTCTCAAACTCCTGAGCTCAAGTGACCTGCCTGCCTCAGCCTCCCAAAGTGTGGGGATTACAGGCATGAGCCACCACATCCAGCCTGCTAAACGTTTTTGAGAAGGGCAGTGATATGGTTAAAATTGTACTTTAAAGAGATTAGCCCAGGTTCACAGTAATACACAGAATAATTTGAACATAGATTCTCCATGGGGCTGATAATGCCCCCATTGGGTGAAAGTGGGTTCTTGTTGAGGTGGGGTGACTTAGATATTATTACAGCTTCAAAGGACCACAGTGCATAAACAGATACACAGTCTATCTGTGGTATTAATATTTCAGTGATGGGGATAATTAAGGGAGAAAAAGCCTAAAAAGGCTCCTTATAGCAGCAATGATGAAAAAAAAAGAAACTGCTTGAGAAACACAGGATTAGACAGAAGAGACTAGAAGCAGGAAATAGGATATGGACAAGGCTGGTGGTAGTGGCTGTCAGAGCAGTAGATTCAAAACACAATTTGAAGCTTAAAGTAAACAGGACTTGACATATACTAAGATATGAGAGAAAAGATGAAGACAGAATCAAAATTATTTCTAGGGCTTAACACTAGGGGAAATGAAGATGTGGTAGAAACAGAGAAGAGATTAGAGAGAGGTTTTGGTAAAAAGCTGACTCAGGTCAGGCATGCTGGCTCATACCTATAATCCCAGCACTTTGGGAGGCTGAGGCAGGCGGATCACTTGAGGTCAGGAGTTCGAGACCAGTCTGGCCAACATGGTGAAACCCCATCTCTACTAAAAATACAAAAATTAGCCAGGCGTGGTGGTGGGCACCTGTAATCCCAGCTACTCGGGAGGCTGAGTTGGGAGGATGGCTTGAACCCAGGAGGCAGAGCTTGCTGTAAGTTGAGATCATGCCATTGAGTTCCAACCTTGGCGACAGAGTGAGACTGTCTTTTAAAAAAAAAGGGGGGGGTGGGGGGTGGGCATGGTGGCTCACACCTGTAATCCCAGCACTTTGGGAGGCCAAGGCAGGTGGATCACCTGAGATCAGGAGTTTGAGACCAGCCTGGCTAACATGGTGAAACCCTGTCTCTACTAAAAATACAAAAATTAGCTGAGTGTGGTGGTGGGTGCCTGTAATCCCAGCTACTTGGGAGGCTGAGGAGGGAGAATCACTTGAACCTAGGAGGCAGAGGTTGCAGTGAGCCGAGATTGCGCCATTGCACTCCAGCCTGGGCAACAAGAGTGAAACTCTGTCTCAAAAAAATATAAATAAATAAAAAAATAAAGAAGCTGATTCAGTACTGCACATTTTGAGTTTGTCGGACGTCAAAAGATCAAAATGAAAAAGGCTAATGGCCAGTTGGAAATAAGTCATTTGGGAGTCTTTTCATGTAACATTTATTGTTATTCTAATAATACATACTTGGAGGAAGTCTGAGGCTAAGGGGACAATTCATGTCAATAAAAGTTACAGAAGATAATTACTCCCCAAAAATGATAGAAACTATATTGATGACTTCATTAGTATTAGGTTCTAGCCAGTTGAGCAAAGAATAACTCTGTAAGAGTATTTTTCTTAAAAGTCTAGATTTTCTTTTGTTTAGTCTTATTCCAGAGCCCACCTTCATGAAAATGTTCAAAGCTTTTTTATTTACAAAAGTAACTCAAGAGCATTGAAAATAGACAGAAACAGAAAAACATAAAGCTAAGTAGTGAAAGTTCTTTTTAACAGCTTTATTGAGATATCAACATATAAAAATTGTATGTATTTAAGGTATACAACTTGACGTTTTGATATATGTATACATTGTGAAATAATCACCACATGAAAGCCAACTAACATATCCATTACCTCCACATAGTTACATTTGTGTGCATGTGTGCATGGGGATGAGTAGGGAGATTTAATTTAGGAATTGTCCTCTTAGCAAATTATAAGCATGCAATACAACATTGTTAACTATCATCACCATGCAGTGAGTGCATTAGAGCTCCAGTAATTATTCATCTTGCATAACTGGAACTTTCTACCATTTGACCAGCATCAGCCCATTTTCACCTTTTCGATAATCCCATTCCACCCAATCTCTACCCTCAAACAGTCTCCATTAATTTGGCATATATATTTCTAGGTTTTTTTCTATATACATATGTACAGCTATATTATACACGACTTTACAAAAATGAGATTACTTTTGTATCAGTAGGGTTATTTGATTTGCAAGCAATAGAAATAAACTCTGGCTGACTTAAGCCTGGAAAGGAATTTATTGGAAGGATATGAGGTAGGTACAGAGCTGAAGAACCGAGCTGGAAAACACGAAGAGTCACGCTGGTAAAGCAACTTCCATGACACAGAGAGCAAGGGCTCATGTGCAGTTCTCCAGGCACTGCCATTTCGATGTACCTCCTCCAACCACTTTTTGTCTTTGTATCGTTTCTGTTCAAGATTAAAATTCCTAGGAGAGATAGAACTTGATTGGGTCATGTGCCTACGCCTTATTCAACACTCTCTCTGATTCCAGATAAGGGGGAGTCATTTTGCAAAAAAAGGGGAAAAAAAAAAGAGCCTATAAAGAGAAGCAGGAAAAATAGATGCTGAGCTTACAAAAAGTAACAGATGTCCACTCTACTGTTTTGTAACTCTTTTTTCCATTTACCTTCCAGCATGTACAGCTCTGCTTCATTCTTTTTCATCTAATAGTATTTTGTTGTATGGCCTCAATATCATTTATTTAATGAGACACTTCTCAGTGGGCATTTTGTTGAAGTTTTATAGTATTATTAATAATATAAGAACATTTTTGTATGTAGATATTTTTACATGTAAACAAGTATTTTGGGGGATATATTTTCAGAAGTGGAATTCCTGGGTCAAAGAATGCATACATCTAAATTTTTAAAATAAATATTGCCAAATTGCCCTCTAAAGGAGTTTATACTCCCACCAGCAAAGCATAAGAATGCCTGGTTTCCTGTGTCTTTGCCTAAGAGATTCAGTATTAGCGAAAACACTTAAGAGGATCACTGAAACTGGGTTGAGCCTCTTTCTCTGTCACCAGCACACACAGACACTCAGCATTTTCTGACCAGTGTTGAAACTAAGAACTGAAACTAAGAAGGCATTAAATATCATAGGCTGACAGCATCTCTATTTAAAAGTTAGAATTCTCGTTTTTACTCAACCTCAGTGAGCCTGAGCATAAAAATTTGGCATGAGTGAAATCAGCTGCTTTTAAAGAAGTCAATACTACTTCCATTGGAAGTTAGAATGCTTGAAACACACTGGACATTGAGGGAAAGGAAGCTGCATGTATCTTATCTCACACTCCCTCCAGGGCCTATACATATGTGTGTGTATGTGTATACACATATATATACACATATATATACACATACACACACACATACATTGAGTACATGGGTGGGCAGAATGACCTGTACCATTAAAATTGATTTTTTAATTTTGCTTAGCTCATTTTGTTAAATTTGTATAAGCTAAAGGTGCACTTGATGTGGCTCTAGTGTGTATATTGTGTCATTTGTACAAATAAAGTAACCATTGTATCATGTCTAGCTAGAGCAGAATTCTTCAAAATATTTTATCACAGACTGAAAAAGTATAAAACAGGAAAGTATGCCATTTATTAGAACTTTTTTTTTGAGACGGAGTTTCGCTCTTGTTGCCCAGGCTGGAATGCAATGGCACAGTCTCAGCTCACTGCAACCTCCGCCTCCCGAGTTCAAGTGATTCTCCTGCCTCAGCCTCTCAAGTAGCTGGGATTACAGGCATGTGCCACCACACCTGGCTAATTTTGTATTTTTAGTAGAGACAGGGTTTAACCATGTTGGCCAGGCTGATCTCAAACTCCTGACCTCAGCTGATCCACCTGCCTCGGCCTCCCAAAGTGCTGGGATTATAGGCATGAGCCACCGCACCTGGCCTCATCTATTAGAACATTTGTAATGGAAAATGCTGAGAAGCTAAATACCTGAGTTTTAGCCTCAGTTCTCTTTATAGAAGTTGTATAAGTTTATGTTAGTCCTTCAACTCCCAAATGCCTACTAACACATATAAAAGGGGGAAATCCTTACAGTCTTACCACCTCATAGGGTGGCAATTTGGATTGAATGAGATGTATGGAATAACTTTCAAAAATGGAAAGCACATGATACATTATTATGTAGGCACAGCACTGGCCTCATAATAAGGTGAATAATTTTTCCCCCATGTCTCAAATATTAAAGGTAGCTTACCATCTTACACCTCAGCAACTCAGATGTACACATTAAAGGTGAAGGGAACAACTTGTAACAGAAAAGCCATTTCAGTATCATGTTTTTCTTACTCTTCTAATAGTTTATAAAAACTAGATTTAAGATATTATATGCCACATATTCCCTTCTGAATAGAGAAAAATAATGACATATTTATGTATTCTGAAACACTTTCTTATGGTCTTTCATTTTATCTTTACAACTACGACAGTTCACAATGCGTACTGCTATCCTCATTTTACACCTGAAATATAAATTAAGAGACTTGCCCCAAGCCATACATAAGACTTATAGAGGAGCTGAAACTGACTCACACCGTTAGCACTTTTCCATTGATTCTCAAACTTTCTTTTTTTTTTTTTTTTTTTTTTTGAGGCGGAGTCTTGCTCTGTCGCCCAGGCTGGAGTGCAGTGGTACCATCTCGGCTCACTGCAAGCTCCGCCTCCCGGGTTCACGCCATTCTCCTGCCTCAGCCTCCCGAGTAGCTGGGACTACAGGCGCCCACCACCACGCCCAGCTAATTTTTTGTATTTTTAATAGAGACGGGGTTTCACTGTGTTAGCCAGGATGGTCTCGATCTCCTGACCTCATGATCCGCCCACCTCGGCCTCCCAAAGTGCTGGGATTACAGGCATGAGCCACCGCGCCTGGCCCAAACTTTCATATATATCAGAATTAGCTGCATAGCTTGTTATACAGACTAGTCCCTTATAACGCAGGTAATTCGGATGTAGGTATTCTGTGGACAATATCGTGAAGCATTTCATTAAGCATGAAGAGAAGCACTTGATTTCTTCTGAAGGTGTTTGCTTGCTTTGTGTCTTTTGCTTTGTGTCAAGAGCCCATGAGTTTCAGAGCTCTTAGCAACTTAGACTCAGTTTGCATTTCTCAATTTAGGAAAGCATGGGATGAATAAATGCCCGGTATTGGAACTCCTGGACCTCAATTAAAGCCCTCATTTAAAGGGCTTTCCTTGGCCTGGGAGAGCGTTCATCTGTGGGAAGGGCTCTCCGTCCTTTGGTGCCACCTAGGGGCCAGTTACTGCTTTGTAAAAAAGAAATTTGATGGTCTAGGTAAAGAGGAAAAATAAAGGAAAACAAGAGGAGATGAGAGAGATAACTCTAGGGGCTTATTTTTTATTCCTTAAAACAAATTTAAATTGTATTTATACTTTGGGTTTTTTGTCCTTATAAGGTCCCT
Organism: Nomascus leucogenys; assembly: GCF_006542625.1. Classification (NCBI taxonomy): domain Eukaryota; kingdom Metazoa; phylum Chordata; class Mammalia; order Primates; family Hylobatidae; genus Nomascus; species Nomascus leucogenys. The sequence goes on along the minus strand of NC_044390.1, from coordinate 85,342,198 downwards.
GAGGGGGTGTACATGTTCACTGCTCTATCCCTAGTTCCTACAACAGTGCCCAGCACATTGTAGGTGCTCAGTAACTACTTGTTGAATGAATAAGTGAATGATTAGTGACAGTGCTCTAGTACTAGATGCTGTGCTATTAAAAGGATTTCTCTTCAATCAATAGGGAGCCCAAGTGTGCAAGATATTTCCAACCACGCCAGTATAAAAATGTTATCGATGTATCTATTAAAATAAATAATTTACATTTTCTGCTATAGTGGATGTCATCAGAGAAGAGAGGCCCTCTATTGTTCTAATTTACAGTACAGCTGAGGCTGGGGCATGGTGGCTCACGCCTGTAGTCCCAGCACTTTGAGAGGCCGAGGCGGCTGGATCACCTGCGGTCAGGAGTTTGAGAACAGCCTGGCCAACATGGTGAAACCCCATCTATACTAAAAATACAAAAATTAGCCGGGCATGATGGTGGGCACCTGTAGTCCCAGCTACTCGGGAGGTAGGCGGGAGAATTGCTTGAACCCTGGAGGCAGAGGTTGCAATGAGCCACGATTGCACCATTACACTCCAGACTGGGCAACAAAGTAGAAACTCCATCTCAAAAATTTAATAAATAAATATAAATAAAGTATAGCTCAAAAGCTTTCTCCTTTCCTTGACCTTCTTTTTGTTTGTTTGTTTTGTTGGGTTTTTTTTTTGTATTTTTTTGAGACAGAGTCTTGCTCTGTCCCCCAGGCTGGAGTGCAGTGGCGCGATCTCGGCTCCCTGCAAGCTCTGCCTCCCAGGTTCACGCCATTCTCCTGCCTCAGCCTCCCAAGTAGCTGGGACTACAGGCGCCCACCACCACACCTGGCTAATTTTTTTTTTTTTTTTTTTGTATTTTTAAGTGGAGATGGGGTTTCACCTTGTTAGCCGGGATGGTCTCGATCTCCTGACCTCATGATCCACCCGCCTCGGCCTCCCAAAGTGCTGGGATTACAGGCATGAGCCAACGCACCCGGCTCCTTGACCTTCTTAATAGTAATACTGCTAGGTTGGGCATGGTGGCTCACGCCTGTAATCCTAGCACTTTGAGAGGCCAAGGTGGGCGGATCACCTGAGTTCGGGAGTTCGAGACCAGCCTGACCAACATGGAGAAACTCCATCTCTACTAAAAATACAAAAGTTAGCCAGGTGTGGTGGCATGTGCCTGTAGTCCCAGCTACTCTGGAGGTTGAAGCAGGAGAATTGCTTGAACCTGGGAGGCGGAGGTTGCTGTGAGCCGAAGTCTCACCATTGTACTCTAGCCTGGGCAACAAGAGCAAAACTCTGTCTCAAAAAAAAAATAGTAATAATAATACCACCCTTTTCAGAAATCTTACAGCATCAAATCTTTACCCCTTTTATAGCATTCATCCCTTATCCAACCTTGCTCTCTCTTTTTTTTTTTTTAATTTGCACATAAAACTTATTTCCTGGCTGGGCATGGTGGGGTGGCTCATGCCTATAATCCCAGCATTTTGGGAGGTTGAGATGGGAGGATCACTTGAGTCCAGGAGTTCGAGAACAACCTGGGCAACATAGTGAGACCCCATCTCTACCCCCACCCCCCACCCAAAAAAAAGTATGTCCCTGTATTAATTAAGATTTTTTTGTTTGCATGTTAACTGAAATTTATTTGAGTTAGCTTAAGCCAAAACCAGGGAAATTACTATAGAAATATGGGAATGTCTTATAAAATCGAATAGCAGTAATACAGCTAGACCTACTGGAGGACTCAGAAGCAGTAAGTAACTTAGGCATCAGTATATTCCCTGTACTTCTTTCTTTTCCTTTCTTCTTGGTCTGAAGCCCAGCTTTCTCTAATCCTCAGGCCTCATAGCAGCAGATGACTACCACATATGTGTTTTTTTTTGTTTTTTTTTTTGAGACGGAGTCTCGCTCTGTCGTCCAGGCTGGAGTGCAGTGGAGCGATCCCGGCTCACTGCAAGCTCCGCCTCCCAGGTTCAAACCATTCTTCTGCCTCAGCCTCCCGAGTAGCTGGGACTACAGGTGCC